>NC_064647.1:56503648-57948648 GCF_023864345.2 Schistocerca serialis cubense | reverse complement strand
GCAATTTAGAGTTTTATAGTAAGTAAATTAATAAATGAGACAACAACACTGGTACACAAATCAGGTCAAGATATTGTTGCAGAAGCAATGAGAGAAGGATGCAAGACTTAAGAGAATGCAGGTTCTCCAAGATTGGAGATGATTTACAGGTGCGGACTTCAATGCGAGATGCTTCTCATAGTTGCTATAATGAAACTCTGTCAAAAAATCTGGCAGAAAATGCAAAGACATTCTTGTCACATCCAAAACATACTAGCGGCAAGACATATTAATTCCATCACTGTGTGATAGCATTAATAGTGTTACCAATGGTAGTGCCACTAAAGCAAAGGTACCAAAATTCTTTCACCAAATAAGATGGAGAAGATATTCCAGCATTTGAAGCAAGTGCAGTTGCCAACGTGAGTAATTTGGAAGTAGATATCTTTCATGTAGTGAAGCAATTTAAGTCACCCTATAAATGCAAGTCTTCTGCTCCATACTGCACACCAATTAGGTTTTGTGAAAAACTCTGAAGAAATAGCTCAATTTTTAGAAAGCATATACAACTTCTCACTCGATGAAAGTTCTATACCTGAAGACTGGAAGGTTGCACAGATCACACCAATACAGAAGACAGGAAATAGAAATGATGTGGTGAATTGTAGAGCCATATCATTGATGTCAATTTGGAGCAGGATTTTGGAACATATACTGTGTTCCAACATCATGAAATACCTGAAAGAAAACAATCTATTGACACATTACCATAATGTATTCAGAAAATATCATTCTTGTGAAACACTATTTTCTCTTGATTCAAATGAAGTAAAGAGTGCTATTGACAGAGGATCTCAAGTTGGTCTCATATTTCTAGATTTCCCAAAAGCTTTTGGCACCATTTCTCACATGCGGATTCAAATCAAACTGTGTGCCTACGGAGTACAATCTCATCAATGGAACTGGACATATGGTTTGCTGTCAGAAAGGACACAGCTTGTGGTAATTGATGGGAAGTCCCGTAGCAAAGCCGAAGTTCTATCTGCTGTTCTTAATCTACATTAACTGTTTAGGGGGCAATATGGGCAACCATCATAGATGTATATATGGTTCTCGGGCGAGATGTCGGATGTCATAGTGCAAACTCCACAATATTTCATCAGCGCAACTGGCCGACATCTTCAGGTGCGACGGACACACTGCTAAGGCACGACCAGAGCCCCCTGCTTATGCCAGTCTTAGGCAGGAAGTACGCATGTGTGGAGGCACCAAATTCGATGGCCAATAGCGACGAAATCAACCGATAGCTGGAAGGACAGCAACGCCACCTACAGTATGATGAACCAAAGACTTCAGCGCACGCGCAGAGGCCGCCGCCGCCGCTGCTCTGCGCTGCCATCGGCCACCCCAGCGACCTCTGTCGGAAGCCGCAAGCAAAAATGCGTGTCCACGTAGGCACCTTGATTATCCTCCCGTTGTCAACAGAATATTTATGCTGCTGGCGAATCGTCATCCGTCCTGTGACCAATAGTACTCCTCTCTGCTCGAAGCGACTTCAATATGGCCAGTGCTGGATCCCAAGCTGTACTAAGCTGAAAGCCTGTGTGTGTGTTTACAAGATTCGTTGAGCTACGTATTTCCACTGCTTCCTTAATAACACTGTCCCAGTACGAACTCGTCGATGTGAGAATTTTGGTATGTTGATAATTCATAGAATGGCCTGTACTGAGACAATGCTCGACCACTGCAGACTTTTCTGGTTGCTCCAGACGAGTGTAGCATCGGTGTTCAGTACAGTGCGACAAGTTTGTCCGATGTGCGACATGCCGCAGCTACAAGGAATCTCGTAAACACCGGGTCTTCTTAGGCCAAGGCTGTCCTTAGATGAGCCCAGTTGAGCTCTGAGTTTTGCTGGTGGACGAAAGACACATTTAACTTTATGCCTCTTCAATAATCTTCCTATTTTTGAAGAGACACCACCGATCTATGGCAAGATGACCATTCCCCTTTGTTCTTCGCCTTCTTCCACTTCCTCATTTTGGGTAACCCGCTTTGGTTGTAAGGCACGGCGAATCTGGGGTTCGGAGTATCCATTTGTGGTATGCAGATGGAGTAGCTCATTGGATAAGCTGTCTGAGTCTGATATGGCTCGAGCTCTGTGAACCAACGTCCTCAATTCGCCACTTTGTTGCGAAGGATGGTGACAGGTGGCCTGTAAGTATAAGTCCGTGTGCGTTGGTTTACGGTACACTGCGTGACCTAATGTGCCATCTTCTTTTCTTTGTACCAACACGTCCAGGAATGGAAGTTCGCCGTTTTTCTCCATCTCCATAGTGAACTTGATGTTGGGATGAAGCGAGTTGAGATGCTCAAGAAAAACATTCAGCGATGAAATGCCGTGAGGCCAGATAACAAAGGTGTCGTCCACATATCGCCAAAAACACGTAGGTTTCAAATCCGATGTCTGGAGTGCTCTCTCCTCAAAGTCTTCCACGAAAAGATTAGCCACAATGGGTGACAAGGGACTACCCATTGCGACGCCGTCAGTCTGTTCAAAGTATTGTCCATTAAATAAAAAGTACGTCGAGGTGAGCACATGTTGGAATAACTCTAAAAGTTCCCCATCCAGCTTTTCGCTAATGAGCAACAACGATTCCTGCAATGGTACTCGAGTAAAAAGTGAGACTACATCAAAACTCATGAGTATATCTGATGGTGCGAGTCGTAAGTTCTTGAGCTGACGAATAAAGTCTTGTGAGTTACGGATATGATGCTCACACTTTCCTACTAAAGGGCTCAGGTGCGCCACCAGATGTTTCGCGAGATTATACGTTGGTGCCCCAATATTACTCACAATAGGCCGCAGTGGCACATTATCCTTGTGAATTTTGGGCAATCCGTATAGCCTGGGAGATACGGGCGCCTGTGTATGTAGTCCCTTAGCAACCACATCGGAGATTGGCGCCTCCACGCGTGCACACTTCCTGCCTAAGACTGGCATAAATAGGGGGCTCTGGTCCTGCCTTAGCCGTGTGTTCGTCGCACCTGAAGAATTCGGCCAGTTGCGCTGATGAAATATTGTGGAGTTTTCACTATGACATTCTACGTCTCGCCCGAGAACCATATATACAACATGTCCGTCGGGAAAGCCTCAAGCAACACAACCATCATAGATTTTTCGAAGATAATGTCATCATTTACTGTCTGGTAAAGTCGTCAGGAGATCAAAATAAATCACAGAATTATTTAAGTAAGGTATCTATATGGTTCAAAAGCGGGCAGTTGACCTCAAACAGTGAAAGGTATTAGATCATTCAAATGAGTACTAAAAAAATTGTGTTAAATTTTGGTTATGCGATATATCTCACAAACATAAAGGGTGTTGATTCAACTAAGTACCAAGGGATTACATTTAAAAACAACGTACATTGCAACCATCACATAGAAAACTTTGTGGCAAAGGTGAACCAAAAAGTGCATTTTATTAGCAAAACACTTTGAAGATGCAACAAATGTTCTTAAGATACTACCTACATTTCACTTGTCCACCCTCTTTTGGAGTATTCCTGTGCAGTATAGGATCCTTAGTGGATGGGGTTGATGGGGGGGGGGGGGGGGGGGAGGGCATTAAAAATGTTCAGATAAGGGCAGTTTGTTTTGTATTATCATGCAATATAGGAGAGAGTGTCAGTTATATGGTAAATGATTTGGGATAGAAGTCACTCAACCAAAGGCTTTTTTACTGCAACAAGATCGTTTCCTGAACTTACAATCACCAACTTTCTGCTCCAAATGCTAAAACATTTTCATGACTCCCACCTACATAGGGAGAGATGACCATTGTGGGAAAGTAAAAGAAATCACAGGTCACACAGAAAGGTTTAGGTGTTCACTTTTCCCATGGGCTATTCGAGAGTGGAACAGTTGAGAAATACTCTGAAACTGGTTGTATGAACCATCTGGCAAACACTTAAGGGTGAACTGCAGATTAATCATGTAGATGTAGTTTCAGAATTTCAGATTATTGCTGCGATTAACAGTATCATTGCATGTACCCTGAGTAACCCCCATCATAAATGTATGTATGACCACACTAAATTTGATTGAAAAGAGTCACCCTAATTAGTATCCAAGCACTTTTATGTTGTCAGATGTTTTGCTATCCAGTGACTAAAAGTGAATCACCAAATGATACTGTACACTTTACATCTCAACAAAAATTATGTAACACAACTAACATACTGAATTCACTTGATCCCGAAATCGAAGCCTGTAAACAAACATAGTGCGCACAAGTTGACAAATATAGTGCAACATCAGTAACGCATTAGACCACCTTTTTCTGCAATACATGCTGCAACACAGTCCAGCGTCAAGTTGATTAGTCATCTAATGGTGTCCTGAGGCAGACTGACCCACAAATCTTGAACAGCTGCCTCCAAATTATGCACACAGTGACACTAGGCATCTGCTATTTCAGCTGGTCCCACATATGCTGTATAGGGTAGAAGTCTGGGGAGCAGACATGGGAAGTCGTGAGCAACTCGTGCTGTATGTGGATGAGTATTATCTTGCTGGAAAAGTGCCCCTGGTAGATCCTACATGGGGTTGAAGAGTTTCATCAGCATAATGCGATTCCTGTAAGGTTCTCCATACCACAATTAGAGGGGACCAGCTATCACAGCTATGGCCCCTAGACCATTAAGTTGGTTGTGTGGGCGGTGTGGCACATGAGAGTGTGGGTAGAATTGTACAGTTCACTAGGCTGCCTCCACACCCACATGTGGTTATCACCTGTACCCAAAACAAATCAGGATTCATCACTAAACTCCATGTTTTGCCAGTCTGTGGCAGTCTTGCTTGGTACCACTGTAGACGGAGTCGCCTATGGCTTGATGTTAATGTCAGTACACAACAGGGGCACTTGGATTGCAAATTCGCATCCTCAGTACATCTGGAAATAATTTGTGGAACAACTGGCACCCATATGTCGCTTGTATTGTGTAACTATTTACTGTAGGATGCCCAATCGCTTGCCACACTATACTTAAGTCTTCT
Source organism: Schistocerca serialis cubense (assembly GCF_023864345.2). Taxonomy (NCBI): domain Eukaryota; kingdom Metazoa; phylum Arthropoda; class Insecta; order Orthoptera; family Acrididae; genus Schistocerca; species Schistocerca serialis. The sequence continues at coordinate 57,943,611 of NC_064647.1, read as the reverse complement.
CGCCTCATTATCTTCCAGATCATTCCAACATCGTCCGATGGAACACTCCGAATGAGTGACCTGGTGAGCCACAAAGAGTGTCGACCAACGGCAGGTTTCATACCGATGATTAGACCCCTCTCAAACTGGTTTAACTGTGAGAAATGTCATCTAGTACATCTATGTGGCATTCTGCACCCACTCGTGTCGGGATGGGATCATCATGTGTATGATCTGTTTACTATGAGCCATTTAAATACGACCCCTGCTAAACTGCAACTCCATTTCATGGTCTGCGGGCAAGCGATTTGCACAAAACTTGGATCATTTGTATATTGGATCTTGCTGTACTTATTTGCAAAGTTTCACGTGTGTACTTTGCTTTTCTCTGCGTGTGCTACTGTTAATTCTCGTGTTGTTTAGCATCTACACAAGATATGAACTAACTGCGTGAATAATTACATGTTTTGACAAATTCAACACAGCTTCAAATGTTCAATAAATATGCCTCTTCTGTCTGAAATAATGAAATATTCATTTCTTCCTGCATTCATTGACACTGAGGTGACAAAAGCAATGGGATACCCCCTAATATCTTGTTGGACCTCCTTTTGCGTGGCATAGTGCAGCAACTTCACATGACTGGAAGCCCCTGCAGAAATATTGAGCCTTGCTGCCTCTAAAGTCGTCCATAATTGCGGAAGTGTTGGTGGTGCAGGATGTTATTCATGGACTGACCTCTTGATCATGTGCCATAAATGTTCAATGGGATTCATGTTGGGTGATCTGGGTGGCCTATCACTTGAATTGTCCAGAATGATCTTCAAACCAATTGTGAGCAGCTGTGACTTTGTGACATGACTTCGTCGCCTGGGAGCATGAAGTCCGTAAATGGCTGCAAATGATCTCCAAGCATCTGAACACAACTATTTCCATTCAGTGATCGGTTCAATTGGACTGGGGTCCATTCCATGTAAACGTGGCCCACACCACTATGGAACCACCACCAGTTTGCACATAGCCTTGTTGGTCTGCACAACACTTGAACCCTACCGTTGGCTCTTACCAACTGAAATTGGGACTCATCTGACCAGACCACAGTCTTTCAGTCATCGAGGGTCAAACCTATATGGTCACGAGCCCAAGAGAGGCACTAGAGGAGGAGGGGGATATTAGTGTTTAACATCCTGTTGACAACGAGGTCATTAGAGATGGATCACTAGCTTGGCTTAGAGAAGGATGGAGAAGGAAAGCAGCCATGCTCTTTCGAAGGAACCATCCCGGCATTTGCCTTAAGGAATTCAGGGAAATCACTGGAAACCTTAATCAGGACTCATTTTTGAACCGTCGTCCTTCCAAATGCAAGTCCAGTGTGCTAACCTCAGCGCTAACCTGCTGGAGGCACTGCAGGTGATGTTGTGCTGTTAGCAGAGGCACTCGTGTAAATCGTCTGCTGCCATAGCTCATTAACACCAGATTTTGCCACACTATCCTAATGGATATGTTCGTCAAACATCCCACATTGATTTCTTGTGGTTATTTCGTGCAGTGTTACTTGTCTCTTAGCACTGACACCTCTACATAAACGCCACTGCCATCAGTCGTTAAGCGAAGGCTGTGTTGTCCGTGGCGAGAGTAATACCTGACCCACAGAATTGCAGATCAATATCCCAAACCTTGGTTTGCTGCAGAATCCTTGAACATATTCTCAGTTCGTATATAATAAACTTTTTTTTTTTTGACTGAGAAGCTTATGTCTACGAATCAGCATTGCTCTTGTGAAACTCAGCTTGACCTTTTCTCACATGATATATAGTGTGAACTATGGATGAAGAGCGTCAGGTAGATTCCATATTTCTAGATTTCTGGAAAGCATTTGACACGGTGCTCCATTGCAGGCTGTTTACGAAGGTGAGAGCATATGGAATAGTTCACAGATATGTGAATGGCTTGATGACTTCTTAAGTAATAGAACTCGGTATGTTGTCCTCGATGGCGAGTGTTCATCGGAGTGCCCCAGGGAAGTGTGATAGGACCACTTTTGTTCTCCATATACATAAATGATTTTGTGGACAGGGTGGGCAGCAACTTGCTGTTGTTTGCTGATGGTGCTGTGGTGTACGGTAAGGTGTCAAAGTTTAGTGACTGTACAAAGATACAAGATGGCTTAGACAAAATTGCTAGTTTTTTTTGTTGAATTGTGGTTTATTTATCTCATAATGTACATAATCTAAATAATTTTATTCAGATACAGGAGACACTTCAAATTGTGGTGTGATGAATGGCAGCTAGCTCTAAATGTATGGAAATGTAAGTTCATGCAGATGAGTAGGGAAAACAAACCTGTAATAATCATCTTGTGGTGCATTTCTTCTTGTTGTCTCCATGCTTATTAAGAAAATGGGATGAGAAGTTGCGCCTTATGCAAGACACCTTTTTTCTTTTGTCTTGTCTGGGTGAAACAAAAGAAAAAAGGTGTCTTGCATAAGGCGAAACTTCTCATCCCAAACCTGTAATGTTTGTATACACCATTAGTAGTTTACTACTTGACACAGTCATGTCATTTTAACATCTCAGGGTAACATTGCAAAGCAGTCTGAAATGGAATGAATGTGTGATGATGGTGGTAGGAAAGGTAAATGGTCAACTTCAGTTCATTGGGAAAATTTTAGGAAAGTGTGGTTCATCTGTAAAGGAGACTGCAATAAGACACTGGTGCAATTTATTCTTGAATACTGGTTGAGTGTTTGGGATCCGTGACAGGTCGGATTGAAGGAGGACATTGAAGCAATTCAGGATGCTAGATTTTTTACTAGTAGGTTCGAACAACATGTAAGTGTTACAGAGTTGCTTCGGTAACTCAAATGAGAATCCCTGAGGAAAGGCGACGTTCTTTTCAAAGAATACTGTCGAGAAAATTTAGAGAAACGCATTGGAAGCTGACTGCTGAATTATTCTACCTATTTAAAATGTGTACATTATGAATTTAATAAACCACAGTTCATAAGCTTAGTAGATGTGCTGGAGAAAGAAGTGTAATCATTCATTCCATCAGAGGTGGTCAGTTTTGTACGATTATGATTGGGCATTCGTGAACATCATGACTGAAGTGAAGCAGAACATATTGACAATGATGTTCCCATATTAATATCAAGGAGTTACATGAACTAATTTTCTGCATACACCAAAGCACTTGGCTAGACACTGAAGGGTGATCCAATGATTTTCCATTAGAAACACACCCTTGCAACTTTAGACTGTGTATAACATGATTGTTGAGCACAGCTGAATGAAAACGGACTCTAATGTGATGCTGATATGAGGGAATTTCAAGTATATTGTGTTGTTTCTTGGTATTACAGTTAGAGATAAGCACAAAGATGGGTTTTGAAGAAAGGTGCAAGCACAGTCACTCTGGCTGTTGAAAATGTTATGTTGAGACTTTGTTCAACCTGTAACCGGATTTCAGTTTTCTGATTTGTGCTTGAAAGTGTGTGTTTTGCAGATGGTGTAATTTTTGTGTAGTATTTAACATGCCTACTTAACAACCATTTAAATAAGTACTCCAATTCATTTAAAGCTAGCTCCAATTCATTTAAAGTTTCCCTGCACAATGATCTTAAGAAATTAATTGAACACTTGTTAATTCTCAGAAGATTCGTTGCATCCAGTTCAGAAATATAAGTATAAACTCATTCACTTTTGTTTGTGAATCCAGTTACTTTTAAAACCTTTGTAGGGACTGTCATCCTCTCATAATGGTTAGGTTTGACTTTGTGGCTGCTATAGGTGTCATATCAAATAAAACTTGATCACTGAATCTTTAATTATATGACTTTAACCAGTAATGAAAAACCATTTCTGTCATAAACTGCGTGTAAAAAATAGCAAAGGGCCTATAATACAGCATTTCATGGACTGGATAGTCAAGCCGTTTTTGATTCTTATGCTCTGCTGTTCACTTTATTTTAAATAAGCCTCTTTTTTAGAGAATCTTATGATTTATGTAGCGAAATGCCTCAGGTACATAAAGAGCACTCCAGTCTCTTTGCAAAAATCGTACTTCAACAGCAAATAAATATATTGGTTGCCCTGCTGCTCAGTCTTTGAACTCATTGTGGTTTTTACTTAGTGTATAATGTCAAATGAAATGCCTATCAGACTTTGCATTTTCAATGATTTCACAGAAAATTGTTAAGCAACACTGGAGTTAATATCCATTTGTAAGTGAGTTTACTTTGTTGTTACATGAAGGACACCAGTATGTGCAGCCTAGTTTCTGGGATTTAATTAGAATAGACAATAGATTCCAAACCATCAGTTGCCTGAAGAAATGCTTATACATTTTTTAACAGGCAGGCTTAGTTCGCTGTCCAACTTGCTCTTCAATGGAGCTTTGTCACTCCAAATTATGCATTTTCCTCTTTGATGGAATATAGAGTTTTGTTTTTCTAATTCTCTGTTCACAAGTCATACCATTGTCTCCTAAGTATTTTGGGAAAAAAATCTGCATTAATATTTATGCCTTGTTGACTCTTTTATTTGTGTCCATGAAAGATTGCTTCCTACCACCTCCATTTGTCCTTTTATTTTCATTCAGGGACTTCTTTTGTTCTTTAGGTGTTTGAGTTAAAGACTTTTTTATAGATGGTAAAGTTTAGTATCTTCCAATACATGCTTTGACCTATGCTGAAAAACTCTTGTTATACAAGACACTTAATTATACTCAACATGAAGTCTTATTTTATTTTATTCATTTTTCTTTTCAAACGAGATTGGAACCGCATATGATTTTTAAAAGTTTTATCGACACAACAATGGCAACTGAATTTAATGGAAAATGGACAGTAAAAAAATGAAATATTTTAATGTATAAAAAGTGAACAAGGTTTTGTGTGCAAGAGAAAGTTTACACAAGAATCAGAATAACAAGACGAGGAAGGCTGCATACATTAACTCACTTTTGCAGTTTCAGTTTCTATGTACCTCGGAAAAAGAGAAGACTTAAATTCAGTTATAATAGTATAAATTTAATTTTCTAAAGAAATTCTTGGACATTTATAGGAGAAATTGTTATGTTATGCAAGAACTTCAAGTGAAATTATTTCTGAATAGTAGGGCGGAAGGAAGTAGAGGGTAGGGGTGGAGGGGGAGGGGAGTGGGGGAGAGAGAGGGGGGGGGGTCGGCTCGGGGAGAGATTACAGGATTATTCTGCGGTTCACTCTTTAATTGTTTGGGAGAGGATTCGTAGATGACATTCAGACTATGCTCCACTCTCAGATAGCTTGTGGGAAACAACGAACATCTAAATATTTCTGTGTGAGCCCTGATTTCTCTGTTTTATTGTGCTGGTCAGTTCTCCTTATGTAATTTGGAGTCAACAGTCTTTTGGCATCCAGAGTAGAAAGTTGGCGACTAAAATTTCGAGAAAATATCTTGCCACAAAAAACACCTTTTTACTAAAAAAACATCGTCTAAATACCATTAGCTGGGCATGAAATGTTTATTTGTCAAACTGGTATTCGGCTGTATAACCCATCATCAGTGGCATCTGGTACGGAGGAACAAACAAGTGTATGAGGGTGGTTTGAAAAGTTCTCAGAATCACCACGAGAAGTCAGCGCTAGTGCAACGAGTTGTTCACGTGGTATTCATTGGACTGTTACCTGTAAACATGTGCCACTTCAGTGCTCTTGGAAGAGAGCTGTGGCAGTGACGTGGCTCTGTTGTTGTTCCTGTGTAGCGATTTGCGAAGATGGGAAAAAAATTGAGGTTTGAGCAGTGATTAAGGACTTCGTAAAGAAAAGTATGAAAGCAAAGGACATTCATGCCGATTTGCAGGATATACTGAGGGACTTTGCTCCTTCATATTCAGCTGTTGCCAAGTGAACAAATGAATTTAAATTTGGTCAGGAGAGCTTAGATGATGACCCGCGCAGTGGTTGGCCAAGATGTGTCACTACTCAAGAAATCATTGCAAAAGTGCACAAAATGTTCATTGAGGATCACCGATTGAAAGTGTGTGACCTCTGAAAGGGTATATCACATTTTAACTGAAGGATTAGAAATGAAAAAATTATCTGCAACATAGGTTCCACAACTCTTGACGCACGCCCGCACATGTGCCGTCACTATGGCAAAATTACACGAACTAAGGCATGAGTTGTTGCCACACCCACCTTATTCATCTGATATGCTCCATCAGTCTTCCATCTCTTTCCAAAACTGAAAATTGTTTTTTGTGGACGAAGATTCACTTCAAACGAAGAACTGATAGCTGCAGTTGACAACTATTTTGCAGGCCTGGAGGAAACTCATTTTCGAGATGGGATCAAGGCACTGGAATATCGTTGGACGAAGTACATTAATCTACAAGGAGACTACATTGAAAAAGAAAAAAGTTTCAGTGATTTAAATACTTTTTTTTATTGCGCTCCGAGAACTTTTCAAACTACCCTTGTATGTATCAGGTGGTTATAATTAAACTTTCCCTATTTAACACATTATAGCACAGAAACTAATTACCTTATGAGTACCAAACTTGGTAGCATTTATGTCCAAAGTATGAGGTGCATGAATTCCATGCCTCCGAGCATTACTATCTAGTTCCAACTATGGCCACCAGGTGCAGTGAGCAGTCATATCGTGATGCATAGTCTCGCACACCAGACCAGTCACAGTGCACTTGTTGACCTATCAACATGAGCTTGGACAAATGGAGTAGGAAATTATTGGTGAAGCTCTATTATCAAACCAATGGTAATGCTGCAACTGTACTTCGAGAATATCGCTGGCTGAAAGGATTACGGAAGGGTCCTCTTTCTCCACCTGTTGTGCGGAGCATGATGAAGAAGTTTGTATCAGCTGGAGAACTAGGTGTCGCTCCGCGAAGAGGCCGACGACTGGTTGATGAAATTGACGAGATCCATATCGTACAGCAACTTGCATCGCGGGATGCACAACGACGTGTTGACTTCACTCTTCAATTCCTTGCAAGGATTTAAGTTGATAAAGGCTGGCTGTGGACCATAATATGGACAGACGAAGCTCATTTTTCTCTGGTGGTTGAGGTGAACACACAGAAATGCCTACTGTGAGGATCTTCACCTCCAGTCACTGTGCATGAAGTTCCTCTGTATGATGAATGTGTCACTGTATGGTGTATCTTCATGGCTACGTTCATCATTGGCCCATTCTTTTTTGAACAGATTGGCTCTCAAGCACCAAAGGTGTGTAGTGCGATTGGCCAGTGTTAATGTGATATGCTTCGCCAGCATGTCACACCTACTCTACAGCAGAGAGGCGCATTGAACTCAACAATTTTCATGCAAGATGGGTTCCCACCGCGCATCACTTGTGAAGTTCACCTGTTTCTCTGAAACACATTTGGAAACTATAGAATTACCCGCTGATCATTTCCAAATGCTTGGCCTGCGTGATCACCTGTTCTCACTCCCTGTGATTTCTGGTTGTAGATCTACCTGAATGACAGTGTTTACCAGGGTAACATTCACACATGTCCTGATCTGCAGCACTGTGTATCGAGAGAGAGAGCCAGCATACCTACAGACATCGTTTGTTCTGCTGTGCAAAATGTAAGCCTGTGCTTTCAGACTCTTCTGAACACTGATGGGCACCATATTGAGGCCATTTTGTACCAGTAATGTACCGGTATGATGTACATTATGTGATCAAAAGCATCCGGACACCTCCAAAAACATATGTTTTTCACAGTAGGTGCATTGTGCTGCCACCTACTGCCAGGTACTCTGTATCAGCAACCTCAGTGGTCATTAGACATTGTGAGAGAGCATACGGGGGTGCTCCATGAAACTCGCAGACTATGAATGTGATTGGGTGCCACTTGTGTCATATGTCTGTACGCAATATTTCCACACTCCTAAACATTCCTAGGTCCACTGTTTCTGATCTCATAGTGAAGTGGAAATGTGAAGAAACATGTACAGCACAAAAGCATACAGGCTGACCTCGTCTGTTGACTGACAGAGACCTCTGACTGTTAAAGAGGGTCGTAATGTGTAATAGGCAGACATCTATCCAGACCTTCAAACAGGAATTCCAAACTGCATCAGGATCCACTGCAAGTACTATGACAGTTAGGCGGAAGGTGAGAAAACTTAGATTTCATGGTCGAGCGGCTGCTCATAAGCCACACATCATGCCGGTAAATGTCAAACGATGCCTCACTTGGTGTAAGGAACATAAACATAGGACGATTGAACTGTGGAAAAATGTTGTGTGGAGTGACGAATCACAGTGCACAATATAGTGATCGGATGGCAGGGTGTGGATATGGCGAATGCCCGGTGAACGTCATCTCCCAGTGTGTGTAGTGCCAGCAGTAAAATTTGGAGGCAGTGGTGTTATGGTGTGGTTGTGTTTTTCATGGAGGGGGCTTGCACCCCTTGTTGTTTTGCATGGCACTATCACTGCACAGGCCTACATTGATGTTGTAAGCACCTTCTTGCTTCCCACTGTTGAAGAGCAATTTGGGGACGGCGATTGCATCTTTCAACACAATTGAGCACCTGTTCATAATGAATGGCGTGTCGTAGAGTGGTTACACAATAAAAACATCCCTGAAATGGACTGGCCTGCACAGAGTCCTGACCTGAATCCTATAGAACACCTTTGGAATGTTTTGGAATGCTGATGTCATGCCAGGCCTCACCGACTGACATTGATACCTGTCCTCAGTGCAGCACTCCATGAAGAATGGGCTGCCATTCCCCAAGAAACCTTCCAGCACCTGATTGAACATATGCCTGCGAGAGTGGAAGCTGTCATCAAGTGCCATGACCTTGTAAGTTATTTTCAGCCAGGTATCAGGATACTTTTGATCACATAGTGTACCATAGCAGCATTGATTCTGCATTATTTCTCTTCTCCATGTCCCTGACATTAATTTGACCAAGTTTGGTACTTGTACGGTAATTAGTTTCCGTGTTAAATAGGGTAACTTTAATTATGCCCACCTGGTACATCAGTTCATTTTATTTTAATCCATCTTTCAGCATTTTTATGCAATTGATATCATCTAGCTGTGGGGATATTGCTCTGTTTCATTTGCCAAGTTTTATATTAGTGTACAGCTTCCCTTAAGATGTTGTTGTTCGAGTTTTATGCAACAAAAAGTGATGGGAGTGTCAATACCTTTAAGTCATTAAAAAGTGGTCTGCAGGAGGTTTTAGTTTGTAACTCCATAAATAGACTTGATATCCTCTTTTTTTGTAGATGAAAATTTTTTGGTCCCTGCAGAATTACCCTGTAAAGAGACACCATATTGCAAATGGCAGTGAAAGAAGACATAGCAGGAGTTCAGTAACAAAGGTGTTGTTACACATGTCTGTAGTTTAGTCAGTAAGAAGGTAAAGCGTGAGAGCTTTCTGCATATGTGGTCCGTTTGTTTGTTCCAAGTTAATTTGGAATGAAGGTATATACCAAGTAGCTTAACAATTGAGCACTCAGTTTCACTGCTTGATAAACTGAAATTGATGTTCACTGTCTTCTCATTGGCTGTCTAGCTCATTGGCTTTGATCCATGTATTAGAGAGGTTAAGTTGCTCTTTGTTTTCTAGTGCAATTTGTGTATGTCTTTCCAAGAGCTAAAGTATGTTGTGTCATCAGTATCTAGTACAGATTTATGCGGCATGTTATTGGGAAGATCATTCACAAATATATACAGTAAAAGGTCAAGCATGGAACCTTGAGGAATGCTCTGAGTTAATCGAAGTATTGGGATTTTTGTTATTATAATCTACATTTTTGTTTCCTGTCAGTGAGATAGGAGCTTATGAGGGAGAGTTCTAAGTCTGTGACTCCATAACACCAAAGTTTCTCCAGTAGTATTGTATGGTTCACCAAATAAAATGCTTTGATTGGGTCAATTAGAATGGTTTCAGCAGATAACTTTGGTTCAAATGGGGTTTGTACAAAAGAAATGGTGTCTCAACTGCTTTCACTGTTGATCTCCGAATCTATATTGAGTTTGAGTCAGAATATTGTTTTCAGATAAATGTGTGCAAATATCCCATTGTACACAGTATTCTATTATTCTGGAGAGAATAACCAGCTGTGAAATTGCTTTTTATGAATAGGGATGCCAACTGTTCTTTTTAGACGCTCTGGGAAATGGCCACTAGCATACGTGCAGTTATTGTTGTACAAAGTGGGTTTGATATGAGATCCACTATTTTTTTAATCACAAAATTTGATAAGCCGTGAATGTCCTCAGATTTTGAATTTCCTAGTTTTATTATTGATTTAACCACGTCACATAATTATATTCCTGTCCACTTGAAAGTTGGCACAGAGTTTGAACAATTTTAAAGAAACTGATAGCCAGAAATGAGGTTTAGATTAGGAGCGTACATGAAACTGATAATATGCGTACCAGAAGTTGGGGTGATAGTGGGGTTTGCTGCTTTGGCAGAAAACTTATTAAATTCATGTGCTGCGGTATTGACAGCACTTGTAGTGTCTTTATAATTTATAGCTGTACGCAACTCTGCTTTTATAATCCTCCATGCTGACTTGCATCTGTTATTTGAGTTTTCAATGAAATGTTCATTTTCCCTACATTTGGCTATTCCGATTTGTGTACTTTCAAGTCTTATGAGATTGTTATAAGTGGCTTTGTTCACAATACTGCTTTTTACTTTTTCACAGCAAATAATTACCAAGAGCCTTAATTTCTGTCAGTCAGGTGCAAGCAAACCTCTGTGTTGTGTTGGGTGCTTGGGTGTTCTGACCGTTCTGACTTTATTACTATATTGTTTTCTGATCTTTGGGCAACAGATATCAAAACATTTTGAGATAATGCTCATGAGTCTGTTGAAGGCTTCCTCAACATTGTTGGAAGAAAGTAAGAGAGTATACCAGTGTACTAGTTGTAGTTCCTGCCTATAGAGCTTAATATTCTTATCAGTCAATAATCTAACACCCTGGTACTGAACTTGTTTTTGGTCTGCATTTAACTTCCCAGTAATTAATTTCACCCGTATACCTTTGTGGTCTGATAGGTGATCAACATTAAACAATTCTACTTCAAATCCACTTTTATGTACATTTGTTATGAAGTTATCAAGGCAGGATTGAAGCCTCGTAAGACTTTTATTTGTAAAGAAAATATTATATGACCGTAACATATTTGCTAAATTAATATTTCTAGCTGTATGTTTTCCTAACATCAATGTTTAAGTCTCTAAAAATTAGCATGTTGTATTTGGTATATTTCTGTACGTGGACAATAAGTTTTTCTAAGCATTTGGTAAATTTCTCTGCATCATGTTCATCCTTACTGTTGGTAGAAGCATACAGCTGTTTCAAAAACACTTTTAATATGTAAGTCCTTAACATCCAGAACAGTACATTTCAGATCTAAATAATAACTTGTATATATGGAGGAACCCCCATAACCTTCTTTGGGTCTGCAGTAACTTGTAATTAGGTGCAACCTGTGGAACATACATTTTTATGTGTTCTTGTTTTAGCTAGCGTTCATTTAAGGATAACATCATTCTCCTGTTATCTTTCACTTGAGCAGGAGATGATGCAGATTCTGTACTTAATACAGCCCTGCATGTGGTAGTGGTGTCTTCTTGGAGAGTGCAGTCTGTATTTCAACTTCTGCGGCTTCTGTTGGTCTTGTAGCAATGGTTGAATCTCCCATGTTGTCTGGATTGTCGTACCACTTTTTGGCATGTGGAGATGAATATGTTGATTGGACAGGATTAGCCATTTGATAGTAGACCTACTGTTTGTTTAGCTCCTTCAATAAATTTGCACAGAGCTTAGGTTTTCCTAATTTTGCCATGTGTGATCCATGTCTTGAAAAATCTTTTCACTGAAAAAACCTGTTTATGTTGATTTCTTTGATGTGGTTTGTCATTGTAGTTCTTTTTATTAAATATTTGTTCATCTCCGAGATCTTGTGGTTTTCTCTTGGGATATCAAATCTATAAGGTCTTGCGCAGAGTATTAATTGAGTCTGTATAGGTTTCGAAATAGTTTCATTCAGTGAGCCCATAAATTCATCTTTTCTCTCATTTATGTCTTTTGCTCCAGCTAGGATAATGAAATAGTCATTTTTGCCCTAAATTGAGTGATTTATTTTGTATGTTGTGAGCAACATGCCATTAGACTTTACAAATGATGTACACTTATAGTTGCTTGGTAATATAGTGTTCAACATTTTCATACAGTTTCTGCCATTACTGTCTGATAGAAACAATACGTTGTTTATATTATGACTTTCTTCATTACACTGGCTGCCCAAATGTTTTTGTATTTGAGCTGTGTGAGATATATTTCCACAACTTGACAACTGTATATGTAATAGCAGAAATATAAGTTTACTCACATTATGAATCCTAAAGAATTTATAGCTGACACACATGTCTTTGCTACAGAGATACATAATGTAAGCAGACTTACATTTCTACTATTACATATGTCAAGCTGTAGTAGTTGGTGTACATACACTTGCTTGTTCCTCTGTATCAGATGCCACTGACAATGGGTTATACACTGAAAACACATGGGTAGCAAATAAATCTTTCAAGTGCAGCTCATTTTGTTGAGAAGATGTCCATTACTAAATATCTTAAAACTGCAGAGCACCAAGCACTCAAGATTTTTAAAAACGCCTTTGTTTTAAAACGCCACCCAAACTCGTGTATTATATCTGTGACAATCTGTCCCATATTTTGTAATAATACAAAACAAGTTACCCTTCAGTACATTTTTTATGCTCTTTATGAATTTGATTAGAAGGTCCTGAGAGGAACAGTGATGAGCCTTCTGCAAATCGATAAACATGCCATCAACTTGTCAGTAGCACTTATTACTTCATGTGAATAAAGAGCCAGTTGTATTTCACAGGAATGATATTTTCTAAATCTGTGTTGTTTATGTGTCGATAGATTGTTTTCTTCGAGGTATTTTGCGAAGGATGCCTGCACGTCGATTGTAGCACTAGACACGAATTCGTGAATTACACCTTAAAAAAGGAGGAAGTGACAAAGAAATGGGCAAAATAACAGGTATATGTGCCAATACATTTACTCCATAAAAGTGTTTGTGATAATAGTAATTTAGGATGACTTCACAACCATAATACTATAAATAAAAATAATTTACACATAGACCGTGTACCTCTGTCTAGAATCCAGAATGTGGTTTTATATTCTTATGTAAAAACCTGCAACATGTAACTACCAGACATCAGGTAGGAAACTGGAAACCACAGATATGCAAAACAAAAGTAAAAGACTTACTCATTAGCTACTCCTATTATTTATTGGAGTATCTGGACTCTGGGTTGTAAATTCAGCTACATACTAATGTTTGCACCAAACAGGGTTCTTTATCAGTATATACGGATGATAGTGTCCTGGGTGATGTTACATATATTCTTAACTTGGGAGCAGTGTCTTGTTTCATATATAATGAAGTACTCTTGAAACAATTCCAATAATTTCTGCTAATTTATTATCAGTTTGAGTAGATTACAGCAAGTTGTAACTGGTTGTTGGTACATGTTACGTAAGTACTGAGATCCTGCATCCGATGTATAATTTGACTCACTCCACGGCCTGCAGACCCTCCATCATTACGGAATGTTTGGAACACAATGTGAGGATAAATAACCTAATACTTTAAGAATGTAAGAAATACAATATTTATATCTGTGAAGTAATCTAGTCTACATTTATGATGTCCATGGCATGTATTCCTAATAGACATTAGCAGAATGTGAGTGGGATGTGAAAGGAGCCACGGTATGTGGATGTAACATCCTCATTACACCAATCTCAGGTTCCAGAATTTATTTCGTCTGACGTATGTGAAATATTCGAGAAATTTCAATTTCTTAAATAATTTATTGTGATCACACTAGAGCAACCGACAAAATTTCTTGGTGTGTTCCTACAGCATATTAATATTAATTGGAGAAAGTGAGCATAAGTTACCAAACAAACGTTGCTCAGCAGTTTGTACTGATCTGGGCCCACTGCGTCGTATATGCAATATAAGGGAATTATATATTATGTTATGAGACCGAGATGCAGCTGTGTTAGATTATATTGTTTATTGCAGTAGGCCTATTTTGGCGTGATTGTCATCTGCAGCATGTATCAGGTGGTCTTTCTACCCATATGACATTGATGTCTCAGTTGCTGTCACACTGCTGTAAGTCCGCGCCCTTTGATGTTGGTGGATCTACAGTAGGTGTTAAACTTTTGCTGGAGCAGTTTCATAGTTCGACAACTTCAAAAACAATCGCGCCAGCAAAAGTTTTAGTACTTACTATAGCTCCACCAACATCGAAGAAGCAAGCTTATGTATTAGTGTGACGGCAACTGATACGTCGATGTCATATGGATTCAAGACCACCTGTTACAACGTGAAGATGGCAATCACGCCGAAATACGCCTTTTGTAATTAACAATATAATGGAGCACAGCAACGTCTTGGTCTCATAGCAATACATAATGTTGATCAGCATGTTCATAACACGGAGCAGACAGACCGTACGATACATCCTGTGTCGAAATTTTGATGTTGCCACCACAGTTTTGTCGTGAAACCTTCAAAAACAGTACATTTTGTAAATCAAACCGAGCGGAAGCAAAAGTCAATACGTTGTGCCATTTTCATACGCTTAGCAGTTAGCACCTTGTTCTAGTAGCTGAACACTCAGTTATAATAAAACCAAAACTAATTCTAAACAAAGACGAGGACAAAATAAACACAACCTAAGTGCAAACTGCCGCCTCCCTTTAATTAGTCTGACAGTATTATAAACAATAAATAATTTTTACATTTAGGAAAAAAAGGTAGCGTCCGAGATAATGTTATATAGTCACAGAAGGCGGTGAAATAGAAGCCGAAATAGCTCAGTTGGGAGAGCGTTAGACTGAAGATCTAAAGGTCCCTGGTTCGATCCCGGGTTTCGGCATTTCTTTTTTTTTTTTCTTATTCTCCCCCACTGATTCATTTGATCAGTGCCATGAGAACACGAAACAGAATCGTAGTCAAATAGCGCAACGAAACAACGTTTTTGGTATTGATCTGTCCGAGCGAAGATGACCCGTGAAGCTGAGAACGCAGCTAAGATACACGAATGCATAGCTGTAAGCCCGAGAAAATTTTATTCGCACCTAAGATATTTATTAGTATGGATCAGTGGCGGCGAGGACTGTTGCAAGGGAACGATATACACTATGTGATCAAAAGTACCCGGACAACTCCAAAAACTTACGTTTTTCATATTGGGTGCATTGTGCTGCCACTTACTGCCAGATACTCCATACCAGCGAACTCAGTAGTCATTAGACATAGTGAGAGAGCAGAATGGGGCGCTCCGCGGAACTCACGGACTTCGAACATGGTCAGGTGATTGGGTGTCGCTTGTGTCATAAGTCTGTACGCTAGATTTCCACACTCCTACACATCCCTAGGTCCACTGTTTGCGATGTGATAGTTAAGTGGAAACGTGATGGACACTTACAGCACAAAAACGTACAGGCTGACCTCGTCTGTTGACTGACAGAGATCGTCGACAGTTGAAGAGGGTCGTAATGTGTAATAGGTAGATATCTATCCAGACCATCACACAGTAATTACAAATTGCATGAGGATCCACTGCAAGTACTATGACAGTTAGACGGGAGGTGAGAAAACGGATTTCATGGTCGAGCGGCTGCTCATGAGGTAAACATCGCAACGGTAAATGCCAAACGACGCCTCGCTTGGTGTAAGCAGCGTAAACATTGGGCGATTGAACAGTGGAAAAAAGATTTATTTAATTTTTTCGAAGTAATTTCGGTCACATTGAATACACTTCTCCATCGTCCGAAACCAATCCCTAAACCATTTCTCCCAGGTTTCTGTAGGGAATAAGGCACACTCGTTGTCCCAAGTCCTCAGGAGGGCCTCATCACTTGAAAACTGTACTCCTTTCAGCTTCATTTTAATATGCGGGAACAGTGCAAAGTCACAAGAAACGAGGTCTGGACTGTAAGGAGAGTGGTCAAGAAGTTTCAGTCGTGTACCCCGCAAATATTTGCTGCATGCTTTTGCGCGGTCACCTAGAGCGTTGTCGCGATGGAAAAACCAAGTGTCCATTCCTGACATTGGTCGCAGGTTCTTCAAAGATTGAATGACTTTGGGCAGGCATTGCTCAGTGTATCACTTAACTGTGACTGTCTTCCGTGTGTCCAAAACAACGCGCCCCACAATTCAGATGTTTTTTTTTTTTTTAAAAAACAGCTGTCATTTTCTTCTTTACTGATCGGGATTTTCTGACATCTACGGGTGTGTCATCATCTTCAAAGACCGAAACTTTGTTTTGTGTCTTAGTCGGCACGTCATAATAGCACAGCCAAGTCTCGTCACCTGTCACACACTGAGATTGTTCCTTAGAAAGCTTCTTTATCATTTACTGGCACCAAGTCACAAGTCGAGTCATCTGCTCTTCGTCCAGTCTATGCGGCACCCAGAGACAAGATAGTTTCTCTGCTTGCAAATGATCGTGCAGAATCGAACGAATAGCTGGTGCATTTAGCCCTAAGGTATCCTCTATCTGCGTATAGGTGTCTTCGTCTAGCATTTTTCTCACAGCATCAATGTTTTCCTCCGTAACTGATGATCGTGACCTTTTCGTCCTCTGTGCGTCCTCCAGAGTGAAATTCCCTCTTTGGAGTTCTGTGTACCACCTGAATATAGCGGTACGATTTGAACACATGTCACCGAGTGCAAGAGTAATTTCTTCAAAGCACTGCTCCTATGTTTGAATAACGCTCGAAGTTGTACCGCAGAACTGCTCGAATGTCACTTGGTAACCACGATGCCATAGCAAGCACTTCAAACTAACCCTGCAAGTGTACGACTGCGCCCACAGATTTGGCACAAGGACTACAATGTATGAAGTATTCTCAGAACACAGCTACAATCAGCCTCCTGCGATTTATTGTTGCGTCGTATTGCAAAACTTTCCTGGTACCATTTGTATAAGTGGATCTGACGTACGGCAAACCATCAATTCTTACTGCTCAAGAGCTTTTATGTGTAATTAGTTAACCCTTAACGTCCCAGGTGCGTTCTCACAGACCGCAAGCGTTTATTGTTACTCTGTTGATAATGCGTAATGTTGATTGTGCCTCTTTCGTGCTAGCGGTCTCCGAGACCGCACGTGGGACTTTAACGTTATGGATTCAGTAGCCACATCTACGCCTACTGTTCATATTACAGACCCTGACTTTGATAGGTGCTGTTTTAAAATGGTTTGAGGAAAGTTTAGGAAGTGATGTTATGTCAGACAGCGTCAACGAAATTGAAAGTGAGCAAAATACAGTATATGAACTGTGGAAAAGTGAATACGAATGTATTTTGCAGGTTGTGATTTCCTTGAATGAAACAAGAGATGAAAATGATAAAGACAGTAGTGTAGAGACTGAATCTTTAACTGGATGTTCTGCCAGAAATACACCAGGTCGAGACAAATACCTCAGTTCCGTTTCAGCCGCTGTTAACTGCCGCGCCTCACTTCCGTGTTTACATCGCTGTACTTGTGCTTCGCCGAGTGCTGTCCGTCCGTTAATCTCCGTGTTCGTTCCTATTCCTCGTGATCTGATCGCTCTTTCTGGTCTTGCTGCTGCTAATTGGAATTTAGGTTGTTTAACCGAAATTGCGTCGCTGGATTAACCATGGCTACAAACCTCAGGAAGAATACCCTGGTATTTGCTTTTGACAAGGAATCCCGTCCTGTTCAGCCGACATCCCTGTAAACAGATGACTGGATTACACGGGTAATTGGTCTCAGTTCTTAAATCGTCCATACCTGGCATCTGGATCAGGAAAAATTACTGTGTTTTTGTCAAATTAATCAGTGCTGCGACTGTTGATTAAGTGTTACGAAAGTGGGGCTGTGAAGTAGATTTTGTGCATAGAAATGGTTATAAAAGTAAGGTTTCCATCTATAGAGCGGACATTCATTACAAAACTGTTCGTGTCTTGAATCTTCCCATTGAAATTGAAAATAAGATTAAGGAAGCTCTTTCAAACTACGGAGACGTTAAATCAATTGCAAATGAAAGATTGTCGCCTCGCTTTAAACTGCAGTATTTCAACGGGGTCCGCTGTGTAGAGATGGACGTGAAGACGAACATTCCGTCTCACATAACTGTTTGTGGGTATAAGGCATAAATTGTTTATACAGGTCAGGAAGCTACATGTCATATATGTAACTAAACCGGCCACTTCAGACAGGAATGTCGGCGGCGAACTGTTGTTCTTAAAAGTAATTTGATACAGCGTCAAAAGCTTACCTTAAATGAACTATTACCAAAGAATAGCCCGGATCAACTGGCTGAGGATGTTAACGCAGCGGGCCAAACTGATGTCTCCCTTCACGATAACAGTCAATTTCGCCCGTTAACAACAAAGGGAAATCCTATTACCACTACTCGTGAAACTGAAATGCGAACGAAAAAACGACCTCTGGAGGTAACTGATAGTTGTTCAGAGGACGAGCTGTCTTGTCCCACTCCCTCGCTTCGCAAGCAAAAACAGTGCGATGAGGAGGCAGAGGAACCTGAAGGCAAAATGCGAATAGAAACTGATGAACAGAAAGATTATACACATACGGTACCAGAAAATGAAGGGGGTGTTCAAAAATGGTTCAAATGGCTCTGAGCACTATGGGACTTAACTGCTGAGGTCATCAGCCCCCTAGATCTTAGAACTACTTAAACCTAACTAACCTAAGGACATCACACACATCCATGCCCGAGGCAGGATTCGAACCTGCGGCCGGCGAAGGTGGTGTAATCAGCATTAATTTGCAAGAAACAACAGGTGCAGTAGCCTATTGCAAAGATCAGCAGCTATCTGTTAATAAACAGGTTCATGGAGAGGTTGCAAAACTGCAGTCTCCATTTGTTTCCCTCGATCAGGAAGTGAGTGAAATTAATAAAGAACGAGGAAGTGGTGGCCAAACTGAAATCACGGTCAACATCTCAGGGCAGGCGCCGGCAACCGAAATTGCGAAAGCGTCTGCTGCTGCTCCAGATAAGCCGCGAAGTAAAATACCAATGCAACCAAATGAGAATGTAGCTCGTAACCAAGGGAAGGGAAAATCCGGGAGGGGCGACCCAAGCCCAAAGAATGTTCGGTCCGATACGGTCTTACACGAATCACTGGAGGAAAAATCAGAGAGGTCACCAGGAAACCAGCTTGCTTGCGGTACAAGAGAAAACATCAGAAGTAGAAAAAAATAAAAAAATGGGACAGTAACTAATACACTGATTGAAGTGTTATTCCATGTTCAGCCTTTCGAGAAAACTGTTACAGCTTAACTGATGGTTCAAGTGGCTCTGAGCACTATGGGACTTAACTGCTGTGGTCATCAGTCCCCTAGAACTTAGAACTACTTAAACCTAACTAACCGAAGGACATCACACACATCCATGCCCGAGGCAGGATTCGAACCTGCGACCGCAGCGGCCGCGCGGTTCCAGACTGTAGCGCCTAGAACCGCTCGTCCACTCAGGCCGGCAGCTTAACTGAACCCTGAACCACAGGAAACTAAATTAGTTCATCAAAACAACTACATAGTGACAGCACAATGACGCAATCTTATTCCGTCACCACTGTAAACATAAATAAAATTACGACCAGTTTGAAATTATCAGCCCTTAAGGAATTTTTGTACGAATCCACGACTGATATGAAGTGATTTAGTAATTCCTGGTTTTGACAGTTACATAAATGTGTCTCCTGAGACAAGTGTTGGAACAGCTGTTTTGGTGAGGAAAGGGATTACAGTAAGCGAGGTGGAACGACTGGAATCCGGAAGGGGAATAGGACTAAATATCTATGATGTGACTATCATCAACTTGTACGCCCCTTCAAGAAGCACTCACCGAGCTGACAGGGCACGTTTCTTCAAAGATGACCTGATATACTTGTTAGGGAAAACTCCAAGACAGTTATTACTTGGATGTGATTTTAATTGTGTTCTAAATCGAAAAGATCAGTTACCTAATTTTAATTTCTCAAGTGAACTAAAACAACTAGTTACTGGTTTAGAATTAAAGGATACATGGGAAATCAGATGCTCCTCCATTGTTGAGTTCACTTATGTCACGGCAACATCACGTAGCAGGATTGATAGACTATATATTTCTAAAAATCTTGAAACTTCCGTGACTAAAGTAGAAACCATTCCTACGTACTTTTCAGACCATTGAAGTGTCTTAGCTTGCATAAATCTAACAAGACAGCCAGTTCAAGAATCAGTGGAATTTGAACACTTCCTTGTTAGTAAATCATGATTTAGAAGATCTGATTAAACAAACATGGGCAATATGCCTGCGAGCCCGTAGTAGATATGCCACTGCTGTTGACTGGTGAGTTAAAATGGCAAAGCCAAAGTTGAGGAAGGTTTTAGTCAATACAGTGCCCAGAGCGCAACGGAAATGAAATGCACTATAGAATATTACTATTCCGTGTTGAGAGATCTATATGATCAAGTCTCAGCAGGTCGGATAGCAGACATCAAAAAAGTCAAATCCAAGTTACTTAATATCAAGAGAAGTCAAATGGAAGCGTTGAAAATAAAATCGAAGGCAAATTCGGTGTCTGAAGATAATTACTTCCCTATATCATTTAGTGAAGCATACGAAGACCGGGAGAAGGACTTTTATTGATGAAATTCGAACAAAACACGGTACGATTCTCAGAACCCAGCAGGGTATCATGGATGAGATTTATCGCTATTATTGCGAGCTATATTCTGTACACCAAAGTAGTGATGCTTCCTTGGAAGAATTCCTTGACATCCTAGCCCCACAGCTGACAGAAGAAAACGAAAATTTTCTCGAGGTTGTCAGTGAATAAGACGTGTGTGAGACACTCTGCGCCTCACCACCAAAAAAATCCCCAGGACCGGATGGTCTGCCAGCAGAGTTTTACATCCGTTACTGGCCAATAGTAGGTGCGAAAATCACGGACATTGTAAATGAGGTTATTCAGGGTAAAATGATTCCGGCTGAGTTTAAGGAGAGTAAAATTGTTCTGGTGCCAAAAAATAATGGAAACAAAGATTTAAATAATTTTTGTCCAATTTGCTGAATTCTGATTATAAATTAATAGCTAGAATAGTAAACAAGAGAATTTCATGCCTTACACATAAAATTATTAGTCAACATCAGAACTGCGCGCAAGGCAGAACCATTTTTCAAAATCTAGCAGAATCAGGGATGTCATTGCAATAACTTCTGTAACTTACATAAAGTGTGCTTTATTGTTTTTAGATTTTTATAAAGCGTTCAATGTAGTAAATCATGAATATCTTCTACAGATATTGAATAAAATAGGTTTCAACGATAGGGTCATACAGTTGATTAAGAACATAGCAACTGGAATAAATGGTAAAATAGCGGTGAATTGTCAACAATCCAGGCCGATGCAAATACAACGAGGTTTTCCTCAAGGAGTCCTTTGTCCATGTCGCTCTTCGCCATTTCGCTGGAATCTTTCCTCCGACATGTCCATGCCAGATTAAAAGGCTTAACATTATCAGGAAATAAAACAGTTATAAGAGCATATGCTGACGATATAGGGCTCATTATAAGGAATAATGACGAGTAACCACGCTAGCAACAGTGATTGATTCGTACTGTAGAACATTTGGAGCCAATGCAAACGGAGAAAAGTAAGATCTTAAATCTCAGAGGTTTTGATAATATCAACGTCGAGTGGGCAAAATTAGTCCGACAACATAAAACACTTGGGATCACCCTGACAGCATGCCCTATGAAAATGACGGCTTTAAATTGGAAAGTTGCAGCAGATAAAGTGCAAGGAGCCATTGTAGAGAATTTAACTCGATGTATGAACCAAGTTCAAAGAACACAGTATATCAACTCATGCATCCTTGCTAAAGCTTATTATACTGCCCAGCTGTTTCCAATACCGAGAATGATAGCGAGGAGAATAATGTCCAAAATCACCAACTTTTTGTGGAGAGGTGAAGTGTTTAGAGTACCTGCTAAAGTTGCCACTTACGATCCTAAAAATGGTGGACTAGGATCAACTGATATAACGGATAAAGCCTCTGCACTTTTTATCAAAAGGCAAGTTAATTTAATAAGAGACTCACGAGAAAGCATAACCAGCCAACTTTTCGAGGTCATTAAACCTCGAAGCCTGCTTCTCCCGATTGACGTGCAAAATATCAACAGTTGCTAACAGCATGTGAGGATTTTCTATGTTGAGTTTAGTTATGTCAGTGTCGAACTCAGGCAGTCACGACACTTAACATCGAGAGCCATCATGCGGGAACGAGAGAAAAGCGAAGGAAGGAACAAAATAGAACGACAGTGTCCAAACATTGAGTGGACTCTTACAATGACGGCCAGTGGCATTATTCTTCCGAATGTTGGGCATAAGTAAAGTGAATGCGTATGACATTCACAATTCCTACAAAGACAATACTCAGGTGTACGGCTTTAATTTTTTCAGAATCTTGTAAACTCGTTGCTGACATCATAGATAAAAAGCTAGTCAACACGTATCACACACCCCATGAACTTCGTGCATCCTTCAGCGCGCTCTGGCTACCTCACCTTCGTCAGCTTAAGCGGGAGTGCTGGCAGCTTCCCAGTGCTCTCCGCTGCCTGGGCAACACCTACTGGGCGGGAGGGGGGGGGGGGGGGGGGAGATCGCTCTAGGCTGCTGCAGCTCTACAGAGCCCTTGTTCAATCCCGCCTTGACTATGGGATCCTGGTTTACAGTTCGGCGGCACCCTCAGCGTTGCGTTTACTCGACCCAGTGCACCACTGTGGCGTTCGCCTAGCGAAGGGAGCTTTTAGAACGAGTCCGGTGACCAGTGCCCTGGTGGAGGCTGGAGTCCCTCCGTTGCGGATCCGACGTGTGCAACTGCTTCCCACTCATGTTGCACACATTCATAGTTTTCCTGAGCATCCAAATTACCGTTTCCTTTTCCCACTAGCGGCAGTTCATCTTCCGCTTCGGCGGCCCAGGGCACGGCTCACGATTGCGGTTCTCGTGCTGTCCCTTCGCTCCGAACTCAAGTCCTTCCCTTTATCACCTCTACTTGAGGTCCATTCACGTACACCTCCATGGTGTACACGTCGGCCGGAGCTTCGTCTGGGCCTAATGACTCCGTTAAGCCCACCGCTCTCCGCTGTTACTTCCTCTCGATTGTTGAAGTGTTCCGCGGGTCTGAAGTTGTTTACACCGACGGCTCGATGGCTTATGGTAATGCTGGCTTCGCCTATGTCCACAGAGGCCATATTGAACAGCATTCCTTGCCCGCTGGCTGCACAGCTTGTGGCCATATCTCGTGCACTTCAGTACATCGGTTCCTGTTCTGAAGAGTCGTTTCTTCTCTTTTAAGCCTCCTGAGCAACTCACAAGCTATCAACCAGTGCTACCCTCGCCATTCTTTGGTAGCGAATATCCGGGAGTCCATCTACAGCTACATCTACATCCATACTCCGCAAGCCACCTGACGGTGTGTGGCGGAGGGTACCCTGAGTACCTCTATCGGTTCTCCCTTCTATTCCAGTCTCGTATTGTTCGCGGAAAAAAGGATTGTCGATATGCGTCTGTGTGGGTTCTAATCTCTCTGATTTTATCCTCATGGTCTCCTCGCGAGATATACGTAGGAGGGAGCAATATACTGCTTGACTCTTCGGTGAAGATATGTTCTCGAAACTTTAACAAAAACCCGTACCGAGCTACTGAGCGTCTCTCCTGCAGAGTCTTCCACTGGAGTTTATCTATCATCTCCGTAACGCTTTCGCGATTACTAAACGATCCTGTAACGAAGCGCGCTGCTCTCTGTTGGATCTTCTCTATCTCTTCTATCAACCCTATCTGGTACGGATTCCACACTGCTGAGCAGTATTCAAGCAGTGGGCGAACAAGCGTACTGTAACCTACTTCCTTTGTTTTCGGATTGCATTTCCTTAGGATTCTTCCAATGAATCTCAGTCTGGCATCTGCTTTACCGACGATCAACTTTGTATGATCATTCCATTTTAAATCATTCCAAATGCTTACTCCCAGATAATTTATAGAATTAAATGCTTCCAGTTGCTGACCTGCTATATTGTAGCTAAATGATAAGGGATTCGCAGCACATTACACTTGTCCACATTGAGATTCACTTGCCATTCCCTGCACCATGCGTCAATTCGTTGCAGATCCTCCAGCATTTCAGTACAATTTTCCATTGTTACAACCTCTGGATATACTACAGCATCATACGCAAAAAGCCTCGGTGAACTTCCGATGTTATCCACAAGGTCATTTATGTATATTGTGAATAGCAATGGTCCTACGACACTCCCCTGCGGCACACCTGAAATCACTCTCACTTCGGAAGACTTCTCTCCATTGAGAATGACATGCTGCATTCTGTTATCTAGGAACTCTTCAATCCAATCACACAATTGGTCTGATAGTCCATATGCTCTTACTTTGTTCATTAAACGACTGTGGGGAACTGTATCGAACGCCTTGCGGAAGTCAAGAAACACGGCATATACCTGTGAACCCGTGTCTATGGCCCTCTCAGTCTCGTGGACGAATAGCGTCTTTTTCGAAACCCATGCTGATTCCTACAGAGTAGATTTCTAGTCTCCAGAAAAGTCATTATACTCGAACATAATACGTGTTCCAAAATTCTACAACTGATCGACGTTAGAGATAGAGGTCTATAGCTCTGCACATCTGTTGGACGTCCCTTCTTGAAAATGGGGATGACCTGTGCCCTTTTCCAATCCTTTGGAACGCTACGCTCTTCTAGAGACATACGGTACACCGCTGCAAGAAGGGGGCAAGTTCCTTCGCGTACTCTGTGTAAAATCGAACTGGTATCTCATCAGGTCCAGCGGCCTTTCCTCTTTTGAGCGATTTTAATTGTTTCTCTATCCCTCTGTCGTCTATTTCGATATCTACCATTTTGTCATCTGTGCGACAATCTAGAGAAGAAACTACAGTGCAGTCTTCCTCTGTGAAACAGCTTTGGAAAAAGACATTTAGTATTTCGGCCTTTAGTCTGTCATTCTCTGTTTCAGTACCATTTTGGTCACAGAGTGTCTGGACATTTTCTTTTGATCCACCTACCGCTTTGACATAAAACCAAAAGGTCTTAGGATTTTCTGCCAAGTCAGTACATAGAACGTTACTTTCGAATTCATTGAACGCCTCTCGCATAGCCCTCCTCACACTACATTTCGCTTTGCGTAATTTTTGTTTGTCTGCAAGGCTTTGGCTATGTTTATGTTTGCTGTGAAGTTCCCTTTGCTTCCGCAGCAGTTTTCTAACTCGGTTGTTATACCACGGTGGCTCATTTCCATCTCTTACGATCTTGCTTGGCACACACTCATCTGACGCATATTGTACGATGGTTTTGAACTTTGTCCACTGATCCTCAACACTATCTGTACTTGAGACTAAACTTTTGTGTTGAGCCGTCAGGTACTCTGTAATCTGCTTTTTGTCACTTTTACTAAACAGAAAAATCTTCCTACCTTTTTTAATATTTCTATTTACGGCTGAAATCATCGATGCAGTAACCGCTTTATGATCGCTGATTCCCTGTTCTGCGTTAACTGTTTCAAATAGTTCGGGTCTGTTTGTCACCAGAAGGTCTAATATGTTATCGCCACGAGTCGGTTCCCTGTTTAGCTGCTCAAGGTAGTTTTCAGATAAAGCACTTAAAAAAATTTCGCTGGATTCTTAAAACCTCCACCCAGAACTATAACATGGTGGGGAAATATACTCGAAATATTTTCCAAATTATCCTATAGGTGCTCAGCCTCAACAGCCGCTGAGCCAGGGGGCCTATAGAGACATCCAATTACCATGTCTGAGCCTGCTTTAACTGTGACCTTCACCCAAATTATTTCACATTTCGGATCTCCGTCAATTTCCTTCGATACTATTGCACTTCTTATCGCTATAAACACGCCTCCCCCTTCACTGTCCAGCCTGTCTCTGCGGTATACATTCCAATCTGAGTTTAGGATTTCATTACTGTTTACGTCTGGTTTCAGCCAACTTTCTGTCCCTAGTACAATATGGGTGTTGTGACCGTTTATTAATGAGAGCAGTTCTGGGACCTTTCTATAGACGCTCCTGCAGTTTACTATTAGCACATTAATATTGTTATTCCCTGTTGCATTTTGCCTACTCCTACCTTGCCGCGACTCAGGAGGCGTCTTGTCGGGCCTAGGGAGGGAATTCTCTAACCTAAAAAACCCACATGTGCAGTCCACACGTACTCCGCTACCCTTGTAGCCGCTTCCGGCGTGTAGTGCACGCCTGTCCTATTCAGGGGGACGCTGCCCTGGAACCGTCCAGTCGTTCAGTCGTGTTTGTGTGGACCCCAGGACACGTCGGAATCCCAGGCAACGAACTTGCTGACAGGCTGGCCAGACAGGCTACGCGGAAACCGCTCCTGGAGACGGGCACCTCTGAAACTGACTTGCGCTCTGTCTTATGCCGCAAGGTTTTTCGGCTTTGGGAGACGGAGTGGCATAACAGTATGCACAACAGACTGCGTGTCATTAAGGAGACTGCGAATGTGTGGAAGTGTTCCCTGCGGGCTTCTTGCAGGGAAACAGTTGTCGTTTGTTGGCTGCGCATTGGCCACACTTGGCTAACCCATGGTTACCTCCTCCGTCGCGAGGACCCACCTGTGTCGCTGTGGCTCCCAAATGACAGTCGTCCACCTCTTGCTGGACTGCCCACTTTTAGCCGCCCTGCGGCGGACTTTTAACTTTCCCAGCACCCTGCTTTCGGTGTGTCGGGCGACAGTGCCTCAACACCAGCTTTAGTTTTACGTTTTATTCGTGAGGGTGGGTTTTATCATTTGATCTGAGTTTTAGCGCATGTCCTTTGTCCCCTAGGGCTTTTAGGGGGGAGGTTTTAATGTGTTTCGCTTCTCTTTTATTCTCATGGTCAACCAGCCATGGTAATCTGCTTTCTTGTTTTTAATCTCTTCTCCCTGTTTCTTGCGTCTCTGTGTTCATCTCGTCCTGTTTTGTCCATTGTAGTGTTTGTTGTCCTCCTGTCGTTCTTCTGGTTCTTCCTTTCTCCTATTATTGCCGTACGTCTTCTTTGTTTCCTTTTTTCCTTCGGGTAATTGTTCTACTGGGAACAGGGCACCTCGCAGTTTGGTCCCTCCCCCCCCCCCCCTCTTTTAAACCAACCAACCAACCGTGTTCTGGGTGAGGCAGAACCAAGAGTAGAAGCCATTGAAGAACGACTGAAAAAACGCAAAACATGCTCCACCTGTGACCACAAAGAGAAGAGAAAGGCACCTTATATTTGCCATTGTTGCAAGAAGTCCCGGGTTCGATTCCCGGCGGGGTCAGGGATTTTCTCTGCCTCGTGATGGCTGGGTGTTGTGTGATGTCCTTAGGTTAGTTAGGTTTAATTAGTTCTAAGTTCTAGGGACTGATGACCATGGATGTTAAGTCCCATAGTGCTCAGAGCCATTTGAACCATTTTGTTGCAAGAAGCCAGTCTCACTTGAATCTCTACAAACATTTCCGGCGAGTGTAAAGAAAACCTCCGAGAAAGAAACTAAACATCTAAAAAGTACTTCTGATCCATGAACAATGGCGGTTCGCCCAACTTGGGAGACGACCGGGGATATATTGTTGTCGTTTGCAACTGATGGTTGCGGTAAGCGCATACATTAACTCTGCGCTTGAAGAAAGCGTGTGTACTGCAAATTGCGTGTCCCGGTTGCTTGTGCGGAATTTGTCGCTTACCATTACCATCTGTGGTGACAACTCGCAACTAATGGGACAGAAATACGCTAATAACTCGCTACAATCACGTTTAATGCTTGCATCGGCTACGACATTCATAACAGAGCGTGGAGAATACTACTGAACGCTCATTGGTTGTCGGAGAATGCGTGATGTAGATGCGCAGAACTGACTTGAACTGGGCCGCCATCGTTCGTGACCCCAACTATACCATAATTTTTATTTTTTTGGATGTTTTGTGGGCGTTTTTTATGTTTTTATTATTACATGTGTAATAAACAATAAAAATATATCAAGAAATAAAATTTGGAGCTCAGGGTATTTGAGCTTTCATAGCATTAACGTTGTCATGTAATATTATGTTCATTTTGTGTAGTTTTCTGATTAAATGCGTTTTTTCGTAAAAATAAACTTTGAATAGTTCATTTTGTGTGATATTAATGTAACCTTTTACATAAAATCTGAACTGTTCCACTGAAACTGCAGAATGCAGTTTTTGTGGCTATTAAATGTAGCAGTCACACACACTGCACCTGGGACAGTGCGTGACCAAAAAATGACCTGGGAAGCCAAGGGTTAAGCTTAGATTTATTCGTTCAACGATGGTTTTTTTGTCAGCTGAAACTCAAAAAATTGAAACTGTTCATCACAAAATTTTGAGGGGTTGTGGGGTGGGTTGGACACGTTCCCTCCTCCTCCTCCTCCTCCTCCTCCTCCTCCCTGGAATTGACGCCCATGGTTCAGATTAAAGGGAAGACCGGATTAGCGAAAGTCGGATGACCAGGACTCTACTGTGTTTTTATTTTCGGTATTTGTATGCTTCCTTCCGTTTTCTTCTGGATGTGGTAAATCAGAACCGAAAATAATTATTTGGCAGTAGACCTATCCCATGTAACTCTGTGTCGGTTTCAGTTATCCATATTATTCTTCTGCAGGCTGTCGCATGGGTACTTCACACGGGAGTGATTTGCAGGTCGAAGTTGGCACAGATGGAAATGCGAAACCATCATTTGATATAAAAGCAGGTTCTCGAACAGTTTGAATACTCTGCTCACGAAAAAGCAAATAATAGCGGAATCTTCATCACAGATACATGCTGCTCTATTATAGAGGACGTTAAACAAGGCAAAGCAAAGCAGAGAAAAGAGAGTGTTGACTATCGTTGGCTAAGAAAATATGACGTTATTGAAGTTGACGGGAATGAAAAACCTTTTTGTAATAGTAACAGGAGACAACAGCGTTATTTTGTGCCACGTTCATACGTAAGGATTATTCAACATACTGAATGATACTCCCCACATTGTTGCTTTTTTTTCAGCCTGAAAACTTGTCTAGTTTGATGCAACTCTTCACGCTAGTTTGGGCTGCTGAGTCTTCTTCATCTCTGTAGGACTACCGCAGCTTACATCCATTTGGACCTTTTTACTTTAGCCAAGTCTTGGTCTTCCTCTACAATTTTAACCCCTCCCTAACAACCCCCCCCCCCCCCCCACGCAAACACACTTCACTCCATTAACAAATTAACGATTGCTTATAGCGTCAGGATGTCACCTGTCAAACGATTCCGCCTTTTAGTCAGATCGTGCTGTAACTCTCTTCTCTCCGTAGTTTGATTCAGTAACTCGTCATTATTGAGCTTGATCTTTGTCCATATTTAATTTCTGTACTAAGCTGCACTCCAGACAAATACCTTCAGAAAAGGGTTCCTAGCATTTAAATGTTATCAAGAAAAACAAGACTGGTATTCTACGGGTTGCAGCGTGGAATGTTAAATCCCGTAGTCGGCTAAGTAGCTTAGAGACTTCAAAGGAGAAGTGGGTAGCTGTAGGAATTAATGAACTTTGGTGGCAAGAAGAACAGCAGCACCTGATAACCACCGCAGTAGTTCAAGTTAATTTTAGTTCTAGCTCTGAAGGTGACGAAAACATTGAAAGACTGTGTGATGAGATAAAAGAAATTATTCAGACAGTTAAGGGAGATGAAACTTAAAAGTGTGATGCGAGATCGAAATTCGGTAGCAAGAAAAGAAAGAGAAGGAAAAATCGTAAGGGAACATAGACAGGGAGAAAGGAATGAATGGGGAAGCGGCGTAATAGAATTTTGCACAGAGCATAATTTAATCAGTACTAATACTTCGTTTAAAAATCTTGAAAGAAGGCAGTTTAGATGGGAGAGATATACAGACGCAGGGAGACTTCAGATCGATTATGACGTAAACTCTGTCCATAATTTATTGGTTATGACTTGCAGATAAAAAATGAAGAAATTGAAAAAAGTAGGAAATTAAGGAGACGAGATCTTGATAAGTTGAAAGAACTAGATGTTACACAGTGTTTTAGAGGGTGCAATAGACAACGTTGGATTGCAACAGAGGATAGAAATACAATTTAAGATGAATGGATAACTTCGAGAGATGAACTGTAGAAGGCAGAAGAGGATCCAAGTAGGCAAAAAAGAAAATGCCCAGTAGAAATCTTCGGAATCACACTAGATACTGAATTTAATTGTGTAAAGGAGAGACTTCTAGTCTGAATTTGTCTCTGTTGAGTAAGGTCATCTGTTCACTCTCCATTTCTTGTAAGTCCTTTTTTGTCTTGCCTCCCCCCCCCCCCATTTCTTGTCTGTTTTCCTGTTCTGGAAGGAAGTCTGAATCTTCTTTTTTAATACACGGAGGTGATGAAAGTCACGAGATGTTATATGCGAATTTAGACTTTCTCTGCGAATGTCGACTTTCTCTGCGAATGTCGATGGTGAAGGCTTCTCGGGTCTGCCGACGCAGACGAGGCGAAGGAGCCTGCAGGCCAGCAGCCGTAAAGAACCGATTCCGACACTTCGCCTCAAGACGACAAATAGGAAACTTATTGAAACGTTGCCGCAGAACAACGCCCTGTTGCTTCTGTTGATGACCCGAGAAGACTTCATCGTCGTCATGGGGTACTTCCTAATATCGTGTCCGACCTCATTTTGACTGGCATAGTGGTGCAACCCGGCGTGGCGTGGACTCACAAGTCGTTGGAAGTCCTCTGCAGAAATATTGGGCCGCTCATAATTGTGAAAGCGTTACCGGTGCAGGATTTTGTGCACGAGCGGACATCTCGATTATGTCTCACAAATGTTCAATGGGATTCATGTCCGGCGATCTTGCTGGCCAAACCATTTGCTCGAACTGTCCAAAATGTTCTTCAAGCCAGTCGCGAACAATTGTGGCCCGGTAACGTTGGTATTGCCATCCATAAAAATTTCATCGTTGTTTGGGAACATGAAGTCCACGGATGGCTGCAAATGGTCTCCAAGTAGCCGAACATAACTGTTTCCAGTCAGTGATCGGTTCAGCTGGACCAGAGGTTCCAGTCCGTTCCATATAAACACAGCTCACACCATTAAGGAGCCACCACTAGCTTGCACATTGTCTTGTTGACAACTTGGGTCCATTCTTCGTGGGGTATTCGCCACACGCCGACTCTGCCATCAGCTCTTACCATCTAACCAGGCCACGATTTTCCAGTCGTCCAGTATCCAGCCGATTACGTGCTGACTACAAATGACTGCCCTTTTTTACCCAGTGTTCACGATACTACCGCAATCTGTGTACGTGCATCTCGCTATTCCACGACTTGGCACCTCGGAGTATATCTTCCTTCATCCCTCTAGATGTCCATTGAGTGTAACACGTCTTTTCGTGATCTCATTTGCTATTTTAGCGCAGAAGGAGCATATTTCTTTATTTGGTCTCAAAACCCAATCGCTATCTCTGTTCTTCATTGGATTTTACATTTTTCAGAGGATTGTTCTTTCCACCTTTTCCAAATCTTCTAACGCCCTTTTGCACCCGGAGCGATTTAGGGAAATCACGGAAAACCTAAATCAGGATGGCCGGACGCAGGATTGAACCGTCGTCCTCCCGAATGCGAGTCCAGTGTGCTAGCCACTGCGCCACCTCGCTCGGTAAAAGAAAAAAAAAGGTTCAAATGGCTCTGAGGACTATGGGACTTAACATCTGAGGTCATCAGTCCCCTAGAACGTAGAACTACTTAAACCTAACTAACCCAAGGACATCACACACATCCATGCCCGAGGCAGGATTCGAACCTGCGATCGTAGCAGTCGCGCGGTTCCGGACTGAAGCGCCTAGAACCGCTCGGCGACTGCGGCCGGCTCCGCTCGGTAAAGTTACGAAACGTATCCGCATATTGAGAATATAGTACCACCACAGCTACACAATTTACTGAAAATTTGTGCCGGACCGGGACACGAATCCTGATGTCCAGCAGGACAATGCGACACCCCACACGTCCAGAATTGCTACAGAGTGGCTCAAGCAATACTCTTCTTGAGTTTAAACGCTTCCACTGGCCACCCAACTGCCCAGATATGAACATTATTGAGCATATCTGGGATGCCTTGCGACGTTCAGAAGAGATCTCCACGCCCTCTTACTCTTACGGATTTATGGACAGCACTGCAGGACTCATGGTATCAATTCCCTCCAGCACTACTGCAGACATTAGAAGAATCCATGCTACGTCGTGTTGCGGTACTTCTGCGTGCTCGTGGGGACCGTACACGATATTAGGCAGATGTACCAGTTTCTTTGGCTCTTCAGTGTAATTGCGGTACCCACTTTGTTGCGGTGTAGCCGCGCGGTCAGGGCGCCTTGCACGGTTCGCGCGACTACTCCCGTCGGAGGTTCGAGTCCTCCCTCGGGCGTGTGTGTGTGTGTGTGTGTGTGTGTGTGCGTGTGTGTGTGTGTGTTGTCATCAGCTTAATTTAGTTTAAGTAGAGTGTTAGCCTGGGGCCCGATAACCTCAGTAGTTTGGTGCCATAGGAAGTCACCACAAATTTCCAATATCCCGCTTTGTTTTGGGTATTCGGAACCTTAACGTTGGTAAATCGTGTTGCCAACTAACAGTATAATTATTTTGACGATCGCTTCAATATATTGAAGGTTTGACAAACAAATACTGTCAATAAATACAACGTGTGCAGGCCCCTTAATGCCGTGGAACTGATGCAGTTCAATTATCGACTGCGGAATAGAAATGTCGCTTGAGATGCTACGCCTTATTTTATTTTGCAGAAGGCAGTGAGGAGGGAGAAGCGAGCGATGTTAAGCAGAAGGATGAATTGGGAACACGACATGCTGCACAGGAAGTGGTCACGTCGCACTCAGAGCCATCTACCTCCCAGGGGTGAGTACTGACCCAACTGTCGCTTTTTTTTCCATGTCTTAACGGTGGTGGGAGGCTGCTGTGTATACCTTCACACCTGCACTTTCCTTTTACAATTTAATGTCATGACCGGTTTCGACTGGATGAATACTGACTATCCAGTGGCGCTGTCTGATCAACAAGTGGCCAACGTTCAGCTGTTGTACAGTGAAGTAGCTCCTGTATTCGAGGGCCTCGTAGGCGTTGTACTGAGGGTGAGTGGAACCTGCTACAGACGTCCGTAAGTACTCTGCTGGGCTAAAATATGGCAACAGCCTGAAGAAATTACACGAAGACCCGAACCCTCACTTCCCACAGACAAGTCAGTAACAACTTAGACATCGGAAAATATGACACATGTTGACTTAAAACTTTAATCTGCGATATTTGCGGGCTCTAGTCGTAAAGTGTTAATTAGTGCCTCGAAAAAATATAGTTGCGGAATTAATTGTCTTGTTTGTTTGCAAGTACCTGTCTGTAGCCGTTGTACTTACTCTAATCTCCGCGCCACAGTAGCAACGGACTACGCTAGGGCAGACATAACAAAATGATGCGCCATATCTGTAATAACGTGGAATGTCGTGGGATAACTCGTTTTCACCAACAGCGGGAATATTGCATTTGTGTCAGGCCGATCCAGGCGGCTTCTTTAGCCGTTTGGATTGGCTGTCAGAGCCGTAACGATTGCGCTGCTGCCGAAAACGAATTACCATTTTATCTCTTTGTCAATGGGTGACGTCTTTTCTTTTGGCTTGTTTAGCGTAGGGATGGCGCGAATCGCTAAAACAACGCGTTTTCGGTTACTTTTTCCAACGCCAGTTTAACTGGACTATTAAAACCGCTCAAAATAACCGGTTTCTGAAATACCGATTTCCGGTTTTTTATTGTACTCCCTTAGTGTCAAGATGCATAGAATCAAAATATTAAATTAAATAAGCAAGTAAAAGAAAACTTAGTCCGTCCATCGTTTGCTGCTTTTCTCTAAAAGTTATAAGTGGTTGGCTACTACAAAAAATTACCGGTATTCTCCTATTGATTCCGATTTAGTTAAACTCTGCTCAAAAATTATGTTGTAATGGGGCATCGTACCACTATGTGGACATTACGAATAGTCAGTGCTACAGAGTGAAAACTGAGGCTGAAGAGCTGTATTTTTCGTGTTAATTTGCCCCTTCTCTAGGGCTACGAGCAGGTAAAGGCATGTTATATAGGCAAAAGCAGCTAATCTGCTGTTTTCCGTTTTTATTCCAGTCTTTGAATGAACTGTTAAGTTTTAAGTTTTCTACTTGTGTAAGGTCACACCTCCGTTGTGGCTCCTCCCGTTTTTAAGCTTTTAAAGCAAATGGGGCTTTGTACCTCATTGATATTGGACTTAGTAAAAACTTCCAGACTAGGGATGGTGCCATTCCGTGATACAACTGGTGTCCGAAGACGAGAGAGAGAAACTACTATATAGAGCAGATGCGGCAAGTACACACGTACCATGTAATAGGCCCATCAAATGGTAACAGGTACGTTATTGTCTCAGCAGTTCTATACCAATCCTTATACCCAGTGTTTGTTGCTCATTTCTGTTGGCATTGTTATTAAAATAGCACTGTTCGCTTTTCTCATTTTCTGTAATGACTCAATATTTAAAAGCAATGCAGATTTTACGGATAAAAATTGCTCGTTCTGCAAAAAAGGTTATGTAAAAACGAAAAATTTTAGCGCAGCTGCAGTGACTGATTTGTCGGCTTTTTGACTCGGTAATTAGTAAAAACTTGAACCAGCTGTTATAACCGAAAGCAGATAAATACAGAAAAGTGCGGTTATTCAGAACTAAAATACCGGTATCGGTTTTAACCGGTCGGTTTTTCCCCTTCCTGGTCTAGCGGCGTGATATGGCACTGTGGCGCATGGATTTCAGTGTTCACCAGGACTGCAGACATGAGCCTGCAAACAAACAAAATAGTTAATTATATAACTGTAATTAACACTTTTCGACGTCCCGTTATATTACCCTTCAATGGGAATTTGAAATTTTCTGTGAAATTTCTCCAACCGGAAACTTTTTTATTATTTATATCGGATATATCTCGTTTCACTTCTTGTTCTCGAATGTCAGAAGATTACTTTTTGTGAAGCCATTAAAAAAAGACATTAAAAGCTTCTGCGCTACCGAACCGTCCACAAAACGGTGCATCAGAGTGTCAACCCATAAGCATTGGTAATTGTGCAGTGTAGCAACCCGGCTGTCTGCAGAGAATTTTATACAGCAGCGGCTTTTAATGTTGTTTTTTTTATTTAATGCCTTAACAACTACCAATGTTTGTGACATTTGAGACTTAGAGATGAACTCTTGAAAGCAAGTATCTCGTACAATAAATGGTATAATGGTGGCTGTCTGTAGACTTTTCTTTCATAAATATCCAATCTTAATCACGTGAGTGAGCCGATTCCAATTTTATCGTCATAGAGAATGAGGCCTTTGTTGGAAATGTTGAAGAGAGACAGTGTGACAGTAAAGCTACGACAGAGATCAGGAGAGAAGTAACGGGAAGCTGAAGTTGCCAGTTGCTACCTTGAGTAATTTTCTGCAGTATACTCGATAGACCGGCAGGTACGGCAGTGTCTAGCAGCAAGAAGAGCTATAGATTCTTGTTATGCCTCGACAATCAGCTTTTAATGTCATTTAGTCCCTTAAATGAGAAGCTAAAAAGTCTGTGTAGAAATCCGCGATCGTATTGGTTTGGCAGTTATTAATTATTGACTCGTTGTGATAACTCCACCATCAGATCATAAAATTCGTTAGAAATGCCCAGTACCTCGTCAGTACACCATTGCTTTCTTCTTCTGCAAGTATCACTGCCACACTTTGTCAGTTATGTGTGTAGGAGGAAGTAATGATCCGAAGAGATACTGTGTGTCTGGTAAAGTTTTCTCGAGCCTCCAGCCGCGCTGT
Source organism: Schistocerca serialis cubense (assembly GCF_023864345.2). NCBI lineage: Eukaryota > Metazoa > Arthropoda > Insecta > Orthoptera > Acrididae > Schistocerca > Schistocerca serialis. The sequence goes on along the minus strand of NC_064647.1, from coordinate 57,907,639 downwards.
GACTACATGCCCACGGGCCTTTGCCTGAGTGCTCGTCGGCCATTGTCATCACTTGACAGTGACCAACGAGCACTCGACCGAAAGCTCGTGGCCATACAGTCACTTAACGCAGCTGGAAGCTCGAGAAAACTTTTATCAGTATACTCGTGTATCGTCGTGAAACCGTGCATTCATACACCCTGTGTATCTGTTTCTGAGATAGTTTTTTTTGTTACTTTTTAGGATCTAACGATGGAGTCACCGAAACGTGTTATCGGTGGACTTAAAATAAACAAAATTAGCGCGAACGATACAGAGTATTTAATAACAGACATGGTTGTATCTTTCATTCCGGATTGTCTGCCGGAGTGACACAGTAACACTGGAACTAGCTAGTATCCATAGCATCTGAGCCACCTGAATAACCTCAAGACCTGGCTGAGAGATTCAAGCAGCCACTGTCTCTCGCAGATATTTCGTCTCCCCTGTATATCTCTCTGAACTAGCACTCTGTGGAAGTTTCCGTGGTGCAGGAGGGATGCACTGGCAGCTTGTAGCATTCAGTCAGGCGAGCCCGAATAGCTCATATGGTAGAAGCATTGCAGACAAATGGTGAGGGACCCAGGTGCGAGTCTCTCTCCGATAGACAGTCTTAATCCGCCAGGAGATTGGATTCGCTCATGTTGAGAACTTGGCAAGAAAACAGTTGGAAATAAGGCACTGTCGTAGAACTCTCATCCAACTGCATCTCCAAGGACATTTGAAAAACATAGATGTGCATAGGCTTCCCTGCAAGCTATATGTTGTGTATCATGGATCACCTGGCATTCGCTGTATGCTGGCCTACGTCTGTCAAATTGTCATCTCAGTCTGGGAGATATCTACTCCCGACGTTTTTCTTCGTGGTAGTGTATGCTACATGAAGCAAATTTGGTCGGGCAGAGGTGCTAACAAATCGCTTTATGAAATTTGGCGCTCAAAGGATTCCTTTCAGGCGGCTGCCATCTGAAACTGGAGAAACAAAACTGTTTTATACAGACACAACTGATTTAGTGCGTTATCTACCGAGTCTTCATACACAGGAAATGGGTAAGAGTTATTCTAATTACACAGGCAAACACACGAGGTAAGTAATTAGAGTTTAGTTTACTGTGTTCAGGTTGCGTATGTTTCTACGTTTTATTCTTCAGTTAAGGATGAAAGTTAACATTGCATTGTTGAGTGATCATGGAAAAGAACATTGTTCTTTGAGAATTTGGACGTACCATGAACGGTCTTACGAATATGTGAGCATGAAAGAAAATGTGTGAATGGCTGATTAAACACCCGAACATCCTGCCATATCCTTTTCCTGCCTCGCAGCTATGGTGATCAACGGAGATTTATTTTTAATTTTTATTTTTTTTAATTTAATTTAATTTAATTTTTTTTCTGTCGTCGTCTCACGCTTCGAGGACGTCGATGCAACAAAAAAAAATGTCGTGTTTACGACTTTCACGAGGTTGGGTATTCGTCTCAGAAATATGTAGCTTTTGACAACACTGGATCCTGTTTTGGGACACTCAGGTTTGAAACCTGGCGGAAATTTACACCGTACATTTTTCATTTTATTTTTGTGTCAGATGCAGTTGCGTGTAGGAGTGTTTTGTGTGGAGTCAGCCAGCGGTCTTGGACCCACATCCTGAAGCTGCTGTCGTGCGAAGCGTTCGCCCCCCCACACGGTCGTACAAACACAGGGCATCGCTGCCCACACGAGGTGACGCAGCTCGGCGAATGTCAAGCTGTGATTGCCCCACGCTCTCTCGAACACGGGTTACTGCGTGTCGCAGAGTCAACATGTCACACGCTTGAGATACTGAGGCCTGGAGAAACTCATTCCGCAATGAATCTTATCGAACCTGACGGCACAATTCACGTATATTTCGCCATCCATGTTGTCAGTTTCGCAAATCATTGTATTTTCGATTACATATGCGTTTCGCTTCGTATAATCCATTGCCGCTTTCTGCAAGGAAATACCGATATGCTACGTTTAAAAAAAGCAGCTATGCTTATACACTGAAGAGCCAAGAAAACTGGCGCACCTGCCAAATATCGTGAAGGGCCCATGCGAACACGCAGGAGTGCCACAACACGACGTGGCATGGACTTGACTAATGTCTGAAGTAATTAATGCTGAATGGAATTGACAATATGAGTCGTACAAGGCTGTACGAGAGGGTTGACATCTCTTCTGAACAGAATGTTGCAAGGCATCTCAGATATGCTCAGTATGTTCATGTCTGGGGAGTTTGGTGGCCATCAGAAGTGTTTAAACTCAGAAGAGTGTTGCTGGAGCCACTCTGTAACAATTCTTGACGTGTGGGGTGTCGCATTGTCCTGCTGGAATTGGCCAAGTCCGTCGGAATGCACAATGGACATGAATGGATGCAGGTCATCAGACAGGATGTTTTACGTACGTGTCGCCTGTTGTCAGAGTCGTATTTAGACGTATCAGGGGTTCCATAGCATTCCAACTGCACACGCCCCACACCATTACAGAGCCTCCATCAACTTGAACAGTCCCCTGCTGACATGTTGGGTCCATAAATTCATGAGTTTGTCTCCATAATCGTACACGTCCATCCGCTCGATTCAATTTGAAACTAGACTCGTCCGACCAGGCAACATGTTTCCATTCATCAATAGTCCAATGTCGGTGTTGACGGGCCCAGGCGAGGCGTAAAGCTTTGTGTCGTGCAATCGTCAAGGGTACACGAGTGGGGCTTCCGCTCCGAAAACCCATATCGATGATGTTTCGTTGAATGGTTCGCACGCTGACACTTGTTGATGGCCCAGCAGCGAAATCTGCAACAATTTGCGGTACAATATAACAACTTCGCCAGACACTTGTCTTACATAGGCGTTGCCGACCGCAGCAGCGTCTTCTGCCTGTTTGCATGTGTCTGTATTTGAATACGCATGCTTATACGAGTTTCTTTGGCGCCTCAGTGTATATAGGTTGGAGAGAATAATTTAAGCGTACGTCTAATTCGATGTATCGCCATTTTTAACGCTCAAAACGGTTTGAGTTTTACTATCCATCTACGTATACAGAACATTGTCTGTAATTTTGCTGCGAAAATAAACTCATCTACTACTTTAGTGTCTCATTTTTAATGTAATTATGTCAGCATCACCTGATTTAAATCGTCTACGTTCCATTAGCCGTCTTGTATTACTTTTGTTGATGTTTCTTGCCGTTCAACAGTTCTTCCAAGTCCTTTGTCGTTTCTGACAGAATTACGTCGTCATCAGCAAACATAAAAGTTTTTATTTTTTCTACCTAAACTTTAATTCTTTTCCAAGGTTCCGCTTGTTTTACTTCACTGCCTGCTCATTGATAGACTGAATAACATCAGGGCATAGGCTAAAAGCCTGCCTCACTCCATTATCAACTACTGCTTGCCTTTCATGTCATTCGACTCTTTATAACTGCAGTCTGGTTTCTGTACAAGTTGTGAATAGCCTTCCTCTGCCTATATGCTATCCCTGCTACCCTCATAATTTGAAAGAGAATCTTCCAGTCAACATTGTGAAAAGCTTTCTCTAACCCTGGAAATATTATGAACTTACGTTTCTCTCTCTTCGACCTATTATTTAAGGTAAGTCATAGGGTCAGTACCGCCTCGCGTGTTCCTATATCTCTCCGAAACCCAGACCAATCCTCCCCGAAGTCAACGTGTACCAGTTTTTCCATTCGTGTGGAAATAATTAGTGTTAATATTTTGAAATCCTTACTTAAACTGATGCTTCTGTAATATTCACACCTGTCAACATCTGATTTCTTGCGAATTGGAATTACTAAATCCTACGTCTGAGTGTATTTTGTCTGTCTCGTAAAGCTTTGCATAACGGGTGGAATGGTTTGTCGTGGTGTTTTCTTCCTAGGATCTCAATCATTCTGACGGATGTCGGCTGCTCCTGGTACCTTGTTTCGACTTACATCTTTCAAGGCTCTATCAAATTATTCTCGCAGAATTGCATCCCCGAGCACCCTCCCCACTCATCGTTTTCCCCTCCCCTTTTTTATAATTATGTTTAAGTTCGTTTCCCTTGTATTTGATAACTCACACATGGAAATTTTACATTTCTGGAATCCGTGAGCCCGTTATCAAAGCAAGCGAAAAAAGTACTTCGATAAATGCAAATCGTTTCCTTTTGGTTTTAGCATTAAGAAACGTGAAGAATTTATGCTTGCACTGTGTCATGAGTCAAGTGCTTTGAATTCAGAGTGCCGTTCCTTCTGACATCGGAAGGTAAACTACAGAACATCGTAGCCAGCTGCATAATCGCGAGGCAGTGGTACGGTCAGGCGAATCACACACGAAGAATCGGTGAGAGCGAAGTGTTGACATATCGGACGGGCACGGTTCTTTTGTTCGTTTTTATACAACGTTTTATGTCGAACAAACGAACGCGTTTTTCCCGATACTGACGACTGTTACCGAGATGGTGCGAATTGAGCCGCGATGGACAAGGAGACTTCAGCTGCGCCGTTTCAGCTCCGCTGAATGAGGAGGACTGAAAGAAGACAAATGTCCATGAAGACTGAGGAAGCAGGATCGCGAGAAGAGAAAACTTAGAAGGTAGGTGTTCTTACAATGGTTAAGAGTTCCACAGGAGCTTCACGGCAGGGCTGAAGCGAAGGCCCAGATCATAAAAAAATGAGAACATGGTGAGTGTAAGCGAGCTGTTGTCTCTTCTACCATACTAAATACTTCATGAATATAGTCTCTCCATCTCTGATAATTATGCAGTTATACACTTATGTCAAAGCACTAGTGCGTTTAACCATATGTATTTTCAGTCTTCGAGTGTGCCCTACTACTAGACTTGAGTGTCACCCTTGTTGTGTGTAATTGTTCGCCGATTATGGTCTCACAGTTTCCTTTATTTTTTTATTTACAGCACCAGTGCCAAATGGAGAAATTATAGCGAAGAGTGAATACAGACAATCACACCCACATTAGAAGCAAGAAACACACGAGAAAACACATTTTCCATTGGAAAAATTAACTATCTGGACTTAAATGAACACACACACAATGCAATATCGGCGAACTGCTGTATTAGAGCAGACCTGACTGGTATCGCTTGCTGCGTTAGTGCAGCCAACTAACAGAGACAAATGGGAAGCCGACCACACGAAACAAAAACAAACTCGCCACGACGCTACACGACGTGTTGCCGATTTTGTAAACAATTTGACCTCTCTGATGAAGACTTTTGGAATGTTGCAGGCACGCTGAGGGTGCACACGGCCCAGGAGATGTCCTCGGAGACCAGCTGCAACGGTAATACTCTACCTCTGTGCTAACATTTCCTGACGCCCACGCACGAACCGTCGCTACTGGCACAAATCCACTATTACCCGACCAGACTGTCGCAGTAATTGTCCCCAATGGCGCTTGACGTGGCAATTTTTCCTCTCTGCCCTTGCAACCGCTACCCTTCCATCGCTTTCCCGACTGCCATCTTCTCGATGGGATTGTAGTAACGGCTGATTGCACCCAAATGTATGGACATCATCACAGACCCGCATCCTGTTCCTTCTCGATTAGCATTTTAACCTCTTTTAAGACATTTCAGGAATTGCATATACAGTAGCTGTCAGCATTAATAAACTATTGATACAGCAATTAATGACTGCATTTACACAAATGGAGAATTCGACCCACATTATTTGGCAAATATGAGTGGACTGAGCCGGCCTAAGTGGCCGTGCGGTTCTAGGCGCTGCAGTCTGGAACCGCGAGACCGCTACGGTCGCAGGTTCGAATCCTGCCTCGGGCATGGATGTGTGTGATGTCCTTAGGTTAGTTCGGTTTAACTAGTTCTAAGTTCTAGGGGACTAATGACCTCAGAAGTTGAGTCCCATAGTGCTCAGAGCCATTTGAACCATTTTTTGAGTGGATTGAAGACGTGAAGCGATTTAATGTAGTTACGTTGGTTTAACCTCTTCAAGTCAGTTTGTGCGACGAGTCACCGCTACATAGTGGGTGTGGAGCGTTTCAGGCAGTGTGTCATGTCCTGGTGGAAAGCCCCCGTCTTTTGGCCTTCCGTATTACTTGCCTCACATGATGGGAGACGCTTTCACGTGTAAGGTTTTAAGGGACCTTCGGGGGAGGGACGGTATGATTGGGGCTTGAGCACCTGCCGCTGCACACTAGGCCTGGTGTACACCCAACCCTACCTCCTTATCAACTTCCCTCTTTCATCCCTGTTTTACGTAGTTTTACTTGCTTTTAGATGCGGTTTGTCTCCTTTTCGGCCACACTCTCTTTCTATTTTGGAGGTCGCACTCTGCTGAATGGTTGGTTCTTTTTGACGCACTGACTACAATTGAGCAGGACTGGGAAGACTGTGGGAGGGATAACTCCCGCCGCATGCAGAGGTCCGGGGACACCCCCGTTCTGCCTTACCAATTTCTCTCCTCTCGTTTTTATTATTGGTAATACGAATAATGTCCATTACATTTTTAGCGTTCTCACTTTTACTGTACTGAATCCGCCGACTAGAAGGCATTCTTTGTTTTGTAAGTGTCTTCGCCCTTCGTCCGGATGGCGGGGGTTGGATGCGGTACGCGGTTTCCCTCGCTGTTGGACAAGCTCTGGGAGACGCGTGACCTGTTCTCACCTACTTACTGGCCTGACCCATTTACTTCCCCGTAATTTAGTTGTTAACTCTGGCGCCAGTACTGCCTTCAAAGCCACGTACTTTATTTTCATCATCGAAACACGTACTTGGCGGACGTCACTAATTCCGGACGAACTACCCCTGGATCGAGGGATCGATACCTCGCTTTTTAGTCCCCGAACCTCCAGTCAACCAACCAATCAATGAAGATGAATCGAAAGGAGGACAGAGAGTTCGCAGCATTTTAAATTACACGTTTGTCTGTTCTATCAGAAGAGTAGTGTGCTCGTGTAGTTGCTGGCTGCAGTTTACACTGCCTGCCTACTTTTTATTTACCCCACGTCTGCTTAGTTCTCAGTCAGCAGTTTTTAGACAAATACTGTATCTGCAGTTCCCAGAGTACGTGAAATGGCTCTGTTTCTTACTCGGAATGAAATGCTTAAACTTGCTTTCTCGTCATAAAATTCTAATTTTATCGTAAAAAAGTTACTGATTAAGTTTCTGTTTGTTTGGAGATTTATGCCTGCAGTAGTCGTACGCAGTGAAGTCCCCGCAGCACAGTATCACAGAACGTAGCTAGAGCAGCCAGAACAAAATGGCGCACATCATTGTTTATAATGATACTGTTTTGTCTGTTGGCGCTGTGCGGTACTGTGATGTGGGGACTTGATGTGCGCCAGGACTGCAGGCACGTACGTCCAAAGAAACAGAAAATAACATAACTTTATAATAAATGAAAAGCACCAGTTTGCTTTTGTTGTTCTACAATATTACTTTTATTGTTAACCGGTTTTCGGCTTACAAGGCCATCTTCAGACGTTTACTGTAAGGTGTTACTTACTGTGTGTTTCTACTTCAGTCTAGATGTGTTACTTCTCTTCCAATGTTGTCTGCTAAAATTTAACTTCTTTGGTGATAATACTCAGTAAATGTCTGAAGATGGCATTGTAAGCCGAAAACCGCTTAACAATAAAAGTAATATTGTAGAACAAAAGCAAACTGGTGCTTTTCATTTATTATAATGTTGTTCTACCAAGAACCGACGGAAGATTATGTTAATATGAAACATAACTTTATGTTTTCGAGGTGATAATTAGAATTTCACGTCGACCCCTCTTACGTTATGGTGGTTTTGCCAGTCGCACGTTAAGCTTATAGTCGATCCCATGTTTTACGATAGCTCATTGCGGAAGTAACGCAAAATGTACGAGTTTGTCGGAACCGGCCCTTCTTCATCTCTGAGAATCGATCACACTTGTAAGTTAAAAAGTAATGACTGCACATTCTCTTTTGAGAGTTTCTTCCAGGGTCTCGAAGGGTGACAACGATATCAGACGCCGTTTCTTGAGGCGTGTGCTGATCGGTCGCTTCCAGCCCATTGCTGTGTGGACGTCAGAAGGCCCGTCCGTCATGGTGAGTACAATGCCAGGCATTGGCTCTCTGTTTAGTAAGATGTAAGTGTATACCAGAATCAGTTTTCAGGCTGCAACGGAATCTGCCCTTATTTGTAACTTCCTGGCAGATTAGAAGTGTGTGCCGGAGTGGGACACAGTTTTAATCTGCTAGGAAGTTTCACAGATGTATAAATCATTGTATACACCTGACGCTTTACTGTATCAGTTGCTGCGGAAGCATCAGACAGTCGCTGGGTGGCATGCCATGTGCGAATCCCGGGAAATGAAATCGCTTACACGGCAGCAAGAAACGCATGTGGGAAAAGTAAAGTGCTGCCCCTTGCTGCCCTCTTTGAGTTTTAGTTCTTGCTTGTGGATGAAAGGTATGTCTCAGTGGCAGAATGTGTGGCTGGAGGTACAGAATAAGAAAGTGAGGCTGATGAAGGGTACAGTCTGTAATCGGACATTGGATGAAGTACGGGTTTTTCATTCTCTCATCTTCCAAAAGGGGACTAAAAACGTAGATTTGATCAGCATTTACTGCGTGTGCAGGGTGGCGCACGACGCGCGTCGTCATTTTGCTTTTTAGCAGGTACTTTACTGTCAAGACAGACTGAAACGGACATACACTACCATGGAAAACTGTGTGGAGAACTGTTCTAACTCAGCACATGCTCAGTGTGTCCACAATAACTTGCTTCACACAAACACTGATAATCCTACGGCACAAGTATTCCGTAATTTCACTGCAAGTTTGTATAACTAGGCGTCTGAGCTCTATTAAGTAATGTGCACGTTTAGAGAAAAATTTTTCCTACGGGTACACCCAAAGAAAGGAGCCACGTGGGTTAAGGTCTCGACTATTGGGGGGCCAAAATTTTGCGTCATTGAAACCTGCATGTCGAAACGTTCGTGTAAGAAATGTAACACAGCGTTTGCAATATGAGGGCTTGCCCCATCTTCCGTGAACTACTGCGTGTTGAACAGTAAGACAGCAGCAAAAAACTGTGGAACAAAGCTATTGCGGAGCGCGCTCAAATAACGCGCACTGTTCGCAGTTTCTTCAAAGAAAAAGGTCCAGCAAATCCGTGACTGGAAATTGCAGCCTATACTGTATAGCTCCGACCGTGATGTCGTTCACGAATTACTTGAGCGTGTCCAGTAGCTCAAAATGGTGCATTTAGTTTGTTCAACGAGCGGTCCAAATTAAAATGCGGGTCATCTGAAAACCAAACGTTGTTGAGGGTTTGTTCCCTATCCTCCATCCAGCGGGCAAACAGGAATCTCTACCATTTGTGTTCTGCAATGGACTTTAGAACAGAGATCATTTTGTACGGGTGCATCCGGAGGATATGTTTAAGAAGCCGTTGAATGGAGCTTCTACATCAGGGAGGGGGGGGGGGGGGGGAGATTTCGACTCGCGGGCTGTGCGCGTGCACGACTGCCAAATTGCTCAGGCTTCACCGCCACGCCACGCTGTTTTGAAAGCGGGGTGGGGGAGAGGGGAAAACTGGGAACGCGTCGCACTGCATTTGCATTCTGCTCGGTTTTCTGTTTCACATTTCTGAACAACATCGGTCACAAGCAAAACACATTTTCAGTATTATTTAATTATTTTTGGCTCACTGAAGTCATAATTTTTATGTTGCACATAGTGTCAGCATGTGGACAAACACAGACAATTTGACAGAGTTTTGCAAATGGTTCAAATGGCTCTGAGCATTATGGGACTTAACGTCTGAGGTCATCAGTCCCCTAGAACTTAGGACTACTTAAACTTAATAACTTAAGGGCATCACACACATCCATGCCCGAGGCAGGATTCGAACCTGCGACCGTAGCGGTCGCTCGGTTCCAGACTGTAGCGCCTAGAGCCGCACGGCCATTCCAGCCGGCAGAGGTTTACACTTATCTGCCACGTATTCGTGACATGATTAGTTTCGTAATCCAAAAAAGGTCTTACACACGTCGATCGAAATATCGTAGTACTTCCGCAACCTCATTATGGAGACTTGAAAAACCTACCTAAGGAAAGCAACGTAGAAGTCCTGGGCAGTTTTAACGTAAAAAGGTTTCTCAAAAAAATGGAATTACCTTGCAGGATAATCAGTTATATCAGCACATCAACTGAAATGGCAAACGGTCTCGAAAACAGCACCGAAACAGATGTAAAATTCACAGTGTCAAAACTATCCTCGTAGGTCTTTCAAAGCCACAATGAATCCTCCAAACCTGCCGTTTTCTTTAACACCAGTGAACCTAGGGAAGTGGGCTGCCTTTGTCAAAATGTGTCCCTTCTGCAATGCGATTCTCTTTTTAAATGCAGCCTTGATTTCCTTTTTAAATGCATCCTCATCAAATCAGAAAGCAGTTCCGTTGCAATGTCTTACTATGGGCAGTGTCCAATCGAGTCCACTTGAAATGACAAGTCTGCAATCCATTCCGGATATTCGAATTTTCGTTCGTGCACTCCTCTTTTTCCTTCATAAATTCAACAATAACGAATTTTAAATCGAAAAATCTTTTCAGACATGCCCCTTGACTTAACCAAAGTACTTTGCAGAAATATATGAACTCCATACTCTTCGTTCAGTTCCATTGGAAAAGGTTGCAACTGACAGTGGAATACAAAATTGTTAAGACTTTCGTGGCCACTTGTTGACGAACTGCCTCTTGGCTTCTGTCTCAGGTTCTTCGGTGGACGTTTGTTCGATGATTTTTCCGACGTTTCGCCACCACGAGTAGGTGGCACTGTCAGACCTTCACCCTCCCACGTCAGAAAAATCATCAAACAAACGTCCACCGAAGAACCTGAGACAGAACCTAACAGACAGTTTGTTGACAATGGAATAATGCGTGCAACTTGAGAAATTTTACTATTCGTATCACCAATTTTATCTTGTGCTCCATGCCTGCAAATTTAGCACAAAGTACTTCTTTATATGCAGGACAATGAATCACATCTGTCGACCGTTTTAATTTTTTGCTCATTCATTGTCGATTAATCTTTATATACTTTCTGCGTAGTATTGTAATGTCGTTTCATAGCAAATATACAGTACATGTCGCTTATGCGAGTTGAGAATTCTCATCCCTCTCTTCTGTCACCCGCATTCACTTTAAACGATTGCGACAATAGATCGCTAGATTGCCTCTTCTTGTGTCAAAGTGAAACCTCCCGCTCACTTATCGACCTTAATGACAGTAAAAATTAAACCGCGTGTACCTAATGGAAATTTGGGAAAAGCAATCGTCACCGAAGTTAATCTGTCGGTAAAGAGGGAGGAAAGGGTTACATCTAAATGAAAGGAAAAATGCAAATGAAACTGGTGGAAATTAATTTTGAAAAGAGGTAAAGTTAATAAAGAAAATAATGTGCGGTCGTTATGTTAACAATTAACTGGCTTTAATTAGATATTTGAGATTTGGGGAAAATTACGGTCGCCAGTCCTATGGACAACTACTATAATAACTGGAAAAGAAAGGTTATTGCACATATAATTAGCACTAAAAGTGTGGCAACTGAAGGTTGACACGTGTTGTGTGAAAACTGAATGTTTGTCAGAAGTAATAAATTTCGCTACCCTCTGACTTAATTTACCAAAAGAATTAATAAAACCGGAAAATTGAAAGTTAATTTAGTGACTGAAATTAATAGTGAACTTCGTTTCTGAAGCACTACGAAATTCAATAAAATAAGGTTAGTCTAGGGCTACCTCAACAATCGATTCAAAAGCTACTTGAATCTACTCAATTTAGAAATAAGAGGTTTAACTTTGAACTTGAATTAAATGATTCTGAACAATTAACAATAGTAAAATTTAGTACATACCAAGCTGAGCTGCGGTCACAGGTAAGCTAAAATATGGTAACAAAACTCGCACTCTTAATTTGTGCTTGTGTAATCTAAATATTGTAGCCAGCTATGAATACCTTAACTGAACTTTGAAATTAAAGCAGTGAAATCGAATGATTTTACTTTATTGCTGGCGTTTGAATTTCAACGACACTCGAGTTCATTTCGGAAAAGGAAGGGACTCTGCTTGGTAATGCAATTCGGACAATGACCAACAAAGGTTCATGCTAAGTTGCTGTATTTTAGTGATGCTAATGGAATAGTTTGAAAAACTGAGGTATGCCATACAGTTCTAAAACTTTACGTGCTTCCAGTCTTCCTTGTTGGTTGATTGAAGGTTTGAAGTCGTCGACCGAGGAGGTGGCGACAATCACTCATTGTCGGTCGTAGCTGTTGCAGAAGCTGGATGTTGGCGCGCCTCCTTCTCGACACGGTCACCAGGCGAAATGGGCTCTTGATGTGCGCCATCTAATGCTTCCCTTCCGCGACACCGTGCCAGAAACTATAATAGCAAGTCGAGCGCAATTACATGCTGCCAAACCCCGGAAGCGCGGCAACTCGCGGGAGCGTCACTCAACACACCTGCTCCACCGCCCTACTCCAGCCAGACCCCCTCTGCCCGCGCTGCTTGCGGCAGAGTTAACACTTTGGTTTTCCACGCGACCCATCGATGTAATCGTTCGATAGGAAAACAATTACAATATATAAAGACACAGAAATTTCATATCTTCAGGTAACAAAATAAGGAAAAAAATTCATAGTACAGTAGATGGAAATAGGAGGATAGCGTTACAAAAGGACCTGTGAACGTCCTTCGCACCACGAACAAATAGCGAAGGTTAGACACCGCTAACAGCACGATTCTGCCGGACTCGTAGAGCTGTGCCGACCGAAAAATGCCGCACTGCAACACTTGATGAAATGTCGCGCTCTTCCGGACACTTCGAGAAGAACCGAACAAAGCCGAGTGACAGGTCGGGCGTCGGACTGCCTGCGGCCGCACACGCAGTGGCCGGCCGTGGTCCGGATACAACCATACGCGCTGCTGCCTTGCTGCACGATTCCTCTGTGCTTCTCTGCAGAGCAACGCAATAGTGTCAGGCCACACACGTCCCGGCCGAGATAGCTTCGCTTCCAATATTGAACCTTCCCGTACAAACTGATCATACGGCCTGTGAAGGGCGCTCTTGCAAGGGGACCACCTTGCGTTAAGCTGTTGTCGAAACCGTCTCTGAGTCGCAGCAGGACTTTTCGTTTCGTTAAAAAAGGTTACAACTGCCGATCACTGCTGCGCTGTTATTCGTCCATTGTCTGTCATGTTGTAAACACGCACGTCTGCTAGCGACGGTATCGCGAATTAAGCGGTGACACATTTCAGGCGCCAATCCGTATTTTTATGCCAGCCTGCAGGTAAGGCTCCTAGCTCTCTGTAAAACGTCCAACTGGTGCCCAGACGCACTTACCTGTAGCGTTTCGCGCCACGTCGCTCGCAGATATTTGATTCAGTGTTACGAGTCCGCACAGGATACGGTGGTCGATACGCAGTAGCCACTTGATCGTCCAAAGCGCTGCGCTAGTTCTTTCGTTTGTTCGGAGGGCTAAGCCAACAGTGTTCGGCCCTTTCGGTAGGTTGTCGATGACAAAATCGAGGCGCACACCCTGCAATCTTTTTGAAACTCATTTACAGAAACTATTTACTAAAAAAAATTCATTTTTGGGTTGCTTATAACTTTATGTAGCGTCGTGCTGATGTACTCGTCATTTCGTTAGTGGTTATACTTATTTTAATATTTACTTCGAAGTAAGACACTCTGCGAAATTAAAAAAGTTTATAATGAATACTAGGTGTCACTATGATTTTGCGTTTCGGGCATCACACAATATGTTGCAGCACATGAAGTTTAGGTAACATACTGAATTTACGTTTAGACTTTGGTGGAGGTCTCTGTCTGTTATCAGTTTCGAGAAAATTGATCTGTCCAGCACACTCATTTCCGATCGCGCGCGCCAGGGATAAAGCCAGAGTGAAATAGCCACAGCATTCGTCATACACTGAAGCGCCAAAGAAACTGGTATAGGAATGCGTATTTGAATACAGAGGTATGTAAACAGGCAGAAGACGGTGCTGCGGTCGGCAACCACTATATAAGGCAACAAGTGTCTGGCGCAGTGGTTAGTCGGTTACCGCCGCTACAACGGCAGGTTATCGAGATTTAAGTGAGTCTGAACATTATCTTATAGTCGGCGCACAAGCTATGGGACACAGCATCTCCGAGGTAGTGATGAAGTGGGGGGTTTCCCGTACGACCATTTCACGAGTGCACGCTGAGTATAGGGAATCCTGTAAAACATCAAATCTCCAACATTGCTCCAGCCGGAAAAAGATCCTGCAAGAACGGGACCAACGAGGACTGAAGAGAATCTTTCAGCGTGACAGAAGTGCAACCCTTCCGCAAATTGCTGCAGATTTCAGTGCTGGGCCATCGACAAGTGCCAGCGTGCGAACCGTTCAACGAAACATCATCGATACGGGCTGTTAGAGCCGGAGGCCCACTCGTGTACCGTTGATGACACCACGACACAATCGAGATGACTGGCTGTTTGTGTTGTCGTCATCATTTCATCATCATTCATGCACGTGGCGAGATTGGACTGAGAAAAGGGTGGGAATTTGTACGGGCGCTGATAACCCCGCAGTCGAGCGCCCCACAAACTAAACATCATCATCATCATCCACGACACAGAGCTTTACCCCTCTCCTTGGCCCGCCAACACCGTCTTTGGACTGTTGATGACTGTAAACATGTTGCCTGGTTGGACGAGTCTCGTTTAAAATTGTATCGAGCGGTTGGACGTGTACGAGTATGGAGAAAATCTCGTGAATCCATGTATTCTTCATGTCAGGAGGGGACTGGTCAAGCTAGTGGAGGCTCTGTAATGGTGTGGGGCGTGTGCAGTTGGAGTGATATGGGAGCCCTAATACGTCTAGATATGACTCTAACAGGTGACACGTACGTAAGCATGCTGTCTGATCACCTGCATGCATATTCGTGTCCATTGTGCATTCCGGCGGACTTGGGCAATTCCAGCAGGATAATGCGACACTCCCACACGTCCAGAATTGCTAATGAGTGGCTCGAGGAACACTCTTCTGAGTTTAAGCACTTCCGCTGGTCACGAAACTCCCCGGACATGAACGTTATTGAGCATATCCGGGATGCCTTTCAACGTGCCATTCAGAAGAGATCTTCACTCTCTCGTACTCTTACGGATTTATCAACAGCGCTGCAGGAATCATGGTGTCAGTTCCCTCCAGCACTACTTCAGACGTTAGTGAAATCCGTGCCATGTTGTATTGAGGCACTTCTGCATGTTTGCGGGGGACCTACACGATATTAGACAGGAGTACCAGCTTCTTTGGCTCTTCTAAGTATTTCATAAACTGTTCGAGAAATCGAAATGAGTCTTTGGCAAATGATAACACACGAAGGAGAAAGTATTTTGCCATATGGTTCTTAGGCAAAACTTCAGTACCTACTGTGTTATACCACTAACTACAGATTTTTTCGGTGAAATAATGTGATAACGTAATTTTTAAGGGCCATCGATAGCTGATGAAGCGAGAAACAATATGGGTTTTGGAACAGCATAACTGAAGACACATTACACGTTTATTTTGGAACCGGGTAACTGCTTTTTCGTAAGCTACTGTCCTTACTTTTCCCCAGTTCCTCACTTAATATACCCGTGTAGTATTCTCTCACAGTAGCGTCTGCACAATTTGTTAGTGAGGTGACATTGTGTAAATTGCACTGTGGTTTGGCAAAAGAAGCTTCAAGAGAAAATGTACGTTTTATTCAGAGTTTGCCACCCATTACGCTTCTCTGAAAGCTACAAATGGTTAACATTACCGGGGAAACTGAATGATTACTTTTGTTTTTTTCAGCGGAATTATTTTCAGATACTAAATAAACCGGAGGTGACAGATCTTTTTGAATGTCACCATGCACTTGTGGGTACGGAGGGGCTCCACTTAATATTAAAATAAAAAAATGAGTGTAGGCTACAATTCATAATGGCACTTCCCCTCCAACACTCGGCATGTCACCTACAGTGCCTGTCTGTTTTCCTACACCATGCTGCTCTCCCCACGCGTGCCCGCCCTGCCGTTATGCGCGTCCACCGACCATGTTATTCTGCGCGGACTCTACTTGCTGCCGTCTTGGGTCGTCAGTAACTCACACTTCTTGGGCGGATAAATTAGCAACTTATCATGATTTTAGTATTTTCACTGTTGTTACTAAATTTCTCCGTTCACACTGTTCATGTAAATTCGAAAAAGTATGATGTGCAACCGACACTTATTGAATAGTCAACAACGTCCGCATCCCCTTTCACCTGCTATTCCACTGTCTGCTACCCCCTCCTCCACCGTGACATCCCTAAAGATATTCTTGGGAGCTCTCGACTGGCGTGGGGAGTAAGGAGGATCGCTGCAATTTTATCACGGCGAACTTCGTTCCAGTCACACAGAGCAGGACTCTGCCGTGTGACACAGAGTTCATAATAGTGGCCAGCTACAGTTATCTGAAACGCAGTTTTACAGTTTTGACTGTGTGCCCATTTCTCTTTTCATATGCCGGTTTTTAACGTGAGACTCAGATTTTTATGTAAGCACTTTTAACATCCACGACTAGAACTGCGAACAACTTTTTATTGTTCTTACAGTGGATAGCCGTTTCCCTGTTCGTATTAGTTGACAGGGAGGCACATGCACTAGGAAAAATATTTTAGCATCTTCTTCAGCTAATTCTCATCTTATTCAGCACTTTATGTCACGACTATATAATAGTTTTATTTAAGCGTAAGAAAAGGGTCTGAACGAGACTGAATGGCATACACTCTTCCATACGTGATTTTTAGTAAACGTTTTTAAATGTTGATAAGCAACCGCTTTCTGTGTTGTCGTTGACAGACAGTCTATCATGTCTCTACTATGTTTACAATAATAGCCATTTATTGTTCAGTGTCATTTGCACATTTTTAATTATATGACAATATATCGATCACTCTGCATCAGCCGGACGAAGTGGCCGTGCGGTTAAAGGCGCTGCAGTCTGGAACCGCAAGACCGCTACGGTCGCAGGTTCGAATCCTGCCTCGGGCATGGATGTTTGTGATGTCCTTAGGTTAGTTAGGTTTAACTAGTTCTAAGTTCTAGGGGACTAATGACCTCAGCAGTTGAGTCCCATAGTGCTCAGAGCCATTTGAACCATTTTGAACTCTGCATCATCTTCAGATCTGAAACAAAGTAAAACCAAATATGTACCGTCTAATATTTTATGGTAAGTAGGAAAAAGAATTTACATACATGCATTATATACCTAAGTACACTGCTGTCCAAAATTAAAGCACAAACGGAAATTTTGCAAGGTTGTGTTTATTTTTCCACAAAACAATATAAACAGGTGATAGTAAAGTAGAAACAATGTAAAGAATACAGAACGTAAACAATTGCAATGTGCGTAACGGTAGACAAAAATATTTTCGTTTTTTCCAACTTAACGGATTTGCACACACATTTCGACAACTGGTTAATGTGCTCAGTATGGGGCGTGACCACCTCTGGCATCAATACAGGCCTGACAACGATGGGACATGCTGTGAATGATGTCATCAATCTCATGTTGAAGCAATAACGCCCATTCTTTCGGGAAAGCTGCTCGCGAGTCTTGAAGAGTGGTTTGTGGATGCTGACGTTGTGCAACGTGTCTCCCTAGTGCTCCCCATGGCATGCTCTATGGCTCCCAAATCGGGAGAGCGAGCAGGCCACGTGATGCGTGCAATACCTTCCGTTTCCAACAAAACATCAACCGCTCTTGCTCCATGAGGTCGGTCATTATCGTCCGTCAGTACGAAGCCTTAGCCCGCACCACCTCGCTACAACTGCACAGGAGGTCGCAACATCTCGTCACGTTACCTGACAGCAGTTAAACCTTGCCAATTCACCCATACAGTTTCATGAAGAGGTATTCGTGTGGTCAGCATAATCCCTTCCCCTCAACATTATGGATCGTTCTTGACATCTGTCTCTTTCCATAATGTTTGGGTCCGAGAATCACTCTCCAGACCAAATCGAGACTCATTTTTGAGAAGAACGTGGGCCGGCTCTTAGACTGTCCAGGGTCATGTGAGGACTTCACTCGAGACGTTCCCTTCTGTGAAGACGCTTAGAGGTACACATGTAGCAGGTCTCCAACAGTAAAGGCCACTCTGCCAAAGCTTTCTGTACACCGTTTGTCTCGACACAACACGCCCAGCGGTTGCTGCGAGGTCTGATGCCAGTTGCCGAGCAGTGCTAAGGCGGTGTCATCGTGACCTTACATCCAAATAACTGTCTTCTCTTTCTGATGTCACGCGTGGTCGGCCCTGCCCTGGTCTTTGGGGTACTGTTTCGATCTCCATAAATTGTTGCCACGCCCGAGAAACAACGGAACGATTCAAATTAAGCCATCGAGCCTCATCAGTTTGCGACTGTCCTGCGTCCATTGTTCTTTTGGTTCTCGACCGCAGAGTGTCTGGTAGATGTCTTCTTTGTGCCATACTACACCGTCAGTGACTGTATACACAGCGGTTGTGGATGTGGGACTACCTAGCAAACCTCCTGACGTCATCGTTAACATGGTTCTCCGTTGTCCGGAATGCTATTTTCCGTGCAGAACACGGTTGTACCCATTTCTGTTGACAGTTTGTATGATTATACGATGAATTAGACACAAGACGGGGAAACAGCGGTTTGTTGCTTTAATTTTGGACACCAGTGTAGATCCTTCGGCATCCGTCTTGTCTGTTCAGAGTCTCATTTCAGAGTACTGTGTCTTGCACCTGCTGTCATTGTTTTAAATAAGTTTGTGGAGGAGGTAGGGGATACTGGAAGGGGAAGAGGAAAACAGAGGGGGGGGGGGGGGGGAGCGGGGGAAGGAGTGAGGTTGATTGGGGGAGCGCAATCGAAGTAGGGAGGAGAGTGTTGGGGATGTCATGAGTGTAACAAGAGGAGTGTTGTTAAAATTATAGAAAGTATAATTATGTAAAAATTCTTGTTAAAATATTAAAAGTGTAGAGCAATGGGTATGTAAAATGTAAATGGCATAAAATAGTAAAATTATAAAATGGAGCAAGGCGGATTGAGTGCGTGGAAAGAAGGCGAGTAGGGGTGAGGGAACAGAAGAGGCAGGGATGCTGTAGCTTTAACGAGAGAGGATCTTGTACTATAATTGGAAAAAGTCCTTTATGAAAAAACTCTCCTGTTAAAATACTAAGAGTGTAGATCTATGGATGTGTAAATTTGTAAAAGGGGAAAAATACTGGATTATAAAAATGGAAATACAGCAGGGGCATAACTTAAATTGATTTAGTATCCAAAAATATTAAAAAGTGTGAAACTTTGAAAGTATAGAACCACAAGGCCTTACTCTGAAAGTACGAAAAGTAAAATTGTATAAAAATTCTCGTTAGGAAAGTAAAATATAGGCCAATAACAATGGGTGTATAAATAGTAAAAGACTTAAAGATCCATCTACAAATTGTAGAAGGGAAATAACGTAGAGAACATGGAATTGCATGAAATTTCATTAAATATTAAAAATTTGGAACATTTAAAGTATAAAACCGGAAAAGTATAAAATAGTAATTACAGAAGTGAAACTGTGTGCAGCAACTAAATATCGATACAGTTCCTGTATCTCTCCAGACAGGCATGTCAGCTTTATAAAATCTTTCAAATGGCTCTGAGCACTATGGGACTTAACATCTATGGTCATCAGTCCCCTAGAACTTAGAACTACTTAAACCTAACCAACCTAAGGACATCACACAACACCCAGTCATCACGAGGCAGAGATCAGCTATACAGGGTGAGTCACCTAACTTTACCACTGGATATATTTCGTAAACCACAGCAAATACTGACGAATAGATTCCACAGACCGAACGTGAGGAGAGGGGCTAGTGTAATTGGTTAATACAAACCATAAAAAAATGCACGGAAGTATGTTTTTTAACACAAACCTACGTTTTTTAAAATGGAACCACGTTAGTTTTTGTTAGCACATCTGAACATATAAACAAATACGTAATCAGTGCCGTTTGTTGCATTGTAAAATGTTAATTACATCCGGAGATAATGTAACCTAAAGTTGACGCTTGAGTACCACTCCTCCGCTGTTCGATCGTGTGTATCGGAGAGCACCGAATTACGTAGGGATCCAAAGGGAACGGTGATGGACCTTAGGTACAGAAGAGACTGGAACAGCACATTACGTCCACATGCTAACACCTTTTTATTGGTCTTTTTCACTGACGCACATGTACATTACCATGAGTGGTGAGATACACGTACACACGTGGTTTCCGTTTTCAATTACGGAGTGGAATAGAGTGTGTCCCGACATGTCAGACCAATAGATGTTCAATGTGGTAGCCATCATTTGCTGCACACAATTGCAATCTCTGGCGTAATGCATGTCGTACACGCCGCAGTACATCTGGTGTAATGTCGCCGCAGGCTGCCACAATACGTTGCTTCATATCTTCTGCGGTTGTAGGCACATCACGGTACACATTCTCCTTTAACGTACCCCACAGAAAGAAGTCCAGAGGTGTAAGATCAGGAAAACGGGCTGGCCAATTTATGCGTCCTCCACGTCCTATGAAACGCCCGTCGAACATCCTGTCAAGGGTCAGCCTAGTGTTAATTGCGGAATGTGCAGGTGCACCATCATGCTGATACCACATACGTCGACGCGTTTCCAGTGGGACATTTTCGAGCAACGTTGGCAGATCATTCTGTAGAAACGCGATGTATGTTGCAGCTGTTTGGGCCCCTGCAATGAAGTGAGGACCAATGAGGTGGTCGCCAGTGATTCGGCACCATACATTTACAGTCCACGGTCGCTGTCGCTCTACCTGTCTGAGCCAGCGAGGATTGTCCACGGACCAGTAATGCATGTTCTGTAGATTCGCTGCCCCGTGGTTTGTGAAACCCGCTTCATCGGTAAACAGGTAGAACTGCAACGCATTCTCTGTTAATGCCCATTGACAGAATTGCACTCGATGATTAAAGTCATCACCATGTAACTGCTGATGTAGCGATACATGAAACGGGTGAAAGCGGTGACGATGCAGTGTGCGCATGACACTGACTCAGTCCACCGGCTCTCGCAATGTCCCGTGTACTCATGTGTGGGTTCATGGCAACAGCAGCTAACACACCAACTGCACCCGCTTCTCCTGTGACGGGCCTGTTACGGATCCGTTTGTGTGCTACGACCATACCTGTTGCATACAGTTGGCGGTAGATGTTTTGCAATGTGCGGCACGTTGGATGCTCTCTGCCGGGTACCGTTCTGCATACACCCTGCAGGCTTCAGCTGCATTTCGTCGACACTCGCCATAGATGAGTATCATCTCCGCCTTTTCAGAGTTCGACTACACCATGGTCACAGTTCCTACAACACTACACTATCACAGACGTCTGGTAACACGGTGTACTACAGTTGGTCTGCGTGCGGAGACGAATGCAGAATAACAACAGCAGCAGGCGCTACATGCGGACACTGCGACAGCTAGACCAAACCACAACAGTGCACTACAGCTACACTCGTAAACACGATCGTCATCGTAAACGTGTCCCTGCAGATGCTGCTCGCCGACCGTGGCCCGTGTTTGTTACAACACTCAACTGATCGTCGGGAGGTTTCAAGCGTCAACTTTAGGTTACAATATCTCCGGATGTAATTAACATTTTACAATGCAACAAACGGCACTGATTACGTATTTGTTTATATGTTCAGATGTGCTAACAACACTAACGTGGTTCCATTTTAAAAAAACGTAAGTTTGTGTTAAAAAACATACTTCCGTGCATTTTTGTATGGTTTGTATTAAACAATTACACTAGCCCCTCTCCTCACGTTCGGTCTGTGGAATCGGTTCGTCAGTATTTGATGTGGTTTGCGAAATATATCCAGCGGTAACGTTCGGTGACTCACCCTGTATATGATATGGTATATGTCCGTGGGGTAGTCTCTGTAAAATGTAATGCGAATACAGTTAGTAGTAAGGAAGTAATAAATTAAAAGATCATGCCCGATGAAGCAGTCTTCCTGCATGAACAGCGAAAATGTTGTAAGCGATGAACTTTTTTCCTTTTATCATTTTGTGGGAGGTGCATTGAGAAAAAGCGTCACAATGTTTGAAATTATATCTGAAATTTGTTGCAAATGAAAAAGTGCTCTCATTCTCAAATAGTGGATGGTTATTTGCGCGCAGTGAGACGTACAGCCTTTTTGGGACGTCGCATTCCTGCAAAGTGTCTTCATAGCGCTGAGCATTGATTGTCGTTCCACGCTCGAAGAATTCGTCCAATAGAGGGCCCAGGCGAAGGAGAGGGTCTCAGGACCTTACGGGAACTTGTATGAACAGCTTTGGAGAGACGTGGGGTGCTTCCACTGTTGTCGTTTACTGTCGGGCTTTCGGAATGCTGTCGGACGGAATGATCCTGTTGCACGATAACGGCCGCCCCCACACAGCCAATCGGACGAAGGCTACGCTTCAGTGATTTGGTGCCGGCCAAAGTGGCCGTGCGGTTAAAGGCGCTGCAGTCTGGAACCGCAAGACCGCTACGGTCGCAGGTTTGAATCCTGTCTCGGGCATGGATGTTTGTGATGTCCTTAGGTTAGTTAGGTTTAACTAGTTCTAAGTTCTAGGGGACTAATGACCTCAGCAGTTGAGTCCCATGGTGCTCAGAGCCATTTGAACCATTTGAAGTGATTTGGTTGAGAAAGAGAGCAACGTCCTCCGCGCTGCCCGGATCTGTCACCGTGTGATCTTCACACCATTGGCGACCTGAAGAAAGACGTTTCAGTCAGATGGGAAACCGCAAGAGTGGGTGCGGTTGTAGATTCGCCATCGGCCGACTGCGTTCTACGAAACAGGAACTGATCGTCTCGTCCCCCAGTGCTATGAATGTCATAACGTGTGTGGTGATTACATTTGAATGGAAGCATTCCGCGGGCCCACCACGGCTCGGTTTTGATTTGACTGGTCCCCATATTTCACTCTGTTTCCCAGAGG
Organism: Schistocerca serialis cubense; assembly: GCF_023864345.2. Lineage (NCBI taxonomy): Eukaryota > Metazoa > Arthropoda > Insecta > Orthoptera > Acrididae > Schistocerca > Schistocerca serialis. The sequence goes on along the minus strand of NC_064647.1, from coordinate 57,884,599 downwards.
CGAGTACTATGGCGCGCCGCGTTCTAACTGTTTAGCAGAAGCACGCATCAGCTCACTAATAGACTCAAGTGCAGACGGCGTTGTTACCTGAGACATAGCGAAGACCTTTTTACCCTCCACGCTGCCCTCCACTGCTAAATTTGTGATCCCTTGACGCCTCAAAACATGTCCTACCAACTGGTCCCTTCTTCTAGTCAAGTTGTGCCCCAAACTTCTCTTCTCCCCAATCCTATTCAATAGCTCCTCATTAGTTACGTGATCTACCCACCTTATCTTCAGCATTCTTCTGTAGCACCACATTTCGAAAGCTTCTATTCTCTTCTTGTCCAAACTAGTTATCGTCCATGTTTCACTTCCATACATGGCTACACTCCATACAAATACTTTCAGAAACGACTTCCTGACACTTAAATCTATACTCGATGTTAACAAATTTCTCTTCTTCAGAAACGATTTCCTTGCCATTGCCAGTCTACATTTTATATCCTCTCTACTTCGACCATCATCAGTTATTTTACTACCTAAATAGCAAAACTCCTTTACTACTTTAAGTGTCTCATTTCCTAATCTAATTCCCTCAGCATCACCCGATTTAATTTGACTACATTCCATTATCCTTGTTTTGCTTTTGTTGATGTTCATCTTATATCCTCCTTTCAAGACACTGTTCATTCCGTTCAACTGCTCTTCCAAGTCCTTTGCTGTCTCTGACAGAATTACAATGTCATCGGCAAACCTCAAAGTTTTTATTTCTTCTCCATGAATTTTAATACCTACTCCGAATTTTTCTTTTGTTTCCTTTACTGCTTGCTCAATATACAGATTGAATTACATCGGGGACAGGCTACAACCCTGTCTCACTCCTTTCCCAACCACTGCTTCCCTTTCATGTCCCTCGACTCTTATAACTGCCATCTGGTTTCTGTACAAATTGTAAATAGCCTTTCGCTCCCTGTATTTTACCCCTGCCGCCTTTAGAATTTGAAAGAGAGTATTCCAGTTAACATTGTCAAAAGCTTTCTCTAAGTCTACAAATGCTAGAAACGTAGGTTTGCCTTTTCTTAATCTTTCTTCTAAGATAAGTCGTAAGGTTAGTATTGCCTCACGTGTTCGGCGATATTAACCACTATACTACCGAGGACTGTGTTTTATGTGTTGGGGAATGGTTACGTGTGAAGTAAGGTATTTGGGATAATTGTTATGATGTATTGGTTTATATAAAATAAAAAATTGAAAAATTTGTGTGTGACATGTTTACTAAAGCGGAATAAGCCGCTATCTGTTTTGGATGGATTTAAACACAGTCTCCTCTTCTGATATTATTCATGCAGCTGTTTCAGATCTGCTGAGTGTTTTGTCTTTTATCTAGATGGTTTGTTTAGATGACTGCTGCCTCGTCATCAGCATAGGAGAATTTTTGTGAGGTCCTTACTATCATGTCAGAAGTAGAAAAGTTGAGTGAACGGTATACTACGCCTTCCACATCGCTGGCAACGGGTTCTACACAACGCTGGTGACTACTTTGAAGGACAGTAACAGGTGCACACATGTAACTCTTTTGTATCAGTTGTGAATCATAGTTGCCGCTATTTAAGTTCCAACCGTCGTATTTCAGAGGTTTCTGGTAGTTTACGTTCCGTTCACAGTAACTTGCTAGTCTTCTCGTGCTATAGTGACTCTGAAGTATCGATTTCCTTTATATGCCTTCGATGATAACTTTTGGTGGTGAATTTTTGGGATTCTGAAAAGCTTATAAAGCTTTAGTGTCTTTGCAGAACAAGATTTTCCGGCACCGAGTTTATTGCTGACAGAAAAAATATTCCCTTCCTCCTTGTGGGACTTTCTGGCAGACCGACTCTGACTTGTTTAGGACACATGATCGTATGATCAACCGGACTCAAATTCTCGGGTTTTGTAGACGTAGGTTGTATACTTGATTTCAATGATTCCTTTGATGGCTACTTTCTCTTCCTAAGAACTGACTAGCAAATTACGGCTGTGATTAGGTTACCGGAGATTGCCAGTTTGCCCCCATGAATTCGTGGAAGCCACGTTGCACTTACGAAAATATCCGAACGACCAGCAGCAAGCGAGATGCAGAATCCACCAGTCGCCAGCCTCAGCAGCTGGTGTAAGAGCCACTCGCCGACGCGTCGCTCACCTCTGCCAGTTGAGGTTCGGTTCAGTTGATCGGTCGCTATCACTTCTTCCCAAGTGTTACCGAGGCGTTCCATTTCAGCCTTTCGCTTTAATTAGTGCCTCGCCCATTGGCAGGCGCATACCCATAGTTCGATTCTGATTGATCATTGACGTCTCTCTTTTTCTGATCTTTCCGTGCTCCCGGTGTTTGTGGGGTCGGTATGTAAGAATATACTGTATTTTTGAGAATTTCTGTGCCGGCCGGGGCGGCCGTGCGGTTCTAGGCGCTCCAGTCCGGAGCCGCGCTGCTGCTACGGTCGCAGGTTCGAATCCTGCCTCGGACATGGGTGTGTGTGATGTCCTTAGGTTAGTTAGGTTTAAGTAGTTCTAAGTTCTAGGGGACTGATGACCACAGCAGTTGAGACCAATAGTGCTCAGAGCCATTTTTTTGAGAATTTCTGCGTATTTATCGACTCTAAGACGGGTTCTGCGTCATCCACCTGGTAGATGCTTTCATATTCGAAGGATCATTTGTACGATCAATTGTATGATGTGAAACGTGTCTTTCGTAAGCGTAAGGTATGCAGTCCACTTTACAATGACAGTAGTGTTGCTGAACCATCAGTGAAATTTTATGTTAAAGAACCGTGTGTTAGTAATAATCAACATGCTAAACGTACTCCAATACCGCCTAACGAAACTTTTTTTATCCCAAAACAGAGTAGTACCTTCTAACGTTGCACACAAAACACGGATTCAACTATTTCTTGCTGTCTTATTGTACAGCGTATGTCTGATCGTGGTTTTACGTTTGTCAGCTTAGTTTGTATACACACTTTTGTATACGAGTATTGATAGGCACGATTTTGTTGTTAATGTCATTAACATAAATCTACGAGTGTTAAACTTCGCATTTGTACCATTTAAATGAAAATATGCGGTTTGTTACCACAAGTGGTGGCAAATCGTGCTAATATACTTATTTTGAGACATGAACTTCTTGCCTTACAATGTTTACTTACTAGAGACTTTTTTTCAAGGTGCGTCTTGAAATACAAACACAAACATTTTAGTTAAAACTTAAAGGCTTAATTGTCTTGGCGTAAGTCAACATCGAAAGAGGACGTACTTGAAAAGTAAGGTGATTGCTTTCATTACGGAAACTATCTCTTTGTAAGTACGTATATGTTTTACACGTAATGGAAAGTCTTGTCCTTCGGCTTCAGATGTACGAGAAGCGATAATTACCCATACTTAACATACAAAAAAGATGTGGAACTTTATTTTAATATCCAGACTGTCTACATGCTTTCTGCTCACTTTTGGATACTTTTTGCACACTGCACTGCACACGTTACCATTTTCGGGCTAGTGCGACAGTGTAGTGGACGGACGGATTGGGGGGAGGGGCGGGGCGGGGGTGTTAATCGGAAGGGAAGTTATTTCTGGGAACAGCATCCAGTGCTATCTGCATATATTTCTGGAAATGGCGCTAGTATTTCCTAATCTGGATTTCTTTCGTACGTTTGTGCTACAAGTCCGTAAATTATTGTGATTTGTGCATCTGTCTTTTGGTCGTGATCGCGTGGGCCGTCACGGCAAGTAACCATTAAGCTGCCGGTTGTTTCAGCCGCGGAAGTGGTTTCATGTTAGAGACGCTGAGCAAGGTGAATGTGTTGTAATCCAGTCTGGTTTCGTTCATATGAGTGATCGTTTACTAGGGATAGGACATAACATCACGAGTCTCTTTGAACAGAAAACAGTGTTCTGTGCTGTGTAGTTGATTGCATTGCTCGCAGATGGTGGAGTTTTTAAGCTCTACTTTGCTAGTCTTTCATTAGTTATTGTTGTTGTTTTTATAATGTCCATTTCGAAGACTGGTTTAATGCAGCTCTCCACGCTTCTCGATCCTCTGCAAGACTGTTCATCTCTCAATAACTAATGGAAGCTACATCCTTTTGAACCTGCTTACTGTGTTCATCCGTTGATCTCGCACTACAATTTTTACCCTCTACACATCCCTCCAGTACTAAATTGGTGATCCCTTGATGTCACAGAATGTGTCCATTCAGCCGATCCCTTCTGTTATTCAAGTTATACCGCAAATTTCTTTTCCTCCCAATCCTATTTAGTATCTTCTCATTGGTTATATGATCTACCCATCTAATCTCCAGCATTCTTCTGTAGCACCACACTTCAAAAGCTACTATTTTTTCTTCGTTTGTCATCCACGTTTCACCTCCATACATGACTACATTCGAGATTCCGTAAGAATTTGCATTAGTATTTTAGAGTCATGACCGATTAAACTTGTAGTTCGATAATTTTCACACCTATCAGCAACCGCTTTCTTTAGAATTGGAATTATTATTTTATTCTTGAAGTCTGAGGGTGTTTCGCCTAACAGAGAGGAATTTCACCTTGGGCTGACAGTGAACCAGATTATCCACAATATGCAGGTACCAGTAAACCCACCACCCAGAAAGAATCAAACGGTTTCGATCGTCTGATTACTGTCCAAACGAGTTAATGTGTCAAATACTTGACCTTAATAATGTAAGGACAAAAAGGTCAGAGAGGATTTGAAGTTACGTTGAAAGTTGTTAAGTATAGTCTGGGTAATTTGAGATCTGTTTTAAGCAAAAGCTAGTGTTTTACACATTTCAGTGTTTATAAACTCATATTTCCTGAACTATGTGTCGTACAGTGACATAATTTTACAGGTACCTCAGTGGTTCAAATGGCTCTGAGCACTATGGGACTCAACATCTTAGGTCATAAGTCCCCTAGAACTTAGAACTACTTAAACCTAACTAACCTAAGGACATCACTCACACCCATGCCCGAGGCAGGATTCGAACCTGCGACCGTAGCAGCCCCGCGGTTCCGGACTGCAGCGCCAGAACCGCACAGCCACCGCGGCCGGCGTACCTCAGTGGTGTACGAAGAAACTGTCTACAAAACGTGTTGCGAATAGTAGTAGTACTGAACAAGTAATAAATTAAAACTTCATGCCTTATGCTGAAGTTTTACAGGATGAACGACGAAAATGTAGTAAAGCGATAAACGTTTTTTTCTTTCATCATTTTGGGGAGGGGGGGGTGGTCAGCGAGAAAAAGTTAGACAAGGTTTGAAATTGTGTGTCAAGTTTTTTGGAAGTCTCTAAGTGCTTTCATTTTCAGATGAGAGATAAATGTATTCTGGATATATTCTAGACGTGTTACTTCTCTTCCAATGATGTTTGCAAACATTGTAACTTCTTTGGTGATAATACTCAGTAAATTTCTGAAGACGGCCTTGTAAGACGAAAACCGATTAACAATAAAAGTAATATTGTAAAACAAAAGCAAACTGGTGCTTTTCATTTATTATATTCTGGATAATTTGCGCGCCATGAGTTACGCTGCCTGAAAATGTTTACACAGTTTCTAAGGGTAATACTTGTCGTGTTGAACATTTAGCATAAGATTATACCTTTTAATGAGTATGACATCACAGCATTTTAGAAATACTGAAAATCAAATTTCTATTGCCCCTGGAAGCCGTTAAATAGGCAACGTGCAACTGGGACTGCGCACCTTGAACCTGATTGGCCGTTTGGTGATAGAGATTTTATGGCGCCGTAGTATTGTTTCATGAGCGCTCAATCGTCGCCCCCGTTTCTACAGCACCATAAGCTCCCTCGGGTGCGACTGCTTCTCCAGGCCATGAGGGAAAACCTCAAATAAAACTTAGAAATCCTGAAGATGGAGTTTTCGTACCGAAATACATATACGGAATAAATAACCGAAATTCAGGCGGTTGGCGTACTTTTATTCGCAAACTATGTATCCTTCACTGTCTGTGGCGTGCTATTAAAAGTCATTATGGATGCGTAAAAAATAAAAGGTAAAACAGTTGTTGTTCCTGTCAACACAGGAGATGGTTCGATATGTGATCACAGTCCATATTACTAACCACCGAAAAAATGCTCGTGTCAGAGGGGAAAAACAGGCGAATATGTTTCTCTTAAAAAAAACTTACAGAGAAATGGGGAAACAGCTGCCACAATTCTAATGCCGCCTCCCCTATAAAAAATTTGGCATGTGAAATTATTCGCGCTTCTTTTTTAGACGTAATAGTTTAAATACTTTTAACCAGTCTCACTTTGTATTAAACCCTCATACCCAGCATCTCCCTCTCACTGCCGCCTCTATATGTATCTCTCGCACTACGTCATTCTCCCATTGGTTAACAGTGTGTCCCAATGCTTCTGTCTCCATTCTCCCTTACACAGTCTCCTTTTGTCTTTATTTCCCACTTTCACTGTCTCCACCATACCTCGGCAGCTTAAAAATTCTGGGGGTCCAAAATATGTTTTCCCCCATAACAGCATGTTTAAAATATTTGTGTGGGAGTGTGCCTATGTATTGTCTCCACTCATATGGATTTTTCATTTCCACTGTCTCCTCTCTCTTTTGCCTACACAGCTTCTACGTGCATCCACCTCTCCTGCTCTTTTACTGCCACTGTCTCTCAGTGATCATTACTATCCCCTCAATCTTTGGCTCCCGCTGCTATTGTCTTTATCCATCTCTCTTTCACAGGCACTTTCTCTCTCGCCCATCTGTGTCTTCTCTCTCTTTCTCTCCCACTGGCACTGTCGCCTCTCTTTACCACCGTCACTTTCTCTCTGCTACTCTCTTTCAGCACAAAGAGGGTGAATATGTTCGAATGCCAAAATTATTGGTGAGGCAGTCGGGATGACTACTGAGGCAGCTAGTTCCCCACTTTTGTGTCAGACTCTTTTAAAGAGAAACGTATTCGCCGTTTTCTGCTCCAACAGGAGCCCTTCTCTTCCTGCTACAGCCGGGAGTGCTGCATGTATAAAACAAATTCTAAAAGTCAGTAAATTTTTGATAGTTTATTTATATACTTCGACACATTTATATACTTTGACATACATAAAAGACAAATCATTAATCATAAGGTAACACGAAATCGTTTGCATTAAATTTTTTCAGGATACTTCGCTCATCGATCCCATTTCATCCGGTTTCTGAGTTCTATCTTAAAAGAATTAAAATGTTATTAGAACTATGTTACTGAATTCGCAGCATTTCCAGTTTTACATAAGTTTTAGCCGTCGTTTTAAGGTATTTACAGATATGTTGTGATCCTCTTTAGCCCTTTCTTTCGTTACTGCAGTATCACTTTGGGTAGATTTGTGTAGTAATGAAATTTCCATTATACAGAGGCAGCGCGTCGTAATGAGTTATTGGTGAGGAAATGCTGACTGATATGTAGTTCGGTAAATAACTGCGATGACCGTAGAACCGTTGCCATGTGTTCACTACGTCACTTACAACTATATTTACTCTTCGGACCAGGTATTACATGCGTATTTTACGTGCATGAGTACGGTAACTTTGAACCTCTATATCTCGATAACGTATAATATTGTCGGAAAAGTTTCAAAGTCCCGCGAGAATGTTATTTTAAGAAAATATGGTAAAAATTTCGGCGATTTGTCACGAATAGAAATTATAGTAATGGCCATCCCGACAATTGGTACGTTTCGTATCGCAAAGTCATGCTTTTTCTGGGTGTTCTCCGGAACCGCCCGTGGACAAATCGTACTTTTATAAGCCGCCTAAGACTGACCCTGCACCACACCAAATGCAACAGAACAGATTTGCTCAATTTACTTGGGCTGTTGGAAGCGGGTAATGTTTAAATTTTGACCTTTCACTGTAGGTTAGCTGCAGTAAGCCCGTTCTTTCGATAGAAATAAAAATGATCGCTGTGCCAAGGGCTATCACTTGACCCCTTGTCTCTGTAACCAATAGAACCCGAGATACGACCTCATGAAAAAAAAAAAAGTATTTTCGCGCCTAGGTTTTTGGAGCCTATTAAACCGAAAACGATATCCCGGGAGACCGGTACGCCATACCATTTACAGCTTAGGGGCAACAAAAATTCGATTTTCAATGTTTCGCGTAATTATCGACCGAATTAAAAAATGCTGTCATAATGTACTCATTAATTGGTACAATTTTATGATGAAATTTTAACAAAATGAGACAAATGTTATAGATAGAAACTGTATGTTTGTCCTGAGGTAGCGTAACTGATGGCACGCAAATACCAGGACTTAATTCGTCCATCATTTGAAAATGAGAGTGCTTAGCAAGTTCCAACGAAGATGCCACGCAATTTCAATCCTTTTGGAACTTTTTGTCGCTGACACCCCCCTCCCCCCCCTCAAAAACACACACACACACACACACACACAAAATAATGAAAGGAAAATGATTTATCACTTAGTACATTTCCACTGTTGATGCAGTCAGACTTAAGAGTCAGGTATGACGTTTTAATTCACTACTTCTCTACTACGTATTCTGTTCGCAACACACTGTGCAGACAGTATCTACATGTGTCACTGAACACACCTGCAAAATTATATCGTTATATGACACATAGTTCAGTAGATACGACGTCGTAGACATTGACATGCGTGGAGAACTAGCTTTCGCTTAAAAAAGAGCACGAATTACCCAGATTACGCTCGTACAGTGTTTGGAAATGAGAGCACTTAGCGACATCCAACTAACTTTAAGCACAATTTCAAACCTTTCCCAAGCTTTTTCTCGCTTAGTTGCTAAAATACAAATACGTAACACATTAACTCGAAAGTAATTGGGCGTTTGAAGCTGCTGTACGCGTGGGAGCTCGATTCCTGGTCTGACGAGAAGTATTGGTGCTACAGCTTCGTTATGCGTGTCAGGCTTGTCCAAAAAGCTGCATGACAGCGTTGAGCAGAAGCTCCTCTCTAAGTCTTGCCGTTTCCTAAGACAGCGTCGGAACAGACACCAGTTTAAGCTGAGCCAAATTGCAAACGTGCACCAAGTCCCCCTCGTGTTTGATTTCTCATCTTACAGAATTGTTGATGAGAACGCGGCGAGAACTGTAGCTCCGAAGGCAAATGCACATTAAAATTCACATAGTCAGGGACTGCAACTTGCTCCGGTTAGTAAACGTTTGCAACAAAGAATGGATCGATCTAGATCGGTGAGTATTTGGTTTGAAAAAGTTTGAAGCAGGAGAACTCTTACACAATCTTCATTAATGGTGCGAGGTCAGTTTAAGACAAATGTAAAAAATGCGAGGGAAAGCAGGATTTGCTACAGAGCGCAAAGCAAAACTAGACGCCATACACGGAGTTTGACAAGTAAAGTCCAATCACTTCATGTAAACACTAACATCCCCCTCAGAGCAACCTCGAGAGCCGAGTTAAACGAGTGGAGGAAGTCTCCTGGAAACAGTTCGACATTAGATTAACTAGGAAAAGTAACTATAGCATAATTTTGAACCCGCATAAAAAGACCCTGGGTTAATATGAAGGTTGACGTCATTGTGAAGCCGCAGAGAAAGTGTGGTATTTCAAATGCTGTAGACACAACTGATAATGAGGCAATATGTGAAAACGGTAATTCATAGCCAGGCACAAGACAAGTACAAGATAACAGATGGGACATCTGACAGGGATTAGGATTTGTGTGACGTAAATAAGGCTAGCAGTCTGTAATGTAACGTAATTTTTTTTCTTGTAATTTCGGGATACAAAATTATGGCATGTCTTACACACTCGAGTGGCTTACACAAGAGGAAATATACAATTTGAACTCGTACTCAAGAGTTGCGGGATTCAGATCGTCAGCCGACCAGCGTGATTTAAATTTCTGTAATTTCTCGAAATCACTTAAGCCGAATGCTGCGATTGTTAGTCTGAAAAGAACAGATAAGAACTTGCTCTTCACTCTGTCTCTGATGACCACCTCGTCGATATTAGTTTTAACACTGATTTTCCTTCGTTTGCTTTGGCTTGCCGTGCTCTTTGCTTCGGTCCTTTAGATATTCCAACATGTTGGGCTGTCGCTTAGAAATTACAAATTAATTATTAATTAACTAAAAATTACGTTAACTTCTGTGCTGGGTATCGACAGTGTTGCTAGCCCGGTTGAGAACTTAAATTTTCTTATGTGAGGCCCGTATTACTATGTCGAAGTTGTTTGCCAAATCTTTTATAAACTTAGGACCACCCTCTAACTTTTATAAGATGTGATACAAGTACCCCACTACACCGTCGAAGATATTATAGAAACAAATAATGGACACTGAAGATAGCGATTGCACTGCATCTCAAGATGGTCTCTGCTGGCTGATGTCAAGTCTGTTTAGCGGGTGCTTCATATGCCACTGATTTGTGTGCACACGAAACGATGCGCTGTTGTACGATTACATTTTTCGTTAATGGCGGAGATTTGAGCTTATATTTTCGTTAGTCTCCAATTAGTTGGTGGTAAATTATCGTTTTTTGCTGTTGACAACATTTTCCTCTCGTATGGTGATTTCCTTATTATGATTATCATCATCACTATTATTATTATTATTATTGTAATTCTTCAGGCTTTCCCGGCGAGTCTGCAGCTAGTGGTCGTGCGGTAGCATTCTCGCTTCCCGCGCCCGGGTTCCCGGGTTCGCTTCCCGGCTGGGTCAGGGATTTTCTCTGCCTCGTGATGACTGGGTGTTCTGTGATGTCCTTAGGTTAGTTAGGTTTAAGTAGTTCTAAGTTCTAGGGGACTGATAACCATAGATGTTAAGTCCCATAGTGTTCAGAGCCATTTGAACCATTTTTCCCGGCGATCTAATGACATCTGAGTCTGAGGTCGCACCTGATGAAGGTAACGAGTTACACCACCGAAATATCATACAAGTACGACGCTGATATCCGGCAGAACACCCGACAACGCAAGATATTATTATTATTATTATTATTATTATTATATAAGTTTGGGCTTTTAAAGAGCACGTGGGTTCTTTTATTTTATTCTCCACTGCACCATTGATAGTTTGAAAATACCACCTTGATTGCGGATGGTTTTCTTCGTACCGAATTGGTCGATTTTGCAACGCTCTGTCCCTTGTTTTCGCAACAATGGATAGCGGATAGTGTTCTGCTTGCGCAGTGTATGGCGCTTTGCAGATTATTACCGGGGATTTGTCAGATTCTTGAGTATGTTCACGTTCAGTGCTTACGGCAGTCGATATGAGTAGAAAGTTTGTATTTGTGCTATAATTTGCCAGTATCTACTATGAAAGACTTTGAACTCTCGTTTTAATAATGTTTACGTAAATGTGTAGCAGCAGTTGCTTAAAAAAATTTTCCGGTACCGGGAATCGAACCCGAGCCTCCTGGGTGAGAGCCAGGTATCCTAGCCACTTTTTTTTTTTTTTATTCACTAGAAACAGTAACAAAAATGGCTACAATGAAATGACATAAATAGGTGACAGATAATTGCAGTCATGAATTACAGATTCAAAAAATGAGTCTTTAGTAGTAGCACAATTTAGCAGCTTCACTGTCACCTTCAACTGGTGGCAGTTCAGCATAGCACATTTTCTCCTTCTGCAGCCGGTTCCTCATCATCATTTCCCAGGCCCAAATTAATCATTCAGTAAATCCTTGATGTGTGTTTTTTCCAGGGTAAATTACATGGACAGAAGAGAAGTCCCGAACAGCGACATCGCAAAATATTTCACTGCCTTGTTATTTTTGTCAGTTCCAGCCTTCTAAACGCATCTATAGGGAGTTCATGATCTTCCTTTATATCAGACACCAGATGTTTCTCGCCGTATTCTTGTATCTGCTGTACTGCTGATTTATTTTTCATGTGTGACTTGCAGGTGAGGTTAGGGTCGGGAACGTGACCCAATCCATTCCCTCTCTACTAGGAATCCAGTTCCTAACCTATGCCCATTCGGTTGAAGACAATTCGGAGCATGTTGCCATATTTCTTATTGTGATTCTGATATTTGAGTATTTTCTCGAATTCATTTTCCATATACATCTTGTATTCAATATGTTCATCGCTCCCAATATTGTTAAAAACATAACTTGTATATTTGCCCATTAACCAAATCACAGCGTTATTTTTTGCCTGATGGTAGTAACTTTCCTCTGGTCTGAAGAAAATGTTAGTCGGTACATTGTTTGCTGAAGTTCTTGTTATTTGAGCAATTTTCTCCCTGGTCCACCTCCAGTTGATAATCCGATCTCCACAAGTGTAACGATGAGGCACACTATCAACGAGGTTGCATTTGCTGCAGAGGTTTGTGTCACTTAAACCGACGGCAAAGAGGCGCTCATTAGTGCTGATGATGTTGTTGACTACCTTGTACCACGCTGTTCTCACGTCAGACGAAAGAACATCACTACTGATGTTTTTCCAGACCACATTCCATGCTATTCCAGCATATTTAGTTTCTATGTTATTTTTCCTTTCATGTTTCCGCCTTTCAGCTAAAATCGCCTTTGCTGTAACGTTTTTGGAGTTTAAAATCTTTTTGCTGAGATAACTTAGTTCAAGATAATACTCCCTAATGTGTTTCAGCTTGAAACTTATTTTTTGTATATTTATCGGCGGCTCCACACTTTCTGGCCTGACAATATCGTATAGTTTTGCTGTAATGCACCCTGGATCATTACACATTATGCTCCATGTTCGTTTGACATACAATGCCATCGCTTTAGACTTGATGTCGGTTAGACCCATTCCTCCATTGCTTGGATCCAAAACTGCTGTCTTCACCGGCACTCGAAACAATTCCCCTTTCCACAAGAACTTTGCTAAAGTGGACATGATCGTCTTCGCCACCATTGATGGAAAGGGGAGAACCTGTGCTATGTAGTAGGCCTTGGATAAAATATACGTGTTGATAAACAGTATTCTCTGGAACTGGTCTATGCTACGTTGACAGTTTTCAACCAAAGCTCCCTTGATTTTTCTTGCCACCTCCCGCCAATTTATTGCTATCATTTTTATAAGGGACGTTGTCAATGCCATTCCAAGAGCTTTGTGTTCATTAACATGGTTCGCCCACTCAATGCGTAAGTTAGCAAGCCGCTTTATATTTAGAAATTTACTTTTATTTTCATTTACCCTCGCACCTGATGCGGAACAATATTTTGCAAGTATCATCTCTAGTTGAGTCACATCTGTTTGGTCTCTGATGATTACGCCTACATCGTCCGCGTAAGCACCTACCACGGTCTTTGTTCCTTGAATGGTAATGCCTGTCAGCCTGTGCTGTAGCTGTCTCAAGAAAGGTTCCAGCGATATAACGAACAGGAGCATGGATAAGGGGCTTCCTTGGGTAACACCCCTTTTTATTTCAATTTTTTTTGTCAGTTGACAGTTAACGGAGATTTGTGCAGTAACACCCATTGCCATGTTCTTGATGATGTCGATGGTTTTTGGCAGGAAGTCCATTCGGCGCATTATCTCTATCAGGTATTTGTGATTAATTTGATCAAATGCCTTATGGAAGTCTATGAAAAGCAGTCCACATTTTATGTTACTTGCCTGCGCTAGCGCAATGACATCGCGATACAAAGCCGCAGTTTGTAAAATCGTTCTTCTAAAAGCACAAGTCTGCTGTTGGCCTATGATGTCAGCAGTGCATGGTGTAAAGCGCTTGTTAATTACTCGAGCTATAATTTTATAATCTGAATTTAAAAGCGAAATCGGCCGTAGGTTGTTTATTTTTTTGCAGCCTCTGTTCTTCGGGATCAACACGATTTTGCATTGTTTGAACTCTGCAGGCACTGGCTTTCCTTGTAAGACTTCATTGACAATTTCGGTGAACTTTTCTCCTATCAGGGTCCAAAATCGTTTATAGAATTCAATGGGCAGTCCATCAGGTCCTGGAGATTTTTTAGCAGGGGAGCTGCACACGATTTCTAATACATCTTCCTTGGTGATGTCCGAAGAAATGTTCTCATCACCATCTCGCGATATTCGTGGAAGATATGTCCCAAAGAGGTCATCGTATTCTTCTTCGTTTGTTTCCCCTGGCGCATACATACGTTCATAGTACGCTGAGATCTCTTTAATTATTTCCTTCTGGGTGGTGATTATGGTACCATCATCTATTTGAAGTTCATCCATGAAACTTCTTCTTCTATTTTTGGCGTGTCTGACAAGGTGGTACAATGCAGCAGTCTCATCTTCAGTGACTGACTTTGCTTTGGATTTTATTTTAAGTCCCTCCAGTTCCTTACGTTTCAGACTTATTAACTTTGCTTTTATTTTCTTGATGTCTTTTAATCTTGTAGGAATTGCATCTGTCTGATCGTAGAGGTCCCTGAGCACGCTGTAGTAGAATTCTACAGTCTGTTTCCTTTCTCTGGCCATATCTATACTAAAAGATATTAAAACTTTCCTTAGCTTCGGTTTCGCTCGTTGGGTCCACCATTCTATCACACTTGGAAAGTTGTTCAGTGAACGGAGACACATTTCCCAAGCTCTGGTTAGGGCATCTTCTAAGTCTTCTTCTGATAATAACGATATATTTAGATTCCACTGGCTTCTTACTCTTCGGGTAGGTTGTGGTGTTAAATCTACGCAGGTCAGCAACGCACTGTGATCGGAAAAACTAACGGGAACAGTTTCTGTTTTCAGTACTTTATCTGCTAAATTTTCCGATACGTAAATTCTGTCAATTCTACTACAGGAATTCGCAACAAAATGAGTGAAGTTCACCATTGTTGGGTATTTTATTTCCCACGCATCTTTTAATTTTAAATCAACAACAAGACGTCTCAAGTCAGGTGAGTAATTGAAGTTGGGGGTTTGATCCTTTCGACTCAATACACAATTAAAATCTCCCCCTATTATAAGTTGGAGGGGGTTTTTCCTCAGTAAATAAATTACGCTTTCATTAAAGAATGTGGCTCTTGCAGCTCTATTACTGCTGCCAGAAGGAGCATATAAATTGACTATAGTAACTCCTGCTACATTTATTCCAATACCTCGCCCTGATTCTAATTTATCAACGTCATGTACGGGGATGCCTTCTCTAACTAAAATGGCCGTGCCAACATTCGTTTCAGTGGAAATATTGTAAAAATCAACGTAATTGGAAAAATTTAATTGTGGGAATACCACTTCCTGTAGGAGAGCAATATCCGTCGCTGACTCATACAGAAACTGTTTCAGAGCAGCTATTTTAACATCCGACTGTATTCTATTACTGTTTAACGTGGTAATCGTATATGACTGTAACATAGGGGGTGACCTTTTTCCCGCTAGTCTATCATTTCATGCCACTCCATACCGGATACTTCCTGAGAATCTGACTGGAGACCACCGTCACGGTTTGCATTAGAACCTTTCTTTTTACTTTTCTTGCGGTTTGCATTGACACTAGCCTTCACCGAATGTCTGCTCCGCCCACCCCCTGAACAGTTTTCCACCGAGACCGGTGTCGGTGGATCTGAGTGGCAGTCGTGTGCCACCATCTCGTCTGCCAAAGGCGGCGCAGAAGCAGTTTGCAAACACTCTTCCAATGCCCCATCACTTCTATGAACACTTTCGTTTACTGTTTGTGTGTTATTGTTGTAAAACTCCACTTCTTCGTCTTGGGATTTGGACTGTGACGTCGCCTGTTGTTGACAATCACTCGCTACCTCGTCATGTTTGCTTTCAGTTGCATCTGCGAGTGAATCTGTCTGCATTGATTGACGTACGGGTACTGCAGCGCGGGGTTGTGGTGTCACCAAGAGCAGCGCATTGCCATCTACTGGCGCGTCCAGCGCTACAGAATGGGACTCTGATGTCACTTCGACCTGTTCAGGTGATGGTAGCATATTCGATCTGTCTACTGATGTACTTGACTCAGAGTTCGAATCTATGCTGACAATATTGTCTGAAACAGTTTCCAGTACTGTTTTCTGATTGTCACCTACAGCTTTCAGCGATAGGTTGATATCTTCTTCATCTGTGCTACTGCCGTCACAAGTTCGACGTCTTTTGTTAGTGGCTATACTACTTTTTCCAGCCGGATTGTCTACAGTGTCTTTCCTGAGTAAAGGTGGAAATGCTTCAAGAGTATTTTGTGGCCTGTCGTCTACATTCCCCGAAATGCTGGAAACTTCACCACCCGTCATCTGATTTTCAGTCACAAGATCAGCCAGTGTTAACCTTTTACGCTGTTGTAAATTATTCTGCAATACAAACACCTTTTTTGGACAGTTCTGCCGGAGATGCCCACTTTCATTACATATATGACAAGTCAAAGTCTGTCCATTGTATATAACGTGCGCTTTGTAGCCACAAACCAAAATATGAGATGGAATGTTTTGTTTGACATGCATATCGACAGAACGAACGCCACTAAAGCATTGCAATCTATGCTGGCTTGACCATCGTTCATTACGAATTTGTCTGACGTCACCGTATTTAGATAATGCGTCTTTTAAGTAGCAGTTTTCTACCTCAGGAGGCAAATTAAATACTCTGACTTGTTTATAATCAACATCAGCATTTGAAATAGTAACTGTACTCACCGAATTATCGCGATGGCGGAATTCAGCTTTTCCTTCAAATTTCTGCAAAATCCGTTCCAACACCAACGGGGAAAGCAGCTTCACAAAAAAGCAGTATTGCTCCAAGTCATAATAAGCAGTGTGCGTCTGATCCGAAGTAATGCCAATAACGTCAACGATCCAGTCATGAATTTCTAGTGAACTTGGCTGAACATTACGGGTTGCTTTGTCAAATCCAAATCTTAGGGTAAGCTTTCTGGGAAACATTGTTGCCATGTCAGCAGTTAACAGTTCGCGAATACAAGGAAACTAAAATGCTGCATCACCACAATCACAATTTTACACAACACTGTTACGCAGAGTCATGAAATCCAAACAGAAGCGCCACAGCGCGTCCGCTCAGGACGGCCGGAAAAGCCGATATTCTGGTTCCAGATAAACGAAACTTCTGTGTAATTGCTTGTCAGAAGGCTATGAACGATAATGGACACCGCTCAATGTGTAACTGTCTGTAATACAACTATATTTTTAAATTATTTCACAATGCGAACCAAACTGCGATCTCTGTTTACGTTGCTAAGCAGAGATAATGCTATGAAAGACTTTGAACTCTCGTTTTAATAATTTTTACGTAAATGTGTAGCAGCAGTTGCTTAAAAAAATTTTCCGGTACCGGGAATCGAACCCGAGCCTCCTGGGTGAGAGCCAGGTATCCTAGCCACTAGACCATACCGGAGCTTGCAGTTAAAACTTCTTTTAAGTTAGAAGGTGCAGTAGCGACGTCCTTTATTCCGTTTATATCTTAAGTTAGAATATCGTTCGGCAGAACTCGTGTCGTATGAATGGAGTAGACTTTCGGAAACATGACGTGCGTCTGTACCGTGAACTGGCTTCCTGCGACAGAGACGTGGATCCAAGGCGGCTGGGTGGAGGGATCATGGCCACTTTGACTCGCGAAGAACACTTTACTAAAATACGTATTGGAAAGTGTTACACCATGAAGCAAAAGCCCGATATTTATCAAAATTAGTAGATACTCATCACATAACGAGTATTAAATGATTCACACTTTTATGCCTTTTGGAAAAAAAAAGCATATTGTGTTTGGTCAAGCCAGAATCCTTTTCCGAACGTATTTATTCCTTAAACAAAGAAACGACCAATCATGTCCCAACTGCTTTTCTAGTCTCAGATGCGGACATACCATGCGAGTCCGTTCTGGAGTTGTGATGCTTCAACGCCCGCTACAAGTTTCCCGTTTCTAATAGCTTGCGTATACAGGGTGATACAGTTCAGCTGTTTTTCCTCTAATACTTCCGAAACTGTTTAAGGCATGCTTACTCAGTTTTCACTCAGATAAGTTGTGAAAAAGTCCTCAATAAACGATGTAAAATTTCGTTTCGTAGGTTGTTTGTTATGGTGATATCGGTATCACCTTCGTTTTTTCGAATGTAACGATAGTAATTTTTGCTGCTTGTATCGTAGTCCTAAAAGAGACGAATTTAACGGCGTTGCACTCTTCAAAATACGATTAATAGTTCCCGTGAGCCGTTGAGTTTGGAAAATAAATGTCTCACAAACCGAGATACACTAGATAAGGTGCTTCTTTGCGCATAATACGGAAGGAATGCGAAGAGAATAGCTCAGTTGTATTCACGAAGATATTCTGACAGACGGTGTCCACCAAGAATGATGATTCAGAGATTGTGCAAAAAATGTTAATGGGAGGACACTTGTATACTGCGCAGAGGGAAGGAGCAAACCCCCAAGCGGAGCGAACGAAACAGCTGTTTCGGCAGATGTTGCTCATAACCCATATTTAATTCTCTGTTGCATAACTTTTTTTCTTAGGGAACCAATTTCAATGAAAAAAGTATCTGGCGTAGTGTCTGGAACGCGAAGTACTAAGTAAGAGGCTATACATAAACACTTTGATTTATTCAGTTTTTTAGGTTCATTGCCATAAGGGAACCTTTATTTTCCTTTAATCGAGTTTTTATTTTGTTCACAAACTGCAACACCTTCTAAACTCTTCACGCGAATTAAGGTCATACAACCATCGTATTTTCCGAATATACTTCTGCTCAAAAAGCGAATTTGATAGCTGGAGTCCAAACTTTCATAATCATGCTTTTTGAGTTCTTATGGAGATATGTCCATAGACACTTTCATCCGCTAATAGATATTTCGTTTTATCTAATCGAGAACTGAAATAACAGTTTTTATAGATTTAGCTTTAACTTTTTTAATGTAACGAAATATTTTCTTAAAAGTTGTCATCCTCTGTTTCGTCTCCTTTCGGGTTGAATTTTCAAAAACAGTGGCATGCGTATTTTTATTTCTAGCAGAGAAGCCAATTACAAATTTTCGTATCTTTAGCTTAAAAAATGTTTGCCTAGTGAAATATTTTCTCACCCCGTATTTCACCCCCATAGGGGTTGAATTCCCAAAAACAGTGAAATGCGTAATTTTTATTTATAACTGAGAAGGTTGGTAGGACATGTTCTGAGGCATCAAGGGATCACCAATTTAGTATTGGAGGGCAGCATGGAGGTTAAAAGTCGTAGGGGGAGACCAAGAGATGAATACACTAAGCAGATTCAGAAGGATGTAGGTTGCAGTAGCTACTGGGAGATGAAGAAGCTTGCACAGGATAGAGTAGCATGGAGAGCTGCATCAAACCAGTCTCAGGACTGAAGACCACAACAACAACAACTGAGAAGCCTAATTCAGATTTTCATAGATTTAATTTTAAAAGTGCTTTGATGATGAAATATTTTCATAAAACATCACATCACCTATTTTAAACCCTTAGCGACTGAATTTTCAAAAATAATGAAACACGTATTTTTTATTGTAGCCGTGAAACCAATTAACAATGTTCATAGATGTAGCCTTAAAAATACTTTAGTAATTGTTTAATAATGACATATTTTGAAAAAAAATATCTTTCACCCACTATTCCACACCCACAGCAATTAAATTTCCAAAAATACTGAAACACGTATTTCTTTATTTCTGACCAAGAAACCAGATACCAATGTTATGCCTTAATGCGGCATATTTTCAAAAAAAACCTCATCCCCTGTTTCACCTACTGCGGAATGGAATACCGAAAAATCCCTTTTTAAACGACGCCTCTGCAAATTTCAAGTTTGTATCTTTAGTGCTTTGGGGTGGACGATGGTGAGTCGGTGAGTTACTCAGTCGGGACGTTGCCTTTTCTATAGAGATTATTAACCATTAAGTTACAGAGACGCTGCAACATAATCTGTACTATCATAAGTATCATTCTCCATAATTTAAAAATCGTACTACATGTGTTTCAAGTGGCAGAAAAAAATTCGCTAAACACAGTATAGCTCGATGCAACGATACTGTGTGTTTTGCCAGACGGCATCATCATTCATATTCGAGTGGTTTCTTCAACATGACACGTGAATTTTCGGTTTGTTGCCAAATAGCGACAGTAAGCAATAGAGGGCTAGGCTCCAAAGTAACTGCGAGTGCGTATGGAATAAGTCAGGCCAACGTTGTTCGCGTTTTGCACGCAAACAGCTACCTTCCGCGTAATGTGTCACTTCTGCAGCAGATTTTTCGAGAGACGTGGCACAGTCGTTACAACACACTGGAGGATGACGATTTAAATCAGCCTCCGGCCATGCAGGTTTAGGTTATCTGTTATTTCCCCAAATCGCTCCAGATAAATGCCGGGATTTTTCCTTTGAAAGGGCACGGCCAATTGCAGTATTTCGAGTTTTTGCTGCGTCTGTATGACCTCGATGTCGACGGGCCGTTTAACTCTAGTCTCCTTTTCTCCCTTCCTTCCAGGAGACTTCAGAACACACATGGAATTTAGTCTCTCGGTTCTGATGCGATATCAGGACAGTAGGTTCTTTCTTCAGATAATATCTTTACATTGACTGACAGTTCCGTCGGTTCTTGCTAGAATATTTCGCACATTATGAATGAAAACTCACGCAACACTGGGGCAATATTCGACAATATTTATTGATTACTTCACAGACCGTGTTTCGGCTATTAACACCATCATCAGGCACAAAGATAAATATGTGGTGTATTGAAATTTTTGTACGACCAAAGATTTTAAACTAGTGCATCTACAGAGTATCTTTGTGTCCAAATGAAAATTGTTAATGTTATATTTAGGAATAAAATGAGAGGAATTATTTCTGCGAAAATGCGATGTACAATTATTTAACTAAGATAAAATATGTGATATATTAACTAATGAACTATACAAAAAAGTAACTACAGTTGTCCTTAGAAGAAAATAAATTGGACAATAAACATTGATGACGTGTTCCAAGGGAGCGACTGAACAAAATAATCTTGTCTTTAACAGGTCCTAAACTGCAAACAGATGACATATAGTAGTGGGATTAAAGAGCTGTGTTTACACGAAGTAAGTCTTAACAGGACAAGAAAAATTATAGTAACTGAAATAAATGAAAAAATGGGGCATTTGTGTAAGAGAGGTTTTACGACATGCCTGGATGTGATTAAGAGTAATATCTGCACTTACAAGTGGCGACGAATGGACTCCACAGAAGTCGGAAACTTAGAAAAGGAGACTCTACATTTGCAGACCACCTGATTAAAGGAGTCCATAGTTACAATGTGCAAGATGAAGTATTACATCACATCCATAAAGAAATGACGATGAACTACCTTGAAATAATGGAAATTAATAAACATATGTCCATCTGCCGAAGGTTAGTACTGATTAACCAGATACAGTTCCCTTGGTCGCCACTTTTAACTGCGAATACTACTCATAATCCCACCCAGGCTACATTGTAAATTACCCCAGTTACTCGATGCCCCATTTCTTTTTCTTTATTGTAGTTGCTATAATTTCTCTTGAACTGTTAAAAAAATATTTTGCGTAGGTGGGCTACATAGTGGTACGGCGAGTGTCGTCGTAGGAAAGCTGGGCAGGAGCAGAAATTACTGGCGAACAAGTTAACACAGTAAACACAAGATATAATTAAATTGTATTTCTCCAAGTCTAGGAAGACTCGTTACAAATAATGAAGCAAGAAATAAGTCCGTCTAATACAATAGCAACAAGGATACGGCTCTCCGAACTGTAGTGCGAACGGCGGTGTGGAAGGTGCGACAGGGTGGTGTATGCATAGCATTGCGTATCGATGTCGCTATGAGTGCAGTGGCTGTGGGGTTGCCGCTGGCTGTAACTGCGGTAGCAGAGGGCGCTTGTGGTACGGAGCTGCTGGAGGTGGTGTGCTCCAGCAGGCATGCACGACTGCTGTCAACGCCTGATGGAAACTTGCAGTTACGGTGCCAACTTTGACATGCCAATGGGGTGATATCAATACATGATATATATTGGCCACGACATCTTGGTAGATGATTGTTGGCGTGTCTGTGTGTTTATGGGTTGCATTTTTTCATATGACTTGTCAAGCCAATGGCATCACGGCATCTCTTGCCGCAACAGTCACAAGTGTATCTGGCTGCTGAGGCAGGAGCAGTGGTAGCATTGCGAAGCTTTTTCTGCCTTAATCTGTCTAACAAGCCTTCATCGCGCTTCGACATTCCAGATGATATATCAGCACGCCACTCTGATCTCATGCTAGCCCGTGCCTCCCATCTGTTTGTGTCGATTCCAAAGCTCTCCATATCTCGTTTACAGGAGTCCTTGAACCTCAGTACAGGACTTCCTACAGGGCTTTTGGCGACAGAGATCTCTCCAAGCATCACCTCACGTGGTAATCTGTCAGGATCCATACGGTGGACGTGTCCCAGCCAGCGGAGTCGTCTCTGCTTCGAGATAGCTGAAATACTATTGCAGTTAGTTTTAGATAGCACTGCTTCATTGGTCACTCGGTCCTTCCACGTTACTCCGAGGATGGATTTCAGGCACCGCATGTGGAAAGCCTTAAGGCGACGTTCTTGTTTGGCGCGAACACAGAGTGCCATTGTATGTGGCTTTTGTTGACCTCAACAAAGCCTTTGACACCGTCAGTAGGGTGGGACTCTACAGCATATTGGAAAAAATTGGATGTCCCCCAACTTTGCTGTCTTTAATAAGATCTTTTCACGACAATATGCGTGGCTCTGTAATCTTCGGTGGCAGTACATCTAAACCATTCAGTATGAACTGTGGCGTAAGACAAGGCTGTGTGTTGGCACCTACACTTTTTGGAATTTTCCTCTCGGGTCTGCTCCAAGTGGCTTTCGAGAATTGCAATGTTGGAGTACATCTGCCTACTAGGAAAGATGGAAGGCTTTTCAGTGTCAGTCTTCTGAAGAGTAAGACAAAGCGCTACGAGATAGTCTTCGTGAACTCCTGTATGCTGATGATGCTGCAGTTGCGAACTCCGCAGAAGAGATGCAACAGCTAGTATCAAGATTTAGTCACGCATGCCATCTATTCTCGATGAGTGTAAACAGCAGTAAGAACGTAATTGTGATTCAGGGTTCTAACACAAAGCCGAATATCACACTAGATGGCACTACTCTGCAAGTCGTAGATAACTTATGCTATCTTGGATCTACTATAGAATCAAACATGTCTGTTGACAAGGAAATTGATGCTCGCATTGGAAGAGCTGCGACAACTTTTGGCAAACTCTCTACACGTGTTTGGAAAAACAACAAACTCTCTTTGACCACCAAAATTCTTGTATATCAAACTTGCGTCCTCAGCATCCTTTTGTATGCATCGGAAACGTGGACTACCTATGCCAGTACATGATACCACAGTATAATTACAGCAACTCCATTTACAAGCTTAATCTCATAAGTGGAACTTGTCTGTTGATAATGTAGGACCTGTTATGGACAAGATTATTTGATTCAGCGACTCCTGTGAAACACGTCACCGATGTTTATTGTTTAAATCATTGTCTTCTAAGAACAGATGTAACTAGTTATATAAATCGTTAGTTAATGTGTCACATATTTTGTCTTAGTTAAATGATCATACATCAGATTTTCACAGAAATAATTTCTCTCGTTTTATTCCTAAATCTAACATTAACAGTCTCCATGTTTGGAAACAGACGCACTGTATAAGCATAAGTTTAAAATCTTTGATCCTACAAAAATTTCACTGCACCACATATATATCTTTGTGCTTGATGATGGCGTAACAGCCGAAAACCAGTTAGGGGAATAAATAATAGAAACTGTAGCATATTACACCAGTGTAGTGTGTAGTTTCTCTTTGCTGATGAAGCTACCTTTACAAATAGTGGAAAACTGAATATAAGAAATATCGATTATTGGTATGCAGAGAACCCTTTCTGGCTGAGTCAGGTTGAACATCAGCAGCAGGGGAGTGTGAACATTTAGTACGCTGTTGCCAGAGACTACATGACTGTTTCTTATTTTATTGAAGAAAGCTTAACAGCACGGCTACACAACTCAAAAGTAGTCCGGGGCCAAACCGAAACTAGAATCCGAAGTGCAGGTCACAGCAAACTTCATGGTCAGTTGTGTTGAAAAAAAATCTTAAAAATTAATAAAAGTTAATCATTATTCAAATTATTAATTATTATTTTATTATATATTTTCGTTCCCCCCCCATGAACCATGGACCTTGCCGTTGGTGGGGAGGCTTGCGTGCCTCAGCGATACAGATAGCCGTACCGTAGGTGCAACCACAACGGAGGGGTATCTGTTGAGAGGCCAGACAAACGTGTGGTTCCTGAAGAGGGGCAGCAGCCTTTTCAGTAGTTGCAAGGGCAACAGTCTGGATGATTGACTGATCTGGCCTTGTAACAATAACCAAAACGGCCTTGCTGTGCTGGTACTGCGAACGGCTGAAAGCAAGGGGAAACTACAGCCGTAATTTTTCCCGAGGGCATGCAGCTTTACTGTATGATTACATGATGATGGCGTCCTCTTGGGTAAAATATTCCGGAGGTAAAATAGTCCCCCATTCGGATCTCCGGGCGGGGACTACTCAAGAGGATGTCGTTATCAGGAGAAAGAAAACTGGTGTTCTACGGATCGGAGCGTGGAATGTCAGATCCCTTAATCGGGCAGGTAGGTTAGAAAATTTAAAAAGGGAAATGGATAGGTTGAAGTTAGATATAGTGGGAATTAGTGAAGTTCGGTGGCAGGAGGAACAAGACTTCTGGTCAGGTGACTACAGGGTTATAAACACAAAATCAAATAGGGGGAATGCAGGAGTAGGTTTAATAATGAATAGGAAAATAGGAATGCGGGTAAGCTACTACAAACAGCATAGTGAACGCATTATTGTGGCCAAGATAGATACGAAGCCCACACCTACTACAGTAGTACAAGTTTATATGCCAACTAGCTCTGCAGATGACGAAGAAATTGAAGAAATGTATGATGAAATAAAAGAAATTATTCAGATTGTGAAGGGAGACGAAAATTTAATAGTCATGGGTGACTGGAATTCGAGTGTAGGAAAAGGGAGAGAAGGAAACATAGTAGGTGAATATGGATTGGGGGACAGAAATGAAAGAGGAAGCCGCCTGGTAGAATTTTGCACAGAGCACAACATAATCATAACTAACACTTGGTTTAAGAATCATGAAAGAAGGTTGTATACATGGAAGAACCCTGGAGATACTAAAAGGTATCAGATAGATTATATAATGGTAAGACAGAGATTTAGGAACCAGGTTTTAAATTGTAAGACATTTCCAGGGGCAGATGTGGACTCTGACCACAATCTATTGGTTATGACCTGTAGATTAAAACTGAAGAAACTGCAAAAAGGTGGGAATTTAAGGAGATGGGACCTGGATAAACTAAAAGAACCAGAGGTTGTACAGAGATTCAGGGAGAGCATAAGGGAGCAATTGACAGGAATGGGGGAAATAAATACAGTAGAAGAAGAATGGGTAGCTTTGAGGGATGAAGTAGTGAAGGCAGCAGAGGATCAAGTAGGTAAAAAGACGAGGGCTAGTAGAAATCCTTGGGTAACAGAAGAAATATTGAATTTAATTGATGAAAGGAGAAAATATAAAAATGCAGTAAGTGAAACAGGCAAAAAGGAATACAAACGTCTCAAAAATGAGATCGACAGGAAGTGCAAAATGGCTAAGCAGGGATGGCTAGAGGACAAATGTAAGGATGTAGAGGCCTATCTCATTAGGGGTAAGATAGATACTGCCTACAGGAAAATTAAAGAGACCTTCGGAGATAAGAGAACGACTTGTATGAATATCAAGAGCTCAGATGGAAACCCAGTGCTAAGCAAAGAAGGGAAAGCAGAAAGGTGGAAGGAGTATATAGAGGGTCTATACAAGGGCGATGTACTTGAGGACAATATTATGGAAATGGAAGAGGATGTAGATGAAGATGAAATGGGAGATACGATACTGCGTGAAGAGTTTGACAGAGCACTGAAAGACCTGAGTCGAAACAAGGCCCCCGGAGTAGACAATATTCCATTGGAACTACTGACGGCCGTGGGAGAGCCAGTCCTGACAAAACTCTACCATCTGGTGAGCAAGATGTATGAAACAGGCGAAATACCCTCAGACTTCAAGAAGAATATAATAATTCCAATCCCAAAGAAAGCAGGTGTTGACAGATGTGAAAATTACCGAACTATCAGCTTAATAAGTCACAGCTGCAAAATACTAACACGAATTCTTTACAGACGAATGGAAAAACTAGTAGAAGCCAACCTCGGGGAGATCAGTTTGGATTCCGTAGAAACACTGGAACACGTGAGGCAATACTGACCTTACGACTTATCTTAGAAGAAAGATTAAGGAAAGGCAAACCTACGTTTCTAGCATTTGTAGACTTAGAGAAAGCTTTTGACAATGTTGACTGGAATACTCTCTTTCAAATTCTAAAGGTGGCAGGGGTAAAAAACAGGGAGCGAAAGGCTATTTACAATTTGTACAGAAACCAGATGGCAGTTATAAGAGTCGAGGGACATGAAAGGGAAGCAGTGGTTGGGAAGGGAGTAAGACAGGGTTGTAGCCTCTCCCCGATGTTGTTCAATCTGTATATTGAGCAAGCAGTAAAGGAAACAAAAGAAAAATTCGGAGTAGGTATTAAAATTCATGGAGAAGAAATAAAAACTTTGAGGTTCGCCGATGACATTGTAATTCTGTCAGAGACAGCAAAGGACTTGGAAGAGCAGTTGAATGGAATGGACAGTGTCTTGAAAGGAGGATATAAGATGAACATCAACAAAAGCAAAACAAGGATAATGGAATGTAGTCTAATTAAGTCGGGTGATGCTGAGGGAATTAGATTAGGAAATGAGGCACTTAAAGTAGTAAAGGAGTTTTGCTATTTGGGGAGCAAAATAACTGATGATGGTCGAAGTAGAGAGGATATAAAATGTAGACTGGCAATGGCAAGGAAAGCGTTTCTGAAGAAGAGAAATTTGTTAACATCCAGTATTGATTTAAGTGTCAGGAAGTCATTTCTGAAAGTATTCGTATGGAGTGTAGCCATGTATGGAAGTGAAACATGGACGATAAATAGTTTAGACAAGAAGAGAATAGAAGCTTTCGAAATGTGGTGCTACAGAAGAATGCTGAAGATTAGATGGGTAGATCATGTAACTAATGAGGAAGTATTGAATAGGATTGGGGAGAAGAGAAGTTTGTGGCACAACTTGACCAGAAGAAGGGATCGGTTGGTAGGGCATGTTCTGAGGCATCAAGGGATCACCAATTTAGTATTGGAGGGCAGCGTGGAGGGTAAAAATCGTAGAGGGAGACCACGAGATGAATACACTAAGCAGATTCAGAAGGATGTAGGTTGCAGTAGGTACTGGGAGATGAAAAAGCTTGCACAGGATAGAGTAGCATGGAGAGCTGCATCAAACCAGTCTCACGACTGAAGACCACAACAACAACAACATATTTTCGTTGAACTATGACATAGAAGTAACTTGTACTGTATAGATGTAGACTACATAACATAAGCAGCAACAAAAAAATAT
This sequence comes from Schistocerca serialis cubense, assembly GCF_023864345.2. Classification (NCBI taxonomy): domain Eukaryota; kingdom Metazoa; phylum Arthropoda; class Insecta; order Orthoptera; family Acrididae; genus Schistocerca; species Schistocerca serialis. The sequence continues at coordinate 57,857,147 of NC_064647.1, read as the reverse complement.
ATCAAACTTGATGGAAAAACAGAAAATTTATTTTTTAACTCTTGAATAAATGCATCATTTACAAAATATTTTTATTAAAAGAGACATTTCATGACAGTGAGGAATCACTGCTTCAGTAGCTTACTAGAATGTCAAACTATTACTTACAATAAATGTATAAAAAAATGATGAACTGAAACAAAGCTTTTATGTGAGACTTCGTCAGCTACAAGTTTTTCAGAGCCTCGAGTCATATTTGACGTTGGAGTTTTGGTATGTGTTTTAAATGTTAGTCAGTTAAACAAGAGCGAAATGACTTCTAGTTAAATTCGGAACACTAAGTGTTTGTTGGCATATGTAAGTGTTGCCAAAAAATGCTGAATGGTTTTATTGCTGCACCTCTTAGGTTATCAGTTTTACTTTTGTCCCATCTTTTATAGAAATCAAGAAGACCACGTTCTCTGTGCTTGGTTTTATAAATTGGAGAACTCGTGAGTTTCTGTATGATCTCCAGTTGTAAGTCCACAGGTATCTCTTCTGGGATTACAGAAAAAGGATCTTGAACCATCTTGAACATGATATCCTCCTCTTTCGGCAACGCAAACCTCTTCTCGAATTCTTCAATTGATTTATCAATGTCGCGAGAAAATTTCTTCCTAGCACAGCATGTTTATCTGAAGAAACTGTTTTGCAAGTAGGAAAATGGGTCATGTTCCCGTCCAAGAACTGGCTTTTGAAGAGTGCATGTTTCATTTAGAAAGCATGCATTGTTGTCAACAGATGGAAAATAAACAGTGACTTTCGCTGTAGTTCTGAATTCAGCTCGTTTAAGTGAGGCGTCATATCAGTGAGAAAACATAAATCATTGATTCAATCTTCATTTTTCAATTCAGGAAAGTCCTTTGTTTCGTTTCTCTTAAAATCTAGTATTTGCTCTCTTAGTACGAAAAAGCACTGCAATTCTTTCCCACGACTTAGCCACTGGACAGAAACACAGAACTGCCATATTGTCACAAGCACTTCCATCACTGTAAGTTAACAATGTAAATCTTTTTTTAAGCTAGCTCTCGCAGAGATTGCCATTGTCACCAAGTGACAGAATTTTTAAGTCATATCTAGATTTATTATCATAATAGATTTATTCAAAAAAGTCATAGAACTGTATCAAGAAATATGAAACTGATCATCTTCAAAGATTCTCCCATAGGTCACACGAGAGTTATAACGGGCTGCATGTGATCCGTGGGCTGTATGTTGCTCACTCCTGCTTAACGGGTAAAAGATACGCACGATTTCTTACCAAATTGTCTCTGACTCCCCTAGAGGAAGCATATATGTACACCGTACCAGCAGGAAGGGTGCTCGGCTTCCTACTCGCTTGTGACTAGGAAAGCAGTCATCCGACACTTCCCTGACATTATCTGTTGCTGAAGTCTATGCCCAAGTTGCGATGACCGAAGAGGATTTAAGGCCTCGCATTATTGGAGCGTGTTCAGTGTTACCAAAGGAATCCCTTCAGTAAGTCCCAGAAGTCCTTGCATGTATTGTAGAAGACGGTGGCCATTTCGAACACTTGATGATAGAAGTGGAATTTTAATGAAGTGTTTACGATCAAATTCTTTTGTGATTTCTATTTTTTTGCTGTTGCTGATGTAATTTTTCAATGTAAATCTGTACCTTGACATGAAACTCATGAGGTGAAGCGATTATTTAACAATCTTTGTGCCTCAGTTGTCTACTTTATAAATACATTCAGCTTTTGTCGTGTACCTTTGGTTCAAGGCTCTGACAGAAACAAGAACAGAAATGTTACTTTTGTAAAATGGTGAATCATAAGTAGGCGTCACGTCCTTGCGTCCAGATGGTGTGTCGGTCCAACCACATGTGGCCAAGTGTATTAAGTATCAGTTTTAAATTAAACTTTGCTCCACCAATTCGCTCTTGTAAGTACTTAGCTGCGCCAAGCTGGAGCACTCCACCCAAACTTCCCCGAATGGGGCCTCCCGGCCAACGATGCCATACGCTAAATTCAAAAAACTCCACCAGCCCGATGTGATAGTTTCGTACAACACTAACTTACGCATACGACAGCAATCGGTTTCATTTTCAAAAGAGATAAATCCTAAGTTCTCAATAATGTAATTCCTCGGAAACAACTCTTCGGATTTTGAAGAGTGAAACGCCGCTGAAGTAGTACTGTCGTTTTACGTTGATGACGCATGCTTTGTTTATTTGTTGTTATATCTTTGCAATTTTCAAGCTGCTAGGTTAGTTTCGTTATCGCTGCCGTACTGTTAATCATGGCTGCTCCGCTGTCTATTTGCACCAAAGTAGAACAACGCTCAGTGATCCGTTTTTTTGATCGGAAGACGTATCAGGGGCCGCAATTAATAGAAGACCTTCGGTACAGTGCGGTAACAGTGTTTTGCCACAACAGAGTGTCTACGAATGGATTGAAAAATTCTGGAATGGTCGCACAGGTGTTACGCACGATGTAGGAGCCGGACGACCGTTTACCGCCACAAAAGAAGAAACCATTGAGCGTTCACTTGAAATGATTCTCTTAGACAGACGATTAACTATTGACGAAGTGGCACATCGTCTGCAAATTAGTCACGGTTCTGCCTACGATATCATCCACAACAGACTTCGGTTTCATAAAGTTTGTGCAAGATGGGTCCCAAAAGAACTCTCATAGTTGCATAAACAAACGCGCTTGGACATTGCAAAAAACATTTGGATCGCTATGGTAACGAAGGGGACAACATCGTAGACAGGATCATTACTGGTGACGAAACACGGATCCATCATTACGAACCGGAGAGTAAACGGGAGAGTATGGAAAGTTTGCGTGCAGATAGTTCTCTCAAAACTAGATAGATTTTGCTCATAAAAGTAATAGAAATCGGATGTATCCATTCTCGTTGAATCATGACTGTTTTTATTATTATCGTCACGACTGAGTGTTTAAAAAACAGGTGTCACCACAAGTTCTATGTTATTTCATACTTCATAACCTCTAATTACGAGGGTTGACTGAAAAATAATGCCTCCACCTTCGTAACTCTTCAACACAGCCCTGGGACAAAGAAAATCCACTGAAATTCGAAATTCCCGCCAAAATTCGAAATTCCTGCTAAGAGGGTACGTGGGGGAGAGGGGGGAAAGGGTGGAGAGGGGGCTGGGCCCCACACGCAGGCTGAGAAAAACACGATGTCATCTGGGGGTGGATGTCGGGTAATTAATTGACCTAAATTTAATTAATTTGCATATCAATTTGATATCAAAATTGCACCAGTACCTTAAATACCTTACTACTAGCCACCAGGCCTTAAGACATTTAAAGCCTGGTATGACAAGTCCCTAGCCTCTGGGAGTGTAAACAGACAGTCATGTTCTGGCAGGAAACGCACATCTGGTGAAATAGTAAAGAAGCTCAGAGAGACCATCCAAAGAGGGCCATACAATCAGCTCACCGAACATCACTAGACTTAAAAATCCTTTGCACAACAGTTCACAAGGTGCTGGATGAACGACTTGCCTTGCATGCTTACAAGGTTCAAAATATGAAAGTATTGAAACAAAAAGATTTGCAGCTTCGCCACGAATTTGCTATTACGATGTTGGACTGACTGTTCGTGTAAAACCTCAATATCTAGCACGTGTCGTTTTCCCTAATGAAGACACCAGCCATACATGTAGGAGAGTTAATTGGCACAAAATGCGAATCTAGGATTCGGAAAACTCGCACAGTTTTTTCTGGAACCTGTCAGACACAGCTAAAGCTGAATGTGTGCTGTGAACTGATGGAAGGCAACACTGGTGCGCCATTTTTTCATCGGACGAACAGTAATAGGAATAGATTATCCGGGCGTGCTTGAGCAATTTGTTATCCCTCATCTTCTTCCCCTTCAGCCAAATGTGATCTTCCAGCAGAATGCTGCACCACACATTCATGACTCAAAGCACCGAAAATTTCCGCAGCTGTTGATTAGACATCATGGACCAATGAAATGGCCACTGTAATCTTCGGACATAATTACTCTGGATTTCTTGTTGTGTGGTTCTGTGAAAAAAACATTGTGTTTGCTTGGGCTGTGTGTGACCTTGGCAATCTCTATAGAAGAACTATGGATGCAACAGCCTTCATCACCCCAGACATGCTTGTGCACACATGGATTGAGACAGCATGTAGTCTAGATATTTTCCAGGTTACCAAAAGAGACCCTGTAGAAGAGTATTAATTTTTTGTATGAAACTTACTTGCACAAAAATTATTTCACATGAGGTCACACATGTGGGCAACTTTTACTATGTAATTCTGATTCGCACTTTCTTGCACACAATGCTGCAGCAATGTACTGTTCACTGATTCATTCAAATTGTTGTCGTTATTATTATTATTATTATTATTATTATTATAGCACTAAAATATTTAATACATAAAACGTTTTATTGTTATTATTATTACAATCATATGCGTCTGTTGCACTTTGCAGACTGACGGCAAGTTACATTGGAAGGAGGGATGAGATAGACACAGTAACAAAAAGTGATACCACACACAACAGAACAAGCGAGCCGCGGCAGGGAAAGAGGCAGCCACAAACTTTGATTCTCCCCAGAAAATATGTTCCCAAAATTTTCTAAAATGTTTTCGTGACACGTAAGGCATCTTTATTATGTGCGCTTTGCCAGTTAAAATTTTGTTACCCTCTCAGCAATACGATGAAAGTCTGTCAACATTCGGGTTACCTTTCTTGGTATAGACCGCAGTTAGTCTTACTTCACCTGAATCCCTCCAGACGAGCAGCATTGCAGTTCAGCCAGTATAAGTGTTGTTTTTCTTTTAAAGCTTGTTGGCTGATATATAAGTCAGTACTAACGTCCAACATTTAGGGAATAGTGTTTGATACGCAAACGCCATTAACCACGGCGATGTCCGAAAACTGCTTATGTGTAGCCGTTGTGAAGCGTCGACCCTCAGCGAGGCAACGAGCACTTACCGCTAAGTTGCGGTCGTTGTTTCCACGTACTTCATCCACTCTACAAGCAATGTGAGTTAGAGTGGAGTAGTCGTTCTCAAGTGGTCTGATGTGTTGTTCACCGTGGAACTGCTCCACCTCCCATACCGTGTCATCAGCCAAACTGTTCACCTAACATATTTACTGAACTTTTTAAGATATAATCATTCTGTTTTCACCCATGAGTTGTGATAAAGTCCTCACTATATGATGTACAATCCCTTATTAATCGTCGAGATATTGTTATCAACTTTGCTTTTTCAAATGCAGTTATATATCCGCTGCTAGTATTGCTCGCTTTAAGAACCATGGACCTTGCCGTTGGTGGGGAGGCTTGCGTGCCTCAGCGATACAGATAGCCGTACCGTAGGTGCAACCACAACGGAGGGGTATCTGTTGAGAGGCCAGACAAACGTGTGGTTCCTGAAGAGGGGCAGCAGCCTTTTCAGTAGTTGCAAGGGCAACAGTCTGGATGATTGACTGATCTGGCCTTGTAACAATAACCAAAACGGCCTTGCTGTGCTGGTACTGCGAACGGCTGAAAGCAAGGGGAAACTACAGCCGTAATTTTTCCCGAGGGCATGCAGCTTTACTGTATGATTACATGATGATGGCGTCCTCTTGGGTAAAATATTCCGGAGGTAAAATAGTCCCCCATTCGGATCTCCGGGCGGGGACTACTCAAGAGGATGTCGTTATCAGGAGAAAGAAAACTGGCGTTCTACGGATCGGAGCGTGGAATGTCAGATCCCTTAATCGGGCAGGTAGGTTAGAAAATTTAAAAAGGGAAATGGATAGGTTGAAGTTAGATATAGTGGGAATTAGTGAAGTTCGGTGGCAGGAGGAGCAAGACTTCTGGTCAGGTGACTACAGGGTTATAAACACAAAATCAAATAGGGGTAATGCAGGAGTAGGTTTAATAATGAATAGGAAAATAGGAATGCGGGTAAGCTACTACAAACAGCATAGTGAACGCATTATTGTCGCCAAGATAGATACGAAGCCCACACCTACTACAGTAGTACAAGTTTATATGCCAACTAGCTCTGCAGATGACGAAGAAATTGAAGAAATGTATGATGAAATAAAAGAAATTATTCAGATTGTGAAGGGAGACGAAAATTTAATAGTCATGGGTGACTGGAATTCGAGTGTAGGAAAAGGGAGAGAAGGAAACATAGTAGGTGAATATGGATTGGGGGACAGAAATGAAAGAGGAAGCCGCTTGGTAGAATTTTGCACAGAGCACAACATAATCATAACTACACTTGGTTTAAGAATCATGAAAGAAGGTTGTATACATGGAAGAACCCTGGAGATACTAAAAGGTATCAGATAGATTATATAATGGTAAGACAGAGATTTAGGAACCAGGTTTTAAATTGTGAGACATTTCCAGGGGCAGATGTGGACTCTGACCACAATCTATTGGTTATGACCTGTAGATTAAAACTGAAGAAACTGCAAAAAGGTGGGAATTTAAGGAGATGGGACCTGGATAAACTAAAAGAACCAGAGGTTGTACAGAGATTCAGGGAGAGCATAAGGGAGCAATTGACAGGAATGGGGGAAATAAATACAGTAGAAGAAGAATGGGTAGCTTTGAGGGATGAAGTAGTGAAGGCAGCAGAGGATCAAGTAGGTAAAAAGACGAGGGCTAGTAGAAATCCTTGGGTAACAGAAGAAATATTGAATTTAATTGATGAAAGGAGAAAATATAAAAATGCAGTAAGTGAAACAGGCAAAAAGGAATACAAACGTCTCAAAAATGAGATCGACAGGAAGTGTAAAATGGCTAAGCAGGGATGGCTAGAGGACAAATGTAAGGATGTAGAGGCCTATCTCACTAGGGGTAAGATAGATACCGCCTACAGGAAAATTAAAGAGACCTTTGGAGATAAGAGATCGACTTGTATGAATATCAAGAGCTCAGATGGAAACCCAGTTCTAAGCAAAGAAGGGAAAGCAGAAAGGTGGAAGGAGTATATAGAGGGTCTATACAAGGGCAATGTACTTGAGGACAATATTATGGAAATGGAAGAGGATGTAGATGAAGATGAAATGGGAGATATGATACTGCGTGAAGAGTTTGACAGAGCACTGAAAGACCTGAGTCGAAACAAGGCCCCCGGAGTAGACAATATTCCATTGGAACTACTGACGGCCGTGGGAGAGCCAGTCCTGACAAAACTCTACCATCTGGTGAGCAAGATGTATGAAACAGGCGAAATACCCTCAGACTTCAAGAAGAATATAATAATTCCAATCCCAAAGAAAGCAGGTATTGACAGATGTGAAAATTACCGAACTATCAGCTTAATAAGTCACAGCTGCAAAATACTAACACGAATTCTTTACAGACGAATGGAAAAACTAGTAGAAGCCAACCTCGGGGAAGATCAGTTTGGATTCCGTAGAAACACTGGAACACGTGAGGCAATACTGACCTTACGACTTATCTTAGAAGAAAGATTAAGGAAAGGCAAACCTACGTTTCTAGCATTTGTAGACTTAGAGAAAGCTTTTGACAATGTTGACTGGAATACTCTCTTTCAAATTCTAAAGGTGGCAGGGGTAAAATACAGGGAGCGAAAGGCTATTTACAATTTGTACAGAAACCAGATGGCAGTTATAAGGGTCGAGGGACATGAAAGGGAAGCAGTGGTTGGGAAGGGAGTAAGACAGGGTTGTAGCCTCTCCCCGATGTTGTTCAATGTGTATATTGAGCAAGCAGTAAAGGAAACAAAAGAAAAATTCGGAGTAGGTATTAAAATTCATGGAGAAGAAATAAAAACTTTGAGGTTCGCCGATGACATTGTAATTCTGTCAGAGACAGCAAAGGACTTGGAAGGGCAGTTGAATGGAATGGACAGTGTCTTGAAAGGGGGATATAAGATGAACATCAACAAAAGCAAAACAAGGATAATGGAATGTAGTCGAATTAAGTCGGGTGATGCTGAGGGAATTAGATTAGGAAATGAGGCACTTAAAGTAGTAAAGGAGTTTTGCTATTTGGGGAGCAAAATAACTGATGATGGTCGAAGTAGAGAGGATATAAAATGTAGGCTGGCAATGGCAAGGAAAGCGTTTCTGAAGAAGAGAAATTTGTTAACATCGAGTATAGATTTAAGTGTGAGGAAGTCATTTCTGAAAGTATTCGTATGGAGTGTAGCCATGTATGGAAGTGAAACATGGACGATAAATAGTTTGGACAAGAAGAGAATAGAAGGTTTCGAAATGTGGTGCTACAGAAGAATGCTGAAGATTAGATGGGTAGATCACATAACTAATGAGGAAGTATTGAATAGGATTGGGGAGAAGAGAAGTTTGTGGCACAACTTGACCAGAAGAAGGGATCGGTTGGTAGGACATGTTCTGAGGCATCAAGGGATCACCAATTTAGTATTGGAGGGCAGCGTGGAGGGTAAAAATCGTAGAGGGAGACCAAGAGATGAATACACTAAGCAGATTCAGAAGGATGTAGGTTGCAGTAGGTACTGGGAGATGAAAAAGCTTGCACAGGATAGAGTAGCATGGAGAGCTGCATCAAACCAGTCTCAGGACTGAAGACCACAACAACAACAACAGTATTGCACGAGGATAAGTCAATTATTATCTGGAAAGTAGTTATAAAATTTTATTGTAATCAAACAGGAAACTTACAAGAACATCATTTTTCGACATAGTCTCCTTGCGTTTCAACGCACTTGGTCCATCGTTGTACAAGCCTTCTGATGCCCTCATAAAAGAAGGTTCTCGGTTGAACTGCGAGCCAGGAATGCACCGCTTGTTTCACTTCTTCGTCCGAGGCAAATCGACGGCCCCTTAATGTCTGTTAGAGTGGACCAAACACGTGATAGTCATTGTCGTGCAACAACACACCACATTTTGACAGCAATCCTCGGCGTTTCCTTCGAATTGCAAGCTTTAGTCTGGCAGTTATACCACTCCTTATACTAGAACCTCCTATAAGAATTTACCACGTCTCTGTCTTGCGATGCATCGAAAAAACAGATACCGTCTGCATGTTGACATGAAGAATATTACATATACACGTATTGCTCCATTGGAGCACGTGGCCAGTGCTCGAAGTCGCTTGCACAGTTCTACGTAAAGTTTTGACGACTTTGCTGGAGGAAGATCATATCCAACAGTCCGCAGCTCGTGGTCGTGCGGTAGCGTTCTCGCTTCCCGCGCCCGGGTTCCCGGGTTCGATTCCCCGCGGGGTCAGGGATTTTCTCTGCCTCGTGATGACTGGGTGTTGTGCGATGTCCTTAGGTTAGTTAGGTTTAAGTAGTTCTACGTTCTAGGGGACTGATGACCATAGATGTTAAGTCCCATAGTGCTCAGAGCCATTTCATATCCAACAGACTATCAATCACAAGAGAAGGTTCCTTAATATGCTGTTTAATACATTGTCTTTTGGCTGTAACACATCCAAGCAGGTTACCACTACAGTTTTGTACACTGCCATATACTTTGTTTTTCGACCATGACTTTGAGGTATGTGTCCGAAGCTAAAACAATATTAACACGTTTCAATCCTTTGGCTCTCACAGAAAGCTGAACATCGCATGGTGTAAACTATGCAGCTCCCACAACACACAGATCGGTAGAAATAAAACACAGAGATGATGTTTCTCATCTACAAAAATGCGGAAGGCAACCTGCTGCAGCTGTTACACCTCTTTTTATACTCTCGAAGATCCACGAAATGCAGTGATTTTGGGTGGGGTGGGGGGTACTGGACACTCAAGACCGAGAAAAGCTTAAAAATTATCGTAACACATATCCCAACAAAGGAGACGTAAGTATCACACAGAGGCACTATATTGAAGCATGCAGAACATATGTATCCCAATCCCTAACTGTGTTCTCACACAAGCAGTCTAATATAGGTATTACCGAATCACGACCGGTTCTCACAAATAATGTTATTCCTTAAGTATTAAGAAGAAGAATCAATGCGTGTGTCATACTTAAGCCATTCTACCAACTGTAGGAGAATGGACTGATGTCACATGTATCACCTTAAAAAGTGTGAGGCGGGTGTACCAGGCCCAGTGGACCGCACGCATCTACAAGTTTCTTCCTCACTGTATTCTGTCCATTGCTGCTGTCCGCCGTCCGTTCACATCTATTGACGCTTGGTTAAATCTTCATGGAGTCCATCCCTCCAACGCTTCTTGGGTCTCCCTGGCGGTCTCTTTCCTGTAGGTGTGAAATCCAGGAGCTTCCGAGGCCATCTGTGATCCTCCATCCGGGTCACATGGCCGACCCACTGCATTCTTTTGTCTTTGACAGTTCCTGCTATGTTGGGCTGCTGGTATAGTTCCTCAAGCTCTTGGTTGTATCTGATCCTCCATTCCCCTGTATCTGCATCCAGAACTGGACCGAAGATCTTCCGAAGCACTTTTCTCTCAAAAACAAGGAGCTTATGGAAGTCCTGTTTCCGGATACTCCATGTCTCACAGCCATATAGAACAACAGGCTGGATCAGGGTTTTGTACAGTCGAATCTTGAACTGTCTGGAGAGATATCTGGGCCGAAGCAGTTGTGCTAGGCTGTGGTAAGATCGGTTTCCTGCTTGCATTCTGGCATTGATCTCTGCTTCACATGACGAGTTCTCAGTGAAAAGTGCCCCTAGGTATTTGAATTTTTGCACTCTCTTGTAGGACTGGTCCCCAACTTGCAGTGATTGTAGATGATCAGCAGTCTGACAATGACCACGCGTCATAACGAGGTACTCTGTCTTGGCTTCGTTTATGTTTAGCCCAAATATGCTGGCAGCCTCCTTTAGTGCTTTGGTCATTCACTCCATCTCCTCTTCCGACCTAGAGAGTAAACAGATGTCGTCTGCATAGGCTAAGTATGCCAGTCTCTTTCCTTCGATTTCAATCCCTTCGTTCTCTTGGAAGGTCTCGCGTACGATCTTCTCGAGGGCAAAGTTGAACAGGATAGGGGACAGCCCATCTCCTTGCCTGAATCCTGTCACAATTTGAAACTCCTCAGTTACACTTGAGCAAAGCTACCTAACATGAGACCAGGACTTCTTTGTGCGAGAGGAATGGTGATGCTACTGCAAACAGCAATAAGGCTGTTACATCTCCTTTCACTACTGATCGTGCTGCTCCCTCGTGTGCGTTTTCGTGCTGCAGGGTGTTGATTATATCTCAATGTAGCAGCTGTCGAAAATATTCACGTCAGTTTTTCTTCTGTCAAAACCGATACTACTGCTAATTATAAGCACGGCTGATAAGGGAAATGTGATTGAGGATACGTACATTTCTGACTTAAAAAGACGTATAATATCCATTAATTTCCTAAGAAACACAACAGCAGTATCCGAACGTCGTTTTAGTTGGTTTGCAAGCAGCAAATGACGATGCCAACCTGGAACACCAGAGTACTGTAGATGGAGGTAGTTTTATCATTTTAAAGTTTGTGACTGTAATGATTGGAGTAGGAAACTTGCAGGGTGGTTGTCTGCCCCATGTTGGACAAATACAGTGTCCCATTCAAACCTCCCTGATTTCAAAGACCCAGGAAAAAAACCACAGTAGATACAATGAAAAATGTACCACATTGTAAAGCATCTCAAAGAATTTATTTATTTATCATCAATACACACATGTGAACCATTAGTATCACGAAGAATATAGAGCCTATATTAAATTTCTTGCCATGTTCTTTGTAAGATTTCCTCTGTCATTGTTGCGATCGCATTAGTGATACGATGTCACAACATAGGAATATCGTCCACTTTGGTCGCATACACGCGGTCCTTCGCGAATCCCCACGTGAAGAAATCAAGCGGCGTAATGTCGGGGGAACGTGGTGGTCAGTCAATGGGTCCTCCGCGTCCGATCCAACGATTGGGAAATTTCCTATCCAGGAACTTGCGAACAGCCGTTGACCAATGCGGCGGAGCTCCATCTTGTTGAAAAACGATGTTGGGTTGCAAGTCTTGTATCTGAGGGTACACAAACTGTTCCAACATGTCCAGATACACTCATCCATTCACTGTTTGTTCCGCAAAGAAGAACGGTCCAACAATCCTGTCGTGCATTAGCCCGCACCGGACGTTTAGTTTAGGGCTATCACGAATATGTTCAATGACAACGTGTGGATTTTTCGAACCCCAAATCCGAACGTTATGCGTTTTAACCCTTCCTGATAGATGAAAAGTTGCCTCATCTGAGAACAAACAACTTTCCAGGAAGCTGTCGTCCATATAATTATGCTGCAGCATATCCGCAGTAAATTGTTGTCGGCGTGGTTTGTCGTTCGGCGTCAGATGTTGCAGACTTTGCACTTTGTAAGCAAATATACGACGCAATATTGATCGAGGTTCATTAAGTTGCGTAGATGCTTGACGAATTGACTTACGTGGGCTTCTGAGAAACGTTTGTCTGATGTCCTCCACTGTCTCTTCTGAAACACCGTAACGTGCACCGCCAGAATGTTTCAGAACGCTTCCTGTTGCCAGAAACTTCCAATACCATTCCTTAATTGTTTTTGCATCAGGTGGATCACATTCACATACGCGACGGTAATTTACAGGGTGTTTAAAAAATGACCGGTATATTTGCAACTGCAATAAAAACTAAACGAGCAGCGATAGAAATACACCGTTTGTTGCAATATGCTTGGGACAACAGTACATTTTCAGGCGGACAAACTTTCGAAATTACAGTAGTTACAATTTTCAACAACAGATGGCGCTGCGGTCTGGGAAACTCTATAGTACGATATTTTCCACATATCCACCATGCGTAGCAATAATATGGCGTAGTCTCTGAATGAAATGACCCGAAACCTTTGACAACGTGTCTGGCGGAATGGCTTCACATGCAGATGAGATGTGCTGCTTCAGCTGTTCAATTGTTTCTGGATTCTGGCGGTACACCTGGTCTTTCAAGTGTCCCCACAGAAAGAAGTCACAGGGGTTCATATCTGGCGAATAGGGAGGCCAATCCACGCCGCCTCCTGTATGTTTCGGATAGCCCAAAGCAATCACACGATCATCGAAATATTCATTCAGGAAATTAAAGACGTCGGCCGTGCGATGTGGCCGGGCACCATCTTGCATAAACCACGAGGTGTTCGCAGTGTCGTCTAAGGCAGTTTGTACCGCCACAAATTCACGAAGAATGTCCAGATAGCGTGATGCAGTAATCGTTTCGGATCTGAAAAATGGGCCAATGATTCCTTTGGAAGAAATGGCGGCCCAGACCAGTACTTTTTGAGGATGCAGGGACGATGGGACTGCAACATGGGGCTTTTCGGTTCCCCATATGCGCCAGTTCTGTTTATTGACGAAGCCGTCCAGGTAAAAATAAGCTTCGTCAGTAAACCAAATGCTGCCCACATGCATATCGCCGTCATCAATCCTGTGCACTATATCGCTAGCGAATGTCTCTCGTGCAGCAATGGTAGCGGCGCTGACGGGTTGCCGCGTTTGAATTTTGTATGGATAGAGGTGTAAACTCTGGTGCATGAGACGATACGTGGACGTTGGCGTCATTTGGATCGCAGCTGCAACACGGCGAACGGAAACCCGAGGCCGCTGTTGGATCATCTGCTGCACTAGCTGCGCGTTGCCCTCTGTGGTTGACGTAAGCGGTCGCCCTACCTTTCCAGCACGTTCATCCGTCCCGTTCCCAGTCCGTTGAAATTTTTCAAACAGATCCTTTATTGTATCGCTTTTCGGTCCTTTGGTTACATTAAACCTCCGTTGAAAACTTCGTCTTGTTGCAACAACACTGTGTTCTAGGCGGTGGAATTCCAACACCAGAAAAATCCTCTGTTCTAAGGAATAAACCATGTTGTCTACAGCACACTTGCACGTTGTGAACAGCACACGCTTACAGCAGACTGTGTTGTCTTCTATATCTTTCACATCACTTGCAGCGCCATCTGTTGTTGAAAATTGTAACTACTGTAATTTCGAAAGTTTGTCTGCCTGAAAATGTACTGTTGTCCCAAGCATATTGCAACAAACTGTGTATTTCTATCGCTGCTCGTTTAGTTTTTATTGCCGTTTCAAATATACCGGTCATTTTTGAAACACCCTGTATTTGCACAGTAATCGGCGATTTTGTTTCTGCAAACCACACTGTTGTTTGCGCTCGCTGCTGTGGAGTCGCCATTTCCACTTCATACGACCATGCTGTACTCTGGCGACGATACTTGGCGCTTCTGACCCGGGAATATAAATTCTTTGAGATGCTCTACAAAGGGGTGCATTTTTCACTGTCGTATCTACTGTGGTTTTTCTCTCCTGGGTCCTTGAAGTCAGGGAGGTTTCAGTGGGAAACCCTGTACATCCTGCTTTAGAGTATTAAGAGCATTGCATTCGGCACGACTAATAGTTTGGAAACCGTATGGCATTACCAATATAGCATTTTTAGGTGCAAAACCATGTAACCATAGGAGTGTGTGTATGCTCTGTGATCATTTCTCTCACGCTGGTACCTTCCTGGTACTGACTCCAGACAGTGGAATAAAGCTTCAGAACTGATGGCACAATTGATTTACGTGAAATGTTTTCAAGCTCCATCCGCGTGGATCACTATCATGTATGAACCGTCTCTTATTTCATGTCCACTATACATCGATACATCCTCGACACGCGCGCATCCGGAGAGATATTGTGCTTTTGGATGTGTGCTGTGAGTAAGATTGGTGCTTCAGGGAGGATTGGTCAAGGACAATGTGGGCTCCCTTTCAAATTCAGTCTGGAAATTGGTTTCAGCATAACACACTCTGCATTGAGATCTCTCTCTTGCGATGCCGGAATTTTTCGTAATTGTTTAGCCACTAAAAACGACAAAAGAAATCGTTCAGAAAAAAACAACAGAAAGGTTTTTGGGTTGCTTTATATGATGCTGCAAACTGCAGATATCTGTGTCTCATAGTATTGTTTTAAACTTAATCTGTTAAGTCAAGGCGGTTTCAGCCGGCCGCGGTGGCCGTGCGGTTCTGGCGCTGCAGTCCGGAACCTCGGGACTGCTACGGTCGCAGGTTCGAATCCTGGCTCGGGCATGGGTGTATGTGATGTCCTTAGGTTAGTTAGGTTTAAGTAGTTCTAAGTTCTAGGGGACTTATGACCTAAGATGTTGAGTCCCATAGTGCTCAGAGCCATTTGAACCATTTTTTTGAAGGCGGTTTCATGTGGACACCCCCTATTTGAAAAGCATACATCCAAAAATTTCAGAACTACATGTGTTACACAATTAATTTAAGAATTATAATAACATCAAACTGTCACAGTTTCGATACCTTCATAATTTACCCAACTTAAAGTTGGAGTGTGCAATCAGAGCTATCAGTATTTCACGAAATACGATTGTAAACACTAATCCGTAACTATGGGCGTATAAATAAATGATGGGGAAGCTATTTCTTTCAGTCGTTTCCACCTTCAGTTTACGAAATCTGCTCGGCCCTTCCTTATTTCATTTTCTTTTTTTTAATTACTGCAGGTGTGACCAGCTAATGGATGTACACCATTACCTGGCTGGAATGTTATGTCCAAGTCGCAAGCCAATCCACGTAGGCAGGGTCCCACGCAAGCAGCTGGAAAATATCCTGTGTTGAACGTAGCTTGTAACTTCTAGAATGGTTTGCCATATATGTCATACTATTCTTTAGATGGGAATGTCTTGGTTCCCAGGACCTTCCCCGCCTTTCCCCTTCCCTCCCCCCACCCCACCCCACCCTACCCTACTCTAGCCCGCGCTTATTAACAAATATCGCTCTCGTAGAGACGGCAAAGACAAAATTTCACCACGCTTAGCTCGCGCAAACACAGACATAATAAGCAATCATAACTTCCACGCTGCATACTCGAATAGTGCTGTAAGAAACGCGAATCGTACAGTGTAATGAAAACTAGGCTATGCCGTGCTCTTGACAGTGTTCCACAGAGTAAGAGTTGTAAAAGTGCCTGTAGCGGATGTAAATGAACATTAAGCAACTGCAATGGTGGCAGTATCGTCGTTTCTGCACTTTACCTCCAGCTTTCACCTTTATATAATCCCGTAATGCGGTCGATCCCTCAACTAACTGCGATTGTAACACCAAATGATAATTTAACCTCACGAAACTTAGACTATAAGAAGTTGCTTGTAACCTGAAAAACAAGAGAATATCAAGAGGTACTTGTAACTACTATATGACTATTTTATTATATTTATAAAACAAACGTGTATTACAGGCCACTGAAGATACTTCGCAAATAAAAGAACTGTAACGTGTATTTGAGAAAAAATACTGCTTTCCATTTTTTTTTTCCAAGACAAAAAATACCTCTATGAATTTTGAAGCAGCTAAGGAACGACGAAAAACGGAAAAAATGACGAAAATATTATATATCAAGAAATGAATATAATAAATTGCGTAGGCGCAGTGATCGCGAGAGTTGCAAAACGCGTTGCAACCCCATTGCTCCGTATTCGAAAAGAATTGAAGAGTGTGTCCGCTATGGTCTAGTGTCTAGGATACCTGGCTTTCTCCCAGGAGGCTCGGGTTCGATTCCCGGTTCCGGAAAAATTTTAATTCTCCCACGTTACGTTGCGGACACTAACGCGGTCATTAATATAAGGAACGTAAGAATCCTTAACGTATCATCTGAAGCTGAGACGGAATCCGTACACATGGATGTTAATATTTAAGGTGCTTCTTGAAATCTGTAATCAAACAGTGTCAGTGTGCGTTAATATGGTCCCGCGTTCTTAAATTTATCCCATACTGAGTTCATTTTATTTTGGCGATTCTTGTAGGGATGATATGTAACCAGCCGCTTTTGGAACTTAATTCGATTTATTGTATTAGGCCTCCAACTTCGCTTCCGCCGTATTGCAATAGACGGCAGTTGTGGCAAGTTGTGTTGCACGGGGTAAGTTTATTAGTCATACGATAAGATTAGGCATATGTAAACATAACGCCATCAAAATATTAATCGATTTCTGATTGCATCATAAAGTTTTTCTCGATTTAATATGTTAACGTAGAAGCTCAATTCTCGTCATTTGCGGGAAGTTTTAATTTCCTGCTTAAGTGAAGAAATATACGGATGAGGCTCATAAAATGCTGGGTAAGACTTATGGTGAAGCACCTGTTAGTGAAAGAATATACAGACAATGGTTTCAACGCTTCAAGAACGGTTATCTCGACGTGGAAAAACGGCATGGCAGTGGAAAAGACAAGCTTATCGAAGCTATTGAAACCGACGGAAGCAATCACAGCAGATCGTAATCGAAAACAATTGATGCGTTTGAGCCGAACGCTGAAAGACGAACTACCACAAAACATCGATAGATACGAAAAGTTCATTTTGCAGAATGCAGTGCTCGACCCCAAAACCCGTAAAAACATCTAGGAAAGGTTGTAATGGGAAGTCCTAATCCACCCGCAGTATTATGAAGTCATTGCTCCCTCCGATTATCTCCTTATTCTATCACTGGCACACGGCCTGACTGACCAGCCCTTCCGGTCATATGAAGAAGTGCAAAATTGGATCGATTCGTCGGTCTCCTCAAAAGACGTCCTGTTCTTCCACCTCTTGATTTTTATGCTGCCCAAAAAAATGGGAGAAAGTAGTGGCCAGCGACGGGCAGTACTGGGAATCGTAAATTTTTTGTAAGTTTTTCACAATAAAGCCTCATGCGTCGAGAAAAAACGGCGCAAGCAAAGTTGTATACCTAATAACATCAGCTAGTTTTCGAGCCACTGCAGACTAATCATCGTATGGCGTTATTACAAGAACATTATTTTCTGAACCATGTACAGCTAGACGCTAGATTCGCGGTGCTGGGGAAAATAATTGAAATTTAGGTAAAAGTTACGGAAATGTGAACGAAACGAAAAGATCGTTACGTTTTTGGATATTTGACATCAGCGAAAAATTCATTTCTGTCATATTCATTTTTGCCAGCTTACACACACATACGCGCGCGCGCGCAGAGAGAGGGGGAGAGAGAGAGCGAGAGAGAGAGAGAGAGAGAGAGAGAGAGAGAGAATTGAGCTCATTTGGTTTTACAGTAAACAAAGAGTGAACGTAAGGATACTAGTTCTTACAGCCTGCCAAATCTCTGTCTTTGACGTGAGATTAGATTACGATATAAAATATTTACGGATAAAAAGTGGATGCAAGTGGGCATTAAAAGCGTAGTTGTGTCCATAAGTTGACGTTATACTTTTAATATTGACTTACAAAACTGTAGATAAATAAACACATTGAAACATTTATGACATAAAGAAAAGCGTGAATGAGTTACTAGCATACGTGGCAAACATAGATGAACATGGAAAGCTGTAGCTATGTACATGACTTGAGGTTTTGTTTGTGAAAACATGAAAATAGAAAGTGGTAAAGAGAGAAAGAGTTACAAGTAATTTAACATAGTCCAGTAAGCAGTAGTTATTACATGAATAAAAGTGTGAAAGAGTCACAAGTAAGCGTACATGGCATACACGAATGGACTTGGAAAACTGTAGATGTGTACATGAGTTGAAATGTTGATTGCATATTGATGGAAGCTAACCCCCTCCCCACTAGGGACCTTGTCGAGGTATAGCGGCATGCGTGCCTCAACTACAAAGGTAGCCGTACAGTTGGTGCAACCACTTCGGAAGGGTAACGCTATCTGAGGAGAGGCCAGATTCTCTCATGGTTTATGAAGAGGGCAGCAACCTTTTCAGCAGTTTGAGGTGCAATGGGTAAGATATCAGCCAACATGGTCTCGCTGTGCTGGTACAGTGAACGGTAGAAAGCAAGGGGACACTACAGCCATGATTATTGTTTTCCCTGAGAACATGCAGCTCTACTGTATGAATTCATGGTGATCATGGGTAAAATATTCTGGAAGTGAAATAGCCCCCCATTTGAATCTCCGGGCGCTGATTACTCAGGACGATGTCATCATCAGAAACAACAGGACTGGCATTCTACCCATCAAAGCGTGGTATGTGGCATACATTAATTGGGTAGGTAGGTTAGGGAATTCAAAAAGTGAGCTGGACAGGCTGAAGTTGGCTAGAGTGGGGATTACTGAAGTGTCGTGGCAGGAGGAACAGGACTTCTGGTTAGGTCAGTATAGGGCTATGGACACGAAATCAGATAGGGGTAATGAACAGTGTAGTGAACTACTAACGTAGCCAAGATAGAAAAGAAGTCAACACCCAGCACAGTAATACAAATTTATATGTCAACTAGCTCCACAGATGATGATGAGAATGAAAGAATGTATAATGAGATAAAAGAAAACACTCAGATATACTAATGGCCATTAAAATTGTTACACCACAAAGATGACGTGCTACAGACGCGAAATTTAACCGACAGGAAGAACATGCTGTGATATGCAAATGATTAACTTTTCAGAGCATTCACACAAGGTAGGCGCCGGTAGCGATACCTACAACGTGCTTACATGAGGAAAATTTCCAACCGATTTCTCATACACAAACAGCAGTTGACCGGCGTTGCCTGGTGAAACGTTGTTGTGATGCCTCGTGTAAGGAGGAGAAATGCGTACCATCACGTTTCCGACTTTGATAAAGATCGGATTGCAGCCTATCGCGATTGCGGTTTATCGTATCGCGACATTGCTGCTCGCGTTGGTCGAGATACAATGGCTGTTAGAAGGATGTGGAATCGGTGGGTCCAGGAGGGTAATACGGAACGCCGTGCTGGATCCCAACGGCCTTGTATCACTAGCAGTCGAGATGACAGGCATCTTATCCGCATGGCTGTAACGGATCGTGCAGCCACATCTCGATCCCTGAGTCAACAGATGGGGACGTTTGCAAAATAATAACCATCTGCACGAACAGTTCGACGACGTTTGCAGCAGCGCGGACTATCAGCTCAACGACGAACCTGGGTGCACGAATGGCAAAACGTCATTTTGTCGGATGAATCCAGGTTCTGTTTACAACATCATGATGGTCGCATCCGTGTTTGGCGACATCGCGGTGAACGCACATTGGAAGCGTGTATTTGTCATCGCCATGCTGGCGTATCACCTGGCGTGATGGTATGGGGTGCCATTGGTTACACGTCTCGGTCACCTCTTGTTCGCATTGACGGCACTTTGAACAGTGGACGCTACATTTCAGATGTGTTACGACCCGTGGCTCTACCCTTCATTCGATCTCTACGAAACCCTACATTTCAGCAGGATAATGCACGACCGCATGTTGCAGGTCCTGTACGGGCCTTTCTGGGTATAGAAAATGTTCGACTGCTGCCCTGGCCAGCACATTCTCCAGATCTCTCACCAATTGAAAACGTGTGGTCAGTGGTGAGCAACTGGCTCGTCACAATACGCCAGGCACTACTCTTGATGAACTGTGGTATCGTGTTGAAGCTGCATGGGCAGCTGTACCTGTACACGCCATCCAAGATCTGTTTGACTCAATGCCCAGGGGTATCAAGGCCGTTATTACGGCCAGAGGTGGTTGTTCTGGGTACTGATTTCTCAGGATCTATGCACCCAAATTGCTTGAAAATGTAATCACATGTCACTCCTAGTATAATATATTTGTCCTATGAATACTCGTTTATCATCTGCATTTCTTCTTGGTGTAGAAATTTTAATGGCCAGTAGTGTATGTTTCTGGAATCCAGTTATGTGTTCGAATTAAATCTGGCGTTGCTGAGGGAATTGTATTTGGAAATGAGACACGAAAAGTAGAAGATGGTTTTTGTTATTTGGGTAGCAGTATAACTGATGATGAACGAAGTAGACGGGATATAAAACAAGACACAAAGTAGCAAGAAGAGCATTTCTGAAAAAGAGGAATTTTTTAATAGCCAATATAAATTTAAGTTTTAGGAATTCTGTTCTGAGGACAAGAAGTGTTACCTTGTACAGAAGTGAAACGTGGACAATAAGCATTTTAGATAACAAGAGAATAGAAGCTTTTGAAATGTAGTGCTGTAAGAAAATGCTGAGTATTAGGTGGGTAGAGCGAATAACTAATAAAGAGGTACTGGATCGAACAGCAGAGAAAAGATATTTATGGCGCAACTTGACCAAAAGAGGTGGTCATTTGTTAGGATAGATCCGGAGACATCAAAGAATTGTCAGTTTGGTAATGGTAGGCATTGTGAGAGGAAAAAATTGTAGAGGGATACACAGTAAGCACGTTCAAATGCATGTATTTTACAGCATTTAAGCAGATATGAAAAGATTTGCAGAAAATAGACTAGTGTGGAGAAAAGCGTGGACACAGTATTCAGACTGAAGGCAACAACAACATCGATAGAAGAATAAACTATGCAGGAGCATGACGATATCACGTTATAGTGCTTTCTAGGCAGGAAGTTTTGTGTATTCCGGAAGAAAAAGTTCTGTGCTGATTCTGTTCGTTCGTTAAGAATTTTGTGAGCTGACTTTATTGTGATTGTCAGTCTCCATCTGTTCGAGGACATCTAGCCGTAAACCTTTGACAGTTTTGTGTAACACAGTGTGTTTATGATGGGCGATTTGTGACATAAAGCTGGACTTGTTGAAGACTGGAATCTGTTGACATCCATATGCTCTTAGTAGCGGGTTACAAATTTCCTCCATGTATTTATGTAAAGAAGCACGACAAGAGTATTTAAGTCTATATATGCTTTACTTTTGATGCCTCATGCATTTATTGTATTTGATTATACCATATCCGTGTGTGGACCTAAATGATTTCCCAAATATCTGAAGGCGACAAATAGTGAAAAAAGAAGATATACGGAAAAGACGCTGTTTCACAGTCATCGTAACTGAACAAATTACTTACTTAAGCGAACTGGGGAAAAAAGAAAACTTATGACTACGTAGAAATGTATGTAATACTGAAGCTTTCACTCTTCAGTAGATGAAAGAGTGAACTTTTTAAGATAAAAATACGTTCTTGCTTCCGATATCGGAAAAAGAGTATAGCGGAAGAGAAGATGTACGTACGCAAGTATTTTCTCACTGTTTCAGCACTTTGCATAGATGGAAGGTGGATGAGCTTCTTAAATGTCGTCTTTCTCTCTACTAGGATGATCTGAAAAGTTCTTGGCCTGACAATGAAAATGTTTCCAAAAACCTTTTATTTCTCAATATATCCTTGGATATTAGTACACTTCACTCAGTGGAGTTCTATTGACATTAATCCACCTGTGTAGGGTCTTGTGGAAGTGCTGCGGTTGTTTCGTGACTGGACGATAAACGTTGTCTACCAAGGAAACTTGGAAATTTCGTTGACATGGAAGCCTGGTGAGCCAGATCTGGGAAATGGGGCGGATATTCAAAAACTTCATATGGCACAGATCCCTCAGTTTTTCCATTGCCTACAAATTTCTGTTGGCAGTGCGCTGGTTTGAAGAAAGATGATTTTTTTCATCCGCCAACGTAGTATCTTTTCTCGAGTTTTTGAATCAGATTCGTTAGCAGTTTAAAATAATATTGTAATTCTTAATATATGAATAATATTAAAGACTAATAAACTACAGGGTGTTTGTAAATTATTTATACAAAAGTAACTTTTAATTGTGTAAAAGGTAAATAACTTACGGAAATGTTTGCTACAACACTGGATGCAGCTTATTTACCCATGTTCAGTGTGATTACTTTTCGTAACACGGAAAATATCTCATCTGTAATGAGTTTCCTGTCAAATCCTAAGAAGCAAGTCTTAATGTGTGGAGGCACTGTCTGTGCTATCCGTCGACGTTTTCGGGAAGTGGAGAAACAGACGCATACGCAGAGGCCCATTCGGGTTAAATCAGGTCATCGTGGTGGGTAGGGTATTGTTCCATCACGTCCAATCCAAATCGGCACATTCCTAAGGAGATACGCGACAAATTCACGCTGATAATGTGGTGGCGCGCCATGTTTCTGGAAAATAGATTCTGTGCTGTTATCCTGTTGCAATTGAGGCATTAGGTAATATTCACGCATGTGCAGGTACGTTATGCCAGTTACAGTTGACTCGATAAAAAAGAAAGGACTGTAAATCACGTTATAACTTACAGCACAAAAAACATTACGTTAGGCGAGTCCCGTATATGTTCGATTAAGTGACGTGGTTTTTGCTCGCGCCATATCCGAACATTATGCCGATTCACTGTACCGCAGCTGGCTTCGTCTTTGAACACAATTTTAGTAAGAAAATCATCTTCATTCTTCATTTTGTTAAACATTCCTACGCAAAACTTAGCAGGTTTTTGTTTCTCACTTTCTGTTAAAGCTTGCAGCAGTTTCAATTTGTACAATTTGAATGGCAGTTGTTTCCATAACACCTTCCACACCACAACGCTAGGCATATTCAATTCTAAGCTGGAACGTCTCGTTGGTTTACCCAGACTCTGAATGTAAGAGTGCCTGTCGGCCGTTGTGACCGAGCGGTTCTAGGCGCTTCGGTCTGGAACCGCCCGACCACTACGGTCGCAGGTTCGAATCCTGCCTCGGGCATGGATGTGTGTGATGTCCTGAGGTTAGTTAGGTTTAAGTAGTTCTAAGTTCTACGGGACTGATGACCTCAGTTTCATTATGCTCAGAGCCATTTGAACTATTTTTGTAAGACTGCCGAACTTGTTCAGTTGCTGCCGACCCTGACCCGGCGTCCTATGTGATACACAGCCAGTTTCGGTGAAACGATTGTACCAATTAATAACAATTTGTCGTTGAGGTCCTGGCTTTTGCTATTTAGTCCTGAATTGTCTCTGAACTTTAGTAAAGCATGTGGATTCGTGAAACCATAAACAACACTTGGCACGCTCTGCAGCGTTATGCGACTCCATGATGACTGTTGGAATAACTTATTTTGCGCGTGCCACCTAGCGAAGACGTCGGGAACTAACAGTGTTAGGCGGAAATAAAACTTGAGGATATTCTGTATTCAGTGCTGTGTCAAATATTTTTGTAAGTTATTTAACTTTTTCACAATTGAAAGCTCCTTTTGAATAACTAATTTCTAAACACCCTGCATCGCGTAGTTCCCATTTTTTTGAATACAGGCATCTAATAGGTTTCCTTTCGCATCCCAGTACGCCGATATCATTACCTTTCCCGCTGATGAAATCATATTCGCCTTCTTCGGAGCTGAAGAAGCGGCCTCTCGCAATTGTTTCGCTGGTTGTTTTGGGTCTGGTATGTATTGGTGAATCTGTGTTTCATCCGTTGTTAATACAGACTCAGAAAACCTATTTTGCTTTTATGATATTACGCCAAACACTATTTGGAAATTATCGTGCAAATTCGTTCCTGATACGCCGTGATCAGGCGCGGTGTTCATCTTGCTCAAAGCTTTCCCTCTCATGTACAGTTCTTGAAGCAAACTGCAGCCATGTTGTTTCGAAATGCCTACAGTTTTGGCAATTTCACACCCTTCGCATGCCGGTCTCCTGAGATCATACCGTGCACTATTTCGACGATTTTTGACATGGTCGCACTTAACGGCTTTCGCGTGGACTACCCTGTATAATTTTACGGCATCGTTTAAATTCGGCAACCCATTACTTCACACTGAAAATTAAAAACCAAGGAGTCACCACACACGCTATGAACTTCGAGTCACCAAACATGTTTATGAATTCGAAAGAATTCTTTTATTAAAAAAACTTCGTTACTTGATTTTCTCCATTTCCGAGAATTAGCGCAGCGCACCTTATTCAGACAGCTGCTAGAGGCCGCTACTGGACGGCATGACATACAGTTTCATTTAAAGCGCGTTAAAAGTTGTAACAAACTCTGAGGAAAAAATCTCGCAATCTATGGACGAGGCTGCGAACTTTCCAGGGTACCCTCGTAGATTGCATTTGTTACTGTTGATATTAACTGAAAATGAAGGAGACGAAGAAATTAAAAAGAGACACACACCAAGTGTCATCGTTTTGTTTTTGTTTTTAATGTGTCACAAGGCGTTTTTAGTTGCCATGCTCTTGGCGACGTTAAAGTCGCTTTGGTCCTCACGTGATTCATTCTCGGCCAGCTTAAACAGCAGTGACATTAACTGTAGGCATAACTCCATTGTGTAGAAAAAAGTGATGTGTATAATTCATTTTCCAGCCCGAAGAGTAGAGAGTGCTGCATATGATGCGCCGTTTTCAAGCAGAGCCCATAGAACTGACAGCGGCGGAAAGAGGTTCCCGACTGAGAACGTTTGCAAGATATGCAATTCTGGCACTTTCTTAAAACCTATGGTAACTTCCCACAAAGCGTGTTGGAACCAGAGGACTGGAGGTACGAAGTTTGATCAAAAAATCGCTGTTTTTTTTTTTTTAGAAGCAACGGCTGACACTACAACCATTTGATGTAATATGTCTGGTAGCGTAATCCGTTGAGACAGGCAGCGTCATTGGAACACGTTCTGACTTGTCACCAGCGTCCAGAGATGTCGGAGTGACGTTGTATTTACCGTGCCTGTCGCGCATCATGGATTTTGAACAAAGTATGAATTTAAGTTCTGCTTCAGCTTGCAAAAAAGTGCCAAAGCAACTTATGAAATGTCGAAATTGGTGTGTGGCGATAATTCTGTAACTCTGAAAACTGTTCACAAGTGGTATGAGCGATTTAAAAGGGGAAATGAGTTGACAAAAGACGAGCAAGGTAGGGAACGTCCAGTAACCTCAAAAACAAGAGAAAACGAGCAAAAAACGGTAAAAATTTTTCGTTCAAACAGGCGAATAACTATTCGAGAGCTTACCGAAGAACTTACCATCTCCTACGGGTCCATGCAAAGTTTTTTAAACTATAATTTGCAAATGAGACGAGTGAGTGCAAAATTTGTTTCCAGACTTTCGAGTGATGAATAGAACGAAAATCGTGTCAGTTTGCACACAGGATGGTCTTCATTGAGAGCTAGACTTTATGTCCAAAATTGTAGCTGAAGATGAAACTTGGGTCCATGATATGACCCTGAGACGAAAATTCATAGTTCCGAACGTAAAACCAGCGAATCTCCTCGCCCTAACAAAAGGCACACGAGTCAAAATCGAATATTAGAGTCATGGTATTGTTTTTATCGATATTGAGGGCATAGTGCGATCAGAGTTCGTTCCAAGGGGAGCAACTATAAACGGTGAATTTTACAAGGGCGCACTGTAATGCATGCGGAGAAAGAGACCAGAAAAATGGGCCAAAGACATCCTTTCTCATCACGACAACGAGCCGCGCCCCACCTCGCTTTTGATTCGCTAGTTTTTGGCCAGAAAATGCATTCATGTCTGTCCGTATACGCCTTAAATACCAGGCTTAGCACCGTGCGACTTCTTGCTCTTTCCGAAAATGAAAATCGTGCTTAAAGGAAAACGTTCTGACTCCATTCCTGACATTGAGAGGGGCACGACGGAGCAGCGGAACGCCCTTCCAAAAGAAGCCTTCCAGAAATACTTCCAACCGTGGATTCAACGTTGAGATAAGTGCATTTCTAGCTAAGGACAGTGCTTCGATTGAGTTTAATCAGTATTCGCCGTATTTTTTGGTAACACTTCGTGATTTACTTTCGCGCATGCGTGCGTGCGTCCGTCCACGTGTGTGTGTGTGTGTGTGTGTGTGTGTGTGTGTGTGTGTGTTAGTTTATTACATCGATGACTTGTTTCATGGAAACGCATGTCCAAAAATCCTTTGTTTTTGAGTTATTGATAGAAATTTACAGTTTAGGTAATTGGTGCTTATCAACACATAAATTCATAATAAATACTGGAAATGCCCTCCTCTTGTATCTATGAGGGGCGTTTGAAAAGTCCGTGCAAAGTCCGAAAGATTGCACCACCGGCGCGTATCGAGATCATGTTTAGTTAATAGCATTTTTGGAAAGAACGCACACCAAGTTTCAATCATATTGGTCACTTTCTTTGTGTTTGGCATTCGTGTGAATCAAGGAATTCGAGTGATTGTCAAAAAATGGACGAAGAAGAATTTCGTGTGGTGATTAAACGTTATTTTATGAAAGGCAAAACGCCTCAGGAGACTGAAGAGAAGCTTGATAAACATTACGGTGTCCCTGCACCTTCGATTAGAACCGTTTGTAAGTGGTTTCAAAATCTTCGGAGTTGCTATATGGGCACAAGTGATGCTGAACTTTCTGGACGCCCTGTGGAGGTTACGACTCCAGAAATCATTGATAAAATCCATGATATGGTGATGGATGACAGAAGAGTTAAGGTACGTGACATTGCTAGTGCTGTGAGCATCTCGAATGAATGGGTACATAATATTTTTTTTTTGCATGAGTATTTGGACATGAAAAAGCTATTGCAAGATGGGTTCCGCGATTGCTCACGCTTGACCAAAAACGGATCCTGTGAAGTGTCGCAAGGATGGTTTGCAGCTGTTCAGGAAGAATCCGCACGACTTTAAGCGTCGTTTCGTCACTGTGGAAGAAACATGGATACATTACTATACTTCTGAGACCAAAGAACAATCTAAACAGTGGGTTACCAAGGGAGAATCTGCACCAAAAAAGGCGAAGACCATTCCTTCGGCCGGAAAAGTTATGGCGACTGTCTTTTGGGATTCGCAAGGGATAATCCTCATCGACTATCTGGAAAAGGGTAAAACTATTGCAGGTGCATATTATTCATCGTTATTGGACCGTTTGAAAACCGAGCTGCAAGAAAACGCTGGCGATTGGACCGCAAAAAAGTTCTTTTCCGTCACGACAATGCACCAGCACACACATCAGCAATTGTGGTCGCAAAATTAATGGAAATAGGATTCCAACTCGCTGCATATCCCCCCTATTCTCCGGACTTGGCTCCCTCGAACTACTATTTGTTCTCCAATTTGAAGAAATGGCTTGCAGGACAAATATTTTATTCAAACAAGGAGGTGATTGCAGCAACTAATAGCTATTTTGCAGACTTGGACAGTTCCTATTATTTGGAATGGCTCAAAAACTTCGAACAGCATTGGAGGAAGTGTATAAGTCTAGAAGGAGACTATTGTATTGGAACAACCTGCATTCTGGGACAAAGTACCGTTATCCAAGATGGCGACAATTACGTCATCTAAGATAGCGGCGGTGACGTCATCCAAGATGGCGGCCGTGACGTCATTCAAGATGGCGGATTTTTGCGAGAAGCTAGAAATTTTATGGGGAGTTGCCACACCCCCTCGCCCAGGAAAATGGGGCGAATTTCAAATTCGAACAGAATAATGCGTCACACCAAGAAAAATGGCGGGAGAAAGGGACATGTCTTTATTATGTAACCAATTTCAAGCATGTGTGTTCGCCATGGGTCTGGACTCCAACTGACTTAGTTCATATTGTCGCCACCAGAGTGTGCCACCGTGATGTCATCCAAGATGGTGGATTTTGGCGGGAAGATACGACACTTGGGCTACCTCCACTAACCTAACGCCCCTCCCCCCCAGAAAACGGTGAAAAGTTCAAATTTCAACATGATAATGCGGTACACCTACGATAATAGCGGGAAAAACGGACTTGTCTTTATTATTTAACCAATTTCAAGCAGATGTGTTCGCCACTGAGTCTGGACTGCAGCTGGCTTAGTTCATATCAGTGCCAGCAGAGGGCTCTCTCCTGATGTCAGGTGATGACACATGTACCGTCATTCAAGATGGCCGCACCCAGTGTGTTCACCGCGAGCTCCATAGCCCAACTGACTTCGTTCATATCGTGTCCACCAGAGGGCTCTACTGTGATGTCCCGTGATGACACAAGATTATCTACTCTCTCTGTCGCGTGCGTGTTATAACCAGACACGCGCGGCGCCACCGGCCCGCGGCCGTCTGACTTCTTACGTCACACAGCCCCGGCCACCAACTCCGTACATGCACTGGACATAATCTTCTGTAAATGTGCTAACTAAAGTAATACCCATATCGCGCGTCTAACCTATCAATTACCTAAGCACTTAATTCCATTTCAATTTTAATCATATTCAATAATTCAATTTACAGTTTCAATATTCAATGATCAAATCAGAAGTTCCACAATTTCCCAGTATCAGCGCGGTGTTTATTCGTGACCTAACACCCCCAACCCCTAGAATGCTGCACTGCTATTGGCTACTGCATTAGTCATGATTCGACTTCATATAGGTAGGATAAGGTGTTCACTATACTTTAAAGTACCTAGTTTCAACTAATTTTCAAGGTCTAGACCGCTACTTCGTCCAAGGAACCGGCGCCAAGTTTGAATTCTGCCAGGAAACAAAGCTCACTTGCGTTTTCGCTACCAACATAAGAAAATTGCTGCAAACAAAGCTCACCACCACAACTAACCTCAGTCGCCAGACCACCACCTCTTCCTAGGGGCAGGTGGTAAAAGACTCAGCCCGTATAGGCTGATGGAGAAAGGAAGGAGTGTACTTTATTTACTTGGGAACAATTTATATCTATCACAGAACACACGTTCTGACATGTCCCACAGCATACAGACCTGCGAACTACTCTAACATAACTCATGTATAAGGCTCTACACAAGCTCTTGTTAATTTTAAACCGTCAAATATAACACATTGCACAACCTACAGACATGCGAACCACTCGTAAATAATGCAAAGCAAACAAGTCGTAAATTGTCAAAATAATAATCCATCCAAAAAACTCTGCTTGCTAATCGTCAACTGTCAAAATCATACACCAGCCTTTATTTAAAGAATTAGAGGCACCACTACCACCAAGTGTATTCGCCACTGAGACCGTAGCCCAACTGACATAGTTCATATTGATGCCTCTAGAGGACACTATAGTGACATCAGGTGATGACGCAAGTACCGTACTGTAAGATGGCGCCTCCTAGTGGGTTCACCACGAGCTCCAGACCCCAACTGTCGTAGTACATTTCGTCGCCGCCAGAAGACGCCGCCATGACACCAACTGACGACGCAGGTACAGTTATCCATGATGGCGGCAAACACTGTGTTCTCCACGAGGTTTTGCACTCAGAACCACCAGCAGAGGACGCTGTCGCCCCTTTCGTGATGTAAACTAAGATGGTGGCAAAACGACTCAGCCTGCTCTAAGCTGCTTGGAAGAGTAAGGATGGAGTGCACTCTGTTTATTTTCAAACAACTTATTTAACGATAGAGTATATCTCTCACACCTATACAAAAGATGCACACTGATGTGCCTGGGGCCATGTTGCACAGCCCAGAGAAACGCAACCAACTCGTAATTTCAGTACACAATAGCAAACTGCTCCTAAATAATTCTTCACACATGTGCAGACACGCTCAGTAAACTGTCCAGATAGCGCATATCAGGGCCTACAGAGCCACTCGCGAAATAATGCAATCAAGGCGCGCAAGCACAGTCCACCGCCCCCTGTCCAGTAGAGTACACAGGAGGTAGCCGTTAAGTGACGCATCAGTCATATGTCAAACCGTGCACAGGCCCCTGCTCGGCTTCTGCAAGCATGAGGTGGCGGCACCCCCGTTGATACGTGTCACGTGAGAAATTCCTATCCGCTAGACACCGATGATGACGTGATGGCACGTACGGTCGACGCGGCCGTCGGCTGTCAAAGCACCAACAGACCTCCATTTAGAGCCGCGCGCCACAACACCCGCGAAGTGAGGCAGCCGCAGCCCGGGTCCCGCGCACTCCGTCACAGACCCCGAGCCGGCGTCGTCGAACACCGGTGAAAGCTGCGTGCCTCTATACAGTCACCGTTATACTGTCATAGCATTCCAAAGCGCGTTCACACCAGTCTTATATTCGAGGCATCTCCAGGCACCACTTGTCTTCACCATTGAAAGCAGAATAGCACAGAGCGTGTTGACACATGCGTTCAGTTGCACTTACCTGCCCCAGCTTGACTGACACATCGCCATCTAAAACACTCTCAATGTTATTCTTATGTCACATGGCTTTGTGAAAAAAAAAAACAGCCAGTTCCAGCTCGCCATAATTTTATAGTGGCACAGAAATAGTTAACGCTCGGTTTATTGTTGTCTCAGCTTGTATGCACCAAAATTCCTGCCATTAACAGAACCTGTTCACCAAAATTTCGCCGAATCCAGTCTTCCTCCCAGACATTAACGCATAGCCTTCCTGCTCTCAACATACGCAAATGTTCTCACCGTTCCCATATCCCACCGCAACCAATCGAGCATTTTCTGTCTGGGGATTTCTGTCGTTATTTTGCAAAGATTGCTAAATTGCACCGACAGTTCCCTCAATCTATACACCCTCAACCTGTTCTTTCTTTCTACAGACGCTACACTGAGTCGTAATAAACTATTTTACACTAATCACTATTTTGCACCGACAACTGAACATCGCAAAGTTGTCTGCAGGTCATCAAATACATAAGATACCAGCAAGAATATTAGACCGTCAAACCGATCTCTAGGGAATGTATCACCGAGTACAGTTTCCATCTAGTAAACATGCAATTCATATCCCCCACCATACCAAATCATCCTCTTTACATCAGCGAACTGAAGCCATTTTCAGAACTGATGTGTAAAGACTTGCTCGCTTCCCCCTGGCACAAATGCGTTACTGTTTCCGTCTTGCTCCCATTTCTACAGACGTCGATTACAAGAAAACCCGTATTTTCGCCATAATATTATACAATTTTCGTCGTACTTCTCCATATCAAGTACATCTACATCTACATTTATACTCCGCAAGCCACCCAACGGTGTGTGGCGGAGGGCACTTTACGTGCCACTGTCATTACCTCCCTTTCCTGTTCCAGTCGCGTATGGTTCGCGGGAAGAACGACTGTCTGAAAGCCTCCGTGCGCGCTCTAATCTCTCTAATTTTACATTCGTGATCTCCTCGGGAGGTATAAGTAGGGGGAAGCAATATATTCGATACCTCATCCAGAAACGCACCCTCTCGAAACCTGGCGAGCAAGCTACACCGCGATGCAGAGCGCCTCTCTTGCAGAGTCTGCCACTTGAGTTTATTAAACATCTCCGTAACGCTATCACGGTTACCAAATTACCCTGTGACGAAACGCGCCGCTCTTCTTTGGATCTTCTCTATTTCCTCCGTCAGACCGATCTGGTACGGATCCCACACTGATGAGCAATACTCAAGTATAGGTCGAACGAGTGTTTTGTAAGCCACCTCCTTTGTTGATGGACTACATTTTCTAAGCACTCTCCCAATGAATCTCAACCTGGTACCCGCCTTACCAACAATTAATTTTACACTCCTGGAAATGGAAAAAAGAACACATTGACACCGGTGTGTCAGACCCACCA
Source organism: Schistocerca serialis cubense (assembly GCF_023864345.2). Taxonomy (NCBI): domain Eukaryota; kingdom Metazoa; phylum Arthropoda; class Insecta; order Orthoptera; family Acrididae; genus Schistocerca; species Schistocerca serialis. The sequence goes on along the minus strand of NC_064647.1, from coordinate 57,824,975 downwards.
TACTTGCTCCGGACACTGCGAGAGGGCTGTACAAGCAATGATCACACGCACGGCACAGCGGACACACCAGGAACCGCGGTGTTGGCCGTCGAATGGCGCTAGCTGCGCAGCATTTGTGCACCGCCGCCGTCAGTGTCAGCCAGTTTGCAGTGGCATATGGAGCTCTATCGCAGTCTTTAACACTGGTAGCATGCCGCGACAGCGTGGACGTGAACCGTATGTGCAGCTGACGGACTTTGAGCGAGGGCGTATAGTGGGCATGCGGGAGGGCGGGTGGACGTACCGCCGAATTGCTCAACACGTGGGGCGTGAGGTCTCCACAGTACATCGATGTTGTCGCCAGTGGTCGGCGGAAGGTGCACGTGCCCGTCGACCTGGGACCGGACCGCAGCGACGCACGGATGCACGCCAAGACCGTAGGATCCTACGCAGTGCCGTAGGGGACCGCACCGCCACTTCCCAGCAAATTAGGGACACTGTTGCTCCTGGGGTATCGGCGAGGACCATTCGCAACCGTCTCCATGAAGCTGGGCTACGGTCCCGCACACCATTAGGCCGTCTTCCGCTCACGCCCCAACATCGTGCAGCCCGCCTCCAGTGGTGTCGCGACAGGCGTGAATGGAGGGACGAATGGAGACGTGTCGTCTTCAGCGATGAGAGTCGCTTCTGCCTTGGTGCCAATGATGGTCGTATGCGTGTTTGGCGCCGTGCAGGTGAGCGCCCCAATCAGGACTGCATACGACCGAGGCACACAGGGCCAACACCCGGCATCATGGTGTGGGGAGCGATCTCCTACACTGGCCGTACACCACTGGTGATCGTCGAGGGGACACTGAATAGTGCACGGTACATCCAAACCGTCATCGAACCCATCATTCTACCATTCCTAGACCGGCAGGGGAACTTGCTGTTCCAACAGGACAATGCACGTCCGCATGTATCCCGTGCCACCCAACGTGCTCTAGAAGGTGTAAGTCAACTACCCTGGCCAGCAAGATCTCCGGATCTGTCCCCCATTGAGCATGTTTGGGACTGGATGAAGCGTCGTCTCACGCGGTCTGCACGTCCAGCACGAACGCTGGTCCAACTGAGGCGCCAGGTGGAAATGGCATGGCAAGCCGTTCCACGGGACTACATCCAGCATCTCTACGATCGTCTCCATGGGAGAATAGCAGCCTGCATTGCTGCGAAAGGTGGATATACACTGTACTAGTGCCGACATTGTGCATGCTCTGTTGCCTGTGTCTATGTGCCTGTGGTTCTGTCAGTGTGATCATGTGATGTATCTGACCCCAGGAATGTGTCAATAAAGTTTCCCCTTCCTGGGACAATGAATTCACGGTGTTCTTATTTCAATTTCCAGGAGTGTATATGATCATTCCACTTCAAATCGTTCCGCACGCATACTCCCAGATATTTTACAGAAGTAACTGCTACCAGTGTTTGTTCCACTATCATATAATCATACAATAAAGGATCCTTCTTTCTATGTATTCGCAATACATTACATTTGTCTATGTTAAGGGTCAGTTGCCACTCCCTGCACCAAGTGCCTATCCGCTGCAGATCTTCCTGCATTTCGCTACAATTTTCTAATGCTGCAACTTCTCTGTATACTACAGCATCATCCGCGAAAAGCCGCATGGAACTTCCGACACTATCTACTAGATCATTTATATATATTGTGAAAAGCAATTGTCCCATAACACTCCCCTGTGGCACGCCAGACGTTACTTTAACGTCTGTAGACGTCTCTCCATTGATAACAACATGCTGTGTTCTGTTTTCTAAAAACTCTTCAATCCAGCCACATAGCTGGTCTGATATTCCGTAGGCTCTTACTTTGTTTATCAGGCGACAGTGCGGAACTGTATCGAACGCCTTCCGGAAGTCAAGAAAAATAGCATCTACCTGGGAGCCTGTGTCTAATATTTTCTGGGTCTCATGAACAAATAAAGCGAGTTGGGTCTCACACGATCGCTTATTCCGCAATCCATGTTGATTCCTACATAGTAGATTCTGGGTTTCCAAAAACGACATGATACTCGAGCAAAAAACATGTTCTAAAATTCTACAACAGATCGACGTCAGAGATATAGGTCTATAGTTTTGCGCATCTGCTCGACGACCCTTCTTGAAGACTGGGACTATCTGTGCTCTTTTCCAATCATTTGGAACCCTTCGTTCCTCAAGAGATTTGCGGTACACGGCTGTTAGAAGGGGGGCAAGTTCTTTCGCGTATTCTGTATAGAATCGAATTGGTATCCCGTCAGGTCCAGTGGACTTTCCTCTATTGAGTGATTCCAGTTGCTTTTCTATTCCTTGGACACTTATTTCGATGTCAGCCATTTTTTCGTTTGTGCGAGGATTTAGAGAAGGAACTGCAGTGCGGTCTTCCTCTGTGAAACAGCTTTGGAAAAGGTGTTTAGTATTTCAGCTTTACGCGTGTCATCCTCTATTTCAATGCCATCATCATCCCGTAGTGTCTGGATATGCTGTTTCGAGTCACTTACTGATTTAACGTAAGACCAGAACTTCCTAGGATTTTCTGTCAAGTCGGTACACAGAATTTTACTTTCGAATTCACTGAACGCTTCACGCATAGCCCCCCTTACGCTAACTTTGACATCGTTTAGCTTCTGTTTGTCTGAGAGGTTTCGGCTGCGTTTAAACTTGGAGTGGAGCTCTCTTTGCTTTCGCAGTAGTTTCCTAACTTTGTTGCTGTACCACGGTGGGTTTTTCCCGTCCCTCACAGTTTTACTCGGCACGTACCTGTCTAAAACGCATTTTACGATTGCCTTTAACTTTTTCCATAAACACTCAACATTGTCAGTGTCGGAACAGAAATTTTCGTTTTGATCTGTTAGGTAGTCTGAAATCTGCCTTCTATTACTCTTGCTAAACAGATAAACCTTCCTCCCTTTTTTTATATTCCTATTAACTTCCATATTCAGGGATGCTGCAACGGCCTTATGATCACTGATTCCCTGTTCTGTACATACAGAGTCGAAAAGTTCGGGTCTGTTTGTTATCAGTAGGTCCAAGATGTTATCTCCACGAGTCGGTTCTCTGTTTAATTGCTCGAGGTAATTTTCGGATAGTGCACTCAGTATAATGTCACTCGATGCTCTGTCCCTACTACCCGTCCTAAACATCTGAGTGTCCCAGTCTATATCTGGTAAATTGAAATCTCCACCTAAGACTATAACATGCTGAGAAAATTTATGTGAAATGTATTCCAAATTTTCTCTCAGTTGTTCTGCCACTAATGCTGCTGAGTCGGGAGGTCGGTAAAAGGAGCCAATTATTAACCTAGTTCGGTTGTTGAGTGTAACCTCCACCCATAATAATTCACAGGAACTATCCACTTCTACTTCACTACAGGATAAACTACTACTAACAGCGACGAACACTCCACCACCGGTTGCATGCAATCTATCCTTTCTAAACACCGTCTGTACCTTTGTAAAAATTTCGGCAGAATTTATCTCTGGCTTCAGCCAGCTTTCTGTACCTATAACGATTTCAGCTTCGGTGCTTTCTATCAGCGCTTGAAATTCTGGTACTTTACCAACGCAGCTTCGACAGTTGACAGTTACAATACCAATTGCTGCTTGGTCCCCGCATGTCCTGACTTTGACCCGCACCCGTTGAGGCTGTTGCCCTTTCTGTACTTGCCCAAGGCCATCTAACCTAAAAAACCGCCCAGCCCACGCCACACAACCCCTGCTACCCGTGTAGCCGCTTGTTGCGTGTAGTGGACTCCTGACCTATCCAGCGGAACCCGAAACCCCACCACCCTATGGCGCAAGTCGAGGAATCTGCAGCCCACACGGTCGCAGAACCGTCTCAGCCTCTGATTCAGACCCTCCACTCGGCTCTGTACCAAAGGTCCGCAGTCAGTCCTGTCGACGATGCTGCAGATGGTGAGCTCTGCTTTCATCCCGCTAGCGAGACTGGCAGTCTTCACCAAATCAGATAGCCGCCGGAAGCCAGAGAGGATTTCCTCCGATCCATAGCGACACACATCTTTGGTGCCGACATGAGCGACCACCTGCAGATGGGTGCACCCTGTGCCCTTCATGGCATCCGGAAGGACCCTTTCCACATCTGGAATGACTCCCCCCGGTATGCACACGGAGTGCACATTGGTTTTCTTCCCCTCTCTTGCTGCCATTTCCCTAAGGGGCCCCATTACGCGCCTGACGTTGGAGCTCCCAACTACCAGTAAGCCCACCCTCTGCGACTGCCCGGATCTTGCAGACTGAGGGGCAACCTCTGGAACAGGACAAGCAGCCATGTCAGGCCGAAGATCAGTATCAGCCTGAGACAGAGCCTGAAACCGGTTCGTCAGACAAACTGGAGAGGCTTTCCGTTCAGCCCTCCGGAATGTCTTTCGCCCCCTGCCACACCTTGAGACGACCTCCCACTCTACCACAGGTGAGCGATCAGCCTCAATGCGGGCAGTATCCCGGGCAACCACAGTCGTAGTCCGATCAGGGGATGCGTGGGACGAGCTGGCCGTCCCCGACAAACCCCCATCCGGACCCCCACAGTGATGCCCATTGGCAACAGCCTCAAGCTGTGTGACCGAAGCCAACACTGCCTGAAGCTGGGAGCGAAGGGATGCCAACTCAGCCTGCATCCGAACACAGCAGTTGCAGTCCCTATCCATGCTAAAAACTGTTTTGCAAAGAACGTCTGAAATAATCTACAGAGAGCGCAAACAAATCAACAAAATTTAAACGGTTATTAAAATACAAGATTGCCTAGTAAATGCAGTAATGCTGCTACTTGCGCACTGCTGACACTGCTCGGCGGCGGAAGGATACTACGCGAATTTACACTATTCAGGTACTAAAACGCGATGCTACACTCTCAAATACTATAATACGCCCGAAATTTATGAATTAAACAATGCAAGTACCAAAAACACGCAAAGAAATTAAGAATTAAACTATGTAACAAATGAGTGAGCTAGGAGTATACGACTTGCTGCTCAACTGCTTATCTAATGGCGGCAGGGAGCACACAGCAGCAGCCTCCCGGTCGCTAATGCAACATAATGCACAAGATATAGACTGTAAATTATTTCTCCACAAACACCAAACTTTAGAAGGTGCAGCATGCTGTAAACCACTGACTAACTAGAAACTAATATTTTCACTCTAGAATACAGAAGTGGGTGATCTAACAGATTCCAGATGATTAATATTCTTTACAAACCAACTAGGGTCTTTCCTACGCCTAGAGAACAGGCAAATATGTGTCCAACACACCACAGTCGATCTTCCCTCAACTAAATAAAGGCACCAAATGTGCAGAAGCAGTCGACTAAACAATTTACATGGGAAGGAATAACGCTCCACCGCAAACGCACCATCTTCTCAAAGTTACACTTGATCACGAAAGCAGCCCAGCACATACCAAACATTAGTTCGCTTTTCGGTCGTCTAGAAGATGATAAAGTTAACTCCGATACATTCCTACACTCCAACAGGCCTCTACATTCGGAAAACTGCTACCATTAACATGGGAACGCCAGTCAATACCACCACAGACTTTGCATACACGGACATATTCTAGAAAATTCCACACATATATCTTCTATCATTATACTTAACAATTAAATCTTACGATCGTGGTCTCAACTGAACGGTATTCGGCAATGGCCCAAGTATCGGAAATACACTCTGTTGACCGCTGTGGCTCTGGAAATACATGCACCTTCCGTACCACTAGACATACTCGTCCCTTCGCCATCACAGAACTCCATGTCAAATCCATACCCTCCCTACAACAGGACATAGACATTTCCTTTACACAAACACATATACTTTATAAACCTGATGCTCAAATGCGAACATATCACACACCCAGCTTTAATACTAAGTTTAATATTAACTTGTCAATAACTGGATGCATACATCACAAAATAATATTGACCAAAAATCAACTGTTGGTCTGCATCTCTCCTACGTTCTTCCTGCAAGTCATACCACCGTGTCGTAGACGTAATCGAGCAGATGTTAAAGAAAAATCCCGATCGCAACAACTACTGCATGTTACTCTCACAAGCGCTTTTCGTTCTACAGGTGCACCCAAGTATCCATGTTGAAACCTATAGCCGCTTTACGAATCGAGGTACGACTTTACCTTTGAATTAGGTGGTGTTTCCGGGACAAATACCGTGACCGTGATCGTGGAACTGTCTCTGTTAACAGCCAACCATGCAACCTCGCTATAAACTTAATGAACTTTGAAAGTCATTCGCCTAAGGAACGTCGTATGCAAGCGCTATTTGCGACTCCACCACACCGCACCCAACTACATAATTCATTACTTTTTGCAATATATACCCAGACATACAGAAAGCAGAGCAGACGCTCTCCAGAGGTGACTTGATACAGTCTAGTACAGTGCTATATTGCGCCTCCCGATCAGTGCATCTGGGCTAGGTGTTGGCAGCTGTGCTACATTTAGAATCAATTTTAGAACACAGAACGGGATGTAATGTCATGATCGCATGGATAGATCTGACCTTAAATCGATAGAGTTGCGAAAAATGACGAGGGAATAGGCATAAATTGACCGAATATAGAGCCAAATGCGGTGAAATTGACGAAGTACTTTGCTGTCTTCTGGTTCGCGTCGAACAATTTGTATATGGGACCAAGTATGCGGCAACAGGATGAATGCGGGATAACGTGGACATCGAAATGAAGGGAATAAGGGAGGCAGTCAATTAATTCCCATTGAGGCTGCATTATACTGTATGTCTGTTGAGGTACCAGTGATTCCGGATGCGTCAGTCACGTGACATTGCCTGCGTTCTACTCATATACGTGTTACGTATATATTTTAAAGCACTGTCTACTCGCGATCGTTAACGGTAAACCTGTCTGTCATCAGAGGACTTCCATCTCATGTGTGAAGAAACTTGACACACTCCTCTAAACGAGCTTTGAATTATGAGATCGCCCCTGTCGCATCTTGTGTCTGTAAAATCGAGACTTCAGTGTCATAACTAAGTTATCGGTATGAGCTTGTGACGTGCTACAATCCCCGTGTACACATTTGCCTGACATATGTTGTGTTTACAGAATTAGTGGCAGAATGACTTGTAATTTTCACATGTCGGACGCTGCTGTTATACGTTTATCTGTTTCCTTGTAGTATGTATCCGCCGCTACTAACTATCATTTTACTCGTGTATAGGCCTGATGCAGGCATGGTATAATTTCTGAACTGTGATTGGATGTGAACAGCGGACACTATACGTCTTCGCAAAGCTATAGTGTGCTGGTATGATGCAAAGTAAATACACTCCTGGAAATGGAAAAAAGAACACATTGACACCGGTGTGTCAGACCCACCATACTTGCTCCGGACACTGCGAGAGGGCTGTACAAGCAATGATCACACGCACGGCACAGCGGACACACCAGGAACCGCGGTGTTGGCCGTCGAATGGCGCTAGCTGCACAGCATTTGTGCACCGCAGCCGTCAGTGTCAGCCAGTTTGCCGTGGCATACGGAGCTCCATCGCAGTCTTTAACACTGGTAGCATGCCGCGACAGCGTGGACGTGAACCGTATGTGCAGCTGACGGACTTTGAGCGAGGGCGTATAGTGGGCATGCGGGAGGCCGGGTGGACGTACCGCCGAATTGCTCAACACGTGGGGCGTGAGGTCTCCACAGTACATCGATGTTGTCGCCAGTGGTCGGCGGAAGGTGCACGTGCCCGTCGACCTGGGACCGGACCGCAGCGACGCACGGATGCACGCCAAGACCGTAGGATCCTACGCAGTGCCGTAGGGGACCGCACCGCCACTTCCCAGCAAATTAGGGACACTGTTGCTCCTGGGGTATCGGCGAGGACCATTCGCAACCGTCTCCATGAAGCTGGGCTACGGTCCCGCACACCGTTAGGCCGTCTTCCGCTCACGCCCCAACATCGTGCAGCCCGCCTCCAGTGGTGTCGCGACAGGCGTGAATGGAGGGACGAATGGAGACGTGTCGTCCTCAGCGATGAGAGTCGCTTCTGCCTTGGTGCCAATGATGGTCGTATGCGTGTTTGGCGCCGTGCAGGTGAGCGCCCCAATCAGGACTGCATACGACCGAGGCACACAGGGCCAACACCCGGCATCATGGTGTGGGGAGCGATCTCCTACACTGGCCGTACACCACTGGTGATCGTCGAGGGGACACTGAATAGTGCCACGGTACATCCAAACCGTCATCGAACCCATCGTTCTACCATTCCTAGACCGGCAAGGGAACTTGCTGTTCCAACAGGACAATGCATGTCCGCATGTATCCCGTGCCACCCAACGTGCTCTAGAAGGTGCAAGTCAACTACCCTGGCCAGCAAGATCTCCGGATCTGTCCCCCATTGAGCATGTTTGGGACTGGATGAAGCGTCGTCTCACGCGGTCTGCACGTCTAGCACGAACGCTGGTCCAACTGAGGCGCCAGGTGGAAATGGCATGGCAAGCTGTTCCACAGGACTACATCCAGCATCTCTACGATTGTCTCCATGGGAGAATAGCAGCCTGCATTGCTGCGAAAGTTGGATATACACTGTACTAGTGCCGACATTGTGCATGCTCTGTTGCCTGTGTCTATGTGCCTGTGGTTCTGTCAGTGTGATCATGTGATGTATCTGACCCCAGGAATGTGTCAATAAAGTTTCCCCTTCCTGGGACAATGAATTCACGGTGTTCTTATTTCAATTTCCAGGAGTGTATTTTACGGAAGTAGTTTTTCGTTTTACGATTCGATAAGATAGTTCAGCGTAGAGAAACTGTGAAGAAGGATGTATGTCTGATAGGTCGGAAAGTTAATTGAACTAACATTATAGCCCGTTTTTAAGCAGATCGTTGTAGTCTTAGGAGTGTCTGTGTTAATGTTCTCTCTCTCTTACCAATACCTTCCACGTACAGATCCTAGACTCTAGAACAATAATTTAGAGTTGAGAATGTTCTATGACTCTCATACACAGAGAGATGGATGGTGAATTAAGTACTGTGCTCGAGGTCTTAGAAATATGTAGAGCGCTCCTCCTCGGAGGATGACACGGCGGTCGGATGGACCCGGTAGGTCGCTCGTGGCCTGAAGACGGAGTGTATGTCTTGTATATATTGATGATTTAAGTGTTCGAGAATTAACTGTGAATGGGCGTGCTGAGTAGTCATTTGTCCATGTTCGCAATGATACTCGCCAAGTAGAGAAAGGATGGTTTAGCTATGATACTGAAATTGAGGAAACATGCTGTCACATGAGAGGTCATTGGTACCATCGGGTTAGGGGAAGGACGGGGAAGGAAGTCCGCCGTGCCCTTTCCATCAGGACGGCCGGTCGCGGGTTTGAACCGTTGTCCTCCCGACTGCGAGTCTAGTGTGCTAACCACTGCGCCACCTCGCTCAAGCTTTTGACAGGTGGTCACATTAACGTGGCTGGGCAGTGTAAAAGAAACGAACATGTAATGAATTAAAAGTTCATGGCGAGTTAGTAGAAGGACCAGGTACAGGCTCTTTGTTCGTTTCTATAAATAATAGTAGCAGTCACTATGCACGACATCGCACACGAATCAATACCAGATTCAGAATGGCTAATTGTTACTACGATACACAGTATTGTTACATACATTAAGTTTGGGAACGAGCGTACACATTCCAGAGCGGTATGATGTCAACTGACCTTCACCGATCAGAGAAACACCAAGTTAAAGTGTGCGACCTGTCCCGTGTAAGCTGTACAACCAGTTTTACACAGGGTGAGTCTTACTAACGTTTAACCCCCGTCCCCCTCCCCAAAGCGCTGTAGAGGACGATGAGACGAGTAATTTAATCGCTGCACTAGGGTATTCGTTTTCGTTCTTGCATTATCCGATGTGATCCGGTAGTGTTGATGGTAGTTGTAATACAAGACTACGATGAATCGGTTTACATTTATGAAAGCAGAGTAGCCTAGAGGAGTGATGTGTAGCAGTGCCCTGTACCAGCGAGAGTAGGTTCGACAAGCCCAACCGCTGCATGCGCCGACGTCACATGTTCAGCATTTGTCATCCACTTTTGGGGTGTTTCCCGACCATTTGCGGACCCATGTGTCTTAAATTACTTGTCTCAGCGTCATCTAAGTCGCTTTGTGGGTTTTTAAACGTGGCCTGAGAGTGGGAATCTCCATCAAAACTGGTAGGAAATAAAGATTTGTTGTATCAAGTTGATAGTAACTCATCGGTATTACTATTTTCTTTTTCATTGGTAGTCTTATTGCAACATTAACATTATTTAATTTTGTGTTAATAATGCTGTATTCACCTGACCAGAAATCTTGTTATTCCCACTTCTGCACTTCAGTAAGTCCCATCAATTTTTATTTTCAAGTTCTCTAGTCTAACCATTCGATCAGGGCATCTGAACCCATAGAACGCTAATGTTTTCCTTTTCTTCTCTCTCTCTCTCTCTCTCTCTTTTTTCATCCTTGTTCTGATGACGACATTCTCCTGAGTAGTTTCCACTCGGAGATCCGAATGATGGGCTGTTTTACCTCTGGAATATTTTACCTGGAAGGTGACATCACCGCTAAAACACACAGTAGAAATATTACGGCTTAGTTTCCTCTTGCTTTCAGCTGATCGCAGAAGCATGACTATCCTAAGGCCAAATTAATCATACCGACTGTTTCCGCTGCAACTGCAGAAAAAATGATACCCCTCTTTAGGGACCACGGTTTGGTATGGCCTCTTCACAGAGACCCATCCGACATGGTTCCACCTATTGTGTGGCTACGTGTATCGTTGAGGTTTGCAAGCCATCGCATCGCCGCGAAGTCCATGGTTCTTGGGAGGCCCATGGTCGGCAGCACTTGTTACTTTTTTCGTGAATCTTCCAACCATCATCCTACTTCTGCTACTGGATCTACGACAGTTTGTGACTGTCGTTGGTTTGCGCGTTATATAAACGACTTTTTTTCTGTAGACGTAATAGTTTCTATAAGCTGTTTTAGCCGTAACGTTAGTGACCGTTGATTCTTTTTGTGGATTCTCTATTTACATAATCTCTTAAGAGTTTGATAGTCTCTTCTATTAAGCCTGCCGGAGTGGCCGAGAGGTTCTAGGCGCTGCAGTCTGGAACCGCGCGACCGCTACGGTCGCAGGTTCGAATCCTGCCTCGGGCATGGATGTGTGTGATGTCCTTAGGTTAGCAAGTAGTTCTGAGTTCTAGGGGACTGATGACCTCAGAAGTTAAGTCCCATAGTGCTCAGAGCCATTTGAACCATCTTCTATTAAATTAGTTTTTTCTCTCTTGTCTGCATTGTATGTAATGTTATTGCCATCGGCAGTCACGTTACTGTTAGGGGCACTCCCTACGGACGTGTTTCTTACCGCGTTCCACGTTTATTCTGCGAGTCTCTTAACACTTACAGCCGTCTTCGTCTCATTTCGCTCTACGTTAAATTTGTGGTTTTGTTCACATCCGCTACGCCGTAATTCTGGGCGGTCTTTTGCAAAATTGAGGTTTAAGTGATGGTAACGATTGTTCTCTGGGGCTTCCTACGGCGAACCTACCTCACTTAGAAAACAGAGTTGATTATGGACGCAGTCTGATAGGCGTGTTCTGTACGACTGCACAAAGCATAAATGTACCGCCATTCGTCACATATCATTAATGCCGTAAGTACCGCAATCCTTACGTATGGCGATATACGATTTTTGAAATGCGCGATTTTCTAGGGCAACGGTGCAACTTAAAATCTTTCGTGAAAGTACGGTAAACTTTTACACAAACGTTTCAGCTTTAGAAACGAGCTCACGGAAATGATGCTCTGAGTCGTACGCAGTGTTACAAAGGGTTTTCTTAATTTCAAAGTGGTCGTCAGACAGTTGAAGGCGATCCTCGATCAGGAAGGCCTTCCACTTCAACTGATGACTCGACTAATAACCTATAAAATGAAAAATGAAGTATAAAAAGGAAGTTCAGTTATTTTCTGAACAATACTCGTGTGCATCGTGAATGTCATTTTAAGTGGAATTACCACCCCCTCCTCCTTCCCCCACCACCGTTCTTCCCATTTTGTTTAAGCTGATCATTTTACTTCATTCCCCGTGGCTGATGTCAGTTGTAATTCAACCATAAATTTCTCCCTGTATTGGTAACAGAATGGTTTTATGGTTTTGTCTGTCCAGATCCTTTTTTCTTACTCATCAAAACGTCTGGGTGCTTCCTGTTGACTTAGAATCATGAAATTTGGCAAGAAGCAAGGTTTCACAGTAAAAGTAAAGGAAAAAATCTGAAAGTTGTTAATCTGTGTTTATAACACATAAAAAGAATATTTTTTGTCTTTTGTTATCCGACTGTCTGTCTGTCCCTTCGTTAAGAACCTTTTTTCTCAGGAATGGGTAGACGTATATCGTGCTTGTATCGATGTCGATAACGGGCAAAAATCGTTGATATTCTCGGAGAACCTGGGCAGCAGTGCTGTATTTGTATTTACTGCCCACTTTTATACATCGTTCATTTACTGTGCACTCCACTATAACATACATTATTGTCTTTTGTGGCCTTTCACTTCGCATTTTAAGACGTCCAGGTTATACAGAACCTGATTGGTGTTCAAAGCAAGTCAGCAAACACAACGCTTGTGTGATAATTAGCAAACCTATAGACATCACAACAAATTACAGTAATCCATTCGACAAAGTTATGCGCCGTGAAACGTATGTCATTACTAAAGATATTGAGAATGGAAATTAATTTTAATATTTCGGAAATATTAAATCGGAATAATCTAACAAAAGGACATGCTATGGGCAACGGCGAAAAAAGTCTTAGAAGCTATGGGAACTACAACGATAGACAGAAAGTTTTTATTATCACCTCGAAAAAATTAACTTACGTAACTAATGCAGTTCTGATACATACTAAAATCTCCACGCTTCATTATCGTGTCACTTGTCTAGAGCACCCAAGACAAGGGTGCAACCCAGCTCCAAATAAACAAAAGGTTGCGCCATTTCGTTTTGGTTCATCTAGAGGCATGCTACGGTACGGAAGCGCGGGGATTTCAGTGTGTATCAAAACTGCAGACATAATCGCAAAAAAAACCGAAAGATTAATTGCGTGACGTATTTTTTCGAGGTGATATTTAAATCTTTACCACCACGCCTTGTAATAGTTTAACTGCATCAAATGTTTGGGGGAAAAATATTTCCGGTATCGGGAATCGAACCCGAGCCTCCTGGGTGAGAGCCAGGTATCCTAGCCACCTTTTTTTTTTAACTTTATTGGTCATAACATTCCACAGTAGAACATAATTTTCAACTGACATTTATAAAGTAATAAAACAAACTAAAATTAATTACAGGTTCCTTGACACTAGACTATACCGGATACATTGGCTAATGCTACCAGTTTTTCACAATCCTGTACTGGGATAGTTGCCCGCGACGACGTTATGCGAGTTGTTACAGCCTTCGACAGCGTGGCACTTGAACGTAGTGATTTTCGGATCGGACGTGCCTGCGCGCCGCAAATTGGCTTCCAACGGCTTATAAGGCTGCGGCCGCAGTGCCGACGACATTGGAGGATTCCGATCGGCATCGTCCGAAGAGGGCCGATCTTTTCAGTGCGGGCGCGGGATCAGTGCAACCGATCTCAACGCCCGAACGTAAAGATTTTTAACGACGGTCGGGGGAATTCAGATCAGTTTGTTTGCTTCGTTCAAATCGGTCGTCGTTCCCACTCGTTAAAGATAGATTGTGAGAAATTTACAAATGAAGGACAAGGAAGAAGGAGTTTCCGGTACGTTGAGGATGAGAAACATAATGAAAGGGATATGTGTCGGAATCTATGGTCAGCAATCGCTACTCTGTTGGGAACGACATGTTGCGAACAATTTAACAATTTAATGATAATTATTTGAATGTTACCTTTCTGTGGCTGTCTAGCTATTTCAGCCACATATCTGCATAAGCAGCATGTCACCTACAACACAGGCAAAATGTTTTGGAAATATTAGGCCTGGACTACAACCTTAAAAAGTATGTGTTCAAGTGCAAAAAGTGGCGTATGTTTATAAAATTTATGAAGCAGAAGTACAGCAAGTCAACACATGCAGTAATAATTACGTCCCCGATACATTATCAAAATTTTATGAAAAAGTAATGTATTTTTTTTTAAAAGGCTCTGCCGCCAACAGTCCACCATGATAACTGGAACGTCCAGTAGTGGGCGGTAGGGACCAGGTTGACTACCACGGACCTTTTTCAGGTCTGGTGGAAGGGCATTAAATGTCTACATATTATAATTACTGCTTACTGGCGTTTTTATGTTAATAAGTTCGGGATTCTGTTGTATCATATGGTTCAAATGGCTCTGAGCACTATGGGACTCAACTTCTGAGGTCATTAGTCCCCTAGAACTTAGAACTAGTTAAACCTAAGTAATCTAAGGACATCACAAACATCCATGCCCGAGGCAGGATTCGAACCTGCGACCGTAGCGGTCTTGCGGTTCCAGACTGCAGCGCCTTTAACCGCACGGCCACTTCGGCCGGCTTCTGTTGTATCAGGTGGATTGCAAGTGTGTTACGCTGGTGCACGAGTTCGTAGTGTTTTTGTTTGCAGTTGGTACCCCGGTTGCTATGGGTTTATTTATTGATTGTCATTTTCTCTTAGTAATTGGCTGTTGCTATTTGAGTTTACACAGTGTCATTTTGTCTTTAGGAGGTAGTGAGTGCCGACCGCGGTGGTCTAGCGGTTCTAGGCGCTCAGTCTGGAACCGCGCGACTGCTACGGTCGCAGGTTCGAATCCTGCCTCGGGCATGGATGTGTGTGATGTCCTTAGGTTAGTTAGGTTTAAGTAGTTCTAAGTTCTAGGGGACTGATGACCTCAGATGTTAAGTCCCATAGTGCTCAGAGCCATTTTTGAGGTAGTGAGTGAAGTTGTGGATGCTAGAAAATGGAGTGCAAAGTGAAGGGATTGGAACATTTCCGACGTATCTTATGTTTGAGTGCAATAGAGGGGTGACAGCAGCGGAGGAAGACAGAAACATTTGCGCCGTGTAAGGATATAATGCCATTGGACAGAGCACGGCAAGAAAATGGTTTTCTTTTTTAAGGAAGTTCGTTTTGACATTCGTGACTCTGTACGTTCAGGAAGACACTCGGCGTTTGATGAGGATCGTTTAATCACATTAATCCACAATGATCCACATCAGGGTACTGGAGAACTAGCAGTTGTGGTGAACTGTGATCACTCCACCATCGTGCCACTTTTATATGCAGTGGGTAAGGTTCAAAAATCGGGCGCATGGGTAACGCATGCTCTAAGCCAAAATCACAAAAATCAGCGAGTTCATCTCAACTTGCTCTTCATCAATTAGTTCGTGAACAACACCGACCTTTCCTACCCTGTTCCATTATTGGTGAGGAGCAATGGTGTCCTTAAGCTAATATAACGAAAAGAAAGGAATGGTTGAGTCCAACAAACCAGCAACTCCCCGTACAAACATCTGGACGGATCCACAAGAGACAATATTATGATCTGGTGGAACAACTAGTACGGTGTGGTGTACTGCGAATTGCTTCGCCGAGTTGTAACCATCACTGCTGGCATTTATTGTCAACAACTAAGAACAACGACCAAGAAGTTTACATGAAGAGATGCTACTCCACGATAGCGCCCACCCGCATTCTGTTAAACTGACAAAAAACACTATACAGGAATTGGGTTGAGAAGTCATTGTGCACCCACCTTATTCACCTGATCTTGCGCCATCAGATTTTCACGTTTTCCGCTTTCTGTCGAACAGTGGGGAAGGAGTGCATGCACAGGTACAGATAACGATCTTACTATCACATCCTCTGTCATGTTACACATCCGGTATCAGGTTACCTTCTTGGGTTCCTTGCTTTCTCCCACTTCCTCTCTCCGGAGAACCAAGGAGAATTGGTCAAAGCTCAGCCAGTGGCATGACTCAGGTAACTGCGCCATGTGACACAAAAATGGCGGGCATCCTCCCCCCCCTCCTCCCCCTGGACCAATGAGGATAATGCATCCTCTCCACACCATCTTTTATAACTGGTGCATTTGTGTGTGAGGGTTTACTCGGGAGCTGAACAGCAATGGGAGTGCATGTGTCAATTTCCTAATAGTAAATTACGTTAAATCACATCACTTGAGTTCTGTTTGTTAACAACAATATTACGTGACACCAGCAGAGACCACACCCAGACAGACATGTAAGTACTCTAGTTTATACCTATTTTTCAGTATTCTTCATGGTTTCCACACTTTTTCTTATTTTTCACTCTTTTTCGACAATTTTCGTGTTTTATAACGAGGGGCACACTGAAGCGTAGGGAAATGTTATGTCTTTATGTTTATAACAAATACCATCGTTCTAGGTCTATTTGTAAATAAAAGTATTGCGAGACACCTTCAGATATCTGAGTACAGTCATTCTAACATATTTTTTCTTGTGTGTTGTTGTGGTGTTCAGTCCAGAGACTGGTCTGATTCAGCTCTCCATGCTACTCTATCCTGTGCAGGCTTCTTCATCTCCCAGTACCTACTGCAACCTACATCCTTCTGAATCTGCTTACTATATTCATCTCTTCGTCTCCCACTACGAATTTTACTCTCCACGCTGTCCTCCAATACTAAATTGGTGATCCCTTGATGCCTCAGAACGTGTCCTACCCACCGATCCCTTCTTTTAGTCAAGTTGTGCCACAGT
Organism: Schistocerca serialis cubense; assembly: GCF_023864345.2. NCBI lineage: Eukaryota > Metazoa > Arthropoda > Insecta > Orthoptera > Acrididae > Schistocerca > Schistocerca serialis. The sequence goes on along the minus strand of NC_064647.1, from coordinate 57,808,232 downwards.
TTCCTCTTCTTCCCAGTTCTATTCAGTACCTCCTCATTGGTTATGTGATCTACCCATCTAATCTTCAGCATTCTTCTGTAGCACCACATTTCGAAAGCTTCTATTCTCTTCTTGTCTAAACTATTTATCGTCCCCATGTTTCACTTCTATACATGGCTACACTCCATACAAATACTTTGTATCTTAACAAATTTCTCTTCTATATAAACGCCTTCCTTGCCATTGCCAGTCTACATTTTATATCCTCTACTTCGACAGTCATCAATTATTTTGCTCCCAAGATAGCAAACCTCTTCTACTACTTTAAGTGTCTCATTTCCTAATCTAATTGCCTCAGCATCACCTGATTTAATTCGACTACATTCTGTTAACCTCGTTTTGCTTTTGTTGATGTTCATCTTATATCCTCCTTTCAAGACACTGTCCATTCCCGTCAACTGCTCTTCCAAGTCCTTTGTTGTCTCTGACAGAATTACAAAGTCACCGGCGAGCTTCATGAATTTTAATTCCTGCTCCGAATTTCCTTTTGTTTCTTTTACTGCTTGCTGAATATATAGATTGAATGACATCGGGGATAGGCTACAACCCTGTCTCATTCCCTTCCCAACCATATCTTCCCTTTCATACCCCTCGACTTTTATAAGTGTCATCTGGTTTCTGTACAAATTGTAAATAGCGTTTCGGTCCCTGTATTTTACCTCTGCCACCTTCAGAGTTTGAAAGAGAGTATTCTAGTCAACATTGTCAAAAGCTTTCTCTAAGTCTACAAATGCTATAAGGATAGGTTTGCGTTTCCTTAATCTATCTTCTAAGATAAGTCGTAGGGTCAGTATTGCCTCACGTGTTTCAACATTTCTACGGAATCCAATCTGAACTTCCCCAGGGTCGTCTTCTACCAGTTTTTCCATTCATTTGCAAAGAATTCGTGTTAGTATTTTGCAGTCGTGACTTATTAAACTGATAATTCAGTAATTTTCACACATGTCAACACCTGCCCTCTTTGGGATTGGAATTATTATATTCTTCTTGAAGTCTGAGGGTATCTCGCCTGTCTCATACATCTTGCTCACCAGACGGTGGAGTTTTGTCAGGGCTGGCTGTCCCAAGGGTATCAGTAGTTTTAATGGAATGTTGTCTACTCCGGGGGCCTTGTTTCGGCTTAGGTCTTTCAGTGCTCTGTCATACTCTTCACACAGTATCATATCTCCCATTTCATCTTCATCTACATCCTCTTCCATTTCCATAATATTGCCGTCCAGTACATCGCCCTTGTGTAGGATCTGTGTGTACTTCTTCCACGTTTCTGCTTTCCCTTTGTTGCTTAGAACTGGTTTTCCATCTGAGCTCTTTGTATTCATACAAGTGGTTCTCTTTCCTTCAAAGGTCTCTTTAATTTTCCTGTAGGCAGTATCTATCGTACCTCTGGTGATATATGCCGCTATATCCTTACATTTTTCCTCTAGCTATCCTGCTTAGCCATTTTGCACTTCCTGTCGATCTCATTTTTGCCTGCTTCATTTACTGCATATTCATATTTTCTCCTTTCATCAATTAAATTCAATATCTCTTCTGTTACCCAAGGGTTTCTACCAGCCCTCGTCTTTTTACCTACTTGCTCCTCTGCTGCCTTCACTATTTCATCCCTCACAGCTACCCATTCTTCTTCTATTGTGTTTCTTTACCCCGTTCTTGTCAATCGTTCCCAAGTGCTCTCTCTGAAACTCTCTGCAACCTCTGGTTCTTTCAGTTTATCCAGGTCCCACCTCCTTAAATTCCTACTTTTTTTCAGTTTCTTCAGTTCTAGTGTACAGTTCATAACCAATAAATTGTGGTCAAAGTCCACATCTTCCTCTGGAAAAGTCTTACAATTTAAAACCTGGTTCCTGAATCTCTCTTGCCATTATATAATGTGTGTGAAATCTTCCAGTATCTCCAAGCCTGTTCCACGTATACAACCTTCTTTCATGATTCTTAAACCAAGTGTTAGCTACGATTAAGTTATGTTCTGTGCAAAATTCTACCAGGCGGCTTCCTCTTTCGTTCCTTGCCCCATTCCATATTCACCTACTACTTCTCCTCCTCTTCCTTTTAATACTATCGAATTCCAGTCCCCAATGACTACCAAATTTTCCTCTCCTTTCACTATCTAAATAACTTCTCTTATCTCATCATACATTTCTTCAATATCTTCGTCATCTGCAGAGCTGGTTGGCATATAAACTTGTACTACTGTGGTAGGTGTGGGCTTCGTGACTATCTTGGCTACAATAATGCGTTCGCTATGCTGTTCGTAGTAGCTTACCCGCGCTCCTCTATTTTTTTATTCGTTATTAAACGTACTCCTGCATTACCTCTATTTGATTTTGTATTTATAACGCTGTATTCACCTGACCCGAAGTCTTGTTCCTCCTGCCACCGAACTTCAGTAATTCCCACTATATCTAACTTTAACCTATCCATTTCCAGTTTTAAATTTTCTCACCTACCTGCCCGATTAAGGGATCTGACATTCCACGCTCCGATCCGTAGAACGCCAGTTTTCTTTCTTCTGATAACGACGTCCACCTTAGTAGTACCCGCCGGGAGATCCGTATGGGGGACTATTTTACCTCCTTAATATTTTACGCAAGACGACGCCATCATCATTTAACCATACAGTAGAGCCCGGAGTTGTGGTTGGTGCCTAACATTGCCGTTACATCAGTTCTGGCCGAGAGCCCTCATGCTCGCGGTAACATCGAGAAGCTGATTCCAAGTCGTCGGTGAAAATATCAAAGGCTTGCAAGTACACACCGCTCTCCCATCTATATTCAAAGTATAATTTCAATATGGTACGGAACTGCTCGTACGATTGTGGCCTCCAGACCGCGAAAGGGACAGGTCGACATATCTGTCTAACGGTAATCCAGACACGATCCACGGGCGTGGTAGAGAAATTTGCGCAATGTATGTGTAATCACCTGCGACCTAGTAGCTGTCACAAATGGCGGGCAGTCGTCCAGGGAGAGGGTGTCCCGTCACAGCACAACGTGTCGTAACTTGCCAACGCCTTTGCAGATAAACGCTGCTAACAGTTTAAGAGCCAAGCAATCCCTCCCCTCCTGGCCTCGCCATCCTTTCCTCTCTCTGGGTCAGCACGTAGGCGAACCAGGCGTAACTCGCACACACCTTTGCAAGTACAGGTTGCTAACAGATTCAGCGCTAAGCACGTCTCTCCCCACCACTCTTCCTCTCTGGACCATTCAGAAACACATTCCCACTCCTCCCCCCCACGCAGCCGTTATGCTTTTAAAATGCACTTACAGCCAGGCAGCATTTCGAGGACGAATGAGGACTCGTAGCAAAATAAATCCTACAACTATAAGCGACATTAATATAAGCCTCTTGTGTTAACCACAGGGAAATGCGGGTATTACACTGCGGAGGGGGGTATCCGCAGCAAGCAATCTCCAGAGGCCTTTTGGTAAAGATACTGGCGAACCGCCTGTCGACTGTGAAGCAGACAGCAGGGACTGTCAGAATAAAAACATTCTAAAATTAATTTATATTGCACGTCTGTGACCTGCTGCATACAGTGTTAGTAACAAGAAAAGCATTATTTAGTAGCAAAAGCAATCCATACTTGTACTGGTTACAATAACAGGTGTGGGACGTTAAGATTCCACCACAGTCAGCCTCTCACAAATCCTTTGAAACTGCGACAGCAAAATATAGTTGATGACGATGCATAAATCAGGTTATATAGGAGACTGATAGGCCTACTTCTGAGAGAACGGTGGCAAAATCAACCTGCAGAGCTGTATTTTATTAAGTCGATCGTACTCGGAGGTTTGTGGGGCGCCCGACTGCGCGGTCGTCAGCGCCCTCACCAAGTCCTAATTTTTACACAGTCCAATGTAGCCATTGTCACGAATGATGGTGATGGTCATGATGAAATGACGAGGACAACACAAACACCACCCAGTACCCGGGCAGAGAAAATCCCCAACCAGGAGGGGGGATTGAACCCGCAATTGTACTGGAAGGAAAACGTTTTGAGACAAATGTGCAGTAACCTGTGTCATTTTTGCCGTCGTGATGTGGGCCATCAAAAAGCTGTTTGAGAACTTTTGTAGTGTTATAATACAGTCGATGCATCACAAGACAAGCTCATACACTGTTTCGCATGAACAACATAAAGGAGCTATGGTCAGCCAATGCGTTTGATAAAGTTGCTGACCAACATCGTAGCAGTAACTCTTTTTTCGCTGTTAACACTCCCCTTAGTAAGTGGATGACTTCTCTTATGTCTAGTATTTCTTTTGAATTATGCCTGTGTACGCATTGGGCTGTCAGTAAAAAATAGTGTTCTATGGAAGTAGCTCTTGCTATAGTTATAGCCTACAGCCATTAAAACAACCTGGTAGGAGCGTCAGGCTATTGAATATATACCGCATTGTGTCGTAACACACTATGGTAATCGTGAACAAGTTATGTACGTGATAAGTAATTACTCAATCGTAAGCCGCTTCCGACGACGCCTCTAGCGTCGGGGGAGGGATAGAGAGAGGAAAGCCTACGGGTGGAATAATGTAATGTGCGTTTACAGCAGAATGACGTCATCACATTGCCTCCAACAGCAACTCATGTGTTTTAACGTTAGTGATGCCGTTTGGAGGATTAAGTATATGCGCTGGCTATGTTGGGGCACTGTATCGAAGGTGGATGGCATAAAACAAAACACCATGTTACGTCTGGCCATGTGAGCAGTAAGAAATTATTTACCAGGTGTAGAAGTATGAAACCGGAATTTCCCTATAGATGGTGCTAGCCGTCAGTGTATGGCCCGTGAGACCGCGTCTGCAACGCCATCTGCTTCCTGTAACGGCTGACGACGAATGTCAGCACGCAGTAAGCCAAGCTCCGTAGATCGGTATCTCTTTCAAACCCATAAACATGTCGAGTTTTATGTGTACGAAGTACGATTTGCGGTGCGGACGCCATTGGTTTTCTGTTATAAGTTGAAGACAACTGCTGCTGAATCGCATGGAATGCTTGTCGAAGCATTCAGCGAACATGCTCTTGGGAAAACACAGTGTTTCGAGTGGTTCAAAAAATTCAAACGTGGTGGTTTTGACGTGAGAAACGAAGAGCGCGGGAAACGACCGAAAAAGTTCTAAGGCAACGAACTGCAGTCCTTATTGGTTGAAGATGATTCTCAAACTCAACAGGAACCCACAGAACAACTGAACGTGACACAGAAAGCTGTGGGAAAGATGCAGAAAGTGGGAAAATGGGTTCCGCATGAACCGAATTAAAGACTGCAAGAAAATCGAAAGTCCACTTGCTAAATGCTGCTCTCCAGATACCAAAGGAAGTCGTTACTCCATCGAATAGTGACAGGTGATGAAAAATGGATATATTTTGAGAATCCTAAGCGTCGTAAATCATGGGTGAATCCAGGCAAACCACACACAGCCACTGCAAGACCAAATCGCTTTGGAAGGAAGACAACGCTCTTTGTTCGGCGTGATCGGAAGGGTGTCATCTGTCATGAGGTGCTAGAATCTGGTGAAACCGTTAACACTGATCACTACCAACAGCAAATGATTGGGAACGAAGTTTTTCGCGACGGCACTGATATGTAAAACATTCGCGGTATTCTTGCCGCGTCAGTTCTGGATAAAATCTCGAGCTTTCGACGACTACCTCCATCGTCATCGTCAGAAGCAACTGACTGTTGCAACAGTCAGTTGCTCCTGACGATAACGATGGAGGTAGTCGTCGATAGCAAATGATATATTTATATCGAGAATTACGTGAAAAACGACCAGAGCATTGAAAAAGGTAACACAAAGTCATATTGCTTCATGATATCGCCCCATCACACACACATCAAAACGGGTCAGGGAAACGATCGAGGCGTTCAGTTGGTAAATACTAGGGCATCCGGCTTATTCTCCAGACTTGGCTCCGTCCTATTATCATCTGTTTGCACCACTGGAACACGGTCTCGCTGAACAAGGCTTCAATTCGTTTGAAAATGTACGAAAATGACTCGCTGACTCGTTCGCTTCAAAAGAAGTAGCCTGTCGGAGAGGTGGAAGAAAAGTATAAATAGCAATGGAGATTATTTTGAATAAAATATTGTTTATTGGTTTCAAACAACAGACTTGTAATTATTGCAACCAGACTCCGGTTTCATGCTTCTACACCTGGTATTCTTGTACAGTTACGTATCAAAAAAATAGATAAATATCGAAAAATATGAAAATTCGGTAGGAAGTGTGGATTCGGTGTGGTCGCAGAGGATATCTGCATTTATACTTAAGAGTATGGTATTAATGTGACATAAGCACAGGAAGAAATTGTGTGGAAAGTCTCTTGGATGCTTTCCTAGAAACCTATAACGATGAGTGATGTATTAGAATCACTACACCATCTCTCACCAAATTGACAGGTGAGTGCTAAAGGTTAAGGGGGAGAGAGCTTGTCGTGCACCGTTTGGGGAAAATATATGGATTCTATTGTTAATATCGATGGAGGTCGCGACAAGCGGCCAAAGCTATGCTTAGGAAAAACTTAATTATTATACGGATGTGGTAATCGGTCGGGATGAGCTGTAACGAGTGGATACTGGAATAGTGGTGGCGCCTCATATACCTCGCTTACGTAACATGAGACCACGACTTCTACATGGACGTCGAATGCCACGGAAACTGCGATGTTTTTGTGGACAACGATAAGACTGTTTAAAATGGATGACCTGTCGTACAGTAGAGATATATAATAAATTTATGTGTCAAATCACAAGCTCCGGTGTGAACAAAGTTATCGATAACCGCCTTGCAGATTTAATGAAGCGTCCAGACGTGTGACTATGAGGAGCTTTTACGTACTCCTTGGCCAAAGTCCATAGTATTATCAGGCTTGAGGATACAATGTACAACTACAGAATGTATTTTGTGTGTCAGCCTGTGCAAGACTGGTTAAGTGTTTTTCAACTGTAACAGACAGTATTTATAATGTGCTCCAGTGTACTCTGTGCCAGTTACATCCATGTGGTGTCAACCGAGGATAACTTGCAGAACAGCAGTATTTGTGTACTAGAGGTAGTGAGAATACTCGAAAATTGCCTTAAATCGTCCTGAGACCCAAGACCGAGGAAACCTTATTAATTATGTTCCGTCTGGATACAGTTTTAATTATTTACTACACTGAGATTCGTAACACTGACTCCAACAAAGACGACGTAAGGTGTTACTGGGAAGTGGTGTATTGAAGAATAAGAAACAATTTTCTCTCAATTCCAGAGACTTTTCTTCACAATACCGTGAAGTATCAGGTAAAGATATCTTCGAATTAGGGCTGGTACCCACTAACACAGCAGATCTGCGTGGTAGGTCTCGGCTGCGGTCGTAACCTGAGCTTGAGGGATGCTGAAATCGTGCTCCACCCACCAGTCCACATCTCATCGTTGCTGGGTGGGGCAGGTCACGTCCATCACTGCTGAATCGTCCACGGTCGGCTACAGCTGTATCTGCCATTCTGTGAGCTCCTCCTGTCATAGTCCACCGCTTGTAAAAACATTTGAAAAATTATTACTTGTAAACCAGGTTTCTTTTTTCCAAGCACAGCTTGATAATCCTCATAAGTAAATTAGTGAGCTGTAGAAACATATTTTTCCCCTCTCTCAATGCGAAAGAGTTGGGATGATCGTCCGTTCGTCACACATGTTACAACTTGGGGGACTGCTATACGCTATTGAATCGAGATTTGGAGACATGCTTGTTATTTACAGTTTCTAAAACCGTCAAAAGCGTCATCTTTCCCAGAGATTTTTACTGGTGTGTGAAGAATATTGGGGAAAAAATCTATCGAAAGTAATTCTGATAATGCAAAAGAGAGGATTAACTGGTTGTTGTCTAGGTGTTTAAAGGAATCAGTGTGAGTAGGCGTAAATTAGGTTGTTGAAGGGGTGGCGATCCTTCATGACCAAAAGTGCGTCCATCTTTAACCAGATGTTGTTTTCTGACATCAGTACAAATAATTGTCATCTTGTGTTTACCAGACACGTGCAAAAGGTGACAAAAGAGAGAGAGAGAAGTGGTAAATACTAAGACAGGTCGATTTGATATCTAAAACACTATATTCCTGGGAATTAAGATAGATATGGGTGACCTGTAAATAGTCACTCGTATTCCTGACAGTCACGTCAAATGATCGGTTATAGAACCGTTTCCCTATGGTTGTAATCATTTAACATCGAAATATGCGTTCCAAAGGCTGACCTACACAATAATAGCGAACTGACAGGTATGTAAAATTACTAAGATAGATTGACTTGGGATAAACCCACAGCTACCTGGAAAATTAATGTACGTATGACAGGGTGAAAGCACGTCCAATTCCACCAAAATGGACTGATGGGTTACACAAAATACCAAACGGGATTCTGACAGTGTTGATGTTGCACATCCGAATGACTATTCGCTGTAAGCAAATCAGTATGGAAAATGCTAGTGTGAGTACATCTGACAATGCAAAGAACAACTACGCATCTGCTCCAGAAGATCTGCGATATAGAAAACATTATGCCTTCGTGATGCAAATATGAGACATGGTTGTCGAAAAGGCCTACTGAATTTACCGAATATATATACCTGAGATAGTTCTACAGTTTGAGGTGAGTAATACCAGCTCTGATGTAATTGATCATGACATCTTTTCTGATTATGACTCCAAACATGCCAATACAGGTTATATTTTAAGCTGGATGTGTACATGTGCAAGACTGTAGTTGTAATGGATTATTCGCTAATGGTAGGATGCAGTACCTCGATGCTCTATTTAAGAAAAAGACAATCAGGACCTATAAAGGTTTATAAAACAATACCTATATACCTGCAGTTTTAACATAGTAGTCTATTACATAAAACAGCTGTACTGGCAACCGAACTAATTGTGGAATTGAAAGCTACTCTGCCAGATGATTGAAATCATCTCATCTTCCGCCATTACTTTCTACAGCATCAAGGCTGGTAGACCAGCTTACTTTTGCTCTCACAGCTGTTGTTGATGAAAACATTGTCTTTCAAGATGTGCCACGGTTCACTATACAGTACGAATGTCAGTGTGGTGATAGCTGTGATTGGTTTCGGATAAGTAATTATTTATCACGTACATAACATGTATAGGATTACTTTGGTGTACTACGACAGAATACGCAATTTCATCAAAAGCCTGATACCCTTACCAGGTTGTTTTAATGGCTGTAGGCTACAACTATAGCAAGAGCTACTTCCATAAAACTCTTATTTATTACTGACAGTCCAATGCTTACATAAGCATAATTCAAAAGATATTATAGACGTAGGAGAAGTCATCCGTTTAATAAGGAGATTGTTAACAGCGACAGAAAGAGTTACTGTTACGATGTTATTCAGCTACCTTATCAAACGCATTGGTTGGTCATAGCTCCTTTCTTTTCTTCGTAGGAAACAATGTGTGAGTCTTCTTGTGATACATCGACCGTAATATAACACTGCATAAGTTCTCAGAATGCTTTGTTAATGGTCCACATCACTACGGCAAACATGACACAGGTTACTACACATTTGTCTCAAAACGTTTTCCTTCCATTACAATCGACTTAATAAAATATAGCTCTGCAGGTAGACTCTGCTACCGTTCCTCTCAGGCCGACCGGTGTGGCCGAGCGGTTCTAGGCGCTACAGTCTGGAACCGCTCGACCGCTACGGTCGTAGGTTCGAATCCTGCCTCGGGCATGGGTGTGTGTGATGTCCTTAGGTTAGTTACGTTTAAGTAGTTCTAAGTTCTAGGGGACTGATGACCTCAGAAGTTAAGTTCCATAGTGCTCAGAGCCATTTGAACCAAGCCGTTCCTCTCAGAAGTTTTAGTCTCCTATATTACCAGATTTATGCATCGTCGTCAACTATGTTGAGCTGTCGGAGTTCTAATGATAGGTAAGAGGCGGATTCTTGGTAGAATCTTAACGTCCCACACCTGCTGATATTATTGTAACCAGCATAAGTATGGATTGCTTTTGCTACTAAATAATGCTTTTTTTGTTAATAAGACTGTATGCAGCAGCTCACAGATGTGTAACATAAATTAATTTTAGAACGTTTTTAATCTGACGGTCCCTACTGTCTGCTTCGCAATCGACAGGCGATTCGCTGGTTCTTCATCAAGAGGCTTCTGGAAATTACTTGTAGCGCGCCTCCCCCCCTTCCACCCCCCTCCAATCTCTAGGTCTGCACCAGTCCTGCTCACGTTTGAGGGATATTCATTAATAACGCACAGAAATGTGTTTCGTGGCATGTATAGCAGTGTGTTAGCAATCTAGCGTATGTTGATTGGTTGTTTTGGGGAAGGAGACCAGACAGCGAGGTCATCGGTCTCATCGGATTAGGGAAGGACGGGGAAGGAAGTCGGCCGTGCCCTTTGAAAGGAACCATCCCGGCATTTGCCTGGAGCGATTTAGGGAAATCACGGAAAACCTAAATCAGGATGGCCGGACGCGGGATTGCACCGTCGTCCTCCCGAATGCGAGTCCAGTGTCTAACCACTGCGCCACCTCGCTCGGTTCTAGCGTATGTCTTTGGAACTCTATCCATCAGTAGAAATTATCTACGGTACACGGATTTCCCTGTGGTTAATATGCTTGGCTCATAGTATTGTGTTCGCTTATACTTGTAGGATTTATTTTGTTGCGAGTCCGCATTCCTCCTGGGAATGCTGCCTGACTGTAAGTGCATTCACCATGTCTGCCAGTTATGCCTGGTTTGTGTAGGTGGTGGTCCAGAGAGAGAAAAATATGGAGGAGTGAGAAGGGGCAGGGGGGGGGGGGGGGTGCGTGGCTCTTAAACTGTTAGCAGCGTTTATGTGCAAATGCGTCGACAAGTTATGACAAGTTTTGCTGTGGCGGGACGCTCTCTCCCTGGACGACTGCCCGCCATTTGTGATAGCTACTAGGTCGGAGGTGATTACACATATATCGCGCAAATTTCTCTACCACGCCTGGGGAGCTTGTCTGGATTACCGTTAGACAGATGTGTCGATCTGGCCCGTTCGCGGTTTTGGAGGCCACATTCGTACGAGCAGTTCCGCACCGTATTAGCATTATCCGGTGAATACCAGGAGGAGAGCGGTGTGCATTTGCAATAGTCTTTGATAATTTCACACAAGACTTGGGATCAGTTTGCCGTTATTACCATGAGCATGAGAGCTCTCTGCCAGAAGTATGAGGGTGTTATGGCGACATGATTCCGTTGTGGTTTTCACAGATAGTGGACTATTCTCTCTAGAGGTGTCCTCGAAATACACTAGCTTTGGCTGGAGGCATCAGAGTTTTACTATGACTTCACATAATCTAGTAATACAGTGTGGTAATTTTTTATATGCCCTACACTATCTTTGACTTATAGACGTCTCTATGATATCACTGTTTCTATCAACGTGTTCGTTTCTATTACTATGACGTCACCACTAGTAATGGAGTGGTGGCTTAGCAATGGCACACAAATCGGGATCAAACTGACAACTTCATGGCGTCGACGCTACGCAAAGCGACGACGTGACGCAAAACGTTGCCACACTGTCACATGACGTCGTGACGTGTTCCGTAAACATAATTGTACTTAGATATCTGCCTAGGTGTGGTCTCTGCAGATGTCACCTAATATTGTTATTAACAAATAGACGTAGAGTGGCGTAATTTGTTATAAACATATAGACAGAACACTTCCCTACGCTCCAGAGTGCATCCTACTATAAAATAGGAAAATTGTGGAAAATGGATGAGAAATATGTAAGAGTGTGGAAAGATATTGAAAAATATTGAAAAATACGTGTAAATGAGAGTACTTGCGTATCTGTCTTGGTGTGAACTATGCTGCTGCTGTCACGTATATTGTTATTAACTAACAGAAAACTCAAGTGACGTCACTTAAAAATAATTTGATAGTAACAAATGCACACATCCTGACCCTGTGCTGTCCAGCTTCTGAGTAACCCCTGACATACAAGTGCCCCAGTTATCAAAGATGGAACTGTGAAGCAGGTGCATTATCCTCACTGTTATAGAGGGAGAGGGGGGGTTACCGCCATTTTTATGTCACATAGCCCAATTGCCTGGGTGATTCCCCCTTTCATCAAATCCCCTTGGTTTTCCGGGGTGAGGGAGTAGTGGAGGAAGCAAGGAGCCCAAGTAGATAGCCTGATATCGGATGCCATAAGATGATTTTCTGCACCCTTGCTGTTCGACTGAGAACGGAAAAGTTGAAAATCTGAGAACGCAAGCTCAGGAGAATAAAGTGCGTGCGGAATGACATCCCAACCCAACTCTTGTATACTGCTATTTGTCCGTCTGGCAGAATGTGAATAGGCGTTATTGTGGAGTGGCATCACTTCCCGCAAACTTCCTGGTTGTTGTTGGATTGTGTCTGCAAGACGTCTCAGTTGTTAACAATAAATGTCAGCCGTGACGGTCACACCACACCGTCACTGTTGTTCCACCAGGTGCACAACATTATTTCTTGTGAATTCGTGCAGGTCTGTTTACTGGCAGTTGCTGCTTCGTTTGTATTCAACCATTCCTTTCTTGTCATTATGTTAGCATAGAGAAACTATCTGTCGTCACCAGCAGCGGTACAGAACAGGAATGGTCGGTGTTGTTCACTAACCAATTGATGACGAACAAGCTGAGATGGACATAAGGCCACTCGCTGATGTTTTTGATTTTGGCTTAGAGGATCCTGTATCCATACGCCCGATTTTTGAACCTTACCCATTGCATACAATAGATGCACGATGGTGGAATGGTCACAGCTCATCACAATCGCCAGTACTCGTGTGTACTGGCGTGGATCATTGTAGATTAATGTGTGTAAACAATCTTCATCAAACCCCTAAGCTATTCTTGAACGTCTAGTCACTAATGTGAAAGCGATTCTCCTTAAAACGAGAATACATTTCCATGTCGTGCTCTTTGTAATGGCATTATCCCCATACACAGCGCAAATGCTTCTAGCTGCCTCTCCTGTTGTCACCCCTCCATTGTACTCAAACAGAGGAATACGTAGGAAATGTTCCTATTTCTGCACTTGCCACTCCATTTTCCAGCGTCCACAGCTCCACTCACTATCTACAAGTAACAAAATGACAATAAGTTAACTCAAATAGTAACGATGAAGGTCGTGCGGTAGCGTTCTCGCTTCCCACGCCCGGGTTCCCGGGTTCGATTCCCTGCGGGGTCAGGGATTTTCTCTGCCTCGTGATGGCTGGGTGTTGTGTGATGTCCTTAGGTTAGTTAGGTTTACGTAGTTCTAAGTTCTAGGGGACTGATGACCATAGATGTTAAGTCCCATAGTGCTCAGAGCCAGAGTAACGATGAACAACAAATAAGAAGTGACAGTCGATAAAAAAAAAACCATAGAACCGTAATACCAACATGCAAAAAAAAAAAAAAAAAAAAAAAAACGCTACGAACTTCTGCATCTATCTAATATTATAACTGATTTCAAATGGTAAGTTGTAAACTGCGTCACAACGAATTCCTAAACTATAATATTGTGTAGTGTTGACACTAATCACCTCACCTGAGTTGTGGCGGTACTCGGTGCTTCCACTTATTAAAGTGATTATTTGGTTGCAGTCTTAATTTTTCCTCAACTTAACATGGAACGTGTTGCTGAGAAGGTGGTACTGCAAAACAATATCATCTTCTGAGATCTTGAACTTTCCAAAGAATCACATGCCGAATTAGAGGATTTCAGGACGGCTATCACGAAAGCTGTAATTAAATTCTGAAGACGCATGTGGCATTCCAGAGTCAGTTTCACACTTTAGATTTTTTTAGTAAACAGCAAGTAAACACCGGAGCAGGCACATGCGCGAGGGCACTTCTTACTGCGACCTTAACGCCGGGACTTGCGTCGCAGGCGAACGAAACGTGTGTTACATCTACATCTACATTCTACATTTATACTCCGCAAGCCACCCAACGGAGTGTGGCGGAGGGCACTTTATGTGCCACTGTCATTACCGCCCTTTTCTGTTCCAGCCGCGTATGGTTCGCGGGAAGAACGACTGCCTGAATGCCTCCGTGCGCTCTCGAATCTCTCTTATTTTACATTCGTGATCTCCTCGGGAGGTAGGGGGAAGAAATATACTCGATACCTCATCCAGAAACGCACCCTCTCGAAACCTGGCGAGCAAGCTACACCACTATGCATAGCGCCTCTCTTGCAGAGTCTGCCACTTGAGTTTATTAAACATCTCCGTAACGCTATCACGGTTACCAAATAACCCTGTGACGAAACCCGCCGCTCTTCTTTGGATCTTCTCTATTTCCTCCGTCAGACCGATCTGGTACGTATCCCACACTGATGAGCAATACTCCAGCATAGGTCGAACGAGTGTTTCGTAAGCCACCTCCTTTGTCGATGGACCACGTTTTCTAAGGACTCTCCCAATGAATCTCAACCTGGTACCCGCCTTACCAACAATTAATTTTATATGATCATTCCACTTCAAATCGTTCCGCACGCGTACTCCCAGATATTTTACAGAAGTAACTGCTACCAGTGCTTGTTCCGCTATCATATACAATAAAGGATCCTTCTTTCTATGTGTTCGCAATACATTACATTTGTCTATGTTAAGGGTCAGTTGCCACTCCCTGCACCAAGTGCCTATCCGCTGCAGATCTTCCTGCATTTCGCTACAATTTTCTAATGCTGCAACTTCTCTGTATCCGCGAAAAGCCGCATGGAACTTCCGACACTATCTACTAGGTCATTTATATATATTGTGAAAAGCAATGGTCCCATAACACTCCCTTGTTGCACGCCAGAGGTTACCTTAACGTCTGTAGACGTCTCTCCATTGATAACAACATGCTGTGTTCTGTTTGCTAAAAACTCTTCAATCCAGCCACATAGCTGGTCTGATATTCCGTAGGCTCTTACTTTGTTTAGCAGGCGACCGTGCGGAACTGTATCGAACGCCTTCCGGAAGTCAAGGAAAATAGGATCTACCTGGGAGCCTGTATCTAATATTTTCTGGGTCTCATGAACAAATAAAGCGAGTTGGGTCTCACACGATCGCTGTTTCCGCAATCCATGTTGATTCCTACAGAGTAGATTCTGGGTTTCCAAAGACGACATGATACTCGAGCAAAAAACATGTTCTAAAATTCTACAACAGATCGACGTCAGAGATATAGGTCTATAGTTTTGCGCATCTGCTCGACGACCCTTCTTGAAGACTGGGGCTACCTGTGCTCTTTTCCAATCATTTGGAGCCTTCCGTTCCTCTAGAGACTTGCGGTACGCGGCTGTTAGAAGGGGGGCAAGTTCTTTCGCGTACTCTGTGTAGAATCGAATTGGTATCCCGTCAGGTCCAGTGGACTTTCCTCTATTGAGTGATTCCAGTTGCTTTTCTATTCCTTGGACACTTATTTCGATGTCAGCCATTTTTTCGTTTGTGCGAGGATTTAGAGAAGGAACTGCAGTGCGGTCTTCCTCTGTGAAACAGTTTTGGAAAAAGGTGTTTAGTATTTCAGCTTTACGCGTGTCATCCTCTGTTTCAGTGCCATCATCATCCCGAAGTGTCTGGATATGCTGTTTCGAGCCACTTACTGATTTAACGTAAGACCAGAACTTCCTAGGATTTTCTGTCAAGTCGGTACACAGAATTTTACTTTCGAATTCACTGATCGCTTCACGCATAGCCCTCCTTACGCTAACTTTGACATCGTTTAGCTTCTGTTTGTCTGAGAGGTTTCGGCTGCCTTTAAACTTGGAGTGAAGCTCTCTTTGCTTTCGCAGTAGTTTCCTAACTTTGTTGTTGAACCACGGTGGGTTTTTTCCGTTCCTCACAGTTTTACTCGGCACATACCTGTCTAAAACGCATTTTGCGATTGCCTTGAACTTTTTCCATAAACACTCAACATTGTCAGTGTCGGAACAGAAATTTTCGTTTTGATCTGTTAGGTAGTCTGAAATCTGCCTTCTATTGCGCCTGCTAAACAGATAAACCTTCCTCCCTTTTTTTATATTCCTATTAACTTCCATATTCAGGGATGCTGCAGCGGCCTTATGATCACTGATTCCTTGTTCTGCACTTACAGAGTCGAAAAGTTCGGGTCTGTTTGTTATCAGTAGGTCCAAGATGTTATCTCCACGAGTCGGTTCTCTGTTTAATTGCTCGAGGTAATTTTCGGATAGTGCACTCAGTATAATGTCACTCGATGCTCTGTCCCTACGACCCGTCCTAAACATCTGAGTGTCCCAGTCTATATCTGGTAAATTGAAATCTCCACCTAGGACTATAACATGCTGAGAAAATTTATGTGAAATGTATTCCAATTTTTCTCTCAGGTGTTCTGCCACTAATGCTGCTGAGTCGGGATGTCGGTAAAGGGAGCCAATTATTAACCTAGTTCGGTTATTGAGTGTAACCTCCACCCATAATAATTCACAGGAACTATCCACTTCTACTTCACTACAGGATAAACTACTACTAACAGCGACAAACACGCCACCATCGGTTGCATGCAATCTATCCTTTCTAAACACCGTCTGTGCCTTTGTAAAAATTTCGGCAGAATTTATCTCTGGCTTCAGCCAGCTTTCTGTACCTATAACGATTTCAGCTTCGGTGCTTTCTATCAGCGCTTGAAGTTCCGGTACTTTACCAATGCAGCTTCGACGGTTTACAATTACAATATCGATTGCTGCTTGGTCCCCGCATGTCCTGACTTTGACCCGCACCCTTTGAGGCTGTTGCCCTTTCTGTACTTGCCCAAGGCCATCTAACCTAAAAAACCGCCCAGTCCACGCCACACAACCCCTGCTACCCGTGTAGCCGCTTGTTGCGTGTAGTGGACTCCTGACCTATCCAGTGGAACCCGAAACCCCACCACCCTATGGCGCAAGTCGAGGAATCTGCTGCTTGTCTTGATGCTATGAACGTCAGTTAACACAGTTTACGGCTAAAATGTTATTAATATATTTGTTTATTCAATTTTTTTTATAGCGAACCGAACTTTGTGATGGTGAGTTGTACGGGTTTCTCCTTCACTTCAGATGATACTGTAGTTACGTCACTGATGGAGCCATCATTATGCTTGAGTTTCAAGCGACAGAATGAGTTTTGTGTAACACTGTTGTAGTGTCAGAAACAATTAATAATGATAAATACACATTTCGGAAAGAAATATAACAGTACTCAACTGCGATGTGTCTATGAGCAGTTATGTACTTCTGTTGTGTGTTGCAAAATAAAATTTTTCCGGTACCGGGAATCGAACCCGAGCCTCCTGGGTGAGAGCCAGGTATCCTAGCCACTAGACCATACCGGAGATAGTTTGCAGTTCTACCAGCAACGTAGAAATTCTTAGGACAGACTGGCCTGCGTTACGTTAAACTGAACGTAAGAATGACGCCCACGGCCGACTTGTCGAATTCGGACGTAGTATATTTTTGGGCGGCGCGTGTCTGGGCACGGCAGGCTGGCTTTCTGTGGGTCAGGAAGTATAAACATAGCGAGCAACCGGCAAGGAGGACCTCGTCATCACGAAGCAGGGCTGCCTCGGCCTACGATAGCTGCCATCTTAAATTGTTGTCTCTTAAAGGCAACACACTTCTATTCTCAAAATTAGCAAGAATTGATAATCGAGTGTTTTGTGTAAGCATACATAAACCTCTTTCGCATTCACACAGTCCACAGATGTTCGTAAAAGCAGCTGTTTGTGCATCGAATCGGATATCAGATGACGACGATTCCCTCGTTTCGTCAGGTTTCGCCACTGTGATGCAGAAAAGGGTAAAAGAGAGGTGATGTGTGGTGAAAAGACTTCGTAAAGATACGAGAAACCTGTTCTCTCATTAAGATACTCTGGGCTGAAGATATATCCACGTGATTGTTATAATTACTTCAGGAACATTACACAAACCTATTTCAATTTTCTGTTGCTTGCAACACCTACGATTGAAACGAATGGTACAATAGTACCATCAAACGAAACACTGTCAGCGGTACTACGATTTATCGCGTGCTGCAGAGACTATGAAGACTTCAAATAGGCATCTGTACACGTCTGCATTATGCAAGTGTTGACTTTTGCTTTCATCTCTTTTTGCCCCGGATTAATAATGACTTCGATTTAATTTTTTTCTTTTCCTCTCCTGTAGTTAAGTTCTGGGAGAATTTATCTTTGTAATAACGAAATGTTTGCCTCTGACACCCTCAGTTGCTTAGTATTTTGTTATAAGTATGGAACCTACCTCTTTGCTCTACTGTGGTAGCAGCTTGCAACAAGACAAACTTTCCAGTAGTAAAATAAACTTATCCAGAAATTTTCAATGTTTTGCCTTATGTTGCATGAATAGTGTCCCCACGAGGACTGCATTACAACGCACATTTGCTTATCTAAGCCTGCTCGTTGTTGGACTTAGGCATATTACACTGAAGCGCCAAAGAAACTAGTACAGGCATACGTATTCAAATGACAAAGATGTGTAAACAGACATGCTGCGGTCGTCAACGCCAAGTGTCTGGCGCAGTTTTTAGATCTTACTGCTGCTTCAATGACAGGTCATCAAGATTTAAGTGAGTTTGAACGTGGTGTTACAGTCGGCGCACGAGCGATGGGACACAGCACCTCCGAGGTAGCGATTAAGTGGGGATTTTCCCGTACGACCATTTCACGGCAGTACCGTTGATATCAGGAATCCCGTAAAACATCAAATCTCCTCCATAAAAGGGACCAACGAGGACTGAAGAGATTCGTTCAACGTGACACAAGCGCAAACCTTCCGCAAATTGCTGCAGTTTTCAATGCTGGGCCATCAACAAGTGTCAGCGTGCAAACCATTCATCGAAACATCATCGATGTGGGCTTTCGGAGCCGAAAGCCCACTCGTGTACCCTTGATGACTGCAGAACACAAAGCTTCACGCCTCAACTCGGTCCGTCAACACCGACATTGAACTGTTGATGATTGGAACCATGTTGCCTGGTCGGACGAGCCTCGTTTCAATTTGAATCGAGCGGATGGGCGTGTATGGGTATGGAGACAACCTTATGAATCCAAGGAACCTCCATGTCAGCAGGGGACTGTTCAAGCTGGTGGAGGCTCTGTAATGGTGTGGGGTGAGTGGAATTGTAGTGATGTGGGACCCCTGATACGTCTAGATACGACTCAGGTGACACAGACGTAATTATCCTGTCTGATCACCTGCATCCATTCATGTCCATTGTGCATTCCGACGGACTTGGCCAATTCCAGCAGGACAACGCGACACCCCACACGTCCAGAATTGCTACCGATTGGTTCCAGCAATACTCTTCTGAATTTAAACGCTTCCACTGGCCACCAAACTCCCCAGACATGAACATTATTGACCATATCTGGGATGCCTTGCAACGTGCTGTTCAGAAGAGATCTCCACACCCTCTTATGGATTTATGGACAGCCCTGCAGGATTCATGGTGTCAATTCCCTCCAGCAGTACTTCATACGTTAGTCGAGTCCATGCCACTGTGTGTTGCGGCACTTCTGCGTGATCGCGGGGGCCCTACACGATATTGGGCAGGTGTTGCAGTTTCTTTGGCGCTTCAGTGTAGCATGCGTGCAGAAGCTTGAAAGTCGATGAAGCCTGAGGCAGTTTTGACAGTCCGAATAGTTACGCAGAATTACATTGCAGTCAAATATACCTGCTCACAATGGTTGGTCATTCATGCTTGTCAATCTTGCACTTGCCCTCGCGTGGTCACCTTGAGTTGGCGTGCAACCGACAGAGTGCTTTTCTCTCTCTCTCTATCTCTCTCTCTCTCTCCACCAGCTGTTTCCTCTTTTCCAGCTGAGTGGTTTTGTTCTGAATGGAGAGCCAATAGAGTAGTCCAGTTAATGCGATACAGACACTACAGCAACAACTGTATATAAACGTCCTGTGTTACAGATGGGTTTATAATATTAGTCTGCGAAACATTGTGACGGAAGGTACTTTTAATTGCATGATGAAAGCTCATCGGGCTAAATGTTATGTTATATTATGTTAACCGGGAACCTAGAAACGACGGAGAGGTTCCGTCCCCGCCGCAGCCGCAGTGGTCCGCATCCCTACGACGACTACCGCAGTCCACTGTACCCCTTCGCCGCCCCACACCGAACCCAGGGTTACTGTGCGGTTCAGCTCCCGGTGGACACCCCCCCCCCCCCCCCCCCCCCAGGGAACGTCTCACACCAGACGAGTGTAACCCCCATGTTTGCGTGGTAGAGTAATGGTGGTGTACGCGTACGTGGAGAACTTGCTTGCGCAGCAATCGCCGACATAGTGTAGCTGAGGCGGAATAAGAGGAACCAGCCCGCATTTGCCGAGCAGATGGAAAACCGCCTAAGAACCATCCACAGACTGGCCGGCTCACCGGACCTCGACCCAAATCCGCATGGCGGATATGGTCTAAGACCACAGGCTTTAAATTCTCTTTGGAGAAGATTGTTTGTGTAGATTTTAACCGTTCCCGTTCTCTTTTTAATCTCCATGTTTTAAAACTAGGAGACACTGTTCTCACCTTTAAGGAAAACGTAAAATATCTCGAGCTTATTTTTGATGAGAAGCTCACATGGTTGCCACACCTAAAGGATCTAGAAGTCCGCTGTTTCAGCCGGCCGAAGTGGCCGTGCGGTTAAAGGCGCTGCAGTCTGGAACCGCAAGACCTCTACGGTCGCAGGTTCGAATCCTGCCTCGGGCATGGATGTTTGTGATGTCCTTAGGTTAGTTAGGTTTAACTGGTTCTAAGTTCTAGGGGACTAATGACCTCAGCAGTTGAGTCCCATAGTGCTCAGAGCCATTTGAACCATCCGCTGTTTCAAGGCTTTAAACGTCCTTAAATGCGTCAGTCATAGGTCCTGGGGCGCTGACAGGGCACGTCTGCTCCAACTTTATAAGGCCTTTGTGCGACCTCGACTCGAATACGGATGTCAAGCTTATGAATCTGCAAGGCCTTCGTATCTCAAAATGTTGGATGTGATTCACCATGAGGGTATTAGGCTTTCAACGGGGGCTTATCGCACGAGTCTAGTTGCTAGTCTATGTGTCGAGGTTGGACAGCCTCCGCTGTCCATTCGGCGTCTTCTCCTCGTGGTACGGCAAGCATACAGGGCCGAGTCCACTCCTATTTCGTTGGCGTCCAACACCTTTTCACAGCCGGCACTGGAACTTCTCTTCCGCCACCGTCCGAAGGCAACAAAGCCGTTTGGCATCCGTGCAAAGGAGAGTCTCGAGTCAGTACACCTGGAGGGCATTAAGGTCCTCAACCAGGGATGGAGTACGGCATGTCCCTCGCTACTACAAAGGCCGAGATTACTTCTTGATCTGGCTGCTTACAAGAAGTATTGTACCCCGGACCACCTTTTTAAAATTAAATTTGTGGTGTCACCGCCAGACACCACACTTGCTAGGTGATAGCTTTAAATCGGCCGCGGTCCATTAGTACATGTCGGACCCGCGTGTCGCCACTGTCAGTGATCGCAGACCGAGCGCCACCACACGGCAGGTCTCGAGAGACACACTACTACTCGCCCCAGTTGTACGGACGACTTAGCTAGCGATGCAACACTGACGAAGCCTCGTTTATTTGCAGAGAAGATAGTTAGAATAGCTTTCAGCTAAGTCAGTGGCTACGACCTAGCAAGGCGCCATAGCAATTGATAGTTATCGTATGAAGCATGTCTCATCAAGAACGATGTATACAAATGATGGATAAAAGTTAACTATTCCAGAAGCTACGTACTTTTCTTTATAGCATTCATTACGTATCCTGTTTCAGACCTCACGCCATCCTGCGTGAGCTTATAGCTTGCATTTCGGCCTTCTCTAGCAATATAACAAAATTTACTGAGACTTTAGACCGCCATTCGGATTTTATTACTGTTTACACGGATGGGTCTAAACAGGGGGATTTTATGGGCTGCTCTGCTGTCTTTTCCGATACTGTGCGTAGGATAGAGCTCCCAGAGCAGATCTCAGTTTACTGTGGAGAACTGTTTGCCATTCTGAAAGCATTAGAGCATATGCAACAACATCATGGGGAGAAATTCATCATCTGCTCCGATTCCCAAAGTGCTCTACACGCTCTTGAACAGATGCACTCAGCAGATCGGATGGTGCAAGAAGTGCAGGACGCACTCCTGCTCTTGCAAAAGCAGGTCAAGGATGTAATTTTCTGCTGGGTTCCAGGGCACACAGGAGTTCCTGGAAATGAACTTGTAGACGCGGCTGCCAAGGTGGCTTGCTGCATCCCACTTCCTGCTCGCTGTTCCGTCCCCCTGGAGGCAATAACATCATTCGTGACTCGGAAGGTCATGCGTTGGTGGGAGACTCAGTGGCTGGAAGTGAGGGATAATAAGTTGCGAGCGGGGAAGGATTCAGTCCGACCGTGGCCTTCCTCCTTCCGGCAACGACGAGCTGAGGAAGTAGCCCTTACACGGCTTCGAATAGGACATTGTCCATTGACACATGGTTTTCTGTTACGTCGTAAGGAGCCACCAACGTGTCACATATGTGGGACACAGCTGTCGATACGACATATTTTAACTGAGTGTGTTTTATATGCGGGTTTGAGGGAAGATTTAAGTTTCCCACCAGACCTGCCCTCTATTTTAACTAATAATGAGGAGTGTGGCTAGAGTTTTACGTTTTTGTGTGATGCCTGGACTTCTTCCCAAAATATTGGGATTGAGATCTTAATGTGCTGTAAAGTGGTTTGGTCAAACAATTATTTGTAAGTGGTCACCCAGCCACAGTTAATTGTTTTTGCCTGTTTTGTACTGGTATTTTATTTTTAGTTTTTTCTACCTGTTTCGATGTGCTGTGTTCAATCTTGAAGTTTGAGCATTTACAATTCTCGCAAAGACCGGCTCTGAATTGATCCGTGTTTAACAGATCTTGGCAGCACTCGACAACATTTATTTTGGGAACGGGCGCTGATAACCTCGTTGTTGCGCGCCCTAAAACACTAATCATCATCATCGTGCCGGGGACCGTCGCTCCTTCCCACCCGGAAAGCCGTGCGTTAGACCGCACGGCCAACCGGGCGGGCCAGGGGCGAAATGTTAGTAACCGGCTTAAAACAGGAATCAGTACAGTACGATGGATCGTGGTAGAGACGTGACAGAAAGACAGATAGCAGCTCTCACATTTGGCCGCGACCATGATCCCTCTGCGAATGAAGTTGTTCGATTTGTTCTCGTATCAACGTCTGCTGTCCAATGTGTCTACGAGATATGATGTGCCAGTCGCAGCCAAGTAAACCACCGTGAGAATAGTGGCTTTAGAAAGGAACTGACCTAGGCAGGTCGGAGACGAATGCCACTGTCTATCGGGACAGTTGCATTCAGGAAACGCTGCTGTCAATCAGTGCAGGTCCATCTCAACATTGCGAGGGCAGCTGCACTCAATGGACATTTGGAGTAGGGAAAGGTGAGGTTTCGTGAATAATTTCAACTTTTTGGGCCCCAAAAGGAGAGTAAATACGTAATTATGCGTTTTAAGTTGAGTTTCTTTTGATTAAGGAATATATCTTCGAGAACTGGTCCGCCTCATTGGAAATAGCAAAATTTAAAATTTTGAAACGACGAAAAAATTAAAAGTTGTTGGCTCTATTTGTTTTGTAAATGAGTCTACCTGAATCAGTGTAAACTGTCACACAGCCGCACACAAAATGGAAGATTATAATTTTAACTGTTCCAGTAGATGTTACGTGCATTTCGCACAGCCGACTTGGACATGACCAGCATCCCCCATATAACTTCATGAAACCACGCTTTGCACTCATCACACCTCAACCATCCCCCTTTGTTCACATACACTCCTGGAAATGGAAAAAAGAACACATTGACACCGGTGTGTCAGACCCACCACACTTGGTCCGGACGCTGCGAGAGGGCTGTACAAGCAATGATCACACGCACGGCACAGCGGACACACCAGGAACCGCGGTGTTGGCCGTCGAATGGCGCTAGCTGCGCAGCATTTGTGCACCGCCGCTGTCAGTGTCAGCCAGTTTGCCGTGACATACGGAGCTCCATCGCAGTCTTTAACACTGGTAGCATGCCACGACAGCGTGGACGTGAACCGTATGTGCAGTTGACGGACTTTGAGCGAGGGCGTATAGTGGGCATGCGGGAGGCCGGGTGGACGTACCGCCGAATTGCTCAACACGTGGGGCGTGAGGTCTCCACAGTACATCGATGTTGTCGCCAGTGGTCGGCGGAAGGTGCACGTGCCCGTCGACCTGGGACCGGACCGCAGCGACGCACGGATGCACGCCAAGACCGTAGGATCCTACGCAGTGCCGTAGGGGACCGCACCGCCACTTCCCAGCAAATTAGGGACGCTGTTGCTCCTGGGGTATCGGCAAGGACCATTCGCAACCGTCTCCATGAAGCTGGGCTACGGTCCCGCACACCGTTAGGCCGTCTTCCGCTCACGCCCCAACATCGTGCAGCCCGCCTCCAGTGGTGTCGCGACAGGCGTGAATGGAGGGACGAATGGAGACGTGTAGTCTTCAGCGATGAGAGTCGCTTCTGCCTTGGTGCCAATGATGGTCGTATGCGTGTTTGGCGCCGTGCAGGTGAGCGCCACAATCAGGACTGCATACGACCGAGGCACACAGGGCCAACACCCGGCATCATGGTGTGGGGAGCGATCTGCTACACTGGCCGTACACCACTGGTGATCGTCGAGGGGACACTGAATAGTGCACGGTACATCCAAACCGTCATCGAACCCATCGTTCTACCATTCCTAGACCGGCAGGGGAACTTGCTGTTCCAACAGGACAATGCACGTCCGCATGTATCCCGTGCCACCCAACGTGCTCTAGAAGGTGTAAGTCAACTACCCTGGCCAGCAACATCTCCAGATCTGTCCCCCATTGAGCATGTTTGGGACTGGATGAAGCGTCGTCTCACGCGGTCTGCACGTCCAGCACGAACGTTGGTCCAATTGAGGCGCCAGGTGGAAATGGCATGGCAAGCCGTTCCACAGGACCACATCCAGCATCTCTACGATCGTCTCCATGGGAGAATAGCAGCCGGCATTGCTGCGAAAGGTGGATATACACTGTACTAGTGCCGACATTGTGCATGCTCTGTTGCCTGTATCTATGTGCCTGTGGTTCTGTCAGTGTGATCATGTGATGTATCTGACCCCAGGAATGTGTCAATAAAGTTTCCCCTTCCTGGGACAATGAATTCACGGTGTTCTTATTTCAATTTCCAGGAGTGTATTTAGGGCGTTAATATTAGAGTTTGCAGAAACTACAAAGTATGTTTTATTGATCCGACTCAGCTTCAGGTGATGATAAAGATGAATCCTCTTCTGGACTTTTTCTCTGCCTCGTGATGACTGGATGTTGTGTGCTGTCCTTAGGTTAGTTAGGTTTAAGTAGTTCTAAGTTCTGGGGGACTGGTGACCGTAGATGTTAAGTCCCATAGTGCTCAGAGCCATTTTCTTTTGGACTTCATTGTTTGTCTTGAACATTCAGCGCATTTCTGCAACCTTCGACCGTCTTTCTTTTTCAGTTTTCAAAATGCAATTTTCTCTTCTCATTTGTAAGACGGAGATGAGCTGGCGAAGTCAGATGGCAAGCTGAATTTTTCTCTCTCCGCGCACGTACGGTACCCGTGTCGTTGGGGTTAGCAAAACTGAATAAAATAATAATGATGATGATGATGATGGTTTCCTGAACTATGACTTCCCGAAATCTTGGAGTTGCAGGGCGTGGATTTATGTGTGATACCGTGGTAGCAGGGCGGTACTTATCAATGAGGGATGTCGACAAAGGAAGGAATTTGCGTTATTTTATTTGGTTGGAGTTGAAGGGGAAAATTCGTATGCACTCCACTCCCTTCACAGTGTTCACTGCATTGGACAGACGTGGAAAATTTTACCGAAAACAAATTTTGTAGTGGAGGCTGAGTAGTTATTGTGCATAATTAGGCTACAGAAATAGTTTAATAAAGAAGAAGTAATACAGATTCAGAAAGCTCCCGGAAGACTGATTCTCGTAGCCCAATTACGTTATTATGTTTTAAGTGTAGGCAGTTGCTCAAATTTGTAACAAGAGTTGTTCTGTTGACCGACTTAGTTGGTGCTATACAACTGGTAGTGGAAATATTTATAACCGGCATTCATGCTGTGTTTCAATAACAACCTTATTTTAAACAGAATTAAGAAGTTAAAATTTTCTAGGTTGTTAGGCCGCGTCGTATTTCTTCAGACAATAGACGTTCCGACCCCTCTGCTGGGATCTTCTTCAGGTCTTCTGGTGCCCCTTATAGATTGATCACTCTCAAAGAACAGTGTCGCCTTCTCATGTATAGGGGAGTTTTCCCCGCACTTGTGCTGGAGAAGTGGGATTATTGGTTTGAAAAGTCTTGGGCTACCATTGGTCGGCCATCGTCATTGGATGGTAAAGAAGTTTTCCCGCGCTAATGTCGAAGAAGGGAGGCTTATTGGCTAAAACTTCTGCGACTGCCATTGGTGGGCCAACATCATTGGTTAGAAAGGTATTTTCTCGCTTTTACACTAGCTGTGAGCTACTGCCCGAGGCGGGATTCGAACCTGCGACAGTAGCGGTCGCGCGGTTTCGGACTGCAGCGGCCGGCCGAACCCTAATTGATCCGCATCTCCGGTTAATCCACATCTCCTTCACTTGTGAATAGTGCTGGAGAACCATTGCCGCTAAAATTGTTACTAGAACTTAAATGGTGTCAGATTGGAGGAATAATCTACTACCAGCCATTTCTGAGCCCGCTGACTTGATGCTCACATTGAATAAAGTGACTGGTGAGGCTGTGTACCCGGGAGAGCTTGTCGACGCTTTTGAAAATATTCCAGGATGCTCAGACATAGGTGTTAATGAGGTAAATGTTAATGTGCAGTTTGGGCGATCACGAAAGTCATCTGTTTGTACGTCTGCTGACCGTGATGGTGGACTATTGACGAAGTTGGCACTCAGTCCGAATACATACAGAGGCAACAAAACAGCTGAACAATGTAGTGGTCTATTTTGAACACCCGGCGGAAGCAACTTCGGGCAAATTGATGCTGGTGAACGCTTGCGTTACCGTACTGTAGGCTACATAAGCGATGCAATAGGCTGGCTCAGAGAAAACTGATCATTGCAGCGTACGAAACTCGGTTCTTTTAATTCATGTCTATTTACTTGAAAATAAATGTTACGTGCGTGTTTTCGCCATTTAACCAATGACATTCTGGTTTTTCTTAATTTCCCGACTATCCGGATTTTCGATAATCCGGATAAACTAGGTTTCAGCTTACTCCACATAAAGGAGGTTTAGTGTAGTTATAAACATCTGTTTCGTGTGACCTGTGTATAGTGTGTCAGTCAGCCACTTTTCTGTATCATCTTTTCAATTATTTTCTTCCCTCTAGTTTTGACTGTTTTTGTTCCTAGTGCCGTCTTCAGGCAAATTATCTTATAGGTGCTTTCGCTTCGCTCATGTATTCCAGTGTGGTAAACTTTTCTCAGGGGTATCCCACAGTACTTGTCTCATTTCACTTAATATCTACAGTGCGTGATCGGAACCGTTGTTCTCGGGGGTGGGCGGGGGGTGAGGGAGGTAACTTTGCTTTCTGGGTCAGAGGTATGTGCATGTTACACGGACGACGAGGGGACATGTGTACATCTGCCAGTGATCCTTCACTAATCGGTTAAGTTCTGCAACCATTATGCATGAAGATTCCGAGTGATTTCAAGAAATTATTTGACATTTGCCTTTGTACCTATAGATTTCAGCAATAGCTTTATTACTCTTCCATAACTTCCGGTTGTTCATTAAGGATCTTCCATTTCTTATATTTATGTCCGCTTAAGTGACCCTAACGTCAATATAAGAATTTGAGAAGAAATTTTATATAAATATTTGTAGAAAAAAAATTTCCGGTTCCTTTTTTTTTTTTAAACGTAATAAACTTTTATTTACAAAATAAGAAATACTGTCATGAGATTCCAAGGTATTTTCAATTTCAATTTCTGTTAGTTATCGAGTCTTTTTCTTTTCTTTTCTGATATGTAACTTTGTTGCAATTGTCTGTTTCGTTATATTTTGTGCATTTGCAGGTTGATTTACACTGTTGCACTGATTTGTAAGTCAGTGGAGCAAAAATATTTCATTTTTCCCTGTTTATTTTGCATTTTTGTTAATTTTATGGGTTTGATTCAAATACTCCTAAGTTCTAGACTTTAGGTAGAGTTATTGGTCTGGTGCCATTATGTGGCATGTAACTATTATTAGAGTTGTCTTACTGGCTAAGGCTTTCATCTAGGAGGCAAAGGACAATGACAAATATGTATGAATGAATATTATATATTTATATAGCGAAGGTGTCCACGAGATTGTGGTTGAGAGGAAGAGAGCGAGAGAGGGATAGAGAGAGAGACAGAGAGACAGAGAGAGAGAGAGAGAGAGAATTATAGTGAGAGGGCGATATGGAACACATTTGAGACATAATTAAGGAAAAACTCTATAAGTGGACAAATATATTCTACGTAAGCTTAACATGATTAGATTAGAAATTGTAGAGAGCTGTTTCTTTTGTTAGTCTACTCACGTAGTCATCTTCGGCGTAGCGAGTGATGTTTCGCACATTTTTTTATGAACGCTACCTGGATATGCGCTATATGTGTAGCCGTAGCACTCATCTAATAATATATACACTTTTTTTCCGTTGCGGACACTGTGATTGCACTGCACAAATTTTACACCGCACGCACTTTTAACACACAACACTTTGGGGGTGTTGGAGGGTCTGCATCGGCGACGACGGAGGCGTGGAGGACTAGGGGGGGGGGGCGTGGTGTGGCGGCGGCGGCAGCGCCGGCGGCGGCGGCGGCGGAGACGACGGAGGCGGTCGCGGCGTGTGGGAACGGAGGGCTTCCTTGAAGGCGGCGTCCAGCGCTATCTGTAGGTAGTTCTGGAACGTCTGCCTGTAGTTGTTTTTCCGCTTGGCTCGCTTGTGTTCCTCCCAGAGATCGGTGAGGAACTGCACTCCGTCCGTTTGTTTTTTTGCGATTATGGCGTGCGCTGTCATCGCGAACGTCCACATGGTCGCGACGCGTTTGGGTCTTGGGAAACATTTTGCAGCCGGGATTGTGAGGGCTGTGACTTCTATAGTTTGGTGGTCCGCCCTGTTCATGAGTGCCACCATTTTCCTGCATGTCTCCCATATCACCTGACTTGTCGGACATGTGAAGCGGTGTTCCACGGTGTCGATCTCGTTGCACGCTTCGCAGTGCGGCGACTCGCGCATGCCGATGCGCGCTAGACGCTCGTTCGTGGGTATCTTGTTGTGTACGACTTTGTACCACGTGTCTCTAGCTTCCGGAGGTATGGCTTTCTCGGAGAGATTCTTCCAGACTTGTGGCCAGTCGTGGTCTGGAAGATTCGTCTCTGTTCTGCTTCTTCCTTGTTTGCCTCTCAGTGCGCGATAGATTTTCGCTGCAGTTCTCATCTCCTTCACTGCTAGAGTGGATGTGATGTAGCTACTGTCCATTATTATTAGCTTCAAGTAGCGCATCTTGTAGGGTATTCTACTGACGTCTACCGGCGCTTCCCCGGAATCGGGTCTGTGTTCTTTCAGTAGAGACGACGTGGTACAGTCTACACTTCTGTCCTCCATTTGTAGAGCTCGATGGAGCAACAGTGCCGCGCATTTTGTCGTGACATCTATCAGGCCCAGCCCCCCTTCTTCTCTAGGGAGAGTGCTGGTGGCTTGCGACACTTTGAGAATTTCCCGCCTCCACAGCAGGTAGTATACAGCGCTTCTTAGACTTCCCTATTTCTGTCGGTACGTTTATGACTTGTGCCATGTACCAAGCCTTCGCCAGGATCGTTTCGTTGATCAGCTGTGCTTTCTGATCCAACGTTAGGTTTCTGTTGGCGTGTGTCCTGACCAGCCCTCTGGTGGTGTTCAGGATGTTCCGCCAGTTCTCTGCGACCATTTTGAGTGGGCAGGCCTGCAGCTGAACACCTAGCACCTTATATCTGTCGGTCACCTGGTACCATGGTCTGGCCTCTCTCAGTTTCATGTTTCCTATCGGGAGGAGCACAGTTTTTTTGGGGTTGGTTGTCGCCCCAGATGCCTTCCCAAAAGACTCTATTATTGGGAGGACTTTGTCGATATCCTCTTTACCGTCCACGAAAATGCTCAAGTCATCGGCATATGCCATGCATGTCACTTGGGAATCGAACCCGAGCCTCCTGGGTGAGAGCCAGGTATCCTAGCCACTAGACCATACCGGAGCAGTTATCCTTTCCTGCAAGTAGAGTCAGAGTATCGAAATGGGAAACTTGTCTGGGATAAATTCCAGTCGTGTTTCTGGGACGCGCTTAACAACATCGAGTATGGAGGTAGTGTATTTCCGCACAACGCTGGTCCGGCACCGCAAGCCGTCTTCTCCCGGCGTTGCAGTGATATGTATAGTAGCAGCAAAAACGTCTCTCCCAGGCTCCATCTGTCTGTCGGCTTATACGAACTGCCCTCTTAATTTCTTGATGTAAATGCTGCCTATATCAGGTGTATACAAATGCAGAAAATGAAAAAGGCGAAGTGTAATACATACGTATAAAAAAATGAGGTTGTCAGAAAATGCAATATGGCCAAGCACGATGGTTAGAGGACAAA
The DNA here is from genome assembly GCF_023864345.2 of Schistocerca serialis cubense. Taxonomy (NCBI): domain Eukaryota; kingdom Metazoa; phylum Arthropoda; class Insecta; order Orthoptera; family Acrididae; genus Schistocerca; species Schistocerca serialis. The sequence goes on along the minus strand of NC_064647.1, from coordinate 57,777,507 downwards.
TGCTAGGCTGTAGAAACATGAATGACTAGAGAAGAAAATAGATGCGGCCTGTAGGAGAAGCATCTAGCAGAGAAGGATCTGTATGAATATCAAGAGCTCGCATGGCATGCCAGTACTGAGAAAAGAAGGGAAAACTGAAAGGCCGAATGAGCATAGACAAGGACTATGAACTTGAAGGCAGTTTTATAGAAAGGAAAGAGAAAATAGAAGAAGATGAGGTGGGAGATATACAGCGAGAAGAATTTGACGGACCCAAGTGGAGACAAGGCCCCAGGAACATTCCCTCAGAATTGTTGAGATTCTTGGGAGGACTGCCTTGATATGTAAGAGAGAGAGAAGTGATCTCATACTACTCGATGAATGAAATAATTCCAATTCGAAAGAAAGCACATGCCGTCAGGTGTGAATACCACCGAACCATCTGTTCAGTGGTTGCGAAATACTGATGCTAATTATTTACAGAAGAAGAGAAAAACCGGTAGGAACCGACCTCGTGGGGCAGCTGTTTGGGTCACGCAGAAATGTAGGAACACGTGATGCAGTACCGACCGTACGGTGGTCCCCATCCAGGGGAGTATTACACCTTGGGGAATAAAATAGTAATTTCTCAGCGTTAAAAAAAGGTTTCAGTTTTGTTTCGGTCACGAAACTAAATTATCACTACTTCCCAAGACTATAACACTGATTACATAAGTTACCAATAATTACATTTTTTATTTCAAGTACTAGCGTTAATGCGTTAGCCAGTCAGTGGAGGTTACACACTACACATGGAGTTTGTTCTTTGTACCATTTATCTATGGCAGAAAATTGAGACATATGTATCACATATGCTCAAATATCTTATGAAAGTGCCTTCTCCGGGTTGTGGGTAGTTCGCGACAATAGACCTGCTTCGTTATTCACTTTGGAACAATAAACGAACTAATTTGACAGTGAAACTTCCTGGCAGATTAAAACTGTGTGCCCGACCGAGACTCGAACTCGGGACCTTTGCCTTTCGCGGGCAAGTGCTCTACCATCTGAGCTACCGAAGCACGACTCACGCCCGGTACTCACAGCTTTACTTCTGCCAGTACCTCGTCTCCTACCTTCCAAACTTTACAGAAGCTCTCCTGCAGAGTGAAAATCTCATTCTGGAAACATCCCCAAGGCTGTGGCTAAGCCATGTCTCCGCAGTATCCTTTCTTTCAGGAGTGCTAGTTCTGCAAGGCTCGCAGGAGAGCTTCTGTAAAGTTTGGAAGGTAGGAGACGAGGTACTGGCAGAAGTAAAGCTGTGAGTACCGGGCGTGAGTCGTGCTTCGGTAGCTCAGATGGTAGAGCACTTGCCCGCGAAAGGCAAAGGTCCCGATTTCGAGTCTCGGTCGGGCACACAGTTTTAATCTGCCAGGAAGTTTCATATCAGCGCACACTCCGCTGCGGAGTGAATATCTCATTCTGGTAATTTGACAGTACTACAGTAACTACGTAATGGCTGCTGCTCTGGTGTATGGACTACACTGTATTATCATTATCATCATTATCGTCATCATCATTACACGTAGTAGTAGTAGTAGTAGTGGTAGTATTACTGGTACTAGTAATGAGACACAAAACTTTAGCACCCCGAAGTCTCCCCGTTAGTGCGATTTCAGGAGTAAGGAGTGTAATCAAGTAATATATAAACAGTAAGTATCGTGCACAGAGTTTAACCTGGGTGATTTTTAATGGGGTTGCAGAAGTGGGCGAAGAAAGTGTCACTAGGAAGAGGAGTGCTGCAGAGAAAGTATGTTTCGTAACAAGTGTCTGTTGTCAGAGTGGATAGTTAGTTTTCTTTCTGAGGATGAGTCGTAAGTAGCGCTTGCAATGCACTGATAGTTCTTTAATCATTCTAGGAAAAAAGGCTATTACAAATAAGCTGTAGCAATTGTCTCGTTGTATCTTAGTTCTTGTTTTAGTAAATTTTCAAAATTGTTCGTAATTGTTTTTCATTCTAAAGTTCAGCTAGACCCTAATGCTGATGATGATGTAAGGAAGGAGGGGGGCGGGAGGGCATATTAGCTAATATCTGATTTCACTCAGGAATAATGGCGTGAGAAAGGTTGGGAACCACTATCTTAGAAGATAGGTTGAAGAAAAGCAAACCTACATTTATAGCACTTGTAGATTTAGAGGAAGCGCATTGTAGTTCCACGGAAATAGTCTTTGTTATTAGCAGCGAGCGAAAAGTCATATACAACTTGCACAGAGACCAGCCTGCAGTTATGCGAGACAAACTACATGAAAGGGAATCAGTAGTTCAGAAAGAAGTAAGACAGCAGTGTAGCCTCTCCTCTACATTATTATATTTCCAGTACATTACATTAATATTTGTTCCATAGATTACGAATACGACATTTGATAATGATGTGTGATGTGGAATGTGTCAGCTTAACATAAGTTTTCTTTGCACAATATAATTTTTTTCCTACTTCACATCCAAAAATTTATCTTTTTTTTAATGCAATTGCTACTTCATATAGAAAAATTCATTTAATGGGTAGAAGCAGTTGTCATTCAGAAGCTCTTTTAATTTGTTTTAAAATGCTGGTTGGCTATCTGTGTGGACTTTTAAAGCTATTGGGTGATGACCAAAGATTTTTGTGGCAGAATAATTCTCCCCTTTCTGGGCCAAAGTCTGGTTTAATCCAGAATAGTGAAGACTTTTTTCTTAATAATGAATTAACCCAAAATATATCATATGAAAACAGTGAAAGAAAATAGGAACAGTCTGTGATTTTCTGATATTTTTATCACAAAAATTTGCAGTAACCCTAAAGGGATAAGTAGCTGAACCTAAATGTTTTAGCAGATCATCAGTGTATTTCTTCCAATTTAATTTCTCGTCAATGCATACACCTAGAAAATTTGAATATTCTGCCTTAGCAACATACTTTTGTTCGAAGTCGTTATTTATCAGTGGTATTATGCCATTTACTCTACAGAACTGTATAGACTGTGTTTTCTCAATATTTAGTGAGAGTCCGTATGCAGAGAATCACTTAATAATTTTCTGAAAGACACTATTTACAATTTCCTCAGCTAACTCTTGTTTGTTGGGTAGGGTTACTATACTTGTATCACCAGCAAAAATAATTAGCTTTGCATCTTCATGAATATAGAGTGGCAAGCCATTAATATATATTAAGAACAATAATGATCCCTGTAGCACATCATTCTAGATACCTCCCCAGTTAGAGTACTCTACTGATTTTTGCAGGCTATTTGCACTGTTAATTTCATCCTTCCGTGTTCTTCCGGTCAAATAGGAATTAAATCCTTTGTGTGCTGTCCCACTCATACCACAATACTTAAGCTTAACTAGAAGGATTTCATGAGTTACACAGTCAAAAGCCTTTGAGAAATCACAAAGAAATTTGTATGGGTGATGTTCGGTTAGTCAGAGCAGTTAATATTTGTTTTTTACAAATATGTGAAGATATTCTTGAATACATTATTTTTTTAAGAATTTTGGATAAATCCGTCAGAAGTGAGATTTGGTGGTGGTTTTTAACCTCAGACCTATCCCGAAAAATGGCCTGTTTCAGTAAACTACTAAACATGTGCTGAGAATCTTACTTATCTGTTGGAAACCAGCTTTAGTATTCTGTTGGAAATGGCATCAATTCCGTGCGAGCTTTTACTTTTGAGTAAATTTATTATTTTCCTGTTTTCGGTAGGAGAGGTAGGTTGAATTTCAATTTTATCAAATTGCTTAGGTATTACCTCTTCCGTATATAGCCTTGCATTTTTTAAATGAACAGCTGGATCCTATTCTCACTACAACACTTAGATGTGATTATTAAAAATATTTTTATTTCTGACTTTTTGTTAACGAACTTTTTGTTGAGTTTTATCGCTGTGCTCTAGGTTGCCTTGTTTCCCTTGTAACAGTATTCCAGATTGTTTTAATTTTATTATCACAGGTGGTAATCTCACACATAATGCATATAGTTTTAGACTTTTTAATAACTTTTCTTAATACAATGCAGTAGTTTTTGTAATGTTTGGCTGTTTCTGATTCATTAACCCTTCTAGCTGTTAGGTACATTTTCCTTTTTTGTTTAAAAGATATTTTTATCCCTGACAGTAGGGACAGTACATTAGTTTTGTTATTTGGACAGCAAAATAACTGACTACAGTCTATGTCGAAAGGATATAACTTACAGAGTGGTAGTGTCGAGGAAAACGTTCCTGAAGAGGAGAAATGTCTTAACATCAGCACTGAGTCGTCCAGTTGCGCGGCGAGGTGTCTGTGACCCGCCGATCATCCCAAGTGGGAGTGTCCGCACGTGCCAACACTGCGGGCGTCACAGCTGAGTGCGGCCGGGACAGGCTGGAGCGACCTTGGGGCGCTGGCGACAGGCGCCGCGTCCAAAAACCCACCGTGCTTTTGTTCACTGCCGAGTCAGCGTAGACATTCTCAAGTGCCTATGAATATCTGCGATGCCCTGGTTTTCTGCCAAAAGAATCTCATTGACAGCCCTCTACTTGGAACGCACGTTCGTCACAGACGCAATTATGAAGGCTACGTACAGCGCCGCCACCTATCACAACTTCATGAAGCTACAGAGGCTGAAGCGGGAGTATTCCATGATGTCTCACAACAAATTCCGCATTTTTTCGACGGTAAATTGGCCGAGGAAATATGTGTTGCATTATGTATTCAACCACTGTAGCCTTGTATGGAAGCGAAACGTGGAAGATAAGCAGTTCAGACAGAAGTGAATATATATTTTTGAAATGTGGTACTAAAGACGAATGCTGAAGATTACCTGAATAGATGGAATAACTAATGAGAAGAAATACTGAATCGAAATGGAGAGCGAAGACATTTATGGCACAAGTTGACTAAAAGAGGGAGTCATGTGTTAGGACATACATATGAGGCATCTATATCTACGTGATTACTCTGCTATTCATAATAAAGTACCTGGCAGAGGGTTCAATGAACCACCTTTATGTTGTCTCTCTACCGTTCCACTCTCGAACGGCACACGGGAAAAACGAGCACTTAAATTTTTCCGTGCGAGCCCTGATTTCTCTTATTTTATCATCCTGATCATTTCTCCCTATGCGGGTGGGTGCCAACAGAATGTTTTCGCAATCGGAGGAGAAAACTGGTGATTGAAATTTCAGGAGAAGTTTCCGTCGCAACGAAAAACGCCTTTGTTTTAATGATTGCCACTCCAATTCACGTATGATATCTGTGACACTATCTCCCCTATTTCGCGATAATACAAAACGAGCTGCCCTTCTCTGTACTTTTCCGATGTCATCCGTCAGTCCCTCCTGATGCGGACCCCACACCGCACAGCAATACTCCAGAATAGGGCGGACAAGCGTGGTGTAAGCAGTCTCTTTAGAAGACCTGTTGCACCTTCTGAGTGTTCTGCCAATGAATCGCAGTCTTTGGTTGGCTCTACCAGCAACATTATCTATGTGATCGTTCCAATTTAGGTTATTTGTAATTTTAATCCATAAGTAATGGATTTACTCCTTTCAGATTTGTGTGACTTATCGTGTAATAAAAATTTAGCTGATTTCTTTTAGTATTCATATGAATAACTTCGCACTTTTCTTTATTCAGGGTCAATTGCTACTTTTCGTACCATACAGATATCTTATCTAAATCATTTTGCATGTCGTTTTGATCATCTGACGACTTTACAAGACGGTAAATGACAGCATCATCTGCTAACAATCTAAGACGGCTACTCAGGTTGTCTCCTATGTCGTTAACATAGATCAGGATGAATAGAGGGCCTGTAACACTTCCTTGGGGAACGCCGGGTATTACTTCTGTTTTACTCGATGACTATCGGTCTATTTCTTTCTGACAGGAAATCACGAATCCAGTCGCACAACCGAGGCGATACTCCTTAGGCACACAGTTTGCTTAGAAGACGCTTGTGAGGAACGGTGTCGAAAGCCTTCTGGAAATCTAAAAATATGGAATGAATTTGACATCCCCTGCCGATAGCACTTATTACTTCATGAGTATGAAGAGCTAGTTGTGTTTCACAAGAACGATATTTTCTGAATCCGTGCTGACTACGTGTCAATAAATCGTTTTCTTCGAGGTACTTCATAATGTTCGAATACAGGATATGTTCTAAAACCCTACTGCACATCGACGTTAGGGATATAGGCCTGTAATTCAGACGCCTGTGTAATGTCCTTAGGTTAGTTAGATTTAAGTAGTTCTAAGTTTTAGGGGCCTGATGACCTCAGATGTTAAGTCCCATAATGCTCAGGGCCATTTGAACCATTTGATCAAGAATAGAGGTAAGATATGGACGGAAAGTTCTGAGGAAGCAAGTGTTCAAAGACAAATTGAAAGAGACCATCCATCTCTGTTGGGGATGCCGTCACTCATCCTCCACTGTGCCACTAGGATATCTCCAGACCTGTAGCTGTAGGATACAGAAAATTCGGGACATTTTTCTCCTCTGTATGATAGTACTTCGAATTCTGTTGTTTGAGTAATTGTTCTTTAACACCTCCCCCCCGTCTGTGCTTAGATAGTGATCTCTTTCCAAACAGAAAGATTGCTTTTATGATTAATGGTGTTTTCACATGAGTGCACTGGCTTTTTGACAGTATGAACGTTTAACGTTTCTGAGACGTGTATTGACAACCGGACGAGCATTTCTCCGCAAAGTGTTAGCCACGTTGGGTATCCGTGTACGGTGGACACAGCTCAGAGGTTATGTTAAAATCGCGAGGGTCAATGTACCCTGTGCTATTGTGGAAACGATTTCTACTGCGTCTGCGAGGGTGAGTCACTCAGCGATTAGGTCTTCGCTGGACAGCAATTAGAGAGAAATGGTTCATACACCAACAGTGGTGAACAAACGCTTGCATTTCCCAGAGGATGATTTGGCGCTTATTTAGATAGACAGACATGTGACGTGACTATAACAGTCAATGAACTTTCACATGTTGTTGGCAGCGCCCCTGCTCTGGTTGGTGGTGGCTGGCCCTGCGGGGCATTTGGGGATCTGTGGCAGTTGTGGTTTATGATAGTTCGGAAGCATTTTTTACATGTACTGAGTGTTGGTGCACTGGATTATTTCTGGTGGTTTGAGTGCTGTGAGCATTAGACATGCATTATGGTTTGAGGATTTATTAGGTGTTTTGGTGTTTGTTGCATTATTTTGTGAATGGGTGTAAAGTGCATGATTTCCAAAGTTGATGATTAGCAATCAAGTTTGGGGAGACTTTTAGAGGGAGTCGTCGTGTGCATCTCTTGGAGCGTCTGCGCTCTGCAAATAGGTCTTCACTCGCGTCAGCAATGGTGCCTAGGTGATCACGTATTTCAAGAGCATATTCACAGGTGTCAAGTATATAAGGGATGCCGTGCCTCATACTTCCGTGCACTTGTGCGTCACTTCATGGCGGTAGTGAAGCTGTATCCTGACTTGTGGGAGTGTGTTCAGTATCCTCCTGTGCGGTCCAGTGGATGGGGGGGGGGGGGGGGGCACGATGAGTTCTGGTGCGTGTTTTTTTTGAGCTTGTCTGTAGGTTGTGCTATGCGTATTTGGACGGTTTACGAGTTGATTTCGTATCTTCACATCTCTGTACTGCATTATTTAGGGGTAGTTTGCATGTCTGTATGATGTGTAGTGAAATTATTTTGGTAATTTACGAGTTGTTTGTAGTGCGTTATTTGCGAGTACTTTACAGGTCTGTAGGCTGTGTGACGTGGCCTCAAGCATGTCAGAGCTTGTGTTTTGTATCAGTGTATAAATATACTATCTGTCAAAATCCATCACTAAATAAATTGGTCATAATAGATAAAGTACACTCCTTACCCGGTCCTGCATCCCAGCACAGGCTGAGTCATTTTCTCCTCTAGACAGCCATCTTGGTTTATGTATCAGAATGGACAACAGCACCCTCTGGTGGCAGTATTGTGTACTAGGTCAGTTGGACTCCAGACCCCATGGCGACCACACTGGATTTTGGTAGTGCGTCAAATTGTTTGAATAAAGACTGCATGAAAAATAAAGACTTATACCCAGCACAGGTTGGGTCCTTATCCCCGCCAATCCCTAGGAGGAGGTGGCAGTTGGGTGACAGGTTAGTGGAGGTAGTCCAAGTGTTCTTTGTTTCCCGCCATTTTCTTAGGTTAGTGGAGATAGTGCAAATTGTCTTTCTGTTTCCCTCCATTTTGTTCCCGTCTTGAATTATGTAATGCGAGGTATGACAGCACACTCAGGTGCAGAACTCATGGTGAACACACTGTTTACTGCTGTCTTGGATAACAGTGTTTGTGTCATCAGCTGACATCATGGCAGCCATCTTGGATTACATTACGGAATGGATGACAGTGCTCTCTGGTGGTTGTTGTGTGTACTAGGTCAGTTGGAGTCCGGACCTCAGGGTGAACACACTGGGTAGTGGTAGTGCCTCTAATTGCTTAAATAAATAGTGCATTCAAAATAAAGACTTATGTCCAGCATAGGTTGAGTCCTCTCCCAGCCATTTCCTAGGTTGAGGTGGCATTCGGGTCACTTAGGTTAGTGGTGGTAGCCCAAGTGGCGTTTCTTTCGCGCCATTTTCTTAGGTTAGTAGAGATATCTTCATTGACCTATATTCCCTCAGAAATTCGGACTTTCTGCCAATTCATAGAAAGAGGTGACAGTCAGATGACTTGCCGCCATTTTCTGGGGTTGACCTGTCTTCTCGCCAAAATTCAAATGTCCTCCCAAAATACGCCATCTTGAATGACGTAATGGCCACCATCTTGGGTGACTTCATGCACCGTTGCCAAGTCTACACACTGCTATTTTGAATGACGCCATCGCCACCATCTTTGCTAAATCTGGCAACAATGCACAGTGGCTCAGACCCACTTTGTTCCAATACTCATGTCTCCAGTCGTCAACAGTCCAGTGGCGGTGTTGACGGGCCCAGACGAGGTGTAGAGCTTTGTTTCGTGCAGTCATCAAGGGTACACGAATTGGCCTTTGGATCCAACAACCCATGTCAATGATCTTTCGTTGAATGTTTCGCACACTAAGATTTGTGGATGACCCAGCATTGAAATCTGCAGCAATTTGTGGAAGGGTTGCTCTTCTGTCACATTGGACGAGTCTCTTCAGTCGTTGTTGGTCCCGTTCTTGCAGGATCTTTTTCCTGCTGCAGCGATGTCTGAGATTCAATGTTTTACCGAATTCTTGATATTCAGAGCACTCGTGAAATGGTCATACTGGCATATCCCCACGTCATCGATATGTCAGAGTTGCTGTGATCCATCGCTCGTGCGCCGACTATAAAATCACGTTGAAAGTTACTTAAATCTTGATAACCTGCGACTTAGCAGCAGTAACTGGTGTGTCAACTGCGACAGACACTTGTTGTCTTATATAGGTGTGGCCGACGCAGTGCCGTATTCTGCTTGTTTATGTATCTCTGTATTTGAATACATATGCCTGTCTGGCGGGTGTGGCCGTGCGGTTCTAGGCGCTTCAATCTGGAACCGCGTGACCGCTACGGTCGCAGGTTCGAATCCTGCCTCGGGCATGGATGTGTGTGATGTCCTTAGGTTAGTTAGGTTTTAGTAGTTCTAAGTTCTAGGGGCCTGATGACCTCAGAAATTAAGTCCCATAGTGCTCAGAGCCATTTGAACCACATATGCCTCTACCAGTTTCGGTGGTGCTTCAGTATAGAGTCGATACTTGTGTTGATCTGTTGTGCCTCACATAATGACCATATTATCCAGGGAATGATACGAATACATTCCCGAGACCATAGTGCTCCTTCCTCCAGCCTGGAGGAGAAACAATTGGTACTGCTTGGTTCATCTGGTCGGTCAGTTGCTCAATACTTCCACGTTTATTCGCTAGTAGATGTCTCGGCAGGCATTGTGGAGCCTAGTCATAAATGGCCCCTAGTGCACACATTACTTGTTTGAACAGTAGTGTAGGGGTCGTTCTCCAAAAATTCAGGATTGGGTTGAGATTGTGTCCGCTGCGCTCACAGCAGACATGTCCATGACAGACGTTGGTTGCAATGTGTACTTGGATCAGGATAGGCTGCTAGTCGCTCACTGCTTTCGTAGTAACTGGAACTAATCGACACTGGGGCTAGGATCCTCTTCGAATGCTGTACAATATACGTAACTGCAGTTTGGGTGCAGTCACAGACAGGGTCGTAACTACAGCCATGAGCGCCCCGTGCGAGGCGTTATTTACATATTTTTATCCACACGATCCCTCTTACATTGTTGCATAGGTGGCTCGTTAAATATTTATAGTTTTTGTGCAGAAATATGGGTCTGGGTTTGTCCAAGCACGTTCTTGCGAAATGTATGACGTATTTCATCGAGATCTGGCAGTTGAGATTTTTCAGCATTTCTGTTAGTCTCGTTCCCCAGCCAGACAATCCTGTGATCAAATACACTGCCCTTTTCCTTCTGGTAGTAAGTAACCTTTCTTGATTCAGTGTAGAAACACACGTATTTTGAAGGGTCCTTAGCAGGGAAAAAGAAAGCTCCGGTTTTGCAACAGACGCAGGATGTTTTCAACACATTAGCACGGTTGTGCATACGCCGGGATAACCCGATAGGAGGTCTGTTAAGTCTTGTACTCCACTGGAAACTAGGTAGATGTGTCAAAGAGAAACTGAAGTGCTTCATTTTTCAGATTTTTTTCACCGCTGGTAGATATACAGTACGTGGTGTATTACTCCGCGTGGCCCTGTAACTTAATTCATTATTTGAAAGCAGGTTTTTAGTTGCAATAAATGTGCGCTTGTCATAAGGTAAGTAAAGTGTGGTTCCAAATGTCGTTAATGTCTTGGTCGGCCTCTTTACAGTTTTACGCATTTCTTAGAGAGCTTACATTAGATGCTTCAGCTTTCACTGACGTTGAAAGTTTAGTTAAACAGTTTCTCTAATGGTTCTTTTGGCAGCACCTTTACAAAGACGTCATATGCAGCTGCAACACTCATACTCTCATATTTCAAGGCCGTGCGTTCTATATTGATTTCTGCTGCTATGTTGCATTTCGCAACAAGGCTGTGGGTTTCTGCGTCGTTTTTAAGACGTATTGCTCCGCTTCGTTACATCTCTTACCAGTAAGGATAACTTTTTCAGAGCCATCAGAATGTTTACCAATGTACATAAATGTCACAACCAAACACGCTGGGGTCTAGTGTCTGCAGAAATCACTGGACAACTTCTTAAATCTACCACTGTTGTTGTTTCCTGTTGCGAGATACACAGATACACGAATGTTTCTTAATTAGCCTCCACAGCACATTTAAGGATTAAATTTGAATAGTGATTTCATTGTTCTTCTTTTCTCTGTACTTCGTGGAATACCCTACAGGAAACGGATGTTTCGCTATACCTTTGATCACAACTTGTACTCATTTATAGGGCGTTTTACTCTGTATATTCAGTCAATTCATGTTTGACTCTTAATGTAATCTGATCTTTGACTTGAATAAAGGAGATGAATGATCGGATATCTCGCAAAGATATCCATAAGCAACTATGATTATTTTAACGTAGCGTAAGAGTTCACTTGACTGATCGATTTTACTAGTTTTTTTCCTTTTTGCTTTCCTTATTTCATTTTCCTTACTTTCCTTTGCCTTCGTCTTCCTCGGAGTCCACGGGGTTGGCACAGATGTCCCTGCCCAGTCGCTACCTGATACTGTCGCTGGATGGCTTCCTTAAACATGCGGCGGTTATTTTCCACAGGTGCTCTAAGAGTAAACAAGGAATCGGGAGGTGACGCAGTTCCTAACAATACAAGGGTCCGTGCAGCGAGCCAGGACGTTGCTGGGCAACAGTTTGAGACGAGACAGTTGGGCTGCAACACGAATCTGTCCGTCCCCAGTCAGCAGAAACCGAAGGAAACCGTGGAACGCAGGACGAGCACGGGAAAACGACAGCAGGCAAAAGGTAAGCTAACGACAAACATCTGAAATCTTGCCCATCCATGCCACCAAAAACACGCGCATCAGATCGATAGCAACCTTCTGCAGACGTACAACATAAATTCTCGCACGGCCTTAAACAGAAAGTGAATTTCACATTGTTATGGCAGGCAAAGTAACTTTTATGGAGCACCGCGCTACACTTCAAAAAGAACAGATTCATGTCACCGCTCTTCAACGTACTCACCATTTCAGTACAGCTGGACGCGACGTTGCCTTTCGTCCAGATAGCCCCAGAAGTTCACGGTGAATCTGTGTGGAATTGACCCGTTTTGCCCACGAGAATCCTGATTTCTGGCGAATTCGTACGTTCCCAGTTGTCGCGCTATTTAAGTCGCACATTTTGACGCACCTGTGAGAGCCGTACTGCAGTAGAACTGTGTCCTTACGAGACTCGGAAAATGTTCTCTTCTCTGGCAGCGAGCCGTTACTAGTGCCCATTGGTCTTAGCTTTGGTCGACATCTGTAATTGACGTTGTGAAGTCCATCGTTACTCTAATTTTGAAGGGTCACAGAGCTGACAGAGCTATGTATGCATACTAACGTAGAATTAACGCCTAATTAGGACTTCTCTGCATATAGCAATGGCTCTAAGCTGAATTTAAAATGAAGTTCCACAAGATGTTATCATTACCACAAATTGTGGAATGTCTTATTGTTTTAGGGCCACAGCTTTAAGGTTGTATGAGGGTCGCCAGCAACATGTTTCTGAACATCTATTTTAGTTTTCCTATTTTCTTACTTACACTCATTAACCGGAACATTATGGCCGCCCACCTAATAGCCGGTATGTCCACTTTTGGCACGGACCGTGGTATGTCGCTAGAGGGAGTTGGCACCGTATGTTCACAAGCAAGTCAACTAAGTCCCATAATTCCAGGGAGAGTGGCAAAGAGCTCTGACGGCACGTTCAGTTACATCCCAGATGTGTTCGATCGGGTTCAGACCTAGGTGGGGGCCAGCACATCAATTGGAATTGGCCACTGTGTTTCTTGAACCACTCCGTCACACTGCTGGCCTTGTGACAGGACGCGTCATCTTACTGGAAGATGCTACTGCCGTCAGGAGACATGATTGTCACGAGGCGACTACGTGATCTCAACCAGTTTACGATACTCCTTGGCCGTCATGGTGCCTTGCGTGAGCTCCAGTGGACCCGTGGATGCCGACATGAATGATCCCCAGAGCATAGTGGAGCCGCCGACAGCTTGTCTCTGTGCCGATGCTTACGTGCCCATTTCGGCTGTATTTGCCGATTCCGTAGTGTTAACTTTGGCACAGGCTTCCGTCGTCGGCTGTGACGTCACAGACAGCACGCTCACTGATACTACACGGACCGTGCGTGTGTCTGACCAGCATTCATTCCTCGCGAGGTGACGCTGCTGTCCCCTGGATAGGTTTCTATCCTCAGTAAGTCGTTGGTCACAATGGTCTGGCTGATCAGTGTATATGTGAATACTGACGTAAAATTAGCGGCTAATTGTGGTTTCTTTGTATTTAGCAACGGCTCTAAGTGCAATTACATGTGAATTTCAACAAATTGCTTACATTGTTATAATTTGTGGAATGTGCGACTTGTTCCCAAAAATTTTAGGGCCACAGTTCTGTCGTGTCATCGGGGTTGCCAACAACGTTTTCTTTGTATCTGTTTTATGTTTCTCCTTTTCGTACTTGCGGCTTAATTGCCAGTTTCAGAACATCTGACTATTTCAACGCTATATTACACGATGTGAGCTAGTTTGATATCTTGGCTGCATTTTCCTTCTTTTATTGTATTTTCTACGTTTAATCACCTATGTTTCACTAATTTTCGTATGAGCAGTCGTGGTTTGAGGTCTCTGAACCACTCTCTCTCTCTCTCTCTCTCTCTCTCTCTCTCTCTCTCTCTCTCTCTGTCTCTCTCTCTCTCTGTCTCTCTCTCTCTCTCTCACACACAGACACACACACACACACACACACACACACACACACACACACACACACAGACACTAACGCAATAGTAATTTACATGTATCTGAGAATGTCCATCAGGATTCAACTGTATAGATATTTCTACCTACGACGTCCTAGTGACGCTGTTACCTTGTAATTACTGTTAACCGTTTGAGTCCAATAGATTTGATCATTGTCGGAAATAAAGAAATCAGTAACAGCAGGTACTTGCGTGACATCAAACACTCAGTAGATCGTTTCCGTTTGTGACGGAAGTGCCGTACAGTAGCTCCAGATAACACGGGAGGCCGTCGTGTCCTCTAGTGTTGATTACAGAAAGCAACGTTGATGCTCCGTCGACATATCAGAGTACCTGGCGCACGGTCGTGTTTTTCCGCTGTCCTCTGTCTCTCCAGACGTGAGTGAGTTGTATGAGTTCGGTAAAAATTGCAACCGGTCAGAGAAGTAGGCTGTTCGTGGCGCTCCTCTGACTTAGGTCAGTGAGGCCACGAGGTGTCGCATAGTACAGGACACTTGGCTCGTATTTTTTTTTTTTTAAAAAAACCGGAACCCAATTTACCGGACAACTTATATATCTTCTGGTTTACACCTATCGCTTCAAGTTAGCGCTCTAATTGTATCTGAAACATGGGTGCCTGCGGTTTCTTTCCTCTTCGTGCTTCAATGCCGATTTGTGGTCTGACTCCAAAAAAATAACATGGTGATGAGACATTAAACGTTAACGGTACTGATAATGAAAATGGGAATCAAGCAAGACCTTTGATTATTTGCCACTTTCTCTTAATTTTAGTGTATTACCACTAGTTTCGGGGTGTGTGTCCTCCTTGCCGGTAATGTACAAGACTGGTTTGAGTATATTTAATGGAACTGCAGATTATGAGGACGGAAACTGAACCAGTCGAACTCAGAAAAGATTTTTGGTTGGAACGTACCCCTGAAACGTCTTTGATATACCGAAAAACAAAAGAAAGTATCAAACTGTGTGTGGCACCGTTTAGCATCTTTCCTTCGTTACAAATTGAAATAAACGTTCACAGATATTAATCGCACACAAGATGAAGATTAAAAATTAACCCCTCCTTCCATTTTGGAATGTCAGAGAGATCTCAGAAAAGTTTGTGCACTTGTACCTTCTTTTACAGAAAACATTTTTCCAGATTATGGGAAACCAACGTAGGGCCTGTACGTGATAGCCATACATCCGAAGCACTTCCTTCGCAAAATTGTGTTTTTGTTGTTAATATTTCTGCATTCTCATGCAGAAATGAAGGCATTAAAATATTCACTAGGAAAAAAGAGAAACCGTATTGTAGTTAATAATCATTTCTATTTTTACCCTCAGTTTACTCTTACTTTACTATCTTCTCTATCAAGAATAATTACATCCTAAAAGAACTACTTAAAATGTTTCAATGGCTTTTACTGAAGTCACTGTTTTAATATGTTTTGTTATTAATAATCAATCAAGTTTTTTTAAAATTATACTTCGTGTCTCGAAGTAATTTGTAGTGTAATATAACAAAAAATTTAGAATGTTGTATCCAGTTAATCTTGTTTGGTGTTATTGATATTACCGAAAGGTCCCAGGGATTGCTGTGTGGGATTGTCCTTAACTTCAAATTGTAAGGATTATTACATGTCTGTTCCGTAACCGACGTTAGTGGCTGTGACGTCAGTGAAGGAGGCGTTATTGTGCTTAAATTTCGAACGTCCTGAAGGGTGTTATGTGACGCCTTCGCGTTAAACGTGACAATCCCTAGTTACGTGTACACAGTTTAGGAACTGACGCTGTCATACTCATGTTTTTATATGAGTAAAGTGTTAAAGCTGTGAGAAATGGTGGTATACTCGTATCTAATGTTGCGGAATAAAATTATTCCGGTACCGGGAATCGAACCCGAGCCTCCTGGGTGAGAGCCAGGTATCCTAGCCACTAGACCATACCGGAGATGTTAGCTAAACACGAAAGAAGGGTAGAAATACTACGAAGAATTGTCTGCGTTCGTAGTGAAGGTACCCACGCCCGGCAGCATTGCGTAATGTATTTTCGGAAGCCACGTGACTTGGCACAGTTTGGTCAGGCTCAGCAGTGATGAGTATAGCAGCAACAAAGGCGACTCTCACGATCCCGGAATGGTGCTTCCTAAACCTACTCAGGCTGCATCTCGATTTCTTGTTACAGAAGGCAACGACTCTCTCTCTCTCTCTCTCTCTCTCTCTCTCTCCACCAGCTCTTATACTCTATTCATCATAAGAATAAACCTGATGTAAACATTACGCCATTGTATTCTTCCGGGTTAGCTTGAATCCCACTGGATTTCGTTTCATGTGGAGCGGAAAAATGGCTCTGAGAACTATGGGACTTAACATCTGTGGTCATCAGTCCCCCAGAACTTAGAACTAGTTAAACCTAACTAACCTAAGGACATCACACACATCCATGCCCGAGGCAGTATTCGTACCTGCGACCGTAGCAGTTGCGCGGCTCCGGACTGAGCGCCTAGAACCGCGAGACCACCGCGGCTGGCTGGAGCGGAAACCAAGCATATAAACGAGCGATAATGCGGGACAACAGGTTTACCGGCGCGTTAAATACCAACAGCTCTCTGTCCAGTCAGCTGTTCCAACCAGCCTGCAACCAGGTGAGCAGCTGCAGTTCAGATGTAGAGGTAGGCGAGCGTAGAAACAGTATAGCTTCGAATGTCATTTAAATGACGAGAGCGAAATACACTACTGGCCATTAACATTGCTGCACCACGAAGATGACGTGCTACAGACGCGAAATTTAACCGACAGGAAGAAGATGCTGTGATATGCAAATGATTAGCATTTCAGAGCATTCACACAAGGTTGGCGCCGGTGGCGACACCTACAACGTGCTGACATGAGGAAAGTTTCCAACCGATTTCTCGTACACAAACAGCAGTTGACCGGCGTTGCCTGGTGAAACGTTGTTGCCTCGTGTAAGGAGGAGAAATGCGTACCATCACGTTTCCGACTTTGATAAAGGTCGGATCGTAGCCTATCGCTATTGCGGTTTATCGTATCGCGACATTGCTGCTCGCGTTGGTCGAGATCCAATGACTGTTAGCAGAATATGGAATCGGTGGGTTCAGGAGGGCAATACGGAACGCCGTACTGGATCCCAACGGCCTCGTATCACTAGCAGTCGAGATGACAGGCATCTTATCCGCATGGCTGCAACGGATCGTGCAGCCACGTCTCGATCTCTAAGTCAACAGATGGGGACGTTTGCAAGACAACAACCATCTGCACGAACAGTTCGACGATGTTTGCAGCAGCATGGACTATCAGCTCGGAGACCACGGCTGCGGTTACCCTTGACGCTGCATCACAGACAGGAGCGCCTGTGATGGTGCACTCAACGACGAACCTGGGTACACGAATGGCAAAACGTCATTTTTTCGGATTAATCCATGTTCTGTTTACAGTATCATGATGGTCGCATCCGTGTTTGGCGACATCGCGCGAACGCACATTGGAAGCGTGTATTCGTCATCGCCATACCAGCGTATCACCCGGCGTGATGGTATGGGGTGCCATTGGTTAGACGTCTGGGTCACCTCTTGTTCGCATTGACGGCACTTTGATCAGTGGACGTTACATTTAAGGTGTGTTACGACCCGTGGCTCTACCCTTCATTCGATGCCTGCGAAACCCTTCATTTCAGCTGGATGATGCACGACCGCATGTTGCAGGTCCTGGATGCATATAATGTTCGACTGTTGCCATGGCCAGCACATTGTCCAGATCTCTCACCAACTGAAAACGTCTGGTCAATGGTGGCCAAGCAACTGGCTCGTCACAATACACAGTTCAGTACTCTTGATGAACTGTGGTATCGTGCTGAAGCTGCATGGGCAGCTGTACACGTAGACGCCATCCAAGCTCTGTTTGACTCAATGCCCAGGTGTAACAAGTCCGTTATTACGGCCAGTGGTGGTTATTCCTGGTACTGATTGTTCAGGATCTATGCACCCAAATTGCGTGAAAATGTAATCACATGTCACTCCTAGTATAATACATATGTCCAGTGAATTCCCGTTTACCATCTGCATTTCTTCTTGGTGTAGCAATTTTAATGGCCAGTAGTGCATTATTCGGCAGACCTCCAGCGCTCCTGCACGCTTCTTAGGTGACCAGAGGGAAAGCATAAAATGCTCTCGTTCTCATCTAACATAGCATTCTAATTACAAACAAGAGTGATGAAATTTCCTTACATAAACACGGGATAATTTTGCTGAGCGAGCCATGTGTGGAGCAAAAGCATACTGCAGTGATTTCAGCAGTGCTGGTTAATACTGGTAATTGCTTAGCTCCATCCGTTTCCGAATCCGAGAAATACGCTCCACTTCTAGAACTATCATCTGCTACGTTGATAACGAGTGGACGAACAACAAAATCCACTAAACTACCCTGGCACCGCATTTTGTCCTTTTCTTTTATGACGTGCCGTTCTACAGTATACCCTGCCAACGTTCCTCAGCGACATCCGAAAAGCCTGCGTGCGTTAGTTGCAGTACGGCTGACTACTTGACATCCGTGTTATTTCTCCGGCCACATGTCCTAACTTGGCTGCAGATCAGTCCTGTTGGGTTCATATTGTAATTGTACAGTGGAAGATGTATAAATGCTGAATTTGTATGCTGTGCTCGATGCTGTGAAAATGATTGCTTTTCATGTTTGTACGTCACTTATCACTCTGGTTCGTGTCAGACTACATCTCTGGTATAATACAATGGACATAGTCGAAATAATGAATATTTGGTTTTTCATTTTTGTCCTGAAAAGTTAAATTGTGTTTTCTTAATTTAAGCGATATTTGTTAATAATATTTCATAAAGTATCGACATTGAAGAATTTATAGCTGAAATGAAAATAGAAATTTCGCATGGAATACGTAATTATAAACAAGATGATGTGCATGATCCATAATAAAGATGGTGAATTTTCAATTGCGAGAGGTAGGTCTTTCAAATTGAACGGTAGGTCTTTCAAACTGAACGCTAACTATTCCGCTATAAATTCAGTCTATATTACCAACTCAGCTGCTTCGAATATTCCCCCGGGAAACTTGAAAGCAGATTTGGGATAAACATTAAGAACAACCTATTTCTCGAGTCTTTTTAACCGTGTCGTACACGCTTGCTTCACTTCGGAACAGGAAGCAGCCTCAGCCATTTTCATACAGCGCATTAACCGGGCGACAACCAGAGAACAACAGTGCAGAGACTATGACTGTACATGACTTGTGAAATAAAAACTACGTAGCTGAAGCGTGATTAAGGAAAACGTTGATGGCTGTTAATACATTAGAATATGTTAAAGTGTCATTCACTCAACTTAGTAATAATGTACGTAATACACAAGTAGGACCTACTTCCTAGAGCGTAAGAGCACCAGTGCATGTGTGCTACACTTCTGACCAATCATCGCGTTTGTGTTTGTTTACATCAGGTTTATTCGTATGATGATTGCAACAGTGACCGAAACGTCGGTAGTTTTACATATTGACACTGCAGTCACAAACCAAGAAAAATTTTATTGATGGTGACAATGGCCGCGGAAGCCTACGTTTACACTGTACATACACGTTTTGAACAAAAGTACCCGAACACCTTTTAATGGACATGAATGAATATGATGTGTGGTAGGCCATTATTACTGAGGAACCGAAACCAGAGAAGGTAGTCATGTTGCACTCTGGCATCTGGAACGAAGTCGCCGCTCTGTCTCGTCTCAGAGATGTTCATTGGGTTCAGGTCGGGATTGTGAGCAGGCCATTCCCTGTCAGGAATGTTACTGTCCACAAACCATTGATTCACAGATGCTGCTTTATGACAAGGTGCTCTGCAGATCATACAAGCAGTCATCGTCTCCGAAATGTACCTCTGCTGTACGCAGTGCATATACTGTAAAATGTATTCATATCCTTTTGCATTTAGCGTTTCTTTGAGCGCAGTAAGAGGACCACACTCTAACGGCGAAAAACCGCTCCATGCCGTAACACTGCCTTCTCCGTACGTCGTTCTTGGCACCAGTGACCTCTGGTACTCACTTTCGTTGGTAGCGCCCAGATAAAAAGTCAGTAAACATTGTAACCAAATTGTTCTGATTTGTGTCATAGTGCTTTGAAAAATAGAAAAATGGTAAATATCGTAATTATACAGTTACATATCTAGGCCCAACCCTCGAAATACTTTATCTAATTATAAAGTATATACAGAGATGAATTCAACAATTTTTTGTTTGTATTTTTGCATCTAAAAGGCCACAGAGAATCGCAGGGGGTGGGGTCTTGGTGATCGGTTCCTATTTGAGCTAGCGACGTGGAGTAAAAAGCTTTTGGTGTATCACGGACCAGCTGCTATTTGTAGAGCCATTCGATCATGTCTCTTGCTTTAATTATGTCACAATGTATTAAGCAAGGGTTGAAAGACGAACCGGAGCTGGCGCCCAAGCAAAGTGTACGAGTCGATTAATTCCTTTGCAAAAGATTTTAATTTTGCCGAAATTAATGCTCAGCTGATAGCACGATTTGTATGTGCACCGTTTGGATGTTACGTGGAATTTGGTTCATCGGTGTATAGGATTTTGGTCTAATTATTAACTGTTTGAAAAACTCTTGCTACGTTTGGATTTTACGTGTATAATACAGGAACATCTGGGCCGTTTTTCAAGCTCGTCGCTTCTGTATGTTAAACTTGTACGAATCGGTTCAAACTTTGCTCGAAGTTGTGGATAAAGTCAAAACCAACATTTTCTGTCCAGTAATTTTTAATTGTTGTCGACAGACAATGATTTAAAGTCGGGCAAAATATAGCCCGTTAATCTCGTTCTTATGTCAGTTGAATGCGAAGAAACGGTTTTAAGCGAATCAAATAAATAAAAATTGGATTATTGCGATGAATCTGAAAACTCGATTGCAAAAATCTAGCTTCATTCGCATTTACGCTTAAAAAAGTCGTTTTTTGTGAGTTTTTTCGCGCACCACTTCTGTGTTTCCAACTTGGGGTCAACTTTTGTAAGAAGAAGACAAATACGTATAATTAATGATCGACCTGTTGTTTTGTGAAAACTTTATTCTTTGCCACAATATGAACAACACATTTGACAGACAATGAAAAACCGATACCGAATCAGTCGTCGCCTGTGAATATGTCAAGATGTTTCGATTTTTTAGTGTCTTCAAAGCAGTTAGATAAGTCGAAAAACTAGTTCCTTTCCTTTACATCCCTAACTCTGCCCAGAACATTTTCGCCTTTTTTGTGCTAAAACAGCAGCGCTACCATAATTTTGACAGTAGACCGCCAAAGCTGGACAGGCGATGGAGACTTTTGTTGACTGTGATCTGATACAGGGGTTTTTTAATTGTCTTTCGAACCATGTTACTTATATAGTTCACAAAACAGCAGGACGGCCATTGATCAGCTGTGTTTGTCTACTTTCTTACATAATTTGAACCAATACACACAAGTTCAAAACGGAAAAGTGGAGCGCTTAAAAACTTTCCAAAAACGTATCATTTGCACTTAAAATCGGAATAATTTACATCGTTGAAAGCGAGTTTACAATCTTATCGTAAGAATACATTTCTTATTTATTTGATTGACTTCAAACCTTTTCCGCGCATTCAGTTCACGTAAGAACGAATTTTAAGAGCAACATTAAGCGCAATTTTAAACCATTGTATCTTAACGACAGATAAAAATTTGTGGATACAAAGTTTCGTTTTGACGTTATCGATTTATCACCTTCGTGTAAAATTTGAACTTACTCGTACAATATTAAGTTATAGAAATGGCGCGCTTCAAAAACCTCCCAGGAAAACATAAACCGCCATATCTCGACAACGGATATGGATTATTGTATGAAAAAAGTTTGGATTTCTCTTTATTCATTTATGTACCTACTTGCGAAGTTTGAACCGATTATTACTAGTTTAAAAGTATAGAAATGTCCCGCTTGAAGAACCTCCCAGAAAAACATGTTTTTTGCACGCAAAATCCGAACTGTGCACAGACAGAGATTAATTTCAACCTCATGAACTTTTTTCAAAAGGAATTAATCGATTTGTACAATTTGTCTGGGGGCCAGCTCTGGTTGTTCGTTCAAACCTTGCTTAAAACAGCTACAGTAAGATAGATGTGCACGTCTTATGCAAAGTATGCAATAGTGGAGATGCATGCATCCTAGATTTTAATGACACTTTGTATCGTATTGCATGAGTTGACAAATGCCCTGTTGTATGCCATGAGGTATCATGTTACGCGACACCACATGGGAGTAGTGGAACAAGGCGGTTTCTGGCGCATTTTGTTAGTGCGGGTTGCCCACATCAGGTGCAGGAATGCACTCAGGGAAAAACCTGTTAAGTGCTTTTCCATATCAGTCTATTTTTCTCCTTTGATTGAAAGGAACTTAACCTATTCTTCTGCAAAGTGGTTTTCCATATTGTTGCACTTAACCTATTGGCCTCCCTACACCCTCCCCCTCCCACAACCCCCACCCCCCCTCTCTGCTGCTGGTACATTTTCAGGTCTGAGTTATTGGAATAGGACTCCTCTCATTCCTATTAATTTGATTGACTACTTAATTATATTGATCAATTAATTAACCTATTTTTGTGGGAAAGTGCCACACCCCCCCCCCCCTCTGGCAGGAAGTTCAAATTCCATCAGGACAATGCAACCTCTACTAACCTAAGAAAATGGCGGGAAAGAAATGTACCTCCACTAACCTAAGTCATCCAACTGCCACCTCTTCCTAGTACGGATTGGCAGGAGAAAGACTCAGTTGATCAATCATTTGGAGGATATTCGATTGCTCTGTATGGAATATTGTTTAAACAATTCGGACAATGTATGGAATTTATGGAAATGGTATATTGTTTATTTATAAAAAATCGGTTTGTGGGGGTTGGATTTCTCCTGCTCATCATTCTGCGCTGTTTGGAAACATTTAGGTCTTGTAAGAGGCAATTACGAGGTTTTTGCCGCTAGTTCATGACAGTCTATCTGAAAGGGCAGCCACTGGATCTTAAAGCAAGTAATATGCTATTTAACCCAAGGTTTGTTATTTTTGCCGATTTCTGCGTACTGAGAAGTAGTGAAACTGTTTAAGCTAGACTACTTGAGAGATTTGGGTAGAATAATAAGTGAAATGGGAAACAGTTCCCACATATAACAGTCCATTTGATGTCACTGTGATTCCCTGTCAGGAAAGCATTAAATGAGAGTTGTATAACTTATTTTGAAGAATATGCAGAAGATTTCGGTGGCATATGTAACAGATGTATCGATTCACCATAGCTAGTTTCGGAAATAGCCGCTTCCAGTTTCTAGTAGAAAGAGCTGATGAAGAGAACTGACACATGTTGTTATTCGTATGTTTTGAATTTTTTCCGAATTATGGGTTATGAGATGCACATCGAAAATTATTTATCAGAATTTTAACGCAGTTTCAGCAAATTGAAGATATTAAAAACCTACCTAAGATCGACTATAATTATTTATGTAATGGTTCATAAACTCGTAATAATTTAATACTACAGTGATACAGTAATTTGGTGCGTGCAGTATTTTTCGCTTGTATGGATCGTTTAAATAATATTTTTCAATAACAGTTCATTGTTATTAAACTTAGCTTACAAATTACAGAGTGTCCTATATCTGTGCAGAAAAAAATTGTAAAACGGTAGACTTTTCTGGAAGCGGGAGCGCCTCTTTGGCAGTTCTGCCAGGAACGAAGGCTATGGACCCAAGCTCGCTGGCCTCAGACATTGTGTAGAGGAGTGGTGAGGAGGGGAACGAGAGGAGAGAGACAGCAGGATTCGCTGCGATGTAAGGAAAGTGGGGTATGCATCAGCTGGGCCATCCAGTGGACCCTCGCGAGGTCGTCCTAAGGCAAGCTATGCCGAGGGTCGAGGTGGAGAAAGGGAAACAGCTTAGTCAAGTCACTGTGACTGCAGTTTTCGGATCTGTGGGTGTGATGGGAGTATGTGCCACCTGACGCTGTCCTTCGGCGCTGGATATGTGGGGCTGATAAAGGAACATGGGGTCTTCACTGTGAGAGAAACACTTAGGGTAGGGGCGATTAGGGGTAGAGGTGAGGTGCGACCAGCGTAGTGGCAGTTCAGAGTAACATCGTGTCTGCAGTGTGCAGTGGGAACAGGGCCTGATTACCTCTGGTCCTTTAACTCGTGCTACGCCGAAATGGTGTCTTCCTCCAACTGTTTATGAGGAGCTCCTCGACCACTTCTTCTGAACTACCTGCGTACAGTCAGTTTACTAGCTGGATTGCTCGTAGCACTTCGGCACTCACACACTTTCGTGCAATTTTTTACATTCTCCCTCCGCATTGCTCAACGGACCTATTCGTCAGTACATGAAGTCTGCGTCATCACCAACTGTCGACTTGCGCAGCTTTACAAAGTTTGAAATGTCACTGATGAACGATATGTAGACTGGAGATGGAGAGGGGAAGAAACAACAGACATCATACATTCATATAATTTGATAGGCGTTTCTGGGCAATGAATCCACGTTCTTCAGTGCAGATGCTGTAGTACGTCCGACGTCCTTTGGGAATCTCGGAAGAGGGAATGTGGAGGAAATGGGCAGGGTCTACGGCTAGGTGGCGCTCGACTGGAGTGTGGATCGGCCGTAAGGCGACCCGCGATAGTCCAGGTACTCTGTGTAGCTACGATAAGACTGTGTCCTGGCTGGAGCAGTGGTTACCACACCTTCCTAGTAAACATGAGATCCCGGGTTAGAATCCTGGTCAGTAACACATTCTCACTCGTCGCCGTCGATTCCGCGAAGTGTTCCCAATGCAGCTGACAGCACTGACCCTTCCCCATTCCTTTCCTTTCTTCCCCTCTCGACCTTCAGTTTGTATATAATGTATAACAACCGCGGATTCAGTGTGATGTCTTTTCTTTCAGACATGTCCGCAACAGCAGACAGCACATATTCTTATAACTTCATATAACTTGTAATTTTCCACAATTCCTCGAAAAATTTATACTGTTTTCACGCTGATAAATTTGCCGATAATTATCAGTGATTCTTGCAAACCGAAGTACGTAAAGATCCAGAATGTACAAGAGGTTGCGTGCCAATTCAAGGAGTTGGCAGCGGGAGGGAAATAACAACTTTAGTATACACACATATGGTCTTTGGAGTAATCGTTAGCCAGTGAATGCTTTGAAATGTCGATAACAACAAGGCACATGCGCCTTAAGTTTATCAAGGTTGATGTATTGTTTACTCAACAGTGTTATCAGAAGTACTTGGTATACTCCACAAACTACACAAGGCAACGCACTAACCTCTTCAAGTGCTGCAAGTATCGTAGCAACAAGTCTTTTGGACAAGTCCGAAAAAACAGACACCTCTTGTAAACGGTACTCCGAAGAGCCAAGAAAACTGGTACACCCGCATAATATCGTGAGGGCCCCTGCGCGCACGCAGAAGGCCGCAACTCGACATCGCATGGGCTCGACTAATTTCTCAAGTAGTGCCAGAGGGAACTGACACCATGAATCGTGCTTGGCTGTCCATAAATCTGTAAGATTACGAGGGTTGGAGATCTCTTCTCAACACCACATTACAAGGCATCCCAGATATGCTCAATAATATTCATGTTTGGTGAGTTAGGTTGCCAACGGAAGTGTTTAAACTGAGAAGAGTATTCCTAGTGCCACTATAAAGCAATTCTGGATGTGTGGAGTGTCCTATTGTCCTGCTGGAATTGCCCAAGTCAGTCGGAATGCACAGTGGACACGAGTGGAGGCAGGTGGTCAGACAGGATGATTACCTACATGTCACCTAACAAGAGTTGTATCCAGACGTATCAGGGGTCCCGTATCACCCCAACTGCACACGCCCCACACAATTACAGAGTCTTCATCAGCGTCAAGAATCCGCTGCTCCACATGTAGGGTCCATGGATTCATGAGGGTGTCTCCATACCCGTGCACATTCATCCGCTCGACACAATTTGAAACGGGACTGGTCCGACCCGGTGACATGTTTTGTCCAGTCATCAACAGTCCAATGTCGGTGTCGACTGGTCTAGGCGAGGCGTAAAGCGTTGTGTCGTAAAGTCATAAAGGGTACACGAGAGGGCCTTCGGCTCCAAAAGCGGATACCGATGATGTTTTGTTGAATGGTTCGCACACTGACACTTGTTGATGACCCATCATTGTAATCTGCAGCAATTTGCGAAAGGGTTGCACTTTTGTGACATTGAACGATTCTCTTCAGTCGTCAGTGGGATCGTTCTTGCAGGATGTTTTTCCGGCTGCAGCGATGTCGGAGATTTGATGTTTTATCGGATTCTTGATATTCATGATACTGTCGTGAAATGGTCGTACGTCAAAATCCCCACATCGTTGCTACCTCGGAGCTGCTGTGTCCCATCGCTCGTGCGCCGACTTTAACACCACGTTCAAACTCACTTCAATCTTGATAACCTGACATTGTAGCGTTGCCAACTGCAGCGCCGTTTTCTGCATATTAAATATCTCATTCTGGCTGTTTAGATATCTCTGCATTTGAATACGCATCCCTATACCAGTTTCTTTGCCGCATCGGTGTATATAAATATATACAGCTTGATGGGGATTAAGGCCACTTGAGTGTGGCTGCACTACCTCCGCTCAACACTTTAGGGTATCCCGATGTAGCGAGCAATGAGTTTGGTGGGCCGGGGGTGATACGTAAGTATTGTGGAAACCGGAATACATAAAAATGCATGGTTATTGAAAGGGTTGCGCCCAAATTGAAGGAGCTTGTTGCGGAGCAGAAACAATAACTTTGAAATAAGCGCCTATCGTCTTGGAACTAATCCTTAACCGTCGAACGCTTTAAAACGTCAGTAACAATCAGGCAATGTGCCTTCAGTTCAGCAACTTTGAGGTATCTTTCACTCAGCAGCAGTATATGTTATAGAATGTGTTCAAAACGGAACCCATCATATTCAATGCAGGCGTAACATCTTTGCAGAAGATTCTAGCGTAGTCTAGCAAGTACATAAGGCATTGCACTGACCTCTTAACGACAAGAGTTTCGGACATGTACGAATGAACATACAGCACACATACATAAATATATACGACTTGACTGCGACTAAGATCATTTCCGCGCTGATGCGCTATCTTTCCTGAACTCTAGCGTGTATTTAGCTGATGTAGCGGGCAAAGAATTTGGTGGACAGGGGCCGCTACGTAAGTAGTGTGCGACAAGTTGAGACTTTGTGTTGGACGCAAGCATGCTCGTATAGCCAAAGCCGTTAACTCGACCGCTCGTGCATAGCGATAAATTTGGGTTCGAGTCCCGGTGCGGCAGAAATTCTCACTTGTCACCATTGAATTCATTTCAGTGCCCAGTTGCGGCCGTTGCCAGATTTTATTTTATTTCGTCATGTATTTGTTCGGTTGCGGGATCAAGAATAGTATCTATTCTTTCGGACATGTCAAACCCCACCTTAAGATTAACTGCTAGGGTCAGAACTGCTCAAGGGTGTCCGTATTTCACGATTAATTCTGATTCACTTAAATACTCTTACAGTCGGAGTTTTGCAACTTTATTGTCACAAATGTTACATAAACTCGGTAGTGAGTCGAAATGCTGTTACTAAAGAGCGTTGAGTATATACAGTTTTCGAGCAGTCTTCACGTGTACTTAAGATTTACGGGATGTGATCATAAATATTTGGACACCTATTAACGGACATTAATATGGGGTGTGTCCACGCTTTGCCTGTGACGCCTTGAACTCTGTTGGAGACATTTTAAAGAAGGTGTCTGAATGTATGTGGAGCAATGGGAGCCGATTCTTAGTATACAGCCATAACCAGAGAAAATACGTAGTGATGTTGGAAGGAGGCAGAGGTTCTAACTCATACCAAAGGTGTTCGATTGGGTTCAGTTCGGTGCTGTGGGCAGGACAGTCGATTTCTGTAATGTTGTGTATCCACAAATCAGCGCCTCACAAATGCTGCTTTATGGTAGGGTGCATTGTCATGCTGATATAAGCATGCTCTGTCCCCTATCTGTATGCAGTACACATTGCTGTAAAATGAATTCTTCCACATACAGCTATTTCTTGAGCGCAGTATGGGGACCACACAATAACGACGAAAAGCCACTTCAAACCGTAACACCAGCTGCTTCATATTTTAGTGTTGGCACAAACAGTGATGGCGGATAACGTTGTCCAGGCATTTGCCAAATCCTTCCATCTGATTACCACTAGGTATAGCGTGATTCCTGTCTCAAAATCGTCCGCAGCTCGTGGTCGTGCGGTAGCGTTCTCGCTTCCCACGCCCGGGTTCCCGGGTTCGATTCCCGGCGGGGTCAGGGATTTTCTCTGCCTCGTGATGACTGGGTGTTGTGTGCTGTCCTTAGGTTAGTTAGGTTTAAGTAATTCTAAGTTCTAGGGGACTGATGACCATAGATGTTAAGTCCCATAGTGCTCAGAGCCATTTGAACCATTTGTCTGAAAATCACCTGTTGCGAGCCATCTGTAGTCAAGCGGCGCCGCTCTTTACCACACCTCATACGTCCGTTGACGTTGAGTGCCGAATTGTGTGGATTACGAGAGGCTACCTAACCATCGTATGCCATTCATTATAACTCTCGCCTGGCCAGCTGATAGCATTTTGGAACTTACGAGGGATTTCTTCCGCAGGTATCATGCCATTTCTTGGAACGCCACTCTGCAATGGTCGATGGGCGTTGCATATCGGTACATGAGGCCTTCCTGGTCTTGTGGCTGTTGCTTCGCGTTTCCACTTGACAATCACATAACCAAAAATTGGCGTTGGGAGCTTTAGAAGAATAGAAATGTCCGTTATGAATTTGTTGTTCAGCTGCCAGCCAATGACTAGCCCTCTTTTTCTCTCATTCTGCTCTTACTGCTTCAGTAGTGACAACACAGTGCTCTCCGCCTCCTTTTGTAGTGGCAGGTTTGCCTCTCGTGATATCTGATGATAACTCCGAATTAGATAGGGATGTCCAGGCACTTTTAATCAGATAGTGTATATAGGACAGTCTGGGTCATTACCTCCAGATTAAACACATCTCCAGATAATACTGCTTATTTTAGGAAACTATAATACTTTATAATACTTCTACCTGTGATGTGGAGAATAAATAAGTGCGAACGACGTTTTAGTTTCCGTGAGCTTGAGCACCGGTTACAAATATGGCGCAAGGAAGAAGAAACTGAAGAATTTCGTTCCCACGAATATTTCGGTTTGCGCTAAGTTGCTAATTCATTTCATGTCATAGCTACAAATTAGATGTTTTTCGGGACACCCCCACTTTGGCTAACTAGGAAATTATTTCGCATTTCGGCGTGGTGTAATTTATTAAAAGACTCGCCAATACGATCAGATGCAGTAGAAAATCTGAAATGCAGCGGTGGCTATCCCTTCTTGTCTTGGCGACATACGATATGTAGCGACTGTCTCAAATAAGCAACACGTCCTTGTATTTATCTTTCTAAAGCTTTATGCCGAGTTCATTCGAGGAAGTGACTGCACATTACGAACTTACGTATTAATAAGGAATACTTGATAAATTTTCTACAGCTATTTTTATGGAGTAAAATTTTCCGGTACCGGGAATCGAAGCCGAGCCTCCTGGGTGAGAGCCGGGTATTCTAGCCACTTTCTTTTTTATTTCATATTGTTCGTATTTGTTCGTTGAATCTGATCGGGGCGGACGTTGTAAGACACCCTTTTAAGTTCGTTTTCGGCGTTTTTGTTTTTGGAATCAGGGTAATGGTCCCTTCCAGGAACGGGGGTGGTATTTCTTCTCCGTTTAGAGGTACACACGACTTTTACAACCTAACAAGTCGGCCGTGGCAGAGCACTGTATTGAAATGGTCACAGTATGTTGTATGACAACGTCGAAATTTTGGCAACTACATCGTCATTTTGGGACTCGATAGTAAAGGAGGCAATTTAAATTCGCTTGACAACGAACTTAATTAATAGAGACAGTGGTTTGAATCTTGATAAATCCTGGAATCCGGCACTTGCTGTAATAAACTCGCAAAGACGTCGTCAAAGTGCAGCTCACAATGATATATCGATATGCCAACAAAGATCGACTGCGGAGTCATAGATACAATTCGCGCATTATGCACGTCTCTGCCGCCGACCAACGTCTCTGGCGCATTTGCCTCTGTGGCCGCATGCGCAGTCGCGTGGTACAACAGTATAAAGGGACGAAGCGAGCACAGGAGCGGCAGTCTTGCGGCTCACTCTGAAGATGGCTGAACGTTTTACAGCCGAAATATTAGAAGAAGAAGGAGATTTCTTGCGGCTGCACACCCGAAACGTAATGGAACTGCTCCATGGTGCAGATGGAACTTGCATGGTGCATGTTGTGGACTTCCCGATCAGCATGAGTCATGTCTGTGCGTTCTTGTTCAAATAGTTGACGCTATTTCACTGCTGATGTAAGCGACATCGCATTTCGTCCATATACCGCCATAATTCCACAGTGAAGCTGTGTGCAATTTAGTCGGCTTGCCTCCAAGAATCATAGAGTCCCGCGTACATGAACTTGGGAATACGTTTCCAGTTGCCGCACCATCTGACTTCCACACGGCACGTATTATTACTGTCGGAGCAAAACTGTCTCTGCAAGAAACTCTCCCTTTGAGAAAGTGCGATTCTTGTTCGCAATTGTGTTAGTGCGGGACAACATGTATAGCCTACATTTTGAAGCCCCTATCTATTTTCTATCTTTCGTTATTCTAATTTGGTGAGGATCGCAGATCAGACAGACTTTACATATGACGGTTCAGTCACGTTATTATAACAACATTCTAAGTTCGACGTCAACATGAAATAACCACTTACTGACAGTAGGTAGCAGCGCCAGCAGCGGAGGGTATATGAAGCGTGTTGGCGGTGCGGCGGGAGGGGGATGGGGAGGAAGGACGCAGAGTGCAGTGCAGCCGGTATCGTAATGAGGGAACGGAGCGATTTATCTAACGCCCAAAAGAGCATGATCTTCGGCTTTCAGACCAAAGGTGGAAGCGTTTCCGAAACTGCTAAGTTTGTAACTGTTCGCTTGTCTCTATGGTTGAAGTATACCGTGCATGGTAAAATGGCGCTATCCAAGAGCGGCGGCGAGACAACTGTTGTGCCCACTGGTCATATATTGTGGGGGCTGAACGACGACGGAGAGAACAGACTTGCGACTGCAGAGCACCTGACAGCCCAGGTGAACCGAAGGGCTACCACCAGTGTCTCATCGACTACCGTTCAGCCAACACTGCTGCGTGTGCGCCTCCGCAACAGGCGCCTGGTTGATCCACCCACGCTGACTGTTGTTCATCGCTGACAGACGGTAAGAATTTGCACAGCAATACCGCAACTGCACGTCCACTTGAGTGGCGGCAGGTGGCATTCTCAGACGAATCACTTTTTATGTTCCATCGGACAGATGGCGGTTGACGTGTACGACTTGAAATGTCTGAAAAGAAACATCTTTCAACAATGGCCGGAGCATTATGATCTGGTGAATTTTTTCGTAGCATTCCTTGGGTGATCTTGTCATTGTGGAAGGCACAGCGGTTCACGACAAGTATGCATCTGTCCTTGGTGACCGTGTCCATCCCTACCTACACTTTGTTTTTCCTCGACACGATGGCATCTACAGCAGGACAAAGCGATGAGTCACTCAGCTTGCACTGTACGTGCGTGGTTCGAAGGGCACCAAGCTGAATTTACCTTATTCTCCTGGCGACCAAACAACTGGGGTGGTTTAAATCCCATTTGAGAATTCGTGGGACCACCTCGATCGGGCTGTTCGTGCCGTGGGTCCTCAATTGAGAAATCTAGCGGAGGTGGCCGGGGTACTGGATTTGGAATGGCTCCACATCCCTTTCGGTACCTTCCACAACCTCAGTGACTCTGTTCCTGCAAGTCTCACAGCGGTCCGCGCTGGAAAAGGCGGCTATTCAGGTTCTTGACATGTGGCAACATCGATTTGGTTGGACGGTGTACGTGCATACTAACGTAAAATTAGCGCCTAATTATGAGCTGGCTGTATATAGAAATGCCTGTAAGTATGGGCGTACCCAGCGAGGGTCAGCCGGGCGGCAGCTGCCCCCCCCCCCCCCCCCCCCCAGAAGATATGTGAACTCGTTCGCGCCGATTCGGGAGTAATTTTTTTCGTTTTCGGCACGTTACTGTCGGCAAATCCTAGAAGATTATTACTGAATTAAAAAGTTGTATTTTTAAACAAGTGCATTATTATATTTAAAATGTTTATTGAAAGCAGTTTTCCACTAGTTTACTGTTTTATTTAATAAGAAGTACTGTATGTTGTCTCGAGTCCTTGTTTCCTGAGACTAGTATGACTAGCATCCACAATCCAGAAATCGAATCTAACTGAGGCGCGACTCCCTGGGAGTGTCTTACTGTTGTAGTAATTTTTCCCAGAGGTATCTGTACCAACTGTGGTAGAAATCGCTTCAGGTGTTACTGAGCTATCCCGATATGTCACTGTCTTTTCACCCCCAAACCTCCTACCCCCCCCCCCCCCCCCCCCCACTTCTTGGTGTTACCGAATATTTGTATGACTCACTTCCTCTCACCGGCACATTAGTTTTATATAAATAATAAGTAAGGCGCAGTTGTTTCATACACATGATAAGTAACGTATATAAATTATTTGGTTCAAACTGCTCCAGACGTGCTTCGTTATGCTGCTATGTCTCCCCCTTTGTCACCCCTCTGCCCCTTCCCTCAATCACTCGCCCTGTCCCACTCTTCTGTGAGAGACAGCTGACATACTTACCCCTCAGAAATCTTTTCGGGCGAGCACACAACTCACCAACGTTCCATCACAATCCGACGGATGGTAGGAACGTATTAGGTTACTTGTTAAACGTTATTAAACGTATAAAACATTTCATATTTGGCATTTCATGCAATTTTCCCGAATTACGTCGCTTCCAAAGTGCCTATTGATAAGCATTTTTCCGCCCATGGAGATGGTGGTTGATGCTCAACTTCCCTTTGGCAGAAACTACATTAGGGGCTGGCATAGGCTCGGATTGGGCTTGCTTGGGGAAGAGAACAAACCGTCTAATTATTTAAAGTCAGTATTCCGACAGTTACCTTCAGCGATTTAGCGGTACCATATTAGTCAGTCTGTGCTGTGAGCAAGGAGAAATATGGAAAGAGAATTGAGTTTAGAGAGAAGAACAACAACGCCGAGGAATGGCATGAAATTGTAATTCTATCACACACTGCAAAGCATGTGTAAGAGCAGTCAATTGGAATGGACAGTAATTTCAAGTAGAACAACCAGCATCAAAAAACAGAAGACAATGAAATGCAATGTAGTCGAATTGAATCAGACGATACTGACGTAATTAGATTAGGAAATGAGACGTTGTACGTAGCAGATGTGTTGTAACATACCTGGTTACTGACAAAGAAAAAAGGATATAAAATGGAGATCGTGATTAAAGAAAAGCATTTCTAAAAAAGAGGAATTTAGTACAGATGTCAGCAAGATGTTTCTGTATGGGGTGTAGCCTTGTACCGAAGTGAAATGTGGAGAGCAAACAGTTGAGAGATTAAGTGAATAGAAGCTTTTAAAATCAAATGCTACAAAATAATATTGAAGGATAGATAGGTACATTGAATAACAAATGAAGAGGTGCTGAATCGAATTAGGGAAAAATAAATTTTTAACCCCACTTGACTAAAAGAGGTGATCGGTAGATAGGAGACATCCTGTTGCATCAAGGAACGTCGATTGGTAATGGAGGAAAGTGTCGAGGGAAAAAGTTGTGTAGACAGCTCTAGGCATGAATGCGGCAAGAAGGTTCCAAATGGATGTAGATTGTAGTGGTTATACAGGGATGAAGAAGCCTGCACGGGATGGTCTGTCGTGAAGAGCTGCATCAATCCAGTATGATGACTGAAGATCACAACAAGAACAGTTATTCAGTTTTGACGTCCGGTCAGGGAACTGAACCGAGAACCTCCTGAATGAGCGAACCATTCAATGGAACGTCACCGATATGGGCTTTCAGAGCCGAAGGCCCTCTCGTGTACCCTTGATGGCTGCATGACACAAAGCTTTACGCCTCACGTGGATCCGTCAGCACCAACATTGGATTGTTGATGACTGGAAACGGACGAGTCTCGTTTCAAATTGTGTCGAGCGGATGGACGTGTACGCGTATGGAGACAACCTCATAAATCCATGGACCCTGCATGTTAGCAGGGGACTGTTCAAGCTGGTGGAGGCTCTGTCATGGTGTGGGCGTGTGCAATTGGAGTGATATGGGGCATCTGATAGGTCTAGATACGATTTTGATAGGTGACATGTACGTAAGCATACTGTCTGATCGCCTGCATCCATTCATGTCCATTGTGCATTCAGACGGACGAGGGGAATTCCAGCAGGACAACGTGACACTCCACACGTCCAGAACTGCTGCAGAGTGGCTCCAGACCCACTCTTCTGACTTCAAACACTTTCACTGGCCACCTGACTCCCCAGATATGAACATCATTGAGCGTATCTGACATGCCTTGCGATGTGCTGTTCAGAAGACATTTCTACTCCTTCGTACTCTTACGGATTTGTGGACAGTCTCGCATGCTTCATGGTGTCAGTTCCCTCCAGCACTACTTCAGACATTAATGGAGTCCATGCCAAGTCGTGTTGCGGCACTTTGTGGTCCTGGGGCCCTACACGATATCAGTCAGGTGTATCAGTTTTTTTGGTTCTTCATTGCATTACCAGCGGACTGAAGAACAGTGTCGGATCTTTTCTTTTTAAGGGGACCACACCGTAGTTCAGGTCGAAAAAAATCGATTTTCGGTTTTCATCATATTTCGATAGATTAAGGTTTTATTTAAGTACTCTGCAAAGGATTTTGCTGAAATTTTTTTTTCTCGATCATTTAAAGAGCATTTTCCTACCACGTGTGTTTATCTGCCACACCCACTTTTCTGTCACCCTCTTTTCTGCATATATTTTAGATCTTTATATCTCCTACATTGCACGTTAGGGATTTTTTTTTACTCTCGAGTGTGTTGGCTATCCTTGGAATGCAACGGTCGGTATTCTTTTGTTTCTGCTGTCTGTAAACAACACGCTTTTAAGCACGCGGTTAGTTTTGTTCGAGTGTAATTGCGAGTAGTTGCTATACTTACGTTTGCACTGCTTGTTTACGTATGTTTTGTTGTGTTTATGGAGGATGACGAAACGTAAAGGCATTTTCAAGAAACGACAATTTAGAGGAAACAAGTTTAGAAAGCTTTCTGTACTAGAGGTTATGTCGCCTGGCAACGATGTTTCTAATTGTAATTCTTCAACAAGTATATCATCAAAGGAGCTCTCACCATTTCAAGACAGTTACAACGAATTTACTGGAAGTGGCAAGGGGTGCAGTAACATTATTATAAATTTGAGAATATTATCAGATGTAATTTCTAAATTTGTACAAAGTAGACAGTGTGGTGAGTCACAGAGTGTGAAAATTTATGAGAGCGCCAGTGGGAGAAAAGGCCCAGCAATTGCTTTGGATTTAATTTGCACTAAATGCTCAGCTGTGATTTCATTTAAGAGTTCTTCAAAACCAGATGCAAGTGGCCCTTATGAAATCAATACTAGATTAGTTTATGCCTTACGATCCATTGGCAAGGGCATGGCTGCAGGGAGAACATTTTGTTCAGTGATGAACTTACATCAACCACCAAATAAATTGGAAGTTGGCAGAAAAGAGGACATACATCTCTGAATTGAGTAGTGACTGCTAAGAGTGCAGACACCGGTAAAGTGTTTGATGTGGAGGTAATGTCTAAATATTGCAAATGTTGAAAAGTCAATGAACATAAAGAACACAACAGTGTGGCTAATTTTAGAGGAACAAGTGGTGGTACGGAAGTTCATGTAGTACAACAAATATTTCATCATTCCATAGAAACAAGAGGCGTATGGTACATCAGATATTCGGGCAATGGTAACAGTAAGGCATACAACAATGTGGTGAACTCTAATCCATATGAGGATGCCATTATTAGCAAAATAGAATGTGTAGGTCATGTTCAGAAACGTTTGGGAACAAGGCTGAGAAAACTAACTGTTGATATGAGAGGAAAACAATTAGATGGAAAGTTGTTGACCAGACAGGGTTGGTTAACTAAAACTGAAATAGAAAACTTGCAGGTATACTATGGGCAGGCAATTGGGAGAAATAAAGAAAATCTGCAGACAATGAAGAGAGATGTTTGGGCCATATTCTTCCATAAGTCCTCTACTGATGATAAGCTATGTCATGGATTGTGTCCATCAGGAGAAAATTCGTGTTGCAAATACAATAGGGCTCAAGCAACTGGAGAATCTTATTCTCACCAGCATTCTCTTCCTGTTGCTGTTATTACAGCAATTAAACTTATTTTCAGAGATGGCTTATCCTGACCTTCTAAGGAAATGTCTGCATCGTCAGACACAGAACCCAAATCAATGTTTCAGCGGCATAAT
This sequence comes from Schistocerca serialis cubense, assembly GCF_023864345.2. Classification (NCBI taxonomy): domain Eukaryota; kingdom Metazoa; phylum Arthropoda; class Insecta; order Orthoptera; family Acrididae; genus Schistocerca; species Schistocerca serialis. Next base: position 57,741,020 of record NC_064647.1, on the reverse strand, counting down.
TTGGAACCACCTTCCTAAAACTGTATTTGTAGGCGTGCATACAATGAAACTAGGAGTTCATGATGCTGTTATTACATTCGATTGTGGTAATATTGGAAAGTGTTGGGTACTGAAAAAATTGGGAATTAATCCTGGTGAAAATATGATCACTGGGCTGCAACATTGTGATAAAATGAGGATAGCCGATGCAGACAGATCTGCATCTAATGTGGCTAAGAAAACAAGACAAACATCCAGGCAGGTGAAAAAGAAGCTGGAAGATCTGCTAGAGGCCAAAGAATGTCCATCATATGCAGCAGGACAGTTTTAATTAACTCTAAACAAATTTCAAAAGTTTTTTCTTTAAATTCAATTTCCCCCAGGCTAAAATTTTCAGTACATATGCCCCATTATATCAGAAACTACCATAGATAAATGATGGAAATTTTCAGAGATTCTGCATAACATAAAAAGCCCCCCCTGGTACTACATTCATTAATATTCTCAAATTAGGAAGTTCACAAAAAAAATATTTTCTGTAGAAAAAACTTAATACTTTTTGTTAATAAATTTAAGAAAGTATTTCTTAAAAACTATAAAATGGATAAAGTAAATTTTAGTGCACTTGACTCTATTAGCATCATGTAACATAAAGTTAAAATATTAAGGTCCTGAATCAAATAGATTTTTTTAGAAATGGGTCAAATACTTGCCTAAATTAACATGGGTTACATAGGCAGGGTGTGGTCTCCTTAACAAGCACTATCAACCTGAGAATTCCAGAATGAGATTTTCACTCTGCAGCGGAGTGTGCGCTGATATGAAAATTCCTGGCAGATTAAAACTGTGTACCCGACCGAGACTCGAACTCGGCAAAGGTCCCGAGTTCGTGTCTCGGTCGGGCACACAGTTTTAATCTGCCAGGAAGTTTCAACCTGAGAATTGCCTGGGCGAACTATTTTCTGCAGCCGGTCAGCTCGCAACTACCCGAAGACCTGTTAGTGGACATAAATATGGTGTGTAGTATGCTGTTCTTCCTCAAGAGCCACAACCAGAGATGATACTTTTGTTGGATTCTGGACTCTGCAACAAAGGCGCCGGTCTGTCTCATTTCAAGGATGTTCAGTAGGTTAAGCTCACCGGCCGCGGTGGCCGAGCGGTTCTAGGCGCTTCAGTCCGGAACCGCGTGACTGCTACGGTCGCAGGTTCGAATCCTGCCTCGGGTATGGATGTGTGTGATGTCCTTAGGTTTCTACTTTAACTTATTTTGAAAAGAATGCAGATGATTTTGGTGCCACATATAACAGAAATAGCGATCACCTGAGCTAGTTAATTAAGTAGCTGCTTTCAAAGTACAGTAGAAAAAGCTCATAAAGCACATTGACACAGATTTCCATTAGGACGTTTTGAACTGTTTTTCGAAGTACAAGTTACGAGATACTTATTCATACTTCGAAACAGCTTCGTGGAAATGTATGACAATATCAACGCAGTTTCAGAAAAATAAAGACGTTAAAAAACCTCTTACGTTCGAGTGTAGACGAAAGCACTGTCAAATTGTGTGCACTGTTACCAGTTTAACAGGAGCAAATAAAATCCATTTTTTATTATACATCCCGATAGAATCAATGTTCAGTAACGGCCACAAACAGTAGGACAAAGATTTTGTTTTACTCACAATAATTATATACAGTTTGCACAATTTGTAATTTGTATCCAACAGTCATATATGTAATTTATTTTGTGTTGCATTTTTTGTTTATGTAGCTCATTTTAGTAGTATATTTCTTCGTTTATATCAAAACTAGCCTACGAATTATAAAATATGCGATATCTGTGTAAAGATATGCAGAAAGGTTGATATTTGGGCGGAGGTGGGGGGTGGGGTGGGAGGTGGCGGACGCAGCTTCGGCAGTTCCATTGATATGACTACAGTCGCAGGCTGGCTGGCCCTAATGATTATGCAGACGAGTTTACAGGTGGACAAGGAAAGGAGAGAGACAGCAGGATTCGCTGTGATGTAAGGAAAGTGGGGTATGCGTGAGCTGTACCATCCAGTGGACCCTCCCGAGGTCGTCCTGAGCCAAGCTATGCGAAGGTCGAGGTGGAGAAAGGGAAACAGCTTAGTCAAGTCACTGTGATCTGCAGTTTTCGGATCTGCGGGTGTGATGGGAGTATGGGCCACCTCACGCTGTCCTTCGGCGCTGGATATGTGGGGCTGGTAAAGGAACACGCGGTCATCACTGTGAAAGGATACGCTGATGGGAAGGGCGAGTAGGGGTAGCGGCGAGGTGTGGCCTGCGTAGCGGCAGTTCAGAGTAACATCGCGTCTGCACTGTGCAGTGGGAGCAGGGCCTTTGACTCGTCCTACGCCAAAATCGTGTCTTCCTCGAACTGTTTATGAGCAGCTCCTCGACCATTGTACCCATTCTTTTCAACTAACTGCGTACAATCAGTTTACTAGCTGGATTGCTCGAAGCACTTCCGAACTCACGCGCTTTCGTGCGATTTTTTACATTCTCCCTCCGCATTGCTCAATGGACCTATTCGTCAGTACATGAAGTCTGCGGTTTCACTTCACATCACCAACTGTCGACTTGCGCAGCTTTACAAAGTTTGAAATGTCACTGATGAACGATGTGTAAACTGAAGATGGAGAGGGGAAGAAGGAAAGGAATGGCAAAAGGTGACTGCTTTCAGCTGCATTGGGACATTATAGGGACTCGGCAGCGAGGAGTGAAAATGGGTACCTGGCCAGCATTCGAACCTGGGATCTCCTGCTTAGGAGGCAGATTAGGTAACCACTGCGTCATCGGGGACACAACATTATCACACCTGCACGGACTACCTTATCACTCCTCACGGGTGATTCACACTGCCACCGAGCGCCATGTAGAAGAAGCCCCTGTAAATTTCATCCATATTCGATCTGCCGAGATTCCCACAGGAGGTCGGACGTATTTGTGGATCTACACTGACAATGGTGGATTCATTACACAGCCAGGCCCCCCAAATTATATGAATGTGCGGTGTCTGTTCTTTCGGACGTGTCCACGCAGAATCCGCAGTTGTTATCCATTTTATGGAAACTGAAATTGGAGAGGAGAGAAAAGAACAGACACCATACATTCGTATAATTTGATAGGCATAGCTGGGCAATGAATCCACGTTCTCCAGTGCACATGCGCTACTATGTCCGACCTCTTGTGGGAATCTAGGAAGAGGCACTATGGAGGAAATGGACAGGGGCTGAGGACAGGTGGCGCTCGATGGGAGTGTGGATCGGCCCTGAGGCGAGCCGCGATAGTACGCGCAGTTGAGCAGTCCTGGATGGAGCAGTGGTTACCGCACCAGCCTAGGAAGCAGGAGATCCCGAGGAGGAATAATGGTCAGGTACGCATTTTCACTCGTCGCCATCGATTCCGCGCAGTGTTCCGAATGCAGCTGACAGCACTGACCCTTCCCCATTCCTTTCCTTCCTTCCCCTCTCGACCTTCAGTTTATATATAATGTATAACAGCTGCAGATTCTGTGTGGTGTCTGTTCTTACGGACATCTCTGAAAGAGCTGACACCACATATCCATATAACTTCATATAGTCGCTGATGTACTTGTTACTCAGCAACTTAAGTCGAGAGAAGAGCTCTAACAGCTTTCAGCGCAGTTGCCAGTATTCGACACAGATGGGCAGCGAGCCAGCATCGGTTGCCCAGGTTGGCGGCAACACTGGGCCGTTGCTGCAGTAACGTAACAGAAGCTCACAATCTGACTGGGCGTCATGGATGCGCGAAACCACCATAGGCCACGTCAACTGTCACATCTCGTCTCTCGCCATGTGCACTGCAGGCCAGGTTTGAAGACGTGGGCTTTCCTTATTGGCCCATTCTGTTATTACTGCTTCTCTACTGACAAAGCAATGCTTCCCGCCCTTTTTATATACAGGATGAAATGCCTCTCTGGACACCTGATGGTCAAGTCCCGATACCATACAGGTGTCTGGATAAATTTGATCAGATAACACTATGTCGGCGAGCTTTAGAGAAAACAACTGAAATGATAACTTTATTGCATATAACTTGTAATTTCTAGAATTCCTTGTGAAATTTAGACTGTTTTCATGCTGCTAAATTTTGCCGATAATCATCAGTGATTCGCGGAAACCGAAATCCATAAGTATTGGGCCAACCTGAGTTTTGAGCCACTCCGCATTGTTACCAGATGTATCTAAGATGGCGGCGATGACGCCATTCAAGATGGCGGCGTGTAGATTTGGAAACAGTGCATGACATCTACAACATGGCGGCAGTAGTAGCGCTACCTATGTGTCACACCACTCTGCATTGTTGCCAAATTTATTCAAGTTGGCATTGCTGACATCATCCAAGATGGCGGCGTGTAGACGTGGCAACAGCATCATCGAAGGTGGCGGCTTTTGGCGGGGAAATAGGCCAATTGTACTACGTCCACTAACCTAACCCCCAGAAAAAATGGCGGGAATTTTCAATTTTGGCAGGTAAATAGGTCAGTTGGGCTACGTCCACTAACCTAAGCCTCCAGAAAAAATTGGCGCCAAATTCAAATTCCAACACGATAATGCCTGCAAAATCATAGTTTACTTTATTATTATTATTATTTATTATTATTGGTCTACCTCTACTAGAAAATTAGCGCCAAATTGAAATTCCAGCACGATAATATCTCAAAAACTGTACTTCTCTTTATTATTATTCATTATCTTTCATCATTTATTACTATTATTGGCCTACCTCCACTAGAAAATTGCGCCAGATTCAAATTCCAACACGATAATATCTCAAGAACTGTACATCTATTTTTATTATTTATTATCATTTATTTTTATTTATTCAAGATGTCCGATTTTCGCGCCGAGAAAGCCATTTGCGTTACATCCATAACAAAAATCTATTACAAGTTCAAATCCCAACACCATCATCGATAATACGTACAAAATAGCTAACATCCTACGTACTTTTGACGTCACTTATCTTTTTTCACTGCTAACCAATCGAAATCGCGTCAAAAAATAAATTGCACTTATAGTAACCTAAGTCACATCCTTTGATTTTGCAGGGGGAAATGGACTGAAGTCTTTATTTAAAGTAGTACAGTCATCACTTGTTCTCCAACACAATCAGTAAACATGTCCAAATCGCAGCAACATCCAGTGCAGTCGCCACGACGTCCGCGCTCCAACTGAATTAGTTCAAACCGTCGCCACCCCCTGGCCCTAGCAGCCAGCGCGTGGGTCGTAGCTGATGGTGGTCACTTCAGGTGGCTGCTTGCGCGATTTCGATAGGTTAGCAGTGAAAAAAGATAAGTGACGTCGAAAGTTCGTAGGATGTGGGATACTTCGTACGTGTGGTCAATTATGGTGTTGGAATTTGAACTTGTGGTAGATTTTTGTTATGGATCTAACGTAAATGGCTTTCTCGCCGCGAATGTGGGGCATCTGGAATAAATAATAATAAATGATAATAAATAATAAAAATAGAAGTACGGTTTTTGAGACATTATCGTGCTGGAATTGAATTTGGCGCTAATTTTCTAATGGAGGTAGACCAATAATAATAAATAATAAAAATAACAACAATAATAATAAATGATAATCAATAATAATAAAGAAAAGTATGGTTTTGCAGGCATTATCATGTTGGAATTTGAATTTGGCACCAATTTTTTCTGAAGGCTTAGGTTAGTGGATTTAGCCCAATTGACCTATTTTCCTGCCAAAATTCAAAATTCCCGCCATTTTTTCTGGGGATAGGTTAGTGGACGTAGCACAATTGGCCTATTTTCCCACCAAAAGCTGCCATCTTCAATGACGTCATGTGCTGTTGCCAAGTCTACACACCGCCATCTTGGATGATGTCAGTAACGCCATCTTGAATAAATTTGGCAATAAAGCAGAGTGGTGTGACACATGGGTTGCTCTACTACTGGCGGAGGATGGCGGATTTTGATGGGAAGCTTGAAGTTTGGCGGGAAGATAGGTCAATTGGGCTACCTCCACTAACCTAACCCCCCCTCCTCTTCCCTCACCCAGAAAAATGTCGGGAAGTTCAAATTCCAACAGGATAATGCATCACATCCTGATTCTCTTTACTAACCTAAGAAAAAGGCAGGAAAATAGTTTAATTGGACTACCCCACTAACCTATCTCACCAGACCGCCACCTCATCCTAGGGATTGGTGGGAAATTTGAATTTTGGTGAGAAGATAGTTCAATTGGTCTATCTCTACTAACCGAAAAAATGGCGGCAAAGAAATGGCAGTTGAGCTACCTCTATTAACCTATGTCACCCGACCGCCACCTCCCCCTAGGGATTCGTGGGAAAAGGACTCGACCAGTGCTGGACAAAAGTCTTTATTATTTTGCATGCACTATTTTATTGGAACAATTAGAGGCACTACGACTATCCAGTGTGGTAGGCAGGGGGTCCAGAGTCGAACTTACCTAGTACACAGTACCACCACCAGAAACTGCTGTCCTCTGTTCTGTGACGTAACCCAGGTTGGTGGGAAACAGTGCGGTCACCACAAGGTCTGGACCTAGTACACAGTACTTTCACCAGCTGGCTGTTTTGGCCGACCAGTTCTAGGTGCTTCAGTCCGGAACTGCACTGCTGCTACGGTCACAGGTTCGAATCTTGCCAAGGGCATGGATGTGTGTGCTGTCCTTAGGTTACTTAGGTTTAAGTAGTTCTAAGTCTAGGGGACTGATGACGTCAGATGTTAAGTCCCATAGTGCTCAGAGCCATTTGAACCATTTGAAGTACTGTCACCAGAGGGCGCTGTTGTCCATTCCATGACATAATTCAAAATGACTGTCTGGAGGGGGAAATGACACAGCCTGCGCTGGGCTGTTGGAGAGATGATGGAATGTACTTTATCTTGGAAGAATTTATTTAGGGACCGATTTGACATAGTATATTTATCACACTGATACAAAACACACGGTCTGCTAGCTTGTGGTCGCGCTACACAGCCCACAGACCTGTAAACTACTCCTAAATATCGATCTGCAGACATGCAAACAACTCGTAAATTACCGAAATAATTTCAGTATAGACATGCAAACTACTCCTAAATAATACAGCACACAGATGTACAGACACGAAATCGACTCTTAAACTGTCCAAATAACGCCTACAGACGTGCACACAAAATAATGTGAGGTATGCAGAAAACGTACGCAGGCACCGCCCGCCGCTCCCTGTCCACTCGACCAGACAGGATGCTACTGGCAGCCCCCACAAAGTGATGCAACCGTCAACTGCCAAGCCACACACAGGCGCCCATTCTGGTCCCTCAGGCATGAGGTGGCGGCATCCACTTTGTACTTGTCGCCTGAGAAATTCCTCTCAAAATATGTGATCACCTAGACGCTGTTCAAGACATGGCCAGACCTACTTATGGAGCGCAGACACTCCAAGGTGGGCTGTGCACCCGCGTGTTTGCTGCTGCTGGTGTGAACCCTCCCTCTACCTGCGGTCCAGCGAAGAGCTAATTGCCGAGTGACACTGCAGAAATCTGTTCCAGAATAGCACAAGCTGATTTCTCCCTAGCAATTCTAACAGACCATGCGTGATGTGTAGCGGACGCATTGCTGCGTGTAGCTGCATACCATCGCAAGTGCATCTAGCAACGTTCTCACTATTATACTGAAGTCACATTGCTATGTAAAATCAGAACCGAGTCGACCTCTAGGAAATTGTATGTTGTTGTTGTTGTTGTTGTGGTCTTCAGTCCTGAGACTGGTTTGATGCAGCTCTCCATGCTACTCTATCCTGTGCAAGCTTTTTCATCTCCCAGTACCTATTGCAACCTACATCCTTCTGAATCTGCTTAGTGTATTCATCTCTTGGTCTCCCTCTACGATTTTTACCCTCCACGCTGCCCTCCAACACTAAATTGGTGATCCCTTGATGCCTCAGAACATGTCCTACCAACCGATCCCTTCTTCTGGTCAAGTTGTGCCACAAACTTCTCTTCTCCCCAATCCTATTCAATACTTCCTCATTAGTTATGTGATCAACCCATCTAATCTTCAGCATTCTCCTGTAGCACCACATTTCGAAAGCTTCTATTCTCTTCTTGTCCAAACTATTTATCGTCCATGTTTCACTTCCATACATTGCTACACTCCATACAAATACTTTCAGAAATGACTTCCTGACACTTAAATCAATACTGGATGTTAACAAATTTCTCTTCTTCAGAAACACTTTCCTTGCCATTGCCAGCCTACATTTTATATCCTCTCTACTTCGACCATCATCAGTTATTTTGCTCCCCAAATAGCAAAACTCCTTTACTACTTTAAGTGCCTCATTTCCTAATCTAATTCCCTCAGCATCACCCGACTTAATTAGACTACATTCCATTATCCTTGTTTTGTTTTTGTTGATGTTCATCTTATATCCTCCTTTCAAGACACTGTCCATTCCATTCAACTGCTCTTCCAAGTCCTTTGCTGTCTCTGACAGAATTACAATGTCATCGGCGAACCTCAAAGTTTTTATTTCTTCTCCATGAATTTTAATACCTACCCCGAATTTTTCTTTTGTTTCCTTTACTGCTTGCTCAATATACAGATTGAACAACATCGGGGAGAGGCTACAACCCTGTCTTACTCCCTTCCCAACCACTGCTTCCCTTTCATGTCCCTCGACTCTTATAACTGCCATCTGGTTTCTGTACAAATTGTAAATAGCCTTTCGCTCCCTGTATTTTACCCCTGCCACCTTCAGAATTTGAAAGAGAGTATTCCAGTCAACATTGTCAAAAGCTTTCTCTAAGTCTACAAATGCTAGAAACGTAGGTTTGCCTTTCCTTAATCTTTCTTCTAAGATAAGTCGTAAGGTCAGTATTGCCTCACGTGTTCCAGTGTTTCTACGGAATCCAAACTGATCTTCCCCGAGGTTGGCTTCTACTAGTTTTTCCATTCGTCTGTAAAGAATTCGTGTTAGTATTTTGCAGCTGTGGCTTATTAAACTGATTGTTCGGTAATTTTCACATCTGTCAACACCTGCTTTCTTTGGGATTGGAATTATTATATTCTTCTTGAAGTCTGAGGGTATTTCGCCTGTTTCATACATCTTGCTCACCAGATGGTAGAGTTTTGTCAGGACTGGCTCTCCCACGGCCGTCAGTAGTTCCAATGGAATATTGTCTACTCCGGGGGCCTTGTTTCGACTCAGGTCTTTCAGTGCTCTGTCAAACTCTTCACGCAGTATCGTATCTCCCATTTCATCTTCATCTACATCCTCTTCCATTTCCATAATATTGTCCTCAAGTACATCGCCCTTGTATAGACCCTCTATATACTCCTTCCACCTTTCTGCTTTCCCTTCTTTGCTTAGAACTGGGTTTCCATCTGAGCTCTTGATATTCATACAAGTCGTTCTCTTATCTCCAAAGGTCTCTTTAATTTTCCTGTAGGCGGTATCTATCTTACCCCTAGTGAGATAGGCCTCTACATCCTTACATTTGTCCTCTAGCCATCCCTGTTTAGCCATTTTGCACTTCCTGTCGATCTCGTTTTTGAGACGTTTGTATTCCTTTTTGCCTGTTTCACTTACCGCATTTTTATATTTTCTCCTTTCATCAATTAAATTCAATATTTCTTCTGTTACCCAAGGATTTCTACTAGCCCTCGTCTTTTTACCTACTTGATCCTCTGCTGCCTTCACTACTTCATCCCTCAAAGCTACCCATTCTTCTTCTACTGTATTTATTTCCCCTATTCCTGTCAATTGCTCCCTTATGCTCTCCCTGAATCTCTGTACAACCTCTGGTTCTTTCAGTTTATCCAGGTCCCATCTCCTTAAATTCCCACCTTTTTGCAGTTTCTTCAGTTTTAATCTACAGGTCATAACCAATAGATTGTGGTCAGAGTCCACATCTGCCCCTGGAAATGTCTTACAATTTAAAACCTGGTTCCTAAATCTCTGTCTTACCATTATATAATCTATCTGATACCTTTTAGTATCTCCAGGGTTCTTCCATGTATACAACCTTCTTTCATGATTCTTAAACCAAGTGTTAGTTATGATTATGTTGTGCTCTGTGCAAAATTCTACCAGGCGGCTTCCTCTTTCATTTCTGTCCCCCAATCCATATTCACCTACTATGTTTCCTTCTCTCCCTTTTCCTACACTCGAATTCCAGTCACCCATGACTATTAAATTTTCGTCTCCCTTCACAATCTGAATAATTTCTTTTATTTCATCATACATTTCTTCAATTTCTTCGTCATCTGCAGAGCTAGTTGGCATATAAACTTGTACTACTGTAGTAGGTGTGGGCTTCGTATCTATCTTGGCCACAATAATGCGTTCACTATGCTGTTTGTAGTAGCTTACCCGCATTCCTATTTTCCTATTCATTATTAAACCTACTCCTGCATTACCCCTATTTGATTTTGTGTTTATAACCCTGTAGTCACCTGACCAGAAGTCTTGTTCCTCCTGCCACCGAACTTCACTAATTCCCACTATATCTAACTTCAACCTATCCATTTCCCTTTTTAAATTTTCTAACCTACCTGCCCGATTAAGGGATCTGACATTCCACGCTCCGATCCGTAGAACGCCAGTTTTCTTTCTCCTGATAACGACATCCTCTTGAGTAGTCCCCGCCCGGAGATCCGAATGGGGGACTATTTTACCTCCGGAATATTTTACCCAAGAGGACGTGTCCCAAAAATACTTAACGTGGACTTATGTAGGAGTTTTCGTGATGTCTCAGTATGTATGCACGGAATTTCTTGCCCTAACAGAATCTGTTTAGGAAAATAGCGCAGAATAACATCGATTGCAGTCTTCCTACCAGTCCTAATGTGGTACCCCATCCATCACTTGTTACCCTTCCTGCTTTCAACACACACACGTTTCCTCCGATATGTAGACAATCCTATATCTCAGCACAAAAAAAGTCTTATGAATGAATCGAGTATTATTATTCGCTCTTATCGAATTTACCTGCCAAGACTTTCACTGGAAAAAAAACAATTTTATACACATCTCCATGTTGCACCATCCGTTAAATTCTGCAGTGCCTCTACATATCGTCAAATATGGAAAGGCTCTTACTCAATTACACTGCTCTCCCACCGAGGACAGGAGCTTGAATATTAGAACGTGAAACTAACCTGCGACGCATCAATATGTCACTGCATACCCTACATATCGTCAAATATAGAAAGGCTCTTACTCAATTACACTGCTCTCCCACCAAGGACAGGAGCTTGGATATTACAGCGCGAAACTGATCTCCAACCGAGCATTATATCACTGCCTACCGTCTCAATGTAGTATACATACAAATCGTATCCTACACTATGCAAAATCAGCCATTTTACATCACTCGTACATATACCGTGAAGACAGACCCTTTGCAGCAGTAGATATTTACTGCAAGGTCGGGTGGGCATCCACCCTCAACGTGTGACCAGAGCACCCTCAGCAGATCGAAGTCACTCTCAGAACTGTTCTACAAATTCGGGCTCTCTTCCTCTCAGCACAAACGCATTACTGTTTCTGGTCCACACATAATTGCTTCCTTGCTTTTCTACACCCATATCTGGAGGCTGGGATTACAAGAGCAGATGTATTTTCACATGGTTTGCGATAATATTATACTATTTTCACGGTACCACTCGATATCAAGCACATGGCAGCATCCTACCAATCGCTTCCACAACATAATTCCCTGATATATACTGGAAATTATTTCTCTACAAATCCCAAATTTTAGTGAGGTGGAGCATGCTCTAGACCACTGGGTAACTAGAAATTTATCCCGTGTGTGAGGACCCTTATGTGAAAAAACTCAACAAAAGAAGAATAGAGGCAATTGGTATCTGCACTTGATAATACCGATGTCGGTGTTGTAACAGATTCCAAATAATCCCTATAATTTAGAAAAAGTCAAGTAACGTGTTTCTCGTATCTAGAGAACCAGCAAACGTGTCTTTCACCTGCTAGATGCACACACCACAATCCATGTTCCATCAACTAAATAAAGACACGAAATGTGCAGAAGCAATAAACCGAACAATTTACATCGGCGGGAATAATGGTCCAGCGCAAAAACACCTCCATTTTCAATCTTCTCAGTTTTCCACACGATCGTGAAAAATATCGAACACATACTAACTATTAGTTCACTATTCAATCGTTTAGAGGATAACACAGTTAAGTCGTCTACATTCGCACGGCTCCTACAGTTAATGGAAAACGTAAATCATTCACGCACGGGTCACGCATAGCCAGACTCATCATCCTAAGAAACCACTCTCATATATATTTTATGACTGTACTTACAACTAAACATTAGGATTGCGGTTTAGGCCGGCCGGGGTGGCCTAGTGGTTCTAGGTGCTACAGTCTGGAACTGCGTGACTGCTATGGTCGCAGGCTCGAATCCTGCCTCGGGCATGGATGTGTGTGATGTCCTTAGGTTAGTTAACTTTTAGTTGTTCTAAGTTCCAGGGGACTGATGACCTCAGCAGTTAAGTCCCATAGTGCTGATAGCCAATTGAACCATTTTTTTTATTGCGGTTTCAGTTGAACGACATTCGACAATGAGCGAAGTATCGGAAATACACCCTGGCAATGGCAGCGGCTCTGGATGTAGAAATATCTGTGCCGCGCAGATTAGCCGAGCGGTCTAAGGCGCTGCGGTCAAGGACTGTGCGGCTGGTCCCGGCGGCGGTTCGAGTCCTCCCTCGGGGATGGGTGTGTGTGTTTGTCCTTAGGATAATTTAGCTTGAGTAGTGTGTAAGCTTAGGGAGTGATGACCTTAGCAGTTAAGTCCCATAAGATTTCAGACACACATAGAAATATCTGTACCATTCATATGACTTGACATACTCTTCCCTCCATTATCACAGTATTCCACAGTCATCTCCTTTGCACATGTCGGAAAACACACACATACTTAATAAGCCTGATGCTCAAGATGAACCTATCATGCATCCCCTTCTACTACTAAGTATAATACTTGGCTAATAAATGATTCCACACGATACAAAATAATACTGAGAGAAAATCAGCAATGGGTGGACATGTCTCATAAGTTTTTCTTACGGTTGTTACCACTGTGTCTTAGAAAGAGAGGTGTAATCGGCCAGATGTTAAAAAACCGATCGCCACAACTACTGTATGTTAGTGTCACAAGGGGTCTTGGTTCTAAAGCTGCACGTAAGTATCCATGTTGAAAGTTATACTGGCTTTATGAATCGAGGTATGGCATTACCCCCGAATGAATTGGTTTTTTCGGACAAATACCGAGATGATGATCGCAGGAGAGTGTATTATCAGACCAGCAGTTTGCTTTCACGTAACCCACGATGCAACCTCGTCATAAAATCGCACAATTTTGAAAGTGTTTCAGCTAAGCAACGTGGTATGACACTGCTATCAGCAACTCCCTCACGGCGCTAGATATTTCCAGTATGTGTAACGTAGTCTGTCTCGATACCATGTCAGAGGTTCTGTGATATATCCACTGAGCTGTAGGTGATGACTGATAGAGAAGGATCACAAACAATAGTAGATGGTGTGCTGACTGAGGTCGTAAGATGTGTACACTAGCTTTTCAGATCTCTAGTGTTATGCTAACCGCTAGAAATGATATGTATGATTTGAAATAAAGTCCCTCCATTCAACCATATACCTGCGTAGGATCACGTCCACAAGTGAATTATGTTTCTGTCACTCTCATATCTCGAAATGAGTCACCTTTCTCGAACCTATCTGCTACAGTAAAATTCCAGTGTGGTTTTACTCAGTCCCTATGCATCCTGCAACTGCTCCCATTTCTGCAGCTTTGCACATGTGATCGTTCCAATGTATGGCGGAACTGAGCAGAAGTCGGAGAAAGCCATATCCAGCACCTTCTGCAACCTGTGTAGAAACAGAACGACCTGACTTAGTGCAACAGGACAGTGTTTCGACCATTCATGGAAATGCGCGCATTGTGGTGCGTCTCCAAACTAGGTACAGGTACTACAGTCCATTCACATCTATCAGCTCAACATGCTATCATCCTTATTCTATACCATCCAACACAGAAAAATTACGCACTATAAAAGCTCGACTAACTTCATCCAATATAGAACTAACCTAGGCGTCGTTGCAGGCACGATGACGAATAGCTGCGATGTGGATCCGGCGCAGAGATGCTTCCCAGAATAGCATTCCTAACGGGACCCCCATCCGTCATCGAATTTACCTGTCAAACTGGAGTTGCTGCCGATGCGGGACGATCCTATTAAATATACAGCTTTTGATCGATTTCAGAGTGCAGTTTAAGGTTACATCACCCGTACTGTAGGAGGATGACTGTATCCCACAGACTATACTTTAACTCGCAAGAGACGCTCCCTGTGACCCTGTGTCATTGTTTGAAACATCGTTTTCTAACACTCTTTGTACACTGCCGTACGTTTTGTTTTCCTGCCACGACTTCAAGGTCTGTGCCAGGTTCTAAACTGACATTAAGACGTTCTGATCCACGGCCTCTCACAGAAAACTAGACGTCGCACCTTGTAAATCATGTTTTTAGTGAGGCTGCTATGACACGCTACACACACACAAATGTTTTTAAATAAAATTATGGATAATTTTAAATAAAAGAGAGTTGCAACATAAGGAAATTGCGGAAGTTTTTGCACCGTTGTGGATGGTTTCCAAACTACAGTTCGAAACTGATTCGCGAGCTCTACATTTAAACTCATCTGTCATAGTCACGGAATAGCTGATGACTCTACCTTCCGTTTTGACTGGTTCATCATATTGCAGTGATGTATGCGATCACTGTTTCGGTGCTATCCACCCCAGAAGGTGCTGTCCATCCACCAAATCTCTTTCTCCAACTCCATCAAGTGATATCAATCAATCATTATGTGGTAACCACCAGCACGCCAGTGCACGGATGGGATGGAAAAGACACCATCGATGTTGATAGTGAAAACAATTTTACAGTAATCTCAACACCGACCAGTGATGTAACAGCATGTTTCTCAGTTTCAATATCATAGCTAAACTCCTCCTTCTCCACTATGTGAGTATCATTGCGAACGTAAATAGATGACTGTGCAACAAGTCCATTCATTGTTAATTCTCGAACACATACTCCATCAAAGTATATCAGACAGTGCGGTACATATTTCTAACATCTTGAGCATAGTGCTTAATTTACGATCTATCTCTCTGCATATGGGAGTCGCAGAGCATTCTCGCTGTCTTAGGGTAAAATTAGAGAGTGAAAGATCCTCCTCACACTGTCATTGACCAACCCGCCCTGCAGCACCGTTACCCATTTAATCTGCAACCGACCAGAAGAAGACCACTACATTCCACGTCTCGTGAATGAATGGAGCTTGCCGAGTCCTCACCCATCAAAGGGCACAAGATTTCTCGAGATGCGCCCATGTCGAGGAGGTTAGCACTCCATATCGATGTATAGTGACAGATTTGAAAGTGTCGTGATGTAATAGCAGACGGTTAAGAAGAACAAGAAACGGATGATTTTTATGCGTGATGGAATTCCAAACGGACAGAGTTAGAAGCATTTTCACCTAAATCAAACAAGCTATCGATATTAAAGTATTATTCCAGAGTCTAGGATGAGGACCTGGAAGGTATTAGTAAGAGAGAACATGAACACACGCACTCCTAAGGCTACAACGCTCTGCACTTAAAACGGGTTATAATGTTAGATCGCTTGCGTTCTCAACCTATCAGTCGTATGGAATGTAGCGCTGTTAATATTCCAATGTAAGAAATATATTTCAGGTGCATGACATACGTCCTTCTTCCCGGTTTCTTTTCGATAAACTATGTTATCGAACAGTAAAACGAAAAAACTACTTCCATAAAACATTTGCTCTGCGTGATATGAGAACAATATAGCTTCCCGGGGACATATAGTGTCCACTGTTCACATCCGATCATGGTTAAGAAATTATACGATGCCTGCATCAGCCCTATATAAAATGATCCTTAGTAACGGATACCTCGTACAAGGAAACAGATAAACGCATAGCAGGAGCGTCCAATATGTGAAAATTACAAGTCATTCAGCCACTAACTCTGTAAACACCATATCTGGCAGGCAATTGTATACACGGGGATTGCAATACCTCACAAGCACCTATCGCTAACTTAGTTATCAAGCTGATGTCTTGATTTTACACCCAAGATGCGACAGGGGGATGGAGTACATCGCAAAAATCAAAGTTCGTTACGAGGAAAGTGTTACGTTTTATTAAACATGAGACGAAAGTCCACTGATGACCGACAGGTTTACCGTTAATGATCGCAATTAGACAGTGCTTTAAATCACATACAGAACACGTGGCTGTATACGAGTCGAACGCAGTTCATGTCTCGTGGCTGATGCATCATGACAGAACAGTGGAAAAATTGACCAGTAGCAACTTCTCTCTCTCTTTAGAATGCATCATCAGGTCTCCCATTAAATCGTACCTCGTTACAGCTCCATCTCAATCGATCACCCAGTCCACTCTTTGTTATCCTTTAACGCAAATGCAAGTAGTTCTATCTTCCAGAAAAGCGTCAAATACAGTAGTCAACTCACGTGTATCACTGGTACCTCAATAGACATACAGTATAATGCTACCTCGACGGAGACGAAATTGACTGCTTCCCTTCGCTTCCATGTCGATGTTTACTCGGATTCCTCTTGTGCCACATACTTGTCCCCATGTACAAAGCTTTTGCGCGAACCAGAAGATAACGCAAGTACTTCCTCAAATTCCCCACATTTCTGTGTATATTCGGTCAATTTATACCTATTCCCCGTCATTGTTCGCAATTCTGTCGATTTTTTAAATGTCAGTTCTATCCATGCGATCATCACATAACCTCTCGTTCTGTGTTCTAAAACTGCTTGTAAATGTAGCACAGCTGTCAACACCTACCTCAAATGGGTTGTGTAGAACTCAGGCGTAAAATCTTTGCAGAAGATTCTAGCGAACTCTAGTGAGTACACAAGGCATCGCAATGACCTCATCAGATGCTTCAAGCATCTTACGGACAGGAGTTTCAGACATGTGCGAAAGAACATACACCACACTTATATCAATATATACGATTTGACTGCCATTGATTTCATTTCCGTGCGGATGGGCTGTCTTTCCTGAACTCTAGCATGTATCCAGCGTGCCGGAGCAAGCAGAGAGTTTGATGGACGTAAGTTGTGTGCGACAAGTTGGGAATCTGGGTTGGATGGCAAGCTTTCTCGGATAGCCGAAGCCGTTAACTCGACCGCTCGTGTAAAGCGAGAAATCCGGGTTCGAGTGCCGGTGCGGCAGAAATTCTCACTTGTCGCCATTGAATTCATTTCATTGCCCAGTTGCGGCCGATGCCATAATTTATTTCACTCTATCATGTGTTCAAATTCTAAAGGTGGCAGGGGTAAAATACAGGGAGCGAAAGGCTATTTACAATTTGTACAGAAACCAGATGGCAGTTATAAGAGTCGCGGGACATGAAAGGGAAGCAGTGGTTGGGAAGGGAGTAAGACAGGGTTGTAGCCTCTCCCCGATGTTGTTCAATCTGTATATTGAGCAAGTAGTAAAGGAAACAAAAGAAAAATTCGGAGTAGGTATTAAAATTCATGGAGAAGAAATAAAAACTTTGAGGTTCGCCGATGACATTGTAATTCTGTCAGAGACAGCAAAGGACTTGGAAGAGCAGTTGAATGGAATGGACAGTGTCTTGAAAGGAGGATATAAGATGAACATCAACAAAAGCAAAACGAGGATAATGGAATGTAGTCTAATTAAGTTGGGTGATGCGGAGGGAATTAGATTAGGAAATGAGGCACTTAAAGTAGTAAAGGAGTTTTGCTATTTGGGGAGCAAAATAACTGATGATGGTCGAAGTACAGAGGATATAAAATGTAGACTGGCAATCGCAAGGAAAGCGTTTCTGAAGAAGAGAAATTTGTTAACATCCAGTATTGATTTAAGTGTCAGGAAGTCATTTCTGAAAGTATTCGTATGGAGTGTAGCCATGTATGGAAGGGAAACATGGACGATAAATAGTTTGGACAAGAAGAGAATAGAAGCTTTCGAAATGTGGTGCTACAGAAGAATGCTGAAGATTAGATGGGTAGATCACATAACTAATGAGGAAGTATTGAATAGGATTGGGGAGAAGAGAAGTTTGTGGCACAACTTGAGTAGAAGAAGGGATCGGTTGGTAGGACATGTTCTGAGGCATCAAGGGATCACCAATTTAGTATTGGAGGGCAGCGTGGAGGGTAAAAATCGTAGAGGGAGACCAAGAGATGAATACACTAAGCAGATTCAGAAGGATGTAGGTTGCAGTAGGTACTGGGAGATGAAAAAGCTTGCACAGGATAGAGTAGCATGGAGAGCTGCATCAAACCAGTCTCAGGACTGAAGACCACAACAACAACAACATGTGTTTGTACGATTGCGGGAGCAAGAATAGTATCTATTCTTTTGGACATGTCAAATCCCCACCTTAAGATTAACTGCTAGGGTCAAAACTGCTCAAGGGTGTCCGTATTTTACAATTAATTCTGATTCCCTTAAATTCACGTAAAGTCGGAGTTTTGCAACTTTATTGTCATACATTAGGAAGTAGTAGTGAGGGACATTGCTGCTATTAAGGCCTTCGAATGTATACAGTTTTCGAGCAGTTTTGATGTGTCCTCAAGATTTACAATATTTTATCAAAACTATACGGACGCCTGTTAGCGGAATTTAATATGGGGTGTGTCGACCCTTTGCTTGTGACTCCTTGAACTCTGTTGGAGACATTTTCAAAAAGGTGTCTGCATGTAAGTGGAGCAATAGGAGCCGAAACCAGAGTAAATAGTGGAGGAGGAAGACGTTCTAACTCGTACCAAAGGTGCTCGATTGGGTTCAGTTCGGTGCTCTGGACATGACAGTCGATTTCTGTAATGTTGTGTGTCCACAAATCAGCGCCTCACAAATGCTGCTTTATGATAGTGTGCATTGTCATGCTGATATAAGCAAGCAACATCCCCGAACTGTATTCAGTACAAATTGCTGTAAAATGTAGCCATAATTCTTCCACATACAGCGATTTCTTGAGCCAGTGCAAACCATAACACCAGCTGCTTCATACTTTAGTGTTGGCACTAATAGTGATGGCGGATAAGGTTGTCCAGGCATTTGCCAAACCCACATCCTTCCATATGATCACCACTAGGTATAGCGTGATTCCTGTCTCAAGATCACTTGTTGCCAGCTGTCTGTTGTCCAGCGGCGCCGCTCTTTACCTCACCTCAAACGTCGGTTGACGTTGAGTGCCGAATTGCGTGGATTACGAGAGGCTGCCTGTCCATCGTACGCCATTCATTATAACTCTCGCCTGGCCAGCTGATAGCATTTTGGAACTCACGAGGGATTTCTTCCGCAGGTTTCGTGCCATTTCTTGGAAGCCCACTCTGCAATGGTCGATGGGCGTTGGATGTCCGTACATGAGGCCTTCGTGGTCTTGTGGTTGCTGCTTCGCGTTTCCACTTGACAATCACATCACCAAAGATTGGCGTTGGGAGCTTTAGAAGAATTGAAATGCCCGTTATGGATTTGTTGTTCTTCAGCCAGCGAATGACTAGTCCACTTGTTCTCTTATTCTGCTCTTACTGCTTCAATAGTGACAACACAGTGCTCTCCGCCTCCTTTTGTAGTGGCAGGTTTGCCTCTCGTGATATCTGATGGTAACTCCGAATTAGATAGGGATGTCCAGGCACTTTTAATCAGATAGTGTATATAGGACAGTCTGGGTCATTACCTCCAGATTAAACACATATCCAGATAATACTGCTTATTTTAGGAAACTATAATACTTTATAATACTTCTACCTGTGATGTGGAGAATAAATAAGTGCGAACGATGTTTTAGTTTCCGTGAGCATGAGCACCGGTTACAAATATGGCGCAAGGAAGAAGAAACTGAAGAATTTCGTTCCCACGAATATTTCGGTTTGCGCTAAGTTGCTAATTCACTTCATGTCATAACTACAAATTAGATGTTTTTCGGGACACCCCCACTTTGGCTAACTAGGAAATTATTTCGCATTTCCGCCGTGGCGTAATTTATTAAAAGACTGGCCAATACGATCAGATGCAGTAGAAAATCTGAAATGCAGCGGTGGCTATCCCTTCTTGTCTTGGCGACATACGATATGTAGCGACTGTCTCAAATAAGCAACACGTCCTTGTATTTATCTTTCTAAAGTTTTATGCCGAGTTCATTCGACGTAGTGACTGCACATTACGAACATACGTATTAATAACGAATACTTGATAAATTTTCTACAGCTATTTATGGAGTAAAATTTTTCCGGTACCGGGAATCGAACCTTTTTTTTAAACGTATATAGACTTTTATTTACAAAATAACAATTTCGTTTTATAAATACAGTTTAAATTTTACTTGTAAAGATGAGACAATCCATTCTTTGCTTTTATTTTTCTGTTACTGTACTGTCCAGGTAATTATTTCATTTGGTGTTTTTTTTATAATATTTTTCGAGAGTCTGTCAGTCAGAGTTTGTTAGTTGTTTCTTGCACCGTTTATTGTTGTAGTTTAGCAGTTTAGCTTTTCTGAGTCTTTGTACGCTACATTTGTACGTATGGCAGAGTGAATTTGGAATAAGCATTGATTGTACGATCTAGTTCTTTACAGAGAATAATTAGTATATAAGAAAAATAAAGTTATTCTATGGAATTTTACTTATTACTAGTTATGGTATTGTTTTGTAGATATTTTGAGTTGTGGATGTGCTCTATTCATTTTAAAATAGTGTTGAGTTATTACTATCTTCTTATTTAATCTTGTGTTAGAAAACAAGGGTCAGGCATTTTACGTTGGGTCTTGAAAAACGAGACATTAGTGGGGCATGCACTAGGCATGAAATCAGTTTGATAGAAATATTAACGAGTGTATCAGTTGTCAGCTCTTGTTTGATGGGTAAAGTGGTATCCAAAGGGGAAACCCTCATGAAAAACTATCTTAACATATTAAACAATCCATGACAAAAGAAAAAGGACATTACTATTTTAGCGAATTATTAAACATATTGTTTTCGATTGAGCAAAGAGCAATACACTAGGAAGCATTATGTAGTGCAATTTTAGAGCTAGTTTATTATAGGTGGTGCGTGAGAGTAAGAAACTATTCGTGGTGGAAGGACAGACATATATAAGCATGTGAGTCAGTAGTTTGTTGTACTGATAGACCTGTAATAGTTTTGTGGTACTCACAGATACGAACACCTCTCGATTGCACACGATGGAAGGTAGAAAAACAAAAAAAAAGCACAAAAACACAAAAGACAAAAGGACACTCGGAGCTCTGGTTGTATTGACACTCTATTGGAAACTTTTACGTGTTCAATCACTTTTCACTGTCACATTAAAAAAAAAAAAAGAAACACTTTAGCACTTTAACACACGTATCACTGTTGGTGCTTTTGAGATGTGGGAGGACATCTGCGACTGCGACAAGGGCGTGGGGGGGGGGCGGGGGGGGGGGGTGTTTGTGGCGGTGGGCGGCGGAGATGGCGACGGCGACGGCGGTGGCGGACACGTCAAGTGGCGGCAGTCAGGGCGTCCCTGAAGGCGGCGGTCAGCGGGATCTCCAGGAAGTTGTGGAAAGTCTGACGGTCTGTGACTGTCTCAAATGAGCAACACGTCCTTGTATTTATCTTTCTAAAGCTTTATGTCGAGATCATTCGAGGTAGTGACTGCACTTTACGAACATACGTATTAATACCGAATACTTGATAAATTTTCTGCGGCTATTTGTGGAGTAAAATTTTTCCGGTACCGGGAATCGAACCCGAGCCTCCTGGGTGAGAGCCAGGTATCCTAGCCACTTTTTTATTAGTCATAACATTCCACAGTAGTACATATTTTTCAACTGACATTTAAAAGTAATAAAACAAAGGTTCCTTGGCATTTTAGAAAAAAAAATCCAAGTCTAAACCAGATAGTGATGTTCGTCACTTGATCGTATTTGTTTTTCAAAGATCAAATTGTCTCTCGTTTCTTCATGTTCTGAATCGCATCATCGAAAATGGAGTTCACATGACTGTTCTTCTGAGGAAGTTGGCGTATGTATCATAATAATTATTCATGCGTAGTAGCTTGTGATGCTGGTCGGAAATGTACGTCCAAAAATCTCCTTCGCTCCTTTCTTTACTGGACAGCAGGTAAAATACCGCGTGTCCCTTCAACCAGTTGACGGCATTTTTCTTCCAGGTGGGGTATAGCTCCTCTTCCGGGTATAAAAGGCACGCTGGCGTTATCAAATACGGCGGTTTTCTCTGCATAGTTGCTAATTTTTTTCTGATTGACAACCATATATTATTCGCATTTCCACAGACAAACTGATGTTCATCTGTATCAATCAGGTTGCAAATGGTGCACAAAGGGGAATCAGCCAGGTGAATGGAATGTAGTCTGGAGTTCGTTGGAAATTTCCTATTCACAAAGTAGTACCACAATGACCGCACTTTTGTTGGTAAATACGGGTGGTGTATGTTCCTCCAGATATCATGCCAAGAGTGACCGACGTATTTTTGTTCTATGATGTTCTTGGTCTGAAAGTTCATTAAGTTTTGGTATATTTTCTTGACTTTGATGACATCTTTCTCGGGTGTTCTCAGTCCAATGTAGCTATATTCTACGAAGAAATGTTTTAGGTGGTAAAGTTCATTTGGGATGTGGTGAACGTCTATTGGGGCGTCCTGGCTGGCCGGCGCTATTTCATTTAACAAGAATGCGGTGACACTGTCGACTGACCGCTTCCACAATTTATATGTTTTACAGACGTACAATGCTTGTGCTTTATTGTACACGTCTGTGAGATTCAATCCACCATTCCCAGTCGGTAGAGTCAATGATTGGTACTTGACTTTGAAGATGTGGCCGCGGCTGACGAAATGGCCAAAAGCAGCCAAAATCCTGTTCGCCACTTCCCTCGGTATTGGCAGGGCTTGAGCCACGTAATTTAATTTAGAGGACAAATAGATGTTGACGAGAGCCACTCTTTGTATCTCATCAAGAGTACGGAGATTGTGCTGACGTATACAGGCACGGATGGTGTTGAGGATTCTTCTGTAATTAACTGCGATGGTCAGCCGAATATTTCTTGTGTACTCCACTCCAAGACATGTCATGGTGACAATTTCCTTTATTGGCCCATGAATGGGAACTCCTAATCCGCTTCCAATATTCATTATGCCAGACTTATTCCTATTCATTTTCGCACCAGATACTTGTTCATATTTGTTTATTATGTCGAGTGCTTTCTCTATCTCGTCGTTGTCTTTGACAATAAATGCAACGTCATCGGCATATGCTCTGCAGACAATCCTACGGCCGCGTGTAGTGAATCCTTGTAGGTTGTGGCTCAGGCGAAAAAGCAATTGCTCGATTGCTATTGCAAAGAGTGACATAGACATCGGGCACCCTTGTCACACCGAACTTTTCATTACAATGGGCTTACTGGACTGACCGTTTACCATAACTACCGATGTTGACTTGTGCAGAAGATTTGTAATAATGTTGATAAAACCTTGCGAGAAGTTCATGGCACGCATGGTGTGAAAAAGATAAGCATGATCGACTCTATCGAATGCTTTCTCAAAGTCCAATGATACGATGGCGCATTTTATTTTACAGGCTGCGGCAATGGAAATAGTATCTCTGTAGTCGCACAGTGTTTGGTAAATTGATCTGTCTTTTCCTACGCTCGATTGATATGATCCAGTGACTGTGTTCAATACTGATTTTAATCTTTCGTTTATGATGCGGGCAAATATTTTATAGTCCGAATTTAGGAGAGTGATAGGCCTAAAATTTGTTACAGATTTTCCTGCAGGATGTTTCGGGATTAGAACAATGGTTCCTTCTAGGAAGTCGCATGGGACGCCATTGGCGGGATTCATTAATTCGTTACAGATACACGCTAATTTGGGAATCAACTGCCTTCTGAACATTTGATAGAACTCGGCCGGGATTCCGTCAGGCCCAGGAGACTTATTTTTCGGGCTTCGTGTTATAGCGTCTGCGACTTCTTCTTCTGTAATTTCAGTTAACAAGTTGTTTGCTTCTACCGGGTCGAGCCCGCGTGTGAATCCCGTCATGATGTCATTTTCCACCGGGATATCCATTGTCGTTTTGCCTAATAACTCTGCGAAGTACTTGTGAATTTCGTTCTTAATGTCACTTTGCTGCGTCAGTAACCTACCGTCAGAAGATCTTAGTTCGGTTATTATTTTCCTGCGTTGCCCCTTCCTCTCATTAATCACATGATATATAGATCTTTGCTCTCCTTTTACAGCATCGTGAAGTCCTGCTCTTACTTGATGACCTTCCAGCTGTTTCCGCTTCAGTCCGAGAAGTTTAGCCTGAATCCGTTTTATTTCCACGTAGTTGGCGATTACGGACTCATCAGATTGATGTAGGTCACGAAGGACTTGGAAGTAATATTCTATCGTCCGTTTTTGCCAAACACTATTCTCGCGGGAGTAATTCATCAGCGATTTTCTTATCGCGGGTTTCACACATTTCATCCACCATGCCAGTGCCGAGGTATATGAAGTGAATTTGTTCTCGCACGCGTTCCATACGTTATTGAATATTTCGTGGTATTCAGGGTCTTTTAGATGTTCCACGTTCAACTTCCACAAGCCTCGTCCCCTGTACGTTTCTTGCCGTTTTAAGTTCATGGTACATATGTATGCAGCGTGATCCGAAAAGATAGTGGGCCATAACTCTGTCTGGAGAACGTGTGTTTCCAGGTCGACTGTTACATAGATCCTGTCGATGCGACTAGCGGAATGATTCGTAATATGAGTGAAACCCGGCAATGCACCGTTCTTGAGCTCCCAGGTGTCAATTAAGCGGAGTTCTGTAATTACGGCTCCGAGTTCTGCACAGTTATTAAAATGCGGCGTCTGGTCTTTTGGAGACAGCACACAATTATAATCACCTCCAAAAATGATATGCTCGTAGCGGCCACCGAAAAGGGGAACTACATCATCTTTATAAAATTCAGCTCTTCGCCTCCTGTTCCCGGTGCCAGATGGTGCATAAATATTTATAAAACGCGTATTGTGAATGGTGACAGCTAGACCTCTGGCGTTTACCAGTTTCTCGACATCTTTGATGATAATTCCTTCTTTGGCGAGTATCGCAGTTCCGAGGTCACTGTCGCTCCCTGGATTTACGACTGCATTGTAACCTGTGATGGCATCCAGTCTAATATCTGTTACTTCTTGTAACATAATAACATCAATATCGGCGGCGTAGAGCATGTCTTGCAAGTTCTTAAGGTTTAATTCGCTACGGATCTTGTTTAGATTCAAAGTCCCGATTCTATAAGCTTGTAACGAATTCATGATTAATTAAGTAAGTATACAAGTCGTTATGACCCACTGTCGACAAAGCCATGTTATGGCCGAGACGATGTCTCGTCCCTCATTTGCTTGTCTTTCTGCACTGGAATCTTTCCTCCTGGTAGGTGTGACACTTCCTTCATTTCCTCATCTGCGGGAAATTCTTCAATGTCATCTGCCCAATTTTTCGTATCACTGCGTTGAGACAACTCTATCTCTGGCCCACGTTGAGATGGAGTTCTGTTCTTTGTTTCTTTACTTGTGGACCGTTTCGTTTCACCATCGTGTTGCGTCTGCGTTTTCACTTTTCGAAACTCGTCTTTTCCGCTGTATGCGGGGTCTGTGGGTCTACGTCAAAATTGACGGATGTCATACCACTGATTTTGCGACCAATTTGTTGTGCCTTTTCACGCACTGATTGTACCTTTTGAGGAGCGTCAGGTGGAGCTATCCTCCGTTTTTTATGCTTTTTGGGAAGAGATCCGGATTTCTGTCGCTCTTCGGTCTCGGAAGACGTGCTGGGATCTTGTGCAGCATCCTCGTTCTCGTCTCTCTGTACATCTTGCTCAGTAGTTCCGTCATTTTTGGAAAGACATCCTGCTTCTGTAATGGGCGCCGCTTCAGGCGACGGAACGACAGTGGTTACTTCAGTAGAGCTAGTGGTCACTGACAAGTTTTGGTCGTCGTCTTTTCTGTCGCCACTGCTCTCCAAAGTGAAACTCGATGTCGTAGCATTGTGGCCACGGGTGGCAGTAGCATATGTCACTGGTAAGGTCGTCATCGTCATGGGAGGGCCTACTTCCCCCGCCGGTACCTGCGTCACTCTCCTCTGTATACATTCTGAACGTACGTGTCCAGTCTGTCCACAGCCGGAGCAAGTACGCGGCTGTCCATCATACATCACAATAGCTCTATAACCGCATACGTAAACATACGAGGGAATATGCTGCTGAAGATCTATTTTTGTTTGCCTGACACCATTTAAAACTGGAAACGTTTGAAAGGTGGTCCACTTTTCCGCAACATTACTAATGACCTTCCCATATGCTTTGAGGACGCAATTAATTTGTTCCGTAGTTATTTCAAAGGGAAGTTCAAAAATACGGACTGTTCTTATTCCGAAACCTGCATGATCTACTTTGACATCACCGACGTTTCCATCACAGTGATTAAATTTAAAAGATCCTCCACATCCTTCAATAATCCTATCACAGCATTTAGCATTCACCATCTTTACATAAACTGTGCTACTCACAATCGATAAGTGGATCCCAATTATATCAGTGGAACTGAGCTTTACTACATCGCGCAAGAACTGTTCTACTTCGAATGCTTTAGGTCGTGCAAAGCGTTCATCGAAAGTGAACTTCAAAGTATCTTTGCGAAGCGGTTGCGTCATATTCATGTTCGATTCATTTTCAAATATACAATTGGCGTGTAAGCCGCAAGAGCGCCCACTTACTTGTCAGCGCGCGGCCGGCCGCAGCGAGCACGTAGACAAGGCCCGTCCGCACAGCTCGCCCACCGAAGCACGACTTGGCGCTGCTCAGGGACTCGTTGACACCGCAAAAACACACGGCAACACTAATTTGTAGGTGAACACACACTAAATTATCTGTATTTTTCAATATTTCGCGAGAACCACACGAAAACTGATGGTTGTTGACGTTGCTAACCAGAGATATGCAACACGTCCTTGTATTTATCTTTCTAAAGCTTTATGCCGAGATCATTCGAGGTAGTGATTGCACTTTACGAACATACTTATTAATACCGAATACTTGATAAATTTTCTACGGCTATTTGTGGAGTAAAATTTTTCCGGTACCGGGAATCGAACCCGAGCCTCCTGGGTGAGAGCCAGGTATCCTAGCCACTAGACCATACCGGATACATGAAGTCCTCTTACCGTTTGCGTTTGAAACTTTCACTATACAACTACAGTCACGGTACTTGTGCCGAGATCGGAGGTTTGAAGAATATGACCACTGTCTTGCAGCATCTCATCTTAGAGGATTTGCCGCCGAACTAATAAGGCCCTTTGGCGGCCCGCCAGCTGCGATAAAGTTACTAGCGCCAGTCTCAGGCGGTCGTCCCAGGGTTACAGTCACCACCAGATGGATCTTTCCCACAGATTTACTGCGGTGATCTGCTGCTCTTCAGTGGGAGCTATATAGCGTCTTTAGTTTCTTCTCATTTCTTGTGTCCTTTTCTTCAGCTATTCTTTCTTCGTTTTTCATATCCCATCTCTACGACGTCGTTTTGCTACCTCGCAATCCAACCGTTCCGAAAATTTCTATCTGAAAACTTTTCTCAGTTACGTTTATTTGTTTAATTACTTATTTTAGTTTTTAATACCGACGAACTCCAAATGTTTTTTTTAATGAAGCCATTGATTTCCTTTTGCATAAATAGTTTAAACTGTGCGGCTGGGTACGTGATTTCCTGTCAGAAAGGTCGCAGCACATAGTAATCGACGGAAAGTCATCGAATAAAAACAGAAGTCATATCTGGTGTTCCCCAAGGGAGTGTTATAGTCCTTCTTCTGCTTTTGGTGGATGCAGACGATTTAGGAGACAATTTGAGCAGCACTCTTAGATTGTTTTGCCGATGATGCTGTCATTTACCGCCTGGTAAAACCATTAGAAGATCAAAAACAATTCCAAAATGTCGTAGATACGATACAGAAATTTGCAGTTGTTTCGGGATACCGAAAATTAGAGTTCACTCACATGAGTACTAAACAAAATCTGTTAAATTTGTGGTACACAAGAAGTCAACAAAGGTAAGGGCTGTGAATTCAGCTAAATACCTAGCAATTACAATTATGAAGAGCTTGAACTGGAACGATCACGCAGATAATGTTGTGGGAGAGTTCACATGTGGCCGCGCGTTGTCCTGGTGGAAAATGGCATGTGGAATGAACTGCAGGAGGGGCGGTGCCTCGGGCTGTAAAACCTCCGTTATGTTTTGGTAGCTATTCAGATTGCCTCACGCCGTAGAAGGCGAGATCGCCTGTTACAGGCCTTTGTCCGCTATGTCGCTCTACAATGCGGTGTGCCCGGTTGCGTTCACCATGGCGGCGTCTAACGCTTATGACGGCGTCGCTGAAGCGGGACTCGACCGGAAACAAATGCATTCTGCGCCTCAGCGCGCGAGTATCGGCTTTCACGTGTCCATCGCAGTCTGCGGCATTAGTGAGTTGTAGTCAGTTGTAGCCGACGCAATGGCATGTGTGCCACCAGTCCGGCTCGCAAAAGACGTTGTCGAATGGGCGACGTAGACATGTCCACACCCGTCGCCGTGCTTCGACGTCGTGGCAACACTGTGGACGATGCAGTTGTGTCCGTTTGTGCCGAATGGACAGGACGGTGTGGCCATGTCGCGCTATGGTCGCGTTGTGTCGTCCAGTTCCCTGTGTCACTATCGGTGCTATGTGCGCCACTCTTCTCTCCCACACACGCCTCACTGTTGCAGCCGTGTGCCCTGTACGTACGAGCCGCAGTGTCACAGAACGGCAGACACGCTTCCCAAAGAGCAATCATTCTTCCCCGTTCGGACGTACTCACACGTCGATGATCAACCCTGTGATGTTGGCGAGGCTTAGTCGCACTTAGTGACAGTTTTCCACTTAGGAAACATGGCTCCGCACCGGCATATCTTCCCGGGTTCGATTCCCGGCGGGGTCAGGGATTTTCTCTGCCTCGTGATGGCTGGGTGTTGTGTGCTGTCCTTAGGTTAGTTAGGTTTAAGTAGTTCTAAGTTCTAGGTGACTGATGACCATAGATGTTAAGTCCCATAGTGCTCAGAGCCATTTGAACCATTTTGAACCGGCATATCGTTGCGTAACACTGACCTGTCCTTTACACGAAAGAGGGCGCTGTTGAGCCTGTGTACATACCATGTCTCTTCTATTTTAATCGCTTATTATGGTTTCGATGCTCTACTCGACCTTTGGTTCTGAATGTTATACTTTTTAGAAACGGTAATGGATTTCTCTTTACAGAGATTTATGAAGTAATGGAAATGTTAGGAATAAAACCTTGACGAGCGCGGCAGTTAAGGTAATATTTTTATGTTATTGCCTTGTCGGTAGGAAATTTCAGATGCTTGTTAAGGTAAACAGTGACTCAAAATATTCGTTACAATTCACTGCTTCTATTGCAATGCACATAATTTATGTTGGAAGAAATTGCAACATATAATGCCTTTTTATGTTATTATAGGTGTGCATAAAACTTAAATTAACACACGGTGCACGGAACACTCGTAACCATAGGCCTCCACAGTCGACTACCCACACACGTGCCAGTGTTAACACCACAATATCGACGGTTGCGACTCAAATGGGCACGTGACCATCGGCACTGGACATTGGCGGAATGTAAGAGCGTTGGATCGTCTAATAAACGGCGATACCTTCTTTATCATGCCGATAGGATGTCGCGAATCCGTCGTTTTGGGGAACAGATTCTTGACATCTTTATTGCAAGACGGAGACAGGGTGGCGGCGGCTGCATTATACTCTGGGAGGAGAACATTGACGTGTGCATCCGTGGGTTCAGTTGTACTCGTGAAAGGCCCCATGATGGTCAGTCAATATCGTACACTGGTTGCAGACCACGTACACCATTCTACGACGTTCATGTGTCCTGACGGCCGTGAAATTTGTCAACAAGGTGGTGCGCCATGTGACAAAAGTAGGAGTGTGATGGCGTGGTTCGAGGAACACAGTGGCGGGCTCCGGTTGGTGTATTGGCCCGCCAACTCGCCAGATTGCTACACTTCCTCGAATTTACGTGAATTAAATGTGTTTTGTGTGCTAATGTGGTGCTAACTCCCTCCAGCGACCTACCAAGGTGTCATTGCTTTCATTCCATGACGCTTCGCCGCTATTATCTGTGCCAGTAATGTGGACATTCCGGCAGTAGGTAGAGGGTGATAATCATATGGTTGATCATTATAGATTCACAGAGTACAGTAGAGCAAGGGATGAGATCTGAAGGGTTTCAGCAGTTCCTGTTCCAATAGTTTCACAGAGTGTCTCTACCGTGCGTAAGGGTGCAGTCGAGTTTCATTGCTAGGTACTTGGGAGGTACGCAGTTGATTAACGTCTATGTTGGGAACTGCTTCTGCGGCTGCATCGAAGCACACCATAACTTACTTTCCCTTCGTGGCTGGAAGAAAGGTTGAAGACGAGGGATCGCCAAGACTGAACTTTGTAGTATTCCATTATATGTTATCCTTGTGTTGCTTGTATTTCAATCAACTGTGACTTGAAAAGATTTGTTACTGAGCGTATTGTGTACTAGGCATGCTATTGTTTGACAGGATATGACTGTTAGTCGTTTGTAGATGACACTCTTGCTCCAGGCCGTGTGATACGCTGACATGTTGACTAGCTGATTATTCTGTTTCAAAAGAGTGATGATTTTCGAATTTTTGAACTGTTTGAAGGTATGTCCAGTTGCAGTTATCACAGAGAAGAATGTGTGAGCCATTTACATCTACATCTACATCTACATTTATACTCCGCAAACCACCCAACGGTGTGTGGCGGAGGGCACTTTACGTGCCACTGTCATTACCTCCCTTTCCTGTTCCGGTCGCGTATGTTTCGCGGGAAGAACGACTGTCTGAAAGCCTCCGTGCGCGCTCGAATCTCTCTAATTTTACATTCGTGATCTCCTCGGGAGGTATAAGTAGGGGGAAGCAATATATTCGATACCTCATTCAGAAACGCACCCTCTCGAAACCTGGACAGCAAGCTACACCGCGATGCAGAGCGCCTCTCTTGCAGAGTCTGCCACTTGAGTTTGCTAAACATCTCAGTAACGCTATCACACTTACCAAATAACCCTGTGACGAAACGCGCCGCTCTTCTTTGGATCTTCTCTATCTCCTCTGTCAGCCCGACCTGGTAGGGATCCCACACTGATGAGCAATACTCAAGGCTAGGTCGAACGAGTGTTTTGTAAGCCACCTCCTTTGTTGATGGACTGCATTTCCGAAGGACTCTCCCAATGAATCTCAACCTGGCACCCGCCTTACCAACAATTAATTTTATATGATCATTCCACTTCAAATCGTTCCGTACGCTTACTCCCAGATATCTTACAGAAGTAACTGCTACCATTGTTTGTTCCGCTATAATATAATCATACAATAAAGGATCCTTCTTTCTATGTATTCACAATACATTACATTTATCTATGTTAAGGGTCAGTTGCCACCCCCTGCACCAAGTGCCTATCCGCTCCAATTCTTCCTGCATTTCGCTGCAATGCTGCATCTTCTCTGTATATTACGGCATCATCTGCGAAAAGCCGCATGGAACTTGCGACACTATCTATTTAGTAGTATTGTCTTCGGCATGAACAATAAATTCCGGGTGAACACCATCAAAACCATGGTCATCAGTCAGAGAATTTCGTCTGAGTGTCCTTAAATCTCCGTCTGAGTGTCCTTAAATCTTGTTTACTCTTCATCGTATGTGACCTTTCATTAGGCGCTCTTGATGTTTTCACATTTGTATTTGCGGCCTCATTAGGGTGACGTAAGAGACTGTTTCTTAGTGTATGCAGCGGAGTTTTTGGGAGAAGTTCATTTCTTCAACTGTCTGTGTCCATCTTTATCTTACAAAAGCATCCATGCCTTGCAGAAGGTAATAAGCGGTTTCCTGTCGCGAATTTCTCCAAAATCTTATTTTATTTGTTATAGAGTTACTATACAGTTCAACGTAGACAGGTACTCACTGTGGAAAGTTTTGAGGGGCAGAGAAGTCCCGCTGTGTTAGAAAGTAACTGCGAAATCAGAGAGAGCACTACTACAGATTCAAAGGAGGACAAAACCTAGTCAACAAACAGAATGAGTCAGCCTGTGCCAGCTTGAATGGTTTCTGCAGGTTTTCAGGCTAGCGACTGACGTGTTGCAACTGGTGATAGTTTCGTATGCTGACCTTCCATTTTATGGTAGTTTCACGCAGACAATTATAGCAAAAACGCGTTTATTTACAATAAAAGGAAGGAACATTTGTGTTCATAGTCCCGACGACAGCGCGGTCATTAGAGACGGAGCACAAACTTTGATTACGTAAGAATGAGGCACAAAGTCGCTCGTACCCATTTGAAAGGAACCATCCCGTCAACTGCCTGGAACAATTTAGGGAACTCACGAATAACTTAAGTGTGGATGGTCCTACAGGAATTGGAACCGTTGTCTTCCCAAACGTGAGTCCCCAGTACTAACAGTGGCGTCCTCTTGGGTTTCTTCTATCAACCAATCACTCCACACAACACGTGCCGACATGCAACTTTCGGGAATAGAATAGAACACCGACAGTGTTTATTTCGATGCGAAATCAACTATCAGACTTTTCTGATAATATTTGCAATGACATGTTGACCCGTAGCAAATCCGTAGTTTTGATTAGAATGAGAAGCAGTTTGGCAACAGCTAGTGAGCCTCTAAATCGTGTATTTGCATTGTCATACCTAGTACGCTGTCGACTTCTGCCGCTGCATCATTCGTATGGTATGTGAACATAAATTATTTTTTCCCATTTATTACGTTAGACGACCTACTGCAGTTCGTTTACATCACGGTTCTTGAACTGTGATTCGCTTATAGAAATAAACCGACCTTCTGTGGTGTATGATAGTGAACTTATGGCACTTGAGTGTCGTACTTGGTGGTTTTCATATTGCGAGTTACAGGAATACAAGGTCCAGTCACATTGATGTAAACACCTGTCATACGCCTGGGTAAACACCTTTTCAGAGCAGACGTGCAGGAAGAGAGTCAGTGAGGTTCCAGAAGGTTCTACAGGGACGCCACGCTGAATACAGTGCTGTGGCCACCTGTGCTAGATTTCGAGATTGAAGACCAAGGCGCAAACAGCCTGATTGAGATGCTCCCACAGATACTCGATTGGGTTTAAATGTGGGGAGTATTGTAAACTCATCCTGATACTCTTCGACTGATACACACGTGGACTGTGAGCTGTATAACATGTTGTTGGATTGTCCTGCTGGTAGATGCCATCATGCCGACGAAAAACAAACTGGATGTAGGGGTGTACACAGTCCCCAAAGATACACTGAAGAGCCAAAGAATCTGGTACACCTGCCTATTATCGTTTAGCCTCCGCCCCTCCCCCTGTGCACACAGAAGTGCCGCAACACGACGTGGCATGAACTTCACTAAAGTTTGAAGTAGTGCTGGAGGGTACAGACACCATGAATCATGCAGGGCTGTACATAAATCCGTAAGAGTACGTGGGGTGGAGACATCTTCTGAATTGCACGATGCAAGGCGTCTCAGTTATGCTCAATAATGTTCATGTTTGGGGAGTTTGGTAGCCAGCGGAAGTGTTTAAACTCAGAAGAGAGTTCCCCGACAGACTCTGTAGCAATTCTGGAGGTGTGGGGTGTCGCAGTGTCCTGCTGGAATCGCCCAATTCCGGCGGAATGCACAATTGCCATGAGTGCATGCAGGTGATCCAAGAGGATGCATATGTACATTCACCTGTCAGAGCTGTATCTAGACATATCAGGGGTCCCGTATAACCCCAACTGCACACGCCCCACACAATTACAGAGCCTTCACCAGCTTGATCTGTCTCCTGCAGACATACAGGGTATATATATTCTTGAGGTTGTCTCCATACCTGTACACTTCTATCTGCTCTGTACCATTTGAACTGAGACTCGTCTGACCAGGCAACATGATAGTATTGGGACAAGACTGGTTCTGAGCAACTCTGCATTGTTGCCAGGTGTATCGAAGGAGGCGACGATGACATTAGCTGAGTGAGTGTCTTGTAGACTTGGCAACAGCACATGATGTAACCCAAGATAGTGGCTATGACGTCATTCAAGGTGGCGGATTTAGGCGGGAAGTTTGAATTTTGGCAGGAAGATAGGTCAATTGGGTGACCTCTCGTAACTAGCCCCACCTCCCCTCCCCTCTCACAGAAAATGGCGGCAAGTTCAAATTCCATCAGGATAATGTAACACACCTCTACTAACCTAAGACAGATGTTGGGAAGATATTTCAATTGGCCTACCTCCACTAACCTAAGTCAGCTGACCGCCATCTCGTGCTAGTAAGTGGCAGGGAGAGGAGTCGACCTGTGCTGGACATAAGTCTTTATTTTGCATGCACTATTTATTTAAACAGTTAAAAGCACTACCAATACCCAGTGTGTTCACCATGAGGTCCAGACTCCAACTGACCTTGTGCACACTACCACCACCAGAGGGTGCTGTCGTCATTCCGTAACGTAATCCAAGATGGCTGACATGACATCAGCTGAAGATGTAAATACCATTATCCAAGATGGCGGCAAAGAGTGTTTCACCATAAGGTCTGGACGTAGTACACAGTAGCGCCACCAGAGTGTGCTGTCATACGTCCCATTATGTAATCCACGATGGTGGTGCAAAATGGAGGGAAACAGAAATACCACTTGCACTGTATCTACTAAACTGAGAATATGGTGGGAAAGAAAGAACACTTGGACTACCTCCAATAACCTGTCACTTGAATGCCACCTCTTCCTAGGGATCAGTGGGGAAAAGGACCCAGCCTGTGCTGGGCATAAGTCTGTATTGATGCACTACCGCCATCCAGTGTCGTCGCCGTGGGGTGTGGAGTCCAACTGACCTAGTACACAGTACTGGCACCAGAGAGCATTGGCGTCCATTTCATAACATAACCCAAGATGGCTATCTGGAGAGGAAGATGACCCACCATGTGCTGGGCTGCTGGATAGAGGAAGAGAGATAGTATATTTATCACACTGCTACAAAACACAAGCTCTGACATGCTTGGGGTCATGCCACACAGCCTACAGCCTTTAAACTACTCCTAAATAATGCACTACAAAAAACTTGTAAATTACCGAAGTAATTTCACTACACAGCATACAAACATGCAAACTGCTCCTAAATAATACAGTACAGTCATGTGCAGACACAAAATCAACTCGCAAACCATATAAATAACGCATAGCATAACCTGCCGATCTGTTCGGAAACAACACGTGCAGGCAGCTCGCGCTGCCCGCCCCCCCCCCCCCCCCCCATCCTCCTGCCCACTGGACCACACAGGAGACTATTGCACATGCTCCCAGAATCCGGGATGCAACGGCACCCCCCACACAAAGTGACGCACAGGTGCCTGGAAGAATGAGGCGACAGCAACCCTTGACACTTGAGAAATTCCTCTCGAAATACGTGATGACCTAGGCACTGTTGCTGATGTAAGCGGATGGGAGCGAAGACCTACTTGCACAGCGCAGACACTCCAAGGGCATGCACGTCGACTCCAAACACGCTTGCTAATTGTCAACTTTCAAAGTCATGTACTGCACACCTGTTCACAAAATAATGCAACAAACACCAAAACACCTAATAAATACTCAAACCATAATTCATGTCTAATGCTCTGAGCACTTAAACCGCCAGAAATAATCAAGTGCACAAATACTCAATACATGTAAAAAACGCTTCTGAACTATC
Source organism: Schistocerca serialis cubense (assembly GCF_023864345.2). NCBI lineage: Eukaryota > Metazoa > Arthropoda > Insecta > Orthoptera > Acrididae > Schistocerca > Schistocerca serialis. The sequence goes on along the minus strand of NC_064647.1, from coordinate 57,705,057 downwards.
ATCAACCGCAACTGTCACAGATCCCCAACGCGCCCCACAGGTCCAGCCACAGCGAGCCAGTGCAGGGTTGCTGCCTACGGCATGTAAAAGTTCTTCGGCTGTTATACTGACGTCACTTATGTGTCTATCTAAATTAGCGCCAAGTCATCGGTTGGGTCACACGCGCGTGTGTTTGCTGCTGTTGGTGTGTGAACCCTCTGTCTCTACCTGTGGTCCAGGGAAGACCTAACTGCCGAGCGACTCACCCTCGTGGACGCTATAGAAATCATTTCTAGAATACCTTAGGGTCCATTGTTCCTAGCGATCCTAACGGAAATTGCGAGTTGTGTCTAGGGTGCACGCGTACCCAGTGCGGCTAACACTTCTCGGCGAAATGTTCGTCCTGCTGTCAATATACGTCTCAGAAATGTTAAACGTTCACACCGTTAAAAAGCATGAGCACTCATGCAAAAACACCATTAATCATAAACATTCTTGTTGTTTGGAAAGAGATCACTGTCTAAGCACAGACGTGGAGATATCGGAACAATTGTGCAAACAGAATTCGAAGCACTGTCATACAGAAAAATCGCGAATTTTCTAACAGTTACAGATCTGCAGATGTCCTAATGCCATAGTGGCGGATGAGTGAAGGCATCCCCACCGGAGATGGATGGTCTGCTTCAACTTGTCTTTGAACACTTGCTTTCTCAGTACTTCCCATACATACCTTACCTCCATTCTTATTTCAATCAGTTTGTAGACACTCCGGTGTCCCAGCACAAAAGACTATTGTTGTTGTGGTCTTCAGATCAGAGAATGATTTGATGCAGCTCTCCATGCTACTCTATCCTGTGCAAACTTCTTCATCTCCCAGTACCTACTGCAACCTACATCCTTCTGAGTCTGCTTAGTGTATTCATCTCTTGGTCACCCTCTACGATGTTTACCTTCCACGCTGCCTTCCAGTACCAAACTGGTGATCCCTTGATGACTTAGAACATGCCCTAGCAACCGATTCCTTCTTCTAGTCAAGTTGTGCCACAAATTTCTCTTCTCCCTAGTTTTAGTCAGTACCTCCTCATTAGTTATGTTATGTGATCTTCCCATCTAATCTTCAGCATTCTTCTGTAGCACCACATTTCGAAAGCTTCTATTCGCTTCTTGTCTAAGCTTTTTATCGTGCATGTTTCACTTCCATACATGGCTAAACTCCACACAAATACTTTCAGAAACGACTTCCTGACATTTAAATCCATACTCGATGTTAACAAATTTCTCTTCAGAAACGCTATCCTTGTCATTGCCAGTCTACATTTTATATCCTCTCTACTTTGACCATCATCAGCCACTCAGCAGCCTTATTGGTGTGCAAATTCCAACGTTCCCCGCCACTGAACAGCAGTCAGCAAGGGTGCATGAGCCAGGCACCCACTGCAGAGGCCCGTAAGCAGCAATGTTCGGTGAACGGCCGTTGAGGAGAAACAATTGGTACCGCTTGGTTCATCTGGTCGATCAGTTGCTCAGTACTTCCACGTCTATTCGCTCTTAAACGTCTCCGCATCCATCGTGCACCCTTGTCATCTATGGCCCCTAGTGCACCACAGTTGTCTCACGGCCGGTCTTGGATAGCACAACTTTTCCTTCCATGGTATTCCTTAAACATGGAGGCCTGCGAATAGTTTACAAAGCTAGCCGTTTCGGAGATGCTTCCAGCCATTGCCAGTGGTAAGTCACTGCATTTCCGCATTACGTTTCCGCATTACGTCAAGGACGGCACTGTTTTCCACGTTTTGGCGCGGAACGTAGGCAGTGGTCACAGTAATGTGACTTTGCCGTGTATTTCTTTTTGTGAATAATGGTGCAATAAAAATTTCTCATGAACTGGTCGTTTTCGATACTGTTTTTTTTTTTAATGTCGTGACATAGAATGTCGGAATGAAATAAGTGTGTGTGTAAGTAGGGAGATATTTTCAGCCAGACCATGTAAACTATACATATAATTGCTTCAGCCTTTTTCAGTGAAACCTTATCCTACACCGTTTGCACAAAGGGAGGCAAAGTACAAAGAAATTGAAATGTTGGTGGGATGTGGAGCTATAGCAAGAAGTTAGAATGAATAGAATAGCTGGTTATTATAGTAGATGAAAAGGGTTGTGCAGTAAGAGTTGTCATAGTTGCTGGAATACAAAGGTTTCATTGAATTTTGTCGCGTGTCCTCGAAGACATTCAAGAATAGTTTTGTTTACCAGGTGTACCGGTATGAAATGCGCATTTTTTTGTGAAAATGAAACACTAATTTTGAATTGAAAAGTATAAACATTTTATTCAAAGTACTGACCATTGCTTTCTACACATTTTGACCACCTTTCTGGCAATTAGTGGACACCACGCCAACAGAAATGTTCGTCTTTTGAAGCAAAACAATCAGACACCCAATTTTCGACTTCTTCGTAGGAATCGAAGTGTTCCTCAGCCAATGCGTGTCCCATTGATGAAAATAAATGGTAGTCGGAAGGGGCCAAGTCTGGTGAATACGGAGGATGGGGTAGCAGCTCCCAGTCAAGTGTTTTGATTGTATCCTGAACCAGTTTTGCTTTGTGTGCAGGTGCATTGTCGTGTAAAAAATTACTTTGCCACGTCTTTCGACCCATTCTCGTCTTTTTCGATCAATGCATAATTCAGATTGATCATTTGTTGTCTGTAGCGATTAGTATTCTCAGAGTTACCGTGTTTTAGAAGCTCATGATACACCACACCTTTCATTTACCACCAAACACAGAGCATTGTCTTCTTGCCGAATCGATCTGGTTTTGCAGTCGTTGTTGATGGTTATCCCGGATTAGCCCATGATTTTTCCCGTTTAGGATTCTTAAAATAAATCCATTTTTCATCGCCAGTAGCAATTCGATGCAAAATTGATTTTCTTTCATGTCTTTGAAGCAAAATTTGACAAATGGTTTTTCGGTTTTCCACCTGTCTTTCATTCAATTCATGTGGCACCCATTTTCCACACTTTTGGATCTTTCCCATAGCTTTCAAACTGTCAGAAATTGTTTGTTGTGCAACATTTAGCATTACTGCCATTTGCTTCTGACTCAAAGTATCATCCTCATCCAATACTGCTTGCAATTCGGCGTCTTCGAACTTTTTTGGTGGTCTTCTTACATCAAAATCATAATTTCTGAACCGTCGAAACCATCTTTTGCATGTTGCCTCTGGTAGAGCATGATCACCATATGCCTCGACAAGCATTCGATGCGACTCTGCAGCACTTTTTTTCAAATGAAAACAAAAAATTAATGCTTTCCGTAAGTCATCACTTTCTGGTACAAAATTCGGCATTGTTAACACGATGAAAACATATGATATTGTTTGTTCCATGACAGATGTCATACCAACCAGAAAAAAAAAAAATGAAGGCTCGTTCACAACAAATGTTCTCTATCGACCCATTTGTATCTCAACGCTCATTTCGTACCGGTACGCCTGGTATTTCAGAATATTTTATGTTGATAGTATAGTTTGCTTGAACCTCTTGCCTTCATTTTAATACGTGCCTCGTTGTATTTGAGATTTTTTTTTTTTTTTTTTTGCTTTCGTCGTCCTAAAACCTAATTGGTGCTTGAGTAAACCTCAATGTTAAATAATTTCCTCCTTCGACTATGTCTATGACGTCTATATATTCTAAGATCTGGTATCTCATTACATCCCAGGGGTGATTACAAGAGTCTAAATTGTAACAGATATCATTCCGAGACAGTTTCATTCTAGCTTTGTATCTGTGTTTACTGTGCATCTAACGGACGTGCTGTCCGTTGCAATGTGAAGGTGGTCAAGGACCGTCAAATGGCTCTGAGCACTATGGGACTCAACATGTGGGGTCATCAGTCCCCTATACTTAGAACTACTTAAACTTGAGGACATCACGCACATCCGTGCCCGAAACGAACCTGCGACCGTAGCAGCAACGCGGCTCCGGATTGGGGCGCCTAGAACCGCTCGGCCACCGCGGCCGGCCAAGGACCGTCACATCCTCTGCAGTTCCATAGTTAATTCATAACGTGTAGTCATTTTCGTTCTGTGTAAAAGTGTTTGATGTAAAACTTGTTGTCATGCCTCGTCTGTCATGTTCACAATTTTGAAAAATCGGTTAAACGTGTATACCAGATATTTCATTATCATTTTCACAACGGCGCTGTGTTGACTGTCCTACTGATGCGTACATTCTGAGAACGTAACAGATTCTGTTAAACGCATCTGTAATGCGATCTTGCAGTTACTGCTTTCTGCATATGAGCAACATAAACCGAAGAAGTGTCATGTCCATGCAGCAAAATGTGTAGTGGGTTGAGGCCCGATGGTCAAGAATGGCAGAGCCCGGCATTGTCCAATCACCACTCACATTAATCGCTAATGATCGTTAGATGTTACGAAGGTAGTGGTCTGGTGCGCAGTCGTGCAAAAATTCCCTTACAGTCCTTGTGTACGCCAGAACCTACCCTAGTAACTCTGATAGTACATTGTGTAAGGAGTTTAAGTGTTGAGGCTACAGGCCTCGTCTAATTCAGTGACTGCAATGGTCCTTACCCATACATAATGCCAAAACCCACACTTTTGACTCGTGTGAACAGTAGTGTAGGAGTCGTTCTCCAAAAATGCAGGATTGGGTTAAGATGGTGTCTGCGGCGCTCACGGCAGGCAAGTGCATGACATGTGGTGTCACCGCCAGACACCACACTTGCTAGGTGGTAGCCTTTAAATCGGCCGCGGTCCATTAGTATACGTCGGACCCGCGTGCCGCCACTGTCAGTAATTGCAGACCGAGCGCCACCACACGGCAGGTCTAGAGAGACGTCCTGGCACTCGCCCCAGTTGTACAGCCGACTTTGCAAGGAATGGTTCACTGACAAATACGCTCTCATTTGCCGAGACGATAGTCAGCATAGCCTTCAGCTACATTTGCTACGACCTAGCAAGGCGCCGTATTCAATTGATAATTAATATTATGAAGCATGTACCGTAACAAGAGATGTTGTACAAATGTGGATTAACGTTAAGTATTACAGCGACTGCGTCCATTTTCTAAGTTCTCATTTCGTTTTAACTGTTCCAGACCTCACGCCAATCTGCGTGAGCTTAACGCGTGCCTTTCGGCTTCCTCTCGTTGTGACTTGGCTGTCTTGCTAAGTCACAACATGACACACATTGGTTGCAAAGTTTACTTGGATCAGGTTAGGCTGCTGGTCGCTGACTGCTTTCGTAGTAACAGGAACTAATCGATACTGGGGCTAGGATCCTCTTCGAATGCTGTACAATATACGTAACTTCAGTTCGGCTGCACTCACAAACAGGGACGTAACTACAGTCATGAGCGCCTCGTGCGAGGCGTTATTTACTTATTTTTATCCACACGATCCCTCTTACATTGTTGCATAGGTGGCTGATTAAATATTTATAGTTTTTGTGCAGAAATATTGGTCTGGGTTCGTCCAAGCACGTTCTTGCGAAATGTACGACGTATTTCATCGAGATCTGACAGTTGAGATTTTTCAGCATTTCTGTTAGTCTCGTTCCCCAGCCAGACAATCCTGTGATCATATACATTCCCCTTTTCCTTCTAGTAGTAAGTAACCCTTCTTGATTCAGTGTAGAAACATACGTATTTTTGAAGGATTTTTAGCAAGGAAAAAGAAAGTTCCTTTTTTGCAACAGACGCAGGATGTCTTTTTCACATGAGCACGGTTGTCCATAGGCCGGGATAACCCGATAGGAAGTCTGTTAAGTCTTGTACTCCACTGGAAACTGGGTAGATGTGGCAAAGAGAAACTGAAGTGCTTCATTTTTCAGAATTTTTAACCGACGCTACATATGCAAAACGTGGTGTATTACTACGCATCGCTCTGTAACTTAATTTATAATTTGAAAGCATATTTTTAGTTGCGACAAATGTTCATCTGTTATCGGGTAAGTAAAGTGTGATTCTAGGTGTTGTTAATGTCTTGGTTGGCCACTTTACAGTTTTACGCATTTATTAGAGGACTGACATGAGAGGCTTCATCTTTCACAAACGATGAAAGTTTAGTCAAACAGTTTCTCTAATGGTTCTTTTGGCAGCACCGGTACAAAGACGTCGTTTGCAGCTGCAATACCCATATTCTCGTATTTCAAGGCCGTACGTTCTATATTGATTTGTGCTGCTATGTTGCATTTCGCAACAAGGCTGTGGGTTTCTGCGTCGTTTTTAAGACGTATTGCTCCGCTTCGTTACATCTCTTACCAGTAAGGATAACTTTTTCAGAGCCATCAGAATGTTTACCAATGTACATAAATGTCACATCCAAACACGCTGGGGTCTAGTGTCTGCAGAAATCACTGGACAACTTCTTAAATCTACCACTGTTGTTGTTTCCTGTTGCGAGATACACAGATACACGAATGTTTCTTAATTAGCCTCCACAGCACATTTAAGGATTAAATTTGAATAGTGATTTCATTGTTCTTCTTTTCTCTGTACTTCGTGGTATACCCTACAGGAAACGGATGTTTCGCTATACCTTTGATCACAACTTGTACTCATTTATAGGGCGTTTTACTCTGCATATTCAGTCAATTCATGTTTGACTCTTAATGTAATCTGATCTTTGACTTGAATAAAGGAGATGAATGATCGGATATCTCGCAAAGATATCCATAAGCAACTATGATTATTTTAACGTAGCGTAAGAGTTCACTTGACTGATCGATTTTACTAGTTTTTTTCCTTTTTGCTTTCCTTATTTCATTTTCCTTACTTTGCTTTGCTTTCGTCTTCCTCGGAGTCCACGGGGTTGGCACAGGTGTCCCTGTCCAGTCGCTACCTGATACTGTCGCTGGATGGCTTCCTTAAACATGCGGTGGTTATTTTCCACAGGTGCTCTAAGAGTAAACAAGGAATCGGGAGGTGACGCAGTTCCTAACAATACAAGGGTCCGTGCAGCGAGCCAGGACGTTGCTGGGCAACAGTTTGAGACGAGACAGTTGGGCTGCAACACGAATCTGTCCGTCCCCAGTCAGCAGAAACCGAAGGAAACCGTGGAACGCAGGACGAGCACTGGAAAACGATAGCAGGCAAAAGGTAAGCTAACGACAAACATCTGAAATCTTGCCCATCCATGCCACCAAAAACACGCGCATCAGATCGATAGCAACCTTCTGCAGACGTACAACATAAATTCTCGCACGGCCTTAAACAGAAAGTGAATTTCACATTGTTATGGCAGGCAAAGTAACTTTTATGGAGCACCGCGCTACACTTCAAAAAGAACAGATTCGTGTCACCGCTCTTCAACGTACTCACCATTTCAGTACAGCTGGACGCGACGTTGCCTTTCGTCCAGATAGCCCCAGAAGTTCACGGTGAATCTGTGTGGAATTGACCCGTTTTGCCCACGAGAATCCTGATGTCTGGCGAATTCGTACGTTCCCAGTTGTCGCGCTATTTAAGTCGCACATTTTGACGCACCTGTGAGAGCCGTACTGCAGTAGAACTGTGTCCTTACGAGACTCGGAAAATGTTCTCTTCTCTGGCAGCGAGCCGTTACTAGTGCCCATTGGTCTTAGCTTTGGTCGACATCTGTAATTGACGTTGTGAAGTCCATCGTTACTCTAATTTTGAAGGGTCACAGAGCAGACAGAGCTATGTATGCATACTAACGTAGAATTAACGCCTAATTAGGACTTCTCTGCATATAGCAATGGCTGTAAGCTGAATTTAAAATGAAGTTCCACAAGATGTTATCATTACCACAAATTGTGGAATGTCTTATTGTTTTAGGGCCACAGCTTTAAGGTTGTATGAGGGTCGCCAGCAACATGTTTCTGAACATCTATTTTAGTGTTCCTATTTTCTTACTCACACTCATTAACCGGAACATTATGGCCGCCTACCTAATAGCCGGTATGTCCACTTTTGGCACGGACCGTGGTATGTCGCTAGAGGGAGTTGGCACCGTATGTTCACAAGCAAGTCAACTAAGTCCCATAATTCCAGGGAGAGTGGCAAAGAGCTCTGACGGCACGTTCAGTTACATCCCAGATGTGTTCGATCGGGATCAGACCTAGGTGGGGGCCAGCACATCAATTGGAATTGGCCACTGTGTTTCTTCAACCACTCCGTCACACTACTGGCCTAGTGACAGGACGCGTCATCTTACTGGAAGATGCCACTGCCGTCAGGAGACATGATTGTCACGAGGCGACTACGTGGGCTCAACCAGTTTACGATACTCCTTGGCCGTCGTGGTGCCTTGCGTGAGCTCCACTGGACCCGTGGATGCCGACATGAATGATCCCCAGAGCATAGTGGAGCCGCCGACAGCTTGTCTCGGTGCCGATGCTTACGTGCCCATTTCGGCTGTATTTGCCGATTCCGTAGTGTTAACTTTGGCACAGGCTTCCGTCGTCGGCTGTGACGTCACAGACAGCACGCTCACTGATACTACACGGACCGTGCGTGTGTCTGACCAGCATTCATTCCTCGCGAGGTGACGCTGCTGTCCCCTGGATAGGTTTCTATCCTCAGTAAGTCGTTGGTCACAATGGTCTGGCTGATCAGTGTATATGTGAATACTGACGTAAAATTAGCGGCTAATTGTGAGTTCTTTGTATTTAGCAACGGCTGTAAGTGCAATTTCATGTGAATTTCAACAAAATGCTTTCATTATTATAATTAGTGGAACGTGCGACTTGTTCCCAAAATTTTAGGGCCACAGTTCTGTCGTGTCATCGGGATTGCCAACAACGTTTTCTTTATATATGTTTTGTGTTTCTCCTTTTCGTACTTGTGGCTTAATTGCCAGTTTCAGAACATCTGAGTATTTCAACGCTATATTACATGATGTGAGCTAGTTTGATTATGACTATACCTGGCCGGGGGGGGGGGGGGGGGGAGGGAGGAGAGACAGAGAGGGACAGAGAGAGAGAGAGAGAGAGAGAGAGAGAGAGAGAGAGAGAGAAGTTTTATCTTGGCTGCATTTTCCTTCTTTTTATTGTATTTTCTACGTTTAATCACCTATATTTCACTAATTTTCGTATGAGCAGTCGTGGTTTGAGGTCTCTGAACCACTCTCTCTCTCTCTCTCTCTCTCTCTCTCTCACAAACACACACACACACACACACACACACACACACACACACACACACACACACACACACAGAAACAGACACTAACGCAATAGTAATTTACACGTATCTGAGAATGTCCATCAGGATTCAACTGTATAGATATTTCTACCTACGACGTCCTAGTGACGCTGTTACCTTGTAATTACTGTTAACCGTTTGAGTCCAATAGATTTGATCATTGTCGGAAATAAAGAAATCAGTAACAGCAGGTACTTGCGTGACATCAAACACTCAGTAGATCGTTTCCGTTTGTGACGGAAGTGCCGTACAGTAGCTCCAGATAACACGGGAGGCCGTCGTGTCCTCTAGTGTTGATTACAGAAAGCAACGTTGATGCTCCGTCGACATATCAGAGTACCTGGCGCACGGTCGTGTTTTTCCGCTCTCCTCTGTCTCTCCAGACGTGAGTGAGTTGTATGAGTTCGGTAAAAATTGCAACCGGTCAGAGAAGTAGGCTATTCGTGGCGCTCCTCTGACTTAGGTCAGTGAGGCCACGAGGTGGCGCATAGTACAGGACACTTGGCTCGTATTTTTTTTTTTAAAACCGGAACCCAATTTACCCGACAAGTTATATCTCCTGGTTTACACCTATCGCTTCAAGTGAGCGCTCTAATTCTATCTGAAACATAGCTGCCTTCGGTTTCTTTCCTCTTCGTGCTTCAATGCCGATTTGTGGTCTGACTCCAAAAAAATAACATGGTGATGAGACATTAAACGTTAACGTTACTGATAATCATAATGAATCAAGACCTTTGATTATTTTTACTTTCTCTTAATTTTAGTGTATTACCACTCGTTTCTGGACGTGTGTCCTCCTTGCCGGTAATGTTCAGTCGTGGACAAAACGAGCGAGACCCCTCGCCTTTGCGTTATGCTGATCCGCACAGCTTTAAAGTCTGCTACACAGCATTACAGGCAAGGCGACGAAGAGCTACCAACATACGCTCAGCTGATGTACTTAGCTAGCTAGCACTGGAGAAACTCGCGCTTCCAAGACGCCACAACATCGTCTGCCACCACTTTGTGGAAAACGAAATACCTAAAGTATAAGCCAATGTGTTGAATTCGTATATCTGTGACTATGACTTAGATCTGAAGTATGGTTATTGATAGTACGTATGCTCAGATCGCCAATCTAACATCATGAATAAAGACAAGGGGAAATGAATTAGGCGTCCTTCCTCTTCCATAACATCAAATATATTTTAGTTATTCCTTCTTAAATGAACTGCGCAGAAAATCATTCACCAGAAGTGAATAACTTTTTAGTAACACCAGATGATATTAACAGCTTGCCGGCGCGGGTTAGCCGTGCGCTTAACATAGTCATATCGCGGACCGCGCGGCTCCTTGCGCCATCAGTTCGTATCCTTCCTCGGGCAAGGATGTGTGTTAGATTCGGTAGGTTGAAGTAGTTCTAGATCTAGGGGACTGATGACCTAAGCAGTTTGGTGGCATAGTTCTTAGTAATTTTTTGACCTATCGCGTAAATTTTCTTTACATAAACGGCCGTATCTTTAGATTGCGTTGATATAGCTCACTTTTTTACACTGCCGAGAGACCGTATATCGCAGGAAGTCCGATACATTTCCGCTTATTATGTCCAACCGTACGCGAGGTAAACGGGTTTTAAGGGTTGAGTAGGCAGATAGACGGTCAAGAAAGTGAGGCTAGTAGGGTTCGATTTTTGCCGATTTACGTGACGAAGTCCTAACAACGAAAATAGCTACCACAGTTACTGAAGATGAGGGCCGCATAATAATTTCCCCAACTCTTTATTCGAAATGTTCCAGTTGCAGTCGATACATGAGCATATTAATCGTAGCTACGCTTTCGATCCAAATCATGTTTACAGAAATGCAAACAAAATCCACTTGCCTATACACGTGATAATTCAGATCCCACTATTAATGCCACCGCGTTGTAGATGTGCGAGCATTCCCATTACTAGCAACCTTAAGGAACATTTCGGCTGATGAACTTTTCTGGCTGTGTAATGGAGAATTCGAAACATTGTAGAATACGTTTGGCAGCTACGTCGCCGATTATTTCCTGGGATGGTGCAGAATTATCCTACTAAATTTACTCGCTAATAACAGTTTTTTGTTATTTCGATAAACATCCCGAATGATTGTCACATAAGCGGTGACATAAAGGTAGACAATTCATGTTTTTGAGTCCAGAAAGCTCTGTGCAACAGAAACTACAGATAATTTTGCCATTTTCGTTGCGAAATTGCCGGTTTATTGTTTGGGGTAATAATAGAGGGCTGTTGGCCTGGGTTGTCTGCTAGCATAGTGAAAGGTGTTTGCTACTGCAAGGGAGGTCTGGTTTGTTTTCGGTTCTAATCTCGATGGAGGCAGATAGACTATCAGTAAAGGAATTTTAAGAAATTCTCTCGCCCACAATACGTTTTATTGCTACCTTTATTCTGTACCGGCGCCCCATGGATGTCGATATGAAACTCTTGTAGAATTTCATACTTGTTACGGCCTACTTTTTCCGCTTCTGTCAACAATAGAATTGACTTAACTGTGGCATTGAATGATTTTTAACTGAATTTCGTTATGAATCTTCAGACATTGCTAAATTGGCACACTTTCATGGTAGGTCAGGAACGGTAATCCATTATGACTGGTCTGAACGTTGACACAGACCAAACCAGAATGCGCATAATATTTTACTAATTCGTAACGATCTGGGATACTTTGTTTTACTAAAATAGTTATGTTATCTAGATAAGCTGAAATTCATTTTTATTAGTACAGTTCATACTAATTAGCGTTTCTTCTTTCATTTATATCTTATATTTAGGTGTTGTGGTTAAGACACTAATCAGCATTGATGTAGTCTTACACATGATTGGAAACAGTTTGACAAATTTCGGATAGCTTTCAATTTCACGCCTGTGCATAGTATGTTGGTAGCACTAATTCGCCTTGCCTGTAATGCTGTGTAGCAGACTTCAAAGCTGTGCGGTTCAGCATAACGAAAAGGCGAGGGGTCTCGCTCGTTTTGTCCACGACTGTACAAGTCTGGCCTAGAGTATATTTAATGGAACTGCAGATTATGGGGACGGAAACTGAACCAGTCGAACTCAGAAAAGATTTTTGGTTGTAACGTACCGCTGAAACGTCTTTGATGTACCGAAAAATAAAAGAAAGTGGCAAACTGTGTGTGGCACCGTGTTGCACCTTTACTTCGTTACAAATTGGAATAAACATTCACAGATATCAGTCACAGACAACAAGATGAAGATTAAAAACTAAGCCCTCCTTCCATTTTAGAATGTCAGAAAGATGTCAGAAATGTTTGTGTACTTGTACCTTCTTTTACAGGAAACATTTTTCCAGATTATGGGAAACCAACGTAGGGCCTCTATGTGATAGCCATACATCCGAAGCACTTCCTTCGCAAAATTGTGTTTTTGTTGTTAATATTTCTGCATTCTCATGCATTCAAATATTCACTAGGAAAAAAGAGAAACCGTATTGTAGTTAATAATTATTTCTATTTTTACCCTCAGTTTACTCTTACTTTACTATCTTCTCTATCAAGAATAATTACATCCTAGAAGAACTACTTAAAATGTTTCACTGGCTTTTACTGAAATCACTGTTTTAATATGTTTTGTTATTAATAATCAATCAAGTTTTTTTAAAATTATACTTCGTGTCTCGATGTAATTTGTAGTGTGATATAACAAAAAATTTAGAATGTTGCATCCAGTTAATCTTGTTTGGTGTTATTGATATTACCGAAAGGTCCCAGAGATTGTTGTATAGGGTTGTTCTTAACTTCAAATTGTAAGGATTATTACATGTCTGTTCTCTAATCGACGTTAGTGGCTGTGACGTCAGTGAAGGAGGCGTTATTGTGCTTAAATTTCGAACGTCCTGAAGAGTGTTATGTGACGCCTTCGCGTTACATGTGACATTCCGCAGTGACGTGTACACAGTTTAGGAACTGACGCTGTCATACTCATGTTTTTATATGAGTAAAGTGTTAAAGCTGTGAGAAATCGTGGTGTACTCGTATCTAATGTTGCGGGATAAAATTATTCCGGTACCGGGAATCGAACCCGAGCCTCCTGGGTGAGAGCCAGGTATCCTAACCACTTTTTTTTTTTTTTTTTTTTTTCTTTTTTTTTTTTAGTTTTTCTATTAGCCATACATCCGAACCACTAGACCATACCGGAGATGTTAGCTCAGAATAAGTGAAGAATAGAAGTAGTTAGGTGAATTGTCTGCGTTCGTAGTGAAGGTAATGTAAAACCCACGCCCGGCAGCATTGAGTACGATCGTAATGTATTTTCGGAAGCCACGTGACTTGGCACAGTTTGGTCAGGCTCAGCAGTGATGAGTATAGCAGCAACAAAGGCGACTCTCACGATCCCGGAATGGTGCTTCCTAAACCTACTCAGGCTGCATCTCGATTTCTTGTTACAGAAGGCAACGACTGTATATCTCTTTCTCTCTCTCTCTCTCTCTCTCTCCACCACCAGCTCTTGTACTCTATTCATCATAAGAATAAACCTGATGTAAACATTACGCCATGTATTCTTCCGCGTTAGCTTGAATCCCACTGGATTTCGTTTCATGTGGGGCGGAAACCAAGCATATAAACGAGCGGTAATGCGGGACAACAGGTTTACTGGCGCGTTAAATACCGGCAGCTCTCTGTCCAGCCAGCTGTTCCAACCAGCCTGCAATGATGTGAGCAGCTGCAGTTCAGATGTAAAGGGAGGCGAGCGTAGAAACAGTATAGCTTCGAATGTCATTTAACTTACGAGAGCGAAATACACTACTGGCCATTAAAATTGCTGCACCGCGAAGATGACGTGCTACAGACGCGAAATTTAACCGACAGGAAGAAGATGCTGTGATAAGCAAATGATTAGCTTTTGAGAGCATTCACACAAGGTTGGCGCCAGTGGCGACACCTACAACGTGCTGACATGAGGAAAGTTTCAAACCGATTTCTCGTACACAAACAGCAGTTGACCGGCGTTGCCTGGTGAAACGTTGTTGTAATGCCGACTTTGATAAAGATCGGATTGTAGCCTGTCGCGATTGTGGTTTATCGTATCGCGACATTGTTGCTCGCGTTGGTCGAGATCCAATGACTGTTAGCAGGATATGGAATCGGTGGGTTCAGGAGGGTAATACGAAACTCCGTGTTGTATGCCAACGGCCTCGTATCACTAGTCGAGATGACAGTTATCTTATCCGGTTGGCTGTAACGGATCGTGGAGCCACAGATCGATCCCTGAGTCAAGAGATGGGGACGTTCGCAAGACAACAACCATCTGCACGAACAGTTCGACGACGTTTGCAGCAGCTTGGACTATCAGCTCGGAGACAGTGGCTGCGGTTACACAGGAGCGCCTGCGATGGTGTACTCAACGACGAAACTGGGTGCACGAATGGCAAAACGTAATTTTTTCGGATGACTCCAGGTTCTGTTTACAGAATCACGATGGTCGCATACGTGTTAGGCGACATCGCGGTGAACGCACATTTGAAGCGTGTATTCGTCAACGCCATACTGGCATATCACCCGGCGTGATGGCATGGGGTACCATCGTTTACGCGTCTCGGTCACCTCTTGTACACATTGACGGCACTTTGAACAGTGGACGTTACATTTCTGATGTCTTACGACCCGTGGCTCTAGCATTCATTCGATGCCTGCGAAACCCTACATTTCAGCTGGATGATGCACGACCGCATGTTGGAGGTCCTGGATACAGAAAATGTTCAACTGCTGCCCTGGCCAGCACATTCTTCAGATATCTCACCAATTGGAAACGTCTGATCAATTGTGGCCGAGCAACTGGCTCGTCACAATACACCAGTCAGTACTCTTGATGAACTGTGGTATTGTGTTGAAGCTGCATGGGCAGCTGTACCTGTATACGCCATCCAAGCTCTGTTTGAGTCAATGCCCAGGCGTATTAGGGCCGTTATTACGGCCAGTGGTAGTTGTTCCGGGTACTGATTTCTGAGGATCTATGCACCCAAATTGCTTGTAAATGTAATCACATGTCAGTTCTAGTATGATATATTTGTCCAATGAATAGCCGTTTATCATCTGCATTTTTTCTCGGTGTAGCAATTTTAATGGCCAGTAGTGCATTATTCGGCAGAGCTCCCGCGCTCCCGCACGCTTCCTAGGTGTCCAGAGGGAAACCATAAAATGCTCTTCTTCTCATCTAACATAGCATTCTAATTACAGACAAGAGTGATGAAAATTCCTAACAGAAACACGAGATAATTTTTCTGAGCGAGCTATGTGTGGAGCAAAAGCATACTGCAGTGATTTCAGCAGTGCTGGTTAATACTGGTAATTGCTTAGCTCCATCCGTTTCTGAATCCGAGAAATACGCTCCACTTCTAGAACTATCATCTGCTACGTTGATAACGAGTGGATGAACAACAAAATCCACTAAACTACCCTGGCACCGCATTTTCTCCTTTTCTTTTATGACGTGCCGTTCTACAGTATACCCTGCCAACGTTCCTCAGTGACATCCGAAAAGCCTGCGTGCGTTAGTTGCAGTACGGCTGACTACTTGACATCCGTGTTATTTCTCCGGCCACATGTCCTAACTTGGCTGCAGATCAGTCCTGTTGGGTTCATATTGTAATGGTACAGTGGAAGATGTATAAATGCTGAATTTGTATGCTGTGCTCGATGCTGTGAAAATGATTGCTTTTCATGTTTGTACGTCACTTATCACTCTGGTTCGTGTCAGACTAAATCTCTGGTATAATACAATGGACATAGTCGAAATAATGAATATTTGGTTTTTCATTTTTGTCCTGAAAAGTTAAATTGTGTTTTCTTAATTTAAGCGATATTTGTTAATAATATTTCATAAAGTATCGACATTGAAGAATTTATAGCTGAAATGAAAATAGAAATTTCGCATGGAATACGTAATTATAAACAAGATGATGTGCATGATCCATAATAAAGATGGTGAATTTTCAATTGCGAGAGGTAAGTCTTTCAAATTGAACGCTACCTATTCCGCTATAAATTCAATCTATATTACCAACTCAGCTGCATCGAATATTTCCCCGGAAAACTTAAAAGCAGATTTTTTCTGTAAATTTGCGAAAAACATTAAGAACAACCTATTTCTCGACTCTTTTTAACCGTGTCGTACACGCTTGCTTCACTACGGAACAGGAAGCAGCCTCAGCCATTTTCATACTGCGTATTTAACATCGCGACAACCAGAGAACAACAGTGCAGAGACTATGACTGTACATTACTCGTGAAATAAAAACAATGTAGCTAAAGCGTGATTAAGGAAACCGTTGATGGCTGTTAATACATTAGAATATGTTAAAGTTTCATTCACTTCACTTAGTACGTAATACACAAGTAGGACCTACTTCCTACAGCGTAAGAGCGCCAGTGCATGTGTGCTACGGCTTCTGACCAATCATTGCGTTTGTGTTTGTTTACATCAGGTTTATTCGTATGATGATCGAGGTAAAGTAGAAGGTTGACCGTTACGATCTCTTACCTGGGGGAAAGCCGCGTGGGATGTTCTGTATCTGCGTAAGTGACATCACAGCGCTTACTGTTTGCATACAATATTGTGTTACATTACATTCCGTTGTATAGTTTACGCAGTAGTGCAATGCGGATGACGCGAGGTGGTGTTTATTGGCTCATGTTGATGTTTCTTTTTGTTCCAGCCAGGTAAAGAGCCTGCAAATAAGATTGATTATCTTTCTTTTTGCCTGCTGTTCGGAATGTAATTTTATTGTCACATACTCTACGAGAGGTGTAAGAGGGATGACGAAAAATCGTCCTCAATTCGGCCCTGAAAATCAGCTCTGGAAACTTACAAAGTAGGTTTTCACGATCTCGTGTGCGACTCTCTTAGAGTGTCTGCCAGTTGATGTTGTTTAGGGTATCTGTTCGAGTTACTCTCTTGGAAAAATACTGCTGTGTGACATTCGTGCTGCCTCTCTTTATATAGGCGAATTAGTACTACGTGATAGAGATCCAAAATGTTTTAGTGCTGTTCCTGTACATTCTGTACACTTTTGCTTCTAATGAGATGTCACGTTGGTAGACAAATTAGTTATAACCGCAATTATTTCGTGAATAGCACTAGGTAACGGCCATTAAAGACAGCAACAGTTGAAAATTGCTTGATTGAATCGTCGTAATGGTGAATCAACAGATCTGTTTTCGACATTCAGCCAACCTTTGGAGGCTTTCCATTAACCTGCAGAGAGCGTCTGTGCCTCGCCATGAACCATTATACGTGACAGTGAACTGCACAGAAAGTAAGGAAGCCCAACTGTTGTACACGAGCGGAAGTAAACACTTGTTTTTTCCCAGAAAATTCTGAATGCTCCCGCCACCGCAATGAACATAATTACGTCCCGCAGAATCTCGGATCCAAATTGAAATGTGAAGGGAAAGGGTACTAATGATTTAATGTACACACTTGAAGCGATTGGCCATGTGCCTTGTTAATGGTCATTGCAAACTCTAGGTGAACGGAGAACGTCTTTCATTTGAAATCAGATGGCGTGTCAGTGACAATGATGTGAATATGTTTAATCAGCGCATCTTCTCATGTTGACTCGCCATTCAGAATTGTCACGTTTTGCCCACTCCTTCGCCCGCATATGTTTTCAGTTTTACATCTCATCACCTCTTGTTCCCATCCCAGCACTGCGGACAGAAGGGTATCTTCTTCCCACTGTATGTGTACACAAATATTAAGCCATATGTACACCAGATATGGTTGAAACTGCTCCAGGCGTCCGTGAGTTATGCTTTTATGTCACACCGTTGTCGCTGCCCGGCCAAGTGTGCGTTAACACAGAGCTGAAAGCAGTAATATGCTGAACGAAAGTGAAAAGCTTTTTCAACAGATATTGATTGGCCTCAGCGGCATTTTAAGACTGAGAAAAAGAAATGTAAAAGAGACCAACAACATCTGACATATCTGCTGAATGAAAAAGTTAGATCACTTTATTAGATACATAAAGAAATTTTTTTGATTCAGATACCTACAAGTTTAAAAAAAGAAACAATAGGTACGAGGTTCGTTCATTTAGTAATGCCTCACCTTTTTTTTTTTTTTAGAATACACTTATTGTGAAGAGTCAGAATTTGGTGACAATATACATCGACATGTCTTGTCCATGTCCTATTTTTCTACGTAGTCTCCATCACGTTCTATGGCAGCACAGCAAGAGCATTCCGTGCTGGTAAAAACACTTGTGCTGGAGATGTAGCCATGGAAATTTGGAAGTTTGTGAATTTGTGGTAAGGTCTTATAGGACCAAACTTCTTAAGTCATCGATCCCTAAACCTACCCACTACTTAAACTAATTTACGCGATAGAGTACACACACACACACACACACACACACACACACACACACACACACACACACACACACATGCCCGAGGGAGGCATGTTTTCACTGCATGACTGACACTCTCGTCATCTTGTGTCTTCCCCGTAGAGAATCTTTAAGTGGCGGTCGGCACGAAAAATGACGTCCGCACGATTCAGCGTGTCTGGAGCAGTGGCTGTGAAAGGACGTAACTAGCGTGGTTCATCATAGAGCTGCGTTTCTGCTTTTCCTGAGGCTGTAACTTTCTTTACCCATAGCTCAACTGTACTCCTATCAACTGCAGCATCACCATTCACTGCAAACGTTATTGCATGTATCTTTTTCTGCACACAAGAATACAATAACAGCAAGCTGCTTGTAACTTCAGTCGTATGTAGACGCCATTTTGACGCTGTACTACGGCTCTGCTATCTGCCAGACCGGTTCGAAACTTCACCGACTCACAGAACAAACATCTAATGTGAAGTACTGACAAGGATGTTTGTCTGTGTATATTAACGTTTTTTTGTTTTAAATGTGGACCAATACCTATACACCGACTCTCCTAGTAAGAGAAACACCTTTATCAAAATTTTGAACATTGAGTAGCTGACATTATTAATTACTATTGAAGGACCTGAAACAAATACATTTGACTGTTGATTAGCGTTGACAGCTTAACCTTAGCCCAGACATCACTCAGTCCATTCATTCAGCTCATTAGCAAATCTAAGACATACTCAGGATAAGATTTAACAACATAGCTCCAGAGTGACAGCAGTGAATATAAGGCCTTTTCGGCCTTTAACTGTGACTTACAAAGTAAACTGTTTCAAAGTTTAACCCTTTGCAAGTTTTAAAACGTGGGCTTTTAAATGAAACGCACAATTAAAGGAAATATTTCTTGTTAGTAAACAAATACACAAACGACATTTCCATAAAATCTAAAATTTTTGTGCAAGCATGCTTAAAATAACAATGGAAGGTGATGGTAACCAGGTGTTGTAATCCGCATTAGGGTACCAAGATTGCAATAAAAAAGGTCGTTGCTCAAACCTAGACAGCGTTACACGCGAGAAGCAGAATTAAATCTCAATACCAAATCCTCGTTCATTTAAGTACATGTAACGGAGGTGCTCACTGTTTTTCTGTGTACTCCACTCCTTGGCTGTATACTAAACACTGGCACCGCAGCATCCACAAGTCAAAGCAGTAGAACCGGAAAGGTGCCGAGACTGAAGACGCAAACCCGTGACCACAGAGGGAGAGGGAAACATTAATTCCTCAGATGTTGGAGGCACGCTTTCCGCAGCTTTTCATAACTCGACGAATTGGACATCCGTCCTTGGTGAGCAATCCTATTTACCTGGACGGGAAACCAAGCGAACATTTAGGGCTGTAGGCAGCTCGCGAGCTACAGAATGACCTCCGGGAGTGGTTACGCTCTCTCGCTTGTCGCTAGGATGCCACCAGCAGAGAGATTTAATCACGAACAGGAATCGATTCTGACGCACGCACGGCTCACTAGGTGTGTCTTACTGCCACAGCAGTTTTTTCCGGGATATGCTGATACGTCACTGACTATGCTCCCTGTTCCTCACGCTCTGACTCGGAGGGTTCCAGATTTATCGCGATTTTCGCCAGTGAACCTAACGACCCCGAAAACTTAACAAAATTGTTCTATGGGTTAGTTACCAATAGTGGTCGATATCGTTTTTTTTGTGTGTGTCACTACTTCTTAGCTCCACAGTACTCTATACAAATAATGAGTTATGTGAATCCAATACTTTGTTCAAACTGCTCCAGACGTTCTTGAATTATGATGCTACGTCAGCCCATTTCCATCCCCAACCCCACTCCTCTGATACATAGTTGGTTCGTATCTCCTCAGAATCCAAAGTTTCCTTGCTATGGTATAGGAGCGCATGGAAAAAGAAAGGACGACAGTTCATTTTTGTAATTAGATTACTCCATATTTGACCACTTATGATCGTTGCTAAACGTATAAAATATTTCCAACTTCTCATTTCATGATGTTCTCGCCATCGTCGAATTTCGTGACTTCCAAAACACACATTCACAGGCATAACCGTCCAAAGAGAGTGTGGTTATTGCTCAACATCCCGTTGGCGGAAAGGACATTATAGGCGGGCACAGGCTCAGATTGGGTATTCTTGGTGAACAGAATAGGCCGTGTAATTTTTAAACTCACAATACTAACATTTACCGTTGAGAGGTGGCAGAAGCCCCCTCTCATATTTCTATCTTACTCTGAGTAATTCGATTTTCCTCTCCAATTGCATGTGGTGAAAAGTTGATATTTCTTCACACGCGGACTTCCCACGCAGCGTCTCTCGTCACCCGGGTGGTCTGTTGACAGGAGGGTTCTGCTGATCTTGAAAGTGTTAAGCCGATGGGTGTGAGGGAGTCGAGTGGATGCTTTCCAGACGCCGACATTGTCATAAGAGCGGCGGAGACGCCCGCAGGGGCCTGAAGGAGCGGTTGGGCCAGAGATTCTGTTACTTCGCAGAAACTTAGCGAAAACACTTTCTGGCGGGCTACCAGCCAGGCGTGGGAATGACTTGTGTTGCCAGGCAGTCTTGGCGGAAAAATTCCCGCGTTTTCTGCAAAATCGTAACTGTGATTGGCTTGTTCAGGGCATAGCTCCGTGACGTAGCAAAATCGGCGCAGAAATTGGCGCCAAGAATCTCCATTGATGGAATGGTAGTGCTTCGGCAATAGAGTGGAATTTTCCGCCGGTTTTCGAGTTGCTGATAGGAACGTTTAACGACGGCCACTGTCGTGGGGGTGGGAATGTTCTGTGTTCGGTTTGTACGGGTGCTCTGGTGGGAGTCGGCTCTCGCCTTTCGGTCGGAGTAGGTTACAAGACTGAGCTCTGGCTGCTCTGGACAGCCTGCCTTCAATTGGCTGTCTAATATACTTTTATTTGATTGTAACTGTTTGAGGAAGTTGCTGAAGTTTCGACTTCAACGTAACTTTCCGAGTACAGTTGGCAATTGAGCGTTCTGCGTACAAGCGGCCTATGTTATCTGTCTTGGGCAGTTTTGGCTAAGGTTGACTGTATCAGAGTTACTGTGTGACTTTGCTTGTTAAAATCAATCACTGTACCGTCAGTGATTGTGTGGCGAGCCTTCTTCGTCTCCCTCAGAGGCGCATTTGTATTGATAGGAGGTCTTTAGTCTGGAACAACCAGACCAGGACAATTTGTTTCGGGCTATACTCGCAACATTATCATCACCATGACGGGACGTCGAAGCAACCAGCCATCGCTTCCGGTACGCCAGATCGTGTCCTTGCAGTTAAGAAGACAGCTTGGTAATGTATGTCCGCAGCACCGGCAGATTAGGGAATTTGCACTGTGATAACCAGAGCTCAGCAGAGTGCGCCTGTTCGTCTTTTCTTACGTGGTTCTGTCTTGGATGTTCATTGCCTGAGTTCTCACTACTGTAGCAGCAATTAATGTTGGGTTGGCTGGGTGTTTCTCTTAAGATTTGAGTTGCAGGAATTGGCTCCATATACCACTTCGTCATAAATGTCACAATCTAGTTTAGGGACAACTTCACCTTCACAGCATTTATCTGAGTATCCAATCTGAGCCAATTTGATGTATTGTAAATGTTTCATGTGTTTTGTTTATTATTTTGATTTAGTCATTATAAATCATGTTGTTATTTTGGACAGAACTTTCATTCTGTTAATCGGTAGAGCAACCCTTTCATTTCTCACTACGTTAATGAAACTTTCCTTTATTTAACTTATTAATCAAATTAAATTATTGCAGGTGCCAAACTCTTTTCTACTCCACTTGCAGGGTCGATTACAGTCAGTTCGCGTTTCTTTTTAATCCAAGTGCAACAGCAAAAGTCGAAGTTAGAATAGGGGGGGCTTAGAGCATCATTTATATATGAAGATTCTAGAAGAATTTAGTGTTAAATACACTGCTAGCCCTGGCACCTCGCACCGTGACCGATTTAGTGAAACCATGTTATTCAATCTTCACAGTGAGCAACAGTAAACGAAACAAAGGAGAAGAACGCAAAAGGGAATTAAAGTTGAGAGAGAAGAATTGAAAATTTTGACGTATGCTTTGAGTCTGTAATTCTATAAGAGACGGCGAAGGACTTGTATGAGTAGTAGAATGGAATGGAATGGACAATGAGTTGAAAAGGGAATGAAGAATATGAACAAACATAAGAGCAAGACAGTAAACAATTCAGACAGGAAGTGAATAGAAGTTATTGAAATACGGTGTTGCAGAATAGATTTGAAGATTAGATTGAAAATTGAACATTGAGTTGAATAAAAGATGAGGAGGTAGTGAATCGAATCGGGAAAAATAAATTTGTAGTGCAACTTGACTGTAAGATGGGATCGGTTGATGGGACACATCCTGAGGAGTGAAGGAGGCGTCGATTTTGTGGTGGAGGAAAGTGTGGAAGACAAAAATTGCGAAGACAGTCCTACGCATGAAATACAGCAAGCAAGTTAAAATGGACGTAGGTTGTAGTGGTTATGCGGCGATGAAGATGAAGACGTGTGGACGGGGCAGTCTGTGGTGCACAGGTGCATCACTCCGGCCTTCTGACGGAAGACCACAACAAAAACAATTCTTCAGTTTCGACGGAGAGCCAGGGATTTCAACCGAGAACCTCCTGAATGCGAGCAAAATGTCTTACAGCTGCAAACTATGGTCAAGCGAGCGTGTAAACGGCAGGAATGCTGTTCTTCCGGTAGTTTCTGCCTACAGTCTTTGAAGTCAGTGCTTCTCTTATTTTTTTCCTTGCGGGGATTCGTTTCTTCATCTTGCCATACGCAACTATGTATCGTTTACCTGTTCTACGTGTGGACACACATCATTTTGTTGCCATGAATGTTAGACCTGTTATCTGGACGTATTATGCTTCGTATTTTAAATATAACTTATTTTAACAGCAACCATTGTTAATATTAAATTAAAAATAAAACAGAATATTGAAAATATAATGAAACGAGAACAACGCAAAATAAAATGTATTTAATTCATATTCTAAGTGAGTAAATACCAGCTTATACTATCTGTGGATGCAAGAATGGTGTTATTCTTTTAAAAGTTCTACAAAATGTCGGAGCTTTGGAGACATTTCCTTTGCTAGACTGTACGTCGGTGAATTAATGGTACTCACAATCTGTCGTAAGGCCTGTTCATGGACCTTCGGTACACCATTTATTCCTGGTGCCTGTGGAACTTATGGGATGAATCTTCTGGCCGTGTCAAAATTCATTAGACAAGAAACATTACGGGTCCTGACTCACGCAAAACCTCCGAAACAAAATATCAACAAGGAGAAACGTCATGCTATTGGCGAACTGAAGAACAGCTCTCATTTATTAATAACAGGAGCGGACAAGGGAAACGCGACCGCTGTTTTGGACACGGAAGATTATGATTACGACCGACGCACAGTCTGGCAAAGCAACTGGCTCCAAAGCTCCGAGATGAAGCAAGTCATACAAATTCGTACGTTAAGCACTCCACCCATTTTGTAGAACTTTTAAAAGAAAAGCGTATCTCGACTACAGACCCGATGATCTTCGACGCGAAGTCTTTATTCTCGACTGTACCAGTACAAGACATCCTGAACATCTTAGAGGAACGCATGGCACCCAGTACCTGCGAGCTAGTGTGCCGCTGTTGAACGACCACCTCGTTCAGGTTGCAAGGGGAATGCTATGAACAGTCAGAAGATGTAGGTATGGGCTTCCCTGTTTCGCCTCTTGCAGCAGACATCTTCATGGAAGCATTTGAAGAAACAGCGTTCCAGTCGGCACCATTACGCTTAGAATATTGACTGGGATATGTTGACGACAACCTTCGTTATCTGGCCACGCGGGGAGGAAGATCTAAGAAATTTCCACCAACACCGCAACCAGCTAAGAAATTTGCACCAACACCGCAACCAGCAACACAACGGAATCCAATTCGCTACGCAGATAGAAAAGAGTGGGGTGCTGGCTTTCCTCGACGTGGAAGTTTCCAGAAAAGCTGATGGTCAACTGGGACATAGAGTATATAGGATGCCAACCGGTACTGACCGGTACCTACATGTCTTCTTCCATCATGACCCTACGCTGAAGCAATCCGCCCGGCACACTTTAATCAAGAGGGCTTACAGAATCAGCGATAAGGAACATCTAGAGGGGAACTGCAAAACCTCAAGTCCATTCTCGCTTCCAGTGGTTTTGGGACAATACGAATAGAAAAAACCCATCAGCAGACGGATATGTGAACACGAAAGATATATCGAACTGAAACAACACACCAAGTCAGCGATAGCAGAACACCAGGATGAGTGCGGTAAACAGATTGATTTTGCTGAAGCTCGCGAACCGGCGAAACAGCCTCTTAGTTTCAGGAGGAAGATTAAAGAGGCAATTCAAATAGCCAAGCAACGCGCCAACATGAACAGAGAAGACGTGTGTCGACCTCTGACGGCTGGGCTGGCAGCAATAACAGCGTTACGGTAGGACAGCTCACGTGAAGCAGTACACAGAGGCGCGGGGCAGACCGCAGCGGCCGCAGTTACATAGAATACTGGCGCGCCTCAGCCGGCGCTGGAAGGCAGGAAAACGACGACACGTCACAACTGCCGCCTGGCTTTCCATTCGCCGATTTACACCAATCACAAGCGGTAGTGCAAACACCAATCAAAACGTCCAGTTTCCACAAATGAAAAGAAATAATAAAAACGCCAATAAAGAACTTCTAACATCCCTCCCCTCCATCCTTAACAGCCTATCAGAATTAGATAACAGCCGCGTCTGCAGGTATATAAGAAACATTTTCCTCATTCAGCAGTAAACAAAAACACCCTGAAGAAGGTCACTTGCAACAGTGACCGAAACGTCGGTAGTTTTACATATTGACACTGCAGTCACAAACCAACAAAAATTTTATTGATTGTGGCAATCGCCACAGAAGCCTACGATCACACTGTACATGCACGTTTTGAACAAAAGTGCACGAACACCTAATAGTTGACACGAATGAATATGATGTGTGGTAGGCCATTCTTACTGCGGAACCGAAACCAGAGAAGGTAGTCATGTTGCACTCTGGCATCTGAAACGAAGTCGCCGATCTGTCTCGTCTCAGAGATGTTCATTGGGTTCAGGTCGGGATTGTGAGCAGGCCATTCTCTGTCTGGAATGTTACTGTCCACAAACCATCGCTTCACAGATACTGCTTTATGACAAGTTGCATCGCCAGATCATACAAGCTATCATCGTCTCCGAAATGTACTTCTGCTGTACGCAGTGCAACGGCAAAAAGCCTCCACATACCGTAACACTGACTTCTCCGTACGTCGTTGTTGGCACCAGTGACCTGTGGTATTCACTTCCGTCGGTGGCGTCCAGGTAAAAACTCAGTAAACATTGTAACCGAATTGTTCTGATTTGTGTCATAGTGCTTCCAAAAAACTAGAAAAATGGTAAATATCGTAATTATGCAGTTACATATGTAGGCCAAATACACGAAATACTTTAGTTAATTATAAAATATATACAAAGGTGGATTCAACAATTTTTTGCGTGTATATTTGTACCTAAAAGGCCACAGAGAATCGCAGGGGGGGAGGGGGGGGGGGAAATACTGATGTTGGTGATGTAACAGATTCAGAATAATCCCTACAATTTACAAAGTCAAATAACCTGTTTCTCAACACCTGAGAACCTGCAAACGTGTCTTCCACAGGCTAGATGCACGCACAACAATCGAGGGGGAAACGGGCCAGTCTTTGCACGTCGGTTCTGAGAGTGACTTTGATTCACCGACGACTTCCGGATGTAAAAGAGGTGATTTTGTATCGCGTAGGATACGGATTGTATGTTCACTACATCGACATAACCGTTGAAAGACTCATCTGCAGAAGGAAAACAGGTTGACGATGCTTCCACACCGCTGGCGTCAGTAAATCGGCGGGTAAATTCAATAAGAGCCGATCATAATGCTAGATTCATTCACAAGACAGCCTTTGTGCTGGGACGTAGGAGCGTCTACAAACTGATTCGAACAAGATGGAGACAAGGTATGTACGGAAAGTTATCAGAAAGCAAGTATTCAAAGAACAGTTGAAGCAGACCATCCATCTCTGGTGGGGATTCCCGTCACTTATCTGCCACTGTGGGATTAGGACATCTCGAGACCTGTAGCTGTAGGATATCGAAAATTGCGGCCATTTTTTTTCTCTTCTTTAAGACAGTGCTTCAAATTCTGTTTGCGTAATTGTTCTGATTTCCCCGTCTGTGCTTAGGGAGTGCTCTCTTTCCAAACAACAAGAATGCTTTTATGATTAACAGTGTTTTCGCGAGCATGCATTGGCTTTTAGCAGTGAGAACGTTTGCTTATATTGAAAGCAGGAAGGGTAACACGTGATGGACGAGCCGCCACGTTTTTCTGCGCTATTTTCGTACACAGGTTCTGTTAGTGCAAGAATTTCCGTGCATAAAAGCCATCACTAAAACTCCTACAAAAGCGCACGTTAAGTATTTATGGGACACTATGCAGTTTGCGAGAGTTCGCTATAGATACTGAGATTAGTTCTAGAACCAAGGCCATCAAGAGGAGAGATTACCTGTACATCGATCGTTGTCAGACTGTAGCAGCTTTGGATTTCAATATTCTTGTGAGCCTTGCATCTATTTGATGATCTGTAGATAACTTTTGCAGTGTTTAACTGTGAGTGCAATTTAGCAATCTGTGCAAAATAATTTTACCACTGAAAGTCTCGTCTGCAGAAAACAGTGGCGAAAGGATCGCTAGGAACATAGCACCCTGTGCTATTCTGGGCAGCATTGGAACATCTCCCTCAGTGCTGGACCGTACCACAGCTATGCATCATCGCGTGAGCGCGCCTTGGAGTTCTGAGACGTCACTATAACACTCGAAGAATTCTAAATGTATACACGAAAATAGACCCTGCTTTCACCTGCAGTGGTGTGATAGCAATGGCTCTCGCTGGCTTGCCTCCGGCAGTGGCTGCGGCGTCCAGTGGTGGGATATGTTTTTTATTAGCAATCTTTTGTTTAAACTATATTCCATCGATTTCACCAACCAATAGGATGCTGTGAATTAGGGAAAACTACCATACATGTGAAGAATACCAATTTAATTAATTTCCATAATTTTTTTTATATCAATGTGGTGTTAGCGGTACAGTAGTTAATGGGAGGGATTGCGTGAGTGGGTGACATGGAGCATAAGCACAGGTTATGTGCCGAACAGTACGTTAATTTGAATAATTTTTAGGTAAGACGCAGTAAAATAGTTTAAAGGTGTGGGTGACACAGAAGGATGCGCCAGAAATGGTGTTCAAAAGCATGTGAAATTCGAAAAGTGTAACAAAAGTTGATGGAGGAGATAACTAACCACTTAACTTCGTATCAAAGGTGGTATAATAGCGGTAACATGTAAAACCACTTAACAGAACAATAGCTGACAAAGGGCCAAACATTAGCTTAAGACACCTGGAGTACAGTGCCGAACATTAAGTTCTGCAATACGTTTGCCCCACATAATTGCCTCTTGCAAGACCGAAATGTTTCTAAACAGCAGAGAATGATGAGCAGGAGAAATCCAACCCCCACAAACTGATTTTTTTATAAGTAAACAATATACCCTTTCCATATATTCAATACATTGTCTGAATTGTTTAAACAGTATTCCATATAGATCAATCGAATATCCTCCAAATGATCGATCAACTGAGTCTTTCTTCTGCCAATTCCTAGGAAGAGGTAGTTATTGGATGACTTACGTTAGTGGAGGTGCTTTTCTTTCCCGCCATTTTCTTAGGTTAGTAGAGGTTGCATTGTGATGGAATCTGAACTTCCTGCCGAGGGGGGGGGGGGGGCGTGGCACTTTCCCACCAAAGAAGTTAATTAATTGATCAATTTAATTAAGTAGTCAATCAAATTGATAAGAATGAGAGGGGTCCTATTCCAATAACTCAGACCTATAAATGTACCAGCAGCAGAGAGGGGGGAGGGCGTTAGGGGAAGGGGAGGGTGTAGGGAAGCCAATACGTTAAGTGAAGCAATGTGGAAAACCACTTAGCAGAAGAATAGGTTAAGTACCTGTCAATCGAAGGAGAACAATAGGCTGATATGGAAAAGCACTTAACAGATTTGCCACTGAGTGCATTCCTGCACCTGATGTCTGCAACCCAAACTAACAAAATGCGCCAGAAACCGCCTTGTTCCACTACTCCCGTGTGGTGTCGCGTAACATGATACCTCATGCCATACAACAGGGCATTTGTCAACTCATGCAATATGATACAAAGTGTCATTAAAATCTAGGATGCATGTATCTTCACTATCGCATACTTTGCATAAGACGTGCACATCTATCTTACTGTAGCTATGTTAAGCAAGGTTTGAACGATGAACCAGAGCTGGCCCCCAGAGAAATTTTACAAATCGATTAATTCCTTTTGAAAAAAAGTTAATGTGATTGAAATTAATCTCTGTCTGTCCACAGTTCGGATTTTATGTGCAAAAAACATATTTTTCTGGGAGGCTCTTCAAGCGGAACATTTCTATACTTTTAAACTAGTAATAATCGGTTTCCAACTTCGCAAGTAGGTAGATAAATGGATAAAGAGAAAACCAAACTTTTTTCATAAAATAATTCTTATCCGCTGTCGAGATACGGCGGTTTATGGTTTCCTGGGAGGCTTTTGAAGCGCGCCATTTCTATAACTTCATGTTGTACAAGTAAGTTCAAATTATACACGAAGGTGGTAAATTGATAAAGTCAAAACGAAACTTTTTATCCATAAATTTGTATCCGTCGTCAAGATACAATGGTTTAAAATTGCGCTTAATGTCGCTCTTAAACTTCGTTCTTACGTGAACTGAATGCGCGGAAATGGTTTAAAGTCAATCAAATAAATAAGAACTGTATTCTTACGATAAGATTGAAAACTCGCTTTCAACGATGTAAATTATTCTGATTTTAAGTGTAAATGATATGTTTTTGGAGAGTTTTTAAGCGCTCCACTTTCACGTTTTGAACTTGTGCCTATTGGTAGAAATTATGTAAGGAAGTAGACAAACGCAGCTAATTAATGGCCGTCCTGCTGTTTTGTGAACTATATAAGCAACATGATTCGAAATACAATAAAAGAACCCGTATCAGATCACAATCAACAAGAGTCTCCATCGTGTGTCAAGCTTTGGCGGTCTACTGTCAAAATTATGGTAGTGCTCCTGTCGTAACACAAAAAAGGCGAAAATGTTCTGGGCAGAGTTAGGGATGTAAAAGAAAGGAACTAGTTTTTCGACTTATCCAACTGCTTCGAAGACACTGAAATCGAAACATCTTGACATATTCACAGGCGACGACTGATTCAGTATAGGTTTCTCATTGTCTTTCAAATGTGTTGTTCATATCGTGCAAAGAATAAAGTTTTCACAAAACAACAGGTCGACCATTAATTATACGTATTTGTCTTCTTCTTACAAAAGTTGACCCCAAGTTGGAAACACAGAAGTGGTGCGCGAAAAAACTCACAAAAAACGAGTTTTTTACGCGTAAATGCGAATGACGCTAGATTTTTGCAAGCGAGTTTCCAGATTCATCGCAAGAATGCAATTTTTATTTATTTGATTCGCTTAAAACCGTTTCTTCGCATTAATCACGCAGAAGGCCGCAACTCGACATCGCATGGGCTCGACTGATTCCTCAAGTAGTGCCGGAGGGAACTGACACCATGAAACGTGCTTCGCTGTCCATAAATCTGTAAGATTACGAGGGGTGGCGATCTCTTCTCAACACCACATTGCAAGGCATCCCAGATATGCTCAGTAATGTTCATGTTTGGTGAGTTAGGTTGCCAGCGGAAATGTTTAAACTGAGAAGAATATTCGTAGCATGTAAGCTTTCACGGCCGGCGTCTTTATTAATTAAAACTTCCGGGCTGAATTGCCGTGGTCCATATATAAAACTTCTGCTCCTTCCTGACGTTTCGTTGCCGGCTGCGGGCAACATCATCTGAGGAGAGTCTGCGACTGGTTGCTAGGCGCTGGTGGTCCCGCTTATATAGAGCGCTTAGATGGCGCCACCACTCGCCACGTGCTTTCGACTTAAAACTAGCTCTGGCTAGTGCATCCCGCCCGATTACAGGTAATCGATTGTCACTGCGTTGGTACAAAGTCGATCGCCATATCTTGTCTAGTTTTAATCCTTCTTCTTTTCTATTAAAATTATTTCCGTGCTTGTATATCTCTATAGCTTCTCTATACATGCGAGTATAATAATGTGAGGTCCTAGCTATCACGTGTGTCTCTCTAAATTTTATTTCGTGATCACCGTCTTTGAAAACGTGTTCCGCTACAGCTGATTTGTCAATCTGTTCCAATCTACAGTTCCTTTTGTGTTCCGTTAGGCGGGTATTAACACTCCTTTAGTTTATATTGGAACAAGTGTCTTCTAATAGGCAGAAGAAGAAGTTTGAGCATTTACAAAAACCGGAAACATTGATTACAGGCAATTGCCATACAGTTATCAACTTGTCCGGGAAAGAACTATCCAAGGAGGAAGTCTCTGTTATTTCGAAAGAAGGAAATTTTGCTATCACTCCATCAGAGATT
Organism: Schistocerca serialis cubense; assembly: GCF_023864345.2. NCBI lineage: Eukaryota > Metazoa > Arthropoda > Insecta > Orthoptera > Acrididae > Schistocerca > Schistocerca serialis. Next base: position 57,673,875 of record NC_064647.1, on the reverse strand, counting down.
CCCACAGAAGATATTGTTGCCAATATAGAAGCAGGGATTCGTCTGTTACCACCGCATTCTGCCGATGAAATCAGGATGGAAACAGCCAGGATATTACGTAAAGCCAAGCCACCCAGCAGTAATTTATCCCTAGGAGAAAGGAAGGCGTTACGGAGATTAATGCGGACGGGAATATTATTGTACTTACTGCTGATAAGGGTAATGCTACTGTCGTGCTGAAGAGTGAGGATTATCATAGAAAGATCAGTGATCTCTTGGATCCTACCACCTATAAAAAACTGAAAAAGGACCCTACAACGAAAGTGTTAAGTGCTACCCAGCGATTAATAAAAAGCTCTTCCATTCCTACAGAAGATAAAAGATAGCTTTGCAAAACTGAAGCTTACCCTCCTAGACTGTATGGGTTACCCAAGATACACAAGCCCAAAGTCCCACTGCGACCGATAGTAAAGTGCCATTGGGGCTCCTACTCAAGAGCTGGCTAGATATCTTGGTTCTTTGTTGCAACCATATATAGGTAAAACTGACACTCATATTAAAAATTCCATGCATTTTATCGAAAAACTGAGGGAGATCACAGTTAGTCCAAGTGACATCCTCGTCAGTTTCGATGCAGTATCCCTGTTCGCCATGGTCCCTGTTGACGAAGCTCTTTCTTACATAGCTGATATGTTTCCTACTGAGATAATAGCTTTGTTTCGACATTGTCTACCCTCGACTTATTTTCAATATAACAACGAGTTTTATGAACAAATTGATGGGGTGGCCATGGGTAGCCCTCTAAGCCCTGCTATTGCTAATATATTTATGGAATTTTTCGAACAACAGGTGCTGCAGTCGGCCAAAAAAAAAAAAGCCCTTTGAAATGGTATCAATACGTGGATGACACCTTTGTGATATGGAATCATGCTGAAGAGGAACTGAGTGATTTTTTGGTGCACATAAACAGTTTCAATCCAAAGATACAATTCACCATGGAGAAAGCGAGTAATGGACAACTAAATTTTTTGGATGTATTGGTTATTAAACGGGCAGATGGGACTTTAGGGCACAAGGTATATAGGAAAAACACACACAGCGATCGTTACCTACATAAGAATTCGAATCATCATCCTAGGCAGAAGAGAGGAGTCATAAAAACTTTAGTGGACAGAACTAATAACATCTGTGAGCCAATTTACTTGCAAGATGAATTAAGGCATTTGCGAACAGCTTTCAAGAGAAATGGGTACACTGACAAGGAAATAGATCGAGCAGTCCACCCTAGAAGAAAAGTGTCTGAAAATACACGACAACAACAACCGTTGGCTGGAAAAGTTTTTCTTCCGTTTATTCATAAAATCAGGGACCGTATTCGTAAAGTTTTGGCCAAGTTTCGAGTGGAGACAATCTTTCGACCTACCAAGAAAATTAGTGAAAGTTTAAGATCGGTGAAAGACGCACGACATCCCTTAGCTACACCAGGTGTGTATAAAATTCCGTGTAGCTGTGGCATGGTTTATATTGCAACAACTAAAAGGAGTGTTAATACCCGCCTAACGGAACACAAAAGGAACTGTAGATTGGGACAGACTGACAAATCAGCTGCAGCGGAACACGTTTTCAAAGACGGTGATCACGAAATAAAATTTAGAGAGACACACGTGATAGCTAGGACCTCACATTATTATACTCGCATGTATAGAGAAGCTATAGAGATCTACACGCACGGAAATAATTTTAATAGAAAAGAAGGATTAAAACTACACAAGATATGGCGATCGACTTTGTACCAACGGAGTGACAATCGATTACCTGTAATCGGGAGAGATGGCACTAGCCAGAGATAGTTTTAAGTCGAAAGCACGTGGCGAGTGGTGGCGCCATCTAAGCGCTCTATGTAAGTGGGACCACCAGCGCCTAGCAGCCAGTCGCCGACTCACCTCAGAAGATATTGCCCGCAGCCGGCAACGAAACGTCAGGAAGGAGAAGCAGTTTTATATATGGACCAGGGCAATTCAGCCCAGATGTTTTAATTAATGAGAAGAATGTTCCTGGTGCCACTATATAGCAATTCTGGACGTGTGGAGTGTCCTATTGTCCTGCTGGAATTGCCCAAGTCAGTCGGAATGCACAGTGGACACGAGTGGAGGCAGGTGGTCAGACAGGATGATTACCTACATGTCACCTAACAAGAGTTGTATCCAGACGTATCAGGGGTCCCGTATCACCCCAACTGCACACGCCCCACACAATTACAGAGTCTCCATCAGCGTCAAGAATCCGCTGCTCCACATGTAGGGTCCATGGATTCATGAGGGTGTCTCCATACCCGTGCACATTCATCCGCTCGACACAATTTGAAACGGGACTGGTCCGACCCGGTGACATGTTTTGTCCAGTCATCAACAGTCCAATGTCGGTGTCGACTGGTCTAGGCGAGGCGTAAAGCGTTGTGTCGTAAAGTCATAAAGGGTACACGAGAGGGCCTTCGGCTCCAAAAGCGGATACCGATGATGTTTTGTTGAATGGTTCGCACACTGACACTTGTTGATGACCCATCATTGTAATCTGCAGCAATTTGCGAAAGGGTTGCACTTTTGTGACATTGAACGATTCTCTTCAGTCGTCAGTGGGATCGTTCTTGCAGGATGTTTTTCCGGCTGCAGCGATGTCGGAGATTTGATGGTTTATCGGATTCTTGATATTCATGATACTGTCGTGAAATGGTCGTACGTCAAAATCCCCACATCGTTGCTACCTCGGAGCTGCTGTGTCCCATCGCTCGTGCGCCGACTTTAACACCACGTTCAAACTCACTTCAATCTTGATAACCTGACATTGTAGCGTTGCCAACTACAGCGCCGTTTTCTGCATATTAAATATCTCATTCTGCCTGTTTAGATATCTCTGCATTTGAATACGCATGCCTATAGCAGTTTCTTTGCCGCATCGGTGTATATAAATATATACAGCTTGATGGGGATTAAGGCCACTTGAGTGCGGCTGCACTACCTCCGCTCAACACTTTAGGGTATCCCGATGTAGCGAGCAATGAGTTTGGTGGGCCGGGGTTGATACGTAAGTATTGTGGAAACCGGAATACATAAAAATGCATGGTTATTGAAAGGGTTGCGCCCAAATTGAAGGAGCTTGTTGCGGAGCAGAAACAATAACTTTGAAATAAGCGCCTATCGTCTTGGAACTAATCCTTAACCATCGAACGCTTTAAAACGTCAGTAACAATCAGGCAATGTGCCTTCAGTTCAGCAACTTTGAGGTATCTTTCACTCAGCAGTAGTATATGTTATAGAATGTGTTCAAAACGGAACCCATCATATTCAATGCAGGCGTAACATCTTTGCAGAAGATTCTAGCGTAGTCTAGCAAGTACATAAGGCATTGCACTGACCTCTTAACGACAAGAGTTTCGGACATGTACGAATGAACATACAGCACACATATATAAATATATACGACTTGACTGCGACTAAGATCATTTCCGCGCTGATGCGCTATCTTTCCTGAACTCTAGCGTGTATTTAGCTGATGTAGCGGGCAAAGAGTTTGGTGGACAGGGGCCGCTACGTAAGTAGTGTGCGACAAGTTGAGACTTTGTGTTGGACGCAAGCATGCTCGTATAGCCAAAGCCGTTAACTCGACCGCTCGTGTATAGCGATAAATTTGGGTTCGAGTCCCGGTGCGGCAGAAATTCTCACTTGTCACCATTGAATTCATTTCAGTGCCCAGTTGCGGCCGTTGCCAGATTTTATTTTATTTCGTCATGTATTTGTTCGGTTGCGGGATCAAGAATAGTATCTATTCTTTCGGACATGTCAAACCCTACCTTAAGATTAACTGCTAGGGTCAGAACTGCTCAAGGGTGTCCGTATTTCACGATTAATTCTGATTCACTTAAATACTCTTACAGCCGGAGTTTTGCAACTTTATTGCCGTAGACAAGTGTTACATAAACTCGGTAGTGAGCCGAAATGCTGCTACTAAAGAGCGTTGAGTATATACAGTTTTCAAGCAGTCTTCACGTGTACTTAAGATTTACAAGATGTGATCATAAATATTTGGACACCTATTAACGGACATTAATATGGGGTGTGTCCACGCTTTGCCTGTGACGCGTTGAACTCTGTTGGAGACATTTTAAAGAAGGTGTCTGAATGTAAGTGGAGCAATGGGAATCGATTCTTCCTCTAGAGCCGAAACCAGAGTGAATAGTGGAGGAGGAAGACGTTCTAACTCGTACCAAAGGTGTTCGATTGGGTTGAGTTCGGTGCTCTGCTCAGGACAGGCGATTTCTGTAATGTTGTGTGTCCACAAATCAGCGCCTCACAAATGCTGCTTTACGACAGGGTGCATAGTCATGCTGATATAAGCAAGCACCGTCCCCAAACTGTATGCAGTACACATTGCTGTAAAATGTCGGCTGACGCTGAGTGCCGAATTGCGTGGATTACGAGAGGCTGCCTGTCCATCGTACGCCATTCATTATAACTCTCGCCTGGCCAGCTGATAGCATTTTGGAACTCACGAGGGATTTCTTCCGCAGGTTTCGTGCCATTTCTTGGAAGCCCACTCTGCAATGGTCGATGGGCGTTGGATGCCCGTACATGAGGCCTTCGTGGTCTTGTGGTTGCTGCTTCGCGTTTCCACTTGACAATCACATCACCAAAGATTGGCGTTGGGAGCTTTAGAAGAATTGAAATGCCCGTTATGGATTTGTTGTTCTTCAGCCAGCGAATGACTAGTCCACTTGTTCTCTTATTCTGCTCTTACTGCTTCAATAGTGACAACACAGTGCTCTCCGCCTCCTTTTGTAGTGGCAGGTTTGCCTCTCGTGATATCTGATGGTAACTCCGAATTAGATAGGGATGTCCAGGCACTTTTAATCAGATAGTGTATATAGGACAGTCTGGGTCATTACCTCCAGATTAAACACATATCCAGATAATACTGCTTATTTTAGGAAACTATAATACTTTATAATACTTCTACCTGTGATGTGGAGAATAAATAAGTGCGAACGATGTTTTAGTTTCCGTGAGCATGAGCACCGGTTACAAATATGGCGCAAGGAAGAAGAAACTGAAGAATTTCGTTCCCACGAATATTTCGGTTTGCGCTAAGTTGCTAATTCACTTCATGTCATAACTACAAATTAGATGTTTTTCGGGACACCCCCACTTTGGCTAACTAGGAAATTATTTCGCATTTCCGCCGTGGCGTAATTTATTAAAAGACTGGCCAATACGATCAGATGCAGTAGAAAATCTGAAATGCAGCGGTGGCTATCCCTTCTTGTCTTGGCGACATACGATATGTAGCGACTGTCTCAAATAAGCAACACGTCCTTGTATTTATCTTTCTAAAGTTTTATGCCGAGTTCATTCGACGTAGTGACTGCACATTACGAACATACGTATTAATAACGAATACTTGATAAATTTTCTACAGCTATTTATGGAGTAAAATTTTTCCGGTACCGGGAATCGAACCCGAGCCTCCTGGGTGAGAGCCAGGTATCCTAGCCACTTTTTTTTTTCTTTTTTTTTTTATTCACTAGAAACAGTAACAAAAATGGCTACAATGAAATGGCATAAATAAGGTGACAGATAATTGCAGTCATGAATTACAGATTCAAAAAATGAGTCTTTAGTAGTAGCACAATTTAGCAGCTTCACTGTCACCTTCAACTGGTGGCAGTTCAGCATGGCACATTTTCTCCTTCTGCAGCCGGTTCCTCATCATCATTTCCCAGGCCCAAATTAATCATTCAGTAAATCCTTGATGTGTGTTTTTTCCAGGGTAAATTACATGGACAGAAGAGAAGTCCCGAACAGCGACATCGCAAAATATTTCACTGCCTTGTTATTTTTGTCAGTTCCAGCCTTCTAAACGCATCTATAGGGAGTTCATGATCTTCCTTTATATCAGACACCAGATGTTTCTCGCCGTATTCTTGTATCTGCTGTACTGCTGATTTATTTTTCATGTGTGACTTGCAGGTGAGGTTAGGGTCGGGAACGTGACCCAATCCATTCCCTCTCTACTAGGAATCCAGTTCCTAACCTATGCCCATTCGGTTGAAGACAATTCGGAGCATGTTGCCATATTTCTTATTGTGATTCTGATATTTGAGTATTTTCTCGAATTCATTTTCCATATACATCTTGTATTCAATATGTTCATCGCTCCCAATATTGTTAAAAACATAACTTGTATATTTGCCCATTAACCAAATCACTGCGTTATTTTTTGCCTGAGGGTAGTAACTTTCCTCTGGTCTGAAGAAAATGTTAGTCGGTACATTGTTTGCTGAAGTTCTTGTTATTTGAGCAATTTTCTCCCTGGTCCACCTCCAGTTGATAATCCGATCTCCACAAGTGTAACGATGAGGCACACTATCAACGAGGTTGCATTTGCTGCAGAGGTTTGTGCCACTTAAACCGACGGCAAAGAGGCGCTCATTAGTGCTGATGATGTTGTTGACTACCTTGTACCACGCTGTTCTCACGTCAGACGAAAGAACATCACTACTGATGTTTTTCCAGACCACATTCCATGCTATTCCAGCATATTTAGTTTCTATGTTATTTTTCCTTTCATGTTTCCGCCTTTCAGCTAAAATCGCCTTTGCTGTAACGTTTTTGGAGTTTAAAATCTTTTTGCTGAGATAACTTAGTTCAAGATAATGTGTTTCAGCTTGAAACTTATTTTTTGTATATTTATCGGCGGCTCCACACTTTCTGGCCTGACAATATCGTATAGTTTTGCTGTAATGCACCCTGGATCATTACACATTATGCTCCATGTTCGTTTGACATACAATGCCATCGCTTTAGACTTGATGTCGGTTAGACCCATTCCTCCATTGCTTGGATCCAAAACTGCTGTCTTCACCGGCACTCGAAACAATTCCCCTTTCCACAAGAACTTTGCTAAAGTGGACATGATCGTCTTCGCCACCATTGATGGAATGGGGAGAACCTGTGCTATGTAGTAGGCCTTGGATAAAATATACGTGTTGATAAACAGTATTCTCTGGAACTGGTCTATGCTACGTTGACAGTTTTCAATCAAAGCTCCCTTGATTTTTCTTGCCACCTCCCGCCAATTTATTGCTATCATTTTTATAAGGGACGTTGTCAATGCCATTCCAAGAGCTTTGTGTTCATTAACATGGTTCGCCCACTCAATGCGTAAGTTAGCAAGCCGCTTTATATTTAGAAATTTACTTTTATTTTCATTTACCCTCGCACCTGATGCGGAACAATATTTTGCAAGTATCATCTCTAGTTGAGTCACATCTGTTTGGTCTCTGATGATTACGCCTACATCGTCCGCGTAAGCACCTACCACGGTCGTTGTTCCTTGAATGGTAATGCCTGTCAGCCTGTGCTGTAGCTGTCTCAAGAAAGGTTCCAGCGATATAACGAACAGGAGCATGGATAAGGGGCTTCCTTGGGTAACACCCCTTTTTATTTCAATTTTTTTTTTGTCAGTTGACAGTTAACGGAGATTTGTGCAGTAACACCCATTGCCATGTTCTTGATGATGTCGATGGTTTTTGGCAGGAAGTCCATTCGGCGCATTATCTCTATCAGGTATTTGTGATTAATTTGATCAAATGCCTTATGGAAGTCTATGAAAAGCAGTCCACATTTTATGTTACTTGCCTGCGCTAGCGCAATGACATCGCGATACAAAGCCGCAGTTTGTAAAATCGTTCTTCTAAAAGCACAAGTCTGCTGTTGGCCTATGATGTCAGCAGTGCATGGTGTAAAGCGCTTGTTAATTACTCGAGCTATAATTTTATAATCTGAATTTAAAAGCGAAATCGGCCGTAGGTTGTTTATTTTTTTGGAGCCTCTGTTCTTCGGGATCAACACGATTTTGCATTGTTTGAACTCTGCAGGCACTGGCTTTCCTTGTAAGACTTCATTGACAATTTCGGTGAACTTTTCTCCTATTAGGGTCCAAAATCGTTTATAGAATTCAATGGGCAGTCCGTCAGGTCCTGGAGATTTTTTAGCAGGGGAGCTGCACACGATTTCTAATACATCTTCCTTGGTGATGTCCGAAGAAATGTTCTCATCACCATCTCGCGATATTCGTGGAAGATATGTCCCAAAGAGGTCATCGTATTCTTCTTCGTTTGTTTCCCCTGACGCATACATACGTTCATAGTACGCTGAGATCTCTTTAATTATTTCCTTCTGGGTGGTGATTATGGTACCATCATCTATTTGAAGTTCATCCATGAAACTTCTTCTTCTATTTTTGGCGTGTCTGACAAGGTGGTACAATGCAGCAGTCTCATCTTCAGTGACTGACTTTGCTTTGGATTTTATTTTAAGTCCCTCCAGTTCCTTACGTTTCAGACTTATTAACTTTGCTTTTATTTTCTTGATGTCTTTTAATCTTGTAGGAATTGCATCTGTCTGATCGTAGAGGTCCCTGAGCACGCTGTAGTAGAATTCTACAGTCTGTTTCCTTTCTCTGGCCATATCTATACTAAAAGATATTAAAACTTTCCTTAGCTTCGGTTTCGCTCGTTGGGTCCACCATTCTATCACACTTGGAAAGTTGTTCAGTGAACGGAGACACATTTCCCAAGCTCTGGTTAGGGCATCTTCTAAGTCTTCTTCTGATAATAACGATATATTTAGATTCCACTGGCTTCTTACTCTTCGGGTAGGTTGTGGTGTTAAATTTACGCAGGTCAGCAACGCACTGTGATCGGAAAAACTAACGGGAACAGTTTCTGTTTTCAGTACTTTATCTGCTAAATTTTCCGATACGTAAATTCTGTCAATTCTACTACAGGAATTCGCAACAATATGAGTGAAGTTCACCATTGTTGGGTATTTTATTTCCCACGCATCTTTTTTAAAATCTCCCCCTATTATAAGTTGGAGGGGGTTTTTCCTCAGTAAATAAATTACGCTTTCATTAAAGAAAGTGGCTCTTGCAGCTCTATTACTGCTGCCAGAAGGAGCATATAAATTGACTATAGTAACTCCTGCTACATTTATTCCAATACCTCGCCCTGATTCTAATTTATCAACGTCATGTACGGGGATGCCTTCTCTAACTAAAATGGCCGTGCCAACATTCGTTTCAGTGGAAATATTGTAAAAATCAACGTAATTGGAAAAATTTAATTGTGGGAATACCACTTCCTGTAGGAGAGCAATATCCGTCGCTGACTCATACAGAAACTGTTTCAGAGCAGCTATTTTAACATCCGACTGTATTCTATTAATGTTTAACGTGGTAATCGTATATGACTGTAACATAGGGGGTGACCTTTTTCCCGCTAGTCTATCATTTCATGCCACTCCATGCCGGATACTTCCTGAGAATCTGACTGGAGACCACCGTCACGGTTTGCATTAGAACCTTTCTTTTTACTTTTCTTGCGGTTTGCATTGACACTAGCCTTCACCGAATGTCTGCTCCGCCCACCCCCTGAACAGTTTTCCACCGAGACCGGTGTCGGTGGATCTGAGTGGCAGTCGTGTGCCACCATCTCGTCTGCCAAAGGCGGCGCAGAAGCAGTTTGCAAACACTCTTCCAATGCCCCATCACTTCTATGAACACTTTCGTTTACTGTTTGTGTGTTATTGTTGTAAAACTCCACTTCTTCGTCTTGGGATTTGGACTGTGACGTCGCCTGTTGTTGACAATCACTCGCTACCTCGTCATGTTTGCTTTCAGTTGCATCTGCGAGTGAATCTGTCTGCATTGATTGACGTACGGGTACTGCAGCGCGGGGTTGTGGTGTCACCAAGAGCAGCGCATTGCCATCTACTGGCGCGTCCAGCGCTACAGAATGGGACTCTGATGTCACTTCGACCTGTTCAGGTGATGGTAGCATATTCGATCTGTCTACTGATGTACTTGACTCAGAGTTCGAATCTATGCTGACAATATTGTCTGAAACAGTTTCCAGTACTGTTTTCTGATTGTCACCTACAGCTTTCAGCGATAGGTTGATATCTTCTTCATCTGTGCTACTGCCGTCACAAGTTCGACGTCTTTTGTTAGTGGCTATACTACTTTTTCCAGCCGGATTGTCTACAGTGTCTTTCCTGAGTAAAGGTGGAAATGCTTCAAGAGTATTTTGTGGCCTGTCGTCTACATTCCCCGAAATGCTGGAAACTTCACCACCCGTCATCTGATTTTCAGTCACAAGATCAGCCAGTGTTAACCTTTTACGCTGTTGTAAATTATTCTGCAATACAAACACCTTTTTTGGACAGTTCTGCCGGAGATGCCCACTTTCATTACATATATGACAAGTCAAAGTCTGTCCATTGTATATAACGTGCGCTTTGTAGCCACAAACCAAAATATGAGATGGAATGTTTTGTTTGACATGCATATCGACAGAACGAACGCCACTAAAGCATTGCAATCTATGCTGGCTTGACCATCGTTCATTACGAATTTGTCTGACGTCACCGTATTTAGATAATGCGTCTTTTAAGTAGCAGTTTTCTACCTCAGGAGGCAAATTAAATACTCTGACTTGTTTATAATCAACATCAGCATTTGAAATAGTAACTGTACTCACCGAATTATCGCGATGGCGGAATTCAGCTTTTCCTTCAAATTTCTGCAAAATCCGTTCCAACGCCAACGGGGAAAGCAGCTTCACAAAAAAGCAGTATTGCTCCAAGTCATAATAAGCAGTGTGCGTCTGATCCGAAGTAATGCCAATAACGTCAACGATCCAGTCATGAATTTCTAGTGAACTTGGCTGAACATTACGGGTTGCTTTGTCAAATCCAAATCTTAGGGTAAGCTTTCTGGGAAACATTGTTGCCATGTCAGCAGTTAACAGTTCGCGAATACAAGGAAACTAAAATGCTGCATCACCACAATCACAATTTTACACAACACTGTTACGCAGAGTCATGAAATCCAAACAGAAGCGCCACAGCGCGGCCGCTCAGGACGGCCGGAAAAGCCGATATTCTGGTTCCAGATAAACGAAACTTCTGTGTAATTGCTTGTCAGAAGGCTATGAACGATAATGGACACCGCTCAAAGTGTAACTGTCTGTAATACAACTATATTTTTAAATTATTTCACAATGCGAACCAAACTGCGATCTCTGTTTACGTTGCTAAGCAGAGATAATGTTGCTAACCAGAGATATGCAACACGTCCTTGTATTTATCTTTCTAAAGCTTTATGCCGAGATCATTCGAGGTAGTGACTGCACTTTACGAACATACGTATTAATACCGAATACTTGATAAATTTTCTACGGCTATTTGTGGAGTAAAATTTTTCCGGTACCGGGAATCGAACCCGAGCCTCCTGGGTGAGAGCCAGGTATCCTAGCCACTAGACCATACCGGATACATGAAGTCCTCTTACCGTTTGCGTTTGAAACTTTCACTATACAACTACAGTCACGGTACTTGTGCCGAGATCGGAGGTTTGAAGAATATGACCACTGTCTTGCAGCATCTCATCTTAGAGGATTTGCCGCCGAACTAATAAGGCCCTTTGGCGGCCCGCCAGCTGCGATAAAGTTACCAGCCCCACTCTCAGGCGGCCGTCCCAGGGTTACAGTCACCACCGGATGGATCTTTCCCACAGATTTACTGCGGTGATCTGCTGCTCTTCAGTGGGAGCTATATAGCGTCTTTAGTTTCTTCTCATTTCTTGTGTCCTTTTCTTCAGCTATTCTTTCTTCGTTTTTCATATCCCATCTCTACGACGTCGTTTTGCTACCTCGCAATCCAACCGTTCCGAAAATTTCTATCTGAAAACTTTTCTCAGTTACGTTTATTTGTTTAATTACTTATTTTAGTTTTTAATACCGACGAACTCCAAATGTTTTTTTTTAATGAAGCCATTGATTTCCTTTTGCATAAATAGTTTAAACTGTGCGGCTGGGTACGTGATTTCCTGTCAGAAAGGTCGCAGCACATAGTAATCGACGGAAAGTCATCGAATAAAAACAGAAGTCATATCTGGTGTTCCCCAAGGGAGTGTTATAGTCCTTCTTCTGCTTTTGGTGGATGCAGACGATTTAGGAGACAATTTGAGCAGCACTCTTAGATTGTTTTGCCGATGATGCTGTCATTTACCGCCTGGTAAAACCATTAGAAGATCAAAAACAATTCCAAAATGTCGTAGATACGATACAGAAATTTGCAGTTGTTTCGGGATACCGAAAATTAGAGTTCACTCACATGAGTGCTAAACAAAATCTGTTAAATTTCGGGTACACGAGAAATCAACAGAGGTAAGAGCTGTGAATTCACCTAAATACCTAGCAATTAGAATTATGAAGAGCTTGAACTGGCACGATCACATATATAATGTTGTTGGAGAGGGCACATGTGGGCGCGCGTTGTCCTGGTGGAAAATGGCCTGCAGGAGGGGCGGTGCCTCGGGCTGTAAGACCTCCTTTGTGTATTGGTACCTATTCAGATTGCCCTCACGCCGCAGAAGGCGAGATCGCCTGTTACAGGTCTTTGTCTGCTATGTCGGTCTACAATACGGTGTGCCCGGTTTCGTTCACCATGGCGGCTTCGAACGCTTATGCCGGCGTCACCCTCTCAGCGCGCGTGTATCTGCTTTCACGTGTCCATCGCACTCTGCGGCAGTAATGAGTTCTAGTCAATTGTAGCCGACGCAGTGGCATGTGTGCCACCAGTCCGGCTCGCAAAAGACGTTGTCGAATGGGCGACGTAGACATGTCCACACCCGTCGCCGTGCTTCGACGTCGTGGCAACACTGTGGACGATGCAGTTCTGTCCGTTTGTGCCGAATGGACAGGACGGTGTGGCCATGTCGCGTTGTGTCGTCCAGTTCCCTGTGTCACTGTCGCTGCTATGTGCGCCACTCTTCTCTCCCACACACGCCTCACTGTTGCAGCCGTGTGCCCTGTACGTACGAGCCGCAGTGTCACAGAACGGCAGACACGCTTCCCAAAGAGCAATCATTCTTCCCCGTTCGGACGTACTCACACGTCGATGATCAACCCTGTGATGTTGGCGAGGCTTAGTCGCACTTAGTGACAGTTTTCCACTTCGGGAAAATGGCTCCGCACCGGCATATCGTTGCGTAACACTGACCTGCCCTTCACACGAAAGAGGACGCTGTTGAGGCTGTGTACATACCATGTCTCTTCTATTTAAATCACTTATTATGGTTTCGATTCTCTACTTGACCTTTTATCGTCGTGAGTTACAGACCATTGGTTCCGAATGTTTCACTTTTTACAGGTGGTAATGTGTTTCTCTTTAGATAGATTTATGAAGTAATGGAAATATTCGGGAAAAAAACTTGACGAGCGCGGCAGTTAATGGTAATATTTTTATGTTATTGCGTTGTCGGTAGGAAATTTGAGATGCTTGTTAAGGTAAACAATGACTCAAAATACTCGTTACAGTTCACTGCTTCTATTGCAATGCACGTAATTTATATTGGAAGAAATTGCAACATATAATGCCTTTTTATGCTATTTTTGGTATCCATACAAATTAAATTAAAGTAACTGTAATCAAAATCACAGTGTGTCTGATCTGGGGGTGAGTAGGAGGAAGGGAGGCAGATGAAGAGAGAGAGAGAGAGAGAGAGAGAGAGAGAGGGCAGGGACTAGGTGGAATGGCATTTACTTAATATTTAATCACAGAAGAACTGGTAGAAGACACAAAGAATCCTTTTAATAATTAAGAGAGAAGATGGTAGCTGTGAGAATGTTTCACATTCTTACATTCAAAATAGTTTGGAGGACATTGCAGGCATCTTGAAATCTATAAAGCTATTGAGAAATGGGACCATAGTCCAGGGTGTATACGGGGACAAGGAAAAAAAATTCCCGGATTGTTCCCGGATTTCTCCCGGATATCCCGTTTAAAAAATATGATTTTTCCCGGGCGAAAATACACTTTTTCTGTGCTAAGTGACAGTAGGTTTTCCGTAGATTTTCCTTCGGTACTGTAAAACTTATCAATCCTTTGAATGGTTAACGTTTTATACAATCGCGCAGAACTTCCCGGAAAAAAAAAAGAAAAGACGAAAAGGAGAGAAGTTTAGGAAAGACCTTTGATTTGCAGCAACATATACGTTGCACATTTTCGTATTACGAAAGTATAAATTCGAATTGCACCAAACACAGCGCGTTAGTTTCCGGGGCGTTGAAACCGAGGTTGCGATGTCCTTTTGTAAGCGAGTCATATCTCAAGCCACGAGATCTCGCCAGCCGATGACAGCAGCTATTCAGAGCATAGGACACGTGTTATAGTCAGCCAATAGCAAGATCACTGGTTACATGGCGCGAACACGCAAGAGCAAAAGTTAACGGTTTACATTAATGTACACAGTACCTTATATCTACAAGAAAAGCTAAGCTTTCACATATAATTTTGGTCTCTAAGATTAACACGCTACAACAGAAGCTAAGTTTTCACATGTAATATTGATTTTTTTTTTTTTTTTGCGTGTGTTATACTTTAAGATACATCACACAAATGTGCCAGTAAGTTTAAAATTCTGACATAAATGTCGGCTCGAAATTCTTGTAAGTGGCTGGTCCTCAAACTGTTCAGTTTCGAATGCTCTGTGATTTTGACATCCATCCCACTTTCTCACACGTAACATAATTCATCTTGCGTAAAAAGAAATTTACTTTGAAAGTAACGCTTTTCTAACCACCGTTCGCAATACTATCTGGAGACTGGTAGAAATAGGTTCGATTTACCTGTTGCCAGAGAGCGCCAGAAAAACAGGCATTATTGTGCGTGTGCAACTGTATGGGTGTAGGAAGCCCGCATGTTCGTGTGTATTAAGCTTGTCAGTGTGGTTTTTGGGATGTAAATTTTCTTGGTGTACCAGTACTCTGCGATCTCATTTTTGGTTCTTTATTATGGCATAATGCCATATATGGCAGAAGATGATAACGTGCACTTGAAATTAGCTTCGCTTGGAACTAGGCAACACTGTAGAATGAAACACTTCGTTTCAAATAAAATGACTGCCTCAGCGGAAAGATTAATAAAGCCAAATTTCTTTAGCAAACTTGCAAAATTAACTTCACTGTTCTGCAAGGCGATTAATGCTTGACTGCTACAAACTTGGAAATAAAATAAAACCAGAAAACTGAAACTAATAATATATTTTTGCCCTCCGTAATTATGTGAATGTATTTTAATTCACTTGATAACTTCCGGCCACAGAAATCCGTTTTGTTTTCATTTGATGTGGGAGCTGTACACGAAGAGAGGCAGCGAAATCACTTAACGTACACACGTGTCACGTGGAGAACCCCCTCCCCACTACAACTCTGTGCAAGCGTGAATCTGGCAGCTAGGGCGCGGGAGAAAAATTTTTATCGTTTGTATCTGGCTGCTTGCTGCTACTACCGATACAGCTAACAGCCAAACTTCAAGTAGCGGGAGAAGGTACTGCTTATTCGCGAGTCAAATGCGCATGCGCAACAGCCCGCTGGCAATTGGTCAACGAACCTAATATGAACCGTTGTGACGTCATGCTCATAGCAAGCCGTTTATTGTTACGAAGAATTACAGTCTGCGCCCTGCGGCCTTTGACATATTTTTGCTATTTGCAGACGCTTGTGCGTGCACGGTGTTTAGTTGTTGTAAATTGCACATTTCCTTTGCCACTAAAGTTTTATTTTTTTCCCTTTCGTTTATATTTTCTTGCTGCAGTATCATTCTCCAGTAGCCGGATACAATAACATTCTTTGCTAGAGAATCAATTCTGCAGTCAAAATTACAAAAATTTAACTGAAAGCTAAAACAATGAAAAATTCCCGGAATTCCAAAAATTCCTGGGTTTTTCCCGGTTTTCTCCCGGATGAAAAAATTCCCGGGTTTTTCCCGGATTTCCCGGTTGTCCCAAGTCGTAGACACCCTGATAGTCGCACAAAAATCCAGGCAGCTAAATGCCTCGGGGAATGTGCCATCTAAACAGAACTACACACAATCTTCAATTGTAGTGAAATTGTGCCTGTCAGGGATATTATACATACTGTAGAAGAGGAAATGAAAGACAGGTGGGCTCAATAAGTTGCGATTGGTGTACAAAATATGATGATTTCGAACTGGTAAAAATCAGATTCCTCTATTCTTCCCTTCAATGGCAGAACGCTTCCAGAGCATATGA
This sequence comes from Schistocerca serialis cubense, assembly GCF_023864345.2. Classification (NCBI taxonomy): domain Eukaryota; kingdom Metazoa; phylum Arthropoda; class Insecta; order Orthoptera; family Acrididae; genus Schistocerca; species Schistocerca serialis. Next base: position 57,657,726 of record NC_064647.1, on the reverse strand, counting down.
AGCCAGATTTCGTTTATGTCCTACATTGTAAATCCAACACGCTATTTTAAATCCCAGCGCTTTGGGCACATCACCCTGGCATGCAGGGAGAGGGCACTTGCAGTGTGTGTGGTAACGCTGCCTGCAATTCATTGGTTCCTCCCCTCCAGAAAATGTTAATGGTTTTGGAGCCCTATCTGGAGTACAGGTTGCAAGGCTGCAGTGTAGACTTTGAGGAAAGAAAGGTGCAAGAGCTAAAAGCAAAAAATCGTATTTCGTAAGGCGAGGCAAAAGATCCCTGAAGCAATGCAACATCTCATATTTACTAATTCGTTTGCTTCAGACCTCAAGAATCTTATTCAGAAAGCCAAAGCCTCTAAGTAAAAGTATGTTAATAGCGCTAGCACTAATAACTTTGTCTGAAACTGCAGTGGCAACGATGCTGTTATTTCGAAGCCAACAGATGCGCCCAGGACATCAGAAAAGGCCACGATTGCTGACACTGTAGAGGTTCCAGCACATCAACAGATAGACTGTGATATATAGGCCAGCACTTGTGTTACCGCCACCATGATGTTCCTCCGAAATCTCCTCTGACAATCAGACATACGGGGATCTTCACCATCAGAAGAAGACAGGTCATAAACTAGCAGACCATGTAGATCTCATTCTGTCTGACAGTTCTATTGATTCTGCAGCAGAGACAATGGAACACGAAGTCTGCCTGAGGCAACCATCTAGCCCTGCAACTAAGCCTTCACCCTCGCCACACGTCACCCTATCGGCAAGAGAGGGTAAAATGGCTTCCATACTACAGTGTAATGTCAGTGGGATCAGTAATTATGTGGTGGATCTGAAATTCCTAGTGCAGGACCATCTCTTTGCTAAAGGTGATCTGACTAGGGAAAAAGCCAAAGGAGAGATTGGTCTGTTTCCAAAATAACACACACCACTCTGCTGCTGTGTCTCTGGTTACTTGTCTGCAAGCAGTTGCAGTTGAAATTCATGTGGGTCTGAGGCAATTATCTTCTATAACAACTCCCCCAACATTTATTCCTGATGGGAGAATTTAATCCCCATAGCGTATTATGGGTTTCAAACCCTATTTTACCCAAAGGGACGAGTTTCAAAGAGCCTCATGATGTCTCAAGGACTGTATGTCCTCAACAGTGGATCATCCTTGAACATAGACCTCCCTTTCTGCTCTTCAGCCCTTACAGATTCTGCTCAATGAGAAATTACTGATAGACCTTCATTCATGTGAGCACATCCCACTGTTGGTCCATCTACCAGGTGGAGCAATCCTTGACAGGAAGCCGCCGAAAAGGATGACCAGTAGAGCAAATTGGACACTGTTAAGCCAGCTGGCTGCGTTTGAAGTCTGCAGCAGCGCCCAGGAATGGACGGATAGCATTACCCTTGGGATTCGCCTTGCTGTCGATTTATCCATCCCAAGATCATCACGTCTTTTAGGAGGTGAACCGAACCGTGGTGGACTGTCGAACGTCGCTCAGCGACCCAGATCAGTCATGGGACTCCACGACATTTTAAGTAGCACCCGACAGCAGAAAACCTTACAGCGTTTTGTGTTGCGAGATGCAGAGCTCATCACATAATCAATGGGAAAAGGACGAGGTACTGGCAATAGTTTCTAGACTCTGTCAACAACTCCACTTCTTCTGTGGATGCATGGGAAACTATCAGTGAGAATTGTAATATATATAGTTGGTTACCTATAGTAGCACTATTGAAGCATACGTGTCTCCAAACAATGCCCATAGACATCGTTCAGGCAATGGAAGAGCATTTTGTGATGATAGCTGCCACTGCTAGTTCAGGATTCAGCGTTCCACATTTCCCATGCCACCATGTAGAGGGATGAGTTGAACTCAGTGGACGTTTCATTTCAGATTTGTTACGACCCGTGGCTCTACCCTTCATTCGATCCCTGCGAAACCCTATATTTCAGCAGGATAATTCACGACCGCATGTTGCAGGTCAGGACCTGGTGCCGTGGCCAGCACATTCTCCAGATCTCTCACGAATTGAAAACGTCTGGTCAATGGTGGCCGAGCAACTGGCTCGTCACAATACGCCAGTCACTACTCTTGATGAACTGTGGTATCGTGTTGAAGCTGCATGGGCAGCTGCACCTGTACGCTCCATCCAAGGTCTGTTTGACTCAATGCCCAGGCGTATGTCGGCCGTTATTACGGTCAGAGGTGGTTGTTTTGAGTACTAATTTCTTAGAATCTATGCACCCAAATTGCGTGAAAATGTAATCACATGTCAGTCCTAGTATAATATATTTGTCCAATGAATACCCGTTTACTATCTGCATTTCTTCTTGGTGTAGCAATTTCAATGGCCAGTAGTGTAGTTAAAGGCTACCCAGCCATTGACCTTTGTGCGAATGCGCACAGGTTTCCCGAACTCTTACGGGAATCGTCACCTTACTGTGCGCGAGTAATGAGTGGATCGGCATTTATCTATTAGGTACATTACGTATGTAGATTGTGGACAGTTGGGAATGTGGGTCTCACGGGAAGCGTGCAAGGGATAAGTCCCTGCAGTCGCGCTTATCAGCTGTGTACTCGGTGGTTCAGATGGATAGAGCGTCTGCCATCCAAGCAGGAGATCCCGGGTTCGAGTCTCGCTCAGGGGACACATTTTCAGCTGTCCCCCTCGAGGTATATCAACAACACCTGTCGGCAGCTGATGGTTTCAATTAATTATCACGTTATCAAAGTGCCTCGTTCGTGCGTTTTTAGTGGTAAGTGATCATCCAGTCTCATTTACGTGATTGTATTAGCTTTCCCCCTGTGCTATTTATCTTTTAGTTGACAGTTTAGGACATTTTACAGTATTCACACTTTCTTAAAGCGCGTGAGATGGTGTAATAGTGCTGGTGATAGGGGGTGCGATTGGGAGAGAATATCAGATAGGCTCTTCCTTGTTTTATAACATTACAGACCTTTTAACTACGTTCGTTCGTACTGATTTTCGTATGGGTGCTCATAACCTAACCATTTAGCGCTGGTAAAGGACAAACACGTGCAAAAAAATTGTATGAACGTATTTCAGAAATAATAGGAAAAAAGAAACACACGCACATTGGGGGGTTCCACAACTGTGGCGAAAAATAGTTGGGGATAAACAAAAGAAAAAGTGTGTTCTTATAAGATGGGGAGCTGTCAACTTAGAACAGCTGACGAAATGCTCGTAAAGTTACTTCCATCTCCACCTCAACAGATACGTGACGACTCAGCGCCAGAGAGAGACCGCTCGGGCTAAAATCATTCAAGACCGGGCTTCACGCCACGTTCCTAGAATTTCAGGACCAGACGTTGTGAAAAAAAAAATCTTCTTCCCGGCCGTGAATCGATCGCAGGCCTCCTGCGTGACATGCGGGGATACTAACCCTATACTATTGAACACGGGTAATTGCGTGACGTACAATTGTAAATGGTTTCAGCCATTGGTAGCTGTTGTGGTCAACAGTATAAATTTTTAACTATTTGGTATCCTGTTCACATTTTTAGAACAGTAGACGCAGATGGAGGTTACCATTCTGCGAGGGGAGCGGATATATCGGTTTTTACCGTTCTCCCGTTCCCTTTCCCGCAATTAACATGTTGAGACCACTTACAACGTATTTGCATCGTTCTTAGTTTATCACTTTACCAGGTATTCGGTGAAATCCCATGTAAGACATATATATCATTTGAAAACAATCGTTTCATAAATACCTGCGTCATGCTATTGTTTTAAGAACTATAAAAGCAAATTAACTCTAACAACTACGAAAAATTCCTAATTAACACGACGTAAAATCGATTTTCTAATTACCATTTTCTGTTCAGTTAATGGTATTTGAGGGAGATGTCAACATGGAAGTTGTACACTGCAAGATTTAAGTGATTGTGACGTGTATTAGGGAGAACAAAGCGTGTAAAATTATGCGAAATGCGACATAAAAGTTTTCTCGGTTTGGTATCGCGTCATAATGTAAAAACTATTGCTGCTGGAGAAAAACCAACGTTTCGGCCACGATTGCAGCGGCTTTCTTATGGGTCTAATGGTGCGTTCTAGCTATGCAGTGTCCTTTATATTTTGTTGTTAGTGTTCACTGCGCATGACATTACGTCATAATTTGAGAAGGTAGTTGGTTTCATCGGTCACTTAAGGAAGAAGGAGAGGGAAGTTTATTTTGATAGGTTATTGCGGTGGAGGGGGAACGTGACCTCCGTTGTCTATTGGCTCTTGTGTTATGTACCATGATTGGTGGTCACCGTCGAATGAGAAGTTTGCTGCTGTTTACCAACTGCTGGACGTCGGCCGCGCGGCGGCAGTTACTCGGCGGTGGTCCTCGTGCCTCGTGTTGACAGTGCGGTCTGTTGGGCTCTGATTGCTGGCAACCAAGATGGGGCAAGCCTGAGTCCATCCTCCCTGTTCATGTTGTTAGAGTGTTTAAGTATTTCGATGGCCTCTCTGATTTTGCGTTTCGTCATAATTGGCTGCTTGGCCAACACACAGGCTTCGCTGAATTTTATTTCTTTTCCGCAGTCAAGGTGATGTTCTGCCACTGCGGATTTGTTGTGTTGCCCTAGACGAATATAACGTTCGTGTTCCCGAATGCGCGTTGCTATTGGCCTACCAGTCTCGCCGATGTATGCCTCTCCAAATTCGCATTCCACCTTGTAAACGCCTGCAGTGTGTAATGCATTCTTGCTTGTGTTGGTCGACAAGGCTGTGTTCTAGCCATTGGCTAAAAATGTTGTGCGTAACCTTTTAAGCTCAGGTGTGATGTTTTTCTGCATCACTTAGGCGCTGCGCACGGATTGCCAAAGAGCGGATGACAGAGTTCTTCTGCGCTGGGTGGTGGTAGGATTGGGCGTGGAGATACCTGTCCGTATGTGTAGGCTTGCGATATACTCTGTGCCCCAGTGTGTCCTCCGTTCTCCTGTACACTTCGACGTCTAGAAATGGGATAGCAACATTCTTTTCTACTTCCAGCGTGAACTGTATCTTCCCATGCATATTATTCAAATATTCGTGAAACTTGTGTAGCTCCGTTTCACCATGAGGCCATATAGCGAACGTGTCGTCCACGTATCTGAACCTGCAACGTGGGCGTAAAGGAGCTGAACCTAGCGCCGTTGCTTCAAAGGCTTCCATGAATATGTCGGCTGCCAGCGGAGATAGGGGAGACCCCATTGCTACGCCGTCTGTCTGCTCGTAGTATTTTCCTTGCCATTTGAAGTACGTTGAAGTCAGGCACAATTCAACCAGGTCGCCTATGTCTGGCGGGACATGCTCCTGAAGGATGGTCAAAGCTGACCATGATGTCCGTAGATAAAATTCTTTCTCCCTTTAGTCGTTCTATAAAGTGTGTCGAGTTCTTCACATAAGAGTCCGTCTTGCCAACTAGACGTCTTAGTTTGCAGGCTAGGTACTTTGCCAAATTGTAAGTAGGCGAATTGATCCCATTCACTATTGGCCTCAAAGGACAACTTTCCTTGTGTATCTTTGGAACACCGTAAATTCTAGGAGAGACTGGTACTCTGGGAATAAGACCCTTCGCTGTGTCAACGTCACTTCTCGAGCCCTTAATCGCGGCCTGCGTCTTTCGAATTATCTTCGCCGTAGGGTCCGCCCTTAGTTCTTTTTAGATGGGATCATTTAATAGTTCTTTCATCTTGTCTTCCTACTGCAAGGTGCCTAAGATGACAGTAGCATTGCCTTTGTATGCTCTTAATGTCACAATTTCGTCGATGTTCTTCAGTTCCCTGATAGCTGCTCTTTCCTCTCTGTTAAGGATGTGTTTCTGTGGCTTGGCACGTAGTAGAACTCGAACGGTTTCCTGTCTGATTTTCTCAGCTTCTATCGCAGATGTGTGCCGGAGTGCTGTTTCCACGGATTCGATTATTTCTTCCGTGGGAAACCGCTCAGGTGTGATGGCAAAGTTTAGTCCTTTAGCTAGTGCTTCTGTAGCTGCGTTGCTGATGGGATGAGATGAAAGGTTCACCACTGTTCGAGATGTATCCAGTCGAGGCGTAGTGTTCCGTGTCGTCTTTGCTAGCTGCTCAATTTTCTTCTTCTGGCGAATGGCGGCGGTTTCACTAGTTGCACACGCTGGCAGGTGAGTGATTCTGTCGACGTTATTCCAGTCGGTAGGCGATAACGTAGATGATAGCGGAAGATGTATTTGCAGCAACTGTTTGTTGTTGAAGTCAAATTCTCTCCGCACCTGCTGAATACGCTCCTTCATAAGAGATTTACTGGCTCGCCTGTAGATGCTTCTTGCTTTGTGCGTGTCGATGTAAAATTTAAACTGAAGAAATGTAGATACAATGTCATGATCCCGACAGCTCTTCAAGTAGATAAGATCGTTGAGAAGTTTCCCTTTCTTCCTCCTGAGTGTTTCCAGTTTGCGGATGTTGCTGTGTGTTTCCTCCCCATACAGGTTGCTAATATAATTGCGTAGGCTTCCGCGGCCAGAGACAGTCGACGGAAAAGTTTTCTGGGTTTTGTACCACGTCATTATGTCGTGGGACTGGGCGACCATTCTTCATTACAGATGGCGAACGTCGTGTGTTGGGCAGACTGCCGAAACGTGAGAGGTGCCGAACTGTGACGGAACTAACAGCAGACTTTAATGCTGGTTAGAGCACAACTGTCTCTGAATACACAGTGCACGGAACACTTCCTAACCATGGGCCTCCACAGTCGATGACCCACACATGTGCCAATGTTAACAGCACAATATTGACGGCTACGACTGAAATGGGCACGTGACCATTGGCACTGGACATTGGCAAAATGTAAGAGCGTTGCATGGTCTAATAAATCGCGATATCTTCTTTGTCATGCCGATAGGAGTGCGCGAATCTGTCGTCTTGGGGAACAGCTTCTTGACAGAAATACCACTTGCGCTATATCTACTAAACTGAGAAAATAGCGGGAAAGAAAGGACACTTGGGCTACCTCCAATAACTTGTCACCTGCATGCCACCTCTTCCTAGGGATCGGTGGGGAAAAGGACGCAGCCTGTGCTGGGCATAAGTCTGTATTGAGGCACTACCGCCATCCAGTGTGGACGCCATGGGGTCCGGAGTCCAACTGACCTAGTACACAGTACCGCCACCAGAGGGCACTGTCGTCCATTTCATAACGTAACCCAAGATGGTTACCTGGAGGAGAAAATGACTCACCATGTGATGGGCTGCTGGATAGAGGAAGGAGTGTATTTTACCTATTTTGAACAATTTATTTAGGGATGGATTTTGAGACATAGTATATTTATCACACTGATGCAAAACATAAGTCCTGACATGCTTGGGGTCATGCCACACAGCCTACAGTCTCCTGAATAATGCACTACAAAAAACTCGTAAATTACCGAAATAATTTCACTACACAGCATACAAACATGCAAACTACTCCTAAATATTACAGTACAGTCATGTGTAGTCACAAAATCAACTCGTAAACCATATAAATAACACATAGCACAGCCTTCAGACCTGTTCACAAACAACACGTACAGGCAGCTCGTGCTGCCCCCCCCCCCCCCCCCCCCAATGCCATGCCCACTGGACCACACTGGAGGCTACCGCACATGCTCCGAGAGTTTGGTATGCAGCGGCACCCCCGACAAAGTGACGCACAGGTGCCCGGAAGAATAGGGCGACAGCAACCCTTTCATACTTGACACTTGAGAAATTCCTGTTGAAATACATGATGACCTATGCACAATTGCCAATGTGAGCGGATGGTAGCGAAGACCTATTTGTACAGTGCAGACGCTCCAAGGGCATGCACGTCGGCTGCATCTAAAAGGCTCCCCAAACACGCTTGCTAATCGTCAACTTCCAAAACCATGCATTGCACAACCGTTCACAAAATAATGCAACAATCACCAAAACACGTAATAAATACTCAAACCATAATTCATGTCTGATGCTCTGAGTACTTAAACCGCCAGAAATAATCCAGTGCACAAACACTCAGTACACGTAAAAAACGTTTCTGAACTATCATCAACTGCAACTATCACAGATCCCCTATGCACCCCGCAGCTCCAGCGATCGCGAGCCACTGCAAGGGTGCTGCCGACGGCATGTGAAAGTTCTTCGACTGTTATGCTGACGTCACTTGTGTGTCTATGTAAATTAGCGGCAAATCATCGGTTGGGTCACGCGCGTGCGTTTGCTGCTGTTGGTGTGTGAACCCTCTGTCTCTACCTGTGGTCCAGGGAAGACCTAACTGCCGAGCGACTCACCCTCGTGGAAGCTATAGAAATCGTTTCCAGAATACCTTAGGGTACATTGTTCCTCGTGATCCTAACGGAAATTGTGAGTTGTGTCTAGGGTGCACGCGTACCCAGTGCGGCTAACGCTTCTCGGCGAAATGTTTGTCCTGCTGTCAATATACGTCTCAGAAATGTTAAACGTTCACACCATTAAAAAGCATGAGCACTTATGCAAAAACACCATTAATCATAAGCATTCTTGTTGTTTGGAAAGAGATCACTTTCTAAGCACAGACTTGGAGATATCAGAAGAATTGTGCAAACAGAATTCGAAGCACTGTCATACAGAAGAGTAAAGTCCCGAATTTTCTGTATCCTACAGCTACAGATCTGGAGATGTCCTAATGCCATAGTGGTGGATGAGTGAAGGCATCCCCGCCAGAGATGGATGGTCTGCTTCAACTTGTCTTTCAACACATGCTTTCTCAGAACTTCCCATACATACCTTACCTCCATTCTTGTTTGAATCAGTTTGTAGACACTCCTATGTCCCAGCACAAAGGATTGTTGTTGAGACTGATTCGATGCAGCTCTCCATGCTACTCTATCCTGTGCCAACTTCATCTCCCAGTACCTACTGCAACCTACGTCCTTCTGAATCTGTTTAGTGTATTCATCTCTTGGTCTCCCTCTACGATTTTTACCTTCCACACTGCCTTCCAATACTAAGTTGGTGATCCCTTGATGACTCAGAACATATCATAGCAACCGATTCCTTCTTCTAGTCAAGTTGTGCCACAAATTTCACTTCTCTCCAATTCTATTCAATACCTCCTCATTAGTTATGTGATCTACCCATGTAACCTTCAGCATTCATCCATAGCACCATATTTCGAAAGCTTCTAATCGCTTCTTGTCTAAACTATTTATCGTCCACGTTTCACTTCCATACATGGCTACACTCCATACAAATACTTTCAGAAAGGAATTCCTGATCTTAAATCTATACTCGCTGTTAACAAATTTCTCTTCTTCAGAAACGCTTTCCTTGCCATTGCCAGTCGACATTTATATCCTCACTACTTCGACCATCATCAGTTATTTTGCTCCCCAAATAGCAAAACTCATTTACTACTTTAAGCGTCTCATTTCCTAATCTAATTCCCTTAGCATCACCCGATTTAATTCGACTACATTCCATTATCCTCGTTTTGGTGTTGTTGTTGTTCATCTTATATCCTCCTTTCAAGACACTGTCCATTCCGTTTAGCTGCTCTTTCAGGTCCTGTGCCGTCTGTGACAGAATTACAATGTGATTGGCGAACCTCAAAGTTTTAATTTCTTCTCCATGGGTTTTAATTCCTACTCCAAATTTTTCTTTTGTGTCCTTTACTGCTTGCTCAATATACAGATTTAATAACATCAGGGATAGGCTACAACCCTGTCTGATAGGGTCACCTTCGTCATCAGGCTTATAAAGTATGTATTAGTGTTCCAACATGTGCAAAGGAGATGACTGTGGAATACTGTGATAGGAGAGGAAGGAGTATGTCAAGTCATAAGAATGGTACAGGTATTTCTGTTTCCACAGTCACAGCCGTCAACAGGGTGTGTTTCTGATACTTCGCTCGTTGTCGAATGTTGTTCAATTGAGACCACGATTGTAACATTTAATTGTAAGTACAATGTTAAACCATATATGTGACCAGTTTTCTAGTATGAGTCTGCCTATGCATGGTCTGTGGTGGGCCTGATTCAAGTTTCCTATGAACGATAGGATCTGTCTGAGTGGAGATACCTGTTGGATCATAGGATTGTAGCTGAGTTAACTTTGTTTTCCTCTAAATGGCAGAATAGTGAACTAATACTTATAATGTGTTGTACAGATTTCGTGATCGTGTGGAAATTTGAGAAGATGGAATAGGGATTTTTTTTGCACTGGACCGTTATTCCTTCCCACATAAATTGTTTGGGTAGAATTGTGCTGAGAGTTACTTTGTCTGCTGACGGCGCTCTAGTGACCTGTCGGGAAATTTCTAATGCTGGAAGGAGTATGTATGGTGCCGTCTGTCTTCACGGTATATGTACGAATGATGTAAAAGTGATGATTTTGTATGGCACAGGATATGAATTGTATGTTGACTACGTCGACATGGTTGGAGATCGGTTTCACCATCTAATATTGAGGCTCCTGTCCTTATGGGAGGGCAGAGTAATTCAGTAAGAATCTTTCCGTATTTGACGATATGTAGGAGCTCTTTGCAGGACTTAGTTGTCGGTGCAATATGGTGATCTGTACAAAATGCAATCATAATGCTGTATTAATTCACAAGGCATCATTTATGTCAGGACATAGGCGTGTCTACAAACTGGGTCGATCAAGAATGGATGTAAGATATGTACGGAAAGCTCTGAGGAAGCAAGTGTTCAAAGTCAAATTGAAACAGACCATCAATCTCTGATGGGGATGCCGTCAAACATGGCCACTATGCCATTAGGACATCTCCAGACCTTAAGCTGTAGGATACAGAAAATTCTGGACATTTTCCTCTTCTGTATGACAGTACTTCGAATACTGTTTGAGTAATTGTTCTAATTACCCCCCCCCCCCCCCCGGTATCTGTGCTTTGACAGTGATCTATTTCCATACAGCAAGAATGCTTTTATGATTAATGGTGTTTTCACATCAGTGACAGGCTTTTTGACAGTGGGAACGTTTAACATTTCTGAGACGTATATTGACAGCAGGGTGAGCATTTCGCTGCAAAGTGTTAGCCGCGCTGGGTAGGCGTGTACGCTGGACACAGCTCACAAGTTATGTTAAAATCGCGAGGAACAGTGTACCCTGTGCTATTCTGGAAACGATTTCTACAGCGTCTCTGAGGTGAGTCGCTCAGCAATTTGGTCTTCGCTGGACCGCATTTAGAGAGAGAGGGTTCATACACCAACAATGGCAAACACACGCGCGCATGGCCCAGAGGATGACTTGGCGCTTATTTAGATAGACAGACATGTGACGTCACTATAACAGTCACAGAAATTTCACATGCTGTTGGCAGCGCCCCTGCACTGGTTTGTGGTGGCTGGCCCTGTGGGGCATTTGGGGATCTGTGATAGTTGTGGTTGATGATTGTTCGGAAGCATTTTCTACATGTACTGAGTTTTTGTGCACTGAATTATTTCTGGCAGTTTAAGTGCTGTGAGCATTAGATATGCATTATGGTTTGAGGATTTATTAGGTGTTTTGGTGTTTGTTGCATTATTTGTGAATGGGTGTAAAGTGCATGATTTCCGAAGTTGATGATTAGGAATCATGTTTGGAGAGTCTTTTATAGGGAGTCGAGACATGCATGCCCTCGGAGCATCTGCGCTCTGCAAATAGGTCTTCACTTGTGTCAGCAATGGTGCCTAGGTGATCACATATTTCAAGAGGAATGTCTCAGGTGTCAAGTATATAAGGGATGCCGCTGCTTCATACTTCCATGCACTTCTGGGAGTGTGTGCGGCAATTTACCAGTTGTTTGTAGTGCTTTATTTGGGAGTACTTTACAGGTCTGTAGGCTGTGTTGCGTGACCGCAAGCATGTCAGAGCTTGTGTTTTGTATCAGTGTATAAATATACTATTTGTCAAAATTCATCACTAAATAAATTGTTCAGAATATATAAAGTACACTCCTTCCTCTGTCCAGCATCCCAGCGCAGGCTGAGTCATTTTCTCCTCTAGACAGCCGTCTTGGTTTATGTATCGGAATGTACAACAGCACTCTATGGTGGCGGTATTGTGGACTCCAGACCCCATGGCGACCACATTGGATTTTGGTAGTGCATCAAATTTTTTGAATAAAGACTGCATGCGAAATAAAGAGTTATGCCCAGCACAGATTGGTTCCTTTTCCCCGTCAATCACTAGGAAGTGGTGGCAGTCGGGTGACAGGTTAGTGGAAGTAGTCCAAATATTCTTTCTTTCCCGCCATTTTCTTATGTTAGTGGAGATAGTGCAAATTGTCTTTCTGTTTTCCTCCATTTTGTTCCCATCTTGAATTATGTAATGCGAGGTATGACAGCACACTCAGGTGCAGAACTCATGGTGAACACACTGTTTACTGCTGTCTTGGATAACAGTGTTTGTGTCATCAGCTGACATCATGACAGCCATCTTGGATTAACTTACGGAATGGATGACAGTGCTCTCTGGTGGTTGTTGTGTGTACTAGGTCAGTTGGAGTCCGGACCTCAGGGTGAACACACTGGGTAGTGGTAGTGCCTCTAATTGCTTAAATAAATAATGCATGCAAAATAAAGACTTATGTCCAGTATAGGTTGAGTCCTTTCCCAGCCATTTCCTAGGTTGAGGTGGCATTCGGGTCACTTAGGTTGGTGTAGGTAGCCCAAGTGGCCCTTCTTTTGCGCCATTTTCTTAGGTTTGTAGAGATAGCCAGATCGACCTATATTTCCTCAAAAATTCAGACTTCCTGCCAATCCCTAGGATGAGGTGACAGTCGGATGACTTGCCGCCATTTTCTGGGGATGGGGAGGGAAAGGGGGCTAGTTTAGTGGAGGTATCCCGATTGACCTGTCTTCTCGCCAATATTCAAATGTCCTGCGCCAAAATCCGCCATCTTGAATGACGTAATGGCCGCCATCTTGGATGACATCATGCAGTGTTGCCAAGTCTACACGCCGCTATTTTGGATGACGCGATCGCCACCGTCTTTGATACATCTGGCAACAATGCACATTGGTCCAGAGCCTGCCTTGTTCGAATACTCATGTCTCCAGTCGTCAACAATCCAGTGGTGGTGTTGACGGGCCGAGACTAGGCGTAAAGCTTTGTGTCGTGCAGTCATCGAAGATACACGAATTGGCCTTTGGATCCGAAAACGCATGTCAATGATGTTTTGTTGAATGTTTCACACAATGAGACTTGTTGATGACCCAGCATTGAAATCTGCTGCAATTTGTGGAAAGGTTGCACTTCTGTCACATTGTACGAGTCTCTTCAGTCGTTGTCGGTCCCGTTCTTGCAGGGTCTTTTTCCGGCCGCAGCGATGTCTGAGATTCAATGTTTTGGCGAATTCTTGATATTCACGGTACACTCGTGAAATGGTCATACTGGCATATCCCCACTTCATCGATACCTCGGAGTTGCTGTGATCCATCGCTCGTGCGCCGACTATAAAACCACGTTCAAAGTCACTGAAATCTTGATAACCTGCGACTTAGCAGCAGTAACTGCTGACAACTCCGACAGGCACTTGTTCTCTTATATAGGCGTGGCCGACCGCAGCGCCGTATTCTGCTTGTTTATGTATCTCTGTATTTGAATACATATGCCTAGTCCAGTTTCGTTGGTGCTTCAGTATAGATTCCATACTTGTGTTGATCTGTTGTGCCATACATAATGACCGTATTAACCAGGGAATGGTACGAATACGTTCTCCAGACCATAGTCTTCCATCCTCCAGCCTGGAATTTTCCGACGATTGGGTGCATATACGTCAAAGGCCATCTGTTCGGTGGAGCATATGACATGATTCATCTGAAAAACCGAGCCGTCGCCACTGAACGGCCTTATTGGTGTGCAAATCCCAACGTTCCCGCCACTGAACAGCAGTCAGCTAGGGTGCGTGAACCAGGCACCTTCTGCAGAGGCTCACACGCAGCAATGTTCGCTGAACGGCCCTTGGGGAGAAACAATAGGTACTGCTCGGTTCATCTGGTCGGTCGGTTGCTCAGTACTTCCACGTCTATTCGCTCGTAGGCGTCTCCGCAGCCATCGTGCACCCTTGTCATCTATGTCCCCTAGTGCACCGCAGTTGTCTCACCGTCGTCTTAGAAAGCGTCAGTTTACCTTGCACGGTATTCTTTAACCATGGAGGCATGCGTTTCGGAGATGCTTCCAGTCATTGTCCGAAAGCCAGTGGTAAGCCGCTGCATTTCCGCATTACGTCAAGGAGTGCACTGTTTTCCACGTCACCCCCGACACGCTTCATATAGCTTCCACTGCTAGTGCTTTCGCCTGTCACTTGTGAGTGGCTACTGCACGTTGACGCGGAACGTAGGCAGTGGTCACAGTAATGTGACTTTACCGTGTATTTATTTTTGTGAATAATGCTGCAATAATCATTTCTAATGAACTGGTCGTTTTTTATACTGTTTGTTGTTTTAAAATGTCGTGACATAGGATGTCGGCATGAAATAATTGTGTGTGTAAATAGGGAGATTTTCCAGTCAGACCAGGTAAAGTTAAGACTTGTGCATGTAAACTGTACATAAAAACGCTTCAGCCTTCTTCAGTGAAACCTTATCCTACACCGTTTGTATAAAGGGAGGCAATGTACAAAGAAATTGAAACGTTGGTGGAATGTGGAGTTATAGAACGAAGTTAGAGTGAATACAATAGCTGGTTATTATAGTAGATGAAAAGGGTTGTGCTGTAAGAGTTGTCATAGTTGCTAGAATACAAAGTTTTCATTGAATTTTGTCACGTTTTTTCGAAGACATTCGTGAATAGTTTTGTTTATTTCAGAATATTTTATGTCGATAGTATAGTTCCCTTGAACCTCTTGCCTTCATTTTAGTACGTGCCTCGTTCTATTTGAGATCATTTTTCTTTTGCTTTCGTCGTCCTAAAACCTCATTGGTGCTTGTGTAAATCTCATTGTTAAATAATTTCCTCTTTCGGCTATGTCGATGACGTCTATATATTCTAAGATTCTCGTCATGTTTACTTTAATCTGTTATCTCATTACATCCCAGGGGGGAATAGAAGAGTCTAAATTCTAACTGAGTTTATTCCGAGCCAGTTTCATTCTAGCATTGTACCTGTGTTTACTGAGCATCTAACGAACGTGCTGTCTCTTGCAACGTGAAAATGGTCAAGGACCGTCAAATGGCTCTGAGCACTATGGGACTCAACATGTGGGGTCATCAGTCCCCTATACTTAGAACTACTGTAACCTAATGACATCACGCACATCAATGCCCGAAGCAGGATTCGGACCTGCGACCGTAGCAGCAGCGCGGTTCCGGACTGGGGCGCCTAGAACCGCTCGGCCACCGCGGCTGGCCAAGGGCCGTCACATCCTCCGCAGTTCCATAGTTAATTCATAACGTGTAGTCATTTGCATTGTGTATAATAGTGTTCGATGTAAAACATGTTGTCATGTCTCGTCTCTCATGTTCACAATTTCGAAAAATCGCTTGAACGTGTATACCAGATATTTCATTATCGTTTTCGCAACGGCGCTGTGTTGACGTCCTACTGATGCGTACATTCTGAGAACGTAACAGATTCTGTTAAACGCATTTGTAATGCGATCTTGCAGTTATTGCATACTGTTCATACGAGCAACATAAACCGAAGAAGTATCATGTCCATGCAGCAAAATGTGTAGTGGGTTGAGGCCCGATGGTCAAGAATGGCAGAGCCCGGCATTGTCCAATCACCACTCACACTAATCGCTAATGATCGTTAGATGTTGCGAAGGTAGTGGTCTGGTGCGCAGTCGTGCAAAAATTCCCTTACAGTCCTTGTGTACGCCAGAACCTACCCTAGTAACTCTGATAGTACATTGTGTAAGGAGTTTAAGTGTTGAGGCTACAGGCCTCGTCTAATTCAGTGACTGCAATGGTCCTTACCCATACATAATGACAAAACCGACACTTTTGACTCGTGTGAACAGTAGTGTAGGAGTCGTTCTCCAAAAATGCAGGATTGCGTTAAGATGGTGTCTGCGGCGCTCACGGCAGGCAAGTGCATGACACACATTGGTTGCAAAGTTTACTTGGATCAGGATAGGCTGCTGGTCGCTGACTGCTTTCGTAGTAACAGGAACTAATCGATACTGCGGCTAGGATCCTCTTCGAATGCTGTACAATATACTTAACTTCAGTTCGAGTGCGCTCACAAACAGGGACGTAACTACAGCCATGAGCGCCTCATGCGAGGCGTTATTTACTTATTTTTATCCACACGATCCCTCTTACATTTTTGAATAGGTGGCTGATTAAATATTAATAGTTTTTGTGCAGAAATATTGGTCTGGGTTCGTCCAAGCACGTTGTTGCGAAATGTACGACGTATATAATCGAGATCTGACAGTTGAGATTTTTCAACATTTCTGTTAGTCTTGTTCCCCAGGCAGACAATCCTGTGATCATATACATTGTCCTTTTACTTCTGGTAGTAAGTAACCGTTCTTGATTCAGTGTAGAAACATACGTATTTTTGAAGGATTTTTAGCAAGGAAAAAGAAAGTTCCTTTTTTGCAACAGACGCAGGATGTTTTTTTCACATGAGCACGGTTGTCCATAGGCCGGGATAACCCGATAGGAAGTCTGTTAAGTCTTGTACTCCACTGGAAACTGGGTAGATGTGTCAAAGAGAAACTGAAGTGCTTCATTTTTCAGATTTTTGTCACCGCTGGTAGATATGCAGTACGTGGTGTATTACTCCGCGTGGCCCTGTAACTTAATTCATTATTTGAAAGCAGGTTTTTAGTTGCAATAAATGTGCTCTTTTCATAAGGTAAATAAAGTGTGGTTCCAAGTGTCGTTAATGTCTTAGTCGGCCTCTTTACAATTTTACGCATTTCTTAGAGAGCTTACATTAGATGCTTCAGCTTTCGCTGACGTTGAAAGTTTAGTTAAACAGTTTCTCTAATGGTTCTTTTGGCAGCACCGTTACAAAGACGTCATGTGCAGCTGCAACACTCATACTCTCATATTTCAAGGCCGTACGTTCTATATTGATTTCTGCTGCTATGTAGTATTCAAAACAGTGCTGTGAGATTATCTGTCGTTTTTAAGACCTATTGCTGCGCTTCGTTACATCTCTTACCACTAAGAATTACCTTTTCAGAGCCATCAGATCGTCAGCGAGTGTTTACCAATGCGCATAAATGTCAGCCGAAAAGTCTTGGTTTTAGTGTCTGCAGAAGTCACAAAACCAACTTTTTAAATCTGCCACTGTCGCATGCTGAAGCAAAACAAAAAAAAAAAAATATGTACGTTGTTTCCTGTTCCGAGATACACGAATGTTTCTGAATTAGCCTCTACAGCACTTTTAAGGATTAAATTTGAATTGTGACTTCATTGTTTGTTTTATCTCTCCACTTCATGGTATACACCACAAGAAACGGATGTTTCACTATAGCATTGACCACAACATTAACACATTTCTAGGGCGTTTTACTCTGTAGATTCAGTCAATTCATGTTTGACTCTTAATGTAATCTGATCTTTGCCTTGAATAAAGGAGATGAATGATCGGATATCTCTCAAAGATATCCATAAGCAACTATGATTATTTTAGCGTAGCGTAAGAGTTCACTTGACTGATCGATTTTACTAGTTTTTTTTTCCTTTTTGCTTTCCTTATTTCATTTTCCTTACTTTGCTTTGCTTTCGTCTTCCTCGGAGTCCACGGGGTTGGCACAGGTGTCCCTGCCCAGTCGCTACCTGATACTGTCGCTGGATGGCTTCCTTAAACATGCGGTGGTTATTTTCCACAGGTGCTCTAAGAGTAAACAAGGAATCGGGAGGTGACGCAGTTCCTAACAATACAAGGGTCCGTGCAGCGAGCCAGGACGTTGCTGGGCAACAGTTTGAGACGAGACAGTTGGGCTGCAACACGAATCTGTCCGTCCCCAGTCAGCAGAAACCGAAGGAAACCGTGGAACGCAGGACGAGCACGGGAAAACGACAGCAGGCAAAAGGTAAGCTAACGACAAACATCTGAAATCTTGCCCATCCATGCCACCAAAAACACGCGCATCAGATCGATAGCAACCTTCTGCAGACGTACAACATAAATTCTCGCACGGCCTTAAACAGAAAGTTAATTTCACATTGTTATGGCAGGCAAAGTAACTTTTATGGAGCACCGCGCTACACTTCAAAAAGAACAGATTCATGTCACCGCTCTTCAACGTACTCACCATTTCAGTACAGCTGGCCACGACGTTGCCTTTCGTCCAGATAGCCCCAGAAGTTCACGGTGAATCTGTGTGGAATTGACCCGTTTTGCCCACGAGAATCCTGATGTCTGGCGAATTCGTACGTTCCCAGTTGTCGCGCTATTTAAGTCGCACATTTTGACGCACCTGTGAGAGCCGTACTGCAGTAGAACTGTGTCCTTACGAGACTCGGAAAACGTTCTCTTCTCTGGCAGCGAGCCGTTACTAGTGCCCATTGGTCTTAGCTTTGGTCGACATCTGTAATTGACGTTGTGAAGTCCATCCTTACTCTAATTTTGAAGGGTCACAGAGCAGACAGAGTTATGTATGCATACT
This sequence comes from Schistocerca serialis cubense, assembly GCF_023864345.2. Taxonomy (NCBI): domain Eukaryota; kingdom Metazoa; phylum Arthropoda; class Insecta; order Orthoptera; family Acrididae; genus Schistocerca; species Schistocerca serialis. The sequence continues at coordinate 57,639,198 of NC_064647.1, read as the reverse complement.
AACGTAGAATTAACGCCTAATTAGGACTTCTCTGCATATAGCAATGGCTGTAAGTTGAATTTAAAATGAAGTTCCACAAGATGTTATCATTACCACAAATTGTGGAATGTCTTATTGTTTTAGGGCCACAGCTTTAAGGTTGTATGAGGGTCGCCAGCAACATGTTTCTGAACATCTATTTTAGTTTTCCTATTTTCTTACTCACACTCATTAACCGGAACATTATGGCCGCCTACCTAATAGCCGGTATGTCCACTTTTGGCACGGACCGTGGTATGTCGCTAGAGGGAGTTGGCACCGTATGTTCACAAGCAAGTAACTAAGTCCCATAATTCCAGGGAGAGTGGCAAAGAGCTCTGACGGCACGTTCAGTTACATCCCAGATGTGTTCGATCGGGATCAGACCTAGGTGGGGGCCAGCACATCAATTGGAATTGGCCACTGTGTTTCTTCAACCACTCCGTCACACTACTGGCCTAGTGACAGGACGCGTCATCTTACTGGAAGATGCCACTGCCGTCAGGAGACATGATTGTCACGAGGCGACTACGTGGGCTCAACCAGTTTACGATACTCCTTGGCCGTCGTGGTGCCTTGCGTGAGCTCCACTGGACCCGTGGATGCCGACATGAATGATCCCCAGAGCATAGTGGAGCCGCCGACAGCTTGTCTCGGTGCCGATGCTTACGTGCCCATTTCGGCTGTATTTGCCGATTCCGTAGTGTTAACTTTGGCACAGGCTTCCGTCGTCGGCTGTGACGTCACAAACAGCACGCTCACTGATACTACACGGACCGTGCGTGTGTCTGACCAGCATTCAATCTCGCGAGGTGACGCTGCTGTCCCCTGGATAGGTTTCTATCCTCAGTAAGTCGTTGGTCACAATGGTCTGGCTGATCAGTGTATATGTGAATACTGACGTAAAATTAGCGGCCAATTGTGAGTTCTTTGTATTTAGCAACGGCTGTAAGTGCAATTTCATGTGAATTTCAACAAAATGCTTTCATTATTATAATTAGTGGAACGTGCGACTTGTTCCCAAAATTTTAGGGCCACAGTTCTGTCGTGTCATCGGGATTGCCAACAACGTTTTCTTTATATCTGTTTTGTGTTTCTCCTTTTCGTACTTGTGGCTTAATTGCCAGTTTCAGAACATCTGACTATTTCAACGCTATATTACACGATGTGAGCTAGTTTTATTATAACTATACCTGGGCGGGGGGGGGGGGGGGGGGAGGGAGGAGAGACAGAGAGGGACAGAGAGAGAGAGAGAGAGATAGAGAGAGAAAGTTTTATCTTGGCTGCATTTTCCTTCTTTTTATTGTATTTTCTACGTTTAATCACGTATATTTCACTAATTTTGGTATGAGCACTCGTAGTTTGAGGTCTCCCAACCACACACACACACACACACACACACACACACACACACACACACTAACACAATAGTAATTTAGACGTATCTGAGAATGTCCATCAGGATTCAACTGTAATGATATTTCTACCTACGACGTCCTAGTGACGCTCTTACCTTGTATTTTTCACTTTCTCTTAATTTTAGTGTACGAGGTGCGGCTAGAAAAAAACCGGACTGTTGCTGGAAAAAACATTTATTTACAATTATTTACAATTTCGTGTTATCTCCTTCAATGTACTCTCCTCCTCGGTCTCTACACCGCTCCATACGAATTTTCCACTGTTCATAGCAATGCTGCAGATCATTTTCGGTAAGTCCATACATTACTTCCGTCGCTTTTTCTTTTACTGCTTCAACAGTCTCAAATCTAGTTCCTTTCAAAGCTGACTTGACTTTAGGGAAAAGAAAAAAGTCACAGGGGGCCAAATCAGTTGAGTAGGGTGGATGATCTAAGATGGGAATGTTGTGTTTTGCCAAAAACGTCTTCACTGACAACGCACTGTGAGCTGGGGCATTGTCTTGGTGAAGGATCCATGACTTTTTTCTCCACAAATCGTTCCGTTTTCTCCGTACTCGCTCACGTAGGGGAGCCAGGACGCTAATGTTGTAATGCTGATTCACTGTTTGTCCCTCTGGTACCCAATCGATGTGCACAACCCCTTTGATGTAAAAAAAAACAATCATCATTGCCTTGAATTTCGATTTTGACATTCGTGCTTTTTTTTGTCGTGGAGAACCAGGAGTTTTCCAATGCATCAATTTTGTAAGAAGGTGGGATCACTTTCAATGTTTTCCAGGATGTCAGAACAAATCATTCTTCGGCGTTCCTTCTGTTCAATTGTGAGACATTTTGGAACCATTTTTGAACACACTTCGTTCATGTTGAAACTTTCATGACGAATCTGCCTAACACTTTCCTTGTCAACTCCCGTTAACTCAGACGCTGGTCTGATTGTTAAACGGCGATCTTGTCGAACAAGTTTACCGATTTTTTCAATGTTTGCATCAGTTTTTGCTGACAATGGTCTGCCAGTGCGAGTGTCATCACTGGTGTCTTCGCGGCCATCTTTAAATCGTTTAAACCACTCAAACACTTGTGTTCGCGATAAACAATCATCGCCGTACACTTGTTGTAACATTACAAACGTTTCACTTGCAGATTTTCCTAGTTTGAAACAAAATTTGATGTTAACACGCTGTTCTTTCTGTACACTCAACATTTTCCGACGCACAGACAAAACGTCAACTACTTAAAACAGACGCCACCGGCAGACTGAGTGCAGGAGGCAGATGAAACTCGAGCAGTAGGCGGAGCGACAGTCACGTGACAGGCCACGCGACTTTCAGCCTTATTGCATTCGTTTTATTGTTTCACCAGTACTAGTCCGGTTTTTTTCTAGCCACACCTCGTATTACCACTCGTTTCTGGACGTGTGTCCTCCTTGCCGGTCATGTACAAGTCTGGTTTAGAGTATATTTAATGGAACTGCAGATTATGGGGACGGAAACTGAACCAGTCGAACTCAGAAAAGATTTTTGGATGGAACGTACCCCTGAAACGTCTTTGATGTATCGAAAAATAAAAGAAAGTATCAAACTGTGTGTGGCACCGTGTTGCACCTTTACTTCGTTACAAATTGAAATAAACCTTCACAGATATCAGTCACAGACATCAAGATGAAGATTAAAATTTAAGCTCTCCTTCCATTTTGCAATGTCAGAGAGGTCAGAAATGTCTGTGTACTTGTACCTTCTTTTACAGGAAACATTATTCCTGATTATGGGAAACCAACGTAGGGCCTCTATGTGACAGCCATACATCCGAAGCACTTTCTTCGCAAAATTGTGTTTTTGTTGTTAAAGTCTGGGTCTTTAAATAGGTCTGGTTGTGTCTGTATATGTGTGGATGGATATGTGTGTGTGTGCGAGTGTATACCCGTCCCTTTTTCCCCCTAAGGTAAGTCTTTCCGCTCCCGGGATTGGAATGACTCCTTACCCTCTCCCTTAAAACCTACTTCCTTTCGTCTTTCCCTCTCCTTCCCTCTTTCCTGATGAGGCAACAGTTTGTTGCGAAAGCTTGAATTTTGTGTGTATGTATGTGTCTGTTTGTGTTTCTATCGACCTGCCAGCGCTTTCGTATGGTAAGTCACATCATCTTTGTTTTTAAATATATTTTTCCTGCGTGGAATGTTTCTCTCTATTATATATATATATATATATATATATATATATATATATATATACAGCATAGGCATAAACATAACAAAACAAAAAATCAAAAAACAAAAAAAGATAAGAGTAGGAAAAAACGTACCTTAAGTGGAGAGAGCGAGAGAGAGAGAGAGAGAATGTGAGTGAGAGAACACATTAATGACTCGAAATACATATCGTTTGCACTAACTTAATGGCTGATCATTTCCTTTTGCCTGCTTTATTTGGCTATTGGACACTTTATGACTACAATTGGCGCACGTAACTCTCACTTTGGCACTGCTACACATACACACTTTTACTTAGCGCACATTTTCGCAAACGCTTTCCGCACTGCACCACTCTTGCCGTCGGGGCTTTGGGGGGATCGGTGGGCGACGTCCTCAGCGACTGGGGTGTGGGTGTTGTGGGAGGGCGTCGGTCACGACGTGTTCAAGGCGTCCAGCGGGACCTGCAGGAAGTTCTGGAAGGTCTGGCGCTACTTGGAGCGTTGTTTGGCCCTCCTGTGAGGAACTGCGCCTTGTCGGTCTGCCGTTTGCTGACGATGGCGTGTGCCGTCATGGCGTTGGGGAAAGGCTTCGCGTCCGGGACAGTGACAGCTGAGACATGTATCGCCCTCTCGTCGGTTCTGTTGATGTGGGCGATCATCCTTCTTGCTGTCGCCCATATTTGCCCGCTCTCTCTGCAACCGAAACGATGCTCGATGGTGTCGGTCTGGTTGCAGAGTTCGCAGTTTGGGGATTCCCGCATTTTTATGCGTGCCAGTTTTTCGTTTGTCGGCACTGTTTGGTGGATGATTTTATACCACGTGTCCCTGGCGTGCTCAGGAAGTATCCGTTCCGAGACGTTCTTCCAGACCTGTGGCCAGTCGTCATCTGGAAGTCTCGTCTCTATTTTGGACTTGCTTGCCTTCCCCCTCAGAGCTCTGTAAATCTTTCTCGCCGTTCATTGTTGTGGGTCGGCAACAACCGCGGTGATGTAACTCTTGTCGATTGCCATCTGTTTAATGTGCCGCAACTTGAATGGAATGTGGGTGGTGTCTACAGGAGCCTCTTCAGATTCCGGTTTGTAGTCGTTGATCAGACTGGACGTTATGCTGTTGTTGTTCTGGTGCTTCATTTTCAACGCACGGTGTAGGAGCAGTGCCGCGTATTTTGTCTTTACGTCCGTCAGTCCGAGTCCGCCTTCATCCCTCGACAGGAAACACGTCGCCTGGGAGACCTTGAAGATTTCCCGCCTCCAGAGCAGGTAGTAGGCCGCGCCTCCTATCGCTCGCGCAATTTCTGTCGGAGCACGTAGTATTTGGGCCATGTACCACGCTTTCGACAGGATCGTTTCGTTTACCAACTGCACTCTTTGGCTCAGCGTCAGGCTCCGGTTCGCGTGTGTCCTCACAAGCCCTCTCGTTGTGTTCAAGACGCTGCGCCAGTTTTGTGCTGCCATTTTCAATGGGCACTGCTGTAGTTCCACTCCCAGTGCCCTACGGTTGTTTGTCACTCGGTACCACTGTCTCGCTGGTCGCAGTCTGCCGTTGCCTATTGGTAGTAGCACTGTCTTCCTCGGATTCGTTTTGGCACCTGAAGCTCTTTCAAAGGATTCCATGATAGGCTGGATTATTTCTAGTTCTTCCTCGTTTTGAATCAAAATGCCCATGTCGTCGGCATAGGCCGTACATGCGATGTTTGTTGCACCCATTGTGTATCCTCCGATTTCAGCTGTTAGTTTTCGTAGTAGGGGGTCGAGAGCTATTGTGCAAAGTGCCGTCGATAATGGACATCCTTGCCTGCCTGGAAGTCCATCCGTTTATTGTTACTTTTGAGGTGGCATTTGTAATGACGTTCCTGATTGTTCTTCCGAATTTTGGTCCGAATCCGAGGCGCGCGATGGTTTTGAGTAGGTACCGGTGACTGATCCTGTCGAAAGCCTTGTGGAAATCGCGAGAGATTACGGCTGCGGGTCTCCTAGTTGTTGCTGCGTGGGCTAGATGTCCCTGTATGTGCAGACGGCGTCGAAAATGTTCCTACCAAGAACTGCACAGGTTTGCCATGGGCTAATGGCTTTCTTTAGTGCGACCTTGATGTTTGCAGCCAGGCACTTTGCTGCTATTTTATAGTCTGAATATAGAAGGGTTATTGGCCGAAAGTCTTCGATTTTGTTGGCTGCCTTCGTTTTGGGGAGCAGAATCACCGTCCCTTGCAGGAATTTTGAAGGCAATTCTGTCCCGTTGAGAACTTAGTTTATTATTTCGGTGAGTATTCCGCCGACTGTGCGCCAGAGCCGCAGTGTAGAATTCCGTTGGGATTCCGTCTGCGCCTGGTGCTCTTCCGTTCCTGCTGTCTTTGATGGCGGCTTTCACATCATCATCTGTGACGTTTTCCTTCAGTAGTGCCCGGTCTGCGTTGGTGAGGATCCGGCGGGTTTCTTGCAGGATGCTCGCCATTTCTGCGTCGTCATTTTCTTCTCCTCGGGACAGGTCATTGAAATGGTCTTCGACGTGGCTCATGATGTCTTTCTTCGTCGTCAACCTGTTCCCGTCCTTGTCCACTAGTTGCCTTATTTGTTTGCTGTTAGCCCTCTGTCTTTCCCTGTGCAGGTGGTGCAGCGTGGCAGGTTCATCTTCGATTTCGCCGTTTGTCTGGCTACGGGCGATGACTCCTCTCATTTTGTCCCTTTTCAGGCTCAGTATACGTGCCTTGATTCTTCAGATCCGCGGGCAGAAAGAGTTCGTCGTCCGCGGGGGCGTCCATCGCGTCTCGTAGGCATCTTGTGTAGAAGTCTGCCGTGTTTCGTTTCCAGAAAGCCTTCTCAGCACTGTGCCTTATCAGTTCCCTTCTTATTTGCGGTTTGGCGTGTTCTACCCACCACTCAGTAGTGGAATTGTACTCGCCTCGCCGCTGTCTGCATGCCTGGATCGTGTCAGCAATTTCCTGCTTCAGCTTTCCGTCCGTGAGGTGGCTTGTATTTAGCTTCCACGTTCCTCTTCCTGCTGGAAGCTTGCTTCTCGATAGACGGAGTTTGCACTGATAGGCACAGTGATCTGAGAAGGTCACAGGGCAGACTTCTACTTGTGTGACAGAGGTGGCCATCTCTCTGTTTATGTACACTCTGTCGATTCTGCTTCTGCCGCGGTTATACAGGTACGCGAATACTGTGTGGTTTTGGTGTAGTAGACGCCAGGTGTCTGGTAATTTTAGACGCCTAACTAAATCCTGCAGTTCGGCGCACAAGTTGGGTACCGGGATCTGGTCTTCGGGTGAAATTACGCAGTTGAAGTCACCTGCCAGCACGACGTTGTTGTTGTGAATTAAAAGCTCGCAGATGTCCTCGTTGTAAAATTTGCTCCTTGCACTCTTGTTTTCTGTTCCCGACGGAGCGTAAATGTTTACAAATACAGTGTCTTCCACCTTCACCGCTATTCCGCGTCCGTCGGGCATCATTCTCACATCGCCAAATTCGAGGCCGTGCCTGACTAGCGTGGCAGTTCCGCAGCGAGTTCCTGCGTCGATGTTGCAGATGACTTCGTATCCCGGTACCTGTTCTATAGCCGTCGTGACCACCTCCTGTAACATAGCCACGTCTGCGGCTTTGTGCTGCAGGAAGTCAATTAGTGCGTCTAATTTTAGTGCGGCGGTCATTCGGTTCCCGTTACATGTAATTACACTATGTACTGAGCCCTGTTGCATTTAATCGCTTTGTGGAGGCGGGTCTGTAGAGTGCTGTGGCCGTTCTGGCCGTAGTACTACGTCCTCTGCTTTAGGGGTTGTTGCCTTTTTGCTTGCGGTTGACGTATCTGACTCTTCTGCTTCAGATACGTCCATCTTGTCATCGTCTTTTTCACGGCTGAGACTTCGCCTCTTGCTCCGCCGCCTTTTGGATTTCCCGCGGCCGGGACGTCCACGTTTTTTCCTTTCGGCTCGTCTTCTGATTCCTTCAGAATGCGGGCAAGATTCGTGACTTGCTTTTTGATGGCAAGCTCACGCATCTCGCTGTACGGCGTGGCAACGTCGGCGCTGGGCCCGGCCTGGGCGGCAGGGCTGCTGGCAGGCGCGGCTGTCGGCTGGGCGGGGGCGGGGGCGGGGGCGGGGGCCAGGGCTGCGTCGGTCTCCGTCGTACTTTCGCCCTCCGAGTCGGAGCTCAGCTGGCGATTCTCTCCCGCGCTACCTGCGGCAGGGGGTGGGGGCGCCGCTGGGCCTTCCGTGGCGGCGGCTAACGGGGCTGCCGCTTCCGCTGAGGCCGTCTAGTGAGCACGTGGAGCGTCGCGCGCTACCGCTCCAGCGTAGCTGGCAGTGGCGGCTTCTCGCGGTGGATCCGCGGCTTCTATGCGCGGCAATTGCGCCGGACGTCTGCTCCTCGGACACGTTGCCCTCATGTGCTCCGTGGAGCTGCAGATTGAGCACGTTTGGGGCTGGCCGTTGTATTGCACGACCCCCCTATGCCCACCGATCGTTACAAACGAAGGCACGTGTTTTGTCAGCACCGTCGTCACTGCTCTGACGCCAGAGTCCACCTTGTACCGGTGGCCAGCACCCCAGAACTCTCGGTTAACAGATATTACTTCGCCATAAAGACGCAAGTAACGTCCCACTTCGTCGTCAGGCACTTCAAATGGGAGGTTGTACACCTTCAAATGACGCACACCGTATCCGGCCAAGGAGATCTTCACATCACTCACTGCGCCATCCCTATGCTTACATCTTCGCATTCCACCATGTGTGGACACACACCGTATTAGCGTTTTTAACTTTATAAATTAACTATACAATGTAAAATTGAGCATCAACCCCTCCAGTTCCTCCTCCTCTGTACGCAGTTCGTCGAACATCCATTCTTCGATTTCGAAGGCCGTCGGCCTCACGTATTCCCGATCGAATTGCAATTGCAACGTCGTGTTCGAACGGTTATACGTGGTCATCGTCGCTTACCGAATCGCTGGATCGTGCGTAGGAAACGAACAGCTACGGCCGGCGCGGCGCGGGAGCCGGCAGGCGGCGGGAGCGGGCGCGGCGCGGTAGGATGTCGGGCGGCGACGGCTCGGCGGCCGGTAATCCTCGGCTACCTGGGACGCACAATGGCGAGCGGCAGCCAGCCAAGTACTGGTGGTGTAATTTATTAAAAGACTCGCCAATACCATCAGATGCAGTAGAAAATCTGAAATGCAGCGGTCGCTATCCGTTCTTGTCTTGGCGACGTACGATCTGTGACTCTCAAATGAGCAACACGTCCTTGTATTTATCTTTGTAAAGCTTTATGCCGAATTCATTCGAGGTAGTGACTGCGCATTACGAACATACGTATTAATACCGAATACTTAATAAATTTTCCACAGCTATTTATGGAGTAAAATTTTTCCGGTACCGGGAATCGAACCCGAGCCTCCTGGGTGAGAGCCAGGTATCCTAGCCACTAGACCATACCGGATACATGAAGTCCTCTTACCGATTGCGATTCAAACTTTGACTATACAACTACAGTCACGGTACTTGTGCCGAGATCGGAGGTTTGAAGAATGTGACCACTGTCTTGCAGCATCTCATCTTAGAGGATTTGCCGCCGAACTAATAAGGCCCTTTGGCGGCCCGCCAGCTGCGATAAAGTTACTAGCGCCAGTCTCAGGCGGTCGTCCCAGGGTTACAGTCACCACCGGATGGATCTTTCCCACAGATTTACTGCGGTGATCTGCTGCTCTTCAGTGGGAGCTATATAGCGTCTTTAGTTTCTTCTCATTTCTTGTACCCTTTTCTTCAGCTATTCTTTCAACGTTTTTCATATCCCATCTCTACGACGTCGTTTTGCTACCTCGAAATCCCACCGTTCCGAAAATTTCTATCTGAAAACTTTTCTCAGTTCCGTTTATTTGTTTAATTACTTATTTTAGTTTTTAATACCGACGAACTCCAAATGTTTTTTTTAATGAAGCCATTGATTTCCTTTTGCATAAACAGTTTAAACTGTGCGGCTGGGTACGTGATTTCCTGTCAGAAAGGTCGCAGCACATAGTAATCGACGGAAAGTCATCGAATAAAAACAGAAGTCATATCTGGTGTTCCCCAAGGGAGTGTTATAGTCCTTCTTCTGCTTTTGGTGGATGCAGACGATTTAGGAGACAATTTGAGCAGCACTCTTAGATTGTTTTGCCGATGATGCTGTCATTTACCGCCTGGTAAAACCATTAGAAGATCAAAAACAATTCCAAAATGTCGTAGATACGATACAGAAATTTGCAGTTGTTTCGGGATACCGAAAATTAGAGTTCACTCACATGAGTACTAAACAAAATCTGTTAAATTTGTGGTACACGAGAAGTCAACAAAGGTAAGGGCTGTGAATTCAGCTAAATACCTAGCAATTACAATTGTGAAGAGCTTGGACTGGAACGATCACGCAGATAATGTTGTGGGAGAGTTCACATGTGGCCGCGCGTTGTCCTGGTGGAAAATGGCATGTGGAATGAACTGCAGGAGGGGCGGTGCCTCGGGCTGTAAAACCTCCGTTATGTTTTGGTAGCTATTCAGATTGCCTCACGCCGTAGAAGGCGAGATCGCCTGTTGCAGGCCTTTGTCCGCTATGTCGCTCTACAATGCGGTGTGCCCGGTTGCGTTCACCATGGCGGCGTCTAACGCTTATGACGGCGTCGCTGAAGCGGGACTCGACCGGAAACAAATGCATTCTGCGCCTCAGCGCCCGTGTATCGGCTTTCACGTGTCCATCGCAGTCTGCGGCATTAGTGAGTTGTAGTCAGTTGTAGCCGACGCAGTGGCATGTGTGCCACCAGTCCGGCTCGCAAAAGACGTTGTCGAATGGGCGACGTAGACATGTCCACACCCGTCGCCGTGCTTCGACGTCGTGGCAACACTGTGGACGATGCAGTTGTGTCCGTTTGTGCCGAATCGACAGGACGGTGTGGCCATGTCGCGCTATGGTCACGTTGTGTCGTCCAGTTCCCTGTGTCACTATCGGTGCTATGTGCGCCACTCTTCTCTCCCACACACGCCTCACTGTTGCAGCCGTGTGCCCTGTACGTACGAGCCGCAGTGTCACAGAACGGCAGACACGCTTCCCAAAGAGCAATCATTCTTCCCCGTTCGGACGTACTCACACGTCGATGATCAACCCTGTGATGTTGGCGAGGCTTAGTCGCACTTAGTGACAGTTTCTCACTTAGGAAACATGGCTCCGCACCGGCATATCGTTGCGTAACACTGACCTGGCCTTTACACGAAAGAGGGCGCTGTTGAGCCTGTGTACATACCATGTCTCTTCTATTTTAATCGCTTATTATGGTTTCGATTCTCTACTCGACCTTTGGTTCTGAATGTTATACTTTTTAGAAACGGTAATGGATTTCTCTTTACAGAGATTTATGAAGTAATGGAAATGTTGGGAAAAAAAACTTGACGAGCGCGGCAGTTAAGGTAATATTTTTATGTTATTGCCTTGTCGGTAGGAAATTTCAGATGCTTGTTAAGGTAAACAGTGACTCAAAATCATTCCATGTAGGCTTTCACGGCCGGCGTCCTTATCAGTAAACTCTTCCGGGCTAAGTTGCCGTGGTCGATCTGTAGAATTTCTTCTCCCTAACGTCAGGGAGAAGAAATTCTACAGATCGACCACGGCAACTTAGCCCGGAAGAGTTTACTAATAGTGACTCAAAATATTCGTTACAATTCACTGCTTCTATTGCAATGCACGTAATTTATGTTGGAAGAAATTGCAACATATAATGCCTTTTTATGTTATTATAGGTATGCATACAAATTGAATTAAATTAACTTTAATGAAAATAGCAGTGTGTTCAGTCCAGGGGTGAGTAGTAGAAAGAGAAGCAGATGAGGAGAGAGAGAGAGAGGGGGCAGGAACTAGGTGGAATGGCAATATTAATATTTAATCACAGAAGAACTGGTGGAACACATACAGAATCCTTGTAATAATTAAAAGTGAGAATGTTTCACATTCTTACATTCAAAATAGTTTGGAGAACATTGCAGGCATCTTGAAATCTATAAAGCTATTGAGAAATGGGACCATAGTTGCACAAAGATCCAGGCAGCTAAATGCCTCGGGGAATGTGCCATCTAAACAGAACTACACACAATCTTCGATTGTAGTGAAATTGTGTCTAACAGGGATATTATAGATACTGTAGAAGAAGGAATGAAAGAGAAGTGGGCTCAATAAGTTGCAATTGGTGTACAAAATATAATGATTTCGAACTGGTAAAAATCAGAATCGTCTATTCTTACCTTCAATGGCAGAACGCTTCCGGAGCATATCAAGACATATCTCGTTTTCGTAAACGTGATGTCTTACATAGTAAACCCAACACGCTATTTTAAATCCCAGGTTTTGGGGCACATCGCTCTGGGATGCAGGGAGAGGGCACTTGCAGTGTGTGTGGTAACGCTGCCTGCAATTCATTGGTTCCTCTCCTCCAGAATATGTTTATGGTTTTGGAGCCCAATCTGGAGTACAGGTTGCAAGGCTGCAATGTAGACTTTGGAGAATGAAAGGTACAAGAGCTAAAAGCAAAAAATCGTGTTTCGTAAGGCGAGGCAAAAGATCCCTGAAGCAATGCAACATCTCATATTTACTAATTCGTTTGCTTCAGACCTCAAGAATCTTATTCAGAAAGCCAAAGCCTCTACATAAAAATATGTTAATAGGGCTAGCACTAATAACTTTGTCTGAAACTGCAGTGGCAACGATGCTGTTATTTCGAAGCCAACAGATGCGCCCAGGACATCAGAAAAGGCCAAGATTGCCGACATTGTAGAGGTTCCAGCACGTAAACGGGTAGACTGTGATATATAGGCCAGCACTTGTGTTACCACCACCATGAATATTCCTCCGAAATCTCCTCTGACAAACAGACATACGGGGGTTCATAAACTAGCAGACCATATAGATCTCATTCTGTCTGACACTTCTATTGATTCTGCAGCAGAGACAATGGAACACGAAGTCTGCCTGAGGCAACCATCTAGCCCTGCAACTAAGCCTTCACCCTCGCCACACGTCGCCCTATCGGCAAGAGAGGGTAAAATGGCTTCCATACTACAGTGTAATGTCAGTAGGATCAGTAATTATGTGGTGGATCTGAAATTCCTAGTGGAGGACCATCTCTTTGCTAAAGGTGATCTGACTAGGGAAAAAGCCAAAGGAGAGATTGGTCTGTTTCCAAAATAACACACACCACTCTGCTGCTGTGTCTCTGGTTACTTGTCTGCAAGCAGTTGCAGTTGAAATTCATGTGGGTCTGAGGCAATTATCTTCTATAACAACTCCCCCAACATTTATTCCTGATGGGAGAATTTAATCCCCATAGCGTATTATGGGTTTCAAACCCTATTTTACCCAAAGGGACGAGTTTCAAAGAGCCTCATGATGTCTCAAGGACTGTATGTCCTCAACAGTGGATCATCCTTGAACATAGACCTCCCTTTCTGCTCTTCAGCCCTTACAGATTCTGCTCAATGAGAAATTACTGATAGACCTTCATTCATGTGAGCACATCCCACTGTGGGTCCATCTACCAGGTGGAGCAATCCTTGACAGGAAGCCGCCGAAAAGGATGACCAGTAGAGCAAATTGGACGCTGTTAAGCCAGCTGGCTGTGTTTGAAGTCTGCAGCAGCGCCCAGGAATGGATGGATAGCATTACCCTTGGGATTCGCCTTGCTGTCGATTTATCCACCCCTAGATCATCACGTCTTTTAGGAGGTGAACCGAACCGTGGTGGACTGTCGAACGTCGCTCAGCGACCCAGATCAGGCATGGGACTCCACGACATTTTAAGTACCACCCGACAGCAGAAAACCTTACAGCGTTTTGTGTTGCGAGATGCAGAGCTCATCACATAATCAATGGGAAAAGGACGAGGTACTGGCAATAGTTTCTAGACTCTGTCAACAACTCCACTTCTTCTGTGGATGCATGGGAAACTATCAGTGAGAATTGTAATATATATAGTTGGTTACCTATAGTAGCACTATTGAAGCATACGTGTCTCCAAACAATGCCCATAGACATCGTTCAGGCAATGGAAGAGCATTTTGTGATGATAGCTGCCACTGCTAGTTTAGGATTCAGCGTTCCACATTTCCCATGCCACCATGTAGAGGGATGAGTTGAACTCAGTGGACGTTACATTTCAGATTTGTTACGACCCGTGGCTCTACCCTTCATTCGATCCCTTCGAAACCCTATATTTCAGCAGGATAATTCACGACCGCATGTTGCAGGTCAGGACCTGTTGCCGTGGCCAGCACATTCTCCAGATCTCTCACGAATTGAAAACGTCTGGTCAATGGTGGCCGAGCAACTGGCTCGTCACAATACGCCAGTCACTACTCTTGATGAACTGTGGTATCGTGTTGAAGCTGCATGGGCAGCTGCACCTGTACGCTCCATCCAAGATCTGTTTGACTCAATGCCCAGGCGTATGTCGGCCGTTATTACGGTCAGAGGTGGTTGTTTTGAGTACTAATTTCTTAGAATCTATGCACCCAAATTGCGTAAAAATGTAATCACATGTCAGTCCTAGTATAATATATTTGTCCAATGAATACCCGTTTACTATCTGCATTTCTTCTTGGTGTAGCAATTTTAATGGCCAGTAGTGTAGTTAAAGGCTACCCAGCCATTGACCTTTGCGCGAACGCGCACAGGTTTCCCGAACTCTTACGGGAATCGTCACCTTACTGTGCGCGAGTAATGAGTGGATCGGCATTTATCTATTAGGTACATTACGTATGTAGATTGTGGACAGTTGGGAATGTGGGTCTCACGGGAAGCGTGCAAGGGATAAGTCCCTGCAGTCGCGCTTATCATCTGTGTACTCGGTGGTTCAGATGGATAGAGCGTCTGCCATCCAAGCAGGAGATCCCGGGTTCGAGTCTCGCTCAGGGGACACATTTTCAGCTGTCCCCCTCGAGGTATATCAACAACACCTGTCGGCAGCTGATGGTTTCAATTAATTATCACGTTATCAAAGTGCCTCGTTCGTGCGTTTTTAGTGGTAAGTGATCATCCAGTCTCATTTACGTGATTGTATTTGCTTTCCCCCTGTTCTATTTATCTTTTAGTTGACAGTTTAGGACATTTTACAGTATTCACACTTTCTTAAAGCGCGTGAAATGGTGTAATAGTGCTGGTGATAGGGGGTGCGATTGGGAGAGAATATCAGATAGGCTCTTCCTTGTTTTATAACATTACAAACCTTTTAACTACGTTCGTTCGTACTGATTTTCGTATGGGTGCTCATAACCTAACCATTTAGCGCTGGTAAAGGACAAACACGTGCACAAAAAATTGTATGAATGTATTTGAGAAATAATAGGAAAACAGAAACACACGCACATTGGGGGATTCCACAACTCTGGCGAAAAATAGTTGGGGATAAACAAAACAAAAACTGTGTTGTTGGATGGTGGGGGGAGCTGCTATTTACAACAGCTGACGAAATGCTCGAAAAGTAACTCGAGCGCTCCATGTGCACCTCAGCAGATACGTGCCGACTCAGCACCAGAGAGGGAGAGGCCGCTCGGGCTAAAGTCATTCAAGACCGGGACTTCAAGCCACGTACCTAGAATATCAGGACCAGACATTGTGATATAAAAATCTTCTTCCCGGCCGGGAATCGAACGCGGGCCTCGTGTGTGACATGCGGGGAAACTAACCCTATACTATTGAACATGGGTAATTGCATGACGTACAGTTGTAAATGGTTTCAGCCATTGGTAGCTGTTGTGGTCAACAGTATAAATTTTGAACTATTTGGTATCCTGTTCACATTTTTAGAATAGTAGACGCAGATAGAGGTTACCATTCTGCAAGGTTAGCGGGTATATCAGTTTTTACCGTTCCCTTTCCCGTAATTAACATGTTGAGACCACTTCCAACGCATTTGCATCGTTCTTAGTTTATCACTTTCCAGATATTCGGTGAAATCTCATGTAAGACAATTATATCATTGGAAAACAATCGTTTCACAAATACTTGTGTCATGCTATTGTTTTAAAAACTATAAAAGCAAATTAACTCTAACAACTACGAAAAATTCACAATTTACATAACATAAAATCGATTTTCCCATTACCATTAGCAGTATCGTGTAAACTTGCTGGTCAGTTTATGGTATTATAGGGAGACATCAGCATGCCAGTTGTACACTGGAAGATTTAAGTGATTGTGACATGTATTAGGGAGAACAAAGCGTGTGAAATTTGCCAAATGCGTTATCCCAAAATTTCGTTGAGCGCTAAATACAGAGAATCATCTGGTGGGGTCAGCATCTTAGATCCTCTGCTTACAAAGAGACGTGAACTTTTCGACTCGGTTTGCATACAACAGAAAGTTAGCGATTAACAGACTACAGGCTGCAATAGGTATCTAAGGCAAGGCAGAGAGGTATTTCTGCGTAATGAGTGTGGCGGGAAACAGATTTCGTATTTCCTGTGCATCAACCATTCATTTCTGAGGCTGAAAATGTAAAAGATAGATGATTGAAATTGAAAAGTGGTATGAATTTATTTATTTAGCGTATGACGTTGCATGGGAGTTCGTGTCCCGGTTGGTTCAAAATGGTTCAAATGGCTCTGAGCACTATGGGACTCAACTGCTGAGGTCATCAGACCCCTAGAACTTAGAACTAGTTAAACCTAACTAACCTAAGGACATTACAAACATCCATGCCCGAGGCAGGATTCGAACCTGCGACCGTAGCGGTCTTGCGGTTCCAGACTGCAGCGCCTTTAACTGCACGTCCACTTCGGCCGGCTCGTGTCCCGGTTCGGCACAAATTTTCATTGTTGTCATTCCATTCTACAGCTGACGGTAGTCCTTATTCGCAGTTGTGAATTCATTCGATGTGTTTCGTAACAGCTGTGGTCGCATGCATGCATGTCGAAAGGAATTTTGCATCGTAATTAGAATAACACATTCACTGCAATATCGTATAGAAGTACTAATGGTTGTCAGAGCTTAAGACGACTGCAGCTAGTTGTGGACGAACTTTGTGGACTGTGTATTCTAATTTTTTTTACTGGCTGGATAATGAATTAGAGTAAGTGGAAGTCAATGAGAGGCTTTTACAGCTGGCTGTCAAACAGACATCTTCAAACAAATCTGAATTAACTCTACGGCGAATTTTATAGTAAATGTTCTTAGGTGGATTTTCATTTCGGTGGGAAACTTTACCTCTTCTTTTTGCTGCGGCGGTCGTCTCGTATACAGGCACTGTAGCAGTTGCTAATTGTTGATCGTGTCGCGTAATGAAATAAACCTCTGTTTCGATGCGGTGAGATGTACTGTTCGTCCAATGAATAGCCAGGCACTGTGGTTCATTGTACGAACACGAAATACAGTCATACTGAGAAAACTGTTGCTGCAGGAAGGGCGATAAAAATCTTCGCATCCTCTCTCCGTCAAGACACACCACAGACTTCTCTGTTTCTCGCTACAGTCACATCTATCTTATTTAACATCTGTACTGCAGCGCATGGCTTCGTTTTTATCTTGCGTGCCATCAGAAAAGTAAGGCGTACATTTCAACAATTTTCCTAAATTCACGTAGAAGAGCCTCTTTTCTATGTATCTCTGGAGGTAACAAGTTACACAACACCAGAAGCCAACATGCAGCCGTGGATTTGAAAGTACCAAGCTCAATCTTATGCTGGTGTTCAGTTGTCTGTGAAGAAGCTTGGAAGGGCGACAGTTGACCCCTACCAGGGCATAATGTGCGCAGGTCAGCCAGAACATCGTGACCACCGCCCTACTGTTGAAATAAACCCGTCCAGGCGATAGCAGCGGCACCTGGCGAGGAAGGGCTTGTCTGACGTGCGCACCATGCGAGTAATGTCGGTGAGCGTGCTGTCCGGGTGTAGAATGAAGGAGGAAAGCGATCTACCCGAGTATGATCGAGGACAGCTTGTGATGGCCCGGAGGCTGGGCTCGAGCGTTGAGGAAACTGAACGACTTGTCGGGTGTTCGAGGAGCGCTGTGGAGAGTGTCTTCAACACGTGGCGCAACCAAGGTGAAACCACGCCCAGACGTCGTGCGACTGGGCGGCCATTCTTCATTACAGATGGCGGACGTCTTGTGTTGGGCAGACTGCTGAAACGTGGGAGGTGCCGAACTGTGACGGAACTAACACCAGACTTTAATGCTGGTTAGAGTACAAGTGTCTCTGCCCGGAACACTCCTAACCATGGGCCTCCACAGTCGACGACCCACACACGTGCCAGTGTTAACACCACGATATCGACGGATACGACTGAAATAGGCAGGTGACCATCGGCGCTGGACATTGGCGGAATGTAAGAGCGTTGCGTGGTCTAATAAATCGCTATACTTTTCTTATCATGCCGATAGCAGGGCTCCGGTTGGTGTATTGGCCCGCCAACTCGCCAGATTGCTACACACCCTCGAATTTACGTGAACTGAATGTGTTTTGTGTGCTAATGTGGTGCTAACTCCCTCCAGCGACCTACCAAGGTCTCATTGCTTTCATTCCATGACGCTTCGCCGCTATTATCTGTGCCAGTAATGTGGACATTCCGGCAGTAGGTAGAGGGTGATAATCATATGGTTGATCATCATAGATTCACAGAGTACAGTAGAGCAAGGCATGGGATCTGAAGGGTTTCAGCAGTTCCTGTTCCAATAGTTTCACAGAGTGTCTCCACCGTGCGTAAGGGTGCAGTCGAGTTTCATTCCTAGGTACTTGGGAGGTACGCAGTTGATTAACGTCTATGTTGGGAACTGCTTCTGCGGCTGCAGGAGATTGGTCTGTCGTTGGAGGGCTGTATCGAAGCACACCATAACTTACTTTCCCTTCGTGGCTGGAAGAAAGGTTGAAGACGAGGGATCGCCAAGACTGAGCTTTGTAGTATTCCATTATATGTAATCCTTGTGTTGCTTGTATTTCAATCAACTGTGACTTGAAAAGATTTGTTACTGAGCGTATTGTGTACTAAGCATGCTATTGTTTGACAGGATATGACTGTTAGTCGTTTGTAGATGACACTCTTGCTCCAGGCCGTGTGATACGCTGACATGTTGACTAGCTGATTATTGTGTTTCAAAAGAGTGATGATTTTCGAATTTTTGAATTGTTTGAAGGTATGTCCAGTTGCAGTTATCACAGAGAAGAATGTGTGAGCCATTTACATCTACATCTACATTTATACTCCGCAAACCACCCAACGGTGTGTGGCGGAGGGCACTTTACGTGCCACTGTCATTACCTCCCTTTCCTGTTCCGGTCGCGTATGTTTCGCGGGAAGAACGACTGCCGGAAAGACTCCGTGCGCACTCGAATCTCTCTGATTTTTCATTCGTGATCTCCTCGGGAGGTATAAGTATGGGGACGCAGTATATTCGATACCTCATCCAGAAACGCACCCTCTCGAAACCTGGACAGCAAGCTACACCACGATGAAGAGCGCCTCTTTAGCAAAGTCTGCCTCTTGAGTTTGCTAAACATCTCCGTAACGCTATCACGCTTATCAAATAATCCTGTGACGAAACGCGCCGCTCTTCTTGGATCTTCTCTATCTCCTCAGGCAACCCGACCTGATAGGGATCCCACACTGATGAGCAATACTCAAGTATAGGTCGAACGATTGTTTTGTAAGCCATCTCCTTTGTTCATGGATTACATTTTCTAAGGACTCTCCCAATGATTCTCAACCTGGCACCCGCCTTACCAACAATTAATTTTATATGATCATTCCACTTCAAATCATTCCGTACACATACTCCCAGATATTTTACAGAAGTAACTGCTACCAGTGTTTGTTCCGCTATCATATAATCATACAGTAAGGGATCCTTCTTCCTATGTATTCGCAATACATTACATTTGTCTATGTTAAAGGTCAGTAGCCATCCCCTGCACCAAGTGCCTATCCGCTGCAGATCTTCCTGCATTTCGCTGCAATTTTCTAATGCTGCAACTTCTCTGTATACTACAGCATCATCCGCGAAAAGCCGCATGGAACTTCCGACACTCTCTATTTAGTAGTATTGTCTTCGGCATGAACAATAAATTCCGGGTGAATACCATCAAAACCATGGGTTTTGCCTTGTTTCAAGTTTGTAACTGCGTTGGCGACTTCTCCTGAGAACGATTTGGATAATCATTCAGAGAATTTCGTCTGAGTGTCCTTAAATCTTGTTTGCTCTCCATCGTATGTGACCTTTCGTTAGGCGCTCTTGATGTTTTCACATTTGTATTTGCGGCCTCATTAAGGTGACGTAGAGGACCGTTTCTTAGTGTATGAAAGGAGTTTTTGGCAGAAATTCATTTCTTCAACTGTCTGTGTCCATCTTTGTCTTATAAAAGCATCCAAGCCTTGCAGAAGGTAGTAAGCGATTTCTCGGTCGCGAATTTCTGCAAAATCTTCTTTTATCTGTTATAAAATTACTATACAGTTCAACGTAGACAGGTACGTAATGTGGAAAGATACGACGGATAGAAAAGTCCCGCCGTATTAGAAAGCTGCTGCGAAATCAGAGAGAGCACTACTACAGATTGAAAGGAGGACAAAACCTAGTCAACAAACAGAATGAGTCAGCCTGTGACAGGACATCATCTCCCGAGTTGAATGCCTTCTGCAGGTGTTCAGGCTGTCGACTGAAGTAGCCGGCCGAAGTGGCCGTGCGGTTAAAGGCGCTGCAGTCTGGAACCGCAAGACCGCTAAGGTCGCAGGTTCGAATCCTGCCTCGGGCATGGATGTTTGTGATGTCCTTAGGTTAGTTAGGTTTAACTAGTTCTAAGTTCTAGGGGACTAATGACCCAAGCAGTTGAATCCCATAGTGCTCAGAGCCATTTTTTTGTCGACTGAAGTGTTGCAACTGGTCATAGTTTCGTATCCTGACCTTCCGTTTTATGGTAGTTTCACGCACACAAAAACGCGTTTATTTACAAAAAAAAGGGAGGCACATTAGTGTTCATAGGCCCAACGACAGCGCGTTCATTAGAGACGGAGCACAAACGCGGATTACATAAGAATGAGGCACAAAGTCGCTCGTACCCTTTTCAAGGGAATCATCCCGTCAACTGCCTGAAACAATTTAGGGAACTCATGGATAACTTAAGTGTGGATGGTCCTACAGGAATTGGAACCGTTGTCTTCCCAAACGTGAGTGCCCAGTACTAACAGTGGCGTCCTCTTGGGTTTCTTCTATCAACCAATCACTCCACACAACATGTGCCGACATGGAAACAAATTTCGGGAATAGGAGAGAACAGCGAAATTGTTTATTTCGGTGTGATATCAACTATCAGACTTTTCTGATGATATTTGCAATGACATGTTTTGATTACAATGAGTAGCAGCTTGGCTACAGCTAGTGAGCCTCTAAATCGTGTGGTTGCATTGTCATACCTAGTAAGCTATCGACTTCTGCCGCTTCATCATTCGTACGGTATGTGAACGTAAATTATTTTCTCCCATTTATTACGTTAGACGACCTACTGCAGTTCGTATACATCACGTTGCTTGAACTGTGATTCGCTTATAGAAATAAACCGACCTTCTGTGGTATATGATATCATGCACTTTACAGCCATTCACAAAATAATGCAACAAAATCCAAAAACCTAATAAATACTCAAACCATAAATCATGTCTAATGCTCTGAGCACTTAAACCGCCAGAAATAATCCAGTGCACAAACACTCAGTACATGTAAAAAACGCTTCTGAACTATCATCAACCGCAACTATCACAGACCCCCTACGCGCCCCACAGTTCCAGCCACCGTGAACCAGCGCAGGGGTGCTGCCGATGGCATTCGAAAGTTCTTCAACTGTTATGCTGATGTCACTTGTGTGTGTATCTAAATTAGCGCCAAGTCATCGCCTGGGACACGCGCACGTGTGTTTGCTGCTGTTGGTGTGTGAACCCTCTGTCTCTACCTATGCCCCAGCGAAGACCTACTGCCGAGCGACTCACCCTCGTGGACGCTATAGATATCATTTCTAGAATACCTTAGGGTACATTGTTCCTAGCGATCCTAACGGAAATTGCGAGCTGTGTCTAGCGTGCACACGTACCCAGCGGACTAACGCTTCTCGGCGAAATGTTCGTCCTGCTGTCAATATACATCTCAGTAACGTTAAACGTTCACACCGTTAAAAAGCATGTGCACTCATGCGAAAAAACCATTAATCATAAGCATTCTTGTTGTCTGGAAAGAGATCACTGGCTAAGCACAGACGGGTATATAACAGAACAGTTGTGCAAACAGAATTCAAAGCGCTGTCATACAGAAGAGAGAAGTCCCGATTTTTCTGTATCCTAGAGCTACAGATCTGGAGATGTCCTAATGCCATAGTGGCGGATGAGTGAAGGCATCTTTGCCGGGGATGGATGGTCTGCTTCAACTTGTCCTTTAACACTTGCTTTCTCAAAAAAAATGGTTCAAACGGCTCTGAGCACTATGGGACTCAACTGCTGTGGTTATCGGTCCCCTAGAACTTAGAACTACTTAAACCTAACTAACCTAAGGACATCACACACATCCATGCCCGAGGCAGGATTCGAACCTGCGACCGTAGCAGTCGCACGGTTCCGGACTGCGCGCCTAGAACCGCGAGACCACCGCGGCCGGCTTGCTTTCTCAGAACTTCCCATACATACCTTACCTCCATTCTTGTTTGAATCAGTTTGTAGACACTCCGGTGTCCCAGCACAAAAGACTGTTGTTGTTGTGGTCTTCAGATCAGAGAATGATTTGATGCAGCTCTCCATGCTACTCTATCCTGTGCAAACTTCTTCATCTCCCAGTACCTACTGCAACCTACATCCTTCTGAATCTACTTAGTGTGTTCATCTCTTGGTCACTCTCTACGATTTTGACCTTCCACGCTGCCTTCCAATACTAAATTGGTGATCCCTTGATGACTCAGAACACGTCCTAGCAACCGATTCCTTCTTCTAGTCAAGTTGTGCAACAAACTCCTCCTCAATTCTATTCAATACCTCCTCATTAGTTATGTGATCTACCCATCTAATCTTCACCATTCTTTTGTAGCACCACATTTCGAAAGCTTCTATTCTCTTTTTGTCCAAACTATTTATCATCTATGTTTCACATCCATATATGGCTACACTCCATACAATTACTTTCAGATACGACTTCCTGACACTTAAAGCTGTACTCGATGTTAACAAATTTCTCTTCAGAAACGCTATCATTGTCATTGCCAGTCTACATTTTATATCCTCGCTACTTCGAGATTCATCAGTTATTTTGCTCCCCAAATAGCTAAACTCCTTTACTACTTTAAGTGTCTCATTTTCTAATCTAATTCCCTCAGCATCACCCGACTTAATTCGACTACATTCCATTATCCTCGTTTTACTTTTGTTGATGTTCATCTTATATCCTCCTTTCAAGACGCCGTCCATTCTGTTCAGCTGTTCTTCCAGGTCCTTTGCTGTCTCTGACAGAATAACATTGTCATCGGCTAACCTTATAGCTCCATGTATTTTATTACCTACTCCGAATTTTTCTTTTGTTTCCTTTAATGCAGGGCTTCACAATATACGTGCTCGCGGAGCAAGCTGTGAGCAGCAAGGCGCGAGCACGGAGCAGCGCGAGCACGCTACCCCCACTATCGGACCAGAGCGGAGAGTGGGGAGAGTCACGTGGGGCACACAACAGCTGCCGCAAGTCAATGTAAATCCGCGGCCACCTGCAGGGATATCACTCACGTGTTATTACTGTGACAAATGAAACAAATAAAGGAGATTGTATACGTGCCACATAATTTTATTAGCTTAGTGTATGCCTCTACATTCGTATTAATTTGTGAACTGTTACACAATAAAAGGTGTCACTGAAGTGTGGGATTCTCGGTTATCTTGTACTTTTTGCCCTTTACAATTGCGTCTATGTTCGGAGTAATTGTTCTTGTGCATTGTAAGCGCAGCGTGCAGTTTAAATTTCGATCAGACAATGCGTTTCTCAGGTGCGTCTTGTTACATTTCATTGCAGAGAACAGTTGTTCACAAACATACGTGGAACCGAACATTGATATTATTGTAGCCGCCAGTCTGTGCAAACGAGGAAATCTATCCTGAGGGAAGTGTGTAGAATTCCAAAATTTTTTCCTTGTTCTGAAATTTGTCTCTGTATTCTCTGTCACACTGCAGGTCAATAATTTCTAGTTGCAGCTCAGGACGAATATCTTCAATATTTGCTGAATATGGAGAGGAGAACAGATCAAAATCACTGTCTAGTGCTGTTAGATCTTGAAAGCGTTGATCAAATTCTTCCTTAAGGGCAACTAAACTATGTGAATAACGTTCACAGTCTTTGTGAACATCTTGCATGGATGATAATTTAGGAAAATGAGCTAGATTTCCTGTTTCCAGCATACTCACCCAAAGTGTTAATTTCATTTTAAAAGCTCGTGTTCGATCTATCAAATGAGTAATTAGCAGATCTTTAGCTTGTAGTGAAATGTTCAAAGCATTCAGAAGGCTAGTTAAATCTCCTAAGAACGCGAGATCACATTTCCATGTAGGCTCTTTCAATTCAGGATCACACATGTTATTTATTTCCATGAACATATTTATCTCATCTAATAGGCAAAAAAGTCGATTGAATAATTCGCCACGACTAAGCCAGCGGACCTCGCTGTAATAAGGCAGGCTACCATACTGGCTTTCTACATCCTCAAGAAAGCTTTTAAATTGCCTGTGTTGTAGCCCATGCTTCCTTATATAATTGGTTGTATGAACAACAACACTCATTACATTTTTTAGAGTGATACTCTTTGCACATACGTTTTCCTGGTGGATCACACAGTGAACACCCCTTATTTCATTCGGCACAGTCAGTTTTTGCATTTTCTTCTTCAACAGCGCAACGAAACCTGATTTTTTTCCCTGTCATCGCTGGTGCACCGTCTGTAGACACTGAAACTAAAGAATTCCACGACAATCCTATATTTTCAACGCTTTCTTCAACACTCCTTAAAATATCACCTCGGGTTGTAGTGTGCTTCATGGCTACTACATCGAGGAGTTCCTCCCTCACCTGAAGATCTCTATTAACATCTCTAATAAATATGGCAAGCTGCGCTGTTCCAGTGATATCAACACTTTCGTCCAGAGCTAGAGAATACGCCATAAAATCTTTACAGATATTTGCTAGCTGGCTCTGGACGTCGTCTGCCATGTCCTGTATGCGACGCATAATGGTCATGTTAGATAAAGACACAATTCGAAACTGTTCAACTTGAGATCGACACAAATGTTCCGCTGCAACTACCAAAAATTCTTTTATTAAATCGCCATCAGTGAAGGGGCGCAGGGATTTTGCTAAAAGTAAAGCAATTTTGTAACTCACTCTGAGAGCTGCCTTAGTTGATTTTTCTTCGTCGTCCAGATCTTCTTCGGATGCTTCCTTTTAAGTTTAATAACTTCCTGTGCACGATCTGGTCCATCACATTTTCCACTTCCGTAGTCTTTCGCGTGGTACCACATATAATGTCGCTGCAAATTAAATTTCCTAAAAGAATTCAGCGTTTTGTGACATACTAAACATTTTGCAACACCATCTTTTTCTGTAAACAGATACATTTCCTCCCAGTGGGGGTTGAACTGCGAAAGCATGGTTGGGGTTACACAACGGCTACTTGACATGATTCTTAAGCAGCGAAGTGACTGTTAGAGCTGATCTTAGTACATTAAACGTTAGGCTAGGCGCAAATTGAGACGCGTATAGCACGTGTGACGTGACACGACACTACAGCGCGACACGCACGTGCCGCACGAGTCGCGCGGGTGCAGCGCATATTGCGACGCGTACACCGTACTTCGCACGCGCCGACTGGCGACGCTCTGTGCTGACAGAACCGAAGCGCGCGCAACCTGTTATCTTCCTCAAACGATTTTACAGAAACTATTCACTGAAAATATTTGATTTTTGCCTTACTTGTAGCGTTTATATGTCAGCTTCGTGCCCATCACCTCGCTAATGACCATTCTTATTGTGATGTACACATTTTAGTAAGACACTACGCAATACTCAAAAAGTTTGCAACGAAAATTAGGGGTCGCTATGATTTTGGGTTTGGTGCGTATTACACCATATGTTGCTGCATATGAAATTTAGCTAACATGCTGAATTTTTGTTTAGACTTGGGAGAAGATCTCTATCTGCCTCCGATCTCGAGAAAATGGATCCCATGTAGCGCGCTCACTTCCGATCTCATGCCCGCGAGAATGAAATACTCGCAACATCTCTCGTATCTCCTAAACCGCTCGAGACATCGAAACGAAAGTTGGGCGAATGATAGCACACAAGGAGGAGAGTGTTTTGCCAATTATTAAACACACGGAACTTTCTTATCTATGGTAATATATCACTACTTATACTTATTTTTTTATTTATTTCACTCCAGTGACTGTAATTTTTTAAGAGTTATCGACAGCTAGCGAAACAAGAGCTTCCCAGTATGAAAATAAACATGAAATTTCTTCTTTTATGTTACTGCAAACCGATACTATGAGGTTTTTCGTAAGCTATTGAGCTCTGTAATTGCCAATTACTTGTTTAATGAGGCCCTGCGTTTCGGAATTCTGTCTCAATAGCTGCTGTGAGATGAGTTTGGCAAATTACATTGTGACAAAGGAAGTACAATTAAACCAGTCACCAAGAGAAATGTGGCCTTTACTCATAAATGTTGATGCTGCTTCGAATGAGAAAAGGTTAACAACTCACACAAAAACAGATTGGCAATTCTGTTGGAATTTTGGTGGAATCCCCGTAACCCACTGTATTTTTAACACTGAGCGACAGGAATGGAAACTTACCAAAGGATTTTATTCCTTCTCTTGATCTGAGCAGTATTAAAATAATGACGAGCGTTCCTTCAGGCGGAATGATAGGCACATGCCAGATACTGTTTACTCACCTAGGGCTTGCCAAACTGACAATGCGTGATCGGGAATAAAATAGTTGTTATTGAGAAAAATAAACAATTGATCTGTCGCACAACACAATGGTCAGTGTATTGTCAGCAGCGAAGGATAATGCGCCCGACAGGAATGCACAAGCTAGCCATGTGTGCCTTGTGAGATGGAGTTGGAAGCGGAATGATAGGCGGAATGATAGGCACATGCCAGATACTGTTTACTCACCTAGGGCTTGCCAAACTGACAATGCGTGATCGGGAATAAAATAGTTGTTATTGAGAAAAATAAACAATTGATCTGTCGCACAACACAATGGTCAGTGTATTGTCAGCAGCGAAGGATAATGCGCCCGACAGGAATGCACAAGCTAGCCATGTGTGCCTTGTGAGATGGAGTTGGAAAAACATTGTCATGAAAGTAGATCTGCCTTTGTCAGCAGCACATTTCAACAAATTAAATATATCTAATCATAACACTCTTTTAGGATATTCCTACTTTCGTAATAATACCGACCATTTTCTTCATTTGTGTAGCCTGTTGTTGTATAATTAGTTTATTAATGCTGATAATGTCCATGCAACAATTGAAATGCTTTTTCTCATCACGGCGAACCAATTAAAACATTGTTATTTGTGACTGCTTTTCGACTGTTTCTAGATTGCAGTGGAAATATGTAGTTCACATGCATGTAGTACAGTGTGTCGTATTACATTATTACATCCATATCAGAGTAATCACGGTGAAACTTCTATACTTCAAATCTTGGACGCTTTTTACCACAAGAACAAAGGGATCACACCTGTGGAGATTATCCCTTTCTAAATTTTTGTAACAGATCGTACAGATACGCTAGCTTACTAGGCAGCGAGAATATAACCTTGCTTTACTTTCCTGCCTTGATTCTTAATCACATGATTTTATAATATTCCTTGCTTCTTTATTCACTACCCTCTGTCCCTTCTTGCGATCTGAAAACATCACGGAGGCATATGGTGCAATTCCAGCGGCCAATGGCTCATCAGTTACTGAAGTATACGTTTTTCTTGACAGAAGAAAAACAAAACAAAACTATGCAGATATAAATAACAGAAAAGTATAACGTGCTAACGAAGAAAGTTGGAGCGTTTAAATGGCGAAAAACGAAACACTACCCAAAGGCAATAAAATTCAGTACACAGTAAGGCAAAATTTATCGTATTGGCAATACTACCGCTGCTGATATGCGCCGTTCCGCTGTGAGCATATGGCTGGGCTACTTTTCCGCTCCCCTCCTCAAATTTCCCACGGTGCTAGCGAGGCAAGCGCGACGCGCGGCGCGAGAAACTGTGCCTCAACCACAACGCCGCGCGACCTGGCGCAGGCGCGTGTCGCGTCCCAGTCGCGTCGCGTCGCAATTTGCGCGGTCCCATTTGAACCTGTGATGTTACAAAAACGCGCGCTGCGCTGCGTCGCGCCACACGCGTCTCAATTTGCGCCTAGCCTTACACAGTCGGCGCGAATTCAGTAGGCACGCTGCGCCCCTATTCAAACGTGCGCGCGCATTTCCCCTGCCTCCCCTCCTTCCCTACTCCGCGACCTTGCACCTGCTCGCGAGCACGTGCCTGAGCAGACGCGAGTACTCGCGCTCAAAACCGGCCAGTTGTTAAGCCCTGCTTTAATGCTTGCTCAATATACAGATGGAATAACATTGGGGATAGGCTACAAGCCTGTCTGATAGGTTCACCTAGGGCGTCAGGCTTATAAAGTATGTATTTGTGTTACAACATGTGCAGACGAGATGACTGTGGAATACTGTGATAGGAGAGGGAGGAGTACGTCAAGTCGTAAGAATGGTACAGGTATTTCTGTTTCCACAGACACAGCCGTCAACGGGGTGTGTTTCCGATACTTCGCTCGTTGTCGAATGTTGTTCAATTGAGACCACGATTGTAACATTTAATTGTAAGTACAATATATGTGACCAGTTTTCTAGGATGATTCTGCCTATGCGTGGTCTGTGGTGTGCCTGATTCACGTTTCCCGTTAATGGTAATATCTGTCTGAGTGGAGACGCCTGTAGGAGCATAGGATTGTAGCTGAGTTAACTTTGTCATGCTCGAGACGGCAGAATAGCGAACCAATACTTAGTATGTATTGTACAGCTTTCGTGATCATGTGGAAATTTTAGGAGATTGAATAGGGACGTGTGTTTGTACTGGACCGTTATTCCTTCCCACATAAATTTTTGGGTAGAACAGTTCTGAAAGTTACTTCGGTCTGCTGTGGGCGCTCTAGTCACCCGTCACGAGTGGATGACCGTCTAACCTTGCAGGGAAATTTCTAATACTGCGAGGAGTATATATGGGGCCGTCTGTCTTTGCAGTATATGTACAAATGATGTAAAAGGGAAGCCGGTCACGGTGGCCGTGTGGTTTTAGGCGCAACTGTGAATCCTGCCTCGGGCATGGACGTGTGTGATGTTGTTAGGTTAGTTAGGTTTAAGTAGTTATAAGTTCTAGGGGACTAATGACCTCAGATGTTAAGTCCCATAATGCTCAGGGCCATTTGAACCATTTGATCAAGAATAGAGGTAAGATATGTACGGAAAGTTCTGAGAAAGCAAGTGTTCAAAGACAAATTGAAACAGATCATCCATCTCTGTTGGGGATGCCGTCACTCATCGGCCACTGTGCCATTAGGATATCTCCAGACCTGTAGCTGTAGGATACAGAAAATTCGGGACATTTTTCTCTTCTGAATGACAGTACTTCGAATTCTGTTTGAGTAATTGTTTTGATACAACCCCCACCCCCCGCCCCATCTGTGATCTCTTTCCAAACAGCAAGAATGCTTTTATGATTAATGGTGTTTTCACATGAGTGCACAGGCTTTTTGACAGTATGAACCTTTAATGTTTCTGAGACGTATATTGACAGCAGGATGAGCATTACAGTGCAAAGTGTTAGCCGCACTGGGTACGTGTGTACGCTGGACAGAGTTCACAAGTTGTGTTAAAATCTCGAGGAACAATGTACCCTGTGGTATTCTGGAAACGATTTCTACAGCATTCGAGGGTGAGTCGTTCAGCAATTAGGTCTTCACTGGCCTACAATTAGAGAGAGAGGGTTCATACACCAACAGTGGCGAACATACGTGCGCATGACCCAGAAGATGACTTGGCGCTTATTTAGATAGACAGACGTGTGACGTCAGTGTAACAGTCAAAGAACTTTCACATGCTGTTGGCAGCGCCGCTGCACTGGTTTGTGGTGGGTGGCCCTGTGGGGCATTTGGGGATCTGTGATAGTTGTGGTTGATGATTGTTCGGAAGCATTTTCTACATGTACTGAGTTTTTGTGCACTGAATTATTTCTGGCAGTTTAAGTGCTGTGAGCATTAGATATGCATTATGGTTTGAGGATTTATTAGGTGTTTTGGTGTTTGTCGCATTATTTTGTGAATGGGTGTAAAGTGCATGATTTCCATAGTTGACGATTAGGAATCATGTTTGGGGAGTCTTTTAGCAGGAGTCGAGACATGCATGCCCTTGGAGCATCTGCGCTCTGCGAATAGGTAGTCACTCGCATCAGCAATGGTGCCTAGGTGATCACATATTTGAAGAGCAAATTCTCAGGTCTCAAGTATGAAAGGGGTGACGCCACCTCATACTTCCGTGCACCTGTACGTCACTTCATGGGGTGAGTGAAGCTGTATCCCGACTTCTGGGAGTGTGTGTGGCCCAGCGGTGGTGGTGGGAGGGGGGGAGGGGCACGACGAGTTCTGGTGCGCGTTCTTTGTGAGCAGGTCTGTAGGTTGTTCTATGCATATTTGGACAGGTTGCAAGTTGATTTCGTATCTGCACATCTCGGTACTGCATTATTTAGGGGTAGTTTGCATGTCTGTAGTGAAATTATTTTGGTAATTTATGAGTTGTTTGTTGTGCGTTATTTGGGAGTACTTTACAGGTCTGTAGGCCTCTTGGCATGACCCCAAGCATGTCAGAGCTTGTGCTTTGTATCAGTGTATAAATATACTATTTGTCAAAATTCATCACTAAATAAATTGTTCAGAATAGATAAAGTACACTCCTTCCTCTGTCCAGCATCCCAGCACAGGCTGAGTCATTTTCTCCTCTAGGCAACCATCTTGGTTTATGTATCGGAATGTACAACAGCACTCTATGGTGGCGATATTGTGGACTCCAGACTCCATGGCGACCACATTGGATTTTGGTAGTGCATCAAATTTTTTGAATAAAGACTGCATGCGAAATAAAGACTTATGCCCAGCACAGGTTGGGTCCTTTTCCCCGCCAATCCGTAGGAAGAGGTGGCAGTCAGATGACAGGTTAGTGGAGGTAGTCCAAGTGTTCTTTCTTTCCAGCCATTTTCTTAGATTAGTAGAGATAGTGCAAGTGGTCTTTCTGTTTCCCTCCATTTTGTGCCAGTGTTGGATGATGTGATGCAAGGTATGACAGCACACTCCAGTGCAGACCTCATGGTGAAGACACTGTTTACCGCCGTCTTGGTTAACAGTATTTGAGTCATCAGCTGACATCATGGCAGCTATCTTGGATTATGTTATAGAATGGACGACAGCGTCCTCTGGTGGTTGTAGTGTGTACTAGGTCTGTTGGAGTCCGGACCTCAGAGTGAACACACTGGGTAGTGGTAGTGCCTGTAATTGCTTAAATAAACAATGGATGCAAAATAAAGACTTATGTCCGGCATAGGTTGAGTCCTCTCCCAGCCATTTCCTATGTTGAGGTGGCATTCGGGTGACTTACGTTAGTGGAGGTAGCCCAAGTGGCCCTTCTTTTGCGCCATTTTCTTAGGTTAGTAGAGATAGCCCAATTGACCTATATTCCCTCAGAAATTCAGATTTCCCACCAATCCCCAAGAAAAAGTGACAGTCGGATGACTTGCCGCCATTTTCTGGGGCTGGGGAGGGAAAGGGGAGCTACATTATTGGAGTTAACCCAATTGACCTGTCTTCTCACCAAAATTCAAATGTCCTGCCAAAGTCCGCCATCTTGAATGACGTAATGGCCGTCATCTTGGGTGACATCATGCACTGTTGTCAAGTCTACACGCCACTATTTTGGATGACGCCATCACCTTTGATACATCTGGCAACAATGCACAGTGGCTCAGAACACGCCTTGTCCCAATACTCATGTCTCCAGTCGTCAACAGTCCAGTGGCGGTGTTGACGGGCCCAGACGAGGTGTAAAGCTTTGTGTCGTGCACTCATCAAGGGTACACGAATTGGCCTTTCCATCCGAGAAGCCATGTCAATGATGTTTCGTTGAATTTTTCACACACTGAAACATGTTGATGACCCAGCATTGAAATCTGCAGCAATTTGTGGAAGGGTTGCACTTCTGTCACATTGGAAGAGTCTCTTCAGTCGTTGTTGGTCCGGTTCTTGCAAGATCTTTTTCTGGCCGCAGCAAAGTCTGAGATTCAATGTTTTACCGAATTCCTGATATTCACGGTACACTTGTGATATGGTCATACTGCCATATCCCCACTTCATCGATACCTCGGAGATGCTGTGATCCATCGCTCGTGCGCCGACTATAAAACCACGTTCAAAGTCACTGAAATCTTGATAACCTGCGACTTAGCAGCAGTAACTGCTGACAACTGCGACAGACACTTGTTGTCTTATATAGGCGTGGCCGACCGCAGCGCCGTATTCTGCTTGTTTATGTATCTCTGTATTTGAATACATATGCCTATACCAGTTTCGGTGGTGCTTCAGTTTAGATTCCATACTTGTGTTGATCTGTTGTGCCTTACATAATGACTATATTATCTATGGAATTGTACGAATACCATAGTGTTACTTCCTTCAGCCTGGAATTTTCCGACGATTTTTGAGGGTCCATATATGTCAGAGGCCATCTGTTCGATGGAGCATATGACATGATTCATCTGAAAAACCGAGCTATCGCCACTCAGCGGCCTTGTTGGTGTGCAAATTCCATCGTTCCCCGGCACTGAAGGGCATTCAGCAAGGGTGCGTGAACCAGGCACCTTCTGCAGAGGCTCACACGCAGCAATGTTCGCTGAACGGCCCTTGGGGAGAAACAATAGGTACTGCTCGGTTCATCTGGTCGGTCGGTTGCTCAGTACTTCCACGTCTATTCGCTCGTAGGCGTCTCCGCAGCCATCGTGCACCCTTGTCATCTATGTCCCCTAGTGCACCGCAGTTGTCTCACCGTCGGTCTTGGAAAGCGTCAGTTTACCTTGCACGGTATTCTTTAATCATGGAGGCATGCGTTTCGGAGATGCTTCCAGTCATTGTCCGAAAGCCAGTGGTAAGTCGCTGCATTTCCTCATTACGTCAAGGAGTGCACTGTTTTCCACGTCACCCCCGACACGCTTCATATAGCTTCCACTGCTAGTGCTCTCGCCTGTCACTTGTGAGTGGTTTACTGCACGTTGAACCGGAACGTAGGCAGTGGTCACAGTAATGTGACTTTACCGTCTATTTCTTTTTGTGAATAATGGTGCAATAAACATTTTTCATGAACTGGTCGTTTTTGATACTGTTTGTTGTTTTAAAATGTAGTGACATAGGATGTCGGCATGAAATAAGCGTGTGTGTAAATAGGGAGATATTTTCAGTCAGACCAGGTAAAGTTAGGAGTTGTGGATGTAAACTGTACATAAAACCGCTTCAGCCTTTTTCAGTGAAACCTTATCCTACACCGTTTGTATAAAGGGAGGCAATGTACAAAGAAATTGAAACGTTGGTGGAATGTGGAGTTATAGAACGAAGTTAGAGTGAATACAATAGCTGGTTATTATAGTAGATGAAAAGGGTTGTGCTGTAAGAGTTGTCATAGTTGCTAGAATACAAAGTTTTCATTGAATTTTGTCACGTTTTTTCGAAGACATTCATGAATAGTTTTGTTTATTTCAGAATATTTTATGTCGATAGTATAGTTCCCTTGAACCTCTTGCCTTCATTTTAGTACGTGCCTCGTTCTATTTGAGATCATTTTTCTTTTGCTTTCGTCGTCCTAAAACCTCATTGGTGCTTGTGTAAATCTCATTGTTAAATAATTTCCTCTTTCGGCTATGTCTATGACGTCTATATATTCTAAGATTCTCGTCATGTTTACTTTAATCTGGTATCTCATTACATCCCAGGGGGGAATAGAAGAGTCTAATTTCTAACTGAGTTTATTCCGAGCCAGTTTCATTCTATCATTGTATCTGTGTTTACTGTGCATCTAACGAACGTGCTGTCCCTTGCAATGTGAAGGTGGTCAAGGATCCTCAGATGGCGCTGAGCACTATGGGACTCAACATGTGGGGTCATCAGTCCCCTATACTTAGAACTACTGTAACCTAATGACATCACGCACATCAATGCCCGAAGCAGGATTCGGACCTGCGACCGTAGCAGCAGCGCGGTTCCGGACTGGGGCGCCTAGAACCGCTCGGCCACCACGTCTGGCCAAGGACCGTCACATCCTCCGCAGTTCCATAGTTAATTCATGAAGTGTAGTCATTTTCGTTCTCTATAAAAGTGTTTGATGTAAAACATTGTCGTCTGTCATGTTCACAATTTCGAAAAATCGGTTGATCGTATATAACAGATATTTCATTATCGTTTTCGCAACGGCGCTGTGTTGACTATCCTACTGATGCGTACATTCTGAGAACGTAACAGATTCTGTTAAACGCATCTGTAATGCGATCTTGCAGTTATTGCATACTGTTCATACGAGCAACATAAACCGAAGAAGTATCATGTCCATGCAGCAAAATGTGTAGTGGGTTGAGGCCCGATGGTCAAGAATGGCAGAGCCCGGCATTGTCCAATCACCACTCACACTAATCGCTAATTGTCGTTAGATGTTACGAAGGTAGTGGTGTGGTCTGTAGTCGTGCATAAGTTCCCTTACAGTCCTTGTGTACGCCACAACCTACCCTAGTAACTCTGATAGTACATTGTGTAAGGAGTTTAAGTATTGAGGCTACAGGCCTCGTCTAATTCAGTGACTGCAATGGTCCTTACCCATACATAATGGCAAAACCGACACTTTTGACTCGTGTGAACAGTAGTGTAGGAGTCGTTCTCCAAAAATGCAGGATTGGGTTAAGATGGTGTCTGCGGCGCTCACGGCAGGCAAGTGCATGACATGTGGTGTCACCGCCAGACACCACACTTGCTAGGTGGTAGCCTTTAAATCGGCCGCGGTCCATTAGTATACGTCGGACCCGCGTGCCGCCACTGTCAGTAATTGCAGACCGAGCGCCACCACACGGCAGGTCTAGAGAGACGTCCTGGCACTCGCCCCAGTTGTACAGCCGACTTTGCAAGGAATGGTTCACTGACAAATACGCTCTCATTTGCCGAGACGATAGTCAGCATAGCCTTCAGCTACATTTGCTACGACCTAGCAAGGCGCCGTATTCAATTGATAATTAATATTATGAAGCATGTACCGTAACGAGAGATGTTGTACAAATGTGGATTAACGTTAAGTATTACAGCGACTGCGTCCATTTTCTAAGTTCTCATTTCGTTTTAACTGTTCCAGACCTCACGCCAATCTGCGTGAGCTTAACGCGTGCCTTTCGGCTTCCTCTCGTTGTGACTTGGCTGTCTTGCTAAGTCACAACATGACACACATTGGTTGCAAAGTTTACTTGGATCAGGATAGGCTGCTGGTCGCTGACTGCTTTCGTAGTAACAGGAACTAATCGATACTGCGGCTAGGATCCTCTTGGAATGCTGTACAAATTACGTAACTTCAGTTCGAGTGCGCTCACAAACAGGGACGTAACTACAGCCATGAGCGCCCCGTGCGAGGCGTTATTTACATATTTTTATCCACACGATCCCTCTTACAATGTTACATATGTGGCTGATTAAATATTTATAGGTTTTGTGCTGAAATATGGGTCTGGGTTTGTCCAAGCTCGTTGTTGCGAAATGTACGACGTGTGTCATCGAGATCTGACAGTTGAGATTTTTCAGCATTTCTGTTAGTCTCGTTCCCCAGTCAGACAATCCTGTGATCAAATACATTGCCCTTTTACTTCTGGTAGTAAGTAACCGTACTTGATTCAGTGTAGAAACATACGTATTTTTTAAGGATTTTTAGCAAGGAAGAAGAAAGCTCCGGTTTTGCAACAGACGCAGGTTGTTTTCGACATACGAGCACGGTTGTGCAACGCCGGGGTAACCTGATAGCAAGTCTGTTAAGTCTTGTACTCCACAGGAAACTTAATAGAAATGCCAACGAGAAACTGATGCGCTTTGTCACCGACGCTAGATATGCAAAACGTGGTGTATTACTCCGTAGCGCTCTGTAACTTAATTCATTATTTGAAAGCAGGTTTTTACTTGCGACAAATGTGCATGTGTCATCGGGTAAGTAAAGTGTGATTCTAGGTGTCGTTAATGTCTTGGCTGGCCTCTTTACAGTTTTACGCATTTATTAGAGAACTGACATGAGATGCTTCTTCTTTCACAGACGATGAAAGTTTAGTCAAACAGCTTCTCTTATGGTTCTTTTGGCAGTACCGGCACAAACACGTCGTATGCAGCTGCAATACCCATACTCTCATATTTCAAGGCCGTACGTTCTATATTGATTTCTGCTGCTATGTAGCATTCAGCGACAAGGCTGTGGGATTCTGCGTCGTTTTTAAGACCTATTGCACCGCTTCGTTACATCTCTTACCAGTAAGGATAACGTTTTCAGAGTCATCTGAGTGTTTACCAATGTACATAAATGTCACAGCCAAACACGCTGGGTTTTAGTGTCTGCAGAAGTCACTGGTAAACTTTTTAAATCTACCATTGTTGTTGTTTCCTGTTCCGAGAAACAGAGATACACGAATGTTTCTTAATTAACCTCCACAGTACATTTAAGGATTAAATTTGAATTGTGATTTCATTGTTCTTTTTTTCTCTGTACTTCATGGTATACCCCACAGGAAACGGATGTTTCGCTATAGCTTTGGTCACAACATTAACACATTTCTAGGGCATTTTACTCTGTAGATTCAGTCAATTCATGTTCGAATCTTAATGCAATCTGATCTTTGACTTGAATAAAGGAGATGAATGATCGGACATCTCGCAAAGATATCCATAAGCAACTATGATTATTTTAACGTAGCGTAAGAGTTCACTTGACTGATCGATTTTACTAGTTTTTTTTCCTTTTTGCTTTCCTTATTTCATTTTCCTTACTTTGCTTTGCTTTCGTCTTCCTCGCAGTCCACGGGGTTGGCACAGGTGTCCCTGCCCAGTCGCTACCTGATACTGTCGCTGGATGGCTTCCTTAAACATGCGGTGGTTATTTTCCACAGGTGCTCTAAGAGTAAACAAGGAATCGGGAGGTGACGCAGTTCCTAACAATACAAGGGTCCGTGCAGCGAGCCAGGACGTTGCTGGGCAACAGTTTGAGACGAGACAGTTGGGCTGCAACACGAATCTGTCCGTCTCCAGTCAGCAGAAACCGAAGGAAACCGTGGAACGCAGGACGAGCACGGGACAACGACAGCAGGCAAAAGGTAAGCTAACGACAAACATCTGAAATCTTGCCCATCCATGCCACCAAAAACACGCGCATCAGATCGATAGCAACCTTCTGCAGACGTACAACATAAATTCTCACCGGGTGTTTAACAGAAAGTGAATTTCAGATTATTATGGCAGGCAAAGTAACTTTTATTGAGCGCCGCGCTACACTTCAAACAGAACAGATACATGTCACCGTTCTTCAACGTACTCACCATATCAGTAGAGCTGGACGCCACGTTGCCTTTCGTCCACGTACCCCCAGAATTTCACGGTGAATCTGTGCGGAATTTAGACATTTTGCCCACGAGAATCCTAAAGATTGACGTAGGGCTACGTTTCCAGTTGCCCCGCTATTTAAGTCGCTCATTGTGATGCACCTGTTAGAGCCGTACTGCAGTAGAACTGTGTCCTTACGAGACTCGGAAAATGTACTCTTCTCTGGCAGTGATCCGTTACTAGTGCCCATTGGTCTTAGCTTTGATCGACGCGTGAGATACTGCTACCGTTCATTTAGCACTTTGACTGCCACGTGTCACACAGGAAGTGTTCCCTGCGGGCCACGTGAAGTAAATACAACTCACGGACATTTTTCCATTTAAAGCTCCGGGGTGCAGTTGTAACTCACAGGAGGGTGCTGTGACTTGATGTTATAGTAGGTTATGGCCCCAATTACACATCATGTTCGTGGCGTATGGTTTTCGTGAGCTCGAGAGTAGTTATTGATATCTGAATTCGTGAGTTATATATAACTCACATTACTCAGTAGTATTGGACTTTTCTTCTTTTTATTATTCATTTATTATTTAGTTTGACATAGTACTTACACAGTAAATTGCAAATCACAATACGGTTTTATTTACATTCTTCAACTCTAACTGCAACAACAAAGAAACTGAAAAATTTGGGTCGTTCCACTTTGTTTCTGTAACACCTGTATGCACTGTGCTTTATGAAGAAACACTCTACGCAAAAATATGAGTCACAAAATGGTTCAAATGGCTCTGAGCACTATGGGACTTAACATCTATGGTCATCAGTCCTCTAGAACTTAGAACTACTTAAACCTAACTAACCTAAGGACATCACACAACACCCCGTCATCACGAGGCAGAGAAAATCTCTGACCCCGCGGGGAATCGAACCCGGGAACCCGGGCGTGGGAAGCGAGAACGCTACCGCACGACCACGAGATGCGGACTATAAGTCACAATTGTTACATTTCCATGCACTTTGTATATCTTGGCAGCTTGCTCTCGTCCAAATTCATTCTCCATCTTTTTGTAGCACACTGTACTCCTACATCTGGCTGCTCCAATGTTCACAAGCACACAGTATGCAGGTAACGCGGTGGCTTTGGTGTGACGAGTCTCAGGCTCATCGGCATCCTCTGTATGGAGTCGCCTCTTTGAATTCTGTTATTGAGATCTTCTTGTTGTTGATGTATCGGTAAATCACATGAGTATTTATCAGTGCTGATCCTGTCAACAATTCATTTGCAAACATCCTGTACTATTTCACACACTGCCTTAGACAAAGCGAGTACGACTTCATTTGGTCAGAAAAATCTATAAAAGAGTTTGACTGATTATAGTGATTTATCATTGCTGGTTTTTTCTTGTGCCCTTCCTGTTTTGAACTTCTGCTGCTTCTTCATCTTCTCCATGAACAGTACTCAGCATCAGAACATCCCTCTTATCTTTCCATTTCAGTACTACTACACCTGTGGTACTTTCCTTTGGTTTGTGTTCCCCCTTCTTCAGTTTTGCCTGTACAACATCTCGAGGATTCAGTTTTCTGTTTGAGTACCAACTTAATGTGTTGATTGTTCAAGAAGCTGGTGTGCTACACACTTGTGTAAGAATTGTCTGTATATAAGATTCTGCCCTCATTTAGTAATCCACTCATAAGGCTCATAACAACAGAAGTGGCAAGAGAAACGCCAGGATTTACATTCTTCCCACAGTAAACTTTCATATTCCAGGTGTAGCCACCCTATAGTCAAAGTTTGAACAATTTAATTACGAATATATGGCGCTAATTCGTTATATAACGCATGAAACGTAGTCTTCCTCGAAATGGCACAAGTATTTCGTCAATGCAAACTTCTTTCTCCAGCACAACTGCACTTTGAAATCTCTGCAGTAATTCATCAGTAAGAGGTTGAATTTTGAATAAGCGGTTTCCTGGTGGCCACTGGTTGTTATCGGAAAAATGCCACATACGTAAAAGCAGTTCAAAACGACTGAGTGACACAAAATTTCTATATTGTTGTGATAGAGCATAATTCTTGACCAATAATTTGGAATTCTCAGTTTCACATTTAGTGACGTAGTAAAAATTGTTCAATTTCAGTTTTGCTGGCATCAGTTCACTTTTTCAGTTGTGAATTAACAGTTACTGAATGACTTTCTAAGACTTGTTTTGAGTACAAATTAGTTTGTTGAGTCACATCTTCTAAAATTTCGTCAGTTACAAAATCCACTACTGGCCATTAAAATTGCTACACCACGAAGATGACGTGCTACTGACGCAAAATTTAACCGACAGGAAGAAGATGCAGTGATATGCAAATGATTAACTTTTCAGAGCATTCACACAAGGCTGGCGCTGGTGGCGACACCTACAACGGGCTGACATGAGGAAAGTTTTCAGCCGATTTCTCATACAGAAACAGCAGTTGACCGGCGTTGCCTGGTGACACGTTGTTGTGATGCCTCGTGTAAGGAGGAGAAACGCATACCATCACGTTTCCGACTTTGATAAAGGTCAGATTGTAGCCTATCGCGATTGCGGTTTATCGTATTGCGACAATGCTGCTCGCGTTGGTCGATATCCAATGACTGTTAGCAGAATATGGAATCGGTGGATTCAGGAGGGTAATACGGAACGCTGTGCTGGATCCCAACGGCCTCGTATCACTAGCAGTCGAGATGACAGGCATCTTATCCGCATGTCTGTAACGGATCGTGCAGCCACGTCTCGATCCATGAGTCAACAGATGGGGACGTTAGCAAGACAACAACCATCTCTACAAACAGTTCGACGACGTTTGCAGCAGCATGGACTATCAGCTCGGAGACCATGGTTGCGGTTACCGTTGACGCTGCGTCACAGACAGGAGCGCCTGCGGTGATGTACTCAACGACGAACCTGGGTGCACGAATGGCAAAACGTCATTTTTTCGGATAAATCCAGGCTTTGTTTACAACAGGTCACACCCGTGTTTTTGGCGACATCGCGGTGAACGCACATTGGACGCGTGTGTTCGTCATCGCCATACTGGCGTATCGCCCGGCGTGATGGTATGGGGTGCCATTGGTTACACGTCTCGGTCACCTCTTGTTCGCATTGACGGCACGTTGAACAGTGGACGTTACATTTCAGGTGTTTTACGACCTGTTGCTCTACCCTTCATTCGATCCCTGCGAAACCCTACATTCCAGCAGGATAATGCACGACCCAATGTTGCAGGTACTGTACGGGCCTTTTTGGATACAGGAAATGTTCGACTGCTGGCCTGGCCAGCACATTCTCCAGATCTTTCACCAATTGAAAACGTCTGGTCAATGGTGGCCGGGCAACTGGCTCGTCAAAATACGCCAGTCACTACTCTTGATGAACTGTGGTATCGTGTTGAAGCTGCATGGGCAGCTGTACCTGTACACGCCATCCAAGCTCTGTTTGACTCTATGCCCAGGCGTTTCAAGGCCGTTATTACGGCGAGAGGTGGTTGTTCTTGGTACTGATTTCTCAGGATCTATCCACCCAAATTGCGTGAAAATGTAATCACATGTCAGGTCTAGTAAACTATATTTGTCCAATGAATACCCGTTTATCATCTGCATTTCTTCTTGGTGTAGCAGTTTTAGTGGCCAGTAGTGTATTTGAAGAAATCAGATGGTGTCTTGCCTTTGAGAGTTAGTGCAACAGAAGCATTTACAGCAGAACTGGAATAAATAAATGTAAAGTTTTTCATATTTTTATCCGGAACTGGCGCCCAGACAATCTAATTAGAATGTTTTCTAAGTGTGTCATCTTCATCCTTAGAACTTTCTGATATTACACTTACTTCAATTGATCCTGAATAAACTGCAATAATTATGGCACTAACACGGTTAGAGGTGCATTCTTGCCTGATTTTACAGCATAGAAGTCGGGTTCTTTGACTGAATGTGGACACAAAACTCTTTTTCCTACCTTCACTGGTGTGATTCCATCATCAGAACCTCCGGGTTTGCTTCCGGTCTCCTGTGGTAAAAATTCATCTGAGCTATCACAAATAAAGACACAGAGTATTCATCTCTTACGTCCACAGCTTCATCTAACAGCTGTTGGACATGCCTTTGTTCATCTTCATAACTTCTACGAGACATTTTCTTCTGTGACAATATCACTTTGTTACAGAACAGACAACACTGAAGAACGCTGTAGCAACAATGCAGGAAAGCAGTAATAGGACTGTACACAAATAATGCTGTGGCATGAAAAACTGACAGGAGTACAAACCTAAAATTGTTAGCGACATGGCAAGTGACACACCTGGTACCATTGCTCTTGGACCATGTGAATCGTATGTAACTCACACAAAAAAAGATGCTAAAATGCTATATTTTCAGTTTATTTGCACTTAAGAAGTTCACTTGGAGCAAACTAAAGCCCGATATTAAAAAAAAAAGTAAATAGCCCCATTGGGTCGGTAACCCACGTATACCATGGCAGTCAATGTGTTAGGTTCCTGCATTGGCGTAATAACATTAGGTGTTGGCAATTCATAAAGTTGTTACTGCGAGAAAAAAAACTGTAATCCATGAGTGTAGTGAACACTCTTTACGCAAGTTCTTGCCTGCATTTACTTCTAAGTTCCTTCTTTTCTAGTTGAGGAATTTAGGGTGAAAGCGACGAATGATCGGTATCGACTAGACTTAAACGTAGCCAATTTATTTTTTAAGAAGTCCAGTCATTCAGTGTGTTGCTGGGTTTAGTGCTACTAACTGGAGCACAGACTCACTGATAATCTGCACAGTACTGGTGGTGCCTTCGAGTTAATTCAGTTATTTTTGGACGTAAATTTGTAAGGGGCGGTTTCTGTTCCTTTTCTTTTTTACAAGTTAGTGTGCACCCAAATTGAGCATTGAAGTCACAACTGGCGGGTTTGCATGTCGTTATATCTGATGATTGATTCCGCATTACATGCGGGTGGCCAGGCACTTTTAATCAGATGATGTATACACAACAGTCTGAGTCGTTACCTCCAGATTAAACACATCTCCAAATATTTTAGTTTCCTTGAGAAACAAGTATTGTGTACGTGTAACCAGAAAGCAGAAGCGGAAATATTTCTTTTGTGCAAATATTTCAGCGTTTGATAAATTGCTATATTCCCTGAACATAAATTGCTGTATTCCCTGAACATCGTAATTTTAATTTTGACGTTTTTCGGGACCATTCTAACTTGGCCACCTAGGAAACCCTTTCGCAATCCCACAGCAGTGTAATTTATTGCAACGTAGACTCGGCAGTACGCGGAGATACATTAGAAAATCTAAAAAGCAGCGGTGGCCGCGCCCTTCTTTCGAGGCGTAGCGATTATCCCAAAGAAACCTGACGCCTTAATATTTATAGCTTCAAAGCTTTATGCCAAATGAACTCCAGATACCGAATGCACATCACGAAGATACATATTAATTATTAATATCTGATAAACATTATATGAATAAAATTAATTCCGGTACCGGGAATCGAACCCGAGCCTCCTGGGTGAGAGCTAGGTATCCTAGCCACTTTTTTTTTTTTTTTTTTTTTTTTTTTTTAGACCATACCGGATTGGTCAAATTTTACGATATGAAGATATGTAAGACTGTCTCTGTAAACCTTCAGACGTGTTTGGTGTCGGTTTTTCCGGAAGGTGGGTGGTTGTGGGGGATAAGGTCACGTCGGGGAGCATTCCATCGTCCGTGTACCGTAGAGGATTTGTCGCCGAAACGAAGGCCCTTTGGAGACCTGCCAGCTGCGATAATGTTAGCAGCGACATTCTCGGGCGTGCGGCCCAGATGTAGAGTCACTGCCGCATGGATCTTTTAGTTATTTTACTGCCATGTTCTGTTGCTCTTGA
Source organism: Schistocerca serialis cubense (assembly GCF_023864345.2). NCBI lineage: Eukaryota > Metazoa > Arthropoda > Insecta > Orthoptera > Acrididae > Schistocerca > Schistocerca serialis. The sequence goes on along the minus strand of NC_064647.1, from coordinate 57,595,986 downwards.
GCGACAACTATACACCATTTCAGTTCTTCCCATTTTCTGTAACCTGTTCCTCCAATATTTTTTCATCCTCTTTCATATCCCATCTCTCTCTTTCAAAAACACTAAATCCTTTTTTTCCTGTAAACCCAGACGTTCCGAATGTTTTCTACTCTATATCTTTATCGGTTATCTTTTTCACTTTTTTCTACATACTATGATGGAGGTACACGAATTTTTCTCTTTCTCTTTGTGAAGTCACTTATGCCCAAAAGCATAAGTCTTCTTGTAACTTCCTGGCAGATTAAAACTGTGTGCCGGGCCGAGACTCGAACTTTTTGTGTAACCATATATATATTTATTTAATTTATTGACAACGACACATTTTTAAGCATGTCTTTCTATTAACTTATTGTATTCCTACAGTTGGTTAACGTTACTGTCGTTTTATAGGTTTTCGTTCTTGTATTCTTTTCTTTTGCATTTCTCTCTTATTGTTGATTGTTGTTTCTCGAAGCCTTTTCCATGGCTATTTGTCGTCCATTTTTTTTGTGGATAAACCGTAAGCCGGCGTTTGTGGCCGAGCGGTTCTAGGCGCTTCAGTTTGGAACCGCGCGACCGCTACGGTCGCAGGTTCGAATCCTGCCGCGGGCATGGATGTCTGATGTCCTTAGGTTAGTTACGCTTAAGTAGTTCTAAGTTCTAGGGGACTGATGACCTCAGATGTTAAGTCCCATAGTGCTCAGAGCCATTTGATAAACCGTAACAGAACAGGCATGATAATTCATATCTAGCGTCAACACATTGATTGTTATTGTTGTTGTGGTCTTCAGTCCAGTGACTGGTTTGATGCAGCTCTCCATGCTACTCTGTCCTGTGCAAGCTTCTTCATCTCCCAGTACCTACTGCAACCTACATCCTTCTGAATCTACTTACTGTATTCATCTCTTGGTCTCCCTCTACGATTTTTACCCTCCACGCTGATCTCCAGTACTAAATTGGTGATCCTTTGATACCTAAGAATATGTCCTACCAACCGATCCCTTCTTCTAGTCAGGTTGTGCCACAAATTTCTCTTCTCCCCAGTTCCATTCAATACCTCCTCATTAGTTATGTGATCTACCCATCTAACCTTCAGCATTCTTCTGTAGCACCAAATCTCGAAAGTTTCTATTCTCTTTTTGTCTAAACTATTTATCGTCCACGTTTCACTTCCATACGTGGCTACACTCCATACAAATACTTTCAGAAACGACTTCCTGACTCTTAAATCTATACTCGATGGTAACAAATTTAATTGTCTCATTTCCTAATCTAATTCCCTCAGCATCACCCGACTTAATTCGACTACATTCCATTATCCTCGTTTTGCTTTTGTTGATGTTCATCTTATATCCTCCTTTCAATACACTGTCCATTCCGTTCCGAAAATGATATGTTAGCCATACAGGAAACTCGTCTAGAAACTGAAAAGCAGCTTGCTTTAAGAAGTAAAATAGCTGTTATTGGTTTACTTGGTGCTACATTCGACAGAGTTTTTGGTGTAGCAACGCACATTCGGAAACGTATAGGATGTATACATGGAAGAAGCCTGGAGATACTGACAGGTTTCAGATAGATTATATAATGGTAAGACAGAGATTTAGGAACCAGGTCTTAAATTGTAGGACATTTCCAGGGGCAGATGTGGGCTCTGACCACAATCTATTGGGTATGAACTGTAGATTAAAACTGCAAAAAGGTGGGAATTTAAGGAGATGGGACCTGGACAAACTGAAAGAACCAGAGGTTGTACAGAGTTTCAGGGAGAGCATAAGGGAACAATTGACAGGAATGGGGGAAAGAAATACAGTAGAACAAGAATGGGTAGCTTTGAGAGATGAAGTAGTGAAGGCAGCAGGGGATCTAGTAGGTAAAAAGAAGAGTGCTAGTAGAAGTCCTTGGGTAACAGAAGAAATATTGAATTTAATTGATGAAAGGAGAAAATATAAAAATGCAGTAAATGTAGCAGGCAAAAAGCAATACAAACGTCTGTTTAATAAGTCACGGATGCAAAATACTAACGCGAATTCTTTACAGGCGAATGGAAAAACTGGTAGAAGCCGACCTCGGGGAAGATCAGTTTGGATTCCGTAGAAATATTGGAAAACGTGAGGCAATACTGACCCTACGACGTATCTTAGAAGCTAGATTAAGGAAAGGCAAACCTACGTTTCTAGCATTTGGAGACTTAGATGAAGCTTTTGACAATGTTGACTGGAATTCTCTCTTTGAAATTCTAGAGGTGGCAAGGGTAAAATACAGGGAGCGAAAGGCTATTTACAATTTGTACAGAAAGCAGTTGGCAGTTATAAGAGGGAAAGGGAAACAGTGGTTGGGAATGGAGTGAGACAGGGTTGTAGCCTCTCCCCGATGCTATTCAACCTGTATATTGAGCAAGCAGTAAACGAAACAAAAGAAAAATTCGGAGTAGGTATTAAAATCCATGGAGAAGAAATAAAAACTTTGACGTTCGCCGATGACATTGTAATTCTGTCAGAGACAGCAAAGACTTGGAACAGCAGTTGAACGGAATGGTCAGTGTCTTGAAAGGAGGGTATAAGACGAACATCAACAAAAGCAAAACGAGGATAATGGAATGTAGTCGAATTAAGGGAATTAGATTAGGAAATGATACACTTAAAGTAGTAAAAAAGTTTTGCTATTTGCGGAGCAAAATAACTGATTATGGTTGAAGTAGAGAGGATATCAAATGCACACTGGCACTGGCAAGGAAAGCGTTCCTGTAGAAGAGAAATTTGTTAACATCGAGTATAGATTTAAGTGTCAGGAAGTCGTTTCTGAAAGTATTTGTATGGAGTGTAGCCATGTATGGAAGTGAAACATGGGGGATAACTAGTTTGTACAAGAACAGAATAGAAGCTTTCGAAATGTGGTGCTACAGAAGAATGGTGAAGATTAGATGGGTAGATCATATAACTAATGAAGAGGTATTGAATAGGATTGGGGAGAAGAGGAGTTTGTGGCACAACTTGACTAGAAGAAGGGATCGGGTGGTAGGACATGTTCTGAGGTATCAAGGGATCACCAATTTACTATTGGAGGGCAGCGTGGAGGGTAAAAATGGTAGAGGGAGACCACGAGATGAATACACTAAACAGATTGAGAAGGATGTAGGTTGCAGTAGGTACTGGGAGATGAAGTAGCTTGCACAGGATAGAGTAGCATGGAGAGCTGCATCAAACCAGTCTCAGGACTGAAGACCACAACAACAACAACAACGACAACAACAACAACATAGGAAAGGCTCACTGACACTGTCTGTACCAGCACCACGAATAATACATGCGAAGTCATTGTCAGAATTGGTGAAGTAACTGTTGAGAATATCTATAAACCTCCAGAAACCATTTGGCCAATACATGTACTACACACTCATAACCACTCTACTTTGTACTTGGAACCATGGAGTGTTGAAATACAATCGTAACGATGTAAATGGGAACATACAGGTTGTCTGGTCTGATGAACACAACCTCCACCTTGTTTCTGGCGCTAGAGATCCCTGCACGTTCCGTCTGTTGCCTGGAGAATAGATCACAACCGTGATCTATGTTTTTTATCCCAGACAACAATGGCATGCCGGTACCAGTGTCAAAGTCCTGGACCACTTTTGGCAGAGCCAACATCACCCATTGTTTCCCGAATTAGTTACAATCAAACCTGTCAAAAGATCATTTCCCAGGCCCAGATGAAACTGCTAAGAGCCGACTGGTCTACGTTTTCTGAAAATTTGAACAAATGTTTGCGATGGATCCCACCAATTAGTACAAAACATAACATGTTCATTGGAACTATACTATCCACAGCAAAGAAATATATACGGAGGTGTTTTCGAAAGGAAGATACACCTGAATGGACGGAAAAGTGTGAAACTCTGTACAAACAGTTTTGTAACAACAGTGATTATGAAATAGCTGACGAACTTCTCCAGAGTATCGACGCAGCTCATCGTATGTAGTGGACTTAAACAACAGAGGTCTTAGACTTCTGCACCGGAAGCAGAAAGGCCTGATCCTTGCAGAGAAAACTTGGAAGTGTCAATCTAGCAGACCGCACTCCCAAGGAACCAGCAAAAAACATTGTGACCGCCTCTGGAACTCCTAAGATTCGGTAACACACAGATAAGGACAAAGAGGCGTGAAGGTTCTCTTAAGCTCAAAAAAGGAATTGAGGATTCTAAAACTAGCCTGTAGACCTTAGTCAGACTAATCCAGACTATTCATCAATGAGGAAATAACGACAGATCTCAAAGAAATGAAAACGGGGAAGGCACATGGTTGTGATGGCATCCATTCAGAATTCCTAATTCACACTGGTAATCATCTAAACAATTGGCTAGCAGCGTTCTTTACGATAACCTCCAAACTGGTAACATACTTCATGGTTTGTCCGCCCCCGGTGGCTGAGCGGTCAGCGTGACAGAATGTCAGTCCTAAGCGCCCGAGTTCGATTCCCGGCTGGTTCGGAGATTTTCTCCATTCAGGGACTGATGTTGTGTTGTCCTAATCATCGTTTCATCCCCATCGACGCGCAACTCGCCGAAGTGGCGCCAAATCGAAAGACTTGCACCCGGCGAACGGTCTACCTGACGGAAGGCCCTAGTCACACGTCATTTATTTTACTTCATGATTTGGGAGAAAAAAAGCAAAGATCATAGTCATGTTAAAAGCACCTAAACTAAATGACAAACCTTGAAGCTATCGACCCATTGCTTGACTTAGCATGGTGTATAAACTTTTGGAAAGAATACTATATAACTGAATCAGCCAGAAAAGTTTCGCCCAAACTGCAGCTGCACCGACCAGGATCTCTCACTGACATGTTTTATGGAAGCAGAATTCCAGAAGAAACACAAGACTTCAGCTGTGTTTATGGATCCAGCAGCGGCCTATGATACTGTGTGGAGGCAGGGGATTATATTCAAACTTTTAGGAGTCATAATAGCATGTCCTAAAACAGGACACCTAATCAGTGCTATGGCAAGCAATAGAAACTTCCAAGTTATAATAGGTAATCAGATAAGCCGTCTAATGAAGCTTAATAATGGCCTTCCACAAGGCTTCTGTTTTCCTTGTATGTAGCATACTTGCCTAAGACAACATCAAGGAAATTTGGATATGCTGATGATTAGGCTCTCGCTGCAATGCACAGATACCTGTGCGTCGCTGAGTCTGCCGTGAATGAAGACCTACAAACTGTTGGCAGATACTTCCGTAACAGAGCTTACAGCCAAGAGGTGCCGAAAGAGAAGTCACCAGCTTCCACATTAAGAACAAGCTCGCAAACAAGGAAATGAAGGTATAATTTGAAGGGAGACAACTGTATCCACGTTATCTAGGAGTCACTCTTGACAGCACGCTCAGCTTCATGGAGCACTTGCTGAAAACTGCCGCTAAGACGAAGTGAAGAAAGAACGTCTTACGTGTTGTATTATTGCGAAATAAGGGACAGAGTGTCACCGACATGATACAGGATTTGGGGTGGACATCATTAAAACAAAGACTTTTTCGTTGCGGTGGAATCTTCTCGCGAAATTTCAATTACTAACTTTCTCCTCCGAATGCGAAAATATTTTATTGACGTCGAACTACGTAGGGAGAAACAATCATCATAATAAAATAAGGGAAAACAGAGCTCTCACTAAAAGATATAGGTGTTTGTTTTTTCCGCACGCTTTTAGAGATTGGAATAATAGAAAATTATTCTGAAGTTGGTTTGGTGATAGCTCTGCCAGGCAGTTAAGTGTGATATGCGGAGTATCCATGTAGATGTAGATGTAGATGAAACCTTGTGGCACAACGTTGGGTTCATCAGCTCCAACACAAAGGACATCTTTTCTTGGACTGGCTTACCCTGTGGCAGAATATTGCGCTGCAGTCTGGATCAACACCCATACACCAGACTATTCGATACGTAGCTCGACCAGACCATGCTTATCGTTCTAGGAACAATGAGAAACGCTCCAACTTTATGGCTGCCTATTCTCAGCCATTTAGCTCCTTATTTTTGCGCCGTGAAGCTGCTCTCAAGCGGGAGTTTACAAAAACAGCTAGCCATGCTTACCTCCCTATACATGAGTACGTCCCTTTACTCTGTACAAACAGACTTAGCTCCCGTCAGCAACGTGTGCATGGTGCAAAATCTATGATGGCCAAAGGAGCAACAACAGCAGTCCGATGGACAGAAGAAATATGACAGAACAACGCTACACCAGAACAGCTGAAAATGCCCTGCACCTCGAGTAGGCCATCAGGGTCTGAAGAGCATCGCAAGGTCTGGTCTGCACTCAGTGGGATAAGGACAAATAGTGGAAATTGTGCTGACCCAATGTACAAATGGGGATTAACGGCGTCGCCAAGCTCTGAATGTGGTGCAGATCGTACGTGCCCAAATCGATCTTTTCCTGGCGATCCGAAGGAGTTCCCGTTACCAATTTAGGCATTAGTTTTGTATGATGAGCGGTTTTACATAAGCCTGTGACCTTCTTTGCTTTGTGAATGTTGTAAATTTAATCAACTTATAAACATGAATTTCTTTTCTGTATGTAAATATCTGTATACGTATTGTTAAAGAAAAAACGTTTTCTTGTGTAACACGCTAAATACACTGGTGTCCAAAATTATAGCAACAAACCGAAATTTTGCAAGGTTGGATTTATTTTGCCACAAAACACTACAAACTGGTGTTAGTAAAGTAGGAACAATTTATAGTACACAGAACGTAAACAACTGCAACAAGCATAACGGTAGACAAAAATATTCTTCGATTTTTCCAGCTTAATGGGTTTGCACACACATTCCGACAACTGGTTAACGTGCTCAGTACTGGGTGTGGCCACCTCTGGCAGCAGTAAATGCCTGGCAGCGTCGGGGCGTGCTGTGAGTGATGTCATCAGTCTCGTGTTGAGGCAATAAGGCTCATGCTTCTTGCAGGCCTGCTCGCAAGTTTTGGAGGCTGACTGGTGGACGCTGACGTGATGCAACCCGTCTCCGCAGTGCATCCCAGATATGCTCTGTGGGATTCAAATCGGGAGAGCGAGCGGTCCACACTAGGCGTGCAAGATGTTACGTTTCCAAGGAAACACCAAGCACCTGTGCTCTGTGAGGCCGAGCATTGTCGTCCTTGAACACGAATTCTTAGCCCACATCACCTCGCAATAACCATACGTCACGATACCGCACAGCAGTTTAACCTCGACGATTCACCCGTGCAATCTCATAAAGAGGCGCTAGACTGGTCGACGCAGTAGCTGCCCACAGCATTAGCGATCCTCCTCGCTATAGGCCTCGTTCCACAATGTTTTGGTCCCGAAGGCGTGTGTCATGTGCCCTCCAGATGCGAATAATCCGTCAAGAATCACACACACTCCGGAGCAAATCGGGACTCACCAGTGAAAAGAACATTGGCTCTCTGATCGACCGTCCCCGTGGCATGTGAACGACTCTACTCTAAAGGTTCCCTTCCGTGAAGACGTGTCAGAAGTAAACATATAGCAGGTCTCCGACATAAAGACCACTCTGCCGAAGCCTTCTTTACATCGTTGGTTTTGATAAAACACGCCCAGTGGATGCTGCGAGGTCTCATGCCAGGTGCCGTGCAGCACTAAGGCAGTGCCGTCGTACTCTTATAGCGAAATAACGGTCCTCTTTCTGATGTCACACGTTGTCGGCGCTGCCTTGGTTGTTACAAACTGTTGCAACATCGTAGAAACAACAGAATGATTCGCATTAAGCCATCGGGCCACATCAGTTTGCGACTATCCTGCTCCCTTTCTTTCTCTGGTCCTCCGTATCAGAGAGTCTGCTAAGCATCTTATTTGTGCCGTACTGCACCGTCTGTGACTGTGTTCATAGCTATTGTGGATGTGGGACTACCCGACAAACACTGCCCCGTTCGATAGGTACCCTGACGTCATCGTTGATGTGGTTGCCCGTCGACCGGAATGCCACCTTCCGAGCAGAACACTATCATACGGACATCTGTTGACAATCTGTATGAATACATCGTGAATTAGACACAGGACGGGGAAATAGCGGTTTGTTGCTTTAATTTTGGACACCAGTGTAAATAAATAAAATCGTAAGGATGCTGCTAGCCTCACCGTTGACCGCCAATAAACCAAAAACACACATATATAAAATTTGTGTGTATAGAAGAAGAAAAAAACAACTGATGATGCCACAACTGTGATGGAATATGTTTGGGGAATAAACAGAACAACTAATTCTTCTTTAATTCATGATTATTTTCTGCAAGCGCGGGAACAGAGCTTTAAATATGCCATTGCGATAAATTAGGCATAATTATATGAACACGATTCAACATCGAGGGAGAGTTAACTTGAAACAGCTGGCGAAATATTCCAACTCCATCCGACCATCAGCGGTCTGCTGCAGGACGTGACGATTTAGCGCCAGATACCGCACGGGCGAAAATCATTTAGAACCAGCGTATCACGCCATGTGGCCAGAATTTCAGGACCATACATTCTGACAACAAATTTTCTCCACGGCTAGAAATCGAACCCTGCTCTTCTGCGTGACAGACGGGAATGCTGAGCACTATACTACCAAGGCTGGCGTAATTGCGTAACGTGCATACATTCTGACAACAAATTTTCTCCACGGCTAGAAATCGAACCCTGCTCTTCTGCGTGACAGACGGGAATGCTGAGCACTATACTACCAAGGCTGGCGTAATTGCGTAACGTGCAGTTGTGTACGGTTTCAATCATTCGTAGCTACTGCGGACAGCAATATAAATTTTGTAAGTACTTCTGTATCCTGTTTGCACTTTTGGCATAACAGGCGCAGACGGAGATTTCCAATCTTGTGGCAGCGTGTGTCCCAGTTTTCCAGTGTTCCTCCCCTACCCTTCCCAGATATAACTTGTGGTCACCACCACTTACAATGTGCTTACATCATTAATTATTTCATCAATTTAAATAACTTCCTTGAAATTATATTTAATATAAATTCACTATGTGGTCCAAAGTATACGGACACCTGGCTGAAAACGACTTACAAGTTCGTGGCGCTCCCCATCGGTAATGTTGGAATTCAGTATGGTGTCGGCCCACCCTTAGCCTTGATGACAGCTTCCACTCTCGCAGGCATACGTTTAGTCAGGTGCTGGAAGGTTTCTTGGGGAATGGCAGCGCATTCTTCATGGATTGCTGCACTGAGGACAGGCATCGATGTCGGTCGGTGAGACCTGGCAGCCGGCCGGAGTGGCCGAGCGGTTTTAGGCGCTACAGTCTGGAACCGCGCAACCGCTACGGTCGCAGGTTCGAACCCAGCCTCGGGCATAGATGTGTGTGATGTCCTTAGATTAGTTAGGATTATGTAGTTCTAAGTTCTAGGGGACTGATGACCTAAGAAGTTAAGTCCCATAGTGCTCAGAGCCACTTGAACCATTTTTTTGAGACCTGGCACGAAGTCGGCGTTCCAAAACATCCGAAAGGTCTTTTATAGGATTCAGGTCAGGACTCTCTGCAGGCCAATCCATTACAGGGATGTTATTGACGTGTAACCACTCCGCCACAGACCGTGCATTATGAACAGGTGCTCGATCGTGTTGACAGATGGAATCGCCATCCCCGAACTTATCTTCAACATTGGGAAGCAAGGAGGTACTTAAAACATCAGTGTAGGCCTTTGCTGTGATAGTGCCACGCAAAACAACAAGGGGTGCAAGCCCCCTCCGTGAAAAACACGACCGCACCATAACACCACCGTCTCCGAATTTTACTGTTGGTGCTACACACGCTGGCAGATGACATTCACTGGGCATTCGCCATACCCACAATATGCCATCGGATCGCCACATTGTGCACCGTGATTCGTCACTCCACACAATGTTTTACCACTGTTCAATCGTCCAATGTTTACGCTGCTTACACCAAGCGAGGCGTTCAGAAATGGTTCAAATGGCTGTAAGCACTATGGGACTTAACATCTGAGGTCATCGGTCCCCTATACTTAGAACTACTGAAACCTGACTAACTTAAGGACTTCACACACATCCATACCCGAGGCAGGATTCGAACCTGCGACCGTAGCAGCGGCGCGGTTCCGGACTGAAGCGCCTGGAACTGCTCGGCCGCACGGGCGGCAAGCGAGGCATCGTTTGGCATTTACCAGCGTGATGTGTGGCTGATGAGCAGCCGCTCGCTGGTTCAAATGGCTCTGAGCACTATGGGACTCAACATCGTAGGTCATAAGTCCCATAGAACTTAGAACTACTTAAACCTAACTTACCTAAGGACATCACACACACCCATGCCCGAGGCAGGATTCGAACCTGCGACCGTAGCAGTCCCGCGGTTCCGGACTGCAGCGCCAGAACTGCACGGCCACCGCGGCCGGCACAGCCGTTCGACCATGAAATCCAAGTTTTCTCACCTCCTGCCTAACTGTCATAGTACTTGAAGTGGATCCTGATGCAGTTTGGGATACCTGTGTGATGTTCTGGATAGATGTCTGCCTATTACACATTACAACCATCTTCAACTGTCGGCGGTCTCTGTCAGTCAACAGACGAGATAGGCCTCTACGCTTTTGTGCTCTACGTGTCCCTTCACGTTTACACTTCGCTATCACATCGGAATCAGTGGACCTAGGGATGTTTAGGAGTGTGGAAATCTCGCGTATAGACGTATGACATAAGTGACACCCAATGACCCGGCCACGTTCCAAATCCATTAGTTCCGCAGAGCACCCAATTTTGCTCTCTCATGATGTCTAATGACTACTTAGATCGCTGATACGGAGTACCTGGCAGTAGGTGGCAGCACAATGTACCTAATATGAAAAAACGTATGTTTTTGGGGGGTGTCCAGATACTTTTAATCACATAGTATACATTATTTGATAAGCAGTCGCCTTTAAAAGGAAGAAATGTGTATGTCACGCTGTTAATTTAAGAATTGTAAGAGCAAAGAACTCTCACATCTTCGCTAACGTCATAATTTACATGCTGTAAAAACTAAGTGTGCAAACACCTTTACACGTTTATCACACTTACAAGTATGTGAACTTGTAAAGTCGGGATGCTGCTTCTTTCCGCTTATGTTTTAAAAGGTCTGAAAACAGTGAAGGTAGTGGGCATATAATCAGCCTCAGATCAAGAACAAAGGAACAGGTGGCAGGAGACAGTTTTCTCTTTTAACTTTACACAGTATAATCGGAAGGAATGAAATTTACTACGAAAAGTGGGAGGAGCAAACCAGATGACAGCTGGAGCTGCCATTGTATCGTTAAGCTAGATTTCTTCCACACTGAAGGAAAATGAAAAATGAAAAATAGCAGTTCACTAAAGAAGGAAATGAGTAGAAATCTGAAGAGCTAGTGAAAAAATGGCTCTGGAAAAGGAGGCACAGTGCGTGCAGTTGATATTGGTGCAATAGACGCTGATCTAAAACAACTGAAAACCCTTAAGGCTCTTCGTTTGGATGGTGTAGTACCGGAATTTATAATTAAAAAAGTAGTTGAGATCAGAAGCCAAAGTCTGTTTCGTAAGATTCTTCGTGGAAATAATTGACTCTGCAAAACTGCCAAAGATATGGAAGGAGGTAAACGTGATTAGAATGCTTAAACCAGGGAAAACAACAGACGACCCCAATAACTTCGGACGTACCTCTCTGTTGTGCACAACCTCCAAACCCTGTGAGAGGGTATCACTTATCGAAAAAGTCCTGACAGTGGATAAAGCCTGTTTCAGGAAAAATAAGCACTGCTATGAACAAGAAGGTCTGTTGACGCTGACCACTTAAATAGAAAGAGGCTTCCAAAATGGAACGAAAACAGAAGTACTTCTATTGCGTCTGTCATCAGCGTATGAAACACACTAGATCTGGATTATCCAAGAAACAAAGTCATAAATTTGCCTATGCTGACGACTTAGCAGTTGCCACACAGTCAGAGTCATTTGAAGAGTTAGAAGCTGTTCTGAATAGCGATCTGCGTACTCTTCTTGAGTATTAAACTAAATGGCACTTAAAACAAAATCCACCCAAATCTGAAAGTATCTTTAGCTATGCATCTCAACAATAAAGACTCCATCCTCCCAAATCGTCCCGCGTCCGGCCGTTCTTATTTAGGTTTTCCGTGATTTCCCTAAATCGCTCCAGGCAAATGTTGGGATGGTTCCTTTGAACGGGCATGGCCGACTTCCTTCCCTGTCCTTCCCTAATCCGATGCGACCGATGACCTCGATGTCTGGTCTCCTTCCCCAAAGAACCCAACCATCCTCCCAAATCTGAAAGTATCATTAGCTATGCATCACAACAATAAAGAAACTAACAGTAAACCGAGTGTTAAAGCTCAGTGGAGAGCCAATTAAACATGAAAACATCCCTAAATACTTCGGAGTTAAACTTAACCATACACTTTCATACAGACAAAACCCAAAAGAAGTGACGAAAAAACTGAAATCCAGAAATTCCGTAGTAGCATAACTAACAAGCAGCTTATGGGGAAGTGATGCAAAGATATTGTGCACATCAGCATTCACCATGGTACATAGTACTGCAGGGTACAGTGCGCCAGCATGGCACCCCCATAAAAGTTGATGGGGAGCTCAGCTAATCGATAAGGATCGTAAGTGGCTCACTGAAACTGATACCCACAATCTGGCTATCTGCACTAGCCAATATCCAGAGGCCAGACGTCAGACGAAAGACTGCAGTGGAAAAGGAGTGGAAGAAGGTATCAAACCAGTGCGACCTCTTAATTCATCATCGTAATTAATCCACAATGTCTCCGGAGAGGCACTCCAGTGGCTGAGTAATCTGCAATGTATTATTTGACTCTGCCTTTTTGTTTACTCTATATTGTAACTCAGTAATAAACGTTTATTTTTTAAAATAATTCCTGTAATTCGATGATGTTATGTGCTTTTCAGTTCAGATGCGGTATCTCCTAGCAGAGTGTGTGTTGTATTTTGCTATTTCCTTATTATTTTTTTCTCATATGTTATTTGGTTCATTATGACCCATGTATTTATTTTATTTTATGATGTATTAGTTATCATAAGGCAAAGTTGTGTGTTGTCTTTGTCATGTGGAGCGAATATTTAAGTAGTGGGACAAGCTTCATTCTGGCACATTTTTGCTAGTGCGGGTTGCCCACATCAGGGGCAGGTATGCATTCAGGCGCTAACCTATTGTTCTCCTTTGATTGACAGGTAGTTAACCTATTGTTCTGCTAAAAGGATCCTTCCTTTTGATTGACAGGTCATTAACCTATTGTTCCCCCCCTCCCCCCACCCCTCAGGAAACCTCCAACCCAACCCCTCCTCTTTACTGCTACTGGTACACTGTCAGGTCTGAGTTATTCGATTAGCCCCCTCTCACTCTTATCAAAGTGATTGAGTACATAATTAAATTGATCAGTTAATTAACCCCTCCTCTGTAGTAACTCCGCCCCCCACACCCGCCCCCCTTCCCTCTCCCTCTCCCATCCTCTACCTGGAAATTGGCGGCTCTGCACTAAAGAGGAAGGCTCTCACGAAGAAAAGTTCAAGGGTATATTGTTTATTTATAAGACATTCACTTTGTGGGGGTTGGATTCCTGTTGCTCATCTGCTGTTTGGAGAGATGTAGGTCTCATAAAAAGTAATTAAATTTATCACTTTTCTTTTTTTTATTCCGATCGGACAAGGGTTTCCATCATGAAACACCTGTCACGTAATTTCACTGGAAAAACATTCGATCAAGAAACGCGCACCACCTTCTGTCCCTTGTCCACTGAACTTCACGGAAAGCCACTGCACATGCTGCGAGGAGTCAGAACACAGCGGTGGCCATCGCGCATGAAGACGCGGACATCAGCTGCCGAAACACGTGCAGGTATCAGTTCGGGTCTGGTGAGCACGAAGCGGCGGCATCCCTTTCATACATGACACCTGAGAAATACCTATCGAAACATGTGTATACTTAGAGACCGTTGGTGGTGTGATGACACATGTACTTTATACCCGGGGTCCAGTGAAATGTTCAGATAACGGATCACCCTCATCAGACCGTTCCAATGCGCAGACACTCCGATGCCGCGAGCAACCACTGGACAGACAAATACAGGGGTGCGAGCTATTGCTCTCAGGCCGCTGCTGATGGCAGCCAGCAGGTGTAAGACACGACTATTTTTGGGTATACAGTTAGAGTTCTTCGAGTGTTACACTGACATCACGTCTGTGTAAATACAAGCCAATCAACCCTCTGGGCCGCACACATTTGTTTCCAGTTGGTGATGCAATATCTCTCTACCTGTGGATACTGATGTCACAGGTCGCACTAAAGAAGTCGGTTCCAGTGCTTCCCAGAATAACATCGACTGCTTTTGTCTCTCGTGATCCTTACGGGACAGCCCGCCCATTAGTTATCAGTCCCTTCTCGGAATTGGTAAAAGTGTTAAAGTGTTACAGAAATAGTTAACTGTCGCTTTTGTTCTAACTTCATGACATCTCAGATTGTGTGAATGGAAATTCTTCTACTAACAGGACCTGTTAAAAAAATAGCCCAGAATAACACTTACTGCTTTCTCCCTCACGACTCTAATGGCGTACCCCATCCATTGCTTACGAGTCTCTTCTAGAAATTGGTGAAGTGCTGCAGAAATAGCTAACCGTCGCTTTTGCAGGAGCTTCCGTGACGTCTCAGCTAATCTGAATGGAATTCTTGTTCTGACACGACCTGTTAACGAAAATAGCCCAGAATAACACCGATTGCATTCTTCCTCATGGACCTAACCAGGCATCATGGAGTCCCTCCCTGGAACTCGTAATATCCTATTTTCAACACACGTCTCAGAAATGGTAAATTTCTCACCGCTAAAAGCCCTCACCACATCTGTGCATTCTTGTGAGAACACCGTTAATCAGAAAAGCATTCTTGTTGTTTGGAAAGAAAGCACTGTCTAAGCACAAACAGGAAAATTGGAACAATTACACTAACAGAATTCTGTCCTACAGAAGAGAAAAATGGCTGGAATTTTCGGTGTCCTACAGCTACTGGTCTGGAGATGTCCTAATGACACAGTGGCGGATGAGTGATGGCATCCACACCAGAGATGGATGGTCTGCTTCAACTTGTCTTTGAACACATGCTTTCTCACAACTTTCCATATATACCTAGCCTCCATCTTATTCGAATTAGTTTGTAGAGGCTCCTACTTACTTACATACTTCTCAGAAATGGTAAACTTCTCACCGCTAAAAGCTCTCACCACGTCTGAGCATGCTTGTGAGAACACCGTTAATCGTAAAAGCATTCGTGTTGTTTGGAAAGAAGGCGGTGTCTAAGCACAAACGGGAAAATTGGAACAATTACACTAACAGAATTCGAAGCACTGTCCTACAGAAGAGAAAAATGGCTGGAATTTTCGGTGTCCTACAGCTAGGAGATGTCCTAATGCCACAGTAGCAGATGAGTGACGGCATCCTCACCAGAGATGGATGGTTTGCTTCAACTTGTCTTTGAACACTTGCTTTCTCAGAACTTTCCATAGATACCTAGCCTCCATCTTGTTCGAATCAGTTTGTGGAGTCTCCTAAGCCCCAGCACAAAGGCCATCTTGATAAAATGAATGGAGCATTATGACTAGCTCTTACTGAATTTACCCGCCAAATTACTGGTGTTGCCAGTGTGGAAGCACTTTCCGCCTTCTTTTTCTTTCTGCAGAGGAGACTTTCAGGACGAAACACACGTATGTGGTTGAATGGAAGGACTTGATTCCAAATCCTAGACAGTATTTCTACCAGATAGCGTAACACTACAGATCTGAGAAGCCTGTGTACATTCCTTACGACCTCAATGAGCACACCATCTACTGTTTGTGATCTTTCTCAATCAACCTTCGCCTATAATCCAGTGGATATATTGCGGAACCTCTGAAATGATACAGAGACAGAATAAGTTACAAATACTGGAGAAACATCTAGTGGTCGCATGAGGGAGTTGCAACTACCAGTTTCGTACCATGTTCCTTAGCCAAATCACTTTTTAAATTCGGTGATTTTATTACAAAGTTGCACCGTCGGCGACGTGTAATCACACATTTGGTCTGATAATAGACACTCCGGCGATCACCGTCTGTATTCTGTAACATGGTATTTGTGTGGAACAACCAATTCATTCGGAGGTAAAGCCATATGTTGATTTACAAATTCAATATGGTTGTTGCAATTGTGTTTTTTTTAAACATGTATAGCAGTTTGTAAGAGGATTACATCCCTCTTTCTAAGACGTAGTGGTACCACTCGCAATAAAAACTTGAGACATGTTCTCCCATCGCTGATTTTCTCTCCGTGTTATTTCCTATCATTGGCATTCAGTTAGTGAGCAAGTACTAAATTTAGTAGTAGGGGATGCGTGATAGGTTCACCTCAAGCATCAGGCTTATAAAGAGTGTGTGTGTGTGTGTGTGTGTGTGTGTGTGTGTGTGTGTGTGTGTGTGTGTGTATGTGTTCAGATATGTGCAAAGGAAATGTCCAGTGGTAGGGAAGGTCTGGATTTGGAATTGAATTCTGTGACAGCAAAGGGAAGTCGTAAGGATGGTGCAGATATGTCTGTTTGCAGAGCCACAGCCATCAGTAGGGCGTATTTCTGATACTTTGCTCATCATCGATTGTCGTCCAATTGAAACCACGATCGTAATATTTAATTGTAAATACAGTGATAAAATATATATGTGGCTGGTTTTCTAGGATGATTCTGCCTATGCGTGCTTGGTGTGCAGTGCTGGTGACCTGTGGCAGGAATGATTCACATTTCCAGCTAATGGTAGTAGCTGTCTGAATGGAGAGATCTGTTGGGGTGCAGGAATGTAGCTGAATCAACCGTGTCGTCCTCTAGACGGCCGAAAAGCGAACTAATACTTAGTATGTGTTGGACAGCTTTCGTGATTGCTTGGAAATTTGAGAAGATCCAATATGGTTGTGTGTTTGCGCTGGACCCTTATTCCATCCCATGTAAATCGTCCGGTTGACTGCCTCTGCACATTTCGCGCCTTTATGTAGTTGAGGGAACATCGATTGCTGTGTGTGCATCTATCAGGTTAAAGATATGTGGAGGACACGTTTGCTGGTTGTCTAGACATGAGAAACACCTTGGTTAACTTTGTAAATTATAAGAATGAATTGGAATGTGTTACATCACTGACATCAGTATTCGTGAGTGGAAATATCAGTTTCCTCTTTTTTTTCCGAGTGCTCACGTAAAGGCTTGTGGAGACGGGATAAGTTACTAGCTACTGAGTGGTTTACAGCACGCTACACCTCGCTAAAGTTTCGGGTTTCTAGAGAAATAATTTCCATTGTATATCACCGGAATTATAGTATGCGAGCGATACTACTGCTATGCAAGCGATATTGCTCTGCACTTGATATCGAGAAGTATGGCGTAAATGGTGTAATATTCAGGCAAACCATGTGCAAATACATGTGTTCTTGTAATGCCAGAGTCTGGAGACTGGCAAGCAAGCAAACAAGCAGGTCATGACCAGAAATGGTGACGACTTTGAGCCAAGGTGAACCAACCCAGCCTTTGTACAACAGTCTTCGCAGTATACGTACGAGTGTCTTGTGAAAATGGCATCTGAACTTGCATATGTTCTTGTAATCCTAGACTCTGGAAATGGGTGTGCAAGAAAGCAAGCAGGTCAGGGCCAGAAACAGTAAAGCCTTTGTGCTGAGGGGGGCCGAGTTCGAATTTCTAGAACAGTTCTGAGAGTGACTTTGGTCCACTGAGGGCACTCTGGTCACGCGTTGGGAGTTGATGACCACCCGACCTTGCCGGAAATATCTAGTGCAGCGAGGACTATATCTAAAGTACATGTGCTTGTGCTGTCTGTCTTCGTGGTGGTGTATGTACGAGTGTCTGGCGATCGATGGCTATATGCATGGTGCAAAAGGGGCGATTTTGTATGATGCAGGGTACGAATTGTATGTTTACTACATTGACACAGTTGGCGGTGATATATTGTCGGGTTGGAGATCGGTTTCACACTCTAATATTTAAGCTTCCATCCTCAGGGGCAGAGCAGTGTAACTGAATAAGAGTCTTTACATGCTTGACAATCTGTAGGCCAATTTTCAGGGTTTAATTGTCAGAGTAATATGGCGATCTGTACAAAATAGTTTCACTACTGCAAGTCTCCTCTGCAGTAAGAAACAAAAGGTGGACAGTGCTTCCACAGTGGCAGCATCAGTAATTTGGCAGGTAAATTCATTAAGAGCTGATCATAATGCTCCATTCATTCACAATATGTCCTTTGTGCTGGGGCTTAGGAGCCTCTACAAACTAATTCGAATAAGATGGAGGCTAGGTATATATGGAAAGTTGTGAGAAAGCATGTGTTCAAAGACAAGTTGAAGCAGACCATCCATCTCTGGTGTGGATGCCATCACTCATCCGCCACTGTGTCATTAGGACATCTCCAGACCAGTAGCTGTAGGACACCGAAAATTCCAGCCATTTTTCTCTTCTGTAGGACAGAATTCTGTTAGTGTAATTGTTCCAATTTTCCTGTTTGTGCTTAGACAGTGCTTTCTTTCCAAACAACAAGAATGCTTTTCTGATTAACGGTGTTCTCACGAGAATGCACAGATGTGGTGAGGGCTTTTAGCGGTGAGAAATTTACCATTTCTGAGACGTGTGTTGAAAATAGGATATTACGAGTTCCAGGGAGGGACTCCATGATGCCTGGTTAGGTCCATGAGGAAGAATGCAATCGGTGTTATTCTGGGCTATTTTCGTTAACAGGTCGTGTTAGGACATGAATTTCTATTCAGACCTGCTGAGACGTCACGAAGGCTACACCAAAAGTGACCGTTAACTATGTCTGTGACAGTTTACCAATTCCTAGAAGGGACTGATACGTAATGGATGGACTGCCCTGTTAGAATCGCCACGAAGAACGTAGTTGGCTTTATTCTGGGCTATTTCTGTAAACAGATCCTGTTAGGACAAGAATTTCGATCCAGACAAGCTGAGACATCACGAAAGCTACAACAAAAGCGACAGTTAACTATTCATGTGGCACTTTACCGATTTCGAGGAGGGACGGATAAGTAATGAATGGGCTGTCCTGTTAGGATCACGAGAGAGAAAGCAGTCGATGTTTTTCTGTTAAGCACTGGAACAGATTTCTGTAGCATGACCTGTGACATCAGTATCCACAGGGACAGAGGTATTGCACCAGCAGTGGTAAACACGTACGTGCAAGGCCCACAGGGTGGATTGGCTCTTATTTACATAGACATGTGACGTCAGAATAACACTCAAAGAAATCTAACTGTATACCCAAAAACAGACGCGACTTTCACCAGCTGGCTGCCATCAGCATCGGACTGAGAGCAATAGCTCACACCCCTGTATTCGTCTGCCCAGAAGTGGATCATGGCATCGTCACATCTGCACATCGGAACAGCTCACTGAGAGTGATCTGTTAAGCAAACATTTTGCTGGACCCCAGGTATAAAGGACGTGTGTCATCACGCTAGCAACGGTGTCTAGGTACGCACGAGTTTCAAAAGGAATTTCTTGGGTGTCGTCTATGAAAGGGATGCCACCTCATTGTTTTCACGGGACCCGAACTGATACCTGCATGTGGTTTGGCAACTGACAGCCGCATCTTCAATTCATGGGGGCTGTCAGTGCATCCTGACTCCTGTCAGTAAGTGCATTAGCGTTCCGTGTGGTCCAGTGGACAGAGGATGGTGGACGGTGTGTGCTTCTCGATTGAAAGATTTGCCAGTGTAATTAAGTGTATAGGTGTTTCGTGATCGAAATTCTTGCACAATCAAAATAAAAGAAAGAAAAGAGATCGATGTAATTACTTCCTGCAAGATCTACATCTCTCTAAACAGCAGAGAATGATGAGCAGCAGAAATCAAACCCCTGTGAAGTGAATTTTTTATAAATAAACAAAATACTCTTGAATTTCCCTTTGTGAGAACCTTCCTCTCCACTGCAGAGCCACCTATTTCCAGGTAGAGGAGGGGAGGGAGAGAAGGAAGGGGGCAGGTGCGTGTGGGGGGGCGGATTTTCTAAAGGGGAGGAGTTAATTAATTGATCAATTTAATTAAATAGTCAATCAAATTGATAAGAGCGAGGGGGGCTATTCAAATAAATCAGACCTGACATTGTACCTATATCAGTGAGAAGCAGGTGGTGGGTTGGAGGTTTCCAGAAGGGTGAGTGGGGAGAGGGGGTGTGGGAACAATAGGTTAAGGATTTGTCAGTCAAAAGGAAGGATTCTTTTACAGAACAATAGGTTAAGGACCTGTCAATCAAAGGCGAGCAATAGGTTTGCCCCTGAGTGCATACCTTCCCCTGATGTAGAGCAACCTGCACTAAAAAAAATGTGCTAGAACGAAGCTTGTCCCACTACTTATATATGGGGTGTTCAGAAACATTAAGAACAGCCTGTAATAGTGTTACAGAGGAGGTTGTACTGAGAATCAGTTCTTAAGAAACAAAAAGCAAAATGATGAGCCGTTTCCATGTTAACTGGCAAAATCAAACACTTGCACATGCTAAAATGTGGTAATGCAGAGACATCTGAGGGACCATGAGTTACCACTTGACCTCCTCTGCTTTGTAAATGTTTTAAATTTAATCAGCTTATAACCACGAATTTCTTTTCTATATGTTAAATATCTATATATGTATCATTTCAGTTGTGAAAAATTTAAGGCAGGTGAGGAAAGGCCATATTTGTTGATTTTGTTGGAACCAAACGGAGAGCAAGTTTGGCGCCACTGTCTGTGCCAGGTTGCTTGAATATGCGTGCTCGACGGCCTGACTGCCGATTTCAGTACTAATTAACTCGGAAACGGCGCAACGATCGATTTTTTTTCTTAACAGTTATCTCTCAGCACAACCTCCCTGCAATGCCCTTACAAGCTTTTCTGACTTTTTCTGACTACCGTGTATATACAGGGTGGTCCATTGATAGTGAACGGGCCAAATATCTCACGAAATAAGCGTCAAACGAAAAAACTACGAAGAACGAAACTTCTCAAGCTTGAAGGGGGAAACCAGATGACGCTATGGTTGGCCCGCTAGATGGCGCTGCCATAGGTCAAACGAATATCAACTGTATTTTTTTAAAATAGGAACGCCCAATTTTTATTACATATTCGTGTAGTACGTAAAGAAATATGAATGTTTTAGTTGGACCATTTTTATCGCTTTGTGAGATGACGCTGTAATAGTCACAAACGTATAAGTACGTGGTATCACGTAACATTCCTCCAGTGCGGACGGTATTTGCTTCGTGATACATTACCCGTGTTAAAATGGACCGCTTACCAATTGCGGCGAAGGTCGATATCGTGTTGACGTATCACATATTGTGATCAAAATGCCCAACGGGCGTGTGCTATGTATACTGCTCGTTATCCTGGACGACATCATCCAAGTGTCCGGACCGTTCGCCGGATAGTTACGTTATTTAAGGAAACAGGAAGTGTTCAGCCACATGTGAAACGTCAACCAGCACCTGCAACAAATGATGATGCCCAAGTAGGTGTTTTAGCTGCTGTCGCGGCTAATCCGCACATCAGTAACAGACAAATTGCGCGAGAATCGGGAATCTCAAAAACGTCGGTGTTGTGAATGCTACATCAACATCGATTGCACCCGTACCATATGTCTATGCACCAGGAATTGCAGGGCGACGACTTTGAACGTCGTGTATAGTTCTGACACTGGACACAATAGAAATTACTGGCCGATGACAGATTTTTTCCACGCGTTCTATTTAGCGACGAAGTGTCATTCACTAACAGCGGTAACGTAAACCGGCATAATATGCAATATTGGGCAACGGAAAAACCACGATGGCTGCCACAAGTGGAACATCAGCGATTTTTAATGTATGGTGAAGCATTATGGGAGGAAGGATAATTGGCCCCCATGGCAGTCTAAATGGTGCAATGTATGCTGTTTTTCCTACGTAATGTTCTACCGATGTCACTACAAGATGTTTCACTGCATGACAGAATGGCGATGTACTTCCAACATGATGGATGTCCGGCACATAGCTCGCGTGCGATTGAAGCGGTATTGAATAGCATATTTCATGACCGGTGGACTGGTCGTCGAAGCACCATACCATGGCCCGCACGCTCACCGGATCTGACGTCCACGGATTTCTTTCTGTGGGGAATGTTGAAGGATATTGGCTATCGTGATCCCACAACGCCTGAGAACATGCGTCATGTGCGAACATTACGGAAGGCGAACTACTCGCTGTTGAGAGGAATGTCGTTACACGTATTGCGAAATGCATTGAGATTGACGGACATCATTTTGAGCATTTACTGCAGTAATGTGGTGTTTACAGGTAATGAAGCTGTAACAGCATGCGTTCTCAGAAATGATAAATTCACAAAAGTACATGTATCACATTGGAACAACCGGAATAAAATGTTCAAACGTACCTACGTTCTGTATTTTAATTTAAATAATCTTCCTGTTACCAACTGTTCGTTGCCATCTATCGCAATGCGAAAAAAGTGGTCCAACTAAAACATTCAGATTTTGTACATACTACACGAATATGTAATAAAAAATTGGGGGTTGCTATTTAAAAAAACGCAGTTGATATCCGTTTGACCTATGGTAGCGCCACCTACCGGACCCCCTTCAAGCTTGAGAAGTTTCGTTCTGTGTAGTTTTTTCGTTTGATGCATATTTCGTGAGATATTTGGCCCGGTCACGATCAATGGACCACCCTGTATATGATTTAAGTAAAGAGCACCTTTTATTATTTTAACGTATCGTAAGAGTTCAACTGATCGATAGATTTTACTGACTTCTCCATTTTTCTTTTGGGTTTGTTGTTTTTTTCTTTCTTTCCTTCGTTTTCTTCTTCCTCGCGGTCGTTGGGAATTACCGCAGGTACCTGTAGTCAGTGACGACGTGATATTATTGCTGGATAGTTTCCTTAAACTTGCTGTGTGTGTTTTTGCAGGTCCTCTGAGTAAATGACGCATCGGGAAGTGACGCAGTTCCTAACAATACAGGAGTCCGTTCAATGAGCCAGGCTGTTGCTCAATATGAGTCGTGATGGTTGGGGAACATCACGGATGTGTGTGTCCCAGTCACCAAAAACTGAAGAAGGCCGCGAAGTGGAGGAGGAGCGCGAAGAAGTGACAGCAGCGAAAGGTAAGACATCAACATATATCTGAGTTCTTGACCGTCCAAGGCACTCAAAACACTAGCACCAGATTGATTACTCCTTGCTGCAGATGTACAACACAAATTCTAAAGAGGGACGTGAAAAAATAAGTAACTTTTACTGAGCGCTGCACTACACTTTAGAGTGAACAGATCCATGACATTGCTTTTCAGCATAGTCACACAACGGTTGAAGCGTTCCGGCAGTCGCTCAGTAGATGATGATGATCGTTACGTGATTAGAGGGCCCACACTACTGGGACATCAGTCCCTCGACGATGGAAATTCGCTGCTTAGTCACGGAGCCTTCCGGGAAACACTGTCTGCACATCCTCATCGTTGGAAAATGTCTTTCCCTCCAGGTTCCTTCAGCTTGTCGAAAAGATGGAAATCGCGTCGTCCGAGATGTGGAATTCTCAATTAGCGTCACCCTCGTCTGTGCGGCCTCGATGTATATCTTGTCAGCGTTTCACTACGGCTGGATAAGACATTGCGTTTCGTCCATATACCGTGGGAAATTGACGGTGAATCTGTGTGAAATTTAGACGTTCTGCCTGCATACTCCAGTGCAGGAGTACGTTTCTGGTTAGTGCGCCATTTAAATCTCACTCGTATCCACCTGTTAGCCGTACCGCAGCAGAACTGTCACCTCAGGAAACTCGAGAAATGTCCTCCCTTCTCACAGTGAGCCACTCTCTTCCCACAGCGGTCATAGCGTGGGTCGATCTCTGTAACGTGCTCTCTGAAGGCCTTACATATTTCAACATCTTTTGTTACTCTGACTTAGTAAGGGTCATCGCCAGACAGGCTTTACCCATGTGTGCGTCTAATTACGAGTTCTCAGTGTATAGAAATTCGTGTAACCCCTAATCTCATATGCACTTCCGCAATACGCTGTCATTGTCATAATTTGTGAAATGTCCCACTGGTACTCTAAAATTTTAGGGCGAGGTTTTTAAGGTGTTGTCAGGGTGGCGGGCTCGTCCATGTTTTTCCCTACGTGATCGGCCGGCCACATCAATATTTGCTTTGCTTCTCGTCGTTTCTTACTTGTGTTTTAATTCACAGTTTTAATACACGTGTGTATTTTAACGCTATCTTACACTGTGTAAACTAGTGTAATTTTTGCGGGTGAGATTGAGGGAGAATGAATGCAATGTCATCTCAATGGCTTTCTTACTTCTTTTATTGCATTTTCTACGTTCAACCAGATTCATTTCGAATAATTTTCGTATTGGCACTGATAATATCATCATTGGGCGCGTCTAAACCTCTCTCTCTCTCTCTCTCTCTCTCACACACACACACACACACACACACACACACGCACACACACAAAACAGTACTTCACATTAATCTGAGAAATGTTCGTCAAGACTGAAGTTTTTAGATGTTTCTAGCTACGACATCCGAGTGATACTCTTGCTTGCAGTTCATGTTTGTTGTGTCCATTGTGGTTGAGCATTATCGCATATGAAAAGGAAGAAGTCACCAATGACGCGTACATGCACCAGGTTAAAAACTCACCAGATCGTTTCCAAAATGGTTCAAATGGCTCTGAGCACTATGGGACTCAACTGCTGTGGTCATAAGTCCCCTAGAACTTAGAACTACTTAAACCTAACTAACCTAAGGACTTCACACACATCCATGCCCGAGGCAGGATTCGAACCTGCGACCGTAGCGGTCGTGCGGTTCCAGACTGTAGCGCCTTTAACCGCTCGGCCACTCTGGCCGGCCAGATCGTTTCCCTTTATCAAGGAACTGTCATAGAATAGTTTCGGGTAAGATGTGAGTCCGGTAAGTCCTCGAAAGCTGGATCCGTCACGTAACGTTAGCGGCTCCGCTAAGATATCGGGGAGCTTGCTCACGACTGTTTTGTTACGTTGTGCACAAAGGAGGAGGACGAAATTAATGTTTAACGTCCCGTCGACAACGAGGTCATTAGAGACGGAGCACAAGCTCGGATTAGGGAAGGATGGGGAAGGAAATCGGCCGTGGCCTTTCAAAGGAACCATCCCGGCATTTGCCTGAAGTGATGTAGGGAAATCACGGAAAACGTCAATCAGGATGGCTGGACGTGGGAATGAAGCGTCGTCCTCCCGAATGCGAGTCCAGTGTGGTAACCACTGCGCCACCTCGCTCGGTCGTTGTGCACAGACTCTCCAGTTTACAGCATTGAGTCTCCTTTATGAGTTTGATACAAATCGCGACCCGTCGCAGAAGCACGCTCAGTGCACCTATTGGTGGCGCTTCGCTGAATTAAGATCGGTAAGGTCTCGAGCTGACGTCCTAAATAGGACACTTGCCTCATATTAAAATAAAAAAATTAAAAAAAGTTTTCGGTTTATCAGCCGAGTCAGATATTCGCGATATACTCCAGTCACTGCAGGTGAGCGGTCCAGTAGTACCTTTCATCTCCAAGCTTAGCTTGTGGTCCGACTCCAGAAAGCTAGACACTGATGGGACCTTAAACTTTAATTTTGCTAATAATGAAAATAGTAAACAGGGCAAGATGATTGATTATTTTTCACTTTCTCTTAATTTTAATGCATTACCACTGGTTTCTGAACATGTGCTGTCCCCGCCGGTGGTGTTCAAGCCCAGTTTAGAGTTCAGCTTAATTAACTTCCGGTTACTGAGCTATTTGTTTTTCTGTATGGAAGATACCTCCGTACATTTAGTGCGACTGCAAATTATGGCGATGGAAACTGAACCAGCCGAACTCAAAAAATATTTTTAGATGGAACATACCTCAGAAACGTCTTTGATCGATAAAAAAAGGAAAACAAATGAAGGTGACAAACTATTTGTGGCTACATTTTCAGTTTTTCGTCATCAGTTAAAATCGACATTCACGGATTTGAATCACAGGCAACAAGATGAAGATTAAAAATATAACTCTTATTGTATTTTGGAACGTCATAGGGCTGGGAAAAATGCTTTCTTACGTGTGTCATCTTTTACAGAAAACATTTTCCTGTTCATGGAAAACAAACGTAGGAGCACTTCTGTCGCGAAATTATGTTTTTATCCATAACATTTCAGCATTCTCATGGAAAAATGAGGACATTCACACATCCGCCATGAAAAAAGAGAGACCATATTATATTTAATACTCTTTCGCAATCAGTCGACTCTTAATTTACCATCTGAACTATACTAAACTTGTCTTTCTTAAATAAGTACGTAATAATAGAAAATGCTCAAAATTTTTCTATGGCTTTCCACATTTCACTACCGTAAATTAGTAACTTAACATTGTTATTAATAATTGGCTGAGGTTTTATTTGTACTTCGTGTTTCGAAGTAGTTTGTAGTGCTGTATTGTAATGTTGCACCCAATTTATCTTGTTTCGTGTTTTTCATATTACCGAAAAGTCCCAGAGGTTGCTGTAGGGGTTTGTCCTTACATTCAAAAGTGCAACGGACATTGCTGTGTGGGTTCGTCTTTAACTTCAAAAGTTTAAGGATTCTAATATATCTCTCACTCTAGGTGACTTTAGTGGCTGTGACGTCACTGAAGGAGCCGTTATTATACCTGAATTTGTAACGTCCTTAAGACTTTTATGTGACACTTCCGCGTAACAGATAAAAATCCACAATGGGAGGCACACACTTTATACACTGCTGTAGTTGTACTCAGTAATTTAATGCGTGTAGGGTCATATATGAGATATGCAGCGTCGCAGGTTCATCTTCTGTGTCGCCGTTTACAGGCGATGACACCTTTCATCTGCTCTCTATTCGTGCTTTGAGTTCTTTAATCCACGGCAGAAGCAGTTCGTCGTCCGCAGGCGTGTCCGTTGCGTCTCGTAGGCGTCTTTTGCAGAAGTCTGCCGTGCTTCGTCTCCAGAGGGCCTTCTCAGCACTGTACGTTACAAGTTCCCTCCGTATTTGTGGTTTTTACGGGCTTTTCTTGAAGTTTCGAGAACACGCCTTCACCGAAGAGTCAAGCAATATGTTGCTCCCTCCTACGTATATCTCGCGAGGAGACCGTGAGGATAAAAAATCAGAGAGATTAGAGCCCACACAGAGGCATACCGACAATCCTTCTTTCCACGAACAATACGAGACGAATAGAAGGGAGAACCGATAGAGGTACTCCAGGTACCCTCCGCCACACACCGTCAGGTGGCTTGCGGAGTATGGATATAGATGTAGATGTTGTGTTCCACCTACCAGTCAGTGGTTGAGTTGCACTCGCCTCGTCTCTGTCTGCATTCACGAATCATTTCCGCCATTTGGAGTCTTTATTTATCGTCCTCGAGATGAGTTGTGTTTAGTTTCCAGTCCCTTTTCCTCCTGGCAGCTTTCTTCTTTCTTCACGCAGTTTGCACAGCGCGGCAAAACTCTGTGACGAAATTATTCAAGAAAAGAGTTCTGTTTGCGTAACGTGTTGTGACAGTGCGCTATTAGGACGCACAATAATATAAAGATAAGTCCGGTACCGGGAACCGAACCCGAGCCTCCTTTCTTTGTAACGTAATAAGCTTTCATTTACAAATTAACATTGTTGCATATGGGCCTCTACATCAGGCGCCTCGTTGGTGCGCCCACGCTGACAGGTCTTTATCGGCGACGAAGACTGGAATTTGCACTCCAGTACCGCACTGGAC
Source organism: Schistocerca serialis cubense (assembly GCF_023864345.2). Lineage (NCBI taxonomy): Eukaryota > Metazoa > Arthropoda > Insecta > Orthoptera > Acrididae > Schistocerca > Schistocerca serialis. The sequence continues at coordinate 57,568,143 of NC_064647.1, read as the reverse complement.
GTCGGCTGATTGGCGACAGGCGGTCTTTGCAGAAGAATAACTTTTTATGCTATATCGAACAGATGGCCGTTGGCGTGTTCGGAGTGAGACATTTGAAAGCAAACACCCTGCAACAACTGTCGGGAGGGTACAGGCTGGAGGAGGGAGCGTCACGATCTGGGCAATGTTTGTGTGGCATTCTCTGAATGATCTCGTCTTCTGGGAGGCATAATGCATCAGTACAGGTATGCGTATGTCCTCGGGGACATGTCGCTCCTACGTGCGGTTTGTTTTTCGTCGACGCGATGGCATCTACCAGCAGGACAATGCAACGAGTCACACAGTTCACAGTGCACGTGCGTGGTTCAGAGACCACCAGGATGAGTTAACCGCACTGCCCTGGCCACCAAACTCGTCGGATTTAAACCCAGTCGACAATCTGTGGGACCACCTCGATCGGGCCGTACGCGCCGTGGATCCTCAACCGGGAAATCCAGCGCAGCTGGCCACAGCATGGGCTTGGCGAGGCTTCTCAGCCCTGTTGTACCCTCCAGAGCGTCACTGACTCTCTCACTGCATGTCTTGCAGCGGTTCGCGCTGCAAAGCTGATTACCCGGGCTTTGGACACCTGGTCGCATTAATGTAACTGGTGAGTGTAGTTGTTTTAATGTTAAAATTCTGCTTTTCCTCCCTTTATGATACATAGTATACTAATATAAAAAGAAATTATGCATTGTATCCGTAAAATTTTTGCTTATTTGCTGTCGCATAAAAAAAAATGGTTCAAATGGCTCTGAGCACTATCGGACTTAACATCTATGGTCATCAGTCCCCTAGAACTTAGGACTACTTAAACCTAACTAACCTAAGGACATCACACAACACCCAGTTATCACGAGGCAGAGAAAATCCCTGACCCAGCCGGGAATCGAACCCGGGAACCCGGGCGTGGGAAACGAGAACGCTACCGCACGACCACGAGCTGCGAACAATTGATGAAAGGAGAAAATATAAAAATGCAGTAAATGAAGCAGGCAAAAAGGAATAAAAACGTCTCAAAAATGAGATCGACAGGAAGTGCAAAATGGCTAAGCAGGGATGGCTAGAGGACAAATGTAAGGATGTAGAGGCTTATCTCACTAGGGGTAAGATAGATACTGTTTACAGGTAAATTAGAGAGACCTTTGGAGAAAAGAGAACCACTTATATGACTATCAATAGCTCAGATGGAAACCCAGTTCTAAGCAAAGAAGGAGTTCTACGCAAAGAAGGGAAAGCAGAAAGGAGTATCTAGAGGGTCTATACAAGGGCGATGTACTTGAGGGCAATGCTATAGAAATGGAAGAGGATGTAGATGAAGATGAAATGAGAGATATGATACTGCGTGAAGAGCTTGATAGAGCACTGAAAGACCTAAGTCGAAACAAGGCCCCAGGAGTAGACAGCATTCCATTAGAGCTACTGACAGCCTTGGGAGAGCCAGTCCTGATAAAACTCTACCATCTGGTTAGCAAAATGTATGAGACAGACGAAATACCCTCAGACTTCAAGAAGAAAATAATAATTCCAATCGCAAAGAAAGCAGGCGTTGACAGATGTGAAAATTACTATCAGTTGAATAAGTCACGGCTGCAAAATACTAACGCGGATTCTTCACAGACGAATGGAAAAACTGGTAGAAGCCGACCTCGGGAAAGATCAGTTTGGATTCCGTAGAAATATGGGAACACGTGAGGCAATACTGTCCCCACGACTTATTTTAGAAGCTATATTAAGAAAAAGCAAACCTACGTCTCTAGCATAGCTTTTGACAATGTTGACTGGAATACTCTCTTTCAAATTCTGAAGGTGGCAGGGGTAAAATACAAGGAGTGAAAGGCTATTTACAATTTGTACAGAAAACAGATGACAGTTATAAGAGTCGAGGGACATGAAAGGGAAGCAGTGGTTGGGAAGGTAGCGAGGCAGGGTTGTAGCCTCTCCCCGATGTTGTTCAATCTGTATACTGAGCAAGCAGTAAAGGAAACAAAAGAAAAATTCGAAGTAGTTATTAAAATCCATGGAGAAGAAATAAAAATGTTGAGGTTCGCCGATGACATTGTAATTCTGTGAGAGACAGCAAAGGACTTGGAAGAGCAGTTGAACGGAATGGACAGTGTGTTGAAAGGAGGATATAAGATGAACATCAACAAAAGCAAAACGAGGATAATGGAATGTAGGGGAATTAAATCGGGTGATGCTGAGGGAATTAGATTAGGAAATGAGACACTTAAAGTAGTAAAAAAGTTTTGCTACTTGCGGAGCAAAATAACTGATGATGGTCGAAGTACAGAGGATATAAAATGTAGACTGGCAATGGCAAGGAAAGCGTTTGTGAAGAAGCGAAATTTGTTAACATCGAGTATAGATTTAAGTGTCAGGAAGTCGTTTCTGAAAGTATTTGTGTGGAGTATAGCCACATATGGAAGTGATGTGAAACATGGACGATAAATAGTTTGGACAAGAATAGAATAGAAGCTTTCGAAATGTGGTGCTACAGAAGAATGCTGAAGATTAGATGGTTAGATCACATTACTAATGAGGAGGTATTGAGTAGAATAGGGGAAAAGAGGAGTTTGTGGCACAACTTGACTAGAAGAAGGGACCGGTTGGTAGGACATGTTCTGAGGCATCAAGGGATCACAAATTTAGCATTGGAGGGCATCGTGGAGGGTAAAAATCGTAGAGGGAGACCAAGAGATGAATACACTTAGCAGATTCAGAAGGATGTAGGTTGCAGTAAGTACTGGGAAATGAAGAAGCTCGCACAGGATAGAGTAGCCTGGAGAGCTGCATCAAACCAATCTCAGGACTGAAGACAGCAACAACAACAACAACAACAACAACAACAACAAGGTATGTTACTTATGCTTACACCCACTGTTCGACTGTTCGTCAAGTAAGTTATAAATGAAACTTTCACATAATGTTGTAAACAACACAAATGTTAATATGTCAACAACAAGTTTACAGTTAAAAATAAAAAATAGAACCCACTGACGATAGCACATAAGTGCTGATACATGGAATGGGTGAAACAAAAGAGAAAAGGTGCCTTGCATTAGGTGGAACTTTGCATCCCATTTTCTTAGCAAGCACAGAGACAACAAGAAGAACTGCACCATAAGATTGTTATTTCTGCACCAAGCCAGGTATTTCCACACTAAGCCAGGTATTTCCGTCGCAGCTCTTCAACAAATAACAGAACACAACTATCAGACTTCATAAAACCATACTCAACATTAAGTTCAATAAACTATGTTTGGCTTATAAAATAGTACCTGACTATGTAACAATAACTGTAAACAACATGTCACCAGCAGCACAGCAGACAAAACGTAAGGCAGAAATGATGTGGATAAAGCAAGAAATCTGGTCTTTGTATTCCAAAAAACAGACTCTGAATACTGAATTATACAGATTGCGTATAAAACTAGCTAATCACGTAACATATCCACCATTTTTTGATGAACTAGTATACAGGGTTAGAACATACACAGATACCATAATAGGCAGAAAACAGTCAATCCAACAAAAGAAAGTCACCAAAATGATAAATCACACAAACATCCACCAATACAACAAACACACCTTTCACAAAAGAGTGATTATTCTAAGAGACATAAAATTATCTGAACAAGAAAGCAGCCTACTTGAAAAGGGTCCCAAACATAACATTAAGCCGGCCGTAGTGGCCGAGAGGTTCTAGGCGCTACAGTCTGAAACCGCGCGACCGCTACGGTCGCAGGTTCGAATCCTGCCTCGGGCATGGACGTGTGTGATGTCCTTAGGTTAGTTAGGTTTAAGTAGTTCTAAGTTCTAGGGGACTGATGACCTCAGAAGTTAAGTCCCATAGTGCTCAGAGTCATTTGAACCATTTGACTCCTGAAGAAAAAACCTACAGAAAACTACAGAAAAAATTAACACAAGAAAATGCCATCATCACAAAATCTGACAAAGGTAATTCAGTAGTAGTCATAAACAAACAGGAATACATTCACAAAACATTAGAATTCATCCGAAGCAACAACATCACCGAATTAATAAGTGACCCAACAAACTGATACCAAAGTAAGTTACAGAACACCCTGAGAAACATAGAAACAATTTTCTCACAAACGCAGATTAAAAAAATGATACAGATAGATTATATAATGGTAAGACAGAGATTTTGGAACCAGGTTTTAAATTGTAAGACATTTCCAGGGGCAGATGTGGACTCTGACCACAATCTGTTGGTTATGACCTGTAGATTAAAACTGAAGAAACTGCAAAAAGGTGGGAATTTAAGGAGATGGGACCTGGATAAACTGAAAGAACCAGAGGTTGTACAGAGTTTCAGGGAGAGCATAAGGGAACAATTGAAAGGAATGGGGGAAAGAAATACAGTAGAAGAAGAATGGGTAGCTCTGAGGGATGAAGTAGTGAAGGCAGCAGACGATCAAGTAGGTAAAAAGAAGAGGGTTAGTAGAAATCCTTGGGTAACAGAAGAAATATTGAATTTAATTGATGAAAGGAGAAAATATAAAAATGCAGTAAATGATGCAGGCAAAAAGGAATAAAAACGTCTCAAAAATGAGATCGACAGGAAGTGCAAAATGGCTAAGCAGGGTTGGCTAGAGGACAAATGTAAGGATGTAGAGGCTTATCTCACTAGTGGTAAGATAGATACTGCCTACAGGAAAATTAAAGACACCTTTGGAGATAAGAGAACCACATGTATGGACATCAAGAGCTCAGATGGAAACCCAGTTCTAAGCAAAGAAGGGAAAGCAGAAAGGTGGAAGGAGTTTATAGAGGGTCTATACAAGGGCGATGCACTTGAGGACAATATTATGGAAATGGAAGAGGATGTAGATGAAGATGAAATGGGAGATACGATACTGTGTGAAGAGTTGGACAGAGCACTGAAGGACCTGAGTCGAAACAAGGCCCCCGGAGTAGACAAAATTCCATTGGAACTACTGACGGCCTTGGGAGAGCCAGTCCTGACAAAACTCTACCATCTGGTGAGCAAGATGTACGAAACAGGCGAAATACCCTCAGACTTCAAGAAGTATATAATAATTCCAATCCCAAAGAAAGCAGGTGTTGACAGACGTGAAAATTACCGAACAATCAGTTTAATAAGTCACAGCTGCAAAATACTAACACGAATTCTTTACAGACGAATGGAAAAACTAGTAGAAGCCGACCTCGGGGAAGATCAGTTTGGATTCCGTAGAAACACTGGAACACGTGAGGCAATACTGACCTTACGACTTATCTTAGAAGAAAGATTAAGGAAAGGCAAACCTACGCTTCTAGCATTTGTAGACTTAGAGAAAGCTTTTGACAATGTTGACTGGAATACGCTCTTTCAAATTATAAAGGTGGCAGGGGTAAAATACAGGGAGCGAAAGGCTATTTACAACTTGTACAGAAACCAGATGGCAGTTATAACAGTTGAGCGACATGAAAGGGAAGCAGTGGTTGGGAAGGGAGTAAGACCGGGTTGTAGCCTCTCCCCGATGTTATTCAATCTCTATATTGAGCAAGCAGTAAAGGAAACAAAAGAAAAATTTGGAGTAGGTATTAAAATCCATGGAGAAGAAATAAAAACTTTGAGGTTTGCCGATGACATTGTAATTCTGTCAGAGACAGCAAAGGACTTGGAAGAGCAGTTGAACGGAATGGATGGTGTCTTGAAGGGAGGATATAAGATGAACATCAACAAAAGCAAAACGAGGATAATGGAATGTAGTCGAATTAAGTCGGGTGATGCTGAGGGTATTAGATTAGGAAATGAGACACTTAAAGTAGTAAAGGAGTTTTGCTATTTGGGGAGCAAAATAACTGATGATGGACGAAGTAGAGGATATAAAATGTAGACTGGCAATGGCAAGGAAAGCGTTTCTGAAGAAGAGAAATTTGTTAACATCGAGTATAGATTTAAGTGTCAGGAAGTTATTTCTGAAAGTATTTGTATGGAGTGTAGCCATGTATGGAAGTGAAACATGGACGGTAAATAGTTTGGACAAGAAGAGAATAGAAGCTTTTGAAATGTGGTGCTACAGAAGAATGCTGAAGATTAGATGGGTAGATCACATAACTAATGATGAAGTATTGAACAGGATTGGGGAGAAGAGAAGTTTGTGGCACAACTTGACCAGAAGAAGGGATCGGTTGGTAGGACATGTTCTGAGGCATCAAGGGATCACCAATTTAGTATTGGAGGACAGCGTGGAGGTTAAAAATCATAGGGGGAGACCAAGAGATGAATACACTAAGCATTTTCAGAAGGATGTAGGTTGCAGTAGGTACTGGGAGATGAAAAAGCTTGCACAGGATAGAGTAGCATGGAGAGCTGCATCAAACCAGTCTCAGGACTGAAGACCACAACAACAACAACAACAACAGAAAAATCCCAAGGTCCCCGCCCTAAAATCATTGCCTAAGGTTCACAAACCCAGAATACCCATAGATCCATTAATAAACTTCACCAAAGCACCAACATACCACTTAGCCAAACACACACACACTCTGCTACAGACAATATACAAATACACTGACAGCAGAAATCTAAAGATCTCAGGTGACTTAATAGAAAAAATAAGAAATGAAAACATACCAAACACAGCAACATTGGTTTCATTTGATATAATTTCAATGTACACACACATCCCAACAGAAGAAACCGTCAACATCATAGAAAGAAACCTCCAACTGCAAGGAAACACACCCACAACAAACATACAAGAAATATTAGCCATACTCAGGCTCATCACAGAACAGAACTACTTCACATTCAACAACAGATTTTACTCTCAACAAGATGGACTACCCATGTCATCCCCAATCAGTGACCTCCTAGCTGACATTTTCCTCAATCAGATAGAAAAACAAATCTTTGACAAAATAGTAATACCAAAACAGTACAAAATAATATATTGGTACAGATATGTAGATGACATAATTTGCTTAACAGATGAACCACTGTCTCGCATAAAAGAACTTCATAATAACATAAACTCCATCCACCCACAAATACAATTCACCATTGAAACACAAACAGACGAAAAACTTAATTTCTTAGATCTCACTATACACAAGAGAAACAACAAACATGAATTCACAATCTACAGAATACCCACAATCACCAGCGCCATTATTCATAACCAATCCAATCACCCCATAACTCACAAAGAAGCCAGCTTCAGATATTTACTTCACAGGCTGAACAAAATACCCATGAACAAGCATGACTACACACAAGAACTGAACACGATAAAACAAATTGCACAGGAGAATGGATATGACGCAAAGAGAGTAGACAAAATAAACCACAAAATACAAAAACAAACAGCACATAACTATGAAACACACACACATACAAACACAACTCATCACACAACAAATCAGCAGGCAGTAAGCAACAAACGGCACAACGGCAAATATACTAAAGAAACAAGGACTCACCATAGCATACAGAACCAACAACACAATACAGAGCAGACTCGGAAGTAATACCACAAACACTGACAAATACAGCCAGTCCGGCATCTACCAACTTACTTGCAACTGCTGCCAATCTGTATATGAGGGCGAAACATGTAGGACCTTCAGAACCAGATATAATGAACACCTCACAGCACTGAAAAGCAATAGCACACACTCAACTTTTGCAGACGACCTGGTAGCATACAACCACCACCCAACAAACATTGAAACTGACCTTCACGTCCTAAAAACTAGCAGCAGCCTATACCAAAAATTAACTATAGAAGAAAACTACCACATCCAAAAATCAATAGCCCAAGGAAAGAGAGTACTCAATGAATACACATCACTGTGCAACAAAACCCTCTTCGCCATAATAGAAGAATTATACAAGTAACACACACACACACACACACACACACACACACACACACACACACACAACAAATCCTCTCTCTCTCTCTCTCTCTCTCTCTCTCTCTCTCCCTCCCTCTCTTTTTCTTTCTCTCCTTCTTTCTGTCTCTCCCTCTCTCTCAGCCCCAGTACTCAACACACACACGCAAACCCACACAAACCACACACCACTAAACCCAAATACAATTCAAACTCGCGCGCCTCACCCAGCAGAACACGCTACGAAACAAATGAACGCCACACAGCCACAACAACACGTAATGGCAGCGAAAACTCCGCATATGTTTTGAGTAATCGGAAAAAGTGCATTGCCACGCGAACACAGGCAAAGAGGTAAGCCTATTTACTTCGCCAACAACACAGGAGAACGCACCACAACTTCAAAACTGTAAGTTACAGAATGAAAACGTGATACAGTCTTATTTCCGTTCGTAAATGCATAAGAAACAGAAAATAAATTACGGTTTGCTGTTTGCAGATGACATGTTGTATATTGTGTAGCAGAACAGCTACCAAAATAAATGGACAATAACATCATGTAAGGTATGTTACTTATGCTTACACTCACTGTTCGCCAATTAAGTTATAAATGCAACTTTCACGTAATGTTGTAAACAACACAAGTGTTAATATGTTAACAACAAATTTACAGTTAAAAATAAAAAATAGAACCCACTGACGATAACGCAAAAGTGCTGAAACGTGTGTGGGTGAAACAAAAGGAAAAAGGTGTCTTGCATAAGGTGGAACTTCGCATTCCATTTCCTTAGCAGGTTCAGAGACAACAAGAAGAACTGCACCACAAGATTATATATATATAGTAAAGTTAAGTTTTAGAATTCATTACATTTCGTTTTCTGTTTTCCATTTTCATAGTTATTGTTTTTATTGCATTACTGTGTTCACTTCGTTTATTTCATTTCTAAAACCTTTTCCGTTTGTATTGAAATTTTGTCGAATTTTTGTCTTTCTGTTTCATGATAATGGACTTGACGGTTCCTAATCATGAGTTTTTTGGCAACGATAAATGTGGACAATGATTTTCTAATGTATTAAAAAAACACAAGGAAATAGAATTGACAGTTGATTATTTGCTTATTATTGCTTTGGTGTAAGAAGGGTGATTTTGCTTTTGCTTTTGCTTTTGATTTCACTTTAACTATTCCCAGCGAGGGCATTGGTGTAGCACCGAACACAAAACAAACACTGCACTCGGCACTGAAGGAGAACTTCACAGAAGCACTTTGACGGTTTTCCTGGGGTGGCTGGTAGGTGTGGCGAGGACGAGGGCGAGGGCGAGGGCGCGGGCGGGGGCGGGGGCGGTGGGCGGGGGCGGCCGCCCTCCCTCGGCTGGGCTCCGTCCGCGGCGGTCTGGCTGGTCGTGACCGCAGGGTGGAGGGGGGGGGGGGTTGGCACGGCCCTTTTGTAGCTCGCTTCTATGGCGATCCTCAGGAAGTTCGCGAATTCTGCTTTGTATCTTTTGGATCTTATGGCTTAATTGTTTTGAGTACGAGAGGTATTCCATGACATCTTCCTGGTTTTGTTCTATAATTGCATGCGCTGTTTGACCTAGGATCCAAGTGGTGCTTTGTTTCTTTGGTTGAGGGAAAGGTTTTATGTCCGGTGCAGTTAATAGTTCGATGTTTATCCTTTCTGGTGTACTTCTGTTTATCAGTGCCAGCATCGCTTTGCATGTCTCCCGTATTTGTTTCTTTTCTCCGCATCGAAAGCGATGTTCCAGGGTATCGTTTTCATTACAGGCCTGACATTCTCCTGATGGTCTGAGGTGAATTGCTGCTAACCTTTCATTTGTGGGTACAGTGTTGTTTATTGCTTTGTACCACTTCGCTTTGACGTTCGTATTAAGTTTGCTTTCGTGCAGGTTCAGCCACACTTGTCTCCAGTTGTGCGCGGGTTTCTTTGCTTCAATCTTGTTCCGTTTCTCTTCCCCTCTCAGTTCCGCGTAGAGCTTTTTGGTCGTCCTCGTTCTTGGGTCCCCTGCTGTGGCTAGTAGGTATCCTTTCTGGATGAAGTATTGTCTCAAGTGTTTTAATTTGTAGGGTACTGCTGATACGTTTACTGGTGCTTCTTCTGAGGCGGGTCGACACCTATTTATCAGGGCGGCTGTGAGGTGGTTTGGGTTCTTCTCTGTAATACTGATCAGACGTTGTATTAGCAGTGCGTCGACCAGGCCTACTCCTCCTTCGTGGATGCCTAGCGTGCACGTGGAGCGCTGCACTTTGAAAATTTCTCGACGCCAGAGGAAGTAATGTATTGCACATGGAGGTAAAAATAAGAGGAGTTGTCATGACGTCACAAACTTGAAGCCGATCCAAATGAAGATCCGCCATGTTAGCTACGCCAAAACATTCGCTCTGGTGGTTTGATTCCATGTAGTTGTGAAGTGTTTTGATAAAAAATGCCGGCTTGCGTCGCTTACGGGTGTACTAATCGTTCTGATCATATTTTCGTGTCGTATTACTGTATCGAATACGCATTTAAGAGCAGAAAAACGTTTGAAGTTGCGTTCCTTATGCTGTGTTGTCGCTAAAAAGTGTAACATTTACTATATAAAATAAATATCGCGTGCACACGACAGAAATAACGAAAAAGAAGCAATTGTAATCACTCGTCTGCTTATGTTTTGGGGGATCCAAGATGGCGGAAGGCCCCGCTCACTGGCTTCAAAACAACGTACAGTGTACTGTAGCGCCATCTTCCCTTGTTCTACCTCCATGGTATTGCACCTTCAACGGACCTTGCTATTTCCTTTGGCGGGTAGGACACTTGTGCTAGGAACCAAACTCTGGACAGGAGTTGCTCGTTAATGAGCCTCGCCTTCTGGAACAGGTCTAGCTCTCTATTGCCATTCGTTCTGGCTCAATCGTTCCATTTGCTAAGTCCTAAACTTCAGAGATGCTCACTCTCTCTCAGGCAAGCTGAGTAAAGAACGCCACGTCTGCACTCTAGGCAAGCTGGGAACGGAAGACCTCTACCGAGACTTCTCACAGTCCACTCTTCGCCTCGGTTTCCCCTCCAGCAAACTCACGCCAATTGCAGCGCAAGTCGCATTAATTATGCGTCGCTTCCCAGTGCCGACCAATGTCTGCTCTGGGAAGTGAACAAATTCCCACAAAATTTCCCTTCCTCTCAACTTCTGCTATTTAGCTCTGCTCAGGCCACCCATCACGATTAGCGTCCGCACAAACATCAATTTTTCCGGAATTCTGACTCCCAGGAGAGTACTTCAAATTCCTCGGTCCTACGTTCCCATCGGAGGCCAGCGTATTTCATTCTGTCGCTCTTCACCTGATTTACTTCAGGCTCTGCGGACCGTGAATTCAGCGTGAAGTTGCTATAGTCACGAACACGCATATTTTGACCTCTGTTGACCGCTCCACCGTAGCTTTGCGCGGCTTTGTCGCATGTTTCACAGAAGATGGAACGACGGACATTTATCAACAGGCGTACAAGTTCTCCGTCTGTTTCCCGGTACAACAGCATGTAGTCGGGGTCAACCACCCATGCTGTCACTCATCTTAAGGCGGCTGGAGGTCGCGGCCCGTTACCGCTTTCTCAGAACTTGAGCCGCCCTAAACTGCCTATTGTCGCTTCCCTTTGCCGCTCCCCAGCCGGCCATGGTCAACTCTAAATGCTTCCCTGGGGTAAACTAGCGTCCAGTAAATCGACTCATTTCCACAAAGTTTTCATGTCGTGTGAATTACTTTAAAATCATCAATCGACATTAATTATTCCAATACGTCGATACTATACCCTTTACAAGATGCATTGTGCCTTGTCAGTCATTTTGTTCAGCCCTACTGTTCGCTCAACGTGAGTTAGGTGATCTTTAATGACTTCATGTAAGGGGCATAGTTCTTGCCATCTTACATACTCATCTCTGTGTTTGGATGACTTTCGTATTTCGGCCATTTACTGACGCCTGTGATGTGGCACTCCTAAGGATGCTCTTAATGATTTTAATGAATGGTTCGGCGTGGCCGTATTTTTCCATCGTTTTGAATAGGAAATCGTGGCCTACGCGGTTGAACGCTTTATGGAAGTCTCTCGATATTATCGCAGCTTCTGATTTATTTACTGGTGTAATGCTGATGCAGTCTCTGTATTCGCCTATGGCCTCGAATATTGTCCTCCCCGGTACGGCACGTGTCTGGCGAGGGCTTATTATTTTTGCCATGACTGTTTTTAGTTTGTCTGCCATGCATCTTGCAGCTATTTTGTAATCTGCGTTTAGCAGCGTGATGGGGCGGTAATCTTCCACTTTCCGGGGCGCATCTTTCTTCGGGATTAGTATTATGTTTCCCATTGTGAAGTCTTCTGGCAGTTTCTCTCCCTGTATTATATCGTTGACGACTTCGGTGATCGTGTCGCCGATTATATCCTAGTATTGGATGTAGAATTCGGTTGGAATTCCGTCCATTCCTAGGGCTTTTCCAACCGCTCTGGATTTGACAATGTTGTGTACGTCGTCTTTTTCCGTGTTTGCCACCAGCTCCGCCTTTTCTGTGTCTGTCAGGACGGCCGGCAAGTCGTGGAGTAGGGTGTCTTCTCTCGCTTCTTCTCGCTTGAAGAGTTGGCTGAAATACTCGTGTACAAGCTTCAGGATCTCTGCTGGCGCTTCTGTGGTGGATCCGTCTTCTTTCTGCAGGTGTTTGATCTGTTTGTGTTGCGTCCTTCGGACTATTCTGTGTATGTGGTCAAATGTGACCGGTTCTTGTTCCACTGTCCATAAGGGCTGGCTGCTTCTTTTTATCGCTTCAGTTTGTTGTTTCTGCATGTTTACTAGTTTTGTTTTTATGCGCCTTAATTTTGCGTATTTTGAGACACAATAGGAAACTATAACACTTCTATCTGTGATGTGGAGAATAAATAAGTGCGATTGATATCCGTGAGCATGAACAGCGGTTGAACATATGGCACAACAAATCAGAAACGGAAGAATTTCGTTCCCACGAATATTTCGGTGTGCGATAAGTTGTTAGTTCGCTTCACATCATAACTACAAATTAGATGAAACTGAAACTTCCTGGCAGATTAAGGGTATACGGAACGCCCTATGCTTACAATGTTAAATTGAGCTAAAAGTTAGGAACATTTTCTCATTTGCTATTTCCACAATACTCTTGATTTTTTCACAGAACGCAGAGATATGTTCTGCTTTTATGCTGAATTATTAATTTTGAAAAAATAATGTATAGTTTTTCAGATATTTTATTTTTTGTAAATGTTAAAAAAGTTGTACATTTTAACAAGTATTTTAAAATTTACGTCCATTAATACAAAATAATTCCACATATCTTTTAATTCAGATATATTAGAAGGTCTTAAGGAACAACTACAGAAAATTTCATCTTTCTACTACTAATAGGCCCTGAGAAAATGTACCTTATACACAGAAAAACTAAAGTTACGGGAAATTAGCTTCAAAGTTTTTACTTCAGTACAAGCCTGCTCCATAGCTTGTATCATCAGAATCGTCCAACAGCTTCCTCTTGATGGCTCTGCTATGCTGTCTAGCCATCTTTGAATATACTTTTATGGCATTATCTGAAGACCTGAGCCACTCCTTGTCCAAACAAAGCATAGCTGCGGCCGTTCGTAGTCCTACACAGAGCCCCAACTTCTGCAGAACTTTGCACTCTGTTATATTGCCCTGATTGAATGATGAAACAGCATCATAAACGCCAAAGTGAAGTGTGTTTATACCCACAAACACAGTTTTAGGTAGTCTATTCCATATTTCACACACTCATTTGGGTTTTGAGTCCGGCCATGAAGACATTTCTTTAGTAGACTAATATCTGCGAGGTCTCGGAATATTGGTTTTATTTCATCCATTATGGCAGGTGATGAGAGTGATTGTGTTGTTTCTTAGTTACCTTGCCTCTGTTGTACTTGCACCAACTATCGTCTCCTTTTGGACATAGCCCATGTTGGGGGTTCTCATTGTTTGAAGCTGTATGAAAAAACAGAGCCCAGACTGCTCTTCTCATTAATCCTGCATCTGCTGTATTCTTATTGCTAGACCATAGCACTTCTGAATATGATCTATTGTAGCATCTGTCAGTCTATTTTTCCCATCTAAAGTTTTTGCATCGCTCAATTTCTTGCCTTTCATGCTAGCCCTGAGCCGCCGAAGTCTTGATCCCATCCTTTTCTGAACATGGCCAACACACTCCAGTTTGGAAATTTTCACATCGTTACCATAGGGTCTCAGTTCCTCAATTTCTTTGAAAGCCTTTGAGTCACCATGTCCAAGATAATTTATGTATCTAACATTGTACCATTTTACTGAGCATTGATAAATACTTCTTACACCAGCAACTTCCATACCACCACTTGACCCATAGTAATTTGCCATGCACTCCTCTTCATGTTTAGTTTTCATTTTCTCCTTGCATCTGCAATGCTTGGAAAGTATTGCCACATCAACTACCTTACCAGTGTCCACACTTGTAGCTGTTACTACACCATTCAGAGATGTGTGGCCTCTCTTCTGCCAGCTTTCATCAAAAGCTATGGACAAGTCTCTGCTATTATTATTTTCAACAATTGCTTCCTCAACAGCATCTTTCATGTTTTCCTGTGCCACATCTTCTACAGCAGAGCCTATTGCAATTATGTGTTTGTTAAATTTTGAAGGTGGAGGAGGGAGGTTCATCACACCGCACAACATGGCACCTGCAGCCCTGCCCTTTCCTATACACCGTAATCCATAAACCAGTCTAACGTTTATATCGTATAGTTTACCTGTACCTGCAGTAACATGTGAGAAATTGAAGAAAGTAACACTGTGTTTGCAATAACTGCACATCAACTCTAATTCACAAGCAAGTCCTACATGTAAGTTTGTTTTCATTGAAACACCACATTTTCCACATTGTTTACTGCAGACATTGTTCTCCAAAACGTCTGATAATAAAGAGACGTTAATTACCTCATATTTCGTAGTCCCAGCATTTAGTTTCTTGTATTCTTCTTCAATTCCAGCTAGTTTTCTTCTTGAAGCACTTTCCGGTGTAGTGGCAGCAGCATCACTCAATGTATCACTACGAGTGTTGAGGTTAGTCGCTACTGGGACATCAGATACTGATGAAGATGAATCAGACGAATTTTTAGTACACTTTACTTTCTTGCGCCAATGTACACACTTTCTAAATACCTTCAGACTAGGTCTTGGCACGTTGAAGGAAAGAAAACTCAATGACTTCTCCACATACGACTTTCGCAACAATGACATGGATGTACTCACAAAGGAAACAATACAAATGGTGCAGAATCTATTGTAAACTGTCTGGCAGTGTAGCCAACAGAAAAGCTAACTCTCTCGTGCTCAATTATATCTCTCGCAAGGCTCTCAATGTCAGGTATATTTCGCGTCTCATATACAAGGTGCGGAACATCGTGTGTCGAAATTATTTTAAAAATTATTTAAAATAGTTCTATTCACGTCATCCAAATATTTTATACATGGTATTAAACGGGAGAGTCTAAATTTTTCGAAAATGCATTTACCCAAAAATCGATTTTTTCATCGAAAAACTCATTCCGTATACTCTTAAAACTGTGTGCCGGACCGGGACTCGAACTCGGGACCTTTGCCTTTCGCGGACAAGTGCTCTACCAACTGCCAGGAAGTTTCATATCAGCGCACACTCTGCTGCAGAGTGAAAATCTCATTCTGGAAACATCATCCAGGCTGTGGCTAAGCCATGTCTCCGCAATAGCCTTTCTTTGGGGAGTGCTAGTTCTGCAAGTTTCGCAGGAGAGCTTCTGTGAAGTTTGGAAGGTAGGAGACGAGGTACTGAGAGAAGTAAAGCTTTGAGGACGGGACGTGAAGTTTTAATCTGCCAGGAAGTTTCATATCAGCGCACACTCCGCTGCAGAGTGAAAATCATATTCTGGATACAAATTAGATGTTTTTGAGGACACCTCCACTTTGGCTAACTAGAAAGCTGTTTCGCAGTTCCGCGGCAGTGTAATTTATTAGAAGCCTCGGCAATACGATCAGATGCAGTAGAAAATAAAATACAGCGGTGGCTATCCCTTCTTGTTTTGTCGATGAACGAGCTGTAGCGATTCCCTCAAAGAACTGACACGTCTTTGTATTTATCTTTCTAAAGCTTTATGCCGAGTTCACTCGTGACAGTGACTGCACATTACGAACATACGTATTAATAACGAAAACTTGATAAATGTTCTACAATTTATAGAGTAAAATTTTTCCGGTACTGGGAATCGAACCTTTTTTTTGTAACTATATATATTTATTTAAATATATTAACAACGATACATTAAAAAAAGACATTTTATTCTATTAACCTATTATATTCCTAGTGTTGGTTAATATTACTGTAATTTTATATGTTTTAGTTTTTATATTTTCCTTTTTCGTTTTTCTCTTATTGTTTCTTAACCCCTTTTACATGGCCATATGTCGTCTTTTTTTTTTTTTTTTTGAGGGGGTAGACATTGCAGGACAGGCATAACAGTTTATATTTGGCATCGATGCATTGATTTTGAGTTTATGTTTCTGTATGTGATGCACTTGTGATGCCACAGGCACATTGTGTATTCTGGTTTGATCTCTTCCTCTAGTTACACTGTTAAGTGGGACAGTATGAGGGAAACGTCACCATGATAGGTGGAGCAGAAGTGGAAGAAACGTTTTTTACATATACTACAGAATATACGTAAATTGAAGAAGAGAGAAAATTTTGTCATATTACATAAGAGAAGCAGAAAGGAGAGTGTGAGTACTCAATAGAATTTTATAGGCACAAAAAAAAATCTAATAATAATAATAATAATGAGTAGTTGGCACTTTCCACTAAGTAATGCTTGTTTCCTATTCAGTATAGTACAGATAATGAAAGAAAAGTTAATTTAAAAAAAATAAATGTTGAGCCTGCTGGGTGAGAGCCAGGTATCCTAGTCACTAGACCATACCGGATAGATGTAGGCTACTGTACTGAAGTCCTCTCACACGCTGACTGTACATCAACAAACATGGCAAGAGTGGCGAGCGATGTTGAGAGGGATACGATCGCAGCCTGGCAGCACCCCACTGTCCGTGCACCGCAGAGGATTTGCCGGCGAGACGGGGACCCTTTGGTGCACCGCCAGCTGCGATAATGTCAGCAGCGCACGCTCTGGCGGGCGCGCGGGTTTACACTAACTGCCGAATGGATCCTTAAGTTATTTTACTGCGACGATCTGTTTCTTTCGAGCGACGACTATATGCGAGTTTTAGTTTCTTCTTATTTTTTGCACACTGTTCCGCTACTTTTCTAATATGCTTGTTGATATTCCATCTCTACTAAATATTTTTTCTGCGTCGAAAACCAACTGTACCGAGAATTTCCTATCTGCAAACATTTCTCGGTTGCATTTCACCCTTGGACTGCCGTTCACCTTCTTCTTTTACTTGTTATCACTAAGGTACTCGAAGTTTTTTTGTATATAGAAACGCACTGATTTCCTTTTGTAGAACTTGCGTCAGTTGTGCGACTGGATTCGTGATTTCCTGTCACAAATCATCGAGTAAAACAGAAGTGATATCTGGCTTCCCCAGGGAAATGTTATAGGCCCTCTGCTGGTTTTGATGTATATAAACGATTTAGGAAACAATCTGAACAGCCCTCTTTGATTGTTTGCGGGTGGTGTTGTTATTTACCGCCTAATAAAGTCATCAGAAGATCAAAACCAGCTGGAAAATAACTTAGACGCGGTATCTGTACGGTGCAAAAAGTGGCAGTTGTCTCTGAATAAGTCATAGACATGAGTACTATAAGAAATCCGTTAAATTTCGGTTACATGATAAATTACACAAACTACAGGCTGTCAGTTCGTATGTAGTAATGCGTGTAAATTTTATTATTACTTCTTCATTTCCAGGCATATATGATCGTTAATGAGTCAGTTATATTCTGAACAATTAATTGCCTTCTTTTTCTTGCTGTATCGGTTCTCTTCTTATCCAGACCTGCTTCGCATCGTTCAAGCTAATGAACCTAAAATTACCTCTTCAGTTTACCTTATTTTCGTCTGCCTCCTTATGCTCAGTCTTACCCCCTTCCCCAATTTCAAACAAAATACTTACTTTTCCCTACTACACAAGCATTATATATGGTTGTTTACTAACTGTAAATCATTATACAGGGTGTTACAAGAAAGTACGGCCAAACTTTCGGGAAACATTCCTCACACACAAATAAAGAAAAGATGTTATGTGGACATGTGTCCGGAAACGCTTAATTTCCATGTTAGAGCTCATTTTAGTTTCGTCGGTATGTACTGTACTTCCTCGATTCACCGCCAGTTGGCCCAATTGAAGGAAGGTAATGTTGACTTCGGTGCTTGTGTTGACATGCGACTCATTGCTCTACAGTACTAGCATCAAGCACATCAGTACGTAGCATCAACAGGTTAGTGTTCATCACGAACGTGGTTTTGCAGTCAGTGCAATGTTTACAAATGCGGAGTTGGCAGATGCCCATTTGATGTACGGATTAGCACGGGGCAATAGCCGTGGCGCGGTACGTTTGTATCGAGACAGATTTCCAGAACGAAGGTGTCCCGACAGGAAGACGTTCGAAGCAATTGATCGGCGTCTTAGGGAGCACGGAACATTCCAGCGTATGACTCGCGACTGGGGAAGACCTAGGACGACGAGGACACCTGCAATGGACGAGGCAGTTCTTCGTTCAGTTGACGATAACCCTAATGTCAGCGTCAGAGAAGTTGCTGCTGTACAAGAGGGTGCTACGGGAGAACCAGCTGTTTCCGTACCATGTACAGCGTGTGCAGCCACTATCAGCAGCTGATTGGCCTCCACGGGTACACTTCCGCGAACGGTTCATCCAGCAATGTGTCAATGCTCATTTCAGTGCAAATGTTCTCTTTACGGATGAGGCTTCATTCCAACGTGATCAAATTGTAAATTTTCACAATCGACATGTGTTGGCTGACGAAAATCCGCATGCAATTGTGCAATCACGTCATCGACACAGATTTTCTGTGAACGTTTGGGCAGGCATTGTTGGTGATGTCTCGATTGGGCCCCATGTTCTTCCACCTACGCTCAATGGAGCACGTTATCATGATTTCATACGGGATACTCTACCTCCGCTGCTAGAACACGTGCCTTTACAAGTACGGCACAACATGTGGTTCGTGCACGATGGAGCTCCTGCACATTTCAGTCGAAGTGTTCGTACGCTTCTCAACAACAGATTCGGTGACCAATGGATTGGTAGAGGCGGACCAATTCCGTGGGTCCACGCTCTCCTGACCTCAACCCTCTTGACTTTCATTTATGGGTGCATTTGAAAGCTCTTGTCTACGCAACACCGGTACCAAATGTAGAGACTCTTCGTGCTCGTATTGTGGACGGCTGTGATACAATACGCCATTCTCCAGGGCTGCATCAGCGCATCAGGGATTCCATGCGACGGAGGCTGGATGCATGTCTCCTCGCTAACGGAGGGCATTTTGAACATTTCCTGTAACAAAGTGTTTGAAGTCACGCTGGTACGTTCTGTTGATGTGTGTTTCCATTCCATGATTAATGTGATTTGAAGAGAAGTAATAAAATGAGCTCTAACATGGAAAGTAAGCGTTTCCGGACACATGTCCACATAACATCTTTTCTTTCTTTGTGTGTGAGGAATGTTTCCTGAAAGTTTGGCCATACCTTTTTGTGACACCCTGTATAACTTATTTCCGGTAATCAAAAGTCATCGATGAGTATGTAACTCGGTTAGGGATGTATTTATAGATAATATGTCTTCACGAGTCATAATATTTCCATTTTCGAATTACTGTGCAACACTTTTCGGAGCTACAAGTCAATTTTGAAAGACTGTATAATGGCCGTACCACCTTCTTCAGTTTTTCTTCTGGCGGTAACAGAACGACATAGTTGTTAGGAGGAAGGGAGCAATGGGAGAGACAATGGAGAAATAAAAATAAAGTATTTTGCCTTGGACCATGATGTGTTGGTAAATGTGCCATCACCTTGTAGATTGAGGAAGCCGAAATGCACGCTATCTAACGCAGACGGGCGTGAATTCTGGAACAGGATAAGTAGTGAATTCTCATAAGAAAAGTATGCAGCTCCTCGAATACTTATCTTTTATTCTTTGATGTGAATACAGCATTCTTGATGAGACATTTCATACGATAACTATCAAACTATGTAAGGCTAATGGGGCCTTGCTAGGTCGTAGCCATGGACTTAGCTGAAGGCTATTCTAACTGTCTCTCGGCAAATGAGAGAAAGGCTTCGTTAGTGTAGTCGCTAGCAAAGTCGTTGTACAACTGGGGCGAATGCTAGCTCGTATCTCGAGACCTGCCTTGTGGTGGCGCTCGGTCTGCGATCACACAGTGGCGACACGCTGGTCCGACATGTACTAAATGGACCGCGGCCGATTTAAGCTACCACCTAGCAAGTGTGGTGTCTGGCGGTGACACCACATTCTCCCCCGCAAATCGGCGAACGGTCGTGTTATAAGGCTTCCGCCCGCCGTGGGGAGGACCCCATGTTGACGTATGCGATGAGGTGGGGAGCCTAACAACAGGCGAGGCTGTGCCACCCGCACCCGGCCATTCGGTCCGAGGGGAGCTAGGAAACGCCTGAAAACCTAGTCCAGGGTGCACGTCAACATGCAGTGTATGCGCCCGTAATGAGACAGGAGGGGCCGAAGGGTCGACCTCCATTGCGTCGGGGTACCCGACGCGCGATGACGTCATGTGGTCCGGAGCGGGCAAGAGGTCCATGGCGGAGGACAGCTGGTCACGGGAAGCGATCGGCGGCGCGTGACCCAGGGAGGCGCTTGGCGGCTGCAGCGAAGCGTCGAATGCGGTCGGCGCCGGCGGGAGAACAGGCGGCGGCGGCGGCTGCGGCGGCGCGTCGCCATGGGGCAAAATGGAAGGCATCGTCGGTAACACCTGGGGATGAGGCGAGCCAGTCGCTGAAAGCAGACGGGGAGCGGCAGAACCCGTGCGACGACAGAAGCGCAGCTGATTGAGATGGCGACGCACCTCACCAGAGGCCCCCAAAACCAAATACATCGCGCGGCCGAGGCAGCGAAGAATGCGCCCTGCGAGCCAACGCCGTAAACCTCGATAGTTGCGATAAAATACAACGTCGCGTGGAGCAAAAGCAGGAGTCTGCCGCTGCACTGGAACCTAATGCGGCGGATGCAGCAAAGACATCAAGGTTCGATGAGGACGACCGTGGAGCAACTCAGCCGGCGAGCGACCATCTCGGGGCTGAGAGCGATACGAAGACAAAAAGAGCAACAAGGCGACCTCCCGAGAATGCGACTCTTTCAATTTCAACATCTGTGACTTGAAAGTCCGGACCAATCGTTCAGCGGCACCGTTTGACTGAGGCGAAAACGGCGCCGATGTCAGATGTTGAATACCATTGGCCTGGCAGAATGACTGAAATTCTGCGGACATGAATTGTGGGCCATTGTCGGAAACAATAGTCTGCGGAAGACCTTCAATGCAAAAGATAGCAGACAATGCTTGGATGGTGGCAGAGGACGTCGTGGAAGACATCCGGACTACAAGAGGAAAATTACTGAAGGCATCTACCAGAACCAACCATCGAGCATTCCAGAATGGACCAGCAAAATCAATGTGCAAGCGTTGCCAAGGGGAAGTGGCTTTTGGCCATGCAAAGACTTTCCGCGGCGGTGCGGATTGTTGTTCGGCACACGCCATGCAAGAAGAACACATATTCGTAATCGCAGCATCGATTCCGAACCAAGTACAGTGCTGATGAGCAAGTTGTTTCGTTCGCACTATACCCCAATGTCCTTGGTGAAGAAGCCGTAAAACAGAGGACTGTAACGAACGTGGGACCACGACTCTGGACTGATCATTATCAGAACGCAACAACAAAACACCACGTCGAACAAAAAGTCTCTCCTTATGAGCAAAAAATCGGCGAACCAACGGATCCTCGATCCGAGACTTTGACAAAGGCCATTGCGTAGCAACAAAACGCAAAACGGTAGCAAGGACCGGGTCAGCAGCTGTGGCTGTAGTGACACGACGAAAATCAATCGGAAACGATTCGACCACTTCATCGGTTTCCGAATCAATGAACATGCAAGCAAGTTTGGAAGAATCGAATGCTTTATCCTCAGCAACAGGCAAACGGGACAACGCATCGGCGTTTCCGTGCTTAGCAGTGGACCGATACAAGATATCGTAGCGGTACTGCGAGAGGAAAATAGACCAGCGAATGAATTTCTGCGCTGTACGCGGAGGTACAGGCTTGTTCGGATGAAAAAGCGATATCAAAGGTTTGTGGTCTGTGATGATGGTAAAGTGACGACCATACAAGAAATCATGGAACTTAGTAACACCAAACACGAGAGCCAAAGCTTCTTTCTCTATCTGTGAGTAATTTCTTTGCGCAGACGAGGGCAATTTGGACGCAAAGGCAATAGGGCGATCATGCGAGCCAACTTTGTGCGCAAGCACAGCACTGATCCCGAAATCCGATGCATCTACCATCAACAAAAGGGGTTTCTGGGGATCGAATGGCGTAAGGCAAGTATTAGAAAGCAACGCCGATTTCAACTGGCGAAAGGCACGTTCGCATTCCGTCGTCCAGACGAACGGAACACCCTTACGGGGTCAGCTATGAAGCGGAGCTGAAATGGAAGAGGCATTGCGCACATTCACTCACACCTTGTGATTCTAAATCGTTTAATGTTCTTGCGACCTCATCACGCAATGCGTGGGGAACATTGCGCGCTCTGAAAAATTTCGGTTGCGCGTTTACTTTCAGTTCCAAATGTGCTTCATAGTTCTTAGCGCAACCAAGGCCCGGTGCAAAAATGTCTGCAAATTCTTCACATAGCCGAGCAACACTGTCTGAAGGCACAGTCTGATTCACTGATAGGACCTGATTTACTATAGACATGTTAAACAACTGAAATAAATCTAAGCCAAACAAGTTCACTGCAGTAGAAGAACGAAGAACATAAAATGACACAAGTTTTGTTTGTCCCTTGTATGTTGCAAGAAGGCTGCACTGTCCTAACACAAGAATTTTCTGTCCTGAATAACTTTTTAACTGAACATTTGCGGCACGCAACGGAGGTTTGCCCAGTTGTTTGTACGTGTCGTGATTGAGCAATGAAACTGCAGCTCCGGTATCGAGCTGGAATGGAATGACCTTGCCATTAAAGTCCAAATCTACAAAAAGTTTATTGTCCTGCTGACGACAAGAGCGACTGTCTCGTGCTATTTGAACTGATACAGGTACAGCATCACTCGCTAATTGACGTGATTTCCGGCGACGTCGATGCACACTTTTTGTGGGACGAACACAGTCACTGTTAGAGAAAGTGGCACTGGACGAATCGGAATGAACTACATGAATGTCCATGGGCGAAGGTCCATGAGCCTGAGTGTCCTTGGATCGATTCCGGCGCGAAGCAAAGGGCCTGGAATGATTATGATTGCCTGATCTGAGCTTTTTCTGGCAAACACTTCGAACATGTCCTGTCTTATTACAGAAAAAGCAAATAGCTTGGCGTGACGGGCAATTCGCACGCGAATGTCTAGTTGCACACCGCAGGCATGATTTCACTGTATTTGTGTGTTGGCGCGGCACACCTGGTTTATAGCGTGGCGGCAGCTGCACGGACGTGTGTGAGGGCAGTTTACCGGGCCGCGTAGCGCGCCCGGCGGGCCGGTTAATGTGACACACGGTTGGCGAAGGTGCAAATGATTCCTGAGCACAGTCAAGTGTGTCCTGTCTATCCAATATGTCTATCACTTGTTGAAGGGAGGGATTAACTAGTTTCAAAATTTGCTCCCGTATGCGAACATGAGAAACGTTCTGTGCAATTGCATCACGCACCATAGTATCTGAATAAGGAAGGCCACAGTCACATTCAAACGCACAATCGCTAGTAAGGACTTGCAAAGTTGCAACCCACTCCCGATTAGTTTGACCGGCCGTACGTTTTGTACGAAAAAACGTATACCTTTTTGCAACGACATTTACTGTTTCTTTGAAATAGGCGTCCAATGCCGACAAAATTTCATCGTAGTACAGAGTTGCTACGTCGCGTCGGGGAAACAATTTCACTATCACACGGTAGGTGGACACACCTACACACGCCAATAAATGAGGCTGCCGCTCGTTACCTTGAATTCTGTAGGCAGCGAGATGAAATCCAAACTGGCGTGACCACTTGGTCCAGGATTCCACGTCTGGGTCGTAGGGCCTAAAAGGCGGTGCAACTGCGAGTTGTGGCTGCAGTAGCGGTGAAGCGGCGGCTGCCGCATCGGTGTGAATGGCACGTTGATTTTGGACGAGCTGTCCAAGGGCATCCAATAACGCCTGCGTCTGCTGATTCTGCAAGCGATAAAATTCGGACAGTACATCTGGAGATTGTGGCGAAGCCATGACACAAGTAAATTAATCAATTAGAAAGAACAAGACCCTTTCCGTTGTCTCGTCGCCAACGATGTGTTGGTAAATGTGCCAACACCTTGTAGATTGAGGAAGCCGAAATGCACGCCATCTAACGCAGACGGGCGTGAATTCTGGAACAGGATAAGTAGTGAATTCTCATAAGAAAAGTATGCAGCTCCTCGAATACTTATCTTTTATTCTTTGATGTGAATACAGCATTCTTGATGAGACATTTCATACGATAACTATCAAACTATGTAAGGCTAATGGGGCCTTGCTAGGTCGTAGCCATGGACTTAGCTGAAGGCTATTCTAACTGTCTCTCGGCAAATGAGAGAAAGGCTTCGTTAGTGTAGTCGCTAGCAAAGTCGTTGTACAACTGGGGCGAATGCTAGCTCGTATCTCGAGACCTGCCTTGTGGTGGCGCTCGGTCTGCGATCACATAGTGGCAACACGCGGGTCCGACATGTACTAAATGGACCGCGGCCGATTTAAGCTACCACCTAGCAAGTGTGGTGTCTGGCGGTGACACCACAGACCACATAATATTGGTCTTCCACAATGGTGGAAAACTTCCACATATGCATTTACTTTTTGAACGACATGACTTGTTTTTAATGGTACTACATGACTGAAATAATGCGTACTTAAACTGTGTCACAGTATGTGATGGAGTACTTAATTTCCTATTATTTCCCTTTACACAGATTGACGAAATGAAGTAAGGAATAACATGAAGAGTAACAGTTAACAATTTTAGTTTTACATTTTTACGTAGCCAAGAGGAGATATGACATGCTTATTACCATAAACAGTGACTTAATATACAAAATACTCGTTATAGTTCACTGCTTCTATTGCCAAGTGTATAGTTTACACTTGATGAGATTGTAACACGGTAATAAGTTGATTTTGTTTTAGTTATACGTTGAAATAAAATTAAACTAACTGTAAAGTGACAGTGAGTATAGTGTACGAGCTGGTGGTTAGTAGGAGAGAGGAAGAGGGATGAGAAGTGTGTGTGTGTGAGAGAGAGAGAGAGAGAGAGAGAGAGAGAGAGAGAGAGAGAGAGAGAGAGAGAGCCTGTGAGAGAGGAAAAAGGGGGGGGGGGGAGAGAACACGCAAGATGGAATGAGGTTTACAAACCTATAAAGCCATTGAGGAAAGGGCTACTGTTGATTGAAACATGTATTTTCCAACAGACATGCAGGCAGGTAAATGCCTCGGAGAATATGCTATTCAGACAGAACTACACATCATTTTGATCTGTAACAAAGTTGCGCCGTGCAAGATATTATACATATTCCCTTTACAAAGGATGGGGCTCCTCCACACCCATACCAACGTGGTGACCAAACCAACAGTTCTACTGTGACCTCGGTATAACATGTTAGTTTTTGAATCAGGAGTCACACGATGCGGGCTGTGATGTTATCCATGCGTCTGGGTAAGATTAGTCATTTACATGGTCGATCAGGAGATAGAAAGTTGACGAAAGCTATCGAAGGTTAGCTGTTCTAAGGGCAGAGGAAGAAAAGTGCCAAGGGAAAGAAATACTGCGGCAGTAGTAGCGGCTTGCTAGCTGCGACAGTGCATGCAAGGTGAGGTAATGTTAGTGTAAGGTATCGTCATCGTTACCTATGTTGCTGCGTGTTCGTCACAGCTGGGTCAGTCAGGGTGCTGCAGCTGGGCTCCTGCGGATTCTCCTGGGCCTGCTGCAGTGGCTTCGTCGCTGTAACAAAGGCATTCAGTGCGGCAACGCTTGCGTTGCCATTGCGCCCTCTGCTGCGCCGTGTCGTCAGTGACTAGGCACAGCGTCATCAGGCTGGTGCCGCCGTTCGGTGTCCTCCACTACTGCTCGGCGCAGCTCCGCTTGTTCGCCGAGGTGCGGCGCATCCGCGTCGGAGAAATGCACGCCGTTCGCTCTCGCTTGCGCGATGAAGGCTGCCTCTTGGCTTCTCGGTCCCTTGCGGGGGCCGCCCCCACGGCGGTCGGCGTCGCCGCCGATGCCGCTGGGGTGGCGGTTGTCTTCTTTGCACCTTTCACCCGCGGTGCTGCTGGGGCAGGCCCGCGAACGTCCTTCTCTGAGGTCGCAGGAGTGTTCGCAGGGGTTCGAATCCCCTTCTGCTGCACGGAGAGCTCGGGCGAAGACTGCACGCAGTTGCCTCGAGGCCTCTTCCTTCTCTGCAGCCACGGCGGCTGCGAAGGCAGCCCTCTCTGCCGCCGTGACGGCTTTGAGGGCTGCAGTGGCCTCCTTCACGGCGGTGCCGAGTTCGAGACCACAGTTCGTCTCGGGAGCGCGAGCTGCATCCCGACTTCCCGCCTCCGGGCGGTCGTCCCCACTCCTGGCAGGTGGAGGTGGAGCTCCCTCAGCTGCGCCGGGCTGGTCTGCGCCCTACGTCGTTTCCGACGTCTTCTTCTCTTCTCCTGCTGCGTCGGCGCGGCCGCGGCCGCCTCGCCGCCTCCGGCACGGCTGCGGCTCGAGAAAGCCGGGCAGCGGCGCCAGCTGGCGACTTGCAAGCCACTACACCGGACGCAAGTCGGCAGAACGTTGCTGCCGCGGTCGCAGGCGCGGCTGTCGTGCTCGCCGGAGCACTTGACGCACCGCGCCGCGTTGCGGCAGTACTTCGCGACGTGGCCCTCGCCCTGGCACCTGAAGCACTGGGGCCGGGGGACCGTGGCGGTCGGGAGAACTTCTGTCGTAACCGGGAAGCCCAGCAACTTCTGCAGGTTGAAGATGTCGCTCTCGCCGTCGGCCGTTGTCACGGTCACGCCATAGACCGGCGCCCTCTTTTTGTTGTTCCGGTTGTGGAACCTTACGGTTGCATTGCCGAACCCGGCTCGCAGCAGCCCTCCCCGGACCGCTGCCTCGTCACAGCACCGAGGTAACCCCTTACGCCGTCGGCACACGGACCGTGCTGTCGAACGTTAACGTTGAGCATGCCGAGTTCAACGTGCTGCTGAACGCTCTGGAATGATGCGACTTGTGCACACGGTACGTAGGCCCCAACGTGGTATACGCGATCGCAACGCACTCCAGCGGCAGTTGAGGGATGTTTCTAGCTCGTAAATCACACTATTTACTCAACGGGCGCGCGTAAAATTCCCACGTTAGGTCTATTAAAACGCACATTTCCTCCATCGTCCACGAAGAGGAAAGTACCATATCCAATCAATAAGTACACAGGCTTACAAAAGTTCCATTACAAACAGTGCGGTACAAATTTGGAATACTTCTCCGGATGAGATAAACATTATTTCATCATTCCCCCATTTTAGTAAAATCCCAAGGTCACTCTTACTTGATCACTGTTTCTACCCAGTAGCAGAATCTTTGTAACATGCGAATTACGAAGCGTAAAAGAAAAAGGAGCAAAATATCTTTATACAAGCAGCGCAAGGTGTCCTGTAGATTAAGCCAATCGAACAAACTCATCCCTCAAAAAAAAAAAAAAAAAAAAGGTGAACTTATATTTACATATCGTCAACTATTATAGTATATACTTATATTAAACTAGTTATAAAGTACCAGAACCTAATAAAAACGCGAATGTTAGGAAAAAAATTTGGGAGTATCAAGAAGCGAACCACGGCCCTAATAAACAATTTTATCGAAGACAGAGACGCCACTCATTACGCTTTTTTTTGTTTTGTTTTGTTGATCTCATTTTGTTCTAGATTGTTCGCTGAATTTGTTCGTGGCGGAAGTCCGATGAGGCCTGTTCAGGTTGATCGTTGATTCGTTCACTCAGTTTTTTTGTTACAGAGGGTAGCTAAGCCCTCTGACCGAACACGCTGAGCTACCGTGCCGGTAGCTAAACCAACACTACATCCCTTGCACCAAATCATAGCTTGTTAGGCCTTTCTGAAAGCCTTATTCGTAAGTATGTTACGAATTGAAATTTAATTACAAGAAATTGTACCAAGAACAATGCGTTTTGGGTGGATCTTCAGTGTGTTGCTGCCTTCAAATAGCCTACTCTCATAATACGCAAGTTACAATAATTCTTTTGTCACGAATATGATATTTCTCATTATTTTATTGTAATGAATCACACAGTTAACAACGGGTTTTTCAGTGATTCTCAATTTGCTGGTGCTCAGAATCGGCATATATACATATAGGCTTGAAATGAATGGCAATATAGCGCACCACAACTCTGTACTGAAGGGAGACGGCGTGCATGTGACGTAGGTGGCGTTGTCATCTCATTGGTCAACGCTCAGACGCACGCTCAGAATATCTGACATGCTAGATATTGCTCTGCACGTTCGGAAAGACTCCCGAACGTGCTGTTCCACGCTATGACGTCAGAAACTCGGCACACTCAGCGCTCAACGTTCGGATGCACGGTCCGTGTGCCGACGGCTTTAGGAGTGCCTCGGTCGTCTTCTTCCTTCCAGCTGGAGGTGCCTTCTCGCGCGCTGGCGGCGCGTCGACAGTGTGGTCGGCCGCGTTTGCAGCTCGGACGCAGATCAGCGAGTCTGCATCGACAGACTCGTAGACCACCTCGTCCCTGCCGCAGTTCGTCATGGTGCCGAACAGCGCTGTCCGCCCGCCTTTGCACTTGACGTACAGTGGGGGGACAGGCCGCGACTCGTCTTCTCGGGAGTTCCTTGCTCGGTCGGCACACTCGGTGAGTTGCACAACAGAACGACCCTTCGTAGCAGCAGGTTTCCTCTGCGCGTTCTTCTTTCCCGTGCTGCGGGGCGCAGAACACGACAATCTGCTGGCGTTGTAAAAGCAACACACGACATTTTGCTTCCGGCGGCGCCCACAGCACAGAAACCTCTTCACCAGCTCACAATGGCCGAGTGAGCGTAGCTCGCAGGGCAGCGATGCGCACACCTCGCTGGCTCAGGCCGCTCTGCCCACATATTCCCAAACAAGAAATGGAAGACTG
The DNA here is from genome assembly GCF_023864345.2 of Schistocerca serialis cubense. Lineage (NCBI taxonomy): Eukaryota > Metazoa > Arthropoda > Insecta > Orthoptera > Acrididae > Schistocerca > Schistocerca serialis. Next base: position 57,538,854 of record NC_064647.1, on the reverse strand, counting down.
TTGCGCTGAAGGTGCGATTGATGTGCAAAACATGAAGAAAAATCACATTACTGTATTCTTACCTTCAGTATCAGAACGCTTCCATGGTATATCAAGGCAAGTTTCACTCGCTTGAACGTGATGTCGTAACTCACCTGTTTCTACGGGTTATTATGTTAAGATTAGAGTCGCCACCGACTCTAACCATAAAACTAATCAAAAGTTTGGCCGAATCGGAAAATAAATTAAATTGATCACAGTCCAAAAACTCATAAAAATGTATATGTCGTGATTTCGCTCATGGGGGATGCGATGTAATTAATAATATTGTCCGTGAACTGTTAACGAGAATCAAACATTTAAAATAAAATAGAAAATGTATCAACACTGTGCATAAGATCAGCTTCCAGCAACACACCTGAAAATAAGACTGAATCTAAAGCATTTGTTTTAAAGTAAAAGGGGAAACTAATCACTGGACCTGTGCGTAAGGAAACGCGTTGGATGTGCTAATGGGAAAGCTACGAGGTGAGTGGCTTAGGTGCAAAAATGTAACCTTGGAACACAAGAGAAAATTTTGGATAAAATCATTTATTCCTAAGACATGGATGTGAGGCATGTACACAATTCGTGATAACATTAATTCCTAAAACATTAAAGAAGAGCATCGAAACACACACCGTTATAATCTACACCTAAAATCATTGGTGTGAATGATTCATACAACTGCTGTTGCCTGTTAACTGATCGCAATAACTCGTGAAACGGTACACGTTTCGCAGTACACCCGCGTGCCCACGTGGTTTGTGGAGACGCAGTTTCCAGGAATCGTGGCCAAGTTGCAACAATATCTCATCACACAATCATGAACAGCTAACATTCTTTAAAACAAACATGAGACCGGACAGTTAGTGATGACGGTAGCCCAACAAACTCTAATGTTCAACCACGTGGTCTGCTCCCCACGGACGAAAGATAAATACAGCAAGGAAAATTTACGAGAAGGCAAAACTATAAATATTTAGAAAGGTGAATGCTTATACAGGCACAGCTGAAGGCAAACAGACATTCATACAGAAGCGAGTGCTCACTTCTTATCGACACCTTTGTGTGGCGCTCTTCCGGTGGATCCAAGTCTGCTATAGAAATTTACTAAAAGAAAAATCTCCCAAAGTTTTGCATTCCTTGCTGCGACAAGGCAAAGCAATCTTTCAGAGTTGAAAAGCGAGACCAAAAGCTAACAGCTCTCCTCTCGCCAAGTAACAGCGCGCCACGCGGTCAGTCTAACTCACCCTTCTTCGACTGGAGCACAGCTGTGGACGCGGCAGACTGCCTCCCTTTCTCTTCTCCAGCCTCCTCCACGCTCTGCGTGGACCGGAAAACCCAAGGATGCCATTTTCGCCACCAACCTAACGCAGGTGGATTTCTCACAAGTAGCGCAAACCTCTTTGCCTACTTGACCACTACGAGAGTTGGCTATTCTGTACAACTGCTGCTGAATCTGTACGACTATCGCAGTCTTTCTGCAGCAGACTACGCCACCGTCTAGCAACTTGACACACAACAACATTCATTCAGTCAAACCACTATGAGAGTTATGAGAAAAGAGAAACAAGGAAAAGAAAGAGAAATGCTAGTGAAAATGGGCTACCGGACTAATGAAATGTGGCTACAGGACCCTTTCAATGTCTTATATACCAAACCCAACACACTGTTTCGAATACCATCGCTTGGGCACGCCACTTGTGTAAGGGAAAATCGTCTTGCTGTATGCGTGGTATGGTCGCCCAGAACTGTTTGTTTGTCACTGTCCTACGAAGTGTGTTAATTTTTTTGTGGATCACACTCTCTGGAGTAGAAACTACAGCCTGTACTTTGAAGAAAGCAAGGTACAGGAGCAACAAGCACAAAAAATTGTACATCACATGGCGGTGCAAAAAAGATCCATAAAGCAGTGCAGCCTCCAGTTGTTACTATTCGTTTGCTTCAAGTCTCAAGAAGCCTATTCAGAAAACCGATGCCGTTACGTAAAACGTTAATACAGCAGCGCTGTCATTGGTACCTGTACTTGTAAGTTCTGCTCCAACAGTACCGTTACTACGAAGCCAATACCTCCCCCCAGAACATCAAAACATGCCGCGAATGCTGACATTGTAGAGCATCTAGCACTTCAGCAAGAAGACTCCAGTATACAGACAAGCACTGGTGTTGCCACTGCCACCAATAATCCTCCGAAGTCTCATCTGACTAACAAACCAACAGGAAATCTTCATCATCCGAAGAAGACAGCCCATAAACCGTCAGATCAGGCAGATCTCATTCTGTCTGATAGTTCTAATGATTCCGAAGCACAAACAATGGAATACAAAGCCTGCCTGACGTAACCATCTGTCCCCACGACTGAGCCTCCAACCGTCGCCGGATCCCCACGACGCTGGAGAGGTTGTGTGAAAGGAAAAAAATCAACACTAAAATTGATTACATACTGTAGTTGAACACGAATGTGATCAGAACGCATGTGGAGGAATGATGCGAAACTTTCAAACAGTATCGAAGGATATCTTCCTAGACGTTTATTATTTCGATGTGGGAAACAGAAAAATTTCCCAACTCGTGAAACTGTGTAAGAAAGGCCGTAAGCGAATGGTCAACCTTCGTCTGGTCTGTATATTAGGGACCAGGCAGCTCCTTAGCCACTATGAGTGGATTCAGGAGGTGTCAGTCCATTGTCAACAACCTGACTCCTAGCGATGGCTGTCTACAAGGCACAAGTGCAATAGATTCCGAGATGATTACCTTATAGAAAAACTCCGCCGACCATCCTCATGCTACGAGACTTCCACGCCCATAACGTATTATTTTTGTTGTAAGTGAACACGCAACCACATTTACCTGTGTTACAATTCTAGCTTTTCCTCCTGCATTACTTGTGTTTTAGTTTTGTTTTAGAACGTCTGACCATATTTACACTTTCTTAAACGATGTGAGGTGATGTGATTGTGCGGGTGACGGCGAGTGAGATTGGGGGAGAGTGAGAGAAATTTTATGTCAGATTGACTCTATCTTGTTTTATAACATTTCATACTTTTTAACCACATTCATTTTTACTGATTTTCGTAAGGGCGCTGATAATCTCGTCAATGAGCATCACTAACCACAAATACTTATGGGTAAAACTGTGTGTATATTCAAAAACAATAACTTTAAAAAACCCTCTTGGAAGCCACATTTTAACATGTTTGGGCAATAAACAAAACGAGAACTGTGTTCTTTGAAGGAAGTTGACTGGTTGATTAATTTGGACGAGGGGACCGAACAGCGAGGTCATCAGTTCCGTAGCATGAGGGGAAGATGGGGAAGGAAATCATGGTTCCTTTGAAGCCTGAAGGGATTTAGGGAAATCACGGAAAACCTAAATTAGGATGGCTGGACGCGGGTTTGAACCATCGTTCTCCCGAATCCGAGTCCAGTGTGCTAACCACTGCGCCATCTCGCTCGGTTGAAAGAAGGCAGACCCTCATTATATCCTGATTATTTTCTACATGCGGGGAAACAGAGCTTTAAATAAGCCATTATGGTAGACTAGGCATAACGTCATGAACACAAATGAACATCGAGAAAGTAAACTCTGAACAGCGGACGAAATAAAGCGAAGAGTTGCTCGGCCACTCCATCTGACCATCAGCGGTCTGATGCAGCACGTAACGATTTAGCGCCAGAGAGACCGCTCAGGCGAAAGTCGTTCAAACCCGGCGCCATGCCCAGATCTTCAGGACCAAACACTCTGAAATGAAAACCATCTCCCCAGGTGGGAATCGAACTCGGGTGTCCCGCGTGACAGACGGGGCTACTAGCCATTATACTACCGAGGATTGCGTAAATGTTCAATGTGCAGGTGTACAGTTTTAATTTTTCGTAGTTATTATGGACAACAATATAAATTTTTAAATTGTTTTGTGTACTGTTGACAATTTTGAAATCTCAGGCACGAATCAAGATAACGATTCTTCAGGGAGGCTGCGTCTCGGTTTTTTTTATCTTCCTTCCCTCTCCCCTTCCAGATATAACATGTTTGCAGCAACGTGTTTACGTAGTTGCTTAGTTCATCACTGTAGCACAACGTCAGTTTCAGGCAAATAAATAATTTGAAAAGCAGTCGTCTTTAAGTTCGAGAAATGCTTGTCTCATGCTGTTGACTTAAGAACTATAGTAGCAAAGAACTCTCACATCTTTGACGATGTCATAATTTACAAAATGTAAAAACTATCTTAGCAGTATGGTTGTGAACACAGGTCTGCACACTACAAGAAAGTGAACACCTAAAAGGAGGGATGCTGTTTCTTTCCGCCTATCTTCGAGACATTTTGTCTTTCTGTTCTTATTTCTTAGTGTCTCATGTCTTACTCCACTCCTCAGGTTTGCCGGTTGCACATGTGGACTCATGAGCCGTGTCAGTAGTGGCAGAACAGTTCAGGCAAATCCTGGTGAAGGTGTCTTTTGTGTACATAGTTCCGCGTAGTCAGTGCGTACACAACTTTCCCAATAGAGCGCGCCCCGCTAAGCACAACAGTGCAGACGCAGCGCTCGTCCGTCTCCGCACTATGAGATGGTGCTGCCTTAGAGACGGACCAAATTCTGCTTCCGCCGATCCGCATATTAATATGTAACGCAGCCAATGAGATTGCTGCTAACGTAGAACCTTTTCTCCTCGCGGATCACACTCGCGCAGTGATACCTGAACGCTCGAGGTATTATAACGAGTGTACAGAACTCCGATTAGTCAGTCTCTGCATTAGTCTGCATTTGTCTGCATTAGTCTGCATTTGTCTGTACCAGTCTATAGTCAAGTTTCAGTGTGCGCCTAATAAGATTACCATATTCCTGTACATAGCCATGAAGAGAAATGAATAGACACTTTGTCAAGTATCAGAGATAAGTGGGAATAAGATTAACGTAGCAAGACAAAAGGAACTTCAGATTGTCAATTGTAAATAGCATCCAGAATAAAGTTAAGTAATGTTTATGCTTATTATTATTTTAATAAATGTGTGTGAAAAGTAATCAAGTTCTGTTTATCAAGTTGGTCACTGTCAATCTGCTACTCTAAGCGTGTAAGTGGCATTTCTATCGTCTGACCTAATGGCAGAAGATAAACACGCCACGATAAGACCACGAGACCTATTGCTGACATTCGCCTACTTCGTTAGAGCAACAAGTCAATTAATCTGATGGTGTGTGTACCGAAGGTCTTACAGTATGCACACCACAGTTTCGCATAAATTTTCTCCTCAGTTCATAGTAGTACAGGAAGATCTCAACTTACCAACTATAGACTGGGAAATTCAAGTGATTATGGTATGTACGCGGGGCGTTCTGTAAGTAATGCAACACATTTTTTTCTGAACTGATTTTGGCTAAAAAAAAAAAAAAAGAGGATGTTGTTGTGGGAGATGGTGGAATGTTCCCGCTTCGGCCTCTGTAATTTCATGAAGTTCCCACACGTGGCAGCTCTATACGTTGCCTTCAAAACGGCATCTGCAATGGAGGTGCGTTCCTAGCAAGAAGTGACACTGAGTTTCTTTTGGCGTAAAACCAGAGCATCGCAGATATTCACGGGCGCTTGCAGATTACCTACGGAGACCTCGCAGTGAACAAAGGCACAGTAAGTTGTCGGCCGAGGCGCCTGTCATCGTCACGGCACGGTCACGCAGACCTGTCCGATCTCCCGCGTACCACGCGGCCGCACACAGCTGTGACTTCTGCGATGTCGGAACGTGCGTACACTCTCGTCCGAGGTGATCGACGGATCGCAATCAAACACACTGCTGCACAACTGGACGTCTCTATTGGTAGTGCTGACAGACTCGTGCACCAGTTGGGGTGCCCAAAGGTGTGTGCCCACTACGTTCGTCGCCGGCTAACTGAGGACCACAACGGGCAACGGAGGACCGTCTGTGAGGAATTGCTTGCGCGTTACGAGGCTCATCGTGGCGACTTTCCCTCTTACTTCGTCACAGGGCGTGAAGCATCGATCTATCACTTCGAACCGGAAGCAAAAAGGCAATCCACGAAGTGGAGCCACAGCAGCTCACCTCCGAAGAAAAAGTTCAGAGTCATACCGGCAGCCAGTAAAGCCACGGCGGCGGTCTTCTGGGACTCTGAAGAGGTCATTCTGTTTGATGTCCTCTGTCGCGATGCAACGATCGACTGTGAAGTATACCGTGCTACTCTCAGGAAATACGATAAGGAACAACTTCTCCTTCTCCAAGACGACGCATGACCTCGTACAAGTCTGCGCACCTGACAGGAGCTCACAAGCTGGAGTATTCTTCCTCATCCACCGTACAGCCTGGACCTCGCACCTTCCGACTTTCATCTGTTTGACCCAATGAAAGATGAACTCCACAGGCAGCGGTGCGTGGATGACGGGAGGTTACTGATGCGGCAAGACGATGGCTCCGACGTCGACCAGCAGAGTGGTACCGTGTGGGCACCCTGTCCCTCCCAGTGAAGTGGCGTAAGGCCGTCACATTCAACAGAAATTGTGTTGAAAAATAGAGCTTTGCAGCCAAAAGAGTGGTGGATAATTTGCTGTGTTGGAATCCTGAAGAAAACGAACCTGCTTACAGAACAAAAGAAAATGTGTTGAATTATTTTCTGAACGCCCCTTGCTGTAGAGACAGAAAATCGTGTGAAATTGTGCCAAAAGCGTTACCCAAAAATTATATTCAACAGTAGAAATAGATCTGGTGCATACAAACAGAGCTGAACTTTTGGACTCGGTTGGACCCAACAGGGAATTAGTGATCGTAAGACCGTTATGCCGTCACCGACTGCGAGCGGTAATAGGAATTTAAAGAAGGGCAAGATGATTTTGTGGTTAATAAGTGCGACAGGAAACAGATTTCATATTTCCAGAACAATACACGTTAAACATTCATTTGTGGGATTAAAAATGATTGTCCTTGTATTTATTTAGCGCATGACATTACGTGTAAATACGGATACAAACGTAACAGAGAGAAGCTGCACAACATAGTAGGAGAATTAACAATTTTCACAAACAGTTTAAACGTAAAAGGAGTTACAGTGAAGAGCCAACGAAACTGGTACACCTGCTCAGTATCGTCTAGAGCCCCCGTGAGCACGCAGAAATACTACAACACGACGTGGCATGGTCTCGACTAATGTCTGAAGTAGTGCTGGAGGGAATTCACATCGTGATTCCTTCAGGGCTGTCTATAAATCCGTAAGAGTACGAAAGAGTGGACATCTCTTCTGAACAGCACGTTGCAAGGCATCCCTGATATTCACAATAATGTTCACGTTTGGGGAGTTTGGTGGTCAGCGGAAGTGTTTAAAGCCAGAAAAGCGTTACTGGAGCCACTCTGTAGCCATTTTGCAAGTTTGGGCATTGTCCTGCTGAATTTTCCCAAGTCAGTTGGAATGCACAATGGACACGAATGGATGGAGGTGATCACACAGGATGCTTAGTTATGTGTCACCCGTCATACTCGTATCTAGGCGTATCAGGGGTCCCATATCACACACCTCACCATTACATAGCCTCCACCACCTTGATCAGTCCCCTGATGACATGCAGGTTTCATGGGTCCATGAAGTTGTCTCCATAGGCGTACACGTCCATCCGCTCGATAGAATTTGAAACGAGACTCGTTCGACCAGGCAACATGTTTCCAGCCATCAACAGTCCAATGTCGCTGTTGACAGGCACAGGTGAGGCGTAAAGCTTCGTGTTGTGCAGTCACCAAGGGTACACGAGTGGGCCTTCGGCTCCGAAAGCCTACATCGATAATGTTTTATTGATTGATTCGCACGCTGACACTTGTTGATGGCCCAGCCTTTACATCTGCAGCAATTCGCGGAAGGGTTGTACTTTTGTCACGGTGAACAGTTCTCTTCAGTCATCATCAGTCTCTTTCTTGGAGGATCTTTTTCCAGCCGCAGCGATGTTGGAGATTTGATGTTTCACCGGATTCCAGATATTCACGGTACACTGGTGAAATAGTCGTACGGGAAAATCCACTCTTCATCGCTACCTGTGAGATGCTGTGTCCCATCGCTCCTGGGCCAGCTATAACGCCACGTTCAAACTCACTTAAACGTTGATAACCTGACATTGTATCAGCAGTAACCGATCTAACAGCTCAGTCAGACACTTGTCTTACGTAGGCGTTGCCGACCACAGCGTCGTATTTTGCCTGTTTACATATCTCTGTATTTGGATACGTATGCCTATACAAGTTTCTTTGGGGCTTTGGTGTGAAGTCTGAAGATGCTCATTCCATTTTAGCGCCGATGCATACAGCTCCAGGAAGACTGTCTGGTCTCTCTTCTAGGAGTCCAAAAAACATTCAGTATGAAGAAGCTGGGTGGACTGTGTGCCACAGCCATAGTGCTTACATGTCGTTTTTCCCCTTAGCAATTTCTCCCCAAATAGTTCCACGGAGTTCCTGGACTACGTTATTTCGAGTTGATATGTTTACTGTGGCATTGTGAAGGTGTGTTCTGTACGTAAGTGTGTGGTCAGGTGTCATTGCTAGATATTTGGGATGTTTGTTATGATTCAAACCAACTCCTCCAAGATGCACACTTGTTCTTAGAATTCCCAGATCATTATTAAGATGAAATGTCGAGACCTCGTGTTAGATGGATTATGTTTAAGTCTCATTTTGATGAAGTACGTATGCAGTAGCTACAGTAAGTTCGTTGTTGAGAACAACTTCTGTGGGTGGCTACAGTAAATTTGTCTCTAGTGGACAACAACAAATAACAAAACTTGTGTCCCTCTGTTTCGGGGAAATCGGCTATATAATGGAGGTTGAAAGTGAGCGGTGTAAGAAGGACCGTTGTGGTAGTCCCTTATAGATAATCCTGGTGCTGCTCATACTTCAACCAGTATGACCTGATAAAATCTGTTACTGAACATCTTCTCTATTATGCGTGCCATTTTTTGACAGGATATGACTTTTAGCAGTTTGTAGATGACCCCGTCGCTCCACGTCGTGTCTGACGCTGATGTGAGGTCCAGGGTGTTTACAGGTTTAAAACCGGCTACTGTATAAGACGTTAATGCCAGCACCAGGTCTCAGCAACTGCAGCCCGGTCTGAATCCTCCTTGTTCTGGTGGGAGGCGTTCTGTGATGGCATCCGAGATTCTGTTACGTCAGAGACATTCGAAAAGATTATACATACAGCTGAGCAGCGCTGTTGGTCTACAGCTTTGTGGTTGATTGTTTTTTTTTATTTCAACACAGCGATAATTTTCGACTTCTCAACTCTTTGGAGATATGTTCATTTGCCATTATAATAGAGAAGATGTGTACGAGATACGTTATCTCCGGCAGGAGCAAGGAGAACGATCTGGAAATGTTAGACTCGATCGGAAAATTTCTTCTTAGTGTTCTTAAATCTCCTTTTACGCTATGTCGCATGTCAGCCTTCATGAGGCAGTCTGGATGTTTCCACAATTGTATCTGCGGCCTGTTATTGTCTAATAAGACAGGAGACTGTTTCTGACTGCACTGAAATCGACAAGTTTATGTAGGGCTTCATTGTTTCCGGCCTGCTCGGAGGACTTCATTTCTTCAACTGTCTCTGTCCATCGTTGTCTTCTAGAAGCATCGAAACTATGCAGAAGGTGGTCAGCGATTTCCAGGTCACCACTTTTTGCATAATCTTCATAAAGTTGTTATACAAGCTTTATACACTGAAGCGTCAAAGGAACTGGTATAGGCATGCATACTCAAATACAGACATATGTAAAGGGGCTGAATACGGCGCTGCGGTCGGCAACGCCTATGTAAGACGTCAAGTGTCTGGCGGAGTTGTCGGATCGATTGTTGCTGATACAATGGCAGGTTATCAAGATTGAAGGGAGTGTGAGTGTGGCGTTATAGTCAGCGTACGAGCGTTGAGGCACAGCAACTACGAGGTAGCGATAAAGAGGGGATTTTCCCGTACCACCATTTCACGAGGAATATCAGGATCCTGTAAAACATCAAATCTCCGACGCCGCTGCGACCGGAGAAAGATGCTGCAAAGAGGAGACCAGCGACGACTGGCGAGAATCGTTCAACGTGACAGAAGTGCAACCCTTCCGCAAATTGCTGCAGATTTTATTGTTGGGCCAAGAGCAAGTGTCAGCGTGCGAACTATTCAACGAAACATCATCGATATGGGCTTTCCGAGCCGAAGGCCTACTCGGGTACCCTTGATGACTGACGGACACAAAGCTTGACGCCTAGCCTGGGCCTGTCAACTCCGACACTGGACTGTTGATGACTGGAAACATGTTGCCTGGTCTGTCGAGTTTCGTTTCAAATTGTATCAAGCCGGATGGGCGTGTACGGGTGTTGAGACAACCTCATGAATCCATGGACACTGCATGTCGGCAAGGCACTGTTCACGCTGGTGGAGACCCTGTAATGGTGTAGGGCGTGCGCAGTTGGAATGATATGGGACCCCTGATACGTCTAGATGCGACTCTGACAAGTGAAAGTACGTGAGCATCCTGTCTGAGCAGCTGCATCCATTGATGTCCATTGTGCGTTGGGCAACGCTCTTCTGAGTTTAAGCACTCCCCCTGGCCACCAGACTTCCCAGACATGAACATTATTGAGCATATTTGAGATGCCTTGCAGCGTGCTGTTCAGAAGAGATCTCCACCGCCTCGTACTCTTACGGATTTATGGACAGCCCTGCAGGATACATGGTGTCATTTCCCTCCAGCAGTACTTCAGACATTTGTCGAGTCCATACCACATCGTGCTGTGGGCGTTGCGCGCACTCGCGGTGGCCCTACACGATATTAAGCAGTTGTACGAGTTTCATTGGCTCTTCAGTATAGATACAATGTGAAGCAAATATAGCCACATAATAATAGTTTATAGGCGCTAAATACTATCAGACCAAAAATTAGCGACTTCGACGGCGTTGTTCGCGTCCAACAACGGGTTCTCCACCGTGCAGGAAACTGGACACTGAGGGAGAGTCGTACAGATGCTTGATGGTTTGTTCGACTCAACATTCGCATACAGTTGATGGCGAAGATAGTTCCATTTGGACATATTATCCTTTGTTTTACTAACACCACTTCTTATTCTGTTGAGGGACCTCCACTTAGTCAGATAGATGATAGAAACGTGATGGTACATCAGCTGGTAACCGTTTCATATGCTGAACTACCATTTTATGATTTTTCACGCAGACAACTGTAGCGAAACGAGTTTATTTACGAAAAAAGGAAAGGAAGACTGGAATTTTCACCTCGCATCGACAGCGCTGTCGTTAGAGACGAGTACCAGCTCGAATTACGAAAGGGTGGGGAACGAAATCGCTCGCGATCGTTTAAAAGGAACCATTCTGGCATTTTTCTAGAGTTATTTAGAGGGAAATCACGGAAAACCTAAATCTGTATGGTCCTACAGGGATTTGACTGTCAACCTTCCGGCGCCCTCCCAGGTTTTTTTGTATCAACCAATCACTGTGCACGACGTGAATTGGCATGCGAACATCTTTCTGAAGCAGGAGGGAACACCGACAACGTTTATTTTCATTGGAAAATAACTACAATAATCTTTTCATAAGTTGGTGATGACATATAAACCTAAAGCGTAGATAAAAGAAGACAGTATCACATATATGACGAAAAGGCCACTGACCTACTATGGACATTTCACCCGCATAGACACCAGCATATCAAGAATAGGATCTTCAGTACGATAGGTAGAGGGAAAGATCCAAGAACAAATGCATCGAGACAGCGAAAACAGCTCCGGTTCAACTTGAAATTTCGCTATAAACTATGCAGAACCGGTCCAAACTCGGCACTTCAATCTTCAAGCTGAATTTCCTTTGTTCCTTATCAGCAGAACGTGTATGGGTGCCAGCAGCCCGAAGTGGACAGAGGAGAGGAAGCTCGCTCGCAGCCAGAGAGTGAAAATGGCTCTGAGCACTATGGGACTTAACTTCTGAGGTCATCAGTCCCCTAGCACTTAGAACTACTTAAACCTAACTAACCTAAGGACATCACACACATCCATGCCCGAGGTAGGATTCGAACCTGCGACCGCAGCGGTCGCGCGGTTCCAGACTGTAGCGCCTTTAACCGCTTGGCCACCCCGGCCGGCCAGAGAGTGAAAGCTTTTTGGACTACGAAGGAACAGAAGACTCTTATAAAGAGTCGGAATGATCCCCCGGGTCTTCAGTAGGCCCAAAGGGAAAGAAGAAGAAGAAGAAGAACAAGAACAAGAAGAATCCACCCATGCCCGGCAAACTGCAAAGATTTACTGGGCTACTAATGACGTCAGCAAGGAAATCCATCGCTCGTGGATGAAGGAAAAGGTACATCCTTGCTGGTCAGAGGAATATGTGATACTATTGGATGATTTTAAAAGCACTGAAGACAGTGAAATTGGTGAGCGTAGAATCGACATCTTAGATCAAGAACCAAGAAACAGGTGGCAGGAGACAGTACTTCTCTTAACTTTACACAGTGTAATCGTAAGGAATGAAATTTACTACGAAAACTGGGAGGAGCAACCCAGATGACAGCTGGAGCTGCCAGTGTCTCGTTAAGCTAGGTTTCTTCCACACTGACGGAAAATGAAAAATTAAAAATAGGATTTCACAAAAGAAGGAAATGAGAGGAAATCTGAAGAGCTAGTGAGAAAATTGCTCTAAAAAAAGGGGGGCTGAGGATACAGTTGATATTGGTGGAATAGACGCTGCTCTCAAAGACGTGAAAAGCCATAAGGCTCCAGGTGTGGGTGGTGCGCTACCGGAATTTTTTAAACAAAAAAAGGAAAATAGAAATTGGCCAAATTCTTCACGGATTCTTCACTACCTAAGATATAGGACGCAAAGGTGATTGCAGTACTTAAACCTGGGAAAACAGCAGACGACTCGAAGAACTTTGGACGTATATTTCTACCGTGCACAACCTGTAAAATGTCTGAGAGGGTGTTGGTCCCTAGATCAGTGCTACGTATCGAGAAAGTCCCGCCAGTGGAACAAGCTGGCGTCAGGAAAAACGGGAGATGCTGTGAAGAAGTGTGACTATTGGCGCTGATGAGATACATAGAAAGAGGTTTTCAAGGTGGAGTAAAGGGAGCAGCAGTGCTGACGGGTGTGCCATGTGCGTATGACATAGTCTGGATCCAAGGTCTCTCAGATGAACTCGCGAAAGTCGGCAAGTGCAGGCAAACACAGAGCAACGGAACTGTGTGCTACTGGAGAGAATTTTCAGAGTCTACTTGAGAGAGAAAGTAAGCGCTGTCATAACGTTTCACAGCGGCCTACTTCAGGTTCATTGCTCGCCCCCCTTATTTTTCACCTTACAAATACTGAACCCAACACACACTCACATAAATTTGCCCATGCTGATGACTTAGCAGTTAAAACACAGCCCAAGTCATTTGAACATCTAGAAGCTACTGTGAATAGTGATCGACCTAACTTAATGAGTATTAAGCCAATTGAAAGTTTAAGGGAGGTAGGACGTTAAACGGGCCGTCTTGGAGCAGGAGAGACACCACAGGACTTTTTAATTCCCACTGTCTATACTTTTACAAATAAATTCATAAAACTTTGTCAGCATGACCAGGAACGATTCAGGATTCATACTCATAGCAGTGGAAGTTCAAAAACATAACAAAATTAATTTTCTTTTACATGTGAAAGTTCATCATTTTTTCATTTACTATTGGTTGCGTTTGTTGCTGTAGGTACACGTTTCTTCATAAGTAAGAGAAATTCTTCGATGAATTTTGCACAGCATACAAACCATACTTATAGGTGTATGAAAGTCTAGAAATTATTTAATTTATGAAAAAATGAAGGTGCTGTTACATTTTAAACTTCATGTTTAGAAAAAGCTCAAATTTTATAGTTAATTATGTCAATTTTTACCACAGTTTTCAATAGATTTGGAAAATTCTAGAGTTTCATACACCTGTAAGTATGGCTTGTATGCTGTGCAAAATTCATCAAAGAATCTCCGTTACTTATGAAGAAAAGTGTACCTATAGCAACAAATGCAGCCAATGGTAAGTGAAAAAAGGTCAAATTTCAAATGTAAAAAAAAAAAATTCTTATATTTTTGAACTTCCACTTCCATGAGTGTAAATCCTGCATCCTTTCTGGTCATTTTGACAAAAGTTTATGAATTTATTCGTAAAAGTATAGACAGTGGAAATTAAAATGTCCTCTGGTGCCTCTCCTGGTCCAAGTCGTCCCGTTTGACGTCCTACCCCCCCCCCCCCCCCCCTCAAACCAAATCCTTCCGAATCGAAAGTATTACTGGCTATTCATCTGAACAGTATAGAAGCCAACAGGAAGGTGAGCGTTAAAACTCATCGCAGAGCCAGTTACAACTCTTTATAAATAGTTAGGAGCTAAACTTGAGTGTACACTTTCCCGCAGGTAACACCTAAAAGAAGTGAAGTAAATGCTGAAATCTAGAAATTCTCTAGTAGCCAAACCAGCAGGCATCTCCTGCGGAAGCGACGAAAGGCTTGGCCACGTCAGCATTGACACTAGTACATAGGACTAGGCAGTCAGTGTCCACAGCAAAAATAGTCGATTGGAACTCAGTTAATCGATGAGGATCATAAGTGGCTCACTGAAACCGACTCCCATAACCTGGCTATCAGTACTAACCAATATCCAGTCACCAGACGTCAGGTGCAAAGCTGCAATGGAAAAGCAGTGGAAGAAGATATCAGACCAGTGTTGCGTCCCAGTTCGTCGTCATGGTTCATCCGCAATGCCTCTGGAGAGGCCCTCCAGTGGCTGGGTAGTCTTCAATGTGCTGTTTGACTGTAGTGCTGTCTGTTTAGTGTATCTCGCACCTCATTAATAAACGTTTATTTTTTTAAATAATTGCTGTAGATACATGATTCATTATGTTTTTCAGTTCAGACGAGCTATGTGTGTGTAGAGTGTATGCGTATTTTCCTATATGCTAAATATTATTTTTCTCATATGCTATTTGGCTCGTTATGATCCGTCTATCAATTGTATTTTGTGATGTATTATTTATCATAACCCAAAGGTTTATTACTTTTTTTGTAAACTGTCTTTGTCATAAAGAGCGAATATATACAGGGTGGTCAGAAACAGTCAGAATAGCATGTAAGAGTGTTGTAGGGGAAGTTGTACTGAGAATGACTTTTTAAGAAACAATAATTGGTATATGCGCTGCTTCCGAGTTAATTAGCATCGAAGTTAGCCAATCAAGCTGCTGCGCTCACAAATTCAAACACCTGCACGCGCTAAAATGCAGTAATGCGCAGACATTGGGGTTCGTGAGCTACCGCATGTTCAAACGCCCATTTGGGAAGTTTGAAATTTCAGCCAGGTAAGCAAAAGCCACGCTTCTTCATTTTGAAGAAACTAAACGGAGAGCAAGTTTGGCTGCACTGTCTCTGGCAGGCTTCTTGGATTTGCGTGCGTGACGGCCTGATTGGATGACTTCGGTGCTAATGGTGCTAATTAACTCGGAAACGACGCAGCGTGTCGATTTTTTTCTTAACAGTTATAACTCAGCAGATCCTACTCTAAAACATCTCCACGAGCTTTTCAGACTGTTTGTGACCAAGCTAATTGATCTGCATACCATCTTTGATTATTTTAAGATAGCGTAAGAGTTTATTTGACCGATCGGTTTCACTACTTTTTCTATTTTTACTTTCGGTTTTTATGTTTCCTTTCTTTCCTTCGTCTTCTTCTTCCTTGGGGTCCTCGGGAATCGCCCATTGTGCTCCAGACCAGTCCCGATCTGTTATTATCGCTGGATAGTTTCGTTGAGTGCGCGGTAATTATTTTCCACAGGTCCTCTAAGAGTAAACAACGGATCGGGACGTAGTTCCTAACAATACAGGGGTCCGTGCAATGAGCCAGGCTGTTGCTGGGCATGAGTATGAGTCGTGACGGTTGGGGAGCAGCACGAACGTGTCCGTCCACAGCCAGCAAAAACTGAAGGGGACCGTGGAGTGGAGGAGGAGCACGAAGCAGCGACAGCAGGCAGAAGGTAAGACGTCAACAAACATTCGAATTTTTGCTTATCCAAGGCACCCACAACACGAGCATCAGATTGATTACTACTTGCAAATGTACAACGCAAATTCTCACAAGGGACTTCAAGAAGTGTAAGGGGCGTTCGAAAAGAAACGAGCCGGAGGCTTAATTACAGAAACCAGTACCTGTATGTTAAAAGTAGTTGCCCTGGCTGTTCAAACACTTGTCGCACTGTGACACAAAGCGGTGAATGGCTGTCTCATAAAATTCCCGGGGCTGCGATGTTAACCAGTTCCGCACGTACAGCTGGACGTCGTCGTCCGAGATGAATCGTTTGCCCCTCAGAGCCTTTTTAAGGGGACCAAAAATGGCGTAATCACAGGGAGAGAGGTCCAGACTTGGCAGAGAAACTCCCATTTGAATTTCTGCGGGAGTGCGGCGACTGTACTGGCCGTATGAGGCTTTGCATTGTCGTGGAGCAGAATGAGTCCACGGGTGAGGTTGTCTGGTCGTTTTGATTTGACAGCTTGGCGAAGGGTGGGCAAGGTTTGCGAGTAACGCCGGGCATTCACTGTTGCCCTGTGCTGCAGAAAGTGAATCAGAAGGGGTTTGGTCAAAGAAGAACGTCAGCATAACCTTTCCTGCACTCGTGTGAACGGCAACGTGCAGCTGTACGTGCGGAACTGGTTAACATCGCAGCCCCGGGAATTTTATGAGACAGCCATTCACCGCCTTGTGTCACAGTGGGACAAGTGTACCAACAACCACAGTCAATACTTCCAACATATAGGTTCTGCCAGTTTCCGACACAGGCGCCAAGACTCTATAAACAACGGCTGGAGCGTTCTATCAATCGCTCAATACCTCGACGATAGATGATGATAATGATTATGATAATGAGTTTAAAGGGCCTAAACTAGTGGGTCATTAGTCCCTCGACAATAGAAATCTACTTCTTAGTCAGAGAGCCTTCCGGGAACCACTGTTGGAACGTTCTCATCATTGGAAAATGTCTATACCTCTTGATGTTCTTTCGACTTCCCGAAAAGTTTGGAATCGCGTGGAGCGAGATCTGGACTTCCCAGTCAGCATCAACCATGTCTGTGCTGTCTTAATCAAAATGGTGGCACCTTTCCCTACGGCCAGTCGCGACAACGCGTTTCGTCCATATACCGCCATAATTTCACGGTGAATCTGTGTGAAATTTACCTAGACGAATCGCACACTTTACCTAGACGAATCGCACACTGTGATGCCCTGTTATCCTTTACCGCAGCATCAGTCGCACACTGTGATGTCCTGTTATCCTTTACCGCAGCATCAGTCGCACACTGTGATGCCCTGTTATCCTTACCGCAGCATCAGTCACACACTGTGATGCCCTGTTATCCTTTACGGCAGCATCAGTCGCACACTGTGATGCCCTGTTATCCTTACCGCAGCATCAGTCGCACACTGTGATGCCCTGTTATCCTTTACCGCAGCGTCAGCCACACACTGTGATGCCCTGTTATCCTTTACCGCAGCATCAGTCGCACACTGTGATGCCCTGTTATCCTTTACGGCAGCATCAGTCGCACACTGTGATGTCCTGTTATCCTTTACCGCAGCATCAGTCGCACACTGTGATGCCCTGTTATCCTTTACCGCAGCATCAGTCGCACACTGTGATGCCCTGTTATCCTTTACGGCAGCATCAGTCGCACACTGTGATGCCCTGTTATCCTTTACCGCAGCATCAGTCGCACACTGTGATGCCCTGTTATCCTTACCGCAGCATCAGTCGCACACTGTGATGCCCTGTTATCCTTACCGCAGCATCAGTCGCACACTGTGATGCCCTGTTATCCTTTACGGCAGCATCAGTCGCACACTGTGATGCCCTGTTATCCTTACCGCAGCATCAGTCGCACACTGTGATGCCCTGTTATCCTTTACCGCAGCGTCAGTCGCACACTGTGATGCCCCGTTATCCTTTACCGCAGCATCAGTCGCACACTGTGATGCCCTGTTATCCTTTACGGCAGCATCAGTCGCACACTGTGATGTCCTGTTATCCTTTACCGCAGCATCAGTCGCACACTGTGATGCCCTGTTATCCTTTACCGCAGCATCAGTCGCACACTGTGATGCCCTGTTATCCTTTACGGCAGCATCAGTCGCACACTGTGATGCCCTGTTATCCTTTACGGCAGCATCAGTCGCACACTGTGATGCCCTGTTATCCTTTACCGCAGCATCAGTCGCACACTGTGATGCCCTGTTATCCTTTACCGCAGCATCAGTCGCACACTGTGATGCCCTGTTATCCTTTACCGCAGCATCAGTCGCACACTGTGATGCCCTGTTATCCTTTACCGCAGCATCAGTCGCACACTGTGATGCCCTGTTATCCTTTACCGCAGCATCAGTCGCACACTGTGATGCCCTGTTATCCTTACCGCAGCATCAGTCGCACACTGTGATGCCCTGTTATCCTTTACCGCAGCGTCAGCCACACACTGTGATGCCCTGTTATCCTTTACCGCAGCATCAGTCGCACACTGTGATGCCCTGTTATCCTTTACGGCAGCATCAGTCGCACACTGTGATGTCCTGTTATCCTTTACCGCAGCATCAGTCGCACACTGTGATGCCCTGTTATCCTTTACCGCAGCATCAGTCGCACACTGTGATGCCCTGTTATCCTTTACGGCAGCATCAGTCGCACACTGTGATGCCCTGTTATCCTTTACCGCAGCATCAGTCGCACACTGTGATGCCCTGTTATCCTTTACCGCAGCATCAGTCGCACACTGTGATGCCCTGTTATCCTTACCGCAGCATCAGTCGCACACTGTGATGCCCTGTTATCCTTACCGCAGCATCAGTCGCACACTGTGATGCCCTGTTATCCTTTACGGCAGCATCAGTCGCACACTGTGATGCCCTGTTATCCTTTACCGCAGCGTCAGTCGCACACTGTGATGCCCTGTTATCCTTTACGGCAGCATCAGTCGCACACTGTGATGTCCTGTTATCCTTTACCGCAGCATCAGTCGCACACTGTGATGCCCTGTTATCCTTTACCGCAGCATCAGTCGCACACTGTGATGCCCTGTTATCCTTTACGGCAGCATCAGTCGCACACTGTGATGTCCTGTTATCCTTTACCGCAGCATCAGTCGCACACTGTGATGCCCTGTTATCCTTTACCGCAGCATCAGTCGCACACTGTGATGCCCTGTTATCCTTTACGGCAGCATCAGTCGAACACTGTGATGCCCTGTTATCCTTTACGGCAGCATCAGTCGCACACTGTGATGCCCTGTTATCCTTTACGGCAGCATCAGTCGCACACTGTGATGCCCTGTTATCCTTTACCGTAGCGTCAGTCGCACACTGTGATGGCCTGTTATCCTTTACGGCAGCATCACTCGCACACTGTGATGTCCTGTTATCCTTTACGGCAGCATCAGTCGCACACTGTGATGCCCTGTTATCCTTTACGGCAGCATCAGTCGCACACTGTGATGTCCTGTTATCCTTTACCGCAGCATCAGTCGCACACTGTGATGCCCTGTTATCCTTTACCGCAGCATCAGTCGCACACTGTGATGCCCTGTTATCCTTTACGGCAGCATCAGTCGCACACTGTGATGCCCTGTTATCCTTTACGGCAGCATCAGTCGCACACTGTGATGCCCTGTTATCCTTTACCGCAGCATCAGTCGCACACTGTGATGTCCTGTTATCCTTTACCGCAGCATCAGTCGCACACTGTGATGCCCTGTTATCCTTTACCGCAGCATCAGTCGCACACTGTGATGCCCTGTTATCCTTTACGGCAGCATCAGTCGCACACTGTGATGTCCTGTTATCCTTTACCGCAGCATCAGTCGCACACTGTGATGCCCTGTTATCCTTTACCGCAGCATCAGTCGCACACTGTGATGCCCTGTTATCCTTTACGGCAGCATCAGTCGCACACTGTGATGCCCTGTTATCCTTTACGGCAGCATCAGTCGCACACTGTGATGCCCTGTTATCCTTTACGGCAGCATCAGTCGCACACTGTGATGCCCTGTTATCCTTTACCGTAGCGTCAGTCGCACACTGTGATGGCCTGTTATCCTTTACGGCAGCATCAGTCGCACACTGTGATGTCCTGTTATCCTTTACGGCAGCATCAGTCGCACACTGTGATGCCCTGTTATCCTTTACGGCAGCATCAGTCGCACACTGTGATGTCCTGTTATCCTTTACCGCAGCATCAGTCGCACACTGTGATGCTCTGTTATCCTTTACCACAGCATCAGTCGCACACTGTGATGCCCTGTTATCCTTTACGGCAGCATCAGTCGCACACTGTGATGCCCTGTTATCCTTTACAGCAGCATCAGTCGCACACAGTGATGCCCTGTTATCCTTTACGGCAGCATCAGTCGCACACTGTGATGCCCTGTTATCCTTTACGGCAGCATCAGTCGCACACTGTGATGTCCTGTTATCCTTTACCGTAGCATCAGTCGCACACTGTGATGCCCTGTTATCCTTTACCGCAGCATCAGTCGCACACTGTGATGCCCTGTTATCCTTTACCGCAGCATCAGTCGCACACTGTGATGCCCTGTTATCCTTTACGGCAGCATCAGTCGCACACTGTGATGCCCTGTTATCCTTTACGGCAGCATCAGTCGCACACTGTGATGCCCTGTTATCCTTTACCGTAGCGTCAGTCGCACACTGTGATGGCCTGTTATCCTTTACGGCAGCATCAGTCGCACACTGTGATGTCCTGTTATCCTTTACGGCAGCATCAGTCGCACACTGTGATGCCCTGTTATCCTTTACGGCAGCATCAGTCGCACACTGTGATGTCCTGTTATCCTTTACCGCAGCATCAGTCGCACACTGTGATGCCCTGTTATCCTTTACCGCAGCATCAGTCGCACACTGTGATGCCCTGTTATCCTGTATGGCAGCATCAGTCGCACACTGTGATGCCCTGTTATCCTTTACCGCAGCATCAGTCGCACACTGTGATGCCCTGTTATCCTGTACGGCAGCATCAGTCGCACACTGTGATGCCCTGTTATCCTTTACGGCAGCATCAGTCGCACACTGTGATGCCCTGTTATCCTTTACCGCAGCATCAGTCGCACACTGTGATGCCCTGTTATCCTTTACCGCAGCATCAGTCGCACACTGTGATGCCCTGTTATCCTTTACGGCAGCATCAGTCGCACACTGTGATGTCCTGTTATCCTTTACCGCAGCATCAGTCGCACACTGTGATGCCCTGTTATCCTTTACCGCAGCATCAGTCGCACACTGTGATGCCCTGTTATCCTGTACGGCAGCATCAGTCGCACACTGTGATGCCCTGTTATCCTTTACGGCAGCATCAGTCGCACACTGTGATGCCCTGTTATCCTTTACGGCAGCATCAGTCGCACACTGTGATGCCCTGTTATCCTTTACGGCAGCATCAGTCGCACACTGTGATGTCCTGTTATCCTTTACCGTAGCATCAGTCGCACACTGTGATGGCCTGTTATCCTTTACGGCAGCATCAGTCGCACACTGTGATGTCCTGTTATCCTTTACCGCAGCATCAGTCGCACACTGTGATGCCCTGTTATCCTTTACGGCAGCATCAGTCGCACACTGTGATGTCCTGTTATCCTTTACCGCAGCATCAGTCGCACACTGTGATGCCCTGTTATCCTTTACCGCAGCATCAGTCGCACACTGTGATGCCCTGTTATCCTGTACGGAAGCATCAGTCGCACACTGTGATGCCCTGTTATCCTTTACCGCAGCATCAGTCGCACACTGTGATGCCCTGTTATCCTGTACGGCAGCATCAGTCGCACACTGTGATGCCCTGTTATCCTTTACGGCAGCATCAGTCGCACACTGTGATGTCCTGTTATCCTTTACCGCAGCATCAGTCGCACACTGTGATGCCCTGTTATCCTTTACCGCAGCATCAGTCGCACACTGTGATGCCCTGTTATCCTTACTGCAGCATCAGTCGCACACTGTGATGCCCTGTTATCCTTTACGGCAGCATCAGTCGCACACTGTGATGCCCTGTTATCCTTTACGGCAGCATCAGTCGCACACTGTGATGTCCTGTTATCCTTTACCGTAGCATCAGTCGCACACTGTGATGCCCTGTTATCCTTTACCGCAGCATCAGTCGCACACTGTGATGCCCTGTTATCCTTTACCGCAGCATCAGTCGCACACTGTGATGCCCTGTTATCCTTACTGCAGCATCAGTCGCACACTGTGATGCCCTGTTATCCTTTACGGCAGCATCAGTCGCACACTGTGATGCCCTGTTATCCTTTACGGCAGCATCAGTCGCACACTGTGATGTCCTGTTATCCTTTACCGTAGCATCAGTCGCACACTGTGATGCCCTGTTATCCTTTACCGTAGCATCAGTCGCACACTGTGATGCCCTGTTATCCTTTACCGCAGCATCAGTCGCACACTGTGATGCCCTGTTATCCTTTACCGCAGCATCAGTCGCACACTGTGATGCCCTGTTATCCTTACTGCAGCATCAGTCGCACACTGTGATGCCCTGTTATCCTTTACGGCAGCATCAGTCGCACACTGTGATGCCCTGTTATCCTTTACGGCAGCATCAGTCGCACACTGTGATGTCCTGTTATCCTTTACCGTAGCATCAGTCGCACACTGTGATGCCCTGTTATCCTTTACCGCAGCATCAGTCGCACACTGTGATGCCCTGTTATCCTTTACCGCAGCATCAGTCGCACACTGTGATGCCCTTTTATCCTTACCGCAGCAGAACTGTCTCTGCGGAGAACCCTGAAAATGTACTCGCTTTCCGACAATGCGCCACACTGGTTGCGCGATGGCTTTAGCGTGAGAGTAATTGTCTAACTTATTTTTTGAAGCCACGTCGTATTAACCCGGCTCGTAACATTCAGGATAATTTGATTTTGCAAACCAATCATCCAGAGTGTTTTTCATTCCTTGTATCAAGCAGTTTGTGTTGAAAGGATGAATGTTATAAATTTCTTAATTACAAATTACAAATTCTCCTGCCAGGTCTCTGTGCCAAGTACACTTCTACGTTCCCACGTACAGACTGTGTTCAACAAGTTGACCATGGTGTCTTGAAACATATGTTTTCCATGCATATATCACAACAAGTAACAAAATTTTGTACAGAGTTCTAACATATTGCAGTCGGGTTTCATGAAATTAGCTGTTTAATTGACGTTTAAATCATAGCATCTACCACTTTCGAGTCTTGTGTAGGTACGCCTACATGGTATCTTTTAGTTTTTTTGTACTTAATAGTAAGGACAAAACAGAAAACAGATTGCGGAAATCTTATTTCTACAATCGGTCTGTGATGTCTAGGGAGACAGAGCATGTAAAAAGAACGATCAGAGTCACTTGCCTGAATGATAAAATCCGTGGAGTATCGCTGATTGTGGAGGGGCCACATAGAACGGAAGAGTGGTGGATGTTTGCAAGGATCAATAAACAATTGTGTGCCTAGCGAATTCCACAAACGTGGTTACTAAAAGAAGAACATTGTCCGAAGAAAAATAAGCTGTCCAGATTCGAGAAAGTCTGAGAAATACAGAGTTGTTATATGAGAAGCAGTAACGGGCTGAAACGTTATATTAAAAAAAAAAAAAAACACCCTATATTCCAGAAAGCCTTAGAAATGCTGTCATAACAAGATATGTTGATATATGAGAACAAATAATGGGCTGAAAATTGAGGTTTGATTTTTTTTGCTGGGAATCTGTGACGACGATTGTCAATGTCGTGCTAATCTAGTCCAGGGCTTAATTTCGGCCATAACGTCGTTCCAACATCTCCTAGGAAATTTTTATCTAGAACTCAGAGGAACAAGTTGGCACCGTGGATTTAAAACTGTACTATATTAAATCGGAACGTAACTATAATTTGCCGCCGCGTCGACACCACTGAACGTGACAGTGGTTGACAAACGGGATGCGATATGGTTGGGCTTGCAGCGAGGTGCTGTGTGTGTGTGTGTGTACAGTATACCCAGCAAAAGTTCACAATGCAACATGCAACTGTTCGAACGTTCCCGCTGGCAGCAGTTGAAAAGATGAAGTCACAGTAACGAAGACTACCGTCTTGTGCCAATGTGTGTCGATCGGAGCAAGGGAGCTTTGTGAAACTGCTGTGGGGACATACGGTAGCACCTGTTATTTAGATGAAATCTTGTGATTTTATTGTTCCGATTATAAGAAAAACCTCAGTTTCGGAAACAGTGTTTTGTAAAAAATTTCTCGATGTAAGTTTTATTACAAGTGTTAATTAACGAAGTGCGTTCCAGCACATAAAATTTTAGAAATGAACCCTCGCCATACCAGGGGGGTACTTTATGCCCATCCTTTGAAAATATTGTAATCTAGTCAGTTGCGTTATACTATAACATTTTGAAAGAAATATTTGTTGTTTTTAATGAATTCTTCTACCAGATCGCGTCAATGTTTTAAATCTTTCACGTAAATTTAACCTAAAAACTTAAGTCGTAGTGGCAGATGTCACTTTCCACAGTGAATGAAGTATTTAGTACTTTCAAGTTCAGGACTTTAATTACACATCAGTATCTCTAAAAAGTGTGTTGTGAGTAAAAGGTAACAACAGTTACCGAAATCTGCATTTTTAAATTTTTTTGTAGTCGTCATGAAGCACCCCAAGCTTTGTAGTACACGTTATTGAAAATGCGTAGATATTGCTAAGAGATATTTTCAGTACACATCAGTACCTAGCTATGTTGTTAATATAAGCCAACAACAAGTAACGAATTTTTTTTCACGTTTTTGGGGGGTAGACACATAGACACACAGTACACCCCCCCCCCCCCGCCGGCACTGGTAATGGGCGTTATGGAAAATTTGTTGGTATTGTTGGGGTTAAGCAGTGACACCAGCGTATTGTACGTCTGGGGACCGACCTGCAGCGTTGCACTTAGATCGGTGCCACGTCGCACGGAGCTGCCGCCACGTGGTATTGCGAGGGCGCCTACCCTGTGTGTTCAGCGCTCCGAATCACTGTGACGGAATGAGTGAATTGTTAATATTGTAGCGAAAATGTGTGTCACGCATTAAGTAGTGGATAAGTACACCGAGGTGGAACTGATAAGTGTAGCAATCAATTAAACGTGAAGTCCTCGGTAGTATAGTGGTTAGTATCCCCGCCTGTCACGCGAGAGACCCGGGTTCGATTCCCGGCCGGGGAGAAATTTTTTATCGGATGAAAAGTGTTTCTCGTTGCCTCCTGGTTGTGGAAAAAATGCGTGTTTGGATACTGTCGATCCCTTGTCGTTGCCTCCGGAAGTGAATGGCTGAGCGTTGGGAGATTTCTGTTGCTACCCATAATCGTTAGTGATGTCGTAGAGTTCTTTTTACAAGTTGTCTGGTTTAATTACCATCTTTTGCAGCTGCAATGAAAGTTACGCATTATTCTAAAGCATCATCAGTGGTCATTTTACAATATGGTTTTTTTCTCTTAACAATTTTGTTGGATTGTTAGCATGCGTCGCTTATTACTATAATGAGTTTTAATATTTATCGTAACTCACTTTTTTGTTTTCTACTTCATTCTTGTTGTTCTTCCATGTGTATGTTTTGGATATTGACGACACAGCACTGTACTAAATATTTAGCTTTCTGTGTTGAGAAGTCTTCTCGGTATTTCGTGTGTTTTGTTTTACTGTTGCGGTATGCGTTCGTCTTTTGTTTGTTTTGATAGTGGTGGAAGCCTCTGCTATCGGACTATGAATGTTAATGTTTTCCGACTAGAAAGTGTGTGTGTGTGTGTGTGTGCTTTTTTGTGAGGTGTGGTGGTTGTCCTTGAGTGTGTGCGGGTTGGGGGTGAAGGGAGCTAGAGTGATATTATTCTGTGGTGTCGAGAAGTTGGAAGTTATCTTGTAGTTTACAGATACACAGCAGTCAAGACATGTTAGCACCCTTCACACACACGGAAAATATAAATATTACAGAGCTATAGCAGACGCTTCCACCACAATCAAAACAAACAAAAGACGGGCGCATCCCGCAATTACAAAACAAAACACGCGAAATAGTGAGAGGACAGTAGTTGTAGTTCTTCTCAGCATTGAAGCGTAATAATTTAGTGCAGCGAAAGTGCTGCGAGCAGAATACCCAAAACATACACATGGAAGAAGAACAAGAATGAAGTTAAAAAAATGAGTTAACGATTAGAATTAAAATGGTTTGTAGCAGTAAGCAAGGTATGCGCAGTGTTCAGGATTCTGTCTAACAAAATTGTAAGAGAGACAAACCGCATTGTTACAGTGGCTACTGAAAATGGATTTAAAATAAAGCGTAATGCGTCTGTCCGCAGCTCGTGGTCTCGCTGCGTCCCCAGCATGGGGTCGCGGTATCGTCCAAAACCAAGAGGCGAAGCAGTGACTCAGGCGACCAGAGGATGGAGGCCTGAGGCGGGCAAGCGTCGGACACATCTCCGGCGAACGCGAGTGAAGCAAAACACCGAACCGGAGGACCTTGTCCGCCGGCCGGACCGCCCACAGCAACCACAACTCCCGCCTCCACACAGCGCCTACATGCAGGAACGCTCTGCCTATAACGTCATCACGTGCAGTGTAAACAGCATGAATTCGGTTGTCAAGACAGAGTTTCTGCAGCATCGAGCTGCCGACGTGGCAATACTGCAAAAAGTTGTCACCACCGACATAGAACAACTACTGGGATTCGACGTCTTCGCGAACATAGACGCAGAAACGACAGAAACGAGAAATGGAACTGCTGTAATGGTGAGAAATGGGATCGATACGGAGGACATCGAGACCTATCAAGATAGCAGGGACCTTTTTCGTAAACATCTACGCGCCGTCAGGCACGGAAAATAAGCGGGCCAGAAGCCAGTCCTTCAATGAAGACATCTGCGGGCTCCTTCCACACGACAGCAGCAACGTTGACCTTGGAGGCGACTTCAACCGCGTAGCTGCTCCACAAGATGAAATCCCGGGACCAAATCTGTGCGTGGAACCGCAGGAACTCGTAAGAAGACTAAAATTAGACGACTCGTGGCGTCTACTGTACCCCAACGCAACTGAATTTCCACAACGCATGTGGAAGTCTGAAGCTACAGCTGACACCCAGAAAAACCTCAGGAGGAAGATCAGCGTGGAAACTCGACACGCAACATCTCAGTGAATGTGCAGGAGCTCCATCGTGCACGAACCACATGTTGTGCTGTACTTGTAAAGGCCCGTGTTCTAGCAGCAGAGGTAGAGTATCCCGTATGAAATCATGATAACGTGCTCCATTGAGCGTAGGTGGAAGAACATGGGGCCCAATGGAGACATCACCAACAATGCCTGCCCAAACTTTCACAGAAAATCTGTGTCGATGACGTGATTGCACACTTGCGTGCGGATTCTCGTCAGCCCACACATGTCGATTGTGAAAATTTACAATTTGATCACGTTGGAATGAAGCCTCATCCGTAAAGAGAACATTTGCACTGAAATGAGCATTGACACATTGCTGGATGAACCATTCGCGGAAGTGTACCCGTGGAGGCCAATCAGCTGCTGATAGTGGCTGCACACGCTGTACATGGTACGGAAACAGCTGGTTCTCCCGTAGCACCCTCTTGTACAGCAGCAACTTCTCTGACGCTGACATTAGGGTTATCGTCAACTGCACGAAGAACTGCCTCGTCCATTGCAGGTGTCCTCGTCGTTCTAGGTCTTCCCCAGTCACGAGTCATACGCTGGAATGTTCCTTGCTCCCTAAGACGCCGATCAATTGCTTCGAACGTCTTCCTGTCGGGACACCTTCGTTCTGGAAATCTGTCTCGATACAAACGTACCGCGCCACGGCTATTGCCCCGTGCCAAACCATACATCAAATGTGCATCTGCCATCTCCGCATTTGTAAACATTGCACTGACTGCAAAACCACGTTCGTGATGAACACTAACCTGTTGATGCTATGTACTGATGTACTTGATGCTAGTATTGTAGAGCAATGAGTCGCATGTCAACACAAGCACCGAAGTCAACATTACCTTCCTTCAATTGGGCCAACTGGCGGTGAATCGAGGAAGCACATTACATACCGACGAAACTAAAATGAGCTCTAACATGGAAATTAAGCGTTTCCGGACACATGTCCACATAACATCTTTTCTTTATTTGTGTGTGAGGAATGTTTCCTGAAAGTTAGGCCGTACTTTTTTGTAACACCCTGTATATATATGTCATTGTTCATTGTTTTCTTAGATGTGTGCCATAGTCAGTAAGATATAAGTACTATCAACTTTTAAGAGATGCCATACTGTGGCACCAGACCAATCTCTCCAAGTGTCAGAAGTTTTGAAATGACAGAATTAACAAACTCATAAAAGTATCCAAAAAACAAACAAAAACTGAAGAAAAAGAAAGAAGAAGTCAATGTCCCTCCACCATTGACACCTGAAGGTCTAAAACTAAAATAAAATCACAGAAACATTATAAATCAATTTGATAGCAAACAAAAGCTAACAAAATAGACATTTTAAAAACAAAATTTGTGTGTGAGGAAATAATCACAGCGAAGAGAAAAAAAAAGGTTCTTGATAACTAACAGCAGATGTACACAAGGAACTTAAAGGTATCTTCATATGCATCATTGTATTGTTTATTTGTAAATAAAACTTTATTACCTTACAAAAAGAGATTCTTGGATTTTCACCTGTCTCGAGATGACTGGGTGTTGTGTCGTCTTCGTCACCATCATTCATCCCCATTACGGTCAGAGGAAGGCAACGGCAAACCACCTCCATTAGGACCTTTGCCTAGTACGGCGGTGCGGGTCTCCCGCATCGTTCCCCTACGCTCCGTCAAGAAGCATAGGAATTCATTTCCATAACGCCTCTGGTCTCAATAAGACATTCATTACGGTTGCAAAAGACGATAACTAACCTCGACAACTTGTATATCTGTAACTGCGGAAAAAGAGGTAGAAGAACAAAGAAGACAACACGTATACATTTAGTGTTTTTACTGCGAAGGAGCTTTAGTACGTCCCTTCATCATTACGTTGCTTTGCCTCAGAACGTGAATGACTTTCACATTCAGATGTTGCACAACCTCTCTCCTATTGACAACCGTTTTCTCGTTCGTACCTAACAATCATAGCTGGAAGAACGGCACAGTTCCTACGTGGTGGTGCGAAGCCACTGTAATCCGTATAACTTAGCCTGGTAAACATAGACTCTCTCCCAGTCGTCGTCCCATTTACCTCATCAATAGTGTTCGCAACGTGACCGAACGAATGATCAGTAGGCGGATAATGTGGGTCGCTTTAGTCACAGAGATAGCTAACAAACATGCAGTGTGTCTTTCGCAGTCATAGAGCTGCATTCGACCATCTGGTCTCGCTGGGCGACAGACGTCGTGCACGACTTCCTGTGGAAGCGCCAGACTGGTTTTTTGTTTGGAAACGATCTACGACACTTGCTGGAGGACGGGAGTCCTCCACACATGGGGCTTCGGGGGACCGCCTGTCCCACTTCATCAGTGAATTTTTAAGAGACCGGGTTTTTAATGTATGTGTGACATCGGATTTATTGAACCCTTTTAATTCGGATAAACAGGGTTTCCAGGGGCTCCTTGTTAGGCGTGACCTTATTTGCTATAGCAAATCAACATTATTGGCTGTCTCCGGCTGGGCGCTTCAAGTTCTCTTCGTTGATGATCTTGCAGTCTATTGCAGTTGTCGGCGGACCTGGTTGCTCGAGCGGCGACTTCAGCGGTATTTTGACTTCGCTACTGTTGGAGCATGGACATGGCTTCCACTTTTCCACCGAAACAGCTATCAGTATGAATTTCTGACGGCGAAAGGAATATGTCCCGGCTCTTTGCATCCTGGTCCCGCTGCCTTCATTGAAAAAGATGTTCATCAGCAAGACTCAATCATGAGCCAGGCCATAGACCCAGAGATATGTATATATATTTCACAGAAAGTTTCGTAATAGCAAAAACTCTCATTGTGTAACTAGTGTTTACTTTTATACGTAGACTAGCAGTCACGTGAAGATGCCTGGCCACTGGGGAAACATTCCAGTGGTTGGTCTTTGGAACAAGAATTGCAGCAAATATATTATTTATAATAAGTAACATCGACTGCTGAGATAATAATTCTCTTAAATGAATAAGATATACCCAGAATCTTTTAGAAAACGAGAGGTGAAAAAAATTTGGAAGGAGGTGGACACATACCGACTAATATCTTAGCAACTCAGAACTCAGGACCCTACCAACTGCACTGCAGCTTCGACATAGCAATTGGGTCTCCCTATTGCCATACACTGTCTAAAGGACTGTATGTACATATGCCATTACTTGATATTTAATATACAAATTGTACCAAAAAGACGCGTTTTCGATAGATCAACATCTTGCAGTGGCACTGAAATGGTATACTTTCGTACCGCACAAGTTGGGACACAGAAAAATGAAGTACAAGAATCCTTTACGTAGCGATGTGTAGTTTCCTGTCTTTGTACTATAATAAAGCGTAGCTAAAAGGACGCGTTTTTGAGAGATCCTCAGTTTTCTGATTCATTGAAACAGCTTAAACACATACTCTTATGAGAAAGAAAACAAACCAAATACGATGTTTAAAGCCATACAATATGGCGGCTCGTGACGAAAAAGGTTGTCGCATCCCATTGGCCACGTTCCTTGTCGTGATGAGATCACTTCATCTTCTACTTTTATTTCACGCTGCACAGTGTAGTGAACCGTGGAATATGACGCTGTGACATCACCAGCCCCTCGTCCACATTTGTTTTCACGTCCCGTGAGAGGATGGCTTAAGCATGACCGTGAACTGGATGCGCCTTCGTTTTCGGCAAAGTCTTTTTTAGGTATCACCTTTTAGACCACTGCCTGATTTTTACTGCACAGCTGTTTCTCTTGATCAGGTCTCCTTGTTATCTGGCGAATCGGAATCTCTAAATCATCTGTATGCTCTGATTCCATCAGCACTTTTCACGATCTCTATGTGATCCACGTACCAACCTGTAGTACAAAATATCCAGAAATTCTTTCACTCGGCCACATATGTCGGTTTACTCTAGTGGTATCCTGGTCAAGATGGACACTATGTAAAAGCTCACCAACAATTCACTTTCATTAACATGAAGTTATTTTAGATGTTCTACAAAGTAAATGGAATTGCGGATTTGACGTTGGCATTTCACCACAGATGGTGCCATCTGCTGTTTGGCCAAACTGTATGTTGCTGTTCCTGTATTTCTGACTATGGGTTGCAGTACGACATCCTATTCATGGGCCTTTAGCAGCCCAAATTGTCATGGCAGAGAAGCAGCTCGTGATCGAAGTTTTTTGACAGGCTTTGTATCATCACAACAATCAGATAAGGCGTTCATTTAGACAGGCTGTATACAGACAACAGCAGGAACAAAAAAATGGTTCAAATGGCTCTGACACTTAACATCTGAGGTCATCAGTCCCCTAGAACTTAGAACTACTTAAACCTAACTAACCTAAGGACATCACACACATCCATGCCCGAGGCAGGATTCGAACCTGCGACCGGAGCAGCAGCGCGTTCCGGACTGAAGCGCCTAGAACTCCTTGGCTACAATGGCCAGCTCAGCAGGAAGAAAAAGAGGAGCATAAGCCACTAGTATTCTTCCCTTTTGTCGGCAATAACACCAGAAAATTTAGCAGAATCTTGAAACTACACAATGTAAAATGTAATTCTTCAGGCTTTCCCGGCGATCTAATGACATCTTGGGTTGTCGGGTGTCCTGCCGGATATCAGCCTCGTGCTTGCACGATATTTCGGTAGCGTAGCTCGTTACCTTCATCAGGTGCGACCTGAAACTACTCCACGAGTGGATCTAGTCCAGTATTTATGCCTGTGGCTTTCCCCCTTCACCAGGCGTTCCTTCTGCGGTCCGCGCCCGTTCGCTGCGATCTTCCGGAGCACTGCCGTTCCCTTTTCCGTCCGCTGCAGTCCCAGGTGTTTTCTTTGCGGTCCGCGCCCGCCAGACACGCTCCTGGGTGTTCCATCTTCGGTCTGGTGCGTTTGGAATCCCGTGTTTGGTACCAGGCACTCCCCCTGTGGTCCTCTCCCGCTCACTGTGATCTGCTGGAGCGTTGCCATTCCATTTTCGGTCCGCTGCGGTCTAGATGTTCTCTCTGCGATCCGCACCGGTCAGACCCTACCCTGGGCGTTCCATCTTCGGTCTGGTGCGCCTGGAACTCTGTATGGGGATTGTCCTCCATGTCCATGGAGAACGACATGGGCATGGACTTTTAAACTCTGTCAGTTATTTTCAAAAATGTGTGTGAAATCTTATGGGACTTAACTGCTAAGGTCATCAGTCCCTAAGCTTACATACTACTTAAGCTAAATTATCCTAAGGACAAACACACACGCCCATGCCCGAGAGAGGTCTCGAACCTCCGCCGGGAACAGCCGCACAGTCCATTACTGCAGCGCCTTAGACCGCTCGGCTAATCCAGCGCGGCCCTGTCAGTTATTATCAATGCTTTATCACGTGAGTACATAGCATATATGTGTCCTTCATAACAACCCCTCAGCATCTGATACTGTTGATGCCGCTTATTTACCCTATCAGGCCTGATAACAACGCCGGCCGTGGTGGCCGTGCGGTTCTGGCGCTGCAGTCTGCAACCGCGGGACTGCTACGGTCGCAGGTTCGAATCCTGCCTCGGGCATGGATATGTGTGATGTCCTTAGGTTAGTTAGGTTTAATTAGTTCTAAGTTCTAGGGGACTGATGACCTAAGATGTTAAGTCCCATAGGGCTCAGAGCCATTTGAACCTGATAATAACGCTATATGTGATCAGCACTAATTTATTCTGTTGGGTATTGTACCAGTCACAGAGAATTGCAACTCTAATCATTTACATACTCGCCAATCATGTGTATGTTTACGATGTTACATGTAACTGTGTTTCTGGATGCTTCATTATTTTATCAGGCAGTGTATTTGTGATTAATAACATGTGTAAGTATTGAGGCTAATGGTCACATTGTCTGGATTATAGGTAAAACAAATGACAGGCTGAGATTTATTGGTCAAATAGTGGGAAACAGCAGCCTGTCTACAAAAGCGATTGAAAGTAGTGGGACAGGGAGAGAGCTGGCAAGCCTATGTTGTTGCCATATCTCCTCCAAGTTTCAGGTCACCCACCCCTCCCGATCTTCCTTCTCGCTTATCGTTCCCCCTCGGTTCTAGTACAATTGGGCGATGTGTAAATTGCGGATATTCAAAGAGATGTTACCCTATTAGTTACAAAAGCAGGCAGAGGCTGCATGGTTCCCAGATTTATCCAAGATGGCGCCCAAATAGTATAATTTATGACCTCAGTCATGCCCCCACTATAATTTATAGCTCAATTACTGCAAGTCGCTTTCAGTCACATTTCTTTTATAGCTTATGACCCAAAACTGGCTGCCTTTCCCCTAAAATAGTTGCTCTAGCTTCATTTATTTTGTAATCTGACTCAAATTTCCTATCAAAGACTATGACATCACAGTGCATGTGTAAAAATAGTGAGCAATTAAAAAAAACATTTATCCAGAGTTTAAAAATGATGGACAGCACTCTGATGCAATATACATGGTCTGTTGCTGTAGGGCATTTGTGCATGAGTAGTATGTTAAAAACATGCTATAGATCTCTCATAAAATATTGCTAAATTACACTGTGGTGATGCATAAACACCGATATTTCACGATTTATAATTACCACAGGTGCTTATTTATGAGGTCGCACTGTACAGCCAGGTGTAATAGGATAGCATTGGTACAGTTTGTATCTACATTTTCAACTAGTTTCGTGACAGCTCCATCACCTCATACCACCGTCATCCCAAAGAGCATTCGCCATACTAGCGATATGCGATTGAGAACCAGGACTGAGTTGCTGAATGATTGCCTCCCATCATATGCTGCGAGGCTAACACTATCTCAGAGGTCAGAGACGCTACACTGTCAGAGAGACCCGGTGTGCAATGGCCACACTGTGTGTGGAAAGGAGGATGGGGTATGGTTGGAGTTCAGAGTGATATTGACATATTACACGGAGCTAGAGCCATACAACCCAACGCCAAGCAATGCTTCCCCCACATGTGCTGTGACCGCTTGCCTGCCAAAGGTAACAAACACTGATACCTCGAAAACCGATGTCCGAGGAGCATTCAATAAGAAATGAAAAAAAATTTTTTTTCTGAAAACAGGTTGGTTCTATTCAGGACTCCAAAACAACACATTATTCCCCAGTATTTTTCTACAATACTGTATTTTTCAACATAAAGTACATTCAATATGATGGCCTTATGCCACCGTGCAGAGAGGGTTTGTATGCACGCATGGTACAACTCTTCTGGTTGACGTCAGAGCCAACATCTTACTGCATCGATAACCTCCCCATCATTACAGGTGTTATTTCCTGCAGAGTGCATCCTTCATTCATGAGAGTGCTCACATTGCAGGAGTGGTGTGCAGACAGCCAGCACACAGGAGACTGAACATGTTTGTGCTGTCTTGTTGCGATGACGCCAGACACCTCGCCCAACGACTCACCATGCGTTTCTCCACTGCCAGGTCTCTGTAGGCATTCTGCAAGCGCCCACGAGTATGCTGCGACAGTCTGGTTTTCCGCCAAAACAAACTCACTGACAGCTCTCTGCTTGGAACACACCCCAATAACAGACGCCATTTGAAGGCTATGTATAGCATGTATTGGACATGTATTGGAACCCCATGAAACAACAGGGGCTGAAGCAAGAATATTCCATGATATCCCACAACAGTTCCACATCATTTGAACAAAAGTGGCGGAGAAGAAATGTATTGCATTGCTTATTGAAAGCTCCATGTTCAACTGAGCAGTTGCCACTGCATTTTTATATGGAGGACAGGAAGAATTACCATGTTTTTGCTATGCAGCGTTTTGGTTG
Source organism: Schistocerca serialis cubense (assembly GCF_023864345.2). Taxonomy (NCBI): domain Eukaryota; kingdom Metazoa; phylum Arthropoda; class Insecta; order Orthoptera; family Acrididae; genus Schistocerca; species Schistocerca serialis. The sequence continues at coordinate 57,503,816 of NC_064647.1, read as the reverse complement.
TCCCTACTGGTCAGTGGGCATAAACACCAGCCACTCTGCCCTGCTTCCACCAGAGTTCTCATCCTTCACAGAGTGCCACGTGTGTGCTACAGATTATTTCCTAGCGAGTGAGAACTGTGCCAGATACCTGACACACTCTGGCCACCCCTGATGTGTACAGACGTGGTATATACGTAAGTCCCACAAGATGGCAGCACAATGCAGTGAGGAATCGGAGCTCCCATAGAAATATTTAAATGTGTAGTACACACATTACTTTTTTTTATGAAACGTCCCCTTTGAACAATTCTACATGACTGTGCTTAAACTGACACACAATATTTTGTTAGCGCAATGCAATCTGACTTTCAAAATTCCCTACAAAAGAATGGCCCTGACTAACATTAAACTATACCTTTCACAAATCACTTACCTCACAAAAATCTTCGCTGCTCAAGCTACTGCAATACAGCGAGCGCCACTACTGCCAGCTAAATAAAAGATTCAAACTATGGAAGGCACTAACTACTGATAGGGATAGTTAGCAAATGGAAGATATTAATAGAGAACAAACAATGTATTTACCTTGATATCATCATATATAAATATAGCAGTTCATGACAAATTTCAAAACTCCGCCATCTCTCTCCCCACATCCACCACTGCTGGCGGCTCACCTCCAACTGCGCAACGCTACGCGCTGTTCACAGCCAGCTGCCTAACACTACAATGGCAGACAACAATGCAAACTAGACACAGTCTGCTCTGCACACAGCACAGCCAGTGATTTTCATACAGAGGTGGCGTTACCAATAAAAAAACATAAACAGCCTACTTATATTTTTACACTAGTTATATCATAGAATTTGTGACTGTATCTTTAACGCAATGTTAACCATGCAGAACATCCAAAATGTCTACTTATCTTCAATGCCTGTCTGAAGTATCATGTACAAGGTATGTTAGAAAAGTATCTGACCGTTGGCTGGGAGAAAATGGCTTACTTAGAGTGTTAAATACCTAATCACCCTCAAAGTAGCTCCCTTACTACTCTACGCACTCCTCTCAGCGGTGCAGTCATTGCTGGAAGCATGCTGAAAAAGCCTCTTTCACAACTGAGTTTACATCAGCTGTAGTTGTTGTCATAATGTCCTCTCTTGTCTGAAATCATATTCCTTTCAATGGCCTCTTGAGTTTGGGGAACAGCCAGAAGTCGCAGGGGGCCATATCAGGAGAGTAAGGAACCTACTGAAGCACAGGAAAGTCTGATTCAAGTGCGTAGAACGTGATGGAGCATTGTCTCGATGGAGACGCCAATTTCCTGTTGATTGCAAGTCTGGTCTCTTCTACTGCACAGCATCACCTAGGCAACAAAGGACACCTCTGTAGTACTCTATGGTGATTGATTAACCCTGTTGTGCATACTCATGATGTATCTCACCATGGGAGTCAACATCACTCTGGCGTTGCCGCACGCTTGGCGGGTCTTCTTTGGTCTTGGCAACGAGGAATGCTTTCACTGTGACGGATGGGATTTAGTTTCCGGGATGCACCTGTACACTCAGGACTCGTCACCGGTGATTATGGTGTTCACGAAGCCGTTGTCACTGTTTGTGGAGTCCAGCATGCCCTGTGAGACTTCAGCGTGAAGATGCTTTTGCTTCGCTGTCAGCAGCTTCAGCATGAATTTCGCCGACACTCTCTTCGTGTCCAAATCTTTGATCACAGTGAAATGTACCAAAAAAGTGCTGATGCCCGCCTCTTCCACAATTTCTTTGATAGTCACACCACAGCATTCACATTGGTAATGAGGTGGTCATTTTAGCATGCTGAGATTAGATTAGATTAGTACTTGTTCCATAGATCATGTATACGACACTTCGTAATGAGTGGAACGTGTCAGGTTAATAAAAGGTGTCTATACAAGATATTACATTGCACAAAATATTACATGACACTTATTTTTTTTGTGTGGGTTAGGGAAATTACCCACTCATTATATCAAAAAATTCATCTAATGAGTAGAAGGAGTTGCCATTAAAAAAATTCTTTTAATTTCCTTTTAAATGCTATCTGTCAGACTTTTGATGCTATTATGTAAGTGACCAAAGACTTTCGTGGCAGCATACCCTCTTCTGAGGCAAAGTTAGATTTAACCTTGAGTAGTGAAGATCATCCTTTCTCCTAGTGTTGCAGCCATGTACACTGCTATTACTTTTGAATTTGTTCAGATTGTTGACAACAAATTTCATAAGTGAATATATATATATATATATATATATATATATATATATATATAGTGACGCTATAATGAAGATCTCTAGCTCTTTAAGTAAGTGTCTGCAGGATGATCTTGGATGAGCTCCAGCAATTATTCTGGTTGCACGCTTTTGTGCAATGAACACTCTTTTACTCAATCATGAGTACCCCAGAAAACGATGCCATAGGAAAGCAGAGAATAAAAATAGGTATGGTAAGCTAATTTACCCAGATGTATATCGCCAAATTTGCAATGGCCTTCATAGCATAAGTAGCTGAAATCAAACGTTCCAGCAGATCCTGAGTGTGTTTTTTCCAGTTCAACCCCTCATTAATGCATACACCTAGACATTTTGAATATTCTACCTTAGCTACCGATTTCCGATCGAAGTCTATATTTATCAATGGTGTCATTCCATTTACTAAAAATGGCTCTGAGCACTATGGGACTCAACTGCTGAGGTCATTAGTCCCCTAGAACTTAGAACTAGTTAAACCTAACTAACCTAAGGACATCACAAACATCCATGCCCGAGGCAGGATTCGAACCTGCGACCGTAGCGGTCTTGCGGTTCCAGACTGCAGCGCCTTTAACCGCACGGCCACTTCGGCCGGCATTCCATTTACTGTGTGGAACTGTACATACTGTGTTTTGTCAAAGTTTAATGAGAGCCCATGTGCAGAGAACAACTGAATGATTTTCTGAAAAACATCGTTTACAATTTCACCAGTTAATTCTTGTCTGTTGGGTGTGATAGCTATACTTGTATCATCGGCAAAAAGTACCAGCTTTGCATCTTCGTGAATATAGACTGGCAAGTCATTAATATATATTAAGAACAGCAGAGGACCCAGACCGAACCTTGGCGGCACCCCGTTCTGGATTGTTCCCCAGCTTGAGAAATCACCAGTTTTTTGCTGATGGCTGGTTCAAATGGCTCTGAGCACTATGCGACTTAATTTCTGAGGTCATCAGTCGCCTAGAACTTAGAACTAATTAAACCTAACCAACCTAAGGACATCACACACATCCATGCCCGAGGCAGGATACGAACCTGCGACCGTGACGGTCACTCGGCTCCAGACTGTAGCGCCCAGAACCGCACGGCCACTCCGGCCGGCTTTTTGCTGATGGCCGACTGGAGTGTGGCTCGCTCTCTACTGATGTGCAATCATCTTTAAACTGGTGATACCACTCCTTAATCTGTGTCATGCCCATAGCATCGTCACCAAAAGGTATCTGAACGTTCTGAATGGTTTCCAGAAGGTTGTCACTCAGCTCTTGGCAAAATTTTATGTAGTAGCGCTGCTCCAGTCATTCCATTATTTCTCCTGCAATGAACGATTGACACAAGCTCTGCTCACTGCCTCACTCTGCTACTCCTGGCCAGGAGCTGATACTGTCGTGGCAGGAAAAGATTCACACATGCACGTGAAGGTTCGAGGTCGGCTCATGCAAGTGTGCCGGATTCAAATCCATCAGGTGTTCCCATAAAACGAGAAAGAAAATAAGGAAAGGTTAGAGACTTTCGTAACAGACCTCGTAAGCTAATGCGAATTGCTCTGTATCACAATATTGCTGTGTTGTGTCACTGGAACAGTGCATTATATAGTAGCCTCCTTCAGTCAAGTTAGTAATAATTATGCATTGCTTAGTGTGTTTTGTGTTCTAAACAACATGTCTACATACATAGTTTGCTGTCAAACGTTTCATACCCAAAACGTCCGAAAACATTTCATGGCATAAGCCAGTTCATAAGCCGACATGGTCAGCGACTTCTGCGGTTTTGATTCGGCGGTCGTTCATAATCATTTCTCTTTTTCCAAATCATTTCTCTTTTTCCACGGTTTTGTCGGCTGATGATGTCCTAGAAGGGCGTTCGTCATCTTCACCGCATTCATGGTCTTCTTTTAGACACTTATACCACTCGTAAACGTTTCTTGGACTCATACACCAAAAGCAATATTTGTTGTTGTTGTTGTTGTTGTTGTGGTTTTCGGTCCAGAGACTGGTTTGATGCACCTCTCCATGCTACTCTATCCTGTGCAAGCTTCTTCATCTCCCAGTACCTACTGCAACCTACATTCTTCTAAATCTGCTTAGTGTATTCATCTCTTGGCCTCCCTCTGCGATTTTTACCCTCCGCGCTGCCCTCCAATACTGAATTGGTGATCCCTTGATGCCTCAGAATATGTCCTACCAACCGATCCCTTATTCTAGTGAAGTTGTGCCACAAACTCCTCTTCTCCCCAATTCTATTCAATAACTCCTCATTATGTAAGCGTAGGCTTCCGCGGCCGTTGTCTTCTTCAATAAAATTCTTCAGGGTATCAGACCGCATCGTCATAATTTTAAAATGTGCCAACGTTTCGGCCAGCGTTGCAGCTAGCCTTCATCAGGGCCTTACGTTAACTGCTAAATGAACACACTTGGATTCCTTAAATAGCTGCACGAGAAAACCGTGTCGTTACTTGATTGGCTGTACTAGGAGGAGGAGGAGGGGTGAAAGGTATGCTTTATTGGTGTTTCCTTTATTATCTGTCATTGGCTGAAATAGCTGTTTTCTATTGGTCTTTATATTAATCCACCCCATTGGAGGAGACGGACGAATAGCGAACAGGTGATGGCTGTGACGTCACACTGTTTCCATGCTGTCCAGAAGCCGGCTGCGGCGTGCCATTGCTTTGTGTGCTCGCGACCACTACTGCGGCTCTCCGCGTGTCCGCATGGGCCGCCACGGCTCTGCCGCCGCTCCGTAGCCCTGCTATTGCAGGCAGCCAAGACCTCGGAAGCTTGTACCCGTCCTCTCTATTCATGTTGGCGGGTCTTTTGGCTATTTCTATCGCCTCTCTAATCTTTCTTTTGAAAGTGAGAGGCTGTTTCGCCAGGACGCGGGCTTCTTGAAAAAATATTGGTTCCCCGCACTCGTCTCGGTGTTCCGCCACTGCTGACTTAGTGTGTTGTTTCAGGCGGATATATCTTTCATGTTCTGAGAGCCTAGTGCTGATCGGACGTCCCGTCTCACCTATGTAAACTAATCCACACGCACAACCAATTTCATACACGCCAGCTGTGTGTAGTTTGTCAACTGCATCCTTGGTAGAACCGAGCATGTCTGATATTTTGTGTCTGCTTCGGAAAATTGGTTTGATGTCGGCTTTTCGTAGGATTTTGCCAATACGTTCGGTGACCCCTTGTACATATGGTAACACAGCAATGCTCTGTGCCTCCTTCTCCTCTTCCCTATTAGTCTTCTCCCTTGTCGACATGGTGCTGTCTATCATCTGCTTCCCATAGCCATTAGTTCCGAAGATGGACCTGAGGTGTTCAAGTTCTGTCTTCAGATGTTCTTCGTCGCTTATCCTGTACGCTCTCTTCGTTAGCGTGTGCAGGGCGGACTTCTTCTGCGTGGGGTGATGGTGGGAGGAGGCGTGAAGGTACCTGTCCGTATTGGTTGGTTTCCTGTACACTTTGTGGCCAAGTTTACCATCAGGTTTTCGATAAACTTCCACGTCGAGAAAAGGCAGCACCCCATTCTTCTCTGTTTCCATTGTAAACTGGATTTTCCTATGCTGTTGGTTAAGGTGCTTGTGGAAGTTCTGTAACTCCTCTTCTCCGTGGGGCCAGATGACGAAAGTATCATCGACATAGCGAAGCCAACAATTTGGACGTAATGGTGCGGACTGGAGGGCTGTTTCCTCAAATGCCTCCATGAAAATTTCTGCTGCGATAGGCGATAGGGGTGAGCCCATAGCTACACCGTCAGTTTGTTCATAAAATTGACCTCTCCACCTGAAATAGGTGGTCGTCAGACAGTGGCGCACAAGCTCACATACATCAGGTGCCACGCGTTCTTCTAGGATGTTCACAGTATCTGACACTGGGACATTCGTGAATAGGGATTTGACGTCGAAGCTAACCATCAGATCTTGGTCCGTAACACGCATTTCCTTTAGGAGAGACACGAAGTGAGTGGAATCCTTAACGTAGGACTCGGTTTGATGCACTAGGTGTCGGAGCCTAGGTGCCAGTTCTTTCGCTAGGTAGTAGGTCGGCGAATTTATACTGTTTACTATGGGCCTTAAGGGGAAGTCGATTTTGTGTACCTTCGGTACACCATATATCCTTGGTGCCTGTGTCACTTGCGGGATGAATCTTCTGGCCTTGTCGAAATTGATTCTAGAGTGCTTCAGCAGTGCCTGCGTCGTTTTGATTACCTTGGCCGTCGGATCTCCCTGAAGTTTCTTGTAGATAGGTTCTGCGAGAATATCTTCCATTCGTTTGTTGTAATCAGTCGTGTCCAAGACTACAGTGGCGTTGCCCTTATCTGCCTGTACCACTACTAAGTGGGGGTTGTCCCTGAGTTCCTTGATGGCATGGTATTCCTCAGCGTTGATGTTTTGCTTCGGTGGCTTTGCTTTATTCAGAACTCTGACCGTTTCCTGCCGGATCTTCTTCGCCTCGGCCTGCGGCAGATGACGTACCGAAGCCTCTACGGATTCTATGATATCTTCTTTTGGAACTCGCTTAGGTGCGACTGCGAAATTCATCCCCTTGGCCAGGATTGCTGTGGTTGCTTCGCTCAAGGTGTGGCTGGAGAGGTTGACCACTGTCCGTCGCCTGTCCAGCGTCAATGTTTCGTCCGTGGCTTTCTGTTGTAGTTTGTCGTACTTTCTCATCTGGCGGTTAGTAATACTATTGCTGGTCCTTGATGCTTGCTGAAAGGTTAACCTGTCGACTTTATCCCAGTCTTCCATCTGAAGTTTTCCGGCCAGAAATAGGTGCAGATCACACAAATTCCTGTTGTGAGCATCGAGACTTATGCGGATGTGGCGAATCCTTTCCCGTAGCAATGCTTTACTGGCCCTGATGAAGGCTAGCTGCAACGCTGGCCGAAACGTTGGCACATTTTAAAATTATGACGATGCGGTCTGATACCCTGAAGAATTTTATTGAAGAAGACAACGGCCGCGGAAGCCTACGCTTACATTTAACCAACCTGTATGGGCAGGAAATCCACGGAAACATCAAGAAGTTAGAAGCACTGCGTTTAAAAAGATGTAAACTGCTGAATGACCTTGCTTTTTTGAAGAGATGCAGAGACACGAGTGTTGTGCCGCATTCTTTGCGGTTGACGTCTCACATACAAACGAACAAGGCTAGGAATATCTGTGTTAAAGCCAGTAAAGCATTGCTACGGGAAAGGATTCGCCACATCCGCATAAGTCTCGATGCTCACAACAGGAATTTGTGTGATCTGCACCTATTTCTGGCCGGAAAACTTCAGATGGAAGACTGGGATAAAGTCGACAGGTTAACCTTTCAGCAAGCATCAAGGACCAGCAATAGTATTACTAACCGCCAGATGAGAAAGTACGACAAACTACAACAGAAAGCCACGGACGAAACATTGACGCTGGACAGGCGACGGACAGTGGTCAACCTCTCCAGCCACACCTTGAGCGAAGCAACCACAGCAATCCTGGCCAAGGGGATGAATTTCGCAGTCGCACCTAAGCGAGTTCCAAAAGAAGATATCATAGAATCCGTAGAGGCTTCGGTACGTCATCTGCCGCAGGCCGAGGCGGAGAAGATCCGGCAGGAAACGGTCAGAGTTCTGAATAAAGCAAAGCCACCGAAGCAAAACATCAACGCTGAGGAATACCATGCCATCAAGGAACTCAGGGACAACCCCCACTTAGTAGTGGTACAGGCAGATAAGGGCAACGCCACTGTAGTCTTGGACACGACTGATTACAACAAACGAATGGAAGATATTCTCGCAGAACCTATCTACAAGAAACTTCAGGGAGATCCGACGGCCAAGGTAATCAAAACGACGCAGGCACTGCTGAAGCACTCTAGAATCAATTTCGACAAGGCCAGAAGATTCATCCCGCAAGTGACACAGGCACCAAGGATATATGGTGTACCGAAGGTACACAAAATCGACTTCCCCTTAAGGCCCATAGTAAACAGTATAAATTCGCCGACCTACTACCTAGCGAAAGAACTGGCACCTAGGCTCCGACACCTAGTGCATCAAACCGAGTCCTACGTTAAGGATTCCACTCACTTCGTGTCTCTCCTAAAGGAAATGCGTGTTACGGACCAAGATCTGATGGTTAGCTTCGACGTCAAATCCCTATTCACGAATGTCCCAGTGTCAGATACTGTGAACATCCTAGAAGAACGCGTGGCACCTGATGTATGTGAGCTTGTGCGCCACTGTCTGACGACCACCTATTTCAGGTGGAGAGGTCAATTTTATGAACAAACTGACGGTGTAGCTATGGGCTCACCCCTATCGCCTATCGCAGCAGAAATTTTCATGGAGGCATTTGAGGAAACAGCCCTCCAGTCCGCACCATTACGTCCAAATTGTTGGCTTCGCTATGTCGATGATACTTTCGTCATCTGGCCCCACGGAGAAGAGGAGTTACAGAACTTCCACAAGCACCTTAACCAACAGCATAGGAAAATCCAGTTTACAATGGAAACAGAGAAGAATGGGGTGCTGTCTTTTCTCGACGTGGAAGTTTATCGAAAACCTGATGGTAAACTTGGCCACAAAGTGTACAGGAAACCAACCAATACGGACAGGTACCTTCACGCCTCCTCCCACCATCACCCCACGCAGAAGAAGTCCGCCCTGCACACGCTAACGAAGAGAGCGTACAGGATAAGCGACGAAGAACATCTGAAGACAGAACTTGAACACCTCAGGTCCATCTTCGGAACTAATGGCTATGGGAAGCAGATGATAGACAGCACCATGTCGACAAGGGAGAAGACTAATAGGGAAGAGGAGAAGGAGGCACAGAGCATTGCTGTGTTACCATATGTACAAGGGGCCACCGAACGTATTGGCAAAATCCTACGAAAAGCCGACATCAAACCAATTTTCCGAAGCAGACACAAAATATCAGACATGCTCGGTTCTACCAAGGATGCAGTTGACAAACTACACACAGCTGGCGTGTATGAAATTGGTTGTGCGTGTGGATTAGTTTACATAGGTGAGACGGGACGTCCGATCAGCACTAGGCTCTCAGAACATGAAAGATATATCCGCCTGAAACAACACACTAAGTCAGCAGTGGCGGAACACCGATATGAGTGCGGGGAACCAATATTTTTTCAAGAAGCCCGCGTCCTGGCGAAACAGCCTCTCACTTTCAAAAGAAAGATTAGAGAGGCGATAGAAATAGCCAAAAGACCCGCCAACATGAATAGAGAGGACGGGTACAAGCTTCCGAGGTCTTGGCTGCCTGCAATAGCAGGGCTACGGAGCGGCGGCAGAGCCGTGGCGGCCCATGCGGACACGCGGAGAGCCACAGTAGTGGTCGCGAGCACACAAAGCAATGGCACGCCGCAGCCGGCTTCTGGACAGCATGGAAACAGTGTGACGTCACAGCCATCACCTGTTCGCTATTCGTCCGTCTCCTCCAATGGGGTGGATTAATATAAAGACCAATAGAAAACAGCTATTTCAGCCAATGACAGATAATAAAGGAAACACCAATAAAGCATACCTTTCACCCCTCCTCCTCCTCCTAGTACAGCCAATCAAGTAACGACACGGTTTTCTCGTGCAGCTATTTAAGGAATCCAAGTGTGTTCATTTAGCAGTTAACGTAAGGCCCTGGTGAAGGCTAGCTGCAACGCTGGCCGAAACGTTGGCACATTTTAAAATTATGACGATGCGGTCTGATACCCTGAAGAATTTTATTGAAGAACTCCTCATTAGTTATGTGATCTACCCATCTAAACTTCAGCATTCTTCTGTAGCACCACATTTCGAAAGCTTCTATTCTCTTCTTGTCCAAACTATTTATCGTCCATGTTTCACTTCCATATATGGCTACTCTCCATACAAATACTTTCAGAAACGACGTCCTCACACTTAAATCTATACTCGATGCCAACAAATTTCTCTTCTTCAGAAGCGCTTTCCCTGTCATCGCTACTCAACATTTTATATCCTCTCTACTTCGACCATCATGAGTTATTTTGCTCCCCAAATAGCAAAACTCTTTTAGCACTTTAAGCGTCTCATTTCCGAATCTAATACCCTCAGCATCACCTGATTTAATTCGACTACATTCCATTATCCTCGTTTTGCTTTTGTTGATGTTCATCTTATATTCTCCTTTCAAGACACTGTGCATTCCGTTCAGCTGCCCTTCCAGGTCCTTTGCTGTCTCTGACAAAATTATAATGTCATCGGCGAACCACAAAGTTTTTATTTCTTCTCCAAGGATTTTAATTCCTTCTCCGAATTTTTCTTTTGTTTCCTTTGCTGCTTGCTCAATATACAGATTGAATAACATCGGGGATAGGCTACAACCCTGTCCCACTCCCCTCCCAACCACTGCTTCCCTTTAATGCCCTCGATTCTTATAACCGCCTTCTGGTTTCTGTACAAATTGTAAATAACCTTTCGCTCTCTGTATTTTACCCCTGCCACCTTCAGAATTTGAAAGAGAGTATTCCAGTCAAAATTGTCAAAAGCTTTCTCTAAGTCTACAAATGTTAGAAACGTAGGTTTGCCTTCCCTTAATCTTTCCTCTAAGATAAGTCGTAGGGTCAGTATTGCCTCTTTCTACGCAATCCAAACTGATCTTCCCCAAGGTCGGCTTCTACCAGTTTTTCCATTCGTTTGTAAGGAATTCGTGTTAGTATTTTGCAGCCGTGGCTTATTAAACTGATAGTTCGGTAATTTTCACATCTGTCAACACCTGCTTTCTTTGGGATTGGAATTATTATATTTTCTTGAAGTCTGAGGGTATTTCGCCTGTCTCATACATTTTGCTCACTAGATGGTAGAGTTTTATCAGGGCTGGCTCTCCGAAAGCAATATTTAACATCTGCAAAAGTCTGCTGTGCTTTGCTCCGTCCTAATATGAAAATGTAATACTAATTATCTGATTCATTTTTATACAAGATAAATCACTGCCAGTATTACATAAACGCCTTTTTGACCGTTGACAACAGACTAAATACCCGATGTGGGTGACGGTAAAGTACAGTTACGTTTCGGGCATGTTTACAAACACAACGAATAGACCGTACTAATCGAACTAACACAAGACGCGAAATTACAGAATTTCCGTTACTTTGCCAGCACAAGTCGTGTAGAGAAAGGCGTCACCGGCTTGTTCGCCTGCCGAGAGTGTAAACCTTAACAGCAAGTTTGTAACCACTAACTGATAAGTAGCTGTAGTAAGGTGTCGTAGAAGTAATTATTTCTTCCACTCTCTATCTTAGATGAAAGGAAAGAAACATTATAGAGGTTGTCCCATTTATCTTGACCACCCTAAATAACTGTTTGTCCAGATGCTAACTGCAAAATGTTTCGAGCAAAAGGTTTTTAGCCGTCAGTGGGCCATCAATCAGCATGATTGCCTTTGTTGTAGCTTTGTTTTTCACAAAGATATGAACAGCGGATTAATTTTTTAAAATGGCACCCTGTGTCTTTTATTCGGTAATTTCTCTCCTGAAGAAGTATTAAAAATGTATCACAGTGTACCATTCACTGAAACACAAATTTATTAATAACATAACACAACACTGAGCCTGGGATCACAAACTCGTCCACTTGCTGGAGTTGTCAGAAAACACATAAAAACCAAGTAAAAACATAGCACAAAATTGTCTTTGACTCTCCTGTACCACTGCCCAGGAGTAGAACATTCAAAAGTTCTCAAAGTGGTGACCCTGGACACCGAGACACTGGTGCACTCGTTGAATGAAAGAATTGTTTACTGCTTCCAGTGTTGCCTGCTGAAGAGAATCTCAAGCAAGCACGATACGTTCCTGCATGTCCTCTGGAGTTGTTGTAATATCGCGATAGGCAGCGTCTTTAATGCATCCCCAAAAAAGAAAGTCCAGAGGATTTCTATCAGGAGACCTAGCAGGCCAAGTAATTGTTCCTCCTCGACCAATCCATCTGGCAGGATACCTTCGGTTCAGAACACGACGTGCACGCAAGGCATTATGTGCTGGACATCCATAGTGTTGACACCACATAAGCATTCTGCTTCTTAGCCGTACTTCATCCAGAAGAGGAGGAAGAATTCGTCTGAGGAAGGTGGCATACGCTGTGCCGTTTAGACTACCGTTGATGAAATAAGGGCCAATAATTAGTACCAAGCATCCCACACCAGACGTTAAGTCTCCATTGACGCTGATGTTCCACCTGTTTAAGTCATCGTGGGTTGTCGCTGGACCAATAATGCATTTTCCTTGTGTTTATCTGTCCTTTGTTTGAGAAGGAACATTCATCGGTATATAGAACACTGCAGAAGAAGTTCGGGTTGGCGAGGATTTGCTGCTGTGTGCATTGACAGAACTGTACACGATTCTGGAAATCACTCCCATGCAATTCTTGATGTAGGTGTACATGATGAGGATGGAACCGGTGACGTGTAAGAATACGATGTACACTGGTTTTAGGAATGCCAGTCTCGTGTTCAAGCTGTCCTGTGGTCACATGTGGTTTCATAGTAACGGAAGCGAAAACAGTAACTTCGGCAGCTTCGTTTGTGCGGGTGCTACGACGATTGCGTTGTCGTGGGTTGAAACTTCCCGTTTCCTGAAGCGTCGCAACAAGACGAGGAAACATCCGTCGGGAAGGGGGGGCGGGGTTCTTGTCAGGATATCGCTCTCTGTACAGTTCCGCTGCCTGCGTAGCGTTTCGTCTACCTTCAACAACAACAACAACAACAACAATAAAATAAACGTTATGTCGATGCAGTTCATAGGAAGGACATCTTTTAGTGTATGCCTACTCTACACAACAGTGTTTAAAAGGACTAAACTACTAATGTACCAGTACATAAGAAAACAGTATTGCAATTACTGTTCTGCTAACTTACATTCTCCAGAGATGAGTAGCATTTCCACCTTCTCATCGTTGGTGTACATTCTACTCACACAACTGTTCAACTGACGATGGTTGACGGAATGGCGGGTGTGCATTCTACTTATATTTACATTTGCCCTCTGCCAACGTCAGCTCGTGGATGTGTTCCACTACCCCAAGTACCTGCACTAAGCGCTGGGAGCGTCAATGTCGATGTTGTGTTATGTAATTAATAACGTTGTGTTTCAGTGAATGGTACACTGTGAAACGTTTTTAAATAGATCTTTAGGAGAGGAAATGTATTACCGAATAAAAAGTACATGGTGCCCTTATACCACCGTTCATATCTTTGTAAAAAAAGAAAGCTACAACGAAGGCAATCATGCTGATTGATGTCCCCCTGACGGCTGAAGAACATTTGCGCGAATCATTTTGTATTTTGGATCTGGACAAACAGTTATTTACGGTGGTCAAGATAAATGGGACACTCTGTGTAATGCAATAAAAAACATGCCTGTAAATGGTATGAGGTTCCCTCAGCCACACAGTTGCCAGCTATGCTTTGGCGTGACACTAAGACAATGTGTGTTGATTAACAGTTGCCTTAAAATCCGTTTTACACCAGCATCGTCTGCTAGTGACAAGTGAGTCAACTGCAGTGGCCATGGCCTTTCATTCCTGTAACGGGTCTTGCCTGTTCCCAGTGCTAGTGTGTGTTTACGCCTCAGTACCTACGTTGCGTGCTTCGCGAGGGGTGTCTGCTGTGCAGTTTGGCACCCGAACTGCAAACTTGGAAATATTCGTACGAGAGATTGTCCTTCATTCAGAAAGTCAAAATATAGTTACGGGATTAATGAACTAGCAATTATAATAGAGTTTATTAGTGATCAAATTAAAATGCTTGGCGGATGTTCTTGTCAGAGGCCTTACAGTAAATTGAGTGCCTCAGTCTTGTTTCCATGCCTAAACACGGTATTTCCATAGTTACAAATAGGAGGGGCGGACGAAAAGTTTCTAGCACGAGATTGTTACCGTAATGTGTCACCCAAACACCACCACCCACTTTTATGGTGACCCTTTGTGGGTATCAAGTCAAATTTCGCGTCTCCAGCTTCGTTAGTTTTGCCACTAGGATGCGTTGTACACCGTAGTGTAAGCAAAATGGCGAATATCGAGAGAATCAAGAACTGTGCTGTGATTGAATATCTTCATTTGAGGGGAATGATCCCAAGGATTTGCGGAGGACATGCGGAATGCACTTAAAGATAGCGCTTTGTCGTATGCAACAGTAAAAAAAACTGGGTCTCCGACTTCAAACGTGGAAGAACGAGCGCGGAGGATACGCCAAAGAGCGGAAGGCCTGTCACAGATGCTACTGATGAAACAGTGACTGCAATTTGCGATACGGTTTTGCAGGATCGTCGAACAACGTTGCAGCACATTGAAACCACGTTTGGAGTTTCTCATGGGCGTGCCGAAAGACTTGAATGCAGACCAGAGACGGGAGTGTGTGAAGAAATCGTTCGCCAAACTAAACCGGATGAAGACGGCTTTCTTGCAAGGTATGTGACAGTGGACGAAACATGGGTTCATACTTTGATCCTGAGAGAAAACAATAGTCACAACGGTGGAAACATCTTTCATCCCGTAGTCCAAAAACAGTCCCGTGTGCAAAAACCAACCGGTAAGATGATTGCATCGGTCTTCTGGGATGCTGGGATGCAGAAGGGGTAAGTATGGTGGATTGGTTGCAAAACAGCGTAACTATCAATGCCTCATACTATTGCACCCTCTTGCGCCGTTTGACAGAAAAATTAAAGAAAAAAAGGTGCGGAAAATTGGCGAGCGGAATTGTTTTGCCTCAGGACAACGCACCGGCGCACAAAGCCCACGCAGGGCTGGGAGCTCTGCGTGATTGCGGGTTCAGATTGTTATGTCATCCGCCGTACTCTCCGTCAGTCTTTTTTTTCCCAAACCTAAGAAAAGGCCTTAAAGGACGACGATTGACAATGATGATGCAGTGATTGATGCTGTGAACGCTTAGTTGGACTCGAAATCGAAGACTTTTATTTGAACGGTTTTGCAGAAGTTATACGAGCGTGCCCGCAAGTGTGTTAGTGTACACGCGTATTGAATTGACAAATAAATTGGTATTATGAGATTTCTGTCATTCTTTATTTGTTACCCTAGAAGCTTTTCGACCCCCCTCGTAACAGGCAGTTCATATCCAACAGGTGTAAGTTAACATGACCAGGTTAAAATACTATACTCCGTATGGCGAGACCAGAGCTTCGGCATAGAAGGGGTGGCAGACCTCCTCCCCTTCCCACCCTTCGGCCCAGAGGCAGCCTGGGCTACAGAGCCTGACACTCGCACAGCATTCTTGGCTGCATTCCACCGAGCAACGTATTCCCGGATGAAATATTTTTTGTCATGCGCTAGCAGTGTTTGGCTCCTTACAGAAACACACACACACACACACACACACACACACACACACACACACACACAAACGCACACGCACAAACACACAGATTTTCGACATAACACGGTACAGCAAACTGCACAAATTCTTCGGGTAAAATATCAAATAAAGATAATATTTTTTGTGTGGGAGAACAGAAACCCCTAGATCATCATCTGATTGATCATCTTTCGTCATGAACACAAAGCCTTCAGTATCTTGATTGCTGTTATCCTCCTCGCCTGATAGAGAAACTGCAATATTTTGTATGGGTTCTTCTCTCACGCTCACCTCTGTGTTCGCCTTGTAATCTGTTTCAACGCAGGGGTCACGACGTTCTTCCAATTTTCTGACGTTATTAGTGTGACAGCCTCATTTACCACCCTGCCTCTGTCTCACAACGTAAAGGTTTTATTTCGCTTCGCGACATCTGCTTTTATTTGAGCACAGACAAGTTAGATACTGCTTCTCCTGTGACTTGTATTGTTTTACAAATTCCAGAAATTCCGCTTTTCGCATATTCTGTTCAAAGCCTATTTCACTATCTTTGAAGCAGTTCACAATTTCGTCTAACTTTGCAGCAGCCGTTGGTGCCTTACTTAATAGTACAGAACGGTACGGCGCCCCGTCCATTACAAAAACACCACCAGAACTGACGTTTTGGTAACAAAGGAGTAAACGAACCACTCAAATGAGTTTTTTCCTCGTGGTAATCAACAAATGGCTCTGAGCACTATGGGACTTAACTTCTAAGGTCATCAGTCCCCTAGAACTTAGAACTACTTAAACCTAACTAACCTAAGGACATCACACACATCCATGCCCGAGGCAGGATTCGAACCTGCGACCGTAGCGGCCGCGCGGTTCCAGACTGTAGCGCCTTTAACCGCTTGGCCACCACGGCCGGCGGTAATCAACAGGTAGCCACCTTTACCAGCTGGCACACTCATAGTTCCACGGCGCGTATCTTCTGTCCACGCGACGGATCGTGCATGACTCATGTTTCATCAATACATATTTCATTCTCGGCATTCACTGCTAGAAACTCACGTAGGAAACGACATTTCCATGCCATATGTCTTCGCCTTTCATTAGTACCTTTCTTCCTAAGAACTTTTTCCATCGGAAGCCAGTTTTTTTTTATTTAAACAGTGGAGAGACTTGTCATTCTGCCCGTTAACAAATTACTGTCCGACATTGATGGCTCCAACTTTTTAAACGTCCGGTGCTACTCTCAGCTGTAGTATGCATATTTATGGCGCCTGGTAGCACTTGCGTCAAAGTTGTCTGTTTCAGTCTCACGACACTTTGACTTCCTTGACTTTCCAGACGTCAGAATAACAAGGCTCCCAGCTGAATTGGCAGCCTCTGAATCATTTGTGACTCTCTCGACCGTCGCTCTTGAGATTTTCAGTGCTTCTGGCACTGTACTCACTGGTATCAAAAGCCCACCATTGTACCTTTCCCTTTCAGAGTAAACACGCTATCTGTATATAAATCCGTGTGCTTGACATTTCAGCGTAGCTTTTTTTCCGGAAGTCATATTCTGTGCTATACAGTAACCTACCTTCCATACGTACGGTAAGAAACTCAAAGAATTGATGGAATGCACATGTACACATACAAACCTGAACGAAAAAACGCTTGGCACCACTGACTGAAAGCAGGAGTCGTGCCACGGACGCGGGAAGCATGTTTTACCAAGATCACACCAACTGTGAGCTCTTCTCTCGCCGTGCGGAGTATAGCCGAACACTCAGACAAATAGCTAGCTGTTTTGAATGTAGGTGTGTGAGACAATCTGAGCAGCCGTCTTCGGTTGCTTGCAGATGACGCTGTCGTTTATCGGCTAATAAAGTCATCAGAAGATCAAAACAACTTGTAAAACGATTTAGAAAAGATATCTCAATGCTGCGAAAATTGGCAGTTGACCATAAATAACGAAAAGTGTGAGGTCATCCACTTGAGTGCTAAAGGGAACTCGTTAAACTTCGGTTACACGATAAATCAGACTAATCTAAAAGCCGTAAATTTAACTAAATACCTAGGTATTACAATTACGAACAACTGAAATTGGAAGGAACTGGAAAATGTTGTAGGGAAGGCTAACCAAAGACTGCGTTTCATTGGCAGGACAATTAGAAAGTATAACAGACCTGCTAAGGAGACTGCCTACACTACGCTTGTCCGTCCTCTTTTAGAATACTGCTCCGCGGTGTGGGATCCTTACCAGATAGGACTGAAGGAGTACATCGAAAAAGTTCAAAGAAGGGCAGCACGTTTTGTACTATTGCGAAATATGGGAGAGAGTGTCACAGAAATGATACAAAATTTGGGCTGGACATCATTAAGAAAGACGTTTTTCGTTGCGACGGAATCTTCTCACGAAATTCCAATCACCAACTTTCTCCTCCGAATGCGAAAATATTTTGTTGACACCGACCTACATAGGGAGGAACGATTACCACGTCAAAATAAGGGAAATCAGAGCTCGTACGGAAAGATATAGGTGTTCGTTCTTTCCGCGCGCTATACAGGATTGGAATGATAGAGAATTGTGATGGTGGTTCGATGAACCGTGTGCCAGGCACTTAAATGTGATTTGCAAACTATCCATGTAGATGTAGAAAAATATAATTTATAATCGGCCATTATGAAAATGATTCAACATAGTCAATGTTAACAACGAAATGGGACTGTTGTAATCGGAACTGTGGCTCTCTAAAACTGTATTCAGCTACTAAATAACACGAACACCTAATAAAAATAATCTCTGCCAAACCATTTTAGGAAGAGAGGACACGCTGGCCGTTGTGACCGAGTAGTTCTAGACGCTACAGTCTGGAACCGAGCGACCGCTACGGTTCCAGGTTCGAATCCTGTGGTGTCACCGCCAGACACCACACTTGCTAGGTGGTAGCTTAAATCGGCCGCGGTCCATTTAGTACATGTCGGACCCGCGTGTCGCCACTTTGTGATCGCAGACCGAGCGCCACCACAAGGCAGGTCTCGAGATACGGACGAGCACTCGCCCCAGTTGTACGACGACTTTGCTAGCGACTACACTGACGAAGCCTTTCTCTCATTTGCCGAGAGACAGTTAGAATAGCCTTCAGCTAAGTCAATGGCTACGACCTAGGAAGGCGCCATTAACCATTTTAAGATAGAGTCTCACTTGTATCATCAAGGAATGCTGTATTCACATGAAGGATTAAAAGTTAAGTATTAAAGCAGCTACGTACTTTTCTTGCTACCATTCATTACGTATCCTGTTTCAGACCTCTATCTAGCCTACGTGAGATTACGCGTGCCTTTCGGCTACTTCAGTGTGGCGTAGCTGTCTTGTTACGCCACAACAAATCCTGCCTCGGGCATGGATGTGTGTGATGTCCTTAGATTAGTTAGCTTTAAGTAGTTCTAAGTTCTAGGGGACTGATGACCTCAGATGTTAAGTCCCATAGTGCTCAGAGCCATTTGAGTCATTTGGAAGGGAGGACGAAGATGTTTATTATTACGGTGTATCACTTAATGTTAGCAACTTCTCTTATGTCTGCGCACAACACTACCAAATACGGTGACGGAGGGGCAAATCTTGAAAGTAAATTCCTTGATAAAACTTTTACTTTTTATCGGGCACACACAAACACACACACACACACACACACACACACACACACGAGCGCGCCGCGCGCCGACTGCTGATGATATTCAAGTATAATTACAGATCTCTATAACAATTTGAACAATATAAAAATGCGTTATTCCTCGAATATGTAAGATTTTGCACACTTTGCAAGCAAAGTGAACAGTAAGATTAAATGTTTTACTTATTGAAAGCATAAGCACAAGTAAAGTGTGATAAAAGCATTTCAAAACGTCAACATCTATTTGCTCAAAAATGTATACATAAGTGCGCAGTCACAGTGCCACCGATCTCGTCTCCCGAACGTACAGACTTAAGGCGACAGTCGGCGGAATTTAGATTCGTTTGTTTTCTTCGACCTAATTAGTCGACGTTCCCTGACTTAAAACGTGGATTGTGAGAAATTTAGAAGATTAGTACAGGAAAGAAGGATCTCGCACGATTCCCTTCGCCGATCTACGGAGTGTTTTATGTCGTCGTGTTACTCTTTTATGGCACGCACATTGGTCGACACTTCCCAATAATAAATTGCGGGACGTGAAAGCTCTTGCCTGTGCTTGGACCTCTTCCTCCCGAAGTCGTCGTCGGGAGGAGGTAATTTTAACTAGACTCCGGATAGGGCACTGTCTTTTTAGCCATCGACATCTTTTAAGCGGCGATCCTCCCCCACTGTGTCCCCACTGCTCTCAGCTGTGGACGCCACCTTTTACTTGAGTGCCCCTGTTTTACTCCGTTACGCGTCCGTCTGCAGCTGTCGCCTGATATATCTTCCATTTTAGCAGATGACACGCGCTCAGCCGACCGCGTTCTCGAGTTTATTAGTGCCAGTGAGATGACGTCAGTCATTTGAAGGTGTTTTTGGGGACAACCAACGCCCTTCTATAGTGGTTTTTTAAGCTTTCCTTCTATTTTTAGTTTCTCCAATTTTTGAGTTTCGTTCCCATTTCTGCCTTTTCCTAAGTCACAGACTGGGCGCTAATGACCGTAGCAGTTTTGCGCCCTAAAACCATTTTAAAAAAATTAATAAAAATAAGGAGCTCGTGGCACCCTGAGAAAGGGAGCTGTAATGGCAGGCATATGTCTCGGAATCTTATTCTGAAATAACTACTTGATTGGAAGCTACAGATTTCGAACAACTCAAAAATTTAATAATAATTGAATCTTACGTTATGAAAGTTTCGTTCGTCCCTAACCATTTCAGACTCAAGTCTATACTTTAAAACGCAGCATGTCACGCAGGCAAACTTGGTATCGAAAATTTGAGGCCCATATAATATAATACAACAAAGTGTGTGTTCAAGTGAGAAAAGTGGAGTGTATCAATTTTGATGCTTAATTTTACTGTAGTGGATCTTTTTTGGATTGTGGCAGACGGGTATTAACTATCTACCAATTATTGTTCCTGTTTAATTATATTTTTATGCCAGTAGGGTCATGATTCTGTTGTATGAGGTGGTCTGCAAATTTGTTGTCTGCGTTTTCATGTTTCATTGCTTTAGTTACTTAAAGAATCTTATTATAAAATTTATATTTGCCTTTCGGCCTTTGCCGAATGACAGTCATTGAAGCTTACTTGATATATTTGTGTTTTGCTGAATTGATTTGAAGTTGTGCAGTGTGTCTGTAATCTTGCATTTCGATCTCACCATGAATCATGTCGATTATGTAATAGAACGTTTCTCTCTTTATCTCATGTATTTGTAACACTTGCCTGGTTATTCCAGCAGCTGAGGAGAGAGTGTGCAGTACTCGCCACGTTTTTCTCGAGACAGATATGGGCTATAATTGATACCTAGCCTTCTTGATCCCGCTGAAAAGTTACGGAGAAGATCGTATCCACGGGGGCAAGCTGTTGGCAGATGTTATCGGGCGATCTCTGGGAACAGCGTCTGGCGATCGTTGTCAGTGTGACAGTGATCGCGGCCTAAATGAGCTGTAGGATATGTATGTACTTGTGGTTAATGCGCACACGATCATTTCTGGGGAAGAACGGGGGCGTTACGTTGGGCGTTGTTGTACAAGGGGTCTTCAGAAAGTTTCCGTTTGACACCGCTCGGCGCGCGCCGATCGCGTATGCTTTGGTATGTGCGTGCTCGGCAGCTCAAATGGTTCAGATGGCTCTGAGCACTATGGGACTTAACTTCTGAGGTCACCAGTCCCCTGGAACTTAGAACTACTTAAACCTAACTAACCTAAGGACATCACACACACATCCATGCCCGAGGCAGGATTCGAACCTGCGACCGTAGCAGCAGCGCGGTTCCGGACTGTTCGGCAGCTCAGTCGGCATCCATTCGTCACATCGGGAACGTCTCTGCGCGTCTGTTTTTTTTTCGACATTCGAATTTGTATTGTGCGCTGCAATCGAAAATCCCGCCAGTTGTGAGGTGCGGCCTGTGATACAGTTTTTGTTGGCAAAAAACCTAAAACCTATAGATCTTTATCGTGAACTGTGCGAAGTGTACGGAAACAACGTAATGAGTGAATGTTCCGCCCGGAAATGGTGCATTCGGTTTAAAAATGGCCGAACCAACGTTCATGATGAACAGAATAGTGGACGCCCGAGCATTGCGACTGACGATCTTGTCGCTAAAGTTGAGGAAGCGATTCGTGAAAACTGTCGCTTCACTGCAGCGGAGCTTCCGCTTTCTTTTCCACAGGTTTCACGGACTTTGTTGTTTGAAATTGTCACTCTAAAGCTACGCTATCGCAAATTTTGTGCATGATGGGTGCCCAAAATGCTTACAGAGCACCATAAAGAACAGCGAATGGGGGCAACGTTGACATTTCTGGAGGCCTACCACAAACATGGTGATTCATTACTGGATCGAATCGTAAACGGTGACTAGACTTGGGTGAAACAATTGCGAGACAAAATTACAGTCCATGGAGTGGGGGCACACAAGGTCCCTCAAAAACCAAGAAAATGTTTGCAAACCTTGTCACCAAGGAGGTTGATGGCGACAGTCTTTTGGGATAGGCAAGGTGTGCTTCTTATTGATTTTATCGAACGCGGGACAACCATAAATTATGCCCGGTACTGTAAAACTTTGCACAGCCTTGGAAGAGCAGTTCAAAACAAACGCCGAGCAAAGCTGACATCCAAAATTTTGTTTTTGCACTGCAGTTTTCGACCTCACACGGCAAACCGCACTAAAGAACTCCTTAATTCATTCAAATGGGAAATTTTCCCTCATCCGCCCTCCAGGCCCGATCTTGCACCAGGCGACTTCCACTTGTTTTCCAAGATGAGGAACTGGCTTGCAACGCAGCGCTTTGATGACGACGCGGAACTCCAGGCGGGCGTGACTCACTGGCTGAAGTCTCAGGCGGCAGAATTTTACGAC
Organism: Schistocerca serialis cubense; assembly: GCF_023864345.2. NCBI lineage: Eukaryota > Metazoa > Arthropoda > Insecta > Orthoptera > Acrididae > Schistocerca > Schistocerca serialis. The sequence continues at coordinate 57,481,256 of NC_064647.1, read as the reverse complement.
GAAGGTCTTTCAAAGCTTGTCCACCGCTATGTTGAGTGCCTCAGTGTGTTTGATGATTATGTGGAAAAGTAGTATGTCATTCGCTCTTTGAGATGTATATAATAAAACGTATTTCTTGTACTTAGCTTTTTTGTTTTTAATGTCAGAACGTTCCCTACTTTCTGAATAGCCCTCGTATATTCCTGGACTCGTCATTTAAAGCTCGTTCTTGAAACTTTTTAAGTACGCTTTCTAGGGATAGTTTACGCCATCTTCAAGTGTACCATTGCTCATGAGCACGTAGAGCTGTAGATGACTGCGAGATCGTCCCCAGCGATACTGAATCTCAGCGCCTCTTTCTGATACCCCAAAAACCGACAGCAGGTGGTCCACCGTTGATGCCAAACATACCTGCATTCAAAGCATTCAGTGAGCGGCTCACGAGCCACTCAGCTAAGTAGAAATGCACCTTCTGGCGCGTTCATGCGATGGCATCCTCTCTGCTTTGCGTGAACCGAAATAGCTCAGTTGGGAGAGCGTTAGACTGAAGATCTAAAGGTCCCTGGTTCGATCCCGGGTTTCGGCATTCATTTTAATGGCGTCCAAATATGCCGCCACCAATATCTTACTGACAGTTGCTACAGAGAAGCAAATTCAACCATCCACAATAGATAGCTGTGTTTCCACTTACATTCGATTGGCACGCGTCTACACAAATATTCTGGAAAGCACTGGGAAGTGCGCAACATTGTTTCCCATTGTACCAGTTATTACTAACTTCTTCCCATTCCATTCATCCGGGAAGAATGCTTAAATTCCTCTTTGTGCGCTATAATTAATTTAATCTTACCCTCACGATCCCCACGGAGCGTGACGTAGGGATTTGTAGTAAATTCCTAGATTCATCATTTACAGCTTGTTCTTGAAACTTCGTAAGTAGGCTTTCTCGGAGTAGTTTACTTCTATCTTCAAGCGACTGTCAGTTCAGGCTCTTCGCGTCTTTGTGACATTCTTCCACGGCACGGGTCAAACAAACCTGTGACCATTCGTTCTGCCATTCCCTGCCTACGTTCGAAGTCCCCTGATTGTGTTCTTTGTTACTGGTCCCACACACTTGAACGTTTTTCTAAAACGGGTTCGCACGTGTGTTTTGCAAGCAATCTTCTTTGTAGACTGACTGCATTTCCCCAGTATTTTAGCAATAAACCCAAGACTGAGCCTGTGTGATCATTCCATTTCATATCGCTACATAATCTTACACACGGGTATTTGTATGAGTTGGCCGATTACACTTGCAACCTATTGACATTAAAGCCACGGTATACTACGTTTTTTCGTTTTGTGGAGGGCACAATTTTACATTTCTGAAAATTTAATGTAAGTTATTCTCTGCGCCACTCTGAAATGCTGTTATCGAGATCTGGCTGAATATCTGTGCAGCTTTTTTTGCAGACAGTATTTTATTATAGATAATTGCCTGATCCGCAAAAAGTCTGAGATAATATTAATACTATCTACAAGACCATTAATATAATACATGAACAGCAAGGATCCCAACCCACTTCCCTAAGTCACCGTCGAAGCTATTTCTACATCTGTTGATCACTCTGCATTCGAGATAAGACGTGCGTCCGGTGTACCAAGAAGTCCTCAGTCCAGTCAGAAATCTTGCTTGATACTCTGTAGGATTGTGCTTTTGATAAAAAGCCTAGGTGTAGTGCTGAATGAAATGCTTTCCAGAAATCAAGAATTCTGCATTCCATTATTGATTTTTTTGTTGGAACAGTAGCCCACCTAGAAAGTTAATTTATCAATCATCGTAACAGTGAGGGCTATTACGACATGGTGGAATGGATTTCCTGGCAAGCCCAACGTTTCGTATCCCACTTCCCTTGTGCGCACCTGAACTTACTTCCACGTGACACCTTGACTCTGCGCCCAGTACAGCATGCTGTGTCCTCCCTACCAAGAAATTCTCAACCAAGGCCCAAACTTCGCTTAATGCCCGTACTGTCGTACTCTCGACAATGAAAGTAATTGCCATACTGGTCTTTTTTTTTTTTTTTTTTTTTTTTTTTTTTTGGGGGGGGGGGGGGGGGGGAAGTCCAGAAATACTGCATCTACGTGACTGTTTCCGTCCATGGCTTTCAGGATGTCATGTGACAAACGTTTGAGCTAGTTTTCACATGATCGATGTTTTCGGAATCCGTGCTGGTTGGCATGGAAGATATCACTCTGTTTGAGATACCTCATTGTGTTTAAGCTCAGAATACGCTCTAAGATTCGATAACAAATGGATGTCAGGGATATTGGACGGTAGTTGTGTGGATCACTTCTGCTACACTTCTTGCGGACGTGCGTGTCCTGTGCTTTCTTACAGCTACTTGGCGCGATTTTCATCCCGAGTGGTCTACAGTAGATTATCGTTAAAAATGGGCAAACTCATCCGCAAATTCGGTATAGAATCTAATACGAATTTCATTGGGTCCCGGGCGTTCTTACTTTTAGCGATTCCAGGTGTTTCTCAGCGTCACTGACTAGATTTCAGAGTTTCTTAATTTGCTTTGCTGCCTTCAGTTTCAGTCCGTGTCTAGTGCATTAGTGTCTGAACACTAATTGCCTTTGCTTGTCAACAGCACTGTCTACAATTCTCCTAAACCTGAGTCGTGTACTAGCGTGTCAAGTTTCGGAACAAGTAACCACTAACACCTGCTAGCCCAGCAGCGAAGGAGGGTAGTAAGATTTTGGTTCAAGGCTCCGTCGACACCGATGTCATTGGAGAAGGCCCACACGTTTGGAATATTTATTTTTAAGTACGGGGAAGGAATTCAGCCATACCCGTCAAAGGAACCATGCGAGCATTTGCCTGGAGCGATTTAGGGAAATCGCAGAAAACCTATACCTGGATGACCGGATGTGTATTTGAACGAACGCCCTCCCGAATGGGAGTCCGGTGTGGTAACCACTGCGCTACATCGCTCGGTGCACTGCATCGGTTGTTGACGTATCCGGTACTTTCGTGGCATACAAAATCAACTAACATCTCTATACAGTGGAAAAGCACCGTGACTGATAAGATAGCAGTAGTATTGTTAAACGTTCCTTTTGTTCGTTGATTGGAGGTATCGTAGCGTCGCGCCGAGTCCCGGCTGCGCTCGCGGCCAGAAGTCAGCACAGTGAGCCAGCAAAACAAATCACGAGGCGCACTGCTCCACAAATCTTACTGAGGATTTTACTGGCGGACCTGGAGTACTCTGCACTGCCACACTACCCAATCAGTGTAGACAATCATCAGCAGCGTCGCTTCGACTCACGAGACAGAGGTAAACTCAAGACCCCAAAGTCAATAAATAAAAATCGTGTCGCAATTCAATAACTTTTAAGGAGAAGTTCTGGTCGAGAGGCACGAAAACGGGGTGTAGCCTAATTTTTTTCATTAAAGGATGTTTTTTATTGAAATGGGTGTTTACCACTTTATTATACATGGGTTCTTCTATGAAAAAAAAATTATATCTTAAGAATTTAACAATGGTGGGTGCAGCCTTTATAGGCCGGCCGAAGTGGCCGAGCGGTTCTAGGCGCTACAGTCTGGAACCGCGCGACTGCTGCGGTCGCACGTTAGAATCCTGCCTCGGGCATGGGTGTGTGTGATGTCCTTAGGTTAGTTAGGTTTATGTAGTTCTAAGTTCTAGGGGACTGATGACCTCAGCAGTTAAGTCCTATAGTGCTCAAACTACGCGCCTCGCGGTGCGTGCTGTTTACGCGAAGCTTTATCTAGACTCGTGGCTATTTCTGAAACCCTTAAGAAATTCTTAAATTAGAGTGAATTTGTTGGCTCATCACAATGGCGTTTTGAAAAATACCTCGGAAAAAAAGAAATGGTACTCTGTTTGAAAAACACGTCAGTTTTTCGGCATGTATTTCAAGGTTCAGGTGTTTAAATAATTATTTAAAATTCTAATGAAAAAAGCTCTCAGTAAGGTACTCTAAATTTATTACCTTTTACTTAAAAATGAAATTAATCCGTTAACCTGCCGAGGCTATAGAGCGGTTTGCGCGCTGGAAAATGTTGGTTCGAGAAAAATGCGTTTGAAATTTGGAGTAATAAAAAATACATTTTTTCAAAACTTATGGTTAATCTGCGGTCCAGGGACCCTTCCTCTTCCTCTGGTTCTGAATTTGGTGCTGTATTTTCTCAGTCCATCTCTTTTAAGAAACTGAGATATTCCTTGCCCCGTGGCTGCCACGCGTTTCCTGTAAGATAAATTCGCGAAGTGTTTGCTGTCCGTTCCTATCACGCTTCCTAACACGTTCATGGTCTTCAGGATAGATGAATAACCTTCGTTGAATATACCTGCAGTATGCTGCTATTTCAACAGCTTTAGCCGCGCAATGAAGATGTTTCAGTACCGGTTTCCAAACGCATGCCTTGGAGCTCTCGTCGTCATTTTGTGTATTGGCTCCAATATATCTTTACAGCAAATCTTAATTGGATAGAAGTTCGTACACTGGTTGAATCATTTCTTGAACTAATTCATCGAGCGGCTACTGCTGCCTGTATTTCGGCCAGCACACCGTTCCGTGCAACTTTGCCAATCAAATAACCTTTTGCAGGCGCAATCTACATACTTCAGGGATGAAAATTAAGTAAGAACAATCTGTTCTTGCGTCGGTCTTGACCAGAACCTCACGTTAAGAAAGATCCCGGAATACGACCACTGGGCTGGAATGTGTAGTCCGCTAACAGTTCTTATTCCGCCTCCAACTGGCACCTTGCACCTTCCACTGCTAAACTCCACGACAACAAAAGAGGAACACATTTCACAGTCAATAGGGAAAGAGTGACGCAAAAGACACCACTCTCATGTTCGCCCGGAAACAAATATAATTTATTGGTTTCAATGAAACACTCGCCAAGTCGTTCACTAAACACTACCACCCGGCTAGAATACCTCTCATTAATTTCAGTTAAACCATGACTGTTATCTGTACCTCAAAATGACGCAAATAAAACTTTATTTCTCCAAAAATATAACTATAAACTCTTAAGCATAAGTTATGCAATCATAAAAATTATATTTTACTTTCATGAAAGTATCCTCCCTTGGATTTAATGACTGCCTCACAAATTCGAGGCATGCGGTCAATAAATTTTTGCAGGTGTTGGGAGTCTGTTTGATTGGACACATCCTTAACGACATTCCAAAGATGCACGTTGCTTGTTTTGTGAACTTTCCGGATACGTCTCGTCTGTCCGCTGTCTCGTCTGTCCACTTTATCCCAGACCATTTCAATAGGATTACGATCAGAGCTTTGGGACTGCCACAACGTATCGTTCTGTACCTTTTATTTATCCTTTGAGGCAATTTACTTCTTACAGAACGCGACGGATGTCTTGGTTCATTATCCTGTTGTAGTGTAAACCCGTTCAGCATTATGCGCAATCCACATGGTGTCGTACAATAATGAAGTGTGCGGTAGTAGTTCTTCTGGTCCATACACCCTTCTATCTCTACAATATCGGCAACTTTGTCCCATTCAAAACATCCTCCAACCATAATACAAGCCGCACCACCGTGTTTTAACTGCAGGTAGAATACACTGCTGGGCCACCCTGTTTCCTTCAAATCTACGAACAAATGTCCTCCCTCTGGTAATAAAAATCTCGAATTCCGATTAATCTGTGAACTAAAACCTTCTTGAACTGTTCATGTGTCCACATGCTACGTTTCTTAGCCCTTTCGAGATTCTTCTTTTTATCTGTGGTCTTCAAAAGAGATTTCCTTTCTACCATTCTTTCGTTCAAGCTACCCTTTTTTACTGTTGCAACAGACTTTTTTTGTTCATTTCTACCAATTCTGGGCGAAGTTGTGCTGCTGTTTTGAATCTGTTTTTCTTACTAGTAATTCTGGTGAACTTTTCATCACTTTTAGTTGTTTTGCGAGGTCATCCTGGTGGTGGTAGGGCGCTACTGCTGGCGGTGAAGCGTGTGTTGCACTCCCTCTATACACGTGACACATGGCTTCTCAGTTTGGGACATGGATAAACCTGCTTGCGTGAGTGCTACAACTGCAGCAAGTTGATACATAATAGTGATGTGCACACTGTCAAGGGGTAGCCACAACTGAACACGTCCATGTTGGGTCCATGACGACATTGGGGTGAGGATGACCTCAGATGAACAAGTGATTTTATTTTCTACAACAGATGATGGAATTTTAAGGGTTCCGAAACCGGTCGTGTACCCAGTAAAAGATTGTGGATAAGCAACTGTCCTGCGGTTTCTTCATTTTTCAAAATACGCTGTCAACTGTCACTAACGAATTGAAATTCAAGGATTGTACAGTACCATGACGTGAAGTAGACTGACGACATCACAACACTACAGGGAACAAGCATATCACCTCACGTAATTATAAGGGGCGGCCAAAAAGTTTTCGTTCGAAGGCCGTGCAGTCCAGAATCGGTGTGACGATCAAGCAAAATCTTAGTGAGCATTGAAGCAATCACCCCACCGACGCACCAGGTTGGAGATAGCCGTTCGGTAAAACTCTGTGGCCTGCTGCGTCAAGAAGTCGGCAATTGCGTGCTGGACATCCTCGTCCCACAGGAATCGTCGACCCTGTTTAAGGGACCGAAGGCGTGATAATTAGGGCTATAGGCAGAGGTCTGCGCGGATGCGGATATCCGCGGTATTTGTTACTTGGCGGATAAAATAGCGACCGGCGCGGATATCTGCGGGTCATCTGCGGATAATGAGCAAGGCATCTGCACAGTGTGTATGTTGCAATGTTAGTTGAAAACTTCAAGTCTGTTGACATTCTTGGAACCTTGCAGGGCCCGGGTAGAGCGGATGTCTGTTGACCTCTGCCCCTGGCTACGACCGACGTAGCTGTACCCAAGAGACCTGCGCCTAATCCGTTTCCGCGACCGTGTCTTTTGTCTGGCCTGTGCAGTGCTCTCTGGGTGGCAAACCTGCCCACTGTCTACCAGACAGGTGCCCGTTGCAGTTTTCCGCTGCCTTCAGTTAGCGCTTTGTACTGACCGAGTGACAACGTGCATCGTAGCAAATATCAGTGAGAGTTCTTACTTCAACTGAACACCATATCGATGGATACAATTTCGTGTAAGGTGAAAAAAGATAATTTTACATTAGTGAAGGAAAACAAATTGAAATCGCCAATTTGGAAAAAATTCGGATACGTATTTGATGGCAACGAAAAGATAAAAGATATAGTGGCTTGTTTTGCATGTAAAAAAGCATATTCCTACACTGGACACAAAAGTGGAACTTCAAATTTGGTAAAACACTCGTGTGAGGCTGGACAAAGTAGCTAATTACTTATTTAAATACCACGAGAGACGTGAAAGTTCCTGAAGTTCCGCCAAATTTGAAGACAGCCGCGACAGAAAAACTTATCAATCTTGTCAGCAAAGATATTTTACCATTCGAAGTTGCGTGTGGATCTGGGTTTCTCGAGACGGCACAGTTTCTTATTGATGTAGGGGCCAAGTACGGTGCAGTGAGTGCCAAGGAACTGCTACCTCATCCAACCACCATATCCAGAAATTTCAAGGAAACGGCCGATCTTTTTTGTGAAACTGTCTCCGCAGAAGTGAAGAATATATTCATAGATATAGGTGGAGCACTAACTGTCGATTTATGGACTGATTCGTATCGTAAAATAAACTACATGGGAGTGACTGCATATTATGTTAATTATGAAGAAGTGAAACTTGAGGATCGAGTGTTGTGCACCAGAAATTTTGAGAGTAAGATTAAAAACAGGAGAAAACATTGAACTTGAATTAATTAAGATACTACGGTCGTTCGATTTATTCAGTGCTGTGAATAACATCCTGTTCGTTACGGATAGAGGTCCAAATATTGTGGCAGCACTTCGCCAATACAAGAGGCTCTCGTGCTCAGCACACATTCTTAATACTGTGCTGGAGCACACGACTCGAGGAGACGCGAATGATGAGAAGAGTGACGTGCAGCGACTAATAAATTCGTGTCGAGCTATCACAACTTTCTTTAAAAGATCTGATCTTCAGAATCGCCTTCAGAAGTCATTGAAAGGAGATATAGACACACGATGGAACAGTAAATTGGATTTGTTTGAGTCTATCAATTCACAATGGTTTGAAGTTCTGTCAATTTTGTTAGAGAAAAATCAAGATAATTTGATTGATTCTATTGGAAGGTATAATAACCTTTCTGACACCATTTAAAATAGCTTCTTGTGATTTCGAAGCCTCCAAACCCCTACGCTTTATTTTTGTGTGTTGTGGAAGTTAAAACTTCTCTCCTTCCTTGAAAAAAATGATGGCGACAGCCCATTTATGATAGATTTAAAGAGTACTGCCAAATCTATTTTAATTAGCAAATGGGACATAACAGTAACGCATAAACTTGCAACGTTTTTGAATCCAAAATATAAAAACCTAAAATTTCTTAGCAGTGCCGAAAAAGATGAAGTTGTAAAGGAAGCGAAAAATTATGTTGCGAGAAATTGTCCACAGTTAAAAGATAAGGAGAAAACAAGAATCCTCAGAAGATGAATCGACGAGAGATCTTGACTTTGCGCCAGATGAAATTCTCAGATTTACAAATGATAAAGTCCAATTTTCGGAAGGCATCGACTTGATAGCTTGGTGGCATGGACGTGAAAACGTCTATCCTCGTCGTTCCTAACTCGCATACTTCGTGCACTGCATTCCAGCGTCCAGCGCGCCATCTGAGAGAAGCTTCTCCACTGCGGGACAAATGATGCAGGACCGACGCACGTCTTTGAAGCCACAGACGATTGATGACATCATGTTCCTGCATAGTAATCTTCCAAAGTAAAAAGGTACTTGTACAGCTTCTCTTACTTAACTTATTTTTTTTTTTGCTTATCTCAATTAGTTACAATTTTTTTCCAAATGATTCTTTCTTTTACAGAATTTGAATCAGAAGCAAGCAGGAGATGAAAATATTTAATCTGAATCTTGTGAGTTTTTATTGTAATATTTATAGTAAAGAATTTCCTCGACATATTGTTAGTATTTTTACTATTCCCAACAAGAACATTTAAGTAGCATTAGGTAAAAGAAGGAAATATTTAACAAGCAATTGGTTTATTCTACTTTTCATACTAAAGAGCTCAATTGTAAGTTTTTACTCTTCGCAACAAGAACATTCAACAGCTAACACGTCAATATTATTAAACTAGGTAATGATGATCTCATAAGCGCCTACCTAAATTTTAGCGTGCTCTACAGTAACATTTGCAGCCGCCGAGCATTGTCTCTCTTTGTGAACAGTGAAACAGCCCGGCCGGAGCGGTGGCACGGCGGGCCTTGTAATTAATTACAAGTGGGACTTCAGACTACGGCTCACGACCACCAACAAGCTGTGACTGCGATGGCCCGTGAAAGATTATTCTGATCACATTGAAAGCTTACAAAATATTCAAATCATCCAAAATAATAATTTGTCTTTTAATTTACCAGCCAATTAATAAAGATAAGGGCTGAAATTCGTAAGAAAATTGAACATTTTAACTGTAACTCGGTATTGCTTAACAGGGAACAATGCCTAACATTTGAAGTAATGGGACAGTGGTTTGTATATAAACATCTTGAAATCGTTTGCAGTTCCATTAAACTCTGAAAAAAATTATTTTTTAACATTGAAAGTGTTGTTGTTGTTGTGGTCTTTAGTCCTGAGACTGGTTTGATGCAGCTCTCCATGCTACTCTATCCTGTGCAAGCTTTTTCATCTCCCAGTACCTACTGCAACCTACATCCTTCTGAATCTGCTTAGTGTATTCATCTCTTGGTCTCCCTCTACGATTTTTACCCTCCACACTGCCCTCCAATACTAAATTGGTGATCCCTTGATGCCTCAGAACATGTCCTACCAACCAATCCCTTCTTCTGGTCAAGTTGTGCCACAAACTTCTCTTCTCCCCAATCCTATTCAATACTTCCTCATTAGTTATGTGATCTACCCATCTAATCTTCAGCATTCTTCTGTAACACCACATTTCGAAAGCTTCTATTCTCTTCTTGTCCAAACTATTTATCGTCCATGTTTCACTTCCATACATGGCTACACTCCATACGAATACTTTCAGAAATGACTTCCTGACACTTAAATTAATACTGGATGTTAAAAAATTTCTCTTCTTCAGAAACGCTTTCCTTGCCATTGCCAGCCTACATTTTATATCCTCTCTACTTCGACCATCATCAGTTATTTTGCTCCCCAAATAGCAAAACTCCTTTACTACTTTAAATGCCTCATTTCCTAATCTAATTCCCTCAGCATCACCCGACTTAATTAGACTACATTCCATTATCCTCGTTTTGCTTTTGTTGATGTTCATCTTATATCCTCCTTTCAAGACACTGTCCATTCCATTCAACTGCTCTTCCAAGTCCTTTGCTGTCTCTGACAGAATTACAATGTCATCGGCGAACCTCAAAGTTTTTATTTCTTCTCCTTGAATTTTAATACCTACTCCGAATTTTTCTTTTGTTTCCTTTACTGCTTGCTCAATATACAGATTGAACAACATCGGGGAGAGGCTACAACCCTGTCTTACTCCCTTCCCAACCACTGCTTCCCTTTCATGTCCCTCGACTCTTATAACTGCCATCTGGTTTCTGTACAAATTGTAAATAGCCTTTCGCTCCCTGTATTTTACCCCTGCCACCTTTAGAATTTGAAAGAGCGTATTCCAGTCAACATTGTCAAAAGCTTTCTCTAAGTCTACAATTGCTAGAAACGTAGGTTTGCCTTTCCTTAATCTTTCTTCTAAGATAAGTCGTAAGGTCAGTATTGCCTCACGTGTTCCAGTGTTTCTACGGAATCCAAACTGATCTTCCCCGAGGTTGGCTTCTACTAGTTTTTCCATTCGTCTGTAAAGAATTCGTGTTAGTATTTTGCAGCTGTGACTTATTAAGCTGATAGTTCGGTAATTTTCACATCTGTCAACACCTGCTTTCTTTGGGATTGGAATTATTATATTCTTCTTGAAGTCTGAGGGTATTTCGCCTGTTTCATACATCTTGCTCACCAGATGGTAGAGTTTTGTCAGGACTGGCTCTCCCACGGCCGTCAGTAGTTCCAATGGAATATTGTCTACTCCGGGGGCCTTGTTTCGACTCAGGTCTTTCAGTGCTCTGTCAAACTCTTCACGCAGTATCATATCGCCCATTTCATCTTCATCCTCTTCCATTTCCATAATATTGTCCTCAAGTACATCGCCCTTGTATAGACCCTCTATATACTCCTTCCACCTTTCTGCTTTCCCTTCTTTGCTTAGAACTGGGTTTCCATCTGAGCTCTTGATATTCATACAAGTCGTTCTCTGTTCTCCAAAGGTCTCTTTAATTTTCCTGTAGGCGGTATCTATCTTACCCCTAGTGAGATAGGCCTCTACATACCTACATTTGTCCTCTAGCCATCCCTGCTTAGCCATTTTGCACTTCCTGTCGATCTCATTTTTGAGACGTTTGTATTCCTTTTTGCCTGTTTCACTTACTGCATTTTTATATTTTCTCCTTTCATCAATTAAATTCAATATTTCTTCTGTTACCCAAGGATTTCTACTAGCCCTCGTCTTTTTACCTACTTGATCCTCTGCTGCCTTCACTACTTCATCCCTCAAAGCTACCCATTCTTCTTCTACTGTATTTATTTCCACCATTCCTGTCATTTGCTCCCTTATGCTCTCCCTGATTCTCTGTACAACCTCTGGTTCTTTTAGTTTATCCAGGTCCCATCTCCTTAAATTCCTACCTTTTTGCAGTTCCTTCAGTTTTAATCTACAGGTCATAACCAATAGATTGTGGTCAGAGTCCACATCTGCCCCTGGAAAGTCTTACAATTTAAAACCTGGTTCCTAAATCTCTGTCTTACCATTATATAATCTATCTGATACCTTTTAGTATCTCCAGGGTTCTTCCATGTATACAACCTTCTTTCATGATTCTTAAACCAAGTGTTAGTTATGATTATGTTGTGCTCTGTGCAAAATTCGACCAGGCGGCTTCCTCTTTCATTTCTGTCCCCCAATCCATATTCACCTACTATGTTTCCTTCTCTCCCGTTTCCTACACTCGAATTCCAGTCACCCATGACTATTAAATTTTCGTCTCCCTTCACAATCTGAATAATTTCTTTTATTTCATCATACATTTCTTCAATTTCTTCGTCATCTGCAGAGCTAGTTGGCATATAAACTTGTACTACTGTAGTAGGCGTGGGCTTCGTATCTATCTTGGCCACAATAATGCGTTCACTATGCTGTTTGTAGTAGCTTACCCGCATTCCTATTTTCCTATTCATTATTAACCTACTCCTGCATTACCCCTCTTTGATTTTGTGTTTATAACCCTTTAGTCACCTGACCAGAAGTCTTGTTCCTCCTGCCACCGAACTTCACTAATTCCCACTATATCTAACTTCAACCTATCCATTTCCCTTTTTAAATTTTCTAACCTACCTGCCCGATTAAGGGATCTGACATTCCACGCTCCGATCCGTAGAACGCCAGTTTTCTTTCTCCTGATAACGACATCCTCTTGAGTAGTCCCCGCCCGGAGATCCGAATGGGGGACTATTTTACCTCCCAACAAGAACGTTTAAGTAGCATTAGGTAAAAGAAGGAAATATTTAACAAGCAATTGGTTTATTCTACTTTTCATACTAAAGAGCTCAATTGTAAATTTTTACTCTTCGCAACAAGAATATTCATCAGCTAACACGTCAATATTATTAAACTAGGTAATGATGATCTCATAAGCGCCTACCTAAATTTTAGCGTGCTCTACAGTAACATTTGCAGCCGCCGAGCATTGTCTCTCTTTGTGAACAGTGAAACAGCCCGGCCGGAGCTGTGGCACGGCGGGCCTTGTAATTAATTACAAGTGGGACTTCAGACTACGGCTCACGACCACCAACAAGCTGTGACTGCGATGGCCCGTGAAAGATTATTCTGATCACATTGAAAGCTTACAAAATATTCAAATCATCCAAAATAATAATTTGTCTTTTAATTTACCAGCCAATTAATAAAGATAAGGGCTGAAATTCGTAAGAAAATTGAACATTTTAACTGTAACTCGGTATTGCTTAACAGGGAATAATGCCTAACATTTGAAGTTATGGGACAGTGGTTTGTATATAGACATCTTGAAATCGTTTGCAGTTCCATTAAACTCTGAAAAAAATTATTTTTTAACATTGAAAGTATTACCTGCGAAATCTACTGCAAATTTTGTCTTAGTAATTTTGACCGATGTTGAGGATGTTTTAAAGTGTGAAAAACTTTCTTTGGTTGAGAATGAAACAGATATTTCATTTATCGCTAGGTCTTAATTCGATAAATCAGCCAAAAGGTGAGGTTCGAGATTTGAATCGTATTTTTAGCTAAAACTAAATGGACTAATTAATTTCTATAACCAGTGATTTTGTTGCCACTCTTCGGAAGACGAGTTATTTCTTCCAGACAACGTCAATTATTGCTGGCACTTTAACTTTTTCACAGGTGCGCCAGCTTTTTGCAGTGTAGGTCTAATACTGTGAATATTTGCACCTGGAAATGACGAGGACTGAACGCGTAAGCTATAATGTAATCATCAGCTGACATGAATGGCTTCAAAATTTGACACATCCAAGCAGTGAGTACAAAAAAACAGTCGGTAAATGATGCAATGTGCTAGTAACGGTTTAAAACCATCGTCATTTTCAGCTGCCTTGGCACAAGAGCAGTGAAATATAATTGTTTCTATACACGTATTTTCATCATTTAATACTATTACACTGAATTTTATTTTTTTAAATAGCGTTTCCAGTCTCACGAGATCCGAGCCACTACTGTGTGTGCTCCGGAGCGCCAATGCTTTCCTGTTTGGAATGGTCTGCTTTAGAGTAGGTGTAGAGCATTTCCTCTGATTTAAGAAGTCGAAAGTAGTTAAGTTGTCGCAGAAATGGCACCCTAACAATAATTATGTCATTACATACCATAATTCTAAGTACTACTGTCTATTACTATTAATTACTCATTCAAAACTTAAATATATGCGAATAAGGAACTTGCGGATGCGGATTAATTGCTGTGGATGCGGATGCGGTTGCGAATTAGGACCTTGCGGATGCGGTGCGGACCCGGATTGCACTTTTCTTATCCGCGCAGACCTCTAACTATAGGACGGGTGCTCGAGAGTCTCCCACTTGAGCTGGCGTAACTTCTGCATGAGGACGTTTGCGATATGGGGCCTGCGTTGTCGTGATGCACCAGCACCACTTTTCACGCACCACTTCACAATGATGCTTTTCGACAGATTTGCTGCGCCATACACATTCTTCATTCTCCGATGGACGTCTACCGCTGTGTGTCCTTTGGTAGCCAAGAAAAACATAACAGCAGGTTGATCCTGTCTGGACGCATTTAGCAATAAAGTCGCCATAGTTCACGTTTCCGCATTTACCACGCGCATATCCCTTGCCTACATGTCGATGCTTATATACATGCATCGGAGTCGCGCTAAATTGAATATACGCTGCAGAAACCCCCAAACGGAAACTTTCTGAACGCCACTTGTATTTTTGTATGTATACAACACTGTCTTGGAGAATACTGAGTGTAGATGAAAACAAACACATAAACCGGATATGTTTGCTAATGTTGTACTATTCCTTCGCTTACTCAACCCTAGCCTTGCTATCTACTTGCAATTAGATGTCACTTATTAGATTTATTGAAATTAATGAAATTAATTGTAGCTACAGTATTTGCCTCTACAACTTAATATGAGGTCTTTTGTTGAGCGCCTGGATACCCATTAAACGGTGACATTCGCCTGGAAGACCTTAGTAATAGTAGTAGTGGTGGTGGTAGTAGTAGTAGTACCTGTACTGATCCGTAGATCTCTTTTTACAAGGATATAAGACATGTCAAACTGTTTACAAGTTTAGACCAATTTAAAATAAGCTAATTTGTATAGACATGCATTTACAGCCTTCTAGTTAGAGACCATCATTAGATTTCCTCCACGTATGCAATACATTTTTTTACAAATAACTTATTAAATAACGTAATGCCACACTGTTCACTCACATCTCACTATCAGACACTGCACACACCATACACATTGTTTACGACACTTCGTTCACAACATACACAAACAAACTCACACACACACTGATGATATCTGGGCCATTTTCTGTACCGCAACTTCCCGTTTGCTACCCTGAAAAACTGAGTCAACATCCCCCCTTTAATGAGTGAGATGTTGAGTCCAGAAAGAAGAGGTGTTGGTATTGTACTATGCATAGCTTGGGGGAAAATTTTTCTAGAAAAGGAAACAAAAGGAAAAAAACACAGTGTGGACCTGTTATGTGGAATGTTGGATGTTTTATAATGATTATAATTATTTACTTCTATAACTTTCTTTTACGAAACCCCCAACCCGGTTTTATCTAAGTAATCCTTCAATGTAGACAATGCATTGCACAACAGGTACTTGTTAGCCGCCTTTTTAAATAAGTGTACTTTTGATATTTCTTTAACCTCTTTTGGTAATTTATTGTACTGCTTTATCTCTTGGTAGAAAATGCTGTTTTGAGTTTTATGTTTATTTTTGCTTGATAAATGTAAGTTGAGCTTAGCTCTTCTCCCATGTTCATGGACGGAACTGTTTGTGCAGTAATTACCAATGTTATTTTTCATGTGTACAATACAACTAGAGCAGTTAAAATCCCCAATGTTTCGAATAGATCTATACAATGAGCGCTTGCCGCGCGGTTAGAGGCGCCATATCACGACTCGGGCGGCCACTCCCGCCGCAGGTTCGAGTCCTCCCTCGGGCATGGGTGCGTGTGTTGTTCTCAGCATACGTCCGTTTAGGTAGTGTGTAAGTCTAGGGACCGATGACCTCAGCAGTTTGGTCTCTTACGAATTTGACCCATACATTTGAACATTTTACAATGAACTCGACTACTATTTTTAGTTATTATTCTTATGCCTCTTTTCTGAACATATAAGATGCACATCAACAAAAGCAAAACGAGGATAATGGAATGTAGTCGAATTAAATCGGATGATGCTGCGGGAATTAGATTAGGAAATGAGACACTTAAAGTAGTAAAGGAGTTTTGCTATTTGGGGAGCAAAATAACTGATTATGGTCGAAGTAGAGAGGATATAAAATGTAGGCTGGCAATGGCAAGGAAAGCGTTTCTGAAGAAGAGAAATTTGTTAACATCGAGTATAGATTTAAGTGTCAGGAAGTCGTTTCTGAAAGTATTTGTATGGAGTGTAGCCATGTATGGAAGTGAAACATGGACGATAAATAGTTTGGACAAGAAGGGAATAGAAGCTTTCGAAATGTGGTGCTACAGAAGAATGCTGAAGATTAGTTGCGTAGATCATATAAGTAATGAGAAGGTATTCTATAGAATTGGGGAGAAGAGGAGTTTGTGGCACAACTTGACAAAAAGAAGGGACCGGTTGGTAGGACATGTACTGAGGCATCAAGGGATCACCAATTTTGTATTGGAGGGCAGCGTGGAGGGTAAAAACCGTAGAGGGAGACCAAGAGATGAATACACTATACAGATTCAGAAGGATGTAGGTTGCAGTAAGTACTGGGAGATGAAGAAGCTTGCACAGAATGGGGTAGCGTGGAGAGCTGCATCAAACCAGTCTCAGGACTGAAGACCACAACCAAACTAAAAGACACTGCATGTTACACACTGATGATGGGATTGTTAAGGGCGCCGGCCGGTGTGGCTGAGCGGTTGTAGGCGCTTCAGTCCGGAACCCCGCTGCTGCTACGGTCGCAGGTTCGAATGCTGCCTCGGGTATGGATGTGTGTGATGTCCTTAGGTTAGTTAGGTTTAAGTAGTTCTAAGTCTAGGGGACTGATGACCTCAGATGTTAAATCCCATTGTAACCTTCCCATATATAAAAATTTCCGGGTACAAATTTGACTGAGAATCGAAACTGATAAATGTTGAACGTAAGCAGCGCTACGTCATGGCCCTGTGAAATCAACCTGAATAAACTAAAGAAATTCTTACATCATAATGGTGTCGCTGTCTATATATCTGCTCCTAAATGGCACAGGTTAGTGCAATGCTGGCCTATCTACTACTACTGAACAACATTTGTCTGGGATTTGCACTATTAGAAAAAAAAACCTGTCTTTGCTTGTTGCCACAGCTGCATAGCTGGTCCTCTGATTATTAAAGAACACACGACTATGATCTGGAAAAATATGTAAAATATTTAAATTCAAGTAAATGACTAGAAAAAAATTATGTTCTGAAAAACCTTATCATTGAAAACATTTCTGCAAACCATTACATAAATAGTTGAACATAATAAGTCTGACTTAATTAGTGCTGACAAATCATAAAAAGATTGGAATAAATTCATATTAACACCTCATAAACAAATTTAAGTACTCGCATGGCGATGAAGAATAATAAAGTTTACCTTACACTACATGCCAATGAACTGCGCTGCACCAGCGGCGATCGCTATTGCTCTTAGCAACTGTACTGTAGCGGTGAGCTACTACGACTGCTCCATAACAACGAACTATTGCGACTGCTCTGTAGGAGCGAGCGATTGTTACTGTTGCCGACACTGCTCTGACCTGCGATTCTATTGCAGCAGAGATGTTTATATCGCAGGCAGCGCTTGAGCAATACATCGAAATTACATTTGCTCCAGTAGGGTAGTGAACAGTAAACCTCTTACATAGCGAACCCCTTACACCGTAGTGCCTAGAGCCATTTGAACCATTTGATTGTAAGGGCGAAAATTTCTCCCCGGCCGGGAATCGAAACCAGGTCTCCCGCGTGACAAGCGAGGATCCTAACCATTATACTACCGAGGAGCGGGATAGTTTAACCCAAAATCTATGACCACGCATGGGAACGCATTTTGGTATTCCATCAGTTTTACGTACTATGAGAAGTAACTCGGTTGATGGCGAACGACCGAGTATTCTCGGGTAATGAACTACACTGAAATAACGCACTAGCTGTACAGCCCACGAGCTGCCTCTCATCGATGTCGCGAGCTTTGGTAGTTTCTCTGGAGTGCGTGTTGCAAAAAACACCAGCCGCCACTCAGTCACGGGTCAGCCTCTCATGGACAGACCACCGCCCATTCAGGAGGACTGGGACGTCAATTCGAGGCTGGAGGAAGCCTCCTTGCCTTATCGTAGACGATGGCCGCAATAAGACCACACATTTGTGGCCAGGGAATAATACGTTACAAGTCTATAACCAGGAAGATTCAGTGATTAAAGAGACGAATTGATGTAGCGAACTAGTTTCGTTATACACGATGCAAAGAAGTATTTGTCTTGTTGTTTGAGCCACTTCACCACAAATTCATTGTCCTGCTCGTTGTTGCTCAACGTTTTTCCACATAATGCCTCATTGAGTGGTCAAAATAAATGAAAATCTGGGGAAGTCCTATCTGGTTCAAAATGGTTCAAATGGCTCTTAGCACTATGGGACTTAACTTCTGAGGTCATCAGTCCCCTAGAACTTGGAACTACTTAAACCTAACTAACCTAAGGACATCACACACATCCATGCCCTAGGCAGGATTCTAACCTGCGACCGTAGCAGTCCCGCGGTTCCAGACTGTAGCGCCTAGAACCGCTCGGCCACCCCGGCCGGCTCCCATCTGGACTTTAGGGAATGAGATAGTATCTTGCAACGCATTTTTTCAATGGTTTCTTGGGTCAGCTGGCAGGTGTGGGAGCGAGCATTATCATGTAGCAGTCTCAAGCCTTTTCCTTGACATGTTCTCTCATTGCTGTGTTTACTTTGTTCGTCAGCATGTCTGAGTAGGAGGCACTGTTTATTGTACGCTGATCGTCCAAATAATCACAAAAGACGACACCTTCGACATCTTAAAAGATGGTCAACACGACTTTTCCCACTAATGCTTGCATTCCGAATTTCTTTCGGACAGTTGAACTGGTGTGGCTCAGTTCCATTCTTTGTCTTTTGGATTCTGTTTCAAAATGGTGAAGCCCCGTTTCATCACACGCTAAAATCTTATTTAGAGAAGCGTCATCTTCTCTTCCAAAGCGTTATATCAAGAGTGTAGACACTTTCGGCGGGGTCAGGGATTTTCTCTGCCTCGTGATGGCTGGGTGTTGTATGCTGTCCTTAGGTTAGTTAGGTTTAAGTAGTTCTAAGTTCTAGGGGACTTATGACCACAGCAGTTGAGTCCCATAGTGCTCAGAGCCATTTGAACCATTTTTTTGTAGACACTTTGAGTCATGTTTCCTTGTGTTGTTGCGTTAACTCTTCCGGAACCCAGCTTGTGCTTGATTTGCTGTACTTGAGCTTGTTACTGACAATGTTATGAACCGCGCCAATACTCACTGCAACTGTTTTTTCTGTATTTTCAACTGTAATATGTCGGTGTTAAAGAATAATGTCATCCATGTGGATGTCAAACGGAGGAGCTTACACTTCAATATGCCGTCCAGGACGTTGCTCCTTATTCACTTAGTTTCGACCATTTCTGAACTGCTCTACCCACGTTTAACAAATTTCTGCACTTCACACAACTTTCACCATACTGTAAAATCATTCGGCAAACGATTTTAGCCTGTTTTTCGCCTTAAGAAAGTGTAAAACGGATCACTGAAAATTGTTCAAGTAACGTGGAAACTTCCAGCAGAAACTCCATCGTTAAACACAATACTGAGAACACAAATAAAACATTGTGCCCGACCGAGACTCGAACTTCTTTTTTTTTTTAAACCATATATATTTATTTAAATAAATTAACGACGATACATTAAAAAAAAGACATTTTATTCTATTAATCTATTATATTCCTAGTGTTGGTTAATATTACTGTCATTTTATATGTTTTCGTTTTTATATTTTCCTTTTTCGTTTTTCTCTTATTGTTGTTCCTTAAACCCTTTTACATGGCCATTTGTCGTCGTCGTCGTCTTTTTTTTTTTTTTTTAGGGGGTAGACATTGCAGGACAGGCATAACAGTTTATATTTGGCATCGATGCATTGATTTTGAGTTTATGTTTCTGTATGTGATGCACTTGCGATGCCACAGGCACATTGTGTATTCTGGTTTGATCTCTTCCTCTATTTACACTGTTAAGTGGGACAGCATGGGGGAAACGTCACCATGGTATGTGGAGCAGAAGTGGAAGAAAATTTTTTTTCCATATACTAGAGAATATACCTAAATTGAAGAAGAGAGAAAATTTTGTCATATTACATAAGAGGAGCAGAAAGGATAGTGTGAGTAATCAATAGAATTTTATAGGCACAAAGTAAAGGAAATCATTTAAAAAAAAATCTAATAATAATAATAATGAGTAGTTGGCACTTTCCACTAAGTAATGCTTGTTTCCTATTGAGTATAGTACAGATAATGAAAGAAAAGTTAATTAAGAAAAAAAAAACTGGTAGTACTACTGTGCATACTTTTGACACTGTTTTGGCTGCGAGCATGACAGATGTTTGGTGAGAAGCACTTTGTATCACTGATTTCACTAAGAAGAAACGCTTTATACTACTATACTTCACTATTTGATGCGAGAAGAGAAAGCACGTTATCTTTTTTGTTGCACTTGTTCACTATCACTGCACACGTTATTCTTGTGGTGGGTGTGGTGAGGTGGCTGGTGGCGGTGCTGAGGGTCACAGGCTGGGGAGGACTCTGGCGATTGCTGTCTGCAGTGGAATCTGCAGGAAGTTTCTGAAGTTCTCGCGGTATCGCCTGTGCTGCTGGGCTGTCTTGTTCCCCTCCCAGAGGTCCATCAGGAAGGCCAGCTGGTCGGTCTGCCTCCGCGCTACGATGGCGTGTGCCGTCATGGCGAGGATCCAGAGAGTCGCCAGTCGCTTGGGCCGTCGAAATGGGTTGCAGTCTGGGGCGGTGATTGCTTCCACTGTGATGCTTCCCGGCGCCGTTCTGTTGATGTGGGCCACCATCTGCTGGCACGCTTCCCAGATGTTGGTGGCATTCCCGCACGTGAATCGGTGCTCGAGGGTGTCGGTCATGCCACATACGTCACACTTGTCACTTGCGACGAGTTTTATCTCCGCCAGTCTTTGGTTGGTTGGTACCGTTCTGTTAATTATTTTGTACCGTGTCTCCTTCGCATGTTTATGCAACACGTTTTCCGAGACGTTCCCCCATATTTGTTTCCAATTGTATTGCGGGAGTTTGTGTTCAATTTTGTTTTTTGCCGGCTTCCCCCTGAGAGCCCAGTATATTCTCTCGGCTGTTCTGTGTCTGGGGTTCGCCACGGTGTCCAGAACGTAACTTTTGTTGGCGTAGTGCAGCCTGACGTGTCGCATTCTGAAGGGAATGTGCCTCGTGTCGACCGGCGCTTCTTGTGATGCGGGCTCGTATCTTCCAATTATCTTGGCTGTGACGCTGTCAGGGTTTTTGTCCTGGATGGCGAGCGTTCGTTTCAGTAGAAGGGCTGCACATTTGGTCTTTATATCAACTAGACCTAGTCCCCCTTCTTTCGTTGGCAGCGAGCACGTTGCTTGCGCCACTTTGAATATATTTCGACGCCACAACAGGTAGTACACTGCGCTCGTTAGTGCTCGCGCAATTTCTGTCGGGATGCTTAACATTTGCGCCAGGTACCAAGCTTTCGACAGGATCGTCGTGTTTATCAGTTCTGTTTTCTGGTGGATTGTTAGCTTCCGGTTCGCGTGCTGTCTGGAGAGACCTCTTATGGTGTGTAGCACGTCCCTCCAGTTGTATGCGGCCATTCTAAGTGGACAAGACTGTATATATATTCCAAGAACTTTATGGCTTTCTGCTATTTTATACCATTGGCTGTCTGGCTTGAGTCGTTGATTCCCTATCGGCAGTAGCACTGTTTTTCTGGGGTTGGTTTGGGCGCCTGACGCTTTTTGGAATGTATTCATGATGGTTTCTACTCTCCCAATATCTTCCTGGTCTTCAATAAAGATGCCTAGGTCGTCAGCGTAGGCTATACATGCTACTGCTTTGCCTGCTACGGAGAAGCCTCTGATGTCGTTTGTGAGTTTCCGCAGCAGTGGGTCCAGTGCTATAGCGAATAGAGCCATTGACAATGGACAGCCTTGCCTCACGGATCTGTCCAGTTTTATCAGTTTTGTTTCCCAACTGTTCATTATTACTGTCGATCTCGCCGTGCTTCGTATCTTCTGGATGATTGTGATGAATTTTTGCCCAAACCCGAGTCTGTTTAGTGTCTCTACGAGATATTTGTGGTCGATCCTGTCGAAGGCTTTGTTGAAGTCCACCGAAATTATGGCACCTGCGCTTCTGGTGGTGGCTGCCTGTGCTATTATGTCCCTGTAGGCGCATGTGGCGTCAAATTTATTTTTCCCTGGTACCGCACATGTTTGCCACTGACTGATGACTTTCCTCATCGCCGATTTCAGGTTGTTTGCGATGCATTTCGCTATTATTTTATAGTCGGCGTTGAGGAGCGTAATCGGACGAAACTCTTCAATGCGGCGGGCGGCTCTCTTCTTAGGGATGAGTGTTATGGTCCCTTCGGTCAGCCCAGGTGGAATTTCCGCCCCATCGAGTATCTCGTTCACCATTTCCGCGAATTGCCCTCCTAGCACGTCCCAATATGCGATGTAGAACTCGAGCGGGATGCCGTCGGCGCCGGGTGCTCTTCCTCTTGTGCTGATCCTCATCGTTTCCTTGATGTCATCCACGTCGACATTTTCTGTCAGCAATGCCCTGTCTGCGTCTGTGAGCACGCTCCTCGTCTGCTGGAGGATTTCAGCAGTTGCCGTGTCGTCTGTCGCTTCTCGACGGAACATGTCTCGGAAATAGTCCTCGATGTGTTTTGTTAACTCCGTTTTCGTCGTGAGCGTCTTTCCCTGCTTGTCCTGAAGCTCACTTACGCACTTTCCTGCGCCTCTCTCCCTTTCCCTATTTAGGTGGTGCATGGTGAGTGGCTCTTCATCCACATCGCCATATGTTTTACTTCTTGTGAGGACGCCTCTTATTTGCTGTTTCTTTATTTGAAGGAGTTTTGCCTTGATTCTCCTCACTCGCGGCAGGTATTGCTGGTCGTCTGCTGGTGCGTCGAGTGCGTCTTTCAGGCACTGCTGGTAGAACTCGGCCGTGGTTCGCCTCCAGAGTGACTTTTCCGCGCTGTATCTTATCAACAGGCTGCGCATTGTCGGCTTCGCTCGTGCCAGCCACCACTCGGTCGTGCTGCTGTAGCGTGCGCGCTGTGCCAGGCATTCTTGCCACGTTTCCACTATTTGCTTGCGCAGTTCCGCGTCCTGCAGGTGTTCCGTATTTAGCTTCCACGTGCTTCTTGTGCTGACGTTCTTTCCTTTTTGGAGATGCAGGCTGCATTCGTAGCTGCAGTGGTCCGAAAAGATGACAGGATAGACTTCGACGTGCGCAACATTTTTAGTTGCTGCTCTGCTGACATATATACGGTCCAGTCTGCTTTTACCATTTTTGTGGTGGTATGTAAATTCAGTGTGTGTTGGATGGAGAAGGCGCCACGAATCTTCTATTTTCAGTCGTCGGATCAGTTCTTGCAGTTCTGGGCACATGTTTGCTACAGGTATTTGGTCTTCACCTGCGGCGACACAGTTAAAATCTCCTCCAATGATGATGTTGTTATTGTTCTGCATCAGCAGTTCGGCTACTTCTTCATTATAGAAGTTGCTTCTTGCTCGCTTGTTGTCTGTGCCAGAAGGTGCGTAATAAAGAGCGTCTTTTGTATGTTTAGCGCTATCCCTCGGCCGCTTGACAACATTGTAGTCCCGCCAAAGTCGATCCCGTTCCGTACCATTATTGCCGTACCGCATTGGGATTCTGGGTCTATATTTGTGATTGGCGCATATCCTGGTATCTGGTTTATTTTAGTCGTAACCACTTCTTGCAATAGTGCAACGTCTGTTCTTCTATGCCGTAGGAAGTCCGCGAGGGCTCGAATAACTCGGGACCTCTGCCTTTCGCGGGCAAGTGCTCTACCATCTGAGCTACCGAAGCACGACTCACGCCCGGTCCTCACAGCTTTACTTCTGCCAGTATCTCGTCTCCTACCTTCCAAACTTTACAGAAGCTCTCCTGCGAGCTTCTGTAAAGTTTGGAAGGTAGGAGACGAGATACTGGCGAGCTTCTGTAAAGTTTGGATGGTAGGAGACGAGATACTGGCAGAAGTAAAGCTGTGAGGACCGGGCGTGAGTCGTGCTTCGGTAGCTCAGATGGTAGAGCACTTGCCCGCGAAAGGCAGAGGTCCCGAGTTCGAGTCTCGGTCGGCCACACAGTTTTAATCTGCCAGAAAGTTTCATATCAGCGCACACTCCGCTGCAGAGTGAAAATCTCATTCTGGATAAATAAAACAGTTTTTATCTGTCAGCTGTTCGCGTCCCATCCCAGTGATGCCAGCTTAAAGTTATGAAAATACAAAACTCCACGTACAAAATGTCTTATATCCCTATTAATTTGTCTCTTTAATTGTTAAATGCCCTTCGTAGATAATGCAAATGAACTATATTCCCTTCTAGGAATATCTTACTGTAGATCGCTGGCAGGCAAAGGGTTCCAAGCGACTACGGAAAAAGCGTTAGTCATTCCGTTTTCCAGAAGGGTAGCTGAGTAGATGCATGTAACTCAGCTGCTTGTGGGAACAAAATAGTGAGCGCCAATATGGAGGTCTGGAGATAGAGAGGATTAACGTTTGCACTTGATCCACAAATCTGGATAATTTTATTCTAACGTTTGTTTTTTTCTGGATGACTTTTAGTATCTATATTCATCCATACAGACAGGAAAAGAACAACAAATAGACTGTCACACATGAAATACACTAAAATAAACACATTATTGTAGTGGAGATACCATGATGTTAGCAAAATCACATTTGCTAACGACAAAACATAACGACAGATAATCATATGAGAAAATTTCCACAAAGTTACTAGGAAACTTAACCGCATAGCTCATTGGTGCAAAGTACTTAATCACTCGTCACTGATGTGTCAATTGTCCAAATATGTTGCTTTTAGTGACAAGAAAAATCCATGAAGAACAGGAGGGATGCGATCTGAGAAGGACACCTTAACACCTTCCTTCTAGTCGATAAGTCTGAGAATTCAGAGCATTTGAGTCGAAAAGTAAGAATTGGGTTTTGCTGCCCACCTTTCCTTAAATTTGATTTGCGCCAGATGTCGTAACATAATGTCTCGCTGATGAATAAAGCTGATAGATGTTCAGAAGCTACCTTGCACCTGCATACATTCCTTAGATTGACAACCACATGCGTTGTAAACATCAAAGTCACCAACTTCCCAGAATTTTTAGAACGTTTGCCTCATATTGCTTTCATCTACTTTCCCAAAACAGAGAAGGACACAGCGGCAGATAGGTCCTACATCGTTTCTGTCTACTGTTTTTCCCGACTGAGATACATATTTCAGCTCTTTTGCTTAAACTTCCGTTGTGAGGTGCATCTCAGGCTTTTCTGAGAAGACCCCTTCGTTTGTTCCTATGCCCCTTCACGACAGGTATCTGAGACAGAGACAGACTGCTCCATATTAAGGCCAGTTCGAGATTATTCATAGGTAACCTGAGTAGCAATAAAGGTTATCACTATTATTATTACTTCCACCAATATACACTGAAGCGCCAAAGAAACTGGTAGGCTACTGCTACCTCAATGGCAAGTTATCAAGATTTAAGTGAGTTTGAAAGAGATGTTATAGTCGGCGCACGAGCGATGGGAAACAGTAACTGCGAGGTAGCGATGAAGTGGGCATTTTCCCATACGCTCATTTCACGAGTGTACCGTGTATATTTGGAATCCGGTGAAACATCAAATTTCCGACATCGCTGCGGTAGGAGAAAGGCCCTGCAAGAACTGGACTAACGACGAGTGAAGAGAATCATTCAACGTGACATAAGTGCAACCCTTCTGCAAATTGCTGCAGATTTCAACGATGGGCCATCAACAAGTGTCAACGTGCGAACCATTCAACGAAACATCATTGATATGGGCTTTCGGAGCCGAAGGCACACTCGTGTCCCCTTGATGACTACACGACACAAAGCTTTACGCCTCCCCTGAGCCCGTTAACTCCATCATTGGACTGTTGTTGACAGGAAACATGGTGCCCGGTCAGACGAGTCTCGTTTGAAATTGTGTCGAGCGGATGGACTTGTGTGGGTACGGAGACAGCCTCATGAATCTATGGACCCAGCATGTTAGGAGGGGAATGTTCAAGCTGGTGGAGGCTCTATAATGGAGTGGGGCGTGTGCAGTTGGACTGATATGGAATGCCAGATGCGTCTAGATACTACTCTGACATTTGAAATGTACGTAAGCATACTGTCTGATCACCTGCATCCATTCATGTCCATTGTGCATTCCGACAGACTTGAGCAATTCCAGCAGGACAATGCGACACCCCATACGTCCAGAATTGCTACAGAGTGGCTCCAGGAACACTCTTCTGAGTTTAAACACTTCCGCTAGCCACCAAACTCCCGGACATGAACATTATTGAGCATATCTGGGATGTCTTGAAACGTGCTGTTAAGGAGATATCTTCACCCCCTCGTACACTTACGGATTTATGGACAAACCTGCAAGATTCTTGGTGTCAGTTCCCTCCGGCACTACTTCAGACATTAGTCGAGTCCAATCCACGTCGTGTTGCGGCACTTGTGCGTGCTCGTGGAGGCCGTACACGATATTAGGCAGGTTTACCGGTTTCTTTGGCTCATCAGTGTATACATTCTAAGGCAAAAAAAAAAAAAAAAAAAACAAAACGACGCAACACGATCGAATTATCCGAAAGGGACGGAAATCGTTAGATGTGATGAACATGTACAGACAAAGAAAGGATTACAATTTCAGAAAAAAACTGATTATTTGTTGAAGAGAAAGAGCTTCACAAATTGAAGAAGTTAATAACGTGTTGGTCCTTCTCTGGCCCTTATGCAAGCAGTTACACTACTTGTCATTGAAATTGCTACACCACGAAGACGACGTGCTACAGACGCGAAATTTAACCGACAGGAAGAAGATACTGTGATATGCAAATGATTAGCTTTTCAGAGCATTCACACAAGGTTGGCGCCGGTGGTGACACCTACAACGTGCTGACATGAGGAAAGCTTCCAACCGATTTCTCATACACAAACAGCAGTTGACCGGCGTTGCCTGGTGAAACGTTGTTGTGATGCCTCGTGTAAGGAGGAGAAATGCGTACCATCACGTTTCCGACTTTGATAAAGATCGGATTGTGGCCTATCGCGATTGCGGTTTATCGTATCGCGACATTGCTGCTCGCGTTGGTCGAGATCCAATGACTGGTCGAGATCCAATGACAGCAGAATATGGAATCGGTGCGTTCAGGAAGGTAATACGGAACACCGTGCTGGATCCCAACGGCCTCGTATCACTAGCAGTCGAGATGACAGGCATCTTATCCGCGGATCGTGCAGCCACGTCTCGATCCTTTAGTCAATAGATGGGGACGTTTGCAAGGCAACAACCACCTGCACGAATAGTTCGAAGACGTTTGCAGTAGCATGGGCTATCAGCTCGGAGACCACGGCTGCGGTTACCCTTGACGCTGCATCACAGACAGGAGCGCCTGCGATGGTGTACTCAACGACGAACCTAGGTGCACGAATGGCAAAACGTCATTTTTTCGGATGAATCCAGGTTCTGTTTACAGCAACATGATGGTCGCATCCGTGTTTGGCGACATCGCGGTGAACGCACATTGGAAGCCATAGTGCTGGCGTACCACCCGGCGTGACGGTATGGGGTGCCATTGGTTACACGTCTCGGTCACCTCTTGTTCGCATTGTCGGCACTTTGAACAGTAGACGTTACATTTCAGATGTGTTACGACCCGTGGCTCTACCCTTCATTCGAACCTGAGAAACCCTGCATTCCAGCAGGATAATGCACGACCGCATGTTGCAGGTCCTGTACGTGCCTTTCTGGATACAGAAAATGTTTGACTGCTGCCCTGGCCAGCACATTCTCCAGATCTCTCACCAACTGAAAACGTCTGGTCAATGGTGGCCGAGCAACTGTCTCGTCACAATACGCCAGTCACTACTCTTGATGAACTGTGTTATCGTGTTGAAGCTGCATGGGCAGCTGGACCTGTACACGCCATCCTAGCTCTGTTTGACTCAATGCCCAGGCGTATCAAGGCCGTTATTACGGCCAGAGGTGGTTGATTTTGCATGATCTAAGCACCCAAATTGCGTGAAAATGTAATCACATGTCAGTTCTAGTATAATATATTTGTCCAATGAATACGCGTTTACCATCTTCATTTCTTCTTGGTGTAGCAATTTTAATGGCCAGTAGTGTACTTGACGTGGTATTGATTGATGGAGTTGTTGGATGTCCTCCTAAGGAATATCATGGCAAATTCTGTCCAATTGGCACGCTAGAGCGTCAAAATCGCGAGATAGTTGGAGCGCCCTGCCCGTAATGCTGCAGCGTCCTCATTTAAGAAGAGACCGACGGCCTTGCTGGGCTTGTTTTGATATGAAGGGCAACAAAACTGTTGGGCTATAAGGGTGCTGCGGATGGCAACGAAATGGGCCCTGCTTTGAAATGAAATGACATTCCGGACCGTCAATCCCGATTGTCAGACTGTATGGTGAGCCGGTCAGGTTGGTGTCGCACCGCTGTCAGGGCTGTCTGCAGACACGTCTTCGCTGGACTCTACTGCTTGTCTTTGTGACTGCCAAACTCTGCCTTGGCCAGTAAAGCCGCGGGATCTGTCGCCAATTGTGGTATCCACCAGTATTAAATATCCGCACCTTGCAGCGATGCGCTCCATGACGCGCAGCCCAAGAAACCCATCGTTGGCCGTATTTCTCAGTGCGCGTCACGCAGCTAACCTCGCAGGCCGCCTTCGCGTCCTTCAAACCGCAGCGACTGACCACCCGTAACACTCGGCGATTGGCAGCCCGGAATATACAGCGACTCCAGCCGCCGGCTCCATTAACTGTGGAGCCTTATGTAACACTGCTACGAATATCTGCAAGACAGTTTCTCACCGTGCTATGTTTCTACTCCAGAACTCGGAAGTGCTACGCTGTGGAGAGGTGGACCTGCTGCTCGATGTTGATCTGGCTGAACGCTAAACTGGAAGTTGACATTTAATATGTCAACGGACTTACGATTTGCGCTGGAATTTTGCATTTCACTTGCACTTCCTGGACCTTGTAATAACCACCATCGCTGGCCGGTGTGGCCGTGCGGTTCTAGGCGCTGCAGTCTGGAACCGGGCCACCGCTACGGTCGCAGGTTCGAATCCTGCCTCGGGCATGGATGTGTGCGATGTCTTTAGGTTAGTTAGATTTAAGTAGTTCTAAGTTCTAGGGGACTGATGACCACAGATTTTAAGTCCCATATTGCTCAGAGCCATTTGAACCATTTTTGAATAACCACCATCACTTTATGTAATTTTCCATAAAGTGTTGATCTACGGGGTGTTCAAAAAATCTCTCCGCAGTGCCGTATGATTGTTAGCCGCGCGTGCCGTACGCCGCAGTGGATATACCGAAATGAAACTCAGTGAAATACAAGTTATTTATTTATTGAATATTCTTTTTTACTCACAAATTTTCACATTAAATGTTGAAAGTGTCCCCCCTGTTGTTGAATACACAATTCAATTCGTCAAATCGTGTTTCCAAACACAAGCTGTAACATTTCTTCTGTATCAGAAGCAGTGAAAGTGGATATTGCAGTTTTCAATTCTTCGATGGATTTTGGACGGTTTTTATAGACAGTTGCTTTCTATGCAAAAGTCAGGTGGAGTTAAGTCAGGCAATCGTGGAGGCCAAAGTCCCTGTGAAATTACGCGATCGCCAAAAACATCAGCAAGCAGTGACATTGAAACGCGAGCTCTATGCGTGGTTGCACCATCTTGTTGAAAGTAACCTTTCAGTATTTCACTTAACACAAGTTCTCCTATGTATTGGTACAGAATATCACTGCAGTATCGCTGTTCAGGCGAACAGTCACACGACACGCGCGGCTTACAATCGTACGGCACTGCGGAGAGACTTTTTGAACACCCCATACAACTTGGCGCTTGGTAACAGAAATATTTGGATCAGTGTTGTGTCAACCAGCGCCGAGCCGAATAGCTGCTTGCACAAGGACCGAAGGTGGACCGACGAGTTGTTGAGTTGGTCAATTTATGGAGCCCTGTCTCTTGAATAAATCGTCCTTTTTTTAAAAAATATAATCATTCGTTGTCTTTATATATGTACTCACATCTAAGCGTGTCCGGAGCGCCACCGGATGGTATTCAATCTCTTGGTGGGCAGTGGCCATAGTCTTAGTCTCACGGATTCTGTATATTTTAATCTTACAGCTGAATTAAAAACTTGGAAATGCGTATTATTGGTGAGAGGATGAGGAGGAGGAGGAGGAGGAGGAATGGACGACCGATTCCTCCCTTACTCCCTGCCCTTACGTGCAACGCTTACTGTGACTACCTGTATTTAGTAAACAAATCACGACGACCACTTTAGTTACAGATTTGTTGATAAACTAACGAGCCACGCTTGTCACATATGAAGCATGTTAACGGAGAATTTGTGCTGTCTTCGCTACTCGTGAATTTCAACCGTGCAACACGCTCTGGTGTGTTATCGTTGCGGAAGTGTGTCACGTTGCTGTGCGCGATACGCGACTGCCGTTACACGGCGCAGATAACGGCCCGCGCCCTGTGCTGGCAGATATACAAGCGTGTGCCGTGCGCGCATTGCTCAGCACCAACGCACAACGGTGTCAAGTTGGTTCGTTGTCCATTCGTGAAATTATAAATCGTTCACCCAGTGACGAAATAAAATCCCTGAAGTTACCGACTTTTTTTTGCATGATTTGTGCGAAAAGTAAATCAGGCAGTAGTAACACTAAAAATCGAGCATGCGTAAAAAATTGCAGTCGCGTGGACGCAGACGAACTGGATACTGGAAAAATATTGTATAACAATGAAAAATCTGAACTGACAAAGCCTAGAAAGATACAAAATCTGATGTCCCGTGAAACCAGTCCTGGAATCGTTTGGGCTCCTTGCATACTACTGCCGTAGGCCACTGGAATTATGATTAGAGTATTCGCTATTAAAGTTTTCACAGGCCTTTATGCAAGGTTCGGTTAAAAACATTAAGCGGAACTACTTATTTCGGGCATGTAGTAGACATCCAGTATAACGATATTTGGTTTTTGTGTTCTTATACTTGTCTCTGGTGTCTTTTAACCTTGGTAGTCAATTGTATATTTATCATTGGCTGAAGAATAGATAAAACGTGTATTCGTATGCTCGACAATTTTTAAATTGCAGAAAAAGGGTAACAAGGAATTTGCGTCAGTCCAAAATTTGCTAACTTAATTCTCAGTTAATCATCATAAGAGAAACTAGCGTCCTAAATAGTCAACGGTGCTAACCTGCTCAGTTATAGTGTAGTCACTTAAGATTTCTGAACGGGCTGAACATTTATCCTTAAATGCATTACTTCAGATTGGTGAACTATGTCTTTAGGTAGTAGTTAAAAACTGAGTTGAAGACTGTATGCTTGGCCTGGTTGTAGGCCAGTCTCATTGGCTGCAAGTACAATCTTGTAAGAGAAAATATTTTTTTAAGTGTGTTGCAAAGTTAAAAAGCCGTTAACACTGCTCTGCCAGTCTTTCCCAAGTCAGTCATTTAGCTATTAAAACGGTTCGGTGATACGAAGCACACGTTTCCCACCCACTGGTTTATGATTGCGCCTGGGACACTTCTCCCTCCGTTGCCCACACAGACAGTAGTATCTGTGTGATGCTCCTTCCAACTTCGGTGTGGCACTACCACCAGAACGATTACAAATAAAGCAAGAAGTAACACACAAAGGAAATTTTATAAAATGAATGCACTGTCTGTGCTATTCTTTGGTACTAGGAAGACAAAGGAGAAGAAAGCTGTTGAAACAGCACAATGAAATCCCTGAGACGACTGGCTGTATATGCCCATACAGGCGAAATAAGAATCGAAATCTTCTGATAGAATCTAAACATATTGGATACAACAAAAAAAATGTAGAAGAACAAAAACGCAACTGGGACGAGCACGTCTTACAAATGGATGACAGAAGGCCCGTGAAAAGGGAATGCGCTGCGTAAGGCACCATGACGACGACGATGATGAATTTGTATTAGATTTTGGATTCTGAGTGCTGCGTTTATCAGACAGACTTTCACCATGGCCATTTCTGCCACTATAGCCATTAACTAAGGCTCAGTGTGTACAGGTCACGTAAAATGTGTGTAAACTTCGGTTCTTGTCAGCATCTTTGCGGCCATCTGATACATTTCAATACAGATGATTGCGTAATTTGGATTTTACAGCTTTTTTGTAAGTTACTAGCGACGCATCCTAACTTCGAACAGATAACACCAAGTATCTACGGACGAATTGTTTATAATGTTGTAGTGAGTCCGAAGATTAGTCTGATGCAGCTCTCCATGCTACTCTATCCTGTGCAAGCCTCTTTACCTCCGAATTACTTCTGCAAACTACATCCGTCTCAATCAGCTTAATATATTTATCCCATGGTCTCCCTCTACAATTTTACTACTCTTCTGTACTGTCTCGAACAGAATTGCCATGTCGTCGGCAAACTTCATAGTCTTTATTTCTTTTCCCTGAACTTTAATTCTTTTTCTAATTACTTTTTTTTGTTTCCTTTACTGCTTGCTCGTTGTACACATTGAATTAACATCGGGGACAGTCTATAACCCTGCTCGATTCCTGTATCAACCATTATTTCCCTTTCATTCCCTCAGACTCTTATAACTGCTATCTGGTTTCTGCACAAGCTGTACATAGCATTACGCTTCCTGCATTTTACCCCTGGTACCATCAGAATTTCAGTCTATTAAAGTCAACATCGTAAAAAGCTTTCTATAAGTCTACAAATGGTATAAGCGTAGATTCTGTAACTTCTCTTCTACGAGAATTCTTAGAGTCAGTATTGCCTCGTGTGTTCCGACATTTCTGGAAAACCCAAATCGACCTTCCCTGCGTTTGGATTCTACCAGTTTATCCATTCCTCTGTAAAAAAATTTGTGTTAGTGTTTTATAGCCATGGCGTATTGAACTGATAGTTCTGCAATATCCACACCTGGCAACAACTGCCATCTTTGAAACTGGAATAATTACATTCTTCATGAAATCTATGAGTGTTTCTCCTGTCCCATACATCTTGCACACCAGGTGGAGTAGTTCCGTAGTCATTCATTTCCGTGTCCGGCCAGCATTTCCAAAAAATAGCAGCTGCGATAGCTTTGTCATTTCCTTCGTCAACATCTTGTATTGTGCACGGGTTGTCCAGGAGGGGGCATACAAGTAGGTGGCTTGGATCTTCTTCAGCTCCGCAGTCGCAAGAGGTGTCAGCGCTCGCTGGAAGGATTCCCCATTTCTTTAGGTTGGTCTTGCATCGGGGGACGCCCACTCTAAGGCGGTTGAGGGACCTCCATACAGGGTATTGTAGGTTTGCGACAGGAGCTAGTTCTCTTGGTGAAACGTCTACGGGCAGTGAACTCTCCCAGGTTGCAAGTCGAATTGCCTCTGTTGCTCCCTCCAGTGACGCAGTCCTAGACTACGACATCCACCTGAATATACCCATCCCAGTAACCGCAGAGCAAAGCCAGGTTGGTCGATGTTAGAAGGCCAGGTCAGTCAATCATCCAGATTTTTAACCCTGCAGCTAGAGTAAAAGCCGCTACCCCTCTTCATGAACCATATGTTTGTCTGGCTTCATCACAGATAACCTTTACTTGCGGTTGCATCTACAGAACGGCTGTCTGTAACGCTGAGGCACACAAGGCTCCCCGCCTCGGAAAGGTCCGTGGTTCATGGTGTTGTTGTTTATAATGTTTAGTGACTAGGGACCCGTGCGGAACTTTCGCACTTTTGTAATTTTAAATAATGACAGTACTTGTAGTAAATGTAGTCCTTCGGATAAAGGTAGTTGTGGGAATGAAGAGAAAAAAAATCTTTAAATATGAACCGAAAGACGTGAAATAATAATCATGAGTTTATGGTATATACTTGTATATACATTTCCCAGTGCACAAAAAAGTGCTTGCGTCGAGAATGTTTGTCCCGGGCTGTACGGCAGCAGATAACAGGGATTGTCAGTAGGGTGACCTAACCTACAGCCTTAACTCGACAAACATTTTCAGTTGCAGGAAGCACATTTGGCTGTAGTAGCAGTCAGACTTCAAGACGACAGTGACAAATGTGTTTATCGTTTCGGAAAGTGTATTCCTTTAGAAAAGACAACTTGTTCGACGAGCAGAGACAATGGATTACCGCAGTGGACACTGTTATTACCTACAACAATGCAGTATACAAATTATCGAGTTAGTAAGTACATTAAAACAAGTAAAATGGTGTTTGTAATAAGATAATAAATTAGCTACGTAAAGTATAGGTATGAAGCGTGCAATCATGTTGCCCTTTTGCGTGTAATAGTTACAAGTTTCTTTTATGGTGAACTTTTTCGCAAATAGTAAGTTTTAGCGCAAAATCTGTATTCCATGTCAGAGGTCAGTTAAAAAAACCTTTCTAAAAATATCTCGTTCATTCCTGCACGATTAGTATGTTTTGAGAAAAAGGAATATTGACTTGGGAAATAATATATGTGACATACACGCGCTGTATTAGACAAATCGTATTAAAAACTCTACAGTAGTTCCTTAGATTAGCCTTCTTATACAGACAGAAAAGTGCGTATGGGGGCTTTAATTTGTAATACCTAGAGATTGTGGCGTAGCTTCGCTGCTCTCTTGAGTTGTGGCTGCTGTTTATTGCTTTTCCCGTCAGATGCCGCCTCGTCTCTGGCTGACAAGTTTGTAGACCCTATCACTGCCACGAGATATCACTCCAAACGCCAATTAAACATGGAACAGGTAACAATACATGTATTACAACTCATCATTGCTATAAACAAAAAATTATGTACACGAACCTGTCTTGTGAATCAGTCTGTCAGTGAAAACCGTATCAAAATCCCTAGATTAGTTCCTAAGATAGCCATAAAATACAAAAATGAAAATTCTGGGGGGATTTTAATGTGTATACTACATAGATCTGTACTTATTGATCACTTGAAAGTTGCTCTAATGCTCGAAGTGAGATGATCGTGGTAGACCTGTATGCTTTTGTCTCATAAATACATTCTAAAAGACAAATTAAAATGACTTTTATTTTCTAACACAATGCGTTTAGAGAGCTTACACCTTCATCTCTAGTTGGGTTATTGGATTAAAGGAGAAAATAAAAGAACCTTGACACAGATAAGAGTATTAGTTTGCCTTTTATATCATAAGGAATCGCTGTTTATACACTATGTGATCAAAATTATCCGGGCACCCTGAAAAACAAGCGTTTTTCATATTAGGTACATTGTGTTGCTACCTACTGCCAGGTACTCCATACCAGCGACCTCAGTAGTCATTAGACATCGTGAGGGAGCAGAATGGGGCCCTGCCCAGAACTCACGGACTTCCAACGTCGTCAGCTGATTGGGTGTCACTTGTGTCATACGTCTGTACGCGAGATTTCTGCACTCCTTAACATCCCTCGGTCCACTGTTTCCGATGTGATAGTGAAGTGGAAACGTGAAGGGACACGTACAACACAAAAGCGGACAGGCCGACCTCGTCTGTTGACTGCCAGAGACCACCGACAGTTGAAGAGGGTAGTAATGTGTAACATGCAGACATCTATCCAGACCATCACACAGGAATTCCAAACTGCATGAGGATCCACTGCAAGTACTACGACAGTCAGGCGGGAGATGAGAAAACTTGGATTTCATGGTCGCGCGGCTGCTCATAAGCCACACATCACGTTGGTAAACGCTATACGACGCCTCGCTTGGTCTAAGGAACGTAAACATGGGACGATTGAACAGTGGAAAAACGTTGTGTGCAGTGACGAATCACGGTACACAATGTGGCGATCCGCTGGCAGGGTGTGGGTACGGCGAATGCCCGGTGGACATCTGTTGGCGTGTGTAGTGCCAACAGTAAAATTTGTAGGCGGTTGTGTTATGGTGTGGTCGTGTTTTTCATGGAGGGGGCTTGCACCTCTTGTTGTTTTACGTGGCCCTATCCCAGCACAGGCCTACATTGATGTTTTAAGCACCTTCTTGCTTCCCACTGTTGAAGAGCAATCCGGGGATCTTTCAACACGATCGAGCAGCGGTTCATAATGCACGGTCTTTGCTGGAGTGGTTACACGACAATAACATCCGTCCAAAGGACTGGACTGCACAGATTCCTGACCTGAATCCTGTAGAATGGCCCTGGGATGTTTTGGAACGCCAACTTCGTGCCAGGCCTCACCGACCGACGTCGATACCTCTCCTGAGTGCAGCACTCCGTGAAGAATGGGCTGCTAGTCCCCAAGAGACCTCCCAGCACCTGACTGAACGTATGCCTGCGACTGTGGGAGCTGTCATCAAAGCAAAGGGTGGGCGTACAGCATACTGAATTCCAGCCTTACAGATGGAGAGCGCTTCGAACTTGTAAGTCATTTTCAGCCAGGTGTCCGGATACTTTTGATCAGATAGTGTAAATCACATTCCAGTTGGGACGACATGAGGTTAAAATTACAGCCTAATCGAGGGAAAACTTACTTCAATTGTTTTCAGTTTTATTATTACGTATGGCGAATATTGTATGAAGAAAACAATGATGTATAAATGGCAGAGGCGGTCCCAAGCGAGCGATAGACATTGAGGAAGATGAGTATCATGCACGACACAGGAAGCAGCTTGTCGAATTGTTATGTGCATGAAATGTGTGGAAACAGTTTTTTCGATAATAGTTTGGTAGTGACTAAAAGCAACACCGAATGAAGATAGCTCAGGGAGTTCACGACAACCAAGTGCTCAAACAGGTCATAACAGGTTGATAAAACATCGGAATGTGTAGGGCTTTTCCCGACGTATAGAATGATCAAATAACTTACGGAAATACTGTCAGTTAACGTCCGAAATTTTGTCGTTGTCGATGAGAAGACAAGAATGTCGGACTGTAAAAAGTACCTAATTAGTTACGCGGCTGAAGACATGAATGTCTTCTTACGTTACAGTGCATTGAATAGAAAGGTTCTCTCGCGGAAATTCTCTTAGTAAATTCTGACAGTCACATTTTCAATCAAGAAGCAAGAGATACGCAGCAGCTTCCTACATACAACGCATGTCCTCTTGGATGTAAAATGCTATTACTAGCTGGTGAAGAAAGGAATATAAGATTCTGTCACTAGCTTGGGAAGAAAGTAAGTATGCATTTAACGCGTCGTCGTCGACATTAAGGTTATTAGAGACGCAGTTCTAGTTCAGTCCGAAAAAGAATTGATGAAATAAACTGATCATGCCTTACGTAAACATGGGAACAAGAATTGGCGTGCTGCGCATTGAGCAATCGCTTTTCAAAGCATAAACATGTGAGTAGTTAACTTCCTCATGCTACGTTCGTGAATAGAATGTAAATTTGGTTTTAAATACTGTACAACGAGATAATATGTTGAGAGGAAGGGAAATTTTGTGGAAATTTGTTCACTTTCCAGGGCAGGCATTGGTCGGTGCTGGGAAGCGACGCATAATTAGCGCGACTTGCGCTGCAATTGGCGTAAGTGATTTTGGTGGAGGGGAAACTGAGGTGAAGAGCGGACTGTGCGAAGTCTCCGTAGTGGTTTTCCATTCCCAACTTGCCTAGAGTGCGGACGTGGCGTTCTTTACTCAGCTTACCTGAGAAAGAGTGAGCATCTCTGCAGTTTAGGACTTAGCAAACGCAACGATTGAGCTTGGATATAGGGACTTTTGGTTCAGCTATGTACTGAGCAAGATAACTAGGAGTGAATAGACGAGCGCAGCCTTGCAGCACCACGAGGTCGGCCGACGTCCGCACAACGACACCGCTCCGCCACGCTGTATTCGGTGATATTGCGACCGCTCCGGCCATTGATTAATTTGCTGGATCACGTTGGCAAAGATTCCACGAGGGTTTCATGGGCCGTGTATTGTAGAATTCTTCTCACACTTTGCATTACGCCTGGATCAGTCGATAGGAATTACTTTTGATTAATCGCGCTTTACTCCACGCAAACGCAATTTATTACCACTGCCTGTCAGGAGAGTCATGTATGGGATGATTGAAGGTCGTGAGTTAAAATAAATCTGTGCTAATCTACTGCATCTGTTTTCAATCAAGTAGTTGAAATCCCAAGTCATGTTCAACATTTGCATCTGTGTTTAATTGCTGAATATAACATCAATGTGCACCCGTTTTTAATTAAAAGGGATCAATTCTGAACCAATTAATGTCAACACTGCCACCACAGTTCAGTCAGGAGTCACAGGGCCTTATTACTTTCTTTGCGTTTTCTGACATTGCGGCAGTTTTGCACTCTCTATTGATCTGTTAGTCAATTACCTGGGGTGAACACATACCACAACCAGATAAGTGACGGGTGGGGTGTTACATCATTATACATTATTCAGATAGTGAAGGGAGACGAAAATCATGGGTGACTGGAATTCGGTAGTAGGAAAAGGGAGAGAAGGAAACGTAGCAGGTGAATATGGATTGGGGCTAAGAAGTGAAAGAGGAACCACCTGATAGAATTTTGCACAGAGCAAAGTTAATCATAGCTAACACTTGGTTCAAGAATCATAAAAGAAGGTTGTATACATAGAAGTAACCTGGAGATACTGACAGGTTTCAGATAGATTACATAATGGTAAGACACAGAGTTAGGAACCAGGTTTTAAATTTTAAGACATTTCCAGAGGCAGATGTGGACTCTGAACACAACCTATTGGTTATGAACTGTAGATGAAAACTGAAGAAACTGCAAAAAGGTGGGAATTTAAGGAGATGGGACCTGGATAAACTGACCAAACCAGAGGTTGTACAGAGTTTCAGGGAGAGCATAAGCGAACAATTGACAGGAATGGGGGAAAGAAATACAGTAGAAGAAGAATGGGTAGCTTTGAGGGATGAAGTAGTGAAGGCAGCAGAGGATCTAGTAGGTAATAAGACAAGGGCAAGTAGAAATCCTTGGGTAACAGAAGAGATACTGAATTTAATTGATGAAAGGAGAAAATGTAAAAATGCAGTAAATGAAGCAGGCAAAAAGGAATACAAACGTCTCAAAAATGAGATTGACAGGAAGTGCAAAATGGCTAAGCAGGGATGGCTAGAGGACAAATGTAAGGACGTAGAGGCTTATCTCACTAGGGGTAAGATAGATACTGCCTACAGGAAAATTAAAGAGACCTTCGGAGAAAAGAGAACCACTTGCATGAATATCAAGAGCTCAGATGGAAACCCAGTTCTAAGCAAAGAACGGAAAGCAGAAAGGTGGAAGGAGTATACAGAGGTTCTATACAGGGGCGATGTTCTTGAGGACAATATTATGGAAATGGAAGAGGATGTAGATGAAGATAAAATGGGAGATATGATACTGCGTGAAGAGTTTGACAGAGCACTGAAAGACCAAAGCCAAAACAAGGCCCCGGGAGTAGACAACATTCCATTAGAACTACTGACAGCCTTGGGAGAGCAGGTCTGACAAAACTCTACCATCTGGTGAGCAAGATGTATGAGACAGGCGAAATACCCTCAGACTTCAAGAAGAATATAATAATTCCAATCCCAAAGAAAGCAGGTACTGACAGATGTGAAAATTACCGAACAATCAGTTTAATCAGTCACGGATGCAAAATACTAACGCGAATTCTTTACAGATGAATGGAGAAACTGGTATAAGCCGACCTTGGGAAAGGTCAGTTTGGATTCCGTAGAAATGTTGGAACACGTGAGGCAGTACTGACCCTATGACCTATCTTAGAAAATAGATTAAGGAAAGGCAAACCTACGTTCCTAGCATTTGTAGAAATAGAGAAAGCTTTTGACAATGTTGATTGGAAAACTCTTTTTCAAATTCTGATGTTGATAGGGGTAAAATACACGGAGCGAAAGGCTATTTACAATTTGTGCAGAAACCAGATGGCAGTTATAAGAGTCGAGGGGCATGAAAGGGAAGCAGTGGTTGGGAAGGGAGTGAGGCAGGATTGTAGCCTATCCTCGATGTTATTCAATCTGTATATTGAACAAGGAGTGAAGGGAACAAAAGAAAAATTCGGAATAGCTGTTAAAAGAAATAAAAACTTTGAGGTTGGCCGATGACATTGTAATTCTGTCAGAGACAGCAAAGGACTTGGAAGAGCAGTTGAACGGAATGGACAGTGTCTTGAAAGAAGGGTATAAGATGAACATCAACAAAATCAAAACGAGGATAATGGAATGTAGGGGAATTAAGTCGGGTGATGCTGAGGGAATTAGATTAGGAAATGAGACACTTTAAGTAGTAAAGGAGTTTTGCTATTTAGGGAGCAAAATAACTGATGATGGTCGAAGTAGAGAGGATATAAAATATAGACTGGCAATGGCAAGGAAAGCGTTTCTGAAGAAGAGAAATTTGTTAACATCGAGTATAGATTTAAGTGTCAGGAAGTCTTCTCTGAAAGTCATTGTATGGAGCGTGGCCATGTATGGAAGTTAAATATGGACGATAACTAGTTTGGAGAAGAAGAGAATAGAAGCTTTCGAAATGTGGTGCTACAGAAGAATGCTGAAGATTAGGTGGGTAGATCATGTAACTAATGAGGAGGTATTGAATAGTATTGGGGAGAAGAGACGTTTGTTGCACAACTTGGTTAGAAGAAGGGATCGTTTGGTAGGACATGTTCTGAGGCATCAAGGGATCACCAATTTTGTATTGGAGGGCAGCGTGGAGGGTAAAAATCGTAGAGGGAGACCAAGAGATGAATACACTAAACAGATTCAGAAGGATGTAGGTTGCAGTAGGTACTGGGAGATGAAGAAGTTTGCACAGGATAGAGTAGCCTGGAGAGCTGCATCAAACTTGTCTCAGGACTGAAGACCACAACAACAACAACAACATTCATTATTCCATAATGCTTACATCAATGACATGATAGACACTGAGTCAAGTAAGTTTTGCTACGGTGATGACATGGCTATAGCTACTCAAAGCAAATGGCTAGAAGATGGTGAAAGAACTCTAACTGCTGACCTACTACTACAAAAAATGGAGAC
The DNA here is from genome assembly GCF_023864345.2 of Schistocerca serialis cubense. Classification (NCBI taxonomy): domain Eukaryota; kingdom Metazoa; phylum Arthropoda; class Insecta; order Orthoptera; family Acrididae; genus Schistocerca; species Schistocerca serialis. Next base: position 57,440,051 of record NC_064647.1, on the reverse strand, counting down.
TGTGCCCAAACCCAAATAAAACAGAGACCTGCGCCTTCCATTTTCATAACAGACTAGCAGACGGAGAACTAAATATTACTTTCTTCGGAAAACGAATTAAACATAACAAATTTCCCAAATATTTAGGCATAGCTCTTGACAGGTCACTTACCTTCAGGAAACACCCGGAACTAACTAGCCAGAAATTGAAAACCCGAAATAACATTATTCTGAGATTAGCAGGTACGACATGGGGAGCGGATGCAAGTACACTACGTGTTGCAGCCATATCACGCGTCTGTTCCGTGGCAGAGAGTACTGTGCCCCCGTGTGGAGTAGGGGTGCCCATGTGAAGTAGATCGACGCCCAGATCAGTGAAGCCATGAGGACAATAACAGGGACACTAAAGTCAACAACTCTAGAATGGCTTCATGTCCTCTCAAACATCACTCCGCCTGAAATCCATAGACAGCAGGCAACAATTCAGGAATGGCATAAAGTAAATCATGCAGATAAGGCAAGAGTACTACCGATACACCAAGTACTAGATGACCGATTTCGATGTCGCCTTAAATCAAGAGCTTCAATATGGGAAGACAGAACACTTACCCAAGGAAATACCTATGTCTGCCACAAATCCTGGAAAACCAAGTGGAACAATAGTGACATTAACCGACACAATATAGAGGACGCCAGCCAACAACTCCCAGGAATGCAGCTTCCTCGTAAAATCTGGTGCCAGCTTAACCGTGTGAGAACTGGACACGCGAGAACTAAATCCATGCTGTGCAAATGGGGCGCCAATGATAACGCAATGTGTGGCTGTGAAACTGATGAACAAACATTACAACATCTAGTCAGTGCAAGATTGCCCACTGCGAAGATTCTGTGGTGACTGGAGAGACTTCGTGGAGGTCAGCCCTGCTGCCATTAAATGGCTGTCACATTTGGACATAACTTTTTGACGAACTGTAGCTGTGATTATATTTCAACTTTGGTCAGATTTAATAATGACTGGTGTTTGTTTCGTTTATATTATTATGTATGTGTGTATATGTATATTTGTATTTATATGTTATGTTATGTAAATTTATGATGTCAATACCGCACTTACACTGGTAAAGCCATGCGATAAATAATAAATAATTCCATAAGGGAGCTTTCAAGCTGCGTAAGGCACTATCACAGTTACGTTTACAGGTTGTGTTTTCACAGTATAGAATTGTACACTTTAATTGTTATACTAGGTTAAATTTGGTTACACTACCTGTAAAAAGTTGTTCTGCACACATTCTTAAGGATAATAAATATCGAAGCTGCTTGTTTATACTTAAATTAATGGATAATACGAATAGCAGAAACTTGTTTATAGTTAAATTGCTAGATTACTTACGTAGCTTTTTACAAATTCATCAACAGTATAGAAATCTTTTCCTTTCTGCCAAGATTCTATAATTTTTCTGAACTTATTAGTATTTAACTCCTCATCCCACTTGGTAATCTGTTAAAACGGGACCTTCGCGCATACAGAAAGTTTTTTTGAATGTTTGTACACCTAGGCCATGGAATATTCAAAGAGTTCCTATACCTAGTTCTGTACGAACCTTCGATTTTGTGTCATGTTCTTAGTGTGCATAAAGGTGTGAAATGTGTGTAGACGTGGGACAGTCATTATTTGGTTATCAGAGAAATACATTTTGCATGGAGTGTTGGGTCTTAGACCGCACGCACACCTAATAGTTTTTTTTGTTTTTTTTTTTTCAAATAAAAGCCCTTTTGGCTGCAGCATATTTACCCCACATCATTCTCCTTAGTTTATATGTGTGAGGAAAAAGGCGTAGTAGGCAAGAAGTAGCTGTTTTGCCCCAACAGATGTTGGGATAGTTAGTCGCATAAATTATCTGTGTATGTTTTCCAGGCTAGTTTTCTGTCTTGTGGGATACTCACTAATTTTACAGAATCCTTGCCAAGGCAGTCATCATCTTTTAGGGAGAACACTACACTCTCGGCTTTGCTGTTGTTTAATTTAAATTCATTTGGCTTAAACCAGCAAGATGCTTTGCCCGTCGAAAGTTTATTCATTTCGTCCATAGTAGTTTTGTCATTATGGGTAGTAATAAATGGGGTATCGTCTGCTTTGAAAGGTAGCTAGGCAAATCATTAACATAAACAATGAACAAAAATTATCCGAGCACCGATCCCGGAGGCATTCTCATTATAATGTTCAGATGCCAACGTCGTATCGGTTATCCCATACTGTTTATTTCCAAGAATATTATCAGATATTGTGTCAAAGGTCTTTGTTAGATCAACCGACGTAGCACACGTTTATTTGCTTATGTTCAAATCCCTTGAAGAGAGTACAACAATATCCTGCACTGCTTTAACCGTGGATGTACCTTCACGAAATCCGTATTGTACCTGGTTTTAGAGGCGATAGTTCTCAAAATATTCAGTTAAATGCTTTATCATTATCACCCCACTGATTTTTAGATAATATTACAACTATGGCAATGAGTCTATAATCTGGTGATTCCCTATCTCCCTTTTTAAGCACACGTATAATTACAGTTAACTTTATAAAACGTCGGGAAAGGTACTTCCTTCAAACATCCAGTTTAGAAGGTAGTGCAGAGGATGGCTTATTATTCCTATAATATGTTTTACAACAAAGATGGAGAGAGGCCATTACAGGCTTCAGTTTTTGAGTACTGAGTTTTGCTGCTAAATCTACTACATCTTTAAGGGGAGCTGGAACGATCCATCTCCTCCATGTTAATTTTAGCAAATAGAAGGAACATTTTTTCTAAAACCATTAAACATATTGCTCTGAAATATGGACTACATGTTCAGTGAATATTTTTCTACAAAGTTATGCCAAGTTAAGAAATATTTATTGGTTTTTGTTTTACAATTTTTTTTTAAACAGATGCTTATTTTCTCTCTAAAATTTTGCACTTTTTCTTCTATAGCTCTTGAATTATACAATATTTTTTACAAATTGAAGGAAAAGAAGTAAACAATATTGTGTATAAATTTCACTGATATACTGTTAGCAGCTTTTGAGAAAATGTTCCTCAAAGATGAAAATTTTAAAGTTATGGAAAATGGCACCCATAATACCTCTGCAATCTATCAAGTTTTTAATACATTGCTGCCCCATATGATGGCTTATCAGCATCCTCTTCTTTTTCCAGTATTAGTTTTCTTTTCACTGGTCTTTTCTTCCCTTTTGCTGCATGTTGCAGGCTTTTGTCTCTACTCCCTGCACCTCTTAGTCTTTCTCCATCAATTAGGCACATTGTGGAATTGGTTTTGTGTCCTGGTTGGAAACCTAAACGTTTCAGCGCATCACATTTGATAATGTTTCCTTCATTGTATGTTGCCACTGCATCATACACTCCCAAATGCAATGTTTTAAACTGTAAAGACACTCTTTTGGGAATCCTAATCCAAATTAAATTATTTACACTTTCATTTGGATTTTGTGTTTTCCCATGTAAACACTCTTTGCTGTGATAAATCTGTGAATATGGGCTTAGTTACATCAATTACAGCATTTGGCAAACTGTTTTTATGGGCATATTCCTTTCCTGATCGATACTTACAACATGAGTCATCACATGTGGCGCACAGTGCATGTTGTGGGTGCTCATTTGGTGATGCAGTATGAAAAACTAATGCCCATACTGCTCTCCTCATATGCTCAATGCTTTTTGTATTTTGCCTAATTGCACATCCATAATACCTCCACAATCTATCAATTGCTTCATCTGTCAATCTTCCTCTTCCTCCGAGGGTCTTCACCATCACTAAGCTTCTGGGATCCTAATGTCTGCTTTTGTTTGCGCAAGCGAGCCCCAAGCGCTTCTGCACATGTCCAATGCACTCATGTTTTTTTTATGTGAATTTCATTGCCGTAAGGACCTGGATAAACTGAAAGAACCAGAGGTTGTACAGAGTTACAGGGAGAGCGTAAGGGACCAAATGGCAGGAATGGGGGAAAGAAATACAGTAGAAGAAGAATGGGTAGCTTTGAGGGATGAAGTAGTGAAGGCAGCAGCGGATCAAGTAGGTAAAAAGACGAGGGCTAGTAGAAATCCTTGGGTAACAGAAGAAATATTGAATTTAATTGATGAAAGGAGAAAATATAAAAATGTAGTAAATGAAGCAGGCAAAAAGGAATACAAACGTCTCAAAAATGAGATCGACAGGAAGTGCAAAATGGCTAAGCAGGGATGGCTAGAGGACAAATGTAAGGAAGTAGAGGCCTATCTCACTAGGGGTAAGATAGATATCACCTTCAGGGAAACTAAAGAGACCTTTAGAGAAAAGAGAACCACTTGCATGAATATCAAGAGCTCAGATGGAAACCCAGTTCTGACAAGGCAACCTCCCCATCGCGCCCCCCCCCCCCCCCCCCCCTCAGATTTAGTTATAAGTTGGCACAGTGGATAGGCCTTGAAAAACTGAAGACAGAACAATTGAGAAAACAGGAAGAAGCTGTGTGGAACTATGAAAAAAATAAGCAAAATATACAAACTGGGTAGTCCATAGCGAAGATAGGCAACTTCAAGGATAGCCTCACCTTCGGAGCGCCATGGTCCTGTGGTTAGCGTGAGCAGCTGCGGAATGGGAGGTCCTTTGTTCAAGTCTACCCTCGAGTGAAAGATTTAATTTTTTTGGGAGTGATTATCACATTCACAAGAAAACCTAAATCGGCAAGGTAGATGAATGTTTTTACCCATTCGCCAAGTGTACAAGTTAGGTGGGTCGACAACATATTCCTGTCATGTGACGCACATGCTGTCACCAGTGTCGTATAGAATATATCAGACGTGTTTTCCTGTGGAGGAATCGGTTGATCTATGATCATGCGATCAAATGTTTTCGGTTCCCATGGGAGAGGCACGTCCTTTCGTCTACTAATCGCACGGTTTTGCGGTGCGGTCGCAAAACACAGACACTAAACTTACAACAATGAACAGAGACGTCAATGAACGAACGGACAGATCATAACTTTGCGAAAATAAAATTTACCTCTCGTTCCGCAGCTGCTCACGCTAACCACGGGACCACGGCGCTCCTGAACTTACGTTGTCCTTGATGTTGCCTATCTTGCGCATGGACTACTCAGTTTGTATATTTTGCTTATTTTTTTCATAGTTCCACACAACTTCTTCCTGTTTTCTCAGTTGATCTGTGTTCAGTTTTTCAAGGCCTATTCACTGTGCCAACTTATAACTAAATCTGAGGGGGGTGCGATGGGGAGGTTCCCTTGTAAGCAAAGAAGGGAAAGCAGAAAGGGGGAAGGAGTATATAGAGGGTCTATACAAGGGCGATGTACTTGAGGACATTATTATGGAAATGAAAGAGGATGTAGATGAAGATGAAATGGGAGATATAATACTGCGTGAAGAGTTTGACAGAGCACTGAAAGACCTGGGTCGAAACAAGGCCCCAGGAGTAGACAACATTCCATTAGAACCACTGACGACCTTGGGAGAGCCAGTCCTGACGAAACTCTACCATCTGGTGAGCAAGATGTATGAGACAGGCGAAATACCCTCGGACTTCAAGAAGAATATAATAATTCCAATCCCAAAGAAAGCAGGTGTTGACAGATGTGAAAATTACCGAACTATCAGTTTAATAAGTCACGGCTGCAAAATACTAACGCGAATTCTTTACAGACGAATGGAAAATTTAGTAGAAGCCGACCTTGGTGAAGATCAGTTTGGATTCCGTAGAAATATTGGAACACGTGAGGCAATACTGACCCTACGGGTTATCTTAGAAGCTAGTTTAAGGAAAGGCAAACCTACGTTTCTAGCATTTGTAGAATTAGAGAAAGCTTTTGACAATGTTGACTGGAATACTCTCTTTCAAATTCTGAAGGTGGCAGGGGTAAAATATAGGGAGCGAAAGGCTATTTACAATTTGTATAGAAACCAAATGGCAGTTATAAGAGTTGAAGGGCCTGAAAGGGAAGCAGTGGTTGGGAAGGGAGTGAGACAGGGTTGTAGCCTCTCCCCGATGTTATTCAATCTGAATATTGGGCAAGCAGTGAAGGAAACAAAAGAGAAATACGGAGTAGGTATTAAAATCCATGGAGAAGAAATAAAAACTTTTAAGGTTCGCCGATGACATTGTAATTCTGTCAGTGACAGCAAAGGGATTGGAAGAGGAGTTGAACGGAATGGATGGTGTCTTGAAGGGAGGATATAAGATGAACATCAACAAAAGCAAAACGAGGGTAATGGAATGTTGTCGAATTAAGTCGGGTGATGTTGAGGGTATGAGATTAGGAAATGAGACACTTAAAGTAGTAAAGGAGTTTTGCTATTTGGGGAGCAAAATGACTGATGATGGTCGAAGTAGAGAGGATATAAAATGTAGACTGGCAATGGGAAGGAAAGCATTTCTGAAGAAGGGAAATTTGTTAGCATCGAGTATTGATTTAAGTTTTAGGATATCGTTTCTGAAAGTATTTGTATGGAGTGTAGCCATGTATGGAAGTGAAACATGGACGATAAATAGTTTAGACAAGAAGAGAATAGAAGCTTTCGAAATGTGGTGCTACAAAAGAATGCTGAAGATTAGATGGGTAGATCACGTAATTAATGAGGAGTTGTTGAATAGGATTGGGGAGAAGAGAAGTTTGTGGCACAAGTTGACTAGAAGAAGGGATCGGTTGGTAAGACATGTTCTGAGGCATCAAGGGATCACCAGTTTAGTATTGGAGCGCAGCATGAAGGGTAGAAATCGTAGAGGGAGACCAAGAGATGAATACACCAAGCAGATTCAAAAGGATGTAGGTTGCAGTAGGTACTGGGAGATGAAGAAGCTTGCACAGGATAGAGTAGCATGGAGAGCTGCATCAAACCAGTCTCAGGACTGAAGACCACAACAACAAGGTTTGAGTTCCTCTACAGCTTTATATCCCTTATAATCACCATTTCCTAGATAGTTAGTGTATTGTACATTATACCACTCCTGTAATCTGGAAAAAAATTGCTTTCACTCTCTCTACTTCCATCACTCCACTCGTGCTGTGAAAATTTCCTTCAAAACCTTCACTGTGTTCGTCCTTGGTATTGCCCTTACATCTACTATGTTTTGAGAGTATAGTAACATCGATTACTTTGCAACTGTCTCCACTGGTAGCTGTCACAACTTCATTTAGAGATTTATGACCACTATGTTGATATGATCCATTTAAAGCAACAGTTAAATCTCTACAATTCCCATTATCTTGCCGGCCGAAGTGGCAGTCGGCTCTCAGCCGTGGCAGCGTGCGGACGGCCCCGCGCGCCGGCCAGTGCTCCGCTGCAGGCGTTGTTTACTTCCGCGTCGTAGCTTTCAGGCTTGCGTCCGTCCACCGTGAACAACATGTCGAGCGCTTACCGCCGTGCGACCCTTAAAGTTTCCTTCCCAGCTGAACATGCGCGACCTCGTGCACATGAAGTTGAAACGTTCATACGTGAAGAAGTTCGTTTAGATCCTAACCACGTTATCGGAATCCATTTTTCGATCACGAGTAGTGTCGTTCATATTAAAATGACAAACACCGAGGTGTGTGAAGATGTTATTCGCCGCCATGCCAATGGACTTAAGTTCAAATACTCTGATGGTCACGTCGGAGCTGTAACACTTGAACTCGCAGAGTACGGTCAACGCACGATTAGGGTGTTTGAACTACCTTTTGAAGTGCCGAAGGACGAAGTTGTCTCTGCGTTACAACCATACGGTAACGTCATCGGTTACGTAGAGGAAAAATGGCAAACCTTCACGACCTACCATGTCCTTAATGGTGTGCGTCAGGTCAAAATTGAACTGAAAAAACATATTCCATCATACCTGACCATTGGCGGGGTGCGAGCCATTGTCATGTACGACGGCCAACCCCGAACATGTGCGGGTTGTGGACAAGAAGGCCACGTCAGATCCGCCTGCATGCGACGCCGCCTGATCCAGACGCCGGTCGGCGAGGAAGCGTCCCCAGCGGTGATGACTCAGATCCCTGTCACATACGCCAAGGTTGCCCAGGAAGGTGGCACGTCTACACAGAGTCTTCCTGCTCCGTTGACGTCGTCTGATCAGGTAGATGCAACCGCTCCTGAGATTCCTTCTGAGGTGCCCCAGACGCCAGATCCTAACTTGCCGAATCATCGCAGCACTGTGATTGAAAATGCTACTGAGATGGACGTTGATCCGGGAGTGGTACCTACTTCTGCTTTCCTTCAGACTGGTCCGGAGTCAGACGAAAGCCACCCGCAATCGGACTCTGAACGAGTTGTTCGAAAACAAGGGTCGACACGAAAGAGAAAGAAACGTAGCCGTACACCCCCTAATGAATCCATTCTACGGATGGATACCGGGATGCAGACCCGAAGATGGACGACAAACCGACCTTTGATGACCGAAAGGCTGATGCGAAAGACCCGCCACAGGCGACCACTGGCAACGAACCCCCCTCCTTACTGACGCTGTCGCCCCCACAGGTCGACGTTGAAGAGAGCCTATCCGATGAGACGAAAACTACGTCTCCTCTCCACGTGGATGACGTGCACAGCCGATGCCCTACCGCAGTATCAGTCTCCTGGGCAGGCGACGTGGAGATCGAAGGGACTGGGGTGGATGCTGCTGATGATGGGACACCCCCATCGGTTGCGCCCGCGCCCGCAAACTCTCCACAATAGCAGCCTCTTCAGCTGACCGGCAAGATCGACGACCTCTCGCTCCTGAAGAAGAAGCCCCGCCTGTGCCTGTGGGACTCCAACACCAGCATTATCGTGTCGCAACGATTAACCTCGCGACCATTCGTGCGCCCCACAAACTAGCGCTGCTCCGCGATATGATTTATGATGCGGACATAGATATTGCGCTTTTTCAGGAAGTGCATGTCGCCGATTTTTCACCACCACATGGCTTCACGGTGCATCTTTCTCCCGCTTCGGACACCGGTAGTGGTGTTGCCATCATTTTACGCGAAGATGTCCTATACCTCCCCAGCGGCAGAGGTATGGCCCTTACTCTCTTTGGTGTACGCATCATCAATATTTATGCGCCGTCGGGCTCCAGCTACCGTCGTGAACGCAATGCCTTCTTCGCGAATGAAGTCACACCCCTTTTTATGGGACCACACGATGACTGGATCATGGGTGGAGACTTCAACTGCACCCAGCGACCTCAGGATCAATTGCCGCGTCACTCACCATGCGCAGCTCTGGAAACAGTCGTCACGCGGCTACAATTTGTCGACACGTGGAGACATGTTCACGGGGATCTTTTGGGCTTTACGTACCACACTGCGCACTCCTCTAGCCGACTGGATCGCATTTACATCTCGCGATCCCTAATTCAACACACTCGACAGGCTGAAATCTGGCCTGTTGCTTTCTCAGACCATGAGGCTTACTTCTGTGATGTTGTTCTCACAAGACAGGCAGTATGGCACGGACGTGGTTTATGGAAACTGAACACGGCACTTCTTAATTCACCTGACTGTCGACTTCTAATAGAAGACACTTGGATCACATGTAATAGACGCCGACCCACGTATCCGTCTACCATATCCTGGTGGATCCAGTGTGCAAAACCTGCTCTTCGAAAAACTTTAATCCGGTATGGCAAAGATGTTGTCGCCTGGAGGAAGAGCACTATGGACTTTTACTACAGGATCCTACGAGAATGCTCCACGATGCCAGCCTCCCCTGAGCGCCATACAAGGATGAACCAAGCTAAGGCCCAAATCGCCACTCTCATGCGACGGCATTTGGAAGGGGCGATAGTACGATCTCGTACTGCTGATCGCATGCCTCATGAACATCCGTCGATGTATCATATCATCCAAGAACGACAAAATCGACGCCGAAAATTGATTCACGTCCTAACGGATCAAGAAGGGCGTCGCTACGTAACCCAATCTGCCATAGGGAATGTGCTTCACGCCCACTACCGGCAGCTCTACGCCGCAGTTCCACATTCCCCAGAGTTGATCGAGGAAGTCTCACAGCTCAACTTCGGAGGTATCCCAGGAGATGCGGCGATTGACTTGATGTCGGAGGTGACTGATGAGGAAGTCCGCGATGCGATCCGGGCAGGAACCATCAATCGCTCCCCGGGCCCCGACGGTCTTCCCCTCGAATTTTATCGCACCTTCCGTGATTTGTTAGAGTCCACCTTCACCTCCATCTGTCGGGAACTGATGTCTCCGGAAGTACCTGTGCCGGACGCTTTCATGGAAGGAATTATTATTCCTGTACATAAACCGCACGGTGGCAACAATATCAGTGATTATCGGCCCCTCACCCTCCTTAACAGTGATATGAAAATCTTCACTCGCCTTTTGGCAGCACGACTTAAAAACGTTGCCCGCAATGTTGTGTCGCCAGACCAAGCATCTTTGGGAGGCGACAACAATATTCGCACGGCTTTATGCCGCTACAGGGATATGATCGCCGTTACCCAGGCACAACGCCTCTCTGGGGCACTTGCGTCTTTGGACTTTAGTCAAGCTTTTGATAGGGTTGACCATTCGTTCCTTACGGCCGTTCTCCACCATATGGGTTTCCCGGTCGCCGTTATCACGGTAGTGATGCGCCTTCTGCGGGGTGCCTCATCCAGGATTATGTACAATGGCAGACTCACTCCACCGATAATAATAGGTCGATCCGTTCGTCAAGGTTGCCCTCTATCAGCAATTTTGTACGCCTTTTCCTTGGAATCCTTGCTATGTGGACTAAGACAACGTTTGGTAGGGTTGTCCATAGATCGCTACCGATTCTGTTGCACGGCCTATGCTGACGATGTCGTCATCTGTTTACGTAATGCCGACGAAGTTCGAGCTGTTTTGACGTGGGTAGCGACTTATGGTGAGGCGTCGGGTAGCTCTTTAAACGTACGTAAGTCACAAGTTATGTTCATTGGCACGGGACTTCCCGTGGAGTGCGTTACACCTCTCACCACCGTTGATACCATTCGTTGTTTGGGAATAGATTTTTCATCTGATCTCCGGCGTTCAGCCACCATCAACTGCCGACGCCTCCTTTTAATGATCAGAGCAGGTCTTATGGACCATCGCCTTCGATCCCTAGATATTCTCCAACGAGCTCGATATGTCAATACATATATCGCATCCCGAGTTCCCCATGTAGCGCAAGTTCTACCTTTCCCACTTACTGTGGCACGTCGCATGTTGGCAGCGATGGCATCTTTCGTCAGCTCTGGGATGTTGTTCAAAGTTAACTATGCGACCCTTACTCTTCCCCGTGAACGAGGTGGGATAGGTCTGTTTCACGTGCCGGATAGAGCTCGCGCCCTATTTGTCAGCTCCCAGATGACGGTATGGACACGTTGCCCAACGAGTCTCACTGGTCTCCTCCTGTCGGCATACTCGCCGGTCTCACTGTCAGCCCCAGTGATAATCTCGGATGTTCCGGCCCAGTACTTCTTTCTGGAACTCAGTTATCTACACCTCACCTTACCAAGACAGCTTTTACTCAAGACAAAGGCAGTATACAATGTCCTCCAATTAGGTCGTCCACCTAACCCGATTGAACTAAAGTTCCCCCAGGTTGACTGGCGTCATGTATGGCGCGCGGTGTTCGCCTGTTACCTCGACACGAATGTTCAATCTGTCTGGTACATAACTGTCAATAGTAAACAAATCAACCAATTTCGCCTTCATCGTATCCACCTCGCCCAATCACCTCTATGCTCCACGTGTGGAGTGCCAGACAATGATGAACATCGGTTTGTTTGCGGACCGGCGGCGGAGGTTTGGCACTTGGTTCGACGTATTGTGGCTTTTCTAACGCGGGACATTCCGGATCGGATTACTCCCCTTTCATTATTATTTCCGGAACGTGACTATTTTCCTCGGACAAAGATCAATGCTGTGAATTGGATTCGCGGACATGCCATTCACTACTTATTTGGACAAACTGTAGACTCTGTACTCGATTTTTGGACATACCTCAATGACCGTCATTATGTCGTTGTCCGTCACCCAAAATACAGACAATTTTTCTCGAACTTCCTTGGGAGCGCTTTCCACGAGCCGCCTCGCAGCTGGAATGTTTTAAGCCAAGAGAGAAGAAGGTTTCCTGTTTGAACCAATGAACATTTCTGAACAATTGAACGGAACACATCAATTTCGAGAAGACGTGACTCAACATATTACCAGCGAGGCGCAGAAGGCCTCTGATCAATTACACCAAAAATAAATAAAAAAATAAAATAAAATAAAATAAATAAATAAATATAAAACAAAAAAAATTAAAATAAAATTCAGAAAAAGGAAGATTTTGTTTTGTTTTTAAGGATAGCCCTAACCTTGATTTCCCATGTTTCCCCTGGTATATAGGCAGCTCTCTGGGGTAGGTTTAGTCAGGAGCCAACGCCTGAAGTGGCCCAGATTTTTTTTTAGGATGGAAAGTGGCGGTGGCACTTGTTTTTTTAGTTCCATTAAAAAAAAAATAAAAATAATAAAACAAATGCCCTTGGTTAAAAAAATAAAAAAAATAAAAAAAAGTGGCCGTGCGGTTAAAGGCGCTGCAGTCTGGCACCGCAAGACCGCTACGGTCGCAGGTTCGTATCCTGCCTCGGGCATGGATGTTTGTGATGTCCTTAGGTTAGTTAGGTTTAACTAGCTCTAAGTTCTAGGGGACTAATGACCTCAGCAGTTGAGTCTCATAATGCTCAGAGCCAACCACCCATTATCTTTCACAGCTTCTTCAACTGCTTTCGTCATTGTTGCTTGAGCAATATCTTCAGCAGAAGATCCCACCAATTTATTAAAAAATCCAAACTTGGTTGGTGATTTTGGCAAGTTCATAATTCCACATAACATTGTCCCTGCAGCATTGCCCTTGCCAGAAACTCCAAATAATTTTATATAGAAAAACACCAAAAAACGTTAATTTTGTCATTTTCATCGTTCCGGCTTCCCTTAACGCAGACAGAGTTCATTTTGAACTCACTGTTACTTTAGTGGTTGGGTTCCAAGTGTGCACCCAGGATAGGCAACTAAGGCTGGTTCAGTGTCATTATTGGCTACTATCTCATGATCATCCTGTTGCACATTTCGCAGAAGCTGGCAAAGTTAGATGTGACTGAATCTTATAATATGAACTGCGTGGTGAGAACTTCTTTCAGGCAGAGAAAAAAATGATGAAGTCCTTTGTACATGAATGGTTGATCACATAAACTGCGGCAGATCAGCCAGTGAAGAAAAGAACATACCATGTTAAATCTGTTAGAACTATTACCGCGTATGTATTGTACTTGGAACGATGCTGGAATCGTAGTAACAAGTATTCTTTATTTGTAGTGTTCATAAAATAATAACGTATGGTAAAGCTTATCATTATTAACGGAACAAAATGCTTCGTCACGAAACAATCGTGTCAGTATTGAAGTCTGCGTATGATGGCTACAATTGCACAACAGCAGAGTGGCGCAGTTGAAGCGTGCTGGGCCCATAACCCAGAGGTCCGTGGATCGAAACCACGCTCTGCTAAATATTTTTTTTTCTTTTGAGGAAATTTTCGCCATTGTTAAAAAATGCTACCTACAAAATATTTTCCCGTATAATGGCCATATTTGTAGAATGATAGTTAAATTGCTAGAAACGAAGTCACAAAAAGTAGCTAGCAGATCAAGAAATGGAAATACTCCATAGGAACCAAATAAAGGATTTAAAACATAGGTGTGCCGGCCGGAGTGGCCGAACGGTTCTAGGCGCTACAGTCTGGAACCGCGCGACCGCTACGGTCGCAGGTTCGTTCGAATTCTGCCTCGGGCATGGATATGTGTGATGTCCTTAGGTTAGTTAGGTTTAAGTAGTTGTAAGTCTAGGGGACTGATGACCTCAGAAGTTAAGACCCATAGTGCTCAGAGCCATTTGAACCATTTTTTAAAACATAGGTGTGGTAGTCAGCGATCGAAACCAGCAACGATGGAACAGATGGGTGATCGGTGGCCGAAAAAAAATTAGATTAATTATTGGACTACAGATAAAATAAGCGTTTCAAATTATTCGTGAACGACACAATAGTCGTATTTTCTAAATTGTTTGGCGAAAAGCAGACGATAGGAGAGATCCAACCGTATGACTTCAGGTCTGTTTACAAAATTGGACGTGTCATGTGCTCGGATAGCTAAAGCAATTGTGGCGACCTCTTGCAAAAAACGAGAAATCATGGTTCGAGTCGCAGTCGGGCACAAATTTTCACTTGCCATCGTTGAAGTTATTTCAGTGTCCGAGTGCGGCTAAAGCCGTCGGCACACGGCCTGTGGTTCCGAAAATCAACACTGAGCGCGCAGATCAGCGTGTTGGTAAACGGACAGAAACGATGCCCCTTATGCTTCAGCGTGATACACGGGATGACAGCGTTGTGCAGCGCAAGCTGTTGGCTGTGTCTGACTTGCAAATCCCACAGTTTGCGAAATGGATGGGAGTAAAATCCATATGTTAGCTTCGTATTGTTCTGTCTGTAGGAAACTAAATAGAAACTTCAATATCCATGAATTCGTTAAACGGCAAAAAAGAAAGCTTCATGTCCAGTCATTAAGGTCATCAGCTTAAACAAGTCACATTACAGATAATCGATACAAAGTGTGACGACGTTGGTTTGTTGTATTCTCATAAACTTCTTGAATGGGTAGAGCGGGCCGTGTGAATTCTGACATATTAGCTCGGGTTTTCCTCAATTCGTGGGATGTGGTGAGGCATAGCACCTGCAAGTCTTCGGCAGTGGGTTGACACTAGTGCAATTCCGAGAGGTTTCCCAACAGAAGTTCTTACGGGCAGCAGTCACGTGAGTAACCCACTTTTAGTGTCTCTTAAGCCAGTGTGCTACAAAAGTGTCTTTTAAAGCCTTGCTAGCCACGAGAGATCCTGAAAGATTTCGACAAAGCCCATAAGTTTTCCGGTAGATGGAGGCATGAAGGATGGCCACTACTATGTTGCCGTTAACGGCGTGGGAAATGAGCTCAGTTTATACACCCAGATATCTTTCCACCAACTGTAAGGCGAGGGCCGGTATTCTGCCGAGTTCGGCTTGTTAACAGAGAATACAACAAATGCTGGATGAGAAAATTCTGCAGGCTTTCCCTGTATGCAGAAAAAGAAGGAAGATCTTCACTTGTCGCTGTGGGAACCGTGGGATTTCCTCCCCTCCTGCGGTAATTTTGAGAAGTATGCGAGACAGAGTGTAATCGGAGTTGGCTTGGAGTGTGGAGGTGTGGATTTTTGGGCGAACACACGGCGGCTGCTCGTGACTCGTTGGTTGGACAGTTGCTGTTCGGTGTATGGCTGCAGTCTGGCGCAGCTTTAGCTGTTTTCGAGTAGGTGTCGCATTTAGAGCTTGCGTTTTGTCTTTGCATTGCATAGCTCGCAATCGGCGAGTCTGTTTTGGAACTCATGACTGCATTTTGTCGTTATTTCTTTATCGTACTGGGACCTAGAGGTGATGCTGTCCAGTATGTGTGCGTTTTGCGAGTTGCCTAGACTTTTGAAAGATCACTGCATATTAATCTACAGTTATTAAGAGAGCATTCATGTGTCTTCTGCACAGATACAGTTTTCATTAATTCGAATATTATCACGTTAGTGATCCACAGACACCTGTTAAATTGTTAGCATATGCACATAAATTAGTATATTTGAAAATAACATGTCTCACTCTATCATAACCTCCCACAACATTCTAATGAAGCGACCCCCCCCCCTTTTCCTTATTTTTTGTTTTTTAAGAAAGAAAGAAGTATCATCAGTGGATTCTGCCCACTGAGTTGCAGTCTCATTATGACGGTGTTTCCAACGCTATTCAGGTGCTATAACGAGAAACATATTGTTTTCTTTTCATCTCCAAAGGAAGTTTTTGATTTTTAATTATATGAATTTAGTTCATTGATAGTGACATTTCAGTTAGCACACAGCAGTGTGAATAATTATCAACTTAACAGTGTACAATTGTGCAGGACTCTGAGCATAGAATCAGTTTTTTGGTCTTTTGAGAACTGAGTTCGCGAGTGTGGCAGGCATCTTGCATTAACGACTGCTGAAGCCTGGTCGATTTACACACTTACATATAACAGCAGAGATAGCAGCAACTTAACAAAAGCTGCCACTTGCCCACCCTTGATGGAGCCACTGTGATGGTTACGTGGGTTCCTGGTCACGTCGGTGTGACAGGAAACGAGGCCGCCGCGGCTGCAGTCCTCGTACGTCAGCCCACTAGCTCTACCACTCCCTCCGATGACCACTGCGTTGCCGTCTGTCTGCAGGTGGTGTCACCACAGGCCCTTCCTTCATAGGAACAAGCTCCGGGTTATTAACCCTCTCGCAGCGGCTTGGACGACATCCTCCCGGCCATCTCGCCGTGAGAATATCATTTTAACTAAGTTGCACCGTCATCATAGCCATCGTCATATGTTAACTGGTGCTCCCCCACCACTTTATACTCATTGCACTCAACCTTTCAAGGTCCGCCATTTCCTGACGGAATGCCATTTACGTTCTCGTTTGTGTTTGCCGTCTGAGTTATCGGCCATTTTAGCGAACAACGCGCGGGCTATCGCCGCGTTTTACTTTTTATCCGTCGTAGCTGTATGGCGAAGGCCATTTAATTTTTAGTTCAGGGCCTCCGTTTCTCTATAGCGTGTTTTGTAGACCTTTCTCCACGTGCCTGTTTTTAGCTGTCTTCTCTTCCGTCGATTGGGATTAATGTGTGGTTGTTTTTAACTCCTCTCTTTGTCGCCGGCTGGAGTGGCCCAACAGTTCTAGGCGCTTCAGTCTGGAACCGCGTGACCGTTACGGTCGCAGGTTCGAATCGTGCCTCGGGCATGGATGTGTGTTGTGTCCTTAGGTTAGTTAGGTTTCATTAGTTCTAAGTTCTAAGTCGCCTAAGTTCTAAGTCGCATAGTGCTCAGAGCCATTTTTGCCTTCGCCGTGAACTTTTACTCATTCTTCTCAGCGTGCACCAAGTTAGGTAGCAGTCGATCCAGTGAGGAGATAAGGAACGTAGTTATGCCAACACAATGTTTTTTATAAATATAACTAGCTTCTTACCCTTATCTTCATCTGTGTACGCCTATCTCATATACACACATCAAAAGTTTTGCATCACCCGGTTCCCAGAACTCCAGAAGATAGACGCTGAATGTGAACATTGCATCACAGACACAGTCCGTTTGACTGTTCAGAGATGTCGCTAAACCCGCCCAAAGATGTAAACAACCATGCGTGAGCAGCGCCTATTATACGGAGGGAGTCAGACAGCCGATCAGTTCCAGTCATTCCACCAGGAAGGAGGTACACGACTCGTGTTGTCTGTAGTTCAACCACGCCTAAACGGTCAATATAGCGGTTCGATCGCGTACGCATTGTCACTTTGTGCCAAGAAGGGCTCTCAACAAGGGAAGCGTCCAGGCGTCTCGGAGTGAACCAAAGCGACGTTTTTCGGACATGGAGGAGATACAGAGAGACAGGAACTGTCGATGGCGTGCTCGGTCAGGCCGCCCAAGGGCTACTACTGCAGTGGACGACCGCTACCTACGGATTATGGCTCGGAGGAACCCTGACAGCAACGCCACCATGTTGAAGAATGCTTTTGGAGCAGCCACAGAACGTCGTGTTACGACTAAAACTGTGCGCAGTAGACTGCATGATGCGCAACTTCACTCCCGACGCCCATGGTGAGGTCCATCTTTCCAACCACGACACCATGCAGCGCGGTACAGAAGGGCCCAACAGCATGCCAAATGCAACGCTCAGTATTAGCATCACGTTCTCTTCACCGATGAACGTCGCGTATGCCTTCAACCAGACCATCGTCAGAGACGTGTTTGGAGGCAAGCCGGTCAGAATGCTCGCCTTAGACACACTGTCCAGAGAGTGCAGGAAGGTGGAGGTTCCCTGCTGTTTTGGGGTGGCATTATGTGGGGCCGACGTACGCCGCTGGTGGCCATGGAAGGCGCCGTAACGGCTGTACTATACGCGAATGCCATCCTCCGACGGATAGTGCAACCATATCGGCAGCATATTGGCGAGGCATTCGTCTTCATGGGCGACAATTCGCGCCCCCATCGTGCACATATTGTGATTGACTTCCTTCAAGGTGAGAACATCGCTGGACTAGAGTGGCCAGCATGTTCTCCAGGCATGAACCCTATCGAACATGCCTGGGATGGATTGAAAAGGGCTGTTCATGGACGACGTGACCCACCAACCACTTTGAGGGAACGTGTGGAACAGGAGATGGCGAAAGGGGTTAGGAGGAGACAGAAAAAGAGAGAGGAATGGGGCAGATGGACAGACAAAAGGGGAAGGAGGAAATGGAAAGAGGGACGGGAGAGGAGAGTACAGAGAGAGAGAGGGACGAAGAGGGGCTGGATGGAGAGACGGGGGAGGAGAAGATGTGATCAATATTCACGCATCAAAAAAAGTTTTGCATCACCTCGGCTGCGAGAGTTCCGGAACCTCTACGGAAAATTGGAATAGAGATTAACATAAACATCATTTCCGCTATTTTTATTGCTCTTGAAACCACACGTTAGCTGTTGTACCATCTTACAGCGAGACCTTAAGAGGTGGTCGTCCAGACTGCTGTACACACCGGTACCTCTAATACCCAGCAGGACGTCCTCTTGCATTGGTGCATGCCTGTATTCGTCGAGGCATACTATCCCCAAGTTCATCAAGGCACTGTTGTTCCAGGTTGTCCCACTCCTCAACGGCGATTTTGCGTAGATCCTTCAGAGTGGTTGGTGGGTCACGTCGTTCATAAACAGGCCTTTACAATCTAACCCAGGCATGTTCGATACTGTTCATGTCTGGAGAACATGCTGGCCGCTCTAGTCGAGTGATGTCGTTATGCTGAAGGAAGTGTACAAACTTCTGCAGGGGACTTCCAGCGAAATGTGTCCACGCCGCCGGCCGGAGTGCCCGAGCGGTTCTAAGCGCTTCAGTCTGGACCCGCGTGACCGCTACGGTCGCAGGATCGAATCCTGCCTCGGGCATGGATGTGTGTGCTGTCCTTAGGTTAGTTGGGTTTAATTAGTTCTAAGTTCTAGGGGACTGATGACGTCAGATGTTAAGTCCCATAGTGCTCAGAGCCATTTGAACCATTTACGTATGCTGACACATACAGCGCCGTCTATTGATCAATTTTCACACTTTTTTTCTTCTGCCATACATTTTCCCCTTTCTCCGATAATATTCCACTGCAATTTGACGTCATTATGACCAGTGGTGTTGTTTCCACAGCGTTTTGAAAGTTTAATTATAATCACCCTATACATTACATCGCGGTTTACTATTAAAATTTCGAACCTGGAATAATGAGCTAACATACTGATTTCTCTTGCGTATATATCTCGTAAAAATACCGTGAAGGTACAATTAGACAGGCTGCAGCTCACACCGTGGTTTATCCCGCGCGCTGTCCGCAACTGGCACAGGAAGCGCGGTAAGTGAGAGTGGTACGCGGAGGACTCTCCGCCGGTCACCCAGATGTAGCTGTTGGTGTATCGTCCGCTGTGGACTGTACAGTGATTACGAAACGTGGATTACCATGTTCGTTGCGGGACCTGACAAATCTGCTAGGGGCGTCCCCTTGCTTCTGCTGAATGTTTATTTTGTAGTAATAGCAATTCTGAAGTAAATCTTAAGTTGTTTACGTTATTATAGTTCATTCGTAGATCTATTTACAATATAGTCCTTTTCTTTACATTGCTTTTTGCTGTAGGGCACGACTACATCAAGAAACCTTGGCCACAGTCAGCATATGTCGCATGTACTGCATATGAGGATACAATTTCAAATGTGAACAGTTGTCTGAAGATGGTCCTGTCGGTTCGAAACCGGTGGAAGTCCTGTGCAGTAAATGGCTAAACTGGTGTGCAGTTTAAATTGCAGATTCCGTATCGTACGGATTCCAGGGGAAAAAAATTGAGTTGCAGTATCCATACCCATACAGTTAATTAAAAAATTGGACGTATGTATGTACGTGAGAATGGTGTACGTTCCACATCTCCTCCTAAACCACTTATTCGATCTCAGCCAAAGTCCGGACGGAACCACTGTGGGCGTCAGAATCACCAACCTCTGAAAGGGTTGGGAGTGAAAAAGGAACATAGCTCACGGCACGCAAAGAGGGGGATGAATTTTGGAACACGTATTATGTTCGGGCATAATGACTTTTCTGGAGACTAGAAATCTACTCTGTAGGAATCAGCATGGGTTTCGAAAAAGACGGTCGTGTGAAACCCAGATCGCGCTATTCGTTCACGAGACTTAGAGGGCCATAGACACGGGTTCCCAGGTAGATGCCGTGTTTCTTGACTTCCGCAAGGCGTTCGATACAGTTCCCCACAGTCGTTTAATGAACAAAGTAAGAGCATATGGACTATCAGACCAATTGTGCGATTGGATTGAAGAGTTCCTAGATAACAGAACGCAGCATGTCATTCTCAATGGAGAGAAGTCTTCCGAAGTGAGAGTGATTTCAGGTGTGTCGCAGGGGAGTGTCGTAGGACCGTTGCTATTCACAATATACATAAATGACCTTGTGGATAACATCGGAAGTTCACTGAGGCTTTTTGCGGATGATGCTGTGGTATAGCGAGAGGTTGTGACAATGGAAAATTGTACTGAAATGCAGGAGGATCTGCAGCGAATTGACGCATGGTGCAGGGAATGGCAATTGAATCTCAATGTAGACAAGTGTAATGTGCTGCGGATACATAGAAAGAAAGATCCCTTATCATTTAGGTACAATATAGCAGGTCAGCAACTGGAAGCAGGTAATGCCATAAATTATCTGGGGGTACGCATTAGGAGTGATTTAAAATGGAATGGTTGTATAAAGTTGATCGTCGGTAAAGCAGATGCCAGACTGAGATTCATTGGAAGAATCCTAAGGAAATGCAATCCGAAAACAAAGGAAGTAGGTTACAGTACGCTTGTTCGGTCGCTGCTTGAATACTGCTCAGCAGCGTGGGATCCGTACCAGATATAGTTGATGGAAGAGATAGAGAAGATCCGACGGAGAGCAGCGCGCTTCGTTACAGGATCATTTAGCAACCGCGAAAGCGTCACGGAGATGATAGATAAACTCCAGTGGAAGACTCTGCAGGAGAGACGCTCAGTAGCTCAGTACGGGCTTTTGTTGAAGTTTCGAGAACATACCTTCACCGAAGAGTCAAGCAGTATATTTCTCCCTCCTACGTATATCTCGCGAAAAGACCATGAGGATAAAATCATAGAGATTAGAGGCCACACAGAGGCATACCGACAATCCTTCTTTTCTACGAACAATACGAGACTGGAATAGAAGGGAGAACCTATAGAGGTACTCAAGGTACCCTCTGCCACACACCGTCAGGTGGCTTGCGGAGTATGGATGTAGATGTAGATACTCATCCAGCGTTTGACAGTGATACCACTTGCAGACAACTTTCCATGTAACCTCAAACCTTTACGAGACTTTTTCTCCCTGACCTCTCCCCCCACCCCCCACCCTCCTGTACCGCTCCCTAGCAACAAAATGGTGAAAGGATACTGACAGTTGTCGATGACGTCAACCGGCTGGATTTCCATAAGGTATTTGTACAATTTCGCTGTTCATAGAGCAAAACTGCCGCCTCAACCATGACTTAACTCCATTCGTAGCATAATTCGGAAACAGTATGCACATATACCACTGAATCTTAGTGAAAAATTGTATCATTGTAACGATAAATAGTTCAGGAGATATGACGTCGTAATCATTGAGCTGCGTGAAAATGAAACTGCAGAGCAGAATTCGCTAGAGGTAGAGGTGTTTAGATCTAGAAATACGTGTGAAATATGTTAAATATTTGCGACATGTGCGTACGCGGGTAAAGCCAAGAGTAAAAAGCTCATTCTGATTCCTTGGATGGATTCGCACCATATATATATATATATATATATATATATATATATATATATATATTACTTTCCGGAAAGGAGTACTGTGAGGGTATGAATCAGCAACCTATTATTGGAATGTGGAGAGAAGGGGCGGGGAGAATATGGACAGCGAGAGAGGGAGGAGTAGGAGATGGATGCAAATAGGGGGAGGAGCACGTGGACAGAGAGAGGGAAAGGGTAGTGATGGACAGAGAGGGGGGGAGAGGAGGAGATGCACATACTGGGGGTGATGTGGAGTAGAGGGTGGGAGGAGAAGGACAAAGGGGGAGGCACTAGTTGGAGAGAGAAAGAGGAAAGGAGTAGGACAGGGACAGGGAGACGAAGAGTTGGACAGACAGGGGGGAGGAGGAGATGACAGAGAGAGGGGAGCACGAGATGGGCAGAGTAACTGGGAGGAGGAAGTAGACAGTGATACGGAAGACGAGGAGATAGACAGAGATATAGGAGAGGAGAAAATGGACAGAGAAAGAAAAAAAAAAGAGAAGGAGATGGATGGAGAGAGGGAAGAAGGAGATGGGCGACGAGACGGAGGAGGAGGAGTCGGAGAAGGAAAGGGAGATGGAGGTGATGAACTAATAGAAGACCGGAAGAATTATACTGACACAACCGCAATGAGTTGTTCGTTGTAAACGGAAGGTGGTAGGCGTGTTTCTACATTTGAAGGGTGATGTCTGTTCAGGCTTCACGCCAGTCGCAAGAGTGGCACCAGCAGCACTGCTGTGAGGATGCAAATGAGGTCGGATTAAATACGCGCTGTAACGGCCGTGAGCGTGAGTTACGTCTGAGATTGGACGTCGTGAGTTGACGTTAGTCAACAATCCATTTAAGGCGACAAAGACGCCGTTATCAACACCTTACTGAGTTAGAACGAGGTCGTGTAATAGGGCTACGGGAAACTGGTTGTTTCTTCAGCGATACTGCAGAAAGACCTGGCGGGAATGTAGCCACTGTACACGATTGCTGGCAGAGGTGGTCACAAAAGATGTAGGGTTCTGGAACGCATTGCACCGTGTCAGCAGCGGCACTTGAGGCCTACGTGACTTGATGAACGGCTGCAAATCGGTTACTTCAAGAACAACTCCGAGCCAGACGCCCTGAAGCGTGCGTTCCACTGACCGCAAACCACAGCCATTTGCGACTTCAGTGGTCTCGAGCAAGAGCTCATTGGAGGAGAGCGTGACGATCTGCTTACAAGCTTCACGTCAAATATTTAACACATTAACTCATTTATAATCTGTTTCATAAACCGGATGTCGATTCTTTGAAGAACCGACGGTAGGAGGTCTGCTGATTTATTCCTAATAATCTGTGGCTGGTTGCTGTTTTAACAGCATTGTAAGAATTAGTCTGTAAAGTTTAATGTCCTGTCAATGACCTGAAAGTCGGTGAAACGTTAAAACGCGAAAGTTCATCTGTTTGTCGGCCGGTGTGGCCGAGCGGTTCTAGGCGCGTCAGTCCGGACCCGCGCGACCGCTACGGTCGCAGGTTCGAATCCTGCCTCGGGCGTGGATGTGTGTGATGTCCTTAGGGTAGTTAGGTTTAAGTAGTTCTAAATTCTAGGGGACTGATGACCACAGATGTTAAGTCCCATAGTGCTCAGAGCCATTTGAACCACTCATCTGTTTGAGTAGTGGGGTGCACGTAATTGTCCCGCTGAGCGTTGAAAACCTCTGCGACCGTGCCGATCGGCGGCATATCTCCCTGCCCCGCCCCTCCCTCCCCCTCTAACGAGAAGATCAAACGGCCCCTTTGGAGCCTGCGTCTCGAGGCAGCCAGCCTGCTCACAAAGAGTGTCGTGACCGCCAGGTGGTGACGAGTGGCTGAGACCCGTTACAATGGTGGCTACGTAATAGCCGCTTTGACGTCACCACGCTGTCTGCCCGGCTTGCGTCAGCTGCGCCACCTCGATGCCCCACCTCGTCCTTTCCTTTTGTGCTGCTTGCGGGGTGGGCCGGCACACACACACACACACACACACACACACACACACATGGTAATCCCTTGCCTTAACGGGCCCTCCAGAGTCTCCCTCCTACTTTGCAGGAGTTGGGCATTGACCTTCAGAACTCGTGGTGCCTCGCAGTTGCCGGAGGTGGCTACTGTGTGCTGAGCTGCCAACTAGCAGGATTATAATAACCTTTCATCTCGGATTTTCCATCACTGCTCAATTGCAGCTGTCTAGTCATAGTGTCTGAAATACATATCAGAAGTAATATAGGGTTTATCATAATTAATGGCGTAAACGCATACAGTTGAAAGTACACGATACTAGGAGCAAAAAAGTCTCAGTCAACATAGGGGCGAAATTCTGCAAGCTCTTTGCTTTCCATATTTTGGGAAGTGGTAGTATGGACCAAAACAAGAAAGAAACAGTCTAGTAAAGATGTGCTCTAAAATGCATTCCTTAAGAGCTATGGGCACTTGTTCATCTTTGCTACTTTGAAACAAAACTCTTCTAGTGATCAACTGCTCGTAAATTTTAAGGTATGCGTTTTAGAACAGATGCTTGCTGGACATTTTTTTCTTATTTTGGCCCATACTACCACTTCCCAAAATATGGAGAGCAAAGAACTCGCAGTAGAAGAGATTCGTTTCACAGTATGGAAGACCCTATGTTTACTGAGACTTTTTTGCTTCTACTATCGTGCACTTTCAACTGTATGCGTTTACGCCATTAATTATGATACACCCTGTATACACTGTGTGACAAGAAAAGTGAAGCACCCAAAATATATGCTCAGAGGTCTATGCAACTTCGTACATGTTCACACCATTGGCGCGTATGTGAATGAATAGGACTGCAGTTCTCGGTGACACATAAACAACCACCAGAGTGCATTAGTGTTTCTCGTGTTTAGTGTTGTTACGGGGCCTGATTGAGTATATGAGGGCCGCGAACAGCGTCATATGCTGACCGATGGCTGTGAAGGAAGCTCAAGTGCCGCATACTCCTATCAGACAGCGTTATCAGCACGTGATAGAATCTGAAATGGGCCTCAGTATGGGTTACCATTTGGCTAACTGGTCGAATCGTGCAATATCCAGATTTATGCAACATCTGGATGTGACTGTCACCAGATCTTGCACTGCATGGCAACGTTAGGGCAGAAGAGAGATCCTGTTGTTCCAATATTTTGTAGAGACTCAGCGATGTTGCTCCTGTCCTCATAGTGTGTGGAGGCTTCAGCTATTTCAGGTCACGACCGGTAGTGATGGAGGGAACTCTGACTGCGCAACCGGTACATCACGGGCGTTTTTCGTCCTCATGTGTTACGCCTCATAGGACAGAATCGTCCACAGAGCGAGACGGCGCAGTGGTTAGCACACTGGACTAGCGTTCGAGAGGACGACGTTTCATACCCGCGTCCAGCCATCCTGACTTAGGTTTTTCGCGATTACCCTAAATCACCTCAGGGAAATACCGGGATGGTTCCTTCGAAAGGGCGTGGCCGATTTTCTTCCCCAGCTTTCCCTAAACCAATGACCTCACTGTTTCGTCACCTCCCCCAAATCAAGCCACTAACCAACCAACAGCATCGTCATCCAATTTTTCATCAGAACAACGTTCGTCCACCTGTGGCATTTGTGCACATGAACTGTCTGTGTAGTGCTGAGGTACTCTTGTGGCCAGCAAGATCCGCAGCCGATAGAACACACGTGGGACGAGTTGGGGCATCAACTCTGTCCAGGACGAGTTACAATGGTTGTGGGCTAGCTTGCCTCAGTTGAGGATACAGCGCACTTATGGCATCCTTCCTAAACCAATCAATACATGCATGTTCTACGTCATACTAATAAGTGGGCTCGTACTGGCATGTTCTTTGTAAATCTCACTCGATTTTGTCATCACTGAAACGACATCACAGACCCTCTCAACCTGTAAAGTTTCATTTCGTTTCCTCCTCCTCTTCTGGGTGCTTAACTTTTTTATCAGGCGTGTATCTAAAATACCAATATAAAAAGCCCGTTGGTTGCACAGTCAGGCGAATAAAAATAAAAGTAACGACTTTTTTGGTTTTATTCGATTTGGACCTCCTGCGGACCATGTAAACAATTACTTCTAATTACGTTTCCATTTTTATAATAATTTTTCATTCGGTTAGAGTGCTGTTATTTACGAACTTCTGTGATTTCGGTAGTCGAAAACCACCTTTCGAAATGTATCTCTGGTCAGCATACCATGTTCTTCGATCTTTGTCATTTTCAGATCGTCTCTGACTTCTTGGATCCGCTTCCACCAGGGAGATTATTCGCTGTTGCTATGTTAGAAATTCTCTCGAATATCTTCTTTTCATTATTCCGAACCATTCGGACGTAAAATTTCGTTTCCTCATCGTTACATTTAGCTGTCCATTTTTGTTTTGCAAATCATCATTCCTGGCCCTGTATTCATTGGGCCCATCATTTTTCTTAGGATTTTGCTGATTTTCTTTTCAATGTTGTCTATTTTATCCTGTCTTCGCCAAAGCCAGGCATTCGGCTGAGTGTAAATTTCCTAGTTTTGTTGCTGTAACGTAATGCTATAACTTCGTTCATTATCTTCAAAGTCACGACCGTTCTTGTATATTACCTCATCAAGATATTTTTATTTGTAGATTTTTTTCGCCGGCCACTGTGGCCGAGCGGTTCTAGGCGCTACAGTCTGGAACCGCGCGACCGCTACGGTAACAGGTTCGAATCCTGCCTCGGGCATGGATGTGTGTGATGTCCTTAGGTTAGTTAGGTTCTAAGTCTAGGGACTGATGACCTCAGATGTTAAGTCCCATAGTGCTCAGAGCCATTTGAAACATTTTGTTGATTTTTTCAATTTTTCGGTAATCTGTTGTTCATAAAAGCTGGAGCACCTTTTAAACGCTATTTGTCACGTACTGCGTTTTTGCGTAAGATATTTAAATGTTTGCATTTTCTCCAATTCTTTTTAAAATTCTGATGTTTCTTTTTGCCATATGTATGTCTCTGGACATTATTGCAAGCTACACTATGAGTTATAAGATTATTGATTTTATAGTCCACCTGCACTTCCATTCTCGAATCACTTTTTCAAGGACGCTTTTAAACAAAAGTGGGCATAGACGGTCACCTTTTCTGACACCAGTTCGCATCTCGAAACTATCAGATATCTCACCTAAAAATTTAACTTTAGATTTTGTGTACATTGTATTAAAGTTTCTCCCCGTTCTATTCGAGCATAGAACGGGAGAGAAAAGACTGCTTTAATGCCTTGTCTTCCCTGGCCCGAAGGGAACAGTATGTAGGTGGCTGTAACATACTCTAGATTCCTCATTTAATATTTGTTCATGAAACGTTGTAAGGTTTCTCGTAGCAGTTAATGTACGCTTTTATATTTTTAAATCGGAAATCGTATGTTAAGTTATAGCTGAAGAGCCAAAGAAACTGGTGCACGTGTCTAATATTGTGTATGGCCCACGCGAGCACGCAGAAATGCCGCAACACGACGTGGCAGGGACTCGACTGATATCTGAGGTAGTGCTGAAGCGAATTGGCACCATGAATCCTCCAGGGCTGTCCACAAACCCGCAAGAAGACGAGAGGGTGGAGACCTCTTCTGAACAGCACGTTGCAAGGTATCCCAGATATGCTCAATAATGTTCATGTCTGGAGAGCTTGTGGGCCAGTGGAAGTGTTTAAACTCAGAGGAGCGTTCCTGGAGCCACTCTGTGGCAATTCTGGACATGTGCGGTGTCGCATTGCCCTGCTGGAATTGCCCAAGTCCGTCGGAATACACAATGGACATGACTGGATGCCGGCGATCAGACACGATGCTTCCGTGTTAGACTCGTATCTAGACGTATCAGGGATCCCATATTACTGAAACTGCACGCGCCCCACGCCATTACAGACCCTCCTCCATCTTGAACAGTCCCATGCTGACATGCAGGGTCCATGGATTCATGAGGTTGTCTCCGTACCCGTACACGTCCATCTGCTTCACATAATTTGAAACGCAACTCGTCTGACCAGGCAACATGTTTTCACTCATGAACAGCCCAATGTCAGTGTTGATGGGCCCAGGCGAGGCGTAAAGCTTTGTGTCCTACAGTGATCAAGCGTACACGAGTGGGCCTTCGGCTGCGAAAGCCCATATCGATGATGTTTCGTTGAATAATTCGCACGTTGACACAGTTCTTGATAGCCCAGCATTGAAGTCTTGGGCAGTAGTAGGAAGGGTTGCACTTGTTTCACTTTGAACGATTCTGTTCAGTCGTCACTGTTCCCGTTCTTGCAAGATCTATTTGATGTTTTACCAGATTCCTTGATATTGACGATGCTCTCGTGAAACGATCGTACGGGAAAACCCCTTCTTCATCCCTACTTCGGAGATGCGGTGTCCCACTTTCGAACTCACTTAAATCTTGACAACCTGCCATTATAGCAGTAGTAACCGATCTAACAGCTGCGCCAAACACTTGTTGTCTTATATAGACGTTGTCGACCGCAGCGCTGTATTCTGACTGTTTATATATCTCTGTATTTGAATACGCGTGCCTACACCAGTTTCTTTGGCGCTTCAGTGTAGAAGCACTCGATGTGGTGTTGTTAATTTTGAAGCCCGGTAATTTGCTAAAATAGTTTGTTATACTATGTTATCGATTATTCTATGCTGACCATTTTTCGATTGTACTCGTGCTTAATTGTATTGAACAGCACGCCAATGCCATATTTCGAGAATCAAAATTTTCTGAATACCATTATGCAATGCGAAGCTGATGACTAGTTGTCACTAGAGCCACACCCATCTGTACGAAAGGAGGCGAAGAGCAGTGTCAGGTGGTCATTTTTACCAGACGGAAGGTGCCTCCGACCCTTCCGTCTCGGGACGCCCCATCCCTTGGACAAAACCGGCTTCCTACCTCGGTGTAAAACTAAGAGCCATACCTGGCTGCCGCGTGAGAGATCTGGGGCAGTTCTCCGTGGCGTTTTCGCACACCCTACGCTCTGCTGAAACCCGAGTCGACGCTTCCCCCTCGCCACGGCATCACCCCTCTACCTTACACTGTGGTTCGGGGGTACGCCGCCAAGTCTCACATTACTACCCTACAGAGCGTGCAAAATCAGCCGTTCAAACTAGTGTTGCGCCCTGCCCAGCTGTACACCAGACACCAGCTCCACGAGGATGCGCGCTTCCCGTTGTTACGGGATAGGTTCCGCCAATCGGCCCGTGGATTTTATTGAGTGGCGCCTGCGGCAACCGGCTCGTCAGCAGCTTGGACCGGCACGTCGGCCGGACCTGCTGCAGGCGTGACACCCCCCGCAACAGCGAGAGGGCCTCCCTCCTCACGTAACCAGAGGCCGATCCAACACGATAGGTCACGAACCTCAGTCGTCACTAGAAATGCAAGCACTTCGGTGCTTACGCTGCCGTGGGCCGAGATCTGTTTGCTCGCCCATAACTGCGACTTTTAATAAGTCAGGGCTGCAAAATACTAACGCGAATTCTTTACAGACGAATGGAAAAACTGGTGGAAGCCGACCTCGGGGAAGATCAGTTTCGATTCCGTAGAAATATGGGAACACGTGAGGCAATACTGCCCCTACGACTTATCTTAGAAGAAAGATTAAGGAAAGGCAAACCTACGTTTCTAGCATTTGTAGACTTAGAGAAAGCTTTTGACAATGTTGACTGGAATACTCTCTTCCAAATTCTGAAGGTGGCAGGGGTAAAAGACAGGGAGCGAAAGGCTATTTACAATTTGTACAGAAACCAGATGGCAGTTATAAGAGTCGAGGGGCATGAAAGGGAAGCAGTGGTTGGGAAGGGAGTGAGACAGGGTTGTAGCCTCTCCCCGATATTGTTCAATCTGTATATTGAGCAAGCAGTAAAGGAAACAAAAGAAAAATTCGGAGTAGCAATTGAAATCCAGAGAGAAGAAATAAAAATTTTGACGTTCGCCGACGACATTGTAATTCTGTCAGAGACAGCAAAGGACTTGGAAGAGCAGTTGAACGGAATGGACAGTGTCTTGAAAGGAGGATATAAGATGAACATCAACAAAAGCAAAACAAGGATAATGGAATGTAGTCTAATTAAGTCGGGTGATGCTGAGGGAATTAGATTAGGAAATGAGACTTAAAGTAGTAAAGGAGTTTTGCTATTTGGGAAGCAAAATAACTGATGATGGTCGAAGTAGAGAGGATATAAAATGTAGACTGGCAATGGCAAGGAAAGCGTTTCTGAAGAAGAGAAATTTGTTAACATCGAGTATTGATTTAAGTGAAGGAAGTCGTTACTGAAAGTATTTGTATGGAGTGTAGCCATGTATGGAAGTGAAACATGCACGATAAATTGTTTGGACAAGAAGAGAACAGAAGCTTTCGAAATGTGGTGCTACAGAAGAATGCTGAAGATTAGATCGGTGGATCACATAACTAATGAGGAGGTATTGAATAGAATTGTGGAGAAGAGGAGTTTGTGACACAACTTGACTAGAAGAAGGGATCGGTTGGTAGGACATGTTCTGAGGCATCAGTGGATCACCAGTTTAGTACTGGAGGGCAGCGTGGAGGGTAAAAATCGTAGAGGGAGACCAAGAGATGAATACACTAAACAGATACAGAATGATGTAGGCTACAGTACGTACTGGGAGACGAAGAAGCTTGCACAGGATAGAGTATCATGGAGAGCTGCATCAAACCAGTCTCAGGACTGAAGACTGCAACAACACAACTGCGACTGCGACCGTGTAGCCAGTAGAGCAGCAGTAACAGCAACGTGGGTCGGTCGGGAGAGTAACTTCGAAAGTGGATGTCACCCGAATAACAAATCCATCAGGGACATTTCAATCCTTCTTTAGCTGCCACGTTTGCTGTTGGTGGTGTAGTTGTGAACAACTTCACCTAAACAAAGACCAGGCAGACCTCATCTACTGACTGCCAGACAGCGTCGAGCATTGCAGAGGGTAGGTGTAAAAAATATCTTGGAGTCATCGGAAGTGATCACTGTTGAGTTCCAAAGTGGTACCAGCAGTCCACTGTGCGCGGGAAGTTATAAAGAATGGAGTACGATGGTCAAGCAGCTGCTCGTAGCTCATACATTTCGGTACTCAACGTTAAGCAAAGTATGAGGTGATGTAAATGCGACACCGTCACACAGTGGATGGCTGGAAAAGAGTGATTTGGAGTGAAAAACGCCCTAAACCCGGTCACAATCCGATGGGAGGGTTTGGGTTTGGCAGATGACAGGAAAACGTTACCTTCTTTCATGTGTAATACCAACATTGAAGTTTGGAACAAGTGATGTTGGTTAAAGTGTGGGGTATCTTTCGTGGTTACGGTGTGGTACCCTTACTGCACTTAAGTAATCGCTGAAAGCGTTACGGCATTGTGTTCTGTTTAAAGTAGAGGAGCATTTCGGAGATGATAATTGATTGTATTAAGACAATGCATCCTGTAATAATGCAAAATCTATGAGGCAATGGTTTGTGGACAGCTACGGTTCTGAGATGCAGTGGCTCGCCCAGATGATGACGTTTGGTTTGTCGGCTCAACTGCGCGGTCATCAGCGCACGTACAAAGTCTCAATTTTTTCACTCCAGTTTTTTACACAATCCAATCTAGCTATTGTCCTGTCACGAATAATGATGATGATGATGTTGAAACGTTGAGGACAACACAAACACACAGTCTCCGGACAGAGAAAAATCCCCAACCGGGCCGGGAATCGAACCCAGTGAACCCTGTGATCCTAGAGCCCCGACCTGAACCCAACAGATCACCTGTGGATGACTTAAAACGTCGACATCGCCCCGTACTACAACGTACAACATGACCACCTTCTCTGGTTTCGGTTTTTGAGGAGAAATGGCCTATTATTCCTCCACAGACATTCAGGTACCTCATCTAAAATTTTACCCCTGCAGAGTTCGAGCCTCATAAAGCGACGTGTGCACATACCCGATATTAATGTCCTGTAATAGGTTTCGCGACGGTGGTCGAGCCGTTCTAGGCGCTTCAGTCCGGAACCGCGCTGCTGCTGCTACAGTCGAAGGTTCGAATCCTGCCTCGGGCATGGATGTGTGTGATGTCCTTAGGTTAGTTAGGTTAAAGTAGTTCTAAGTTTTAGGGGACTGATGACCTCAGATGTTAAGTCCCATAGTGCTCAGAGCCATTTGAACCATTTGTAACAGGTTTCGAGGTACTTTGGATGGTGAATATCAGACACTTGAAACGACAGCCGAAACTGTGTAGCAGTCGAGAACAGAAAATGAAAGAATATTTTGACGCAGTTAATAACAACCATTGAGGCAGACCCATGTCATTCAGAAAAAATGGTCTGGCTGTGGATTCCGTTGAAAATAAGAGACGAGAAAAATATATGGGTGTTAACGTCAAGAACACTGACATAGTTTTTTAGGTAGTGAATTAATTGCTAAGCAGGTGGATACAAACTAAGCTACTTTGTTGTAATGCATACACTGTCATATAGCTATTGCTTCATGTCTTATTGGAATTACTGTCAGCACGTGATATGCATATCCCATCATTATTTGGACTATCATTGCTGCAGTATTCTGTTCTTCCCAATTTCGGCTCTTGAACTCCTACACTAATCTTTCCATCCCGTTCCTCATCTTAAGGTTATCCCTGGAAACGAAACTGAAGAAGTTTCTAAGTAGCAAGCCAGCTTCGTGAAACAACTTCAAGAATCCCTCCATCTTTCATTCATTGTTGGTATTATTGCTTTCAGTACCTTTCTGTTAGCAGTGATTGCGTTTTTGGGAAATCTTAGACGATATTGGCGAAATTGGGACGGTTTACAGCCAGAATGGCTGGTATTTGAAATGCGACCGATTGTTAAAATTTAGAAATGGCTTTCTCGAGACCGCTACCACTCTCAATTTGTAACGAGCAGAAAATTATTGCAACATGTTTCCAGGCAAAAAATGACAGTACAAAAACACTAACATTAATATGAATCTACATCTGTACTCAGCAAACCACTGTACTCTACGTTTGGAGGATGGAAGAACGACTGTTTAAAGGCCTCTTTGCGCGCTGTAATTAATGTAGTCCAGTCTTAACGATCCCTGCGGGAGCAATACGCAGGGGCTGCAGCATGGTCCTAGCGTCATAGTTTATAACCGCTGAATGAAACTGTGCGAACAAGCTTTCTCGGGATTGTTAAAGTGTATCTCCACGAGTGTGCCAGTTCAGTTTTTTCACCACCAGTTCAAACAATACTGTAACCACTCGTGCTGCCCTTGTCTGTTTACGTTCAGTGTCCTCAGTTACTCCCATTTGGTACGGGTCCCACGCAAATGAGCAATATTATAATATGGAGACACGGGAAATTTATGTCCTTTATAAACTAATTTGCATTTCCCCAGTATTCGAAAAATAAACAGTAGTCTGCTAGCTGCTTTGCCGACGGCTGAGCCAGTGTGATCGTTCCATTTCACATTCCTACAAAGTGTTGCACCCTCGTATTTGCCTGAGTTGACTGATTCCAACTGTAACTCATTGATACGCAAGTTGGAACTTAAATAGTGGCGACACTGCTGTGGAGACACTATGCAATGGAATCTACTACTGTCACTGATAGCACACGTTGTTGACATACATACCTTACCTCCCAGCAAATGGACTCGCCCGTCCCACGTCACCGGCGTGCGCACAATCGAGGGAAACACAGGCACTTGTCAGCGAGAGGTCTAACGTAACGGTGTGAATATGTTTTCGAAACAGGAACAACGGAGTTGGATCAAGATTGAATGTGCCAGAGGTCGTACAGCACGACAGTGTCATCGAGGTCTTCAAGAGGCGTGCGGGGAATCGGCATTGCCGTACAGAACAGTGGCACGTTGGGTAAAAGCCTTCAACGAAGGTCGGCAAACTGTGGCAGACATGCATCTGGCAGGTCGTCCTAGCGTCTCTGAAGGAGACGTGCATGCTTTTGCCGCGTTAGTGGACAGTGATTGACGCCATACGATGCGTGAGGTCGCCCACGAAACTGGATTAGGGCATACGATGATGAAAGTTATGGTGATTCTCGTGTACGACTGTGATGGTGTTATCCTAACGCATTACGTTCCTCCACGGCAGACCGTCAATGCAGAGTACTACTGTTCGTTTTTGGAGCATCAACTATGACCAGCTTTGCGAAAGAAGCGGCGACACTTTCTGCGCAACCCACCCATCATTTTGCACGACAATACGCGGGCACATACAGCGCAAGCTGTGACTGTTCTGTACTGTACTGTACCATCCACCATACTCCCCGGAATTAAGTCGTTGTGACTTTGACTTGATTCCGAAGATGAAGGAACCACTTCGTGGCATTCGCCTCGGAACTGTTGCAGAGATTCGTCAGGCAGTAGACCGCTCCATTCGCACCATCAACACAACAGGCTCTGCTAACGGTGTACTGCGCCTTCCACATCGCTGGCAACGGGTTCTACACAACGCTGGTGACTACTTTGAAGGACACTAACAGGTGCAATCATGTAACTCTTTTGTATCGAGTGTGAATAAATAGTTGTCACTATTTAAGTTCCAACCCTCGTATTTTACTTTCAAGAGAAATATATTTCTTCGTTTTGTGAAGTGCCTAATTTTATATTTCTCGACGTTTGAAGCAAGTTGCCAATCTTAGCAGTATCTTGGCATTTTATCAGTATTCACCTGAGTAAACATAGTTGTGGAATTAGTAGCTTTTCTTCTTTGTGTGTGCTGTGGCCTGCCTGCTGTTCAGAAAACATTAGAAACTAGTCGTCAACTGCACGATTGAAATATTTAATTGCACTGAACTCATTTCGACAGTTTCGAAAAAAATGGTGCAAATGGCTCTGAGCACTATGGGACTCAACTGCTGAGGTCATTAGTCTCCTAGAACTAAGAACTACTTAAACCTAACTAACCTAAGGACATCACACACATCCATGCCCGAGGCAGGATTCGAACCTGCGACCGTAGCGGTCTCGCGGTTCCAGACTGCAGCGCCAGAACCGCGCGTTTCGACAGTTTAATCTGTTAAGTGCAATAAAATACATCAACTGTGCAGCTGACTACCGGTTTTATTTTGAATTTTGTTCATAATTATAATTATATATATATATATATATATATATATATATATACAGTCTTGTCCATAACCATAATTCATTAGATAATGAGGGATAACACCCGGATCGATACATCAGTTGTGACGTAGAAAAAAGCTTTGTTTTGATAGACATCTTATTTCTGCTGTGCAGTGGTGTTCGTTATAATAAACAACACGTTGTAACTGTTCAGAATTTCTAAGCAATGAACAACAAAAGTTAGCCACAAAAATGGACGAAAGCGAAGTCGCCACAAGAAGACACCCATTTCTGATGAACAGGTTGAGTAATTTGTTATGTTTCGTTGTGTCAGCAACAGTCCATCATACGAAGAAAATGCTCTCCCATATGGGGTGTACTTCTCTTCCTCCGTAGGCAGGCACAGCACGTGCCAAGACAGGAAACTACTGCTTTAAGATCCACATGTAATGGTATTATATGTTTCTGAAATGTCATCTGTTCTTGACGATGAGTTTACACCGCAACGCTCTCTGCAGTACTACCTGGTCAAGGGAGTTTAACAAAGAATTGTGGCTGGTAGTTGTATCGGAAGAACCTGTTAATAAAACTGGGATGGGGTGCACCGCATGTATTGGAAAAATTTAGGACATTTGTCTCTGTTTATCTTGAGTCATGGTGTTTAAGGCACTGGACGCGCATTCCGAAGGGACTGGGTTCAAGTCAACGCCTGATCGTCCTGGTTTAGAGACTGCATAGAGAATATTGAACGCTCAGATTCATTTAGGCAGTCATTCTACTCGCACCCAATACGTGAATGGAACGAGAGTACGTAGTACAAGGTGTACCAAAATGAATCAGCCAATTTAAACAAAATCACAACTATTATGTTATCTGAGATATGTTCGTGAACAACGTACTGTTGGAAAGATCAAACTCTCGATTTTTACACGGTTCTCGCTAGGCAGCAGCAGTGTGCGCCCACTTCAGTTCTAGTAAAAATTGTGTCGGGACGAAAGAAAGCGTTTTGTGTCCTATGTTTTGCGCATTCCGGATCAGTAGTAACTTGTTCAGCGTGACTTCCGTACTAGGTATGGTGTGGATCCTCCTACAGCACAGAGCACTAGACGATGGATGAACAATTTCGAGAAACAGGTTGTTTTTGTAAAGGCAAATCACCGGGCCGTCCCCGAGTGTCTGACTCAGACGTCGAACGCATACGGCATAGTTTCACAAGGAGTCCGCAGAAATCCAATCGCCATGCAGCTCGACAGCTCAACATGCCCCCCGATGTCCGTCTGGTATGTGTTGCGTCGATTTTTATACATGAAACCACACGAAATGCAGCTACTGCATTACTGAACGATGGATCGGTCGCCGCTTTGGACCGAATGGAAATGCCGTGTGGTTAGGGTCTCCTGTCGGGTAGACCGTTCGCCTGGTGCAGGTCTTTCGAGTTGACGCCACTTTGGCGACTTGCCTGTCGATGGGGATGAAATGATGATGATAAGAACAACACAACATCCAGTCCCTGGGTGGAGAATACCTCCGACCCAGCCGGGAATCGAACCCGGGCCGTTACGTATGACATTCCGTCGCGCTGACCACTCAGCTACCAGGGGCGGACATTGGACCGAATGATTCAGCTTTACATTACTTGCCTCCAAGGTCACCGGATCTGACTGTACGCGATTATTTTTTGTGGGGGTTTATAAAAGACCCTGTTTATTTACCTCTGTTACCAACAACAGTGAATGAACTGGGACATCGCATAACAGCAGCCGTGGAAGCTGTAACTCAAGACATCCTCGCTGCAGTGTGGGAAGAATTTGAATACCGCATTGACATATGCCGAGCATCTGACGGGGGGGGGGGGGGGGGCACATTGAATTCCTATGAAAAGGTATGAAAAAAAACCCTTTTTAGTTTCCCGTTCATCAAAAAACAAAATTCTTTGTAGGTGTTTGTTAGTTTCAGAAATTTAGACGTGCCAAATCGGATGATTCTTTTTTATAAATCGTGCATAATAGAAAGTATCTCCTGCCATGCACTTGCAAGTGATTTGCTGAGTTGGAGGTAGAAGATGACGAACCTAATGCATTTCTGTGCCGTCTGCACCTCAGCTCAGGGTTGGCGTATACCTGATTTTCCCACAAAAGGAAGGCGAACACTAATAAAGGTGAATGGTTGGTGGTGGCGCAATAGTGTGCCTTGATGTTAACTGGATTTGATTCAAAATGGTTCAAATGGCTCTGAGCACTATGGGACTTAACTTCTGAGGTCATCAGCGCCCTAGAACTTAGAACTACTTACACCTAACTAACCTAAAGACATCATACACATCCATGCCCGAGGCAGGATTCGAACCTGCGATCGTAGCGGTCGCGCGGTTCCAGACTGTAGCGCCTAGAACCGCTCGGCCACTCTTGCCGGCTAACTGGATTTGATGAAGCTGGGTTATTTCCTGTAGGGCAGTATGAAGTGGTATCATATTTACGAGACGCGGGTGAGACGTGAGGAAGATCTATTATTAAGCCTGTGTTTTGTAAGTCAGCCACAAATACTTTTTTTGTGGCAAAACAAAATATTCATCGTAAAGATCGGTCCCCCACAGTAACAAAATGGGAAAAGAAAGGAAGTTTTGTAGTGTATCAGACTCTGCCGCGATGTAGGAATCGCGAGGATGGAAGTCCATAGTTCTACCTCAAAACTTGCCGAATGGTGTAACACAATGACCCTAGCCAGGATCGCCATGCGCCCAAACGCGTACGTGTGCGTTTGAAAGAGGCCTTTAACGAAAAAACGTGTACTGAGTAATTAATTTTCCGTATGTATTATCGTAGATTACGAACCTGTTTTTAATGACTAAGTTGCTGGTGAATCTAATAACTGGCTATCCGTTTTATTGGGAGGCTCCTTAAACTTTAAATGCAAGAGCTAACCCTTTATTGAATTCTTCAGGGAGCGAGAAGAGTGTAATGGACAAATTCCTGTCTTACTGAGAAACGATATTGGAGAATCTGACTTCCCATGCCGTCGTTTTGAGACGATTTATGTATTTGCTCAAGATGGCGGCAACTGTTAGATTCGTATAAAAATCCAGACGGGCTCATTCTCCTTCCTCGGGGGCGCTGAGGAGGGTAGGGGGAGAGGGCCACTTACACAAAGGTGACGGCATTTTGACAGTCTTAGCGAAGGAAGGACGTGAAACCTCTGTGAACAGGAAACGTTGTCTGTTCGAGAAAACTTTGTCCATTCACCAAGTTCCGATGGGTAGTCGTGGAACACTGCCGCTCTCAGCAGTTGGTACTACGTTATTAGGCGTATTTCTTGAGGTTAGAAGCTCACTGGACAGTGGTCGTTGTTGTTGTGGTCTTCAGTCCTGAGACTGGTTTGCTGCAGCTCTCCATGCTACTCTATCCTGTGCAAGCTTCTTCATCTCCCAGTACCTACTGCAACACACATGCTTCTGAATTTGTTTAGTGTATTCACCTCTTGGTCTCCCTCTACGATTTTTACCCTCCACGCTGCCCTCCAATACTAAATTGGTGATCCCTTGATGCCTCAGAACATGTCCTACCAACCTAACCTTTCTTCTAGTCAAGTTGTGCCACAAGCTCCTCTTCTCCCCAATTCTATTCAATACCTCCTCATTAGTTATGTGATCTACCCATCTAATCTTCAGCATTCTTCTGTAACACCACATTTCGAAAGCTTTTATTCTCTTCCTGTCCATACTAGTTATCGTCCATGTTTCACTTCCATACATGGCTACACTCCATACAAATACTTTAAGATACGACTTCCTGACACTTAACTCTATACTCGATGTTAACAAATTTCTCTTCTTCAGAAACGCTTTCCTTGCCGTTGCCAGTCTAAATTTTATATCCTCTCTACTTCGACCTTCATCAGTTATTTTGCTCCCCAAATAGCAAAACTCCTTTACTACTTTAAGTGTCTCATTTCCTAATCTAATTCCCTCAGCATCACCCAACTTAATTCGACTACATACCATTATCCTTGTTTTGCTTTTGTTGATGTTCATCTTATACCCTCCTTTCATGACACTGTACATTCCATTCAATTGCTCTTCCAAGTCCTTTGGTGTCTCTTAGAGAATTACAATGTCATCGGCAAACCTCAAAGTTTTTATTTCTTCTCCATGGATTTTAATACATATTCCGAACTTTTCTTTTGTTTCTTTAACTGCTTGCTCAATATACAGATTGAATAACATCGGGCCGGCCGGTGTGGCCGTGCGGTTCTAAGCTCTTCAGTTTCTGTACCAAATTGTAAATAGCCTTTCGCTCGCTGTATTTTACCCCTGCCACCTTTAGAATTTGAAAGAGAGTATTCCAATCATCATTGTCAAAAGCTTTCTCTAAGTCTACAAACGCTAGAAACGTAGTTTGGCCTTTCCTTAATCTTTCTTCTAAGATAACTCGTAGGGTCAGTATTGCGTCACGTATTCCAACATTTCTACGGAATGAAACTGATCTTCCCCGAGGTCGGTTTCTATCAGTTTTTCCATTCGTCTGTAAAGAATTCGCGTTAGTATTTTGCAGCTGTGACTTATTAAACTTGTAGTTCGGTAATCTGTCAACACCTGCTTTCTTTGGGATTGAAATTATTTTATTCTCCTTGAAGTCTGAGGATATTTGACTCCGAGATTATAAAACTTGAGAGCACATCCGCCCCAGCCTCCCTTATTACCTGGCTGTCTTTGGAGTAACGTTTACAGCAGACGACTCCGTCGTGAATATGCTCCGCTCTTATCACTGACATTGATAAGCCACAACCTTATGATCACTTACCTGACAACTGCCTTTAGCGTGAATAACAGCTGTGACGCGTCGTGGCATGGAAGCAGTGAGGCCTTGTTAGGACGCTGGAGGGAGTTGGCACTACATCTGCACGCACAGTTCACCTAATTGCCATAAATTACGGGCAGGGGAGCGATCAGCTCTGACGCCACGTTGAATCAATCCCAGATGTGTTCAATCGGCTGCAGACCTGGCGAGTTGGCAGGTCAGCGCATCAATTGGAACCCACCACTGTGTTCCTCGAATCACTCCATCACATTCCTGGTCATGTGATACGGCTCGTTATCTTGTTGGAAAATGCCAGTGGCGTCAGGAAAAAAGTTCGTCCTGAAGAGGTGTACGTGGCCTGCAACCACTGTACGATACTCCTTAGCCCCACTCTACCCACGGATACTCGTCTGAATGTTGCCCAGACAGTAATGGAGCTGCCGGCAGCGTATCTCCGTCCCGCAGTACGTGTGCCAAGCAACTGTTGCCCTGGAAGACGACCGATTCGCTCCCTCCTCCCATCGGCAGGATGAAGAAGGTATCGGGATTCACCGGACCGTGCAACACATTGCCACTGCACCAACGTCCAGTGCGGATGGTCACGTGCGCATTCTGCCGCAGTTGCCGATGTCGCGATGTTAACATTGGCACATGCATCGATCGTGGGCTGCAGAAGCCCATCGTTAGGAGTTTTCGTTGCACTGTGTGTTCAGACACACTTGTACTCTGCCCAGCATTAAAGTCTGATGTTAGTTTCGCCACAGTTCGGCGTCTGTCCTGTTTTACCAGCCTACCCAGCTTACGACGTCCGAGGGGTGTCCGCACAACCCCACGACGTCTGGTTTCAGTCGTGCACTTTTCCGAAATGCTCGTTTCGCCATCACAATCTGCGCTCGGTCAAACTCGGACAGATCGCGCGCCTTCCCCATTCTGCACACGGAGACGGCGCTCACTAATGCTGCAATACGTGACCGTGCCTGTGTCTGACTAGCAGTCATTCCTCGCCAGGTGGTGGTGCTGTCGCCTGGGCTGATTTGTATTGATAATGGGACGGTGGTCATAATGTTTTTTTGCGTACTGACGTGAATCATACAATAGTTTGCCTGCTCATTATCTTGAGCGCAAGATGGTAATGTAGCTCGCGTGCAGCAACATCAGGCTGCCGCCGTGAAACATATACAGCCATGTGGTAGCACATAAATATCTCTCGCGCATGTTAGCAGCTCAGGTGGCGTTTAAGCTAATTTTAGCATGGACTCCTGTTTTCTTTGGTTTATTCTCCTCTGTCTCTCTATTCGTATAGTCGGTTCCGACTCTTCGTGACCCCATGAACCAAATCACGCCACTTTTTCCTATCTTCCACTTTCTCCCGTAGACATTCCACGTTGGAACACATTGCTTCTGTGATGCCATCGATCCATCTCATCCTCTGACGACCTCGTCTTGTAGTTCCTTCAATCTTCCCCAGCATTAATGTTTTTTCCAGCGAGGCATGCCTTCGCATTGTGTGTCCGAAGTAGGTCAGCTTTTGTTTTAACATTAGACCTTCCAGGGAGTAATCTGGTTTTATTTGCTCCAATATTGATCTGTTGGTTCTCTTTGCAGTCCACGGAACTCTAAGAAGTTTCCTCCAACACCACAATTCGAAGGAATCAATTCTTCGCCGTTCAGCCTTTCTAATGGTCCCGGTTTATTCAGGGTGGGGCAAATAAGTGACTCTGACAGAACCATTTGTGGCAGCATTAACGGAGAAGCAGATGAGCTACGGTTACTTCCGACAGCATGGAGCAACTGCCCACACAGCCGGCCTAACCTTGGAGCGCATTTACACAATCTTCACAGAGTTGTTAGCAGAGGTCCACCTGATCGCGGCCCTAGCTGTCCACTCAGGCCAGCTGATCTGTCGGTGTGTGATTACTTTGTGCGAGGAGCCCCCATGCCTAACGTGAATCGCAACAACTCTCTGAAACTACGATCTCTGGGCCACTCTTATTTGCCACACCCTGTATCTGTGTCAGTGTCTCCCTTGTATGTTGCCTTCTTCTTTCTCTGTGTCGCCTGGGCTTCCTTTCTTCTTCTGTCCTCTTTGTATCTATGTACGAGGAACATCCCATCTCACTGATCATGTTTTTTAAGCACTGATCGTGTTCTCGGTCGTCCCCTCGTTTTCTTCCCTACGATATCGCCTTCGAAGAGGTCTTGTAGAAGAATATCGTCTCTCATTAAGTGTCCAAGGAGTTTTGCTTTGACTTAGCCTATAACTGTCAGTAGTTCTTTCTTCTGTCCTGTTTCCTGCAGAACCATCTCATTCGGTTTTCTATCAGCTCGGGTAGTTCTTGTAATTCTCCTCCAGAACTACATTTCCACAGCTCTGAGGCGAGCTTTCTCCTGCTTTGCTAACATCCAGGTTTCACATCCGCACGTCAGGACACTCCACACAAAGGTCTTTACAAATCTTTTCTTTTTGTGGAAGCTGATGTGCTTATTCAGTAGAAGGTTCTTCTTATTTTGGAAGGAACTCTTCGCCATTGTGATTCTTCTTTTGATTTCCTTGTGACAGCTATTGCTTTACTCCACATTGCTACCGGTATAGTTAAAATCGGTTACTTCCTCGCATTGTTGACTGTCTATTTTTATGTCAGTCTTACCTCCTCCACCTCTCGTGTTGTTAACCGTGACTTTTGTCTTCTTTGTATTTATTTTTATTTTCATTATCTCTTCATTCATTCTTTCTCTGAGTCTGCCACTATTATAATGTCGTCGGCAAATCTCATGCACTGAATACGAATACCATTAATTCTGATTCCAGTCGTCTTTTCTTTCATTACTATTAGTCCCTCCTCATTTAACACAGTAAATAGCTAAGGTAATAAAGGGTACCCCTGTCCTAATCGCCTTCTGAGTTTTACTTCTCTCTTGCTACCATTAATATGCAGTTCAGTATTTTGACTTTTGTGCGAGTATACACTCAAAGTTAATCGGCTTTGTATCCTATGAAATCGTACTGCGCACAATGCCTTAAATAGTAACTGCCAGTCAACCATATCAAATGCATTTTCTAGATGAATAAATGCTATATATGTTTTTCTGTTTACTCCTAATCTTCTTCCTTAATTATTGACAGTAATATTTTTTATGCATGGGACAGAAGAGCAAGTGGTCTATAATTTGTGCAGGCCTTTGAATTTGTGCTGTTGGGTACTGTAATAGTTCTACTTTTCGTGATGTCAGGTGTATGATACCCCCTTTATAATATTTGTACACCACAGTAAATAATTTACTTTTGACTTTGTCACTAATGTTTTTTAGGAGTTCTCCAGGGAAGTCACCTGTGTCCGTTGTTTTATTTGATTTTAACGTATTTAGTGCAAGCAATAACTCTTCTTTTGTAATCGATGCCCCTTATTGCTTTCACTAATTAGTATTTCATCTTCATTATACTCATCTGAACTTTCAGTTTTAGCCTCACTTGCATCTTCTGTATCAAATACCAGTATCCCATTTTTGTCTCTCACTGTGTTACTGTTGGTTGTCTGTCTGTGTTGTAACCGTTTAACCTTAGAGTAAGCTTCATCACATTTTTCTTTCTTAGAATCATCTTCTATTCCGTTACTAATTTTTTATACCCAGTTTCCTTTCTCTAAAGGGCACTTTGTTTCTATATTGTTTTTTATTGCTTTATACTAGCTTCAAACAACACCTTAATTTAATTCAAAAGTTGAGGACTCGAAACAACATCCTCCATAAGCTCTGCGGACCTACCGGGGGATCTTCAGCAGCCACCCTGAGATCTTCAGCTCAGGGTTTCGTGTACTCTGTTGCTGAGTATTGTGCACTTGTTTGGATGAACAGTCATCATACAAGGCTTATTGATACCCAGCTGAATACGACAGTGGGCATAGTTACTCCAGTTTATTGGCTTCGACTGTTAACCAATGTAATGCCTCCTGGTCTACGCAGATGTACTGCCCTTATGAGAGAATTCCACAAGATCTCCAGGAATTCTAACCTACCCATGCATAGCGACCTGCCACTTTTAAATCGTAAGAGACTGAAATCACGCCATCCAATGCTGTGCGATGCTGCTGATATGGTTGCTAAGGATTTCAAACCCCTTGAAGAATGGAAAGGTCGGCGGGAAGCAGTGACAGATGTGCACCTGCATAACATTTTCTCAGGTGCTAAACTTCCAAGTGGATTCGACCTACGACGCAAGACCTGGACTACCCTCAACAGAAGCCGTACCGGCCACGGCCGATGCAGGGATGCTCTCTTAAGTGGAAGAAGCTGCCTGACCCAGCCTGTGACTGCGGGGCTCCATACCAGTCCGTTCACCACAATGTGAGTGAGTGCAGGATTCGAGATGCAGTGCGCTGGATTGTGGATTGAAGGACTGGATATTCACATCAGTTGTAAAGGCGAACTTAAGTTTCTTATTAGCCATACGCTAAATAAAACAATAAAAAATAAAATAGCTTTATGCTTATCAGGGCTTTTTACTTTTAGTGTGTTGCTTTTGTAAAAAGGTTCCAATGTTTCGGGTGTAACTTCCTTTTGCCTAATACGTAGGAGGGTCATGCTACGTTGGGATAGGGGAAGGAAGTGTTTGCAGCATACTGAAAGTGTTGGCGTTAACAAAGGTTTGTGCCAGGTAGGTTCCCAGGATGCTGACAGTGGCTCACAAAGAAACAAGAAAAACGGTATGCAGCGACCTTTTGGAACAGTACGATTATGGCGGAGATGAATTTCTTGGAAGAATTGTGACAGGTGATGAGACATGGCTCCATCATTTTTCACCAGAG
Source organism: Schistocerca serialis cubense (assembly GCF_023864345.2). NCBI lineage: Eukaryota > Metazoa > Arthropoda > Insecta > Orthoptera > Acrididae > Schistocerca > Schistocerca serialis. The sequence continues at coordinate 57,395,476 of NC_064647.1, read as the reverse complement.
ACGAAGAGGCAATCAATGGAGTGGCATCATGCAAATTCATCCAAGGAAAAAAAATTAAAAACCACACCTTCTGCTGGAAAAGTTATGGAGTTTTTCGATTCCGAACGACTCTTGCTTGTGGACATCATGCCAAGTGGAACCACCATAAATTCTGTTGCATATGTGATGACACTGAAGAAACTTCGAGCTCGACTGAGTCGTGTTCGACCACATCGGCACAAGCAGGATGTTTTGCTGCTGCACGACAATGCTCAGCCACATGTCAGTCAAAAAGCTACGGAAGCGATCACAAAACTCGGATGGACAGCACTGACCTTACAGTCCTGACCTGGCTCAATGTGACTATCATCTCTTTGGGAAACTGAAAGACGCTCTTCGTGGAACCAGGTTTGAAGATCATGACTCCCTTGTGAATGCTGCCAAACAGTGGCTCCAACAGGTTGGTCCAGAATTTCACCGTGCGGGTATACAGGCGCTGCTTCCAAGATGGCGTAAGACAGTTGAGAGGGATGCAAATTGTGTGGAGAAATGAAAATATTGTTCCTATAGTATGTATCTACACACTGTAAAACTTTCAAACGTGTAGAATGTAAAAAAAAAAAATAGTGTGCATTTCTTTTGGAGTGACCCACGTATGGGACTGAATTTGTTATATGTGGCTTGGTAACATTCCAACTGCTTTCTTCAAAATCAAATGGTTCAAATGGTTCCGAGAACTATGGGACTTAACATGTGAGGTCATCAGTCCCGTAGAACTTAGAACTACTTAAACCTAACTAAACTAAGGACATCACACACATTCATGCCCGAGGCAGGACTGGAACCTACGACAACTGCTTTCTTCTCTGTCTTGTATGTAATTAGTGTTAAAATACCACTGAAGACTGCACACGGCTGCACAGTTGTGAATTCCGAAGAAGTGCCTTTCTTTGTTAATCTCAAACCTGTTTTATCAGTGTTGAATCCCCTATGCATCTTCCTCAGCCTCTTCATTAATTGTGAAATTTGGAACCCATTTAAGTAGGAACGATGTCATCATCCACAGTGGAGACTGCGAAAGATAATTAAATTCCTCGCAAGTTATAAACTTCCTCTTCAAAACACATAGGCAGTCATGGCGGTATGGAAATTGTGGGGCGAGCTATTTATGACCTGTTCCCCGGCGGTTAAACACCGGGAGGGGGGGGGGCAGGAGGAGGGGGGGGGGTTACTCAAAAAGGGTGGAGTTAATGTGCGTGTTGCGCTCTTTACTCCGAAGGCTGGTTCGCGGCAGCTCTTCGCGCTAGTCTGTTCTGTACAGTCCACCTCATATCTGTGTATGTTGCAGCAGATTATACAGGGTGGTCCATTGATAGTGACTGTGCCAAATATCTCACGAAATAAGCGTCAAAAGAAAAAACCACAAAGAACAAAACTCTTCTAGCTTGAAGGGGGAAACCAGATGGCACTATGGTTGGCCCGCTAGATGGCGCTACCATAGGTCAAACGAATATCAACTGCGTTTTTTTTTAAGAGGAACCCCCATTTTTATTAGATATTCGTGTAGTACGTTAAGAAATATGAATGTTTTAGTTGGACCACTTTTTTGCTTTGTGATAGATGGCGCTGTAATAGTCACAAACATATGGCTCACAATTTTAGACCAAGAGTTGGTAACAGGTAGGTTTTTTAAATTAAAATACGGAACGTAGGTACGTTTGAACATTTTATTTCGGTTGTTCCAATGTGATACATGTACCGTACCTTTGTGAACTTGTCATTTCTGAGAAGGCATGCTGTTACAGCGTGATTACCTGTAAATGCCACATTAATGCAATAAATGCTCAAAATGATGTCCGTCAACCTCAATGCGTTTGGCAATACGTGTAACGACATTCCTCTCAACAGCGAGTAGTTCGCCTTCCGTAATGTTAGCACATGCGTTGACAATGCGCTGACGCATGTTGTCAGGCGTTGTCGGTGGATCACGATAGCAAATATCCTTCAACTTTCCCCAAAGAAAGAAATCCGGGGACGTCAGATCCGGTGAACGTGCGGCCATGGTATGGTGCTTCGACGACCAATCTGCCTGTCATGAAATATGCTATTCAACACCGCATCAACCGCACGCGAGCTATGTGCCGGACATCCATCATGTTGGAAGTACATCGCCATTTTGTCATGCAGTGAAACATCTTGTAGTAACATCGGTAGAACATTACGTAGGAAATCAGCATAGATTGCACCATTAAGATTTCCATCGATAAAATGGGGGCCAATTATCTTTCCTCCCGTAATGCCGCACCATACACTAACCCGCGAAGGTCGCTGATGTTCCACTTGTCGCAGCCATCGTGGATTTTCCGTTGCCCAATAGTGCATATTATGCCGGTTTACGTTACCGCTCTTGGTGAATGACGCTTCGTCGCTAAATAGAATGCGTACAAAAAATGTGTCATCGTCCCGTAATTTCTCTTCTGCCCAGTGGCAGAACTGTACACCACGTTCAAAGTCTTCGCCATCCAATTCCTCGTTCATAGAAATATGGTACGGGTGCAATCGATGTTGTTGAGATTCCCGATTCTCGCGCAATTTGTCTGCTACTGATGTGCGGATTAGCCGCGACAGCAGCTAAAACACCTACTTGGGCATCATCATTTCTTGCAGGTCGTGGTTGACGTTTCACATGTGGCTGAACACTTCCTGTTTCCTTAAATAACGTAACTATCCGGCGAACGGTCCGGACACTTGGATTATGTTGTCCAGGATACCGAGCAGCATACGTAGCATACGCCCGTTGGGCATTTTGATCAACACGATGTCGACCTTTTCCGCAATTGGTAAACGGTCTATTTTAACACGGTAAGGTATCACGAAGCAAATACCGTCCGCACTCGCGGAATGTTACGTGATACCACGTACTTATACGTTTGTGACTATTACAGCGCCATCCATCAAAAAGCGAAAAAAGAGGTCCAACTAAAACATTCATATTTCTTGACGTAGTAGACGAATCTGTAATAAAAAATGGGCGTTCCTATTTAAAAAACAAAAAAAAACAAAAACGCAGTTGATACTCGTTTGAGCTATGGCAGCGCCATCTAGCGGGCCAACCATAGCGCCATCTGGTTTCCCCCTTCAAGCTAGACAAGTCTCGTTCTTCGTAGTTTTTTCTTTTGATGCTTATTTCGTGAGATATTTGACCCGGTCACGATCAATGGACCACCCTGTAGAAATGGATTACGAAGTTCAGAACTGTAATAAACACTGCCTTTTTATGCATCATTCGTGGAGGTTCTGAACTATCCGTCATCATCATTGGTACAGAAATGAAAATGAAAGGTCTCTTGTGAACGGCTTTGTCCCTTTTTCCTCCGCGCTCGAGTGATTCCGGTGAGGAGGAGGTGCAGGTAAGTAACGGTGGGGAAGGAGCGGCCGCTCGGTGCCGGATCACTGGAGGCAGCGCTCACAAAAGGCCGCGTGCCTGGGTCTGGAGCGCGCCACTGTCCTTTGTTGCTTGGCTGCGGACCGCTGAGGTGCGTTCTCAGCTGCTGCAGCGGCAGCGGCTTCTTAGCCGAGGACGCGGCGGGAAAAGAATCCCGGAGGGTCTGGCGCAGCACACACGGTGCCCCGCTCCAGGGATCGAGCTTTTCCTTTTTCTTTCTGTTGTCGCCGTCCGTTCCGAGGACGCAACGGCTCCCGAGACGCCGGCCCGCTCCCTTTGTGGGAGGAACAGCTGTTGGGGGCCAGCTGCCGGCAAGGCATTGTACACCGCCCCCGCCTCCTCCGCCCGCGCCTTTGCGGCGACCTTGAAGTAGTCGCCGGCAGCCGTGCAGCGGCTCTCCCGCCAAAAGTTTCCCGCGCTCCGGCGAGAAGGGAAAAGCCGGTTCTCGGGGCGCAGCGCCTTCTTGCCGGCGTCCGAAACTGGTTGGCGCACGTATTTGGCTCGACACTGGCGACCGCGCCATTCACAAGGCTTCCCGCCTTGGAAATACAGCGTGGCGCGCACGAGGCTTCACTTTGCTGACGAAGCAAGAGTCATGATCGAGCCCAGTAAAGATACACCTTCGAAAGTAACGATACATGAATTATTTTACAAATAGTTTCTTCTTCTTCTTTCTCTTGATGTTCAATTCATGGAGGAGACTTAAGCGTGATGCGTCTTCACTGAAGCCTGTGTTCCTCTGTTGTCGTTCATATCTCTTTTCCCTTGGTTTGTAACTCATTGAGGGGCGGCGGCAACGGGGGGGAGGGGGGGTAGCCTATGGGGCCTATAGCCCCCCCCCCCAAATGGAGTATCATATTACACTCAACTTAAAATGGGCGTCTTATTATTTATTAATATACATTGGATATATATTAATATACGAGTACCACTTACAATAATTAAGAAAGCTAAATATGCCGTGTATGCTTACTAACACTTACCGTAAATTGCTGATGCCAGACAATAACTTCGAAAACGTCGGTCAGATCGTATTATTTTCCCGGGCACACACATTTTGTAGATATAGAAGCAGTGGTGCAAACGCTCAAGATTTTCGCACCATATTACCACTTGAAAGTCTTATTCCTGCATACTGTTTAAAATACAGTGAGGATGAAGTGATCCACGCATCCGAGGAATAGCCGGTCGAAGTGGCCTAGCGGTTCTAGGGGCTACAGTCTGGAACCGACCTGCGGCTACGGTCGCAGGTTCGAATCCTCAGTTGTTGACGGACCAACTTCAAATTCATAGATTTGCCCTTCCCCAGCATCACTCGCAGTTTGTATCACCACAGGCACGTACGCTGATGGTCGTACTAAGAAAAGACGAACAAATTTCTTTTAGCTATTTTCGAATGCCAGTGCCTACGTTTGACTGACCGACTTGTGTAGTGCAGCACGCTAGTCTGCGGGCAGGAATGTGAGGCCACATCGAGTCCGCCACGGCGGATTAACAACCATGTCTGGTGTTCCGGCCTGCCAGAGTGTAGTTTCCGGACGGTTTCCCATCCTTGATGAAGAAAATGCTGGGCTGGTCTCCAGTTCGCCCAATGCAGTCAGATACAGAACAAAGTTTACACTATTCACTGGGTGGGTGGGGGGGGGGGGGGGGCACAGGACTTCCATCCTTTGGGTAACCTATTATTGAGACGAGAGAAAGGGCATACGGCCGCTAAGCTGAATAAAAAACTTTTGTTGAAACCTGAGTGCAGCGTATCCCGTTCTAGACGGGGAAACGCCAACGAAAAGGAGAAAGAAAGGAACGAAATATGACGACCCTTCCACAACGACATTATTAGAGGCGGAGCATAAGCTCGGATTGTTGTGATAAAGCCGGGAAACGATGTCGGCCATGCCCTCTCAAAGAATGTACCCCGACATTTGCCTAGAGCGACTTTAGGGAATCACGGAAAACCTAAATCTGGACTGACTTAGACGATCTTAAACTTTCGTCGTCTTGAAGGCGAGTCCAGTGAGTTAACCTCTGCACCACCTCGGTCGCTGAAAAAGGAAAAAAGAATGCCAACCTTTGAGTAGAACGGAACGAAATTTGAAAAGAAAAAACACTTATGGAAGACAAACTGTGTCTCAGGAAACCGGTTAGCAGTCATCATCATTATCATCTGCCATTGGACAATCACTTCTGAAGAAAGGATTTTTCCAAGCATCGGTTTTTAAATTCTACGTTCCCGATGAGTGGCTGGGTAAGTCAGCTTGAAGCGTCGAGAAAGACAACGGCACAGCAGCTCCATTAGGACCGTGCGTAGCGAAATACTGCGGTGTTTGTACCATGACTACGTTACCTTTTCATGCCGCTGCATGTTCTCTACTGTCACCCGCTTTCCTTATATTTCGCCATGACTCTAGGAAGCCAGCTGAGAAATTCCTTGGTCCATCCAGCATTCATTCACCTGGCAACATCTTCTGCCCAACCCATTCCGATTACAGCCACAGTTACGTCCTTCACTCCATTCTGTTCTCCTAGTGTTCTCCCACTGATCACACAACCACCCTCTAGTACTGGACCGTTTTCGAATGCAAAGACCGCGCCTAACTGTCATCGAACCAGTGAAAACTGATAATACGTGCTGACAGTAAATGGGTTTCCCTATTATCTGCTGCTCATTCTTGGTGCAGACCAGTTTGATACTGGCATGTGTCTTAAATAAAATTTATAACCTTATGAGGTTTTTAATATCTTTAGTCCTTGTGCTGGCATAAGCTGTCGCCAGCACAGCGGTCGGCAAAGATGAAGCGCGAAGATAGATTAGTAGCGCTCCCCACAAGCAAAACTCCGCAAACGCCCTCTCGACAGCATGTACGAGGGTTGGATCTTAAATAGTGCCAACTATTTATTCACGACCGATGCAAAAGAGTTACATGTGTGCACCTGTTACTGTCCTTCAAAGTAGTCACCAGCGTTGTGTAGAACCCGTTGCCAGTGATGTGAAAGGGGTAGTATACCGTTAGCAGAACAGTTCTAAGTGGTTCCGTCATCTTCGGAATCAAATCAAAGTCACAAGGACTTAAGTCCGGGGAGTATGGTGGATGGTCGACCGAACAGAGCAGCCACAGCTTGCGCTGTAGGCGCCCGCGCATTGTCGTGCAAAATGATGGGTGGGTTGCGCAGAAAGTGTGCATCTTTCGCAAAGCTGGTCGCAGGTGATGCCCCAAAAACGAACAGTAATACTCTGCATTGACGGTCTGCCGTGGAGGAACGTAATGCGTTAGGATAACACCATCACAGTCGTACACGAGAATCACCATAACTTTCATCATCGTATGCCCTAATCCAGTTTCGTGGGCGACCTCACGCATCGTATGGCGTCAATCACTGTCCACTAACGCGGCAACAGCATGCACGTCTCCTTCAGAGACGCTAGGACGACCTGTCCGATGCATGTCTGCCACAGTTTGCCGACCTTCGTTGAAGGCTTTTACCCAACGTGCCTCTGTTCTGTACGGCAATGCCGATTCCCCGCACGCCTCTTGAAGACTTCGATGACACTGTCGTGCTGTACGACCTCTGGCACATTCAATCTTGATCCCACTCCGTTGTTCCTGTTTCGAAAACATAGTGGCACCATTAACCATGGACCTCGCCATTGGTGGGGAGGCTTGGTTGCCTCGGCGATACAGGTAGCCGTACCGTAGGTGCAACCACAACGGAGGGGTATCTGTTGAGAGGCCAGACAAACGTGTGGTTCCTGAAGAGGGGCAGCAGCCTTTTCAGTAGGCAACAGTCTGGATGATTGACTAATCTGGCCTTGTAACACTACCCAAAACGGCCTTGCTGTGCTGGTACTACGAACGGCTGAAAGCAAGGGGAAACTACAGCTGTAATTTTTCCCGAGGGCATGCAGCTTTACTGTATGATTAAATGATGATGGCGTCCTCTTGGGTAAAATATTCCGGAGGTAAAATAGTTTCCCATTCAGATCTCTTGACGGGGACTACTCAGGAGGACGTTGTTATCAGGAGCAAGAAAACTGGCTTTGTACGGATCGGAGCGTGGAATGTCAGATCCCTTAATCGGGCAGATAGGTTATGAAATTTAAAAAGGGAAATGGATGGGTTAAAGTTGGATATAGTGGGAATTAGTAAAGTTCGGTGGCAGGAGGAACAGAACTTCTGGTCAGGTGAATACAGGGTTATAAATACAAAATCAAATAGGGGTAATGCAGGAGTAGGTTTAATAATGAATAGGAAGATAGGAATGCGAGGAAGCTGCTACAAACAGCATAGTGAACGCATTATTGTGGCCAAGATAGATACGAAGCCCACGCCTGCCACAGTAGTACAAGTTTATATGCCGACTAGCTCTGCAGATGACGAAGATATTGATGAAGTGTATGATGAGATAAAAGAAATTATTCAGATACTGAAAGGAGGCGAAACTTTAATAGTCATGGCTGATTGGAATTCGATAGTAGGAGAAGGGAGAGAGGGAAACGTAGTAGGTAACTATGGACTGGGGGGAAGAAATGAAACAGGAAGCCGCGTGGTAGAATTTTGACAGAGCATAACTTAATCATAGCTAACACGTGGTTCAAGAATCATGAAAGAAGGTTGTATACATGGAAGAAGCCTGGAGATACTAGAAGGTATCTGGTAAGACAGAGATTCAGAAACCGGGTTTTAAATTGTAAGACATTTCCAGGGGCAGATGTGTACTCTGACCACAATCTATTGGTTATGAACTGTAGATTAAAACTGAAGAAACTGCAAAAAGGTGGGAATTTGAGGAGATGGGACCTGGATAAACTGAAGGAACCAGAGGTTGTATAGAACTTCAGGGAGAGCATTAGGGAACGATTGACAAGAATGGCGGAAACAATACACCAGAAGAAGAATGGGTAGCTTTGAGAGACGAAATAGTGAAGGTAGCAGAGGGTCAAGTATGTCAAAAGACGAGGGGTAGTAGAAATCCTTGGGTAACAGAAGAGATATTGAATTTAATTGATGAAAGGAGAAAATATAAAAATTGCAGTAAATGAAGCAGGCAAAAAGGAATACAAACGTCTCAAAAATGAGATCGACAGGAAGTGCAAAATGGCTATGCAGGGATGGCAAGAGGACAAATGTAAGGATGTAGAGGCACATGTCACTAGTGGTAAGATAGATATTGCCTTCAGGAAAATTAAAGGGACCTTTGGAGAAAAGAGAACCACTTGTATGAATATCAAGATGGAAACCCAGTTCTAAGCAAAGAAGGGAAAGCAAAAAGGTGGAAGGAGTAGATAGAGGGTCTATACAAGGGCGATGTTCTTGAGGACAATATTATAGAAGTGAAAGAGAATGTACATGAAGATGAAATAGGAGATATGATACTGCGTGAAGAGTTTGACAGAGCACTGAAAGACCTAACTCGAAACAAGGACCCGGGAGTAGACAACATTCCATTAGAACTACTGACAGCCTTGGGAGAGCCAGGCCTAACAAAACTCTACCATCTTGTGAGCAAGATGTATGAGATAGACGAAATACCCTCAGACTTCAAGAAGAATATAATAATTACAATCCCAAAGAAAGCAGGTGTTGACAGATGTGAAAATTACCGAACTATCAGTTTAATAAGCCACGGCTGCAAAATACTAACACGAATTCTTTACAGACGAATGGAAAAAGTGTTAGAAGCCGACCTCGGGGAAGATCAGTTTGGTATTCCGCAGAAATTTTGGAACACGTGAGGCAATACTGACCCTACGACTTATCTTAGAAAATAGATTAAGTATCTTAGAAAATAGATTAAGTATAGGCAAACCTACGTTTCTAGCATTTGTAGACTTAGAGAAAGCTTTTGACTATGTTGACTGGAATACTCTCTTTCAAATACTGAAGGTGGCAGGGGTAAAATACAGGGAGCGAAAGGCTATTTACAATTTGTACAGAAACCAGGTGGCAGTTATAAGAGTCGAGGGGCATGAAAGGGAAGCAGTGGTTGGGAAGGGAGTGAGATAAGGTTGTAGCCTATCCGCGATGTTATTCAATCTATATATTGAGCAAGCAGTAAAGGAAAGAAAGGAAAAATTTGGAGTAGGTATTAAAATCAAGCAGTAAAGGAAAGAAAGGAAGAATTTGGAGTAGGTATTAAAATCCATGGAGAAGAAATAAAAACTTTGAGGTTCGCCGATGACATTGTAATTCTGTGAGAGACAGCAAAGGACCTGGAAGAGCAGTTTAACGGAATGGACAGTGTCTTGAAAGGAGGATATAAGATGAACATCAACAAAAGCAAAACGAGGATAATGGAGTGTAGTCGAATTAAATCGGGTGATGCTGAGGGTATTAGATTAGGAAATGAGACGCTTAAAGTAGTAAATGAGTTTTGCTATTTGGGGAGTAAAATAACTGATGATGGTCGAAATAGAGAGGATATAGTATGGAGACTGGCAAAGGCAAGGAAAGCGTATGTGAAGAAGAGAAATTTGTTAACATCGAGTATAGATTTAAGTGTCAGGAAGTCGTTTCTGAAAGTATTTGTATGGAGTGTAGCTATGTATGGAAGTGAAACATGGACGATAAATAGTTTGGACAAGAAGAGAATAGAAGCTTTCGAAATGTGGTGCTACAGAATAATGCTGAAGATTAGATGGGTAGATCACATAACTAATGAGGAGGTTTTGAATAGAATTGGAGAGGCACAACTTGACTAGAAGAAGGGATCGGTTGGTGGGGCATATTCTGAGGCATCAAGGGATCACCAATTTAGTATTGGAGGGGAGCGTGGAGGCTAAAAATCGTAGAGGGAGACCAAGAGATGAATACACTAAACAGATTCAGAAGGATGTAGGTTGCAGTTGGTACTGGGAGATGAAAAACCTTGCACAGGATCGAGTAGCATGGAGAGCTGCATCAAACCAGTCTCTGGAATGAAGACCACAATAACAGTGACACCATTGCGTTAGATCGCTGGCTCACAAGTGATTATGTTTCCGTCGATTGTGTGCTTGCCGGTGACGTGGGACGGGCGAGTCCATTTGCTCGGAAGTGAGGTATGTATGTCAACAACGTGTGCTATCAGCGACAATAGTAGATTGCATTGCGTAGTATCTCCACAGCAGTGTTGCCACTATTTGAGTTCCAGCCTACATATTTAAACCGTCGCCGCTAACCGGAGGGTCTCACTCACTCAGTCATGCAGTCTGGCAACTGTCAGTTTACTCGCAGAGTAGGTGTTGTTCGTCCCAGGCTACTGCAGTACATAGCGACCAGACTAGTGACTATAGCGGGGCTGGCTTGCCTCAGCGAGAATTGTGCTCTACACCGGTCTGCAAGAGGACTATTACTGATGAGCTTGTACCACAACACGTGGACTCTGTTCAAATTAAGTGTCTCGCGGTCTCAGGCGCCTTGTCACGATCCACGCGGCTCCCCCGTCGGGGGTTCGAGCCTCCCTCGGCCATGGGTGTGTGTGTTGTCCATAGTGTAAGTTAGTTTAAGTTAGGTTGAGTAGTGGGTAAGCTTAGGGACCTCAGCAGTTTGGTCCCGTAAGACCTTACCACAAATTTCCAAATTTTCAAATTAAGTAGAGTTTCCAGTTCATGTAAATAAAGAACCGTATTTATCCACATGTGATTTTGTGTTACAGAAAGAGGATACCAGCCACCCATAAGAACGTCATCTCCCTTCCTTCCTGGCGGTACAAGACTCCACAGTCTTGTACCTGCATTCAATTTGCACATGGAAGCACATGTAGGCCCCACCAGCTTAATTAAATTCTCGCTTCCCGATTTTTGCTTCTCGTGGTTTGTATCTTCATAGTAACAGTGCCGGTTAATGGATTACGTTTCTCAAACACCCTATTAATGGTATATTTTATGTTTTTTCTATTACACTTTAGTCATATTTATTACGTTAACTACGGTTATTTTTGCCATAATGCCTCATTCCCAGCACTATTCGCCCGAATGCTCTGCCGGTTATTGTTTATTGACGGCTTCTCCCTCTTCATGGGGTTGGTTTCTGTGACTACGAACACTGAGGACGTCTACGTCTGCTTATCTGTGTGACACTACTGTAATTTTATTTAGCTTTACTTAATTGTCTGCCCTTAATTAATTTTTAGAATGTATAGGTTACAACGATGCTTCCCTTTCTATGCAGAACTACCTGAGGATGCTGCTTTAACTCAGTGACACTGGTCGTGCATAAACATCAGTTAACAGCTGTTTGTGATTTTATCCGTGTTCATTTTTCCATTTATTTAGTTTACCACAAACACTTCACCACATTTTTATTCTTTCTTTTTGGTCCCCCCGATGTCCATCAAGCCGCTGTCTTCCACTGCAACCATTGAACACTAATCGTTTTCACAGAAAGCACAGATTTTCCAGTACGAAATGTACAGTATGCAGAGTATATGTGTAGATTTACACGTAAAAATAGAAAATCAAATAATTTTTGGTCCACGCGTGTTGTATGTTTTCTGTTTCTACACTAATCTATCAGACGCAGCGGAACATACTGTTTTGCAAAATAACAGCATCGTGGCGCCTGCCCCCTGCTACTAGCTTACTTGTACCTCAAAATTACTTTTGCATTCGAAACGGATGCAAGTGCATGCAGAGACTGAACCAAGTTCCGTACGTTTAAGTAAAAATAAGTAAGTTGCAGGAATAGCGTCAGGATGTTATTAACCGCTTAATATTTTCTTATTGCACTGCGCAGATCATACGAGAAACATTAATTTTCAATATGTGCATGATAAACTTCCGACCAAAAGCGAAGTACTTTTTTTCCGAAATGGCTGAAATGAATTATCTGTTAGACATATTGGCGAAACAGGCACTGAGAGAGTATAGTTTTCACAAAAGCCACACCACGTCGCAACGTACTGAGTCCTTAAATTTCTTGCCCTTGTCAACAAAAAGCATTTAAGCCGTACTACAAGCGTTTACTGTACAATCGATCTCAGCAGTTAAGTTTTTTTCATCCACGTACGCCTGGCATTTACACTGCCGTCTTATGCATACTTAGCTTTCGTTATCAGTTATTTTGTATGTGATTCAATGTTTTGGGATTTGGTATCTGTTCTTATAATAAACGTCTACGTTGTTTGAGAGCAAACAGTTAGAAAGAACCCGGGCCAAGTTATTGCGTAATTGGTAGTTGATGACTAGAAAACTACTTTGAAAAGTGAGCAGAAAAAAAAATGTTTAATAGCTTAGGTGAGTTGCTCCGAGGTTTTCGTGGTGAATTATACATTTTACGCTTGAAGATACGTATATTGAAGGAGCACGGAAGCATCAGATGCACAGATGGAATAAAGATACATACAGGCAGAGGTTTGTTTACACGTAACAAAAAATTTCTCCCCGGCCGGGAATCGAACCCGGGTCTCCCGCGTGACACGCGGGGATACTAACCACTATACTACCGAGGACTTCAAACAATTTTTGTGATGCTCACAGTGTTAGGAGTAAAGAATACAGAGCATGAGGCACTGTGGGTCGTTATTGCATTATTTGGGGCCATTGTGAAAATATGGTGGCGTTGCTCTAAAGTAATATATGTAATATCGCATTATATACAAAATTTTCACATTGTGTTTTCATCACTAGAGCTCATATACTGATGCTGATGCTGGGCGCGAGAGACATGAGGGAAGGGTGGGGGGACTTTTTTTGCGACAGAAGCAAGAGTACAGAGAATCACAGAAATAAATTACAGAATATACAATGTAAGTTATCAGGTAAAAATGACTGACTGTAAGGGCATGGAAGATTGCATCATGGAAGATTACAGAGTGGACGACCTCAAGAGTATTTGGAGTTGCTAGAAATACGAGCGGCTTTCAATAAGTAATGCAACACTTTTTTTCTGCAAGCAGGTTGGTTTTATTCAAGATTACAATACACCATATTACTCCCCACTCTTTTGGATACAAAATACTTGTGTGAGGCCTTGCGATGTCATTGGGAAGGAGAAGTTCGTTTGCAATTTTGTGGCGACGAACACGCTGAAGTCGCTTCTTCAGTTTCCTGAGGGCAGCGCAGTACACTTCAGAGTTGATGTTTGCACCATGAAGGAACGCATCTAGCAGAATAAACCCAGTGGCACCCACGTTCGAGTACCGCAACTGCTCGACGAGTGTGTCAGCTCTGGCAACAGAGACGTCCAGCTGTGGAGCGAGGTGTCTGACCGTGGTCAGTCGGCCACCTCCAGTGAGAGTGTCCGCACGTTCCAACACTGCAGGAGTCACACCTGTGTGCGGCCGGACACCACGCGGGTGATCGGACAGGTCTGCGCGACATTCTTGCGATGCTGACGGACGCCGCGCCCAACGACTAGCAATGCTTTTGATCACTGCCGGGTCTCCATAGACATTGTGCAAGCGCCTGTGAATATCTGAGAGCTCTGGTCTTCAGCCAAAATAAACTCAGTGGCAGCTCTCTTGCTGAAACGCACCTGCGTTGCAGACTCCATTTTGAGGGCTACGTATAGCGCTGCCACCTATCGGAGCTTCATGAAACTGTAGGGAATGAAGCGCGAATATTCCACGATGTCGCACAACTAGTTCTGCATCTTTTAAACCGAAACTGGGCGAGGAAAAAAATGCTGCAGTACGTACTGAACGCCCACGGTTTATCTTTGTCAGTTCAGGACGCGGCACAGAGCTGGTAGCAGAGCAAGTGATCAGTAGTTTGCGTTGGCCCGCCGTCGTAGTTTGTAGTAAATTCTCACTCGTGGAGATTAATCCGTATCTACCGACTCCAAAGCGTGGGCGATTGGTAGAACATGTTGGCAGTCCACTTCTGTTGGTGGTCAGGAGAGAGATTTTCGTATGGTACAGACCAGTGAGGATCGTGTACTCCATGTGCCTAGCTATGGATGGACTCTTTTTGCAGGATGCTGTTGGTTTTGTAACGTCCCCTTAGAAAAATTAATGAATTACAGTGCTGGTAAAACCCTAAGTTGTTTGATTTTCAAACAGCTGATCAAAACTGAACGTACTCAGACAGTCACTAAAGTGACACACAATATTTTTAGCGCAACGCAATCTGACTTTCAGTAATCCCTACAAAAGAATGGCCCTGACTAACATTAACCTATACCTTTCATGAATCACTTACCTCACAAAAACCTTCGTTACTCGAACTACTGCAATACAGCGAGCGTCACTATTGCCAGTTGCATAAAAGATTCTAACCACTGAAGGCACTAACTACTGATAGACATAGTTAGCAAATAAAATATTTTGATAGAGAACAAACACTGTATTTACCTTAATAGTGTTCAAAAGTCATAATATATATATATCAGTTCATGACATCCAGTCTTACAAAGTTACTGTCTCTGTCCAGATCATCCGCTCTCAAAACTCCGCCATCTGACTCCCCACATCCGCCACTGCTAGCGACTCACCTCCAACTGCGCAAAGCTAGGTGCTGTTAACATCCAACTGCCCAACACTACAATAGCAAACAACAATGTAAACCAGCCACAGACTGCACACAGCACAGCCAGTGATTTTCATACAGAGCGCTACGTGGCGTTACCAGTAAAAAAACCTAAACAGCCTACTTATAGTTTTCATGAAGCTTTTTCGGGGCGTCAGTCTCTGGACGGTTAGTACACAATAACGTGATGGCTGGCTCGGCTTGATGACGAAGTTTTTTCTTTCCACGCTGCTAGCAGCCTCATGACATATGTATGGGGGAGGGACACTTGCTAAGTGACGTCCAGTAATAAATGAATGTGTTTCATTTGGAGCCTTGAAGTATTTGGTGTGACCATATCTGTACTAGAGAAGCCACGTGTGTATTTCCACAGAGTAGCAGACTGATAAGACCGTTGTTGTTAAAGTACGTGACTGAGAGTCCCGTGCACTGCTTGTCATCTTCCTAAGGATGTCATTTCTGGCTTCCAATTCCACGCTTGTTATTTCTGGCTTCCACTTTCAGGCCTGTGTTACGGCAGTGCTGCTCGTAAGCCTACAAGCGATCAAATGTGACGCCTAACCGTTATTCACATGCACTATTCTGACATCTCAATAATTTCACTAGCAAACAACGTGTAGATTTCCGACATGATTTTTACCTTCTTGTGTCATCATTTTATTTTTAAACAAACACCATGTATCGGAATTTTTTGATCGTTTTTGGTTATTTTTCGGACAGCACTGTAAATTATCCCATCTCCCTAGTTGGAACCTCCATTATTGCGTACATCGAAAGTTCTTTGCAGTGAGTGTCAGTACTTGCGACTGCAGAGACGTTCAAAGTCTTATGGCAAATGTTCTGTCGATTTATTTATCTAAAATAAATTAGAAAGCACTGTTATTACACAATACAAGAAGATCCACGTCACTACCGACGGGATACTTTGCCTCCCAAAACAAACGAAGGAAACGATGTTGGGTGCTTTTTAAAAATTTACACGGCAGTGAGTACACTCTGTGCTGATGCGTAATAATTATCCTCACGAGAAAGCGTACAAGGAATACCGAGTGCTGCTTTTTTATCTACGAGTATTACAGTAGAGACAGAAAGCGTGCGTCGTTGTCAGCCATGACAAAGGTATCATCCCACAGCCTCATACAAAACTAAAGCGCATTGAGAATTTGGCGAAGATAATAGGTAAAGAGGAGGAGGAGGAGATTAGTGTTTAACGTCCCGTCGACAACGAGGACATTAGAGACGGAGCGCAAGCTCGGGTGAGGGAAGGATGGGGAAGGAAATCGGCCGTGCCCTTTCAAAGGAACCATCCCGGCATTTGCCTGAAGCGATTTAGGGAAATCACGGAAAACCTAAATCAGGATGGCCGGAGACGGGATTGAACCGTCGTCCTCCCGAATGCGAGTCCAGTGTGCTAACCACTGCGCCACCTCGCTAGGTAATAGGTAAAGACTTAGATATTTTACAGTGTTCAAAAAGTTGCCGAAGCTGATTTAGCGAAGTTGAAACATGATGTAAGAACAAAGCAATTACAGACATTGGCTGCGAGTGGGCATTGGTTGAAATCATTGTGCTGGACTGGGATTCGAACCCAGGTTTCCAGCTTACTAGGCAGTTGGTCTGACCACTGAGCCATCTGGACACAATGGTCATTGCAACTGCACGAACTACCCTAGCACGCCTCCTGTCAGACCCAAATTCTCAACTTATCTACACACTTGTAATGTAGTGTCCCTTGTCCATTACCCTTATTACTCGTGGCATCTCTTATGAGATATGAAGAGAACAAATGAATTTTCAGATATTTCCATTGTTGTCCCCAACAATCACCACTCAGTACACGCTGTCAATCGAAACAGTCTAATCAACCGTAATTAAATATTATGTGCAACAGTTCAAGAAGGCATAAATGTCAAATACGTTACTCAAAATCCTTATGGTGTAGACTAATAAGTATAAGTGTTTGAACAGGGACCTGCAGAGATTTCCGTTGTTGCAGCCTGTGAAGTTGTGGTGCCTTAAGTGGAGTGCAGCAGTCTCAGAACACAGAAAGAGCCTTGAACCGCTTGGAGGGCGCTGCCAAAACAGTCTCTGTAAGGTAAGTGGATCAATTTACTTTAATCAGCGGGTATTTGGACGTCTCAGGGTAGCTACAGTAGTGGAAGTCAGTATAAAGACATGGGTATATGTAGGAAAATAAACATTACCGCTTGAAATAGTGCACAATGTAGATGCGGTAGTAGAGACCCAGTATACCGGAAAATGCTGTCCAGTGGTACCACATTTGAAGTCAGCAGTACAGTATCTACATCTACATATACACTCCGCTAGCCACCAAGCGGTGGGTGGCGGAGGGCACAATTCGCGAGAAAGTCATATTTCCCCTCCTCTGTTGCACTAGCCGATCGCGCGAGGGAAAAACGACTGCCTGAACGCCCCAGTACGAGCTCTAATTTCCCTTATCTTTGAATGGTGATCATTGCGCGATTTTAAAGTTGGTGGTAATAATATATACTCTACAGCCTCGGCGAAGATCCGATTTCGAAATTTAGTGAGCAGCCCCTTCCGTCTAGCGCTCCGTCTATCTGCAAGTGCGTCCCACTTCAAACTTTCTATGAGATTTGTAACGCTCTAGCGATGGCTAAATGTACCAGTCACAAATGTTGCCGTTCTTCTTTGGACCTTCTCAATCTCTTGAATTAGACCCAACTGGTAAGGGTCCCATACAGACGAAGAATACTCTAAGACTGGACGAACTAGCCGGCCGAAGTGGCCGTGCGGTTAAAGGCGCTGCAGTCTGGAACCGCAAGACCGCTACGGTCGCAGGTTCGAATCCTGCCTCGGGCATGGATGTTTGTGGTGTCCTTAGGTTAGTTAGGTTTAACTAGTTCTAAGTTCTAGGGGACTAATGACCTCAGCAGTTGAGTCCCATAGTGCTCAGAGCCATTTGAACCATTTGAACTGGACGAACTGACGTGTTGTAAACAATTTCCTTTGTTGAAGGACTGCATCGCTTCAGGATTCTACCAATAAACCGCAATCTAGAGTTCGCCTTCCCGTTACTTGTGTAATCTGATCATTCCATTTGAGATCACTTCGAATAGTCATACCCAAATACTTGACGGATGTTACCGCTTCCAGAGACTGGGCATTTATTTAGTACTCGTACATTAATGAGGATTTTCGCCTTGTTATACGCAGTACGTTACACTTACTAATATTGAGAGGTAACTGCCAGTCATTACACCACGCATTTATTTTCTGCAAATCCTCTTTGATTTGTTCACAACTTTCGTGTGATACTACTTTCCTGTAGACGACAGCATCATCGGTAAGCTGTCTAATGCCACTGTCAATACCATCAACCATATCGTTTATGTCAATCGTAAAAAGCAGCGGATCTATTACGCTGACATGGGGCACACCTGAAGTTACGCTTGTTTCTGTTGAAGTATCCCCATTCAGGACGACACACTGCTCTCTGTCTGTTAGAAAACTTTCTATCCAATCGTATATGTCATCGGATTGCACTTTTTCGAGCAAGCGACAGTGCAGAACTGAGTCGAACGCCTTTCGAAAGTCGAACCGGTATCTAGAGCCTGTTGTATATCATGCACAAAGAGGGCCAGCTGTGTCTCACATGACCGCTGTTTCCTAAAACCGTGCTGGTTTCTGCAGATGAGCTTCTCAGAGTCTAGAAAGGTCATTATGTCTGAACACAAAATACGTCCCATGATTCTACAACAAATCGATGTCAGTGAAATTGGCCGGTAATTATGTGCATCCGATTTTCTACCCTTTTTATAGGGCCTTCTTCCAGTCCCGTGGAATATAACAAGACATCAACAGTTCAGGCGGGAGAAGGTGGCACATGTTATAAAGACAGTCAGCTCTGTCCAGTGTTAGTGTGTGCGTACATGCAATAGTACAGATCCGGTAAACCTGCAAATTCTGTCGAATGGTACTGCATTTGAAATCAGTAGTACAGTATATAACAAGACATCAACAATTCAGGCGGGAGAAGGGGTACTTGGTATAAAGACAGTGGGTTCTGCGCGGTGTTAACTGTGTACGAACGTGCTGTTACTGCAGATGGCAAACGGAACCCATTAGTGATAAAGTAAACCACGATTGTGACAGCGCCACGAGGCAAACAGTTATCACGTGATGAAAAAGCAAAAATCGGTGCGTACAAGGAAATGGGACTCACTAACTGTCAAGAAGTTGAACCGTTCAAGTTCAGTGATGGATAATTTCACTGGACTGGGCGCACGATATGGACAGAACAATGCGCAATGTAGAAGATTATCTGAGGCATCGAAACGGTTATTTTTGCGCAGAGCAAGGGCCGCAAATTGTTATTCTTCTCAACTTGTTGCTGATTTACAGGTGCCAGTAACTTCCAGACGTGTACGACAAATTTTGTTAAATGTTAAAACATCTTGCTTTTGAGAGACGACTGCAGAACCTTGTTCTAACACCCAAATATAAACAGGCTAGACTGGAGTTTGTTGAGAAACGTATGTCATTCACTTTAAAATGGGATAAAGCAATCTTCAGTGATACGAAGAAGTTTAATTTAAATGGTCCGGATGGATTTCAATATTGTTAATCTGAGAACATAACAGCAGGTAAGAATGAGTAGAAATTTTTGTGGTGGAAGTGTTATGATTTGGGCAGCCTTCTGCACTTAGGTGGCAGTAAATCATGCATTGCTTGGCTGAACACTAAAGGGAAGTGTAGCATGTACATTGGGGTGCTAGAGACTGTATGAGGACCTAGTTTCCAAAGTACAGGTTGTTTCGAAATTAATATACAGGTTTTAAGGCTTTGTAGCATTTATTACATTCAGCTTGCAATTATAAATAACACACCAAAAGCAACTAAAACAGTTTTGTGTGTACACCTGCGCGCCAAGGGAAAAGCGCGGAACGACAAAGATTGACTGAAGAACGTGTTGAGATAGTGAGAGTCTTTCACGTTTAGCCCCAAGAAATCAGTTCGGAAGGCTAATAATCAATTAGTAGTTCCAGTGACGTCTGTGCAGAGACTTTTAAGGAAACAAAATTACGTCCTTATCGTTTGCAGCTGTTAAGAGCTCTAAAGCCTAGAGACTATGATCTACGTGCCAACATTGCAAACGAAATGTTGCTGCATGACGATGAAAATTTTCAGCATGTCGTCCTCAGTGATGAATCGACATTTCACCTAAGTGAAAATGCGAACACAAATAATGTGCGCATCTACAGATCAGCAAATACCCACGAGATGGTATAGTTGCAACGAGCCTCCCCTAAATTGAATGTTTTTTGGTGCCATATCCAGGCAGAGAGTTTGTGGGCCTTTCTTTTTCGGTGAAGCAACTCTTAACTGGTGTTTCTTATCTTTACACGGCAGAACCATGGCTCTCTCCTCAGTTGGAAGAAGCTTCAGTAGAACTTTACTCGGCAGCTAAATGGTGCGCCGTCTCACTGGCATAACTCAGTACGCGATTGGTTAAACGACGTTGTACCCGACCGCTTGATTGGCCCCAAGTGGCCGGATGACAGAACTTGTTTTGCATGACCACCATTTTCACATACGATCTTACGCCATGCGACTTTTCCCTTTGGGACTTAATGAAGAACCATGTGTATAAGTGTATATGTGTCCGCTACTAGCTGATCCACGCGACCTTAGAAACAGCATTGTTGTAACAATTTCTGCAGGCACACTGATCAAGGTATGGAGAGAACTCGCCTGTCGACTCGATGAGCGACAGATGGTGGTCACGTTGAACACTTGCTAGGAAAACTGTCTGAGGTGCTCTTTCATTTTGTGTATTTTTTATAATTTTAAGTTGAATGTAGCAAATGCTATAGAGTTTTAAAACCCGTATATTCATTTTGAAACACCATGTAAAATGTTTCAAGATAATGCATGCGATGCAAATGAAACTTGACATTTGAGAGGGTGAATACGTCGTTCTGCGGCGGCAACGTTTCGACAAGTTTCCTACTTGTCATCTTAAGGCGAAGTGTTGGGGTTGTTTATGTGATGTCATTCGATATTAAGCTCAGTTGGTAGAGCACTAGACTGCAAAATGCAAAGGGCCCGAATTCGAGTCTCGGTCCGGCACACAGTTTTAATCTGCCAGGAAGTTTCATATCAGCGCACACTCCGCTGCAGAGTGAAAATCTCATTCTGGCCTCATTCGATATTATTGCAGTGAGATTAGAAAATTTTGTCACATTTATGAAGAACTCGGCAGTATGAGCCCACTTATAACTATAACGTCGCACCCCTCCGGTCTGGATGCATGCGCTACTTCGTTTGGGAAGGTTACCATAAAGCCATTTCATTCTCTCCCGACGCAAGCTAGCGCACGGTTGTTTTAACATGTCCTCTGTATTCTGGACACTGCAACTGGGACGGAGTTTTCGTCTAAGCTGGGCCCACGCGTATTCCGTCGTGGAGAGATGTGAGGAGTACCTGAACATCGCGCAGACACATAACAGACACACGTCCCGTGTGTAGTGAAGCATTGTTCTGTTGAAAAATAGCACAAGACGCTATCGTATGAGAAATAACATTCGAGGACGCGGGATGTCCGTGGCGTTCCGTTGCGCCGTGAGAGTCCCTTCAGACACTACTGGCGATGAGCTGGAGTCACGCCCGATATCTCACCACGTCCTAAACAGTAGGCGTAAGGCTACTGCGCCTCTCCAAAACATTAAAAGAATGAGACCTCTCCCCAAGTCACCACTGTACTCTTCGGTCATACAGGCTGGTCGAGAACCGCGACTCATCACTGAACGCAATGCGATACCCTTCATCAGCAGTCCATGGCTCAAAAGTGGCATCACCACTCGAAAAGTAGCCGATTGTTCTGTGGTGTTAACGGCAGCCTACGCACCGGCCGGTAATTCCGTAGTCCGGCTGCTGTTAATCTGCGGCCAGTGAATGTTGCAGGGAGTCCATTACTCGCTCTGGGTTGGCAGCTGCGGATCTGAAGGGGCTACGATGTGCTCGGTGCACAGTACTGCGATCCTCCCTTGTGGTCCTCTGACGTGGTCGACCGGATCCTTCACGACGTGTATGTCCGCTCTCACGTTTCCACGCAGTCCAGTGTCGGATCGCTGTCACGTCCAAAAGCCTCACAAATCTGTTTATTGCACGATTCGACCAGCCGGCCAAATGTATACCCACAATGAGGCCCCTTTCAAATCCTTTCAGGTGCTGATAATGCGGTTTGACACGAGTACGCGTACGCCGCATCTTCGTGTCCCTCATAGTTATCACTCAACATCTGACTTTGTTCACGCCTCGTACACTATGTGATTATAAGCATCCGGACACCTGGCTGAATTGCTGGAATTCAATATGGCGTTGGCCCACCCTTTGCCTTGATGACCGCTTCCACTCTTGCAGGCAAACGCTCAATCAGGTGCTAGAAGGTTTCTTGGGGAATGGCAGCCCATTCTCCACGGAGTGCTGCACTGAGGAGAGGTATTGATGTCGGTCGGTGATGCCTGGCACGAAATCGGCTTTCCAAAACATCCCAAAAGTGTTCTATACGATTCGTGTCACGACTTTGTGCAGGCTAGGCCATTACAGGCATCTTATTGTCGTGTAACCACTCCGCCACAGGCAGTGAATTATGAACAGGTGCTCGATCGTGATGAAAGGTGCAATCTTCATCCCCCGAATTGCTCTTCAACAGTGGGAAGCAAGAAGCTGCTTAAAACATCAATGTAGGCCTGTGCTGTGATAGTGCCACGCAAAACAACAAGGGGTGCAAGTCGTCTCCATGCAAAACCCGACCACACCATAACACCACCGCCTCCGAAATTTACTGTTGGCAGTACACACGCTGGCATTCGCCATACCCACACCCTGCCGTCGGATCACCACAGTGGTTCGTCACTCCACACAACGTTTTTTCAGTGTTCAATTGCTCAGCGTTTACGCTCCTTACACCAACCGAGGCGTCGTCTTACATTTACCGGCGGGATGTGTGGCTTATGAGCAGCCGTTCGACCATGAAATCCAAGTTTTCTGACCTCCCGCCTAACTGTCATAGCACTTGCAGTGGATCCTGATCCAGTTTGGAATTCCTGTGTGATGGGCCGGAATAGATGTCTGCCTATTACACATTACGACCCTCTTCAACTGTCGGCGGTCTCCGTCAGTCAACAGACGAGGTCGGCCTGTACGCTTATGTTCAGTACGTGCCCTCTCACGTTTTCACTTTACTATCACATCGGAAATAGTGGACCTAGGGATGTGTAGGAGTGTGGAAATGGCGCGTACAGTCGTATGACACAAGTGACACCCAATCACCCCATTCTGCTCCCTCACGATGTCTAATGACTACTGAGGTCGCTGATATGGAGTACTTGGCAGCGAGCGACAGTACCATGCACCTATTATGAGAAAATATGTATTTGGGGGTGTCCGGATACTATTGATCACAAAGTGTATATAGCCTACCGCACCTGGCAACAACACTAAACACGAATAACACTAAGGCACTCTGTTGACTGCCCTACTAGTCACAGGAAATCGCAGCTCTAATGATTGATATTCCCGCCGATTGTGTGCACGTGTAAAAGTTCTGTTGACATCAGACCATGTCTTCTGGGTGCTTCAGTTGTTTTTTCAGTTACTATATTGTATTTGTTCTTACTACAGTGAAGTTTATGTGACGTTTGCCACTGTCCAGGGATGTTACAAAACTCACACCTTTCGCACTCAGTCGCTTTTCTTTAGTTTCCAATATTAACTTGACATGTACCTTACGGCAATCTTCAGTTGCCCATATGTTGTTAGTGCGTTAGTTTCTGTTCTAAACACTTCTCACAAATACGATTATTCTGCTGGTTCTAGTGACCTATTATTTTAGCCGTTACGAATTGGTACTTTTAAGTCACGTCTTTAATGTATATAGAGTTAAGGCTCGGGGTTTGACCTGTTTGTATTCATTAGTCTTCGGAGATGAGAAAGAGTGAATAAATTGTTCCTTCCCTGAAATACGGGGTTTATTACGTGGACTAAATAGAGGGAAATTTGAGATGAAACGGCTTTTGTCCAACTAAGTGGTTACACTGACATATTTCTTTCTAAACTTCATATCAAACTCTAATGATGTTTCTTCAATTCAGCTGTGGTTTTGATGTATTCTGTATAGACACAAACAGCGGATCTGTTAAGCACTATTCATTGGCACTGAAGTCTTAAACAAGTTCCTGGAGATTTTATACTTATCGTCTGTCTGTAGCCTGAGTTCCAGTCTGCAATCGCGAATTCAGTGTCAGCTTATTTTTCTTCCAGTCTTCCATTGATGCCAACGTTGGGACAAAGAGACTTCCCTTCAGTTTATCAAACTGTCAGTTGAATGATGGCTTTGGAATCATTTCTTTTATAAGGCGATTCGTGTGCAACTCTAACGGTGTCACGCACTATTCATGAGTGCTGGTGCCTCTACTATCTGGGATTAGTTTAATTTTTGTGGTTAGAGTACCCTCAGTTAATGACGACAGTATCGACTGTCATATAATGAGACCATATGTATGCAAACTGACATCGAAAAACTTCCCAACTCGGTCGACACCCAAATTTGACTTTACTCACTCTGGGGGGAACACTCCTTTCTGGAGTCGGATGCTTGCGTGAGGCGCTCACATCACTTCCTCTTGTCTATAGATTCCGGTTCCATTCCGCTTATCGAGTCAATAAAGCTAGCGTGACTTCCTTACTGCTTGGAAAGTAAAGGAACGTTTCCATTCTTCTGTCTTTTTATTGTCATTACATAGTAGTGCTAATTAGGTACACACCTTTGTAAACACTGATTGTGAAGCGACGCTTTTGTCCTAATTGTGCGACATATAGATTACGTACTCCTGCAATGCAGACAATATTTCTCCATTCAGTCTTATGTTAGATAAAATGCAGCAATGTCCATCATTGTCGCTCACAAGAGAATGATACGTTAAACTGTTGTCTGGTCAAGTGCGTCTGTTTGTTCGTCTGTAACACGCGACTAACAATGCTCCGAGGTATCGCTCCCAAAGTATGTCATGGTGCTATGAGAAAAAAGTTCACACACATAGCCGGCCGAAGTGGCCGTGCGGTTAAAGGCGCTGCAGTCTGGAACCGCAAGACCGCTACGGTCGCAGGTTCGAATCCTGCCTCGGGCATGGATGTTTGTGATGTCCTTAGGTTAGTTAGGTTTAACTAGTTCTAAGTTCTAGGGGACTAATGACCTCAGCAGTTGAGTCCCATAGTGCTCAGAGCCATTTGAACCATTTTTTTTCACACACATATCGTTTTACGTCAGAGTGCACGCGCTCGGTACTCCAGCAGTAGCTACGATTAGTGTGTATGTATGTGTGTGTGTGTGTGTGTGTGTGTGTGTGTGTGTCTAATGCACGACTAGAAGTTGGTCATTGTGGGGACGAGCCATCATTGTTTAGGGACAGTCGGAGCAACGTATGTAGGCAGATGAATTAAGCTCGTAATAACATCAAGAGCTTGATCTGAATCTTCTACAAGTAACCATTATGTTCTCATTACGAATGGAGCTAATGGAACTTTGTCGCAGGCGCTCCCGCCGTCACCTCATGAGCATCGACAGAGGAATACTCCACCATCCTGTATCAGCTGTAGGAAGACTGACCTTCGTGAGTGAAAAATGGGATCCAGATCCAGCAGATACTGTGCACCTACTTGAGAAGCAACTTAGGAATTGGAAGCAGTATTTTCGTAACAGCAGTTCGCCGCTACATAAGGCAATAGGAGCTGCAGACATAACTCGTACACCATTTGACACTAGGACCGCCGAGTGGTCGATTTGACCACTTTTTATGTTTTAACATGTTATTATTGGGTCAATTTCTAATCTATGCTGTTGTGAGTTAATGACTTTTCCTAAATGTTTATGTAGATCATATAAATATTCCAATATTTATTTTATATTCATTAGTTTTCTTTGAATGGCCACTTATACTTAAAACCGCCGAGTGGTCACTTTGACCACATTACATGTATATTTGAAAACTGATTATTTAAAGATTGTTGTGCGTCACTCCCCGGATTTATTCTTAGCACTCGTCAACAATGTACTAAATATGTTGGTTACTGAAGTTTATCCGCATTGTTTGAATTTAAAAGCTCAACAATGCAATATTTCATTTATTGTTTGCTATTGGGTTTCGCATAAACAAGACTGATTATTTGAGTACTGGTCTCAGAGCAGCAGACATGGCTCATATGTCACAGCGATACAAACCATGGGCACAGCCACTTTCGGATGAAGAAAGTCACCCTTTTGTATGAATCGGATGCTGAAAATGATCCCTGAAGTTGAGGACCTTGTGGAAGATTCTACAGATGAAGATTACCAACCTGTCGCTAATGTGGAGAGTGACAGCTCCGAGACTGAAGATGAAGGTAATTTACATTCACTTATATTATTATTATTATTATTATTACTATATGAATAATGATCACTGTTGTAGTAGAGCTGACACTTCTACTACTACTTCTGTTACTGCTATTTCATTGTGTGGGATGTTATCTTTGTAATGAGTTGTAGCTTTCTAATTGTCTCTTTCCTCACGCAGTTGCTGAACCAGGACCAAGCAGTAATATAAACAATGCTAGAGAAGGACCTACCCTGGGTTAAAAAGGAACTGCATCTCCTGTAAGTGGACCAATACAGAATGGACATAGAAGAGGAGAACGAAGTGAGGGTTCACTTCCAGAACCTGGCTAAAACTCCTGGGGAAGGACGGGATCACGGAGTGGACCATAGCAGACTTCGGTGTTACTATTCCAGGTAGGATAGGTCAACTGAATATATTGAAAGAAACACGGAGACCTACTCCACACGCAAAGCGGCACGTCTCAAATGATAATATTTCGAGTGCCTGGCGCCTTTTAGTTGATCAGTCAATGATCAGACACATAAAGAAATCCACAGAAGCAGAGGCACAACGGCTTCTTGGAAATGATTCCTGGAGTTTGGATTTAGATGAATTAGATGCATTTGTTGCTTTATTATATGTTCGTGGTGCACTAGATGCCAGATGTATTGAAGTAGATGAGTTGTGGTCGAAAAAGTGGGGAGCCCCATTTTTCGCTGACACTATGAGCAGAAACAGGTTTCGACAAATTTTGAAATATCTGCGTTTTGATGAAAAAATACATGATCGGAAGTTTGAAAAGTGACAAATTTGCACTTATATCAACTACTTGGAACCATTTTATAGAAAACTGTCAGTTTAATTACATACCTGGATCAAATGTCACTGTGGATGAACAACTTTTCCCCAGCAGAACCAGGTGTCCATATTTGCAATATATGCCGAATGAGCCTGATAAATTCGGAATCAAATTCTGGCTTCTAGCGGATGTAGAAACAAAATATCTTTTTAATGGGTTCCCTTATGTAGGAAAAAACGAACAGAGGGCACCTAATGGGGAACTTCCAGAACATGTCGTAATGAAGTTGGTTGCTCCAAATCGCAATAAGGGGCGAAATGTGACTCCTGATAATTTTTTCACTACGGTCACACTTGGGGAGAGACTGGAAAAAGAGAAAAGTAGTCTTGTCGGCACTATCAACCGTGCAAGAGAAGAAATTCCGAACACTACAAAAAAATGAAAACTCCTCTTTATACGTCTGTTCTCTTGACTGTTCTCTGACTGTTTACCAAGGGAAAAAGAACAAAAATGTTCTTCTGTGTAGCACCATGCACACAGATATTGAAATACAAAATAATTCGAAACACCTTCCCGAAACAGTGAGCTTATACAATAGCACAAAATTTGGTGTAGATGTCTTGGACTAGATGACGAGGAAATATTCTGTCCGCTCTGGTACTCGTCGATGGCCTGTACACGTATTTCACAATATCCTTGATTCAGCAGCCATCAACGCATGGATCATTTTCAAGCTAGTGACAGGGATCAAAATAAGTAGGAGGAATTTCATCCTAAATCCAGCAGAAGAATTACATAGAGCCTATATGGAAACGAGAAATCAAGAAAGGATGCCAAGGGATGGAAAAGAAAAGGACGATGGTGATGAAGAAAGAGAAGAAGCGGAAATTCCTGCGAAAGTAAGAAAACTATGCCAAACGAGGAAATGCGGAAACAAGACAAATGAAGTGTGCACTAAATGTAAGAGATATGCTTGTGGGCCGTGTACATATAAAGTAATGAAGACAGTAGTTTGTAATGCTTGTAAGTAGGATTAGGTACTATACGTGGTCATATTTTATGATTGGTCTTTCTCTTAACATATTCATGGATACTTAGTTTCTCTAGTAAGATTAATTTCTGTTAATTTTAAAACTACTGCAATACAATTAGTATGGTTGCAGATAAATATTGTGAACTATGTTCTTTAATATTAGTAATTTTATGTTCCCATTGTTGTTGTAAAATACAATGATACTGTTATTAAACGTAATTAAAGTGATACATTGTTGTCAAGGTCATTAATATTTACATTAAACAGCACAGCATGTACTTACAAAGAAAGTGGTCACTTTGACCACATCGGCAGTTCTAAGTATAGTACTAGTTCCGGCAGTTCTAGTGTTAAACTGACAGAAAATCTGGAACATTTCCTAGGCAGAGACAAATGGCACAAAAATGATGGGTTTGCTAAGGAAAGAACTACATATTAAATATGCCAATAGCCACAGCCGGGATTGTGTCAGTTTGCAAGCACCGAACTAATGGTTGACACACGAAGATATGTGCGCAGAAACAGGGTTTTATGACAGCGATACAAAATCAGGCAATTGGGGGAATTACTGCAAGTGTATCGTCAAGGAGCTAGCAATGTGTGATACTTGCATTAAATTTAGCGATCAGTAAGAGACACTGATACAAAGTACATCTGGATATATAGTAATGTGAATGCTCTTTGAAGCTGAACCTCTCTTCAAATTGGTGAAGATAGATTGCTTTTTTTTGAGGGGGTGGGATGGGTGATAATTCAGAAGGCAGTGAAAAACTTAGAAACGCTTCCACTTGTTCAACGACTGGAAATAGACATTCTCTCACTGTTCCAGTATATTTTGAATTTGAAGTTTTCTGTACCCACGCCTTAATGGCTGATAAAATACGGTGTAGCCAAAGCTGAACAAGACACTTTCCTCATAGCCGTCGCTAAACGCAATACATACAACTTCCAGAGATGGCTGGATGCAGGAACATTTCAAATAAAGTAAATGCATTGTGATACAGAAGTTAGTGTACATCGTTCAAGTGGTAAATGGACACCAACATTATTAGAAGCAAAATATGAAAAAAAAATCTACATGTTTGAAAATACCGTTCCACGTTTTGTTGGCAATTGCAAAAGTCATTTGTCCTGAACTCCGACCGATTAGTTTATCATATTTTCAGTGAACGTACTTAACAAAATAACTTATAGCTTAATATGTAATAATTGGTAATGTAATTTAGAAATTGTTTAGACAGTAGTGACGCCCTAAACATTCATCGTAGTGCTGAAATGAAGAGTGCACCAATATTTCATAGTAGCACTGTAATCACCGTACAAACCTGCCCCGTATCATTTCAGCATTGCTGTCTTCATTCAACTATACCATCTTGACGTCCGTTTAGTTTAAACGTCAAGAACGTCTCACAAACACAACGGACACCAAGAGACGTATTCGTTTCGTAGAGTAAAACGAGTAGTGGGCAAATTACCAAATAAAAAAAAATATGCCTCCTGTGAGGTTTGAACTCACGACCCCTGGTTTACGAGACCAGTGCTCTACCACTGAGCTAAGGAGGCGACCGAATGAAGTAGGAGTAAGTCAAGTTTAATAAGAAAAGCATTTGTTCCGTTATTCTTTAGGAAGTTTTTTAACTGTCCTCGTTTCGGATATAATTTTGACAACAGACGTGCGACACACACAATATTGGTGAAGCTTCGGCTTAGTTTTAGTTCCCGCCGGCGGCACAGATGTCGCCACAGTGCGGGGGCGCGGTTGTGCCGGTCATAACGGAACAAACCGAATACGTATCTGTTTTCACATCGTTCGTAAATGTTGTAGTGTATTCAAACGTGTATGATTTACCATATAAGGGTTTAATTAAAAAACTATTAATCTGAATAAGTGTTTCTTATTCGAACTTCATACGGTGACTAAGTGCTCTGAACATAACTCACAATTTGAAACTTACACATAATAAAATTTCTTCAGAAGTGTTCATATTGGGCATTTCTAGTCATGCTTACCTTGCCCTAAACATTAAGCTCATAGATTAACGCAGTGCTATACTGGTAAATGCATTATCAGATTGATGTGTCGAGCAGTAGAAAGATAGAAGCACAAGAGCAAATATCCATTTTCATTCAGCGAATTAGACGCCTCAAGTCACCGATTGATGGGCGGAAAATTAGCAAAAACTAATATACAAATTCCTAGGCAGTTTTACATTGGATGACTGAGAACTTAAGTTAAACATGTTTCACTCAGGCACCTTTATGTCTCATTCAGCTGACGAGCAGGTAAACGTTGTTGCCTTTTCATAGAACCAAATTTTACTTCCTTATGGAACCGTATTCTCGACAAATGGATAGAGAACTGATAAAAACTTTTAATAGGAGTGATAAAAGTTATGAGAGAAGCTTATGGAATTAGGTAGAGCACGACCTGTAGGAGTTTTTTCAAGCACGAGGAATGTGTTCCTGTATGGCTGTACACGCAATTCTGCTGGTAGTGTTTTAGTGGTAAACAAGATTTTTTGTCCAAATGACTTGCCCAAGTCACGCGGCACAAGAAATGAACAAAGTTGATCGGTGAGATTTGGCTGTGGAGGCAGTGTCTTGCGTCCCTTGCACAATATGAATATTAAACAGCGGTTCAAAATGGCACTGTTGTTGCTATAGATATAGTCTTCGGTTCCAGAATGTGACCGGAAAGTATGAGTCGAAATACAAGCATAAACATTTATATACTTCTGACTTTATTGCCGAATTGCCATCGGCTTCTTAGTGCGTCGGGAAAACATTAAAGTTCTCATAAATGTTCCGAGTTCCCACAAAAGTATTATGGGTAGTCATTAACTCCAGCACATATACTTCTAGCAAACGGCATCTCTTTTTCCGACTATTATACGACAAACTTTTCAGTAACTTACAGCTTACCTGAAACCAAACTGTTCATTGCCCAGTATATCTTCAATTTTTCTTTCTGTTCATTTATGTATCATTCTGGTCAGTAGTTAGAAAGCGTGCTTTGTGAGATTATTAGTCCAGTAGATTTCACATTTATCGACACCTATCTTCACAGATAGTGTGATGATATTGATCTTCTGGAAATCTGTTAGTAATTCACCCTTTTCATAATACATTTCTGATACCATCGGAAACAACCTTCTAGTTCCTAAACATTCAACATATTTCATTAACTCTGATGATATAACATTGAATTGTTTGATTTCAGATCACTCAACGCTATCTCAGAGTCTGAACGCAAATGGATTGTCACTAATTTTTGAGAAAACACAATATATACAGTTCTGTGTTGCAAATGACATTGATAAATATAGACTTTGAACAGAAGTCTGTTGCTAAGGCAGAATATTCTAAATTTTTGGGTGTGTGCATTGATGAGAAATTGAATTGGAAGAAACAACACTGATCATGTGCTGAAACGTTTGAGTTCAGCTATTTGTGCTGTAAGGGTTACAGCAAATTATGGTGATAAACAAATCAGTAAATTAGCCTACTATGTCTACTTTCATTCACTGCTTTCATATGGCATCATACTTTGGGGTAATTCATCATTAACAGAAATAGTTTTCATTGTATGAAAACATGTAATTGGAATAATAGCTGGAGCCCACCCAAGATCACCATATATTTAGGGAACTAGGGATATTCACAATACCTTCACAACACATACATTCGCTTATGAAATTTGTTATATATAACCCATCCCAATTCAAAAATAATAGCAAAGTGTGTAGCTACAACGCTAGAAGAATGGATGATCTTCACTATTCTGGTTTAAATATGAGTTTGGCTCTGAAAGGGGTGAATTATGCTGTTAAAGAAGTCTTTGGTAATTTACCAAATAGCATTAAAAATCTGACAGGTAGCCAACCAACATTTAATAACTAACTAAAAGAATTTGTGAATGATAACTCATTCCACTCTGTAGATGAGTTTTTAGCTATAAAGTATTAATTGTAAAAATAGTTAAACTGACACATTTACACATCATATAAAACGTATTCATGATCTATGGAAGAAGTATTGATGTAATCATCGGAACATCCATTTCTTCCACATTAGCCTTCTCAGTAGGATCACACTGTTTCTTTCCCCCATACAGGCTTTTGATATACTGCCATCTGTGTGCCATATCTTCTGCATTTGATAGAGGTTTTTCCATCTTGTAGATCAGCACCGTTACATTTTACTTCTTCACATTCTTCATGCACATAATCCCAATTTTTCCTACAACCATGTCTTTCTCCATATCCTTACATGTTTCTTTCATTTATTCTGAGTCAGCCTGTTTCGACATTTCCTATCAGTTTCATTCATAAACAACCTATACCGTACTTTCCTACTGTACCCTTACGATTTTGTAATTTCTTCTACCAACTCTAAGATTCAGCATTTCCTGAATCATCCACAGTTTCTTAGCCTCTGCTTTTGCTGTACCTACAGTCTCCCGTCCTACACTAATGAGTGGCTTCTTTATTATACAGGGTGAGTCACTAACTATTGCCACCTAGAATAACTCTGAAAGTATGATAGTAGCTGAAAAGTTTGTGGGACAAATGTTGCATGGGACAACGGGGGCCGTAATATGACGTTGGTTTTTTGTTGATAGGTGGGGTCGCGTCTGAGATATGTAGGTCGACTTTTTTTTATGGGATGCTGTAGTTCGGTACTCAATTTCTGATAGCGGCTATCGAGACGAATCCAGTGATTTGTAACAGTAATGTCTTTGAAGGTCAACGAAGGTAAAAAAGGTGGCATGAACCTCCGTTTACAGAAGGTGTTCGAAGTGATGACCACTGGTATCAATGCAGTGCTGCAATCTTCTTATCGTGGATTGCGTGGTATTCCTTATCACTTCGGCACTTATCGAAGCACATGCTCTGACAATTCTCTCTCGTATATCGTGCAAATAGTAAATATTCGCCGAATACGGCGTATCCATCTAACGTTCCATTGATATGTAAACACTGTTCGACGGTTTCGGAATATAACACTAATAGGAACGGTAAGAATAGTATCGTCGAATCAAGCTAATGTGAATGATGTATTCCTTCTCATTTACGGAGAATGCCAACGAAATTCAGTGAGAGCTAGAGACTTGTACGCTGAAAGGTATCCTCAACATACTCACCCTACAGGTCGCACATTTAATTACGTACATGATAAATTGAGAATAACTGGATGTTTAACTCATCAGAAACATATCCTGTAACGGAAAGTTACTAACGAGGAAACGGAAATTGGTACTCTTGCCACTGTCGCTCGAGATCCTAGTGTTAGTTCGCTTCAAATCGCAAGGGAATCTGGCATGAGCCATTATAGTGTTGTTCGTGTTCTGCATCCTCATAAATATCACCCTTACCATATCAGTCTCAAACCAAGAATTAACTGGTAAGGATTGTATGCATCGCATTGAATTCTGCCGATGGGCTCAACTTCAAATTCAGAGGGATGACACATTTATTAATTTGATTTTATTTACTAACGAGGCTGCATTCATGAACCACGGAAATATTAATTTGCATAACATGCATTATTGGGCAACTGAAAATACGTATTGGCTGCAGCAAGTTGCACACCAAAACCTGTGGTTGGTGAATGTATGGAGTGGGATTATGGAGGACAGAATTACAGGCCCCTATTTCATCGAAGGAAATCTTAATGGTAGGAAGTACACCACATTCCTGCAAGAAATAGTAGGTCTGTTATTGGAAGAAATACCTTTAGGAACAAGGAGCAGAGTGTGGTATCAACACGATGGGTGTCCGGCACATTTATCGCTGATAGCTAGAAATGAGTTGCAGAGACCGTTCCCAAATCGTTTTATTGGCCGGCTCGTTCGCCGGACTTGACGCCTCTGGTTTTTTCCTTGTGGGGATTCGTAAAACACATTGTCTATAAAGATGTTCCAACTACACCTGAAGATATACGAGAGAGAATTGTCAGAGCATGTGCTTCGATGAGTGCTGATATGACAAAGAAATACCATTCAATCCACGATAAAAATATTGCAGCACTGCATTGATACCAGTGGTCGTCAATTCGAACACCAACTGTAAATTGACATTCATGCCACCTTTGTGACCTCCGTTGACCTTCAAAGACCTTACCATAACACATCATTGGACTCGTCTCGATAGCTGCTATCAGAAAATGAGTACCAATTTATAGCATCCCATTTTAAAAAAAAATTGACCCTCATATCTCTGAAGCGACCCCACCTAGCAACAAAAAACCAACGTCGTGAACTTCTGGTAACTGTTAAGCTGGCAGAAGAGCCAACAGCGTGTTACGAATGGAGGCCGAAATGCATGCGTTTTAGCTCACGCAGGCTGGTGTGAGGAGGGAAGAACTATACCGACGTGAGGTCTGGAACATGACAAGGAATTAGAATTCAGAAAGCGGACGTAATTAGTTTGATACTTAATCCATTAATGATGAACGTCGCTCTTGACGATACATGAGTCACAATATTATCTGTTCAGAAGATGACATAGCTGACGGCTATGCTAAACTGTCGTCTCTGCAAATGAGAGCATATGTAGGCAGTGAACCATCGCTAACAAAGTCGGATGTCCAACTGAGACGAGTGCTAGTGAGTCTCTCTAGACTAGACCTGCCGTGTGGCGGCGCTCGGTCTGCAATCACTGATAGTGGCGACACTCGGGTCCGACGTATACTAACGGACCGCGGCAGATTTAAAGGCTACCACCTAGCAAGTGTGGTGTCTGGCGGTGACACCACAGTGACACCTTAACTTAGCTCATTGCTTACTGCACCAAAGTATTTCTACTCCGTTTCATTCCATTGTAACTTTTCTAATCCTTTTCATGATACCTGCTTTTTTTATTGTCGTCTAGAATTTCAACCACTTGCTGTTCATCGACTCCCTTGTGTCTCCTGTTACTATTCAGGTACATCTTCTTCTCTTGTGATTTTAGAAGAGAAAGATCACTGCAACGAGCTGAAGGCAAAGAACTCCTAAAGTCTAAGTCTACATCAATATCTACATACTCAGCAAACCACTGTGAAGTGCATTGCACAAGATAGTGCCTGTAGTACCAGTTATTTGAGCTTCTTCCCGTTACATTCGCATGTGGAGCACAGGTGCGCACTTTACCTAGTCTCATCTTGTCCTCCCAATCCCTGCAGGAACTATACGTAGGCGATGCTATATGTTCCTAGATACCTGACTTGAAACGCTACCTTGCTTTATGTACGTTCAGTATCCCTCGTTAGTCTGGTTTTGGTAGGAGTCCCACACACTTGAGTCGTATTCTAGCAAAGGTCACACGAGTATTTCGTAAGCAGTCTCCTTTGTAGAGACGTTACATTTTCCCAGTAACCTACAGTGGTTAACTCCAGTCGTGGAAGCCCCTGGACGCGTACTTGGGTTGTGCTCTCCCCTCCAGCACGCCTGATATTTCTCTCATCTCGTTCGTTCACCACGCGACGTTGCTCAGTCTTAAGATGCTGGACTAATATTCAGGAGGACTGCGGTCCAAATCCTAGTCTGGTTATCCAGAGTTAGATTTTCCGTAACTGCCCTAAATCAGGCAATGTGAATCCGGCGATGGTTGCCTTAAAATGATACGCCCCATTTCCCTCCCAGTTTTCACTCAATCCGACATTGTGTTCCATGCCTACTGCCTTCATCATCAACGGGACGTTAAACACCAAGCATCTCCTCTGTTATATAGAAAAAGCGTCGATTTTCATGATGAAAATTTGGATTTAATTTCTATTACTGCCTTCTTACTTTCCAAATAAAAAATTCAAAACAGTATTACAATTCGACCAGTATTACGTCCAATGCTGTACTGCAAGCCTAAACAGAAACCAAAAGTTAACTTGAAAGAAGTACTTGAAAATGAAAACCCTCATTAAAATAAAAACTGCTTTGAAATGTATTTGCTTGCTGGCCAAATTTGTGTGTTACTTAAATGTTTTTCTTCATTTCTTTCCTGCTGTACGGCCTTTTATTTTAGAAAAATCAATTTTCTGTGCACTTTAATTTTCTGTTAATAGTGTTTCTACACATGACAGTAGTTCATGTCTCATTTAGAATGTAAGTATTTTTTTTAAATAATTTTCGCTTGAAAAATCAAAATCAGCTTGGCGACGCTCTCAAGTGGTATTAGATTCATCTGAACTACAGAAGTTAGGTGATCACATTAAGTGAACAAGCTTACAACAAATCATCAAAGACTATTAACTCTTGAACGCTCCATGTGATCTTGATGAACAAGATACTGGATGGTAGCTTAGAACAATAGCTATCATCACGGAAAACCAGATAGTCCTATATTTTTAATTTTTAGAGTTATTACATATTTCATATCTGTCTAATTATGTAATTCTGTTAGATCATTGTATTCTCCACAGCTTCATGGCAAATGAATGCAGCATGCATGACATTCCTTATACCTCTCCCTACTTAACCATGTGACATGTGTCTGTATCATTACTTAATTCATAGTTTATTTAATTAAATGTTATTTCAGCCTACATTAACGACACTTCTCATTCAAGAGTGGTAATAAGCATTTGAGATTTGATACCACCATTGAATAAAGCGTAAAAAGAGGCATCCATTGAGCAGGCCAACTTTTTGTTTTGCGTATTTTAAAAAACCTTTTCTTTGTATTCATCATAAGTGTGCATCCACAAAATTCATATTTTACTTGATAATGCTTAAACTTTTAGATATAGATTGATGTGTATAGCCTGAAGTTGACTGGGAGTGAAAGATCTTTCATTTAACATATATAATGTGTTTTGAATTGTGGTCCATTTTCCATATTTTAAGTAACTTGCGAGTTTTGGAGGGGAAATTGAGGGCTTAAAAGCGTGAGCGAGCGGCCGCTTCTGAACTTTCTGCATCTGACAGTCAGTCTCTATGAATCCATATTGAGGTTGCGTGTTGGTGAGCTCATAGTATTGTTTCACGCTTGTAAAATTGGTAGATTTTGGGCGGTAGCGAATGACTGCAGTAACACTTTTAATTTTCATTTGTATTTAGAAAAACTCCAACTCAACTGAGACTAGAAACTCTGAGAACTGGCTGGATATTTAACAAGTCATGAGTACTAGATGATGGGCAGTGTTTAACATAAACTCGTTTAGTTTGTAGTTTGGAAGATGTACTGGATTGAGTTCAGGAATGTGATTTCACCAATTTTAATATTTTGATCCGGTAGTCGGCCTTATGTATATATTTGCTGGCGAAAATTTTGTGTTTAGTTTAACAGAATGGAACTTTTTGTTTAGTATCATTAATGCTGAAATAGTATGTGGAGTATTAGCTACCATTCTAATTACATATTAAAGAACTGTACTGCATTTGATTAGTGTTACTATTTTATTTTCATTCGTAAGTGAAATATTGCAGGACCGCTTTAACGATTTCATAAATTCCCATAAAGTAGAAGTCATTCAGTTTGAACTATTTACTGTCGTGTGCATCAGTTATTCAGTAGCGTATTATCCTTATTATTATTATTATTACTATTCTATTTTATTACAACATGTTTTTTATTTAAAAATTCGCATTATGTGGCAATGCTTGGATAATTAGATTGAAGGATCAAGGTGACAACTACTTTTTGCAGCTTGTTTAATAGCAGGGCATGAATGTAGACATGTACCGTTCGACCCTCGATTACGCTGAGCCACAGTTATAAACAGAGCTGTGCACCGCACACTGTCTCTACTGCTTAACCTCGGATTAGGGATTTTATTTACTAAACAGCATCAGGGTACGTCTGTAGCTGTTTCTGACGGCACAGTTTTTAAGAGGATATATGCGATTCCAACATCCATATTTTCAGGTTGTAACAGCTAAGGTACTGTATTTATTTCTAAAGTAATTTGGTTTCAATCATCCAAAGGGTAACAAACCTGAAAATTTCGATTTTCGTTTCTAGGATCTAATCCTGCTTTAACTTTATTACCTTCTGTACTCGTTACAATTGTTTGCCTGCATTTTAACAACGTCAAAAAATGGTATCTGAAGTACACAGGTGGCATCATCCCTATCATCCTGTCGCTCCAGATTTGCTTTTGCGTTACCCGGGGGTCTCACAGAACAAATTTTTACGTTCTGCCACCATGGCCAACGTAAAAACTTCATTTTTTATTACAACTCTTCTCCATTCGATCCATAGTACTTTGATAAGGAAACATCACCAATCTGACCCCATATTTTAAGGAGGAAAAAGCACACTTATAAGATATCATCCACAGATATCGTACCCGCATGAGAGTTTGGGCCATAATTCTGGTAAGCCATCAAAAAATGTTCAAATGTTCAAATGTGTGTGAAGTCTTATGGGACTTAACTGCTAAGGTCATCAGTCCCTAAGCTCACACACTACTTAACCTAAATTATCCTAAGGACAAAAACACACACACCCATGCCCGAGGGAGGACTCGAACCTCCGCCGGGACCAGCCGCACAGTCCACGACTGCAGAGCCTTAGACTGCTCGGCTAATCCTGCGCGGCGGTAAACCATCATTAGATGGAAAGCATATTTAACAAAGGTGTTTCAGTGGCAAGTTTCGGCATTTATTTATTTAACGTGATTTGATTAGAGCCATCTGGCCCTCTCTTACATCAGGCCAGGATTTCACACGTGCAGCACCTGATCACGTTAAAATTACCTAGAATTTTTGGTATGACAAATAATATTACAATGATTTGCGTGTCTATAATGGCAATTTGAGTTATTAATACTGACTATCAAATAATAAAGTTAATAATGGCGGTACTTGTACTACTACTATTAGTAATTATGCTAATAATAATAATAATAATAATAACGATAGTGGCTGATATAAAAAGTATTTGTTGTTGTTGTTGTGGTCTTCAGTCCTGAGACTGGTTTTCTCAATCTGCTTAGTATACATTCATCTCTTGGTCTCCCTCTACGATTTTTACCCTCCACGCTGCCCTCCAGTACTAAATTTGTGATCCCTTGATGCCTCAGAACATGTCCTACCAACCGGTCCCTTATTCTCGTCGAGTTGTGCCACAAACTCCTCTTCTCCCGAATTCTATTCAATACCTCCTCACTAGTTATGTGGTCTACCCATCTGATCTTCAACATTCTTCTGTAGCACCACATTTCGAAAGCTTCTATTCTCTTCCTGTCCAAACTATTTATCGTCCATGTTTCACTTCCATACATGGTTAAACTCCATACAAATACTTTTAGAAACGACTTCCTGACACTTAAATCTATACTCGATGTTAACAAATTTCTCTTCTTCAAAAACGCTTTCCTTCCCATTGCCAGTCTACATTTTATATCCTCTCATCAATTATTTTGCTCCCCAAATAGCAAAACTCCTTTACTGCTTTAAGTGTCTCATTTCCTAATCTAATTCCCTCAGCATCACCCGACTTAATTCGACTACATTCCATTATCCTCGTTTTGCTTTTGTTGATGATCATCTTATATCCTCCTTTCACGACGCTATCCATTCCATTCAACTGCTCTTCTAAGTCCTTTGCTGTCTCTGACAGAATTACAATGTCATCGGCAAACCTCAAAGTTTTTATTTCTTCTCCATGAATTTTAATACCTACCCCGAATTTTTCTTTTGTTTCCTTTTACTGCTTGCTCAATATACAGATTGAATAACATTGGAGAGAGGCTACAACACTGTCTCCCTCCCTTCCCAACCACTGCTTCCCTTTCATGCCCCTCGACTCTTATAACTGCCATCTGGTTTCTGTAAAAATTGTAAATAGCCTTTCGCTCCCTGTATTTTACCCCTGCCACATTCAGAATTTGAAAGAGAGTATTCCAGTCAATATTGTCAAAAGCTTTCTCTAAATCTACAAATGCTAGAAACGTAGGTTTGCCTTTCCTTAATCTTTCTTCTAAGATAAGTCGTAAGGTCAGTATTGTCTCACGTGTTCCAACATTTCTACGGAATCCAAACTGATCTTCCCCGAGGTCGGCTTCTATCAGTTTTTCCATTCGTCTGTAAAGAATTCGCGTTAGTTTTTTGCAGCTGTGACTTATTAAACTGATAGTTCGGTAATTTTCACATCTGTCAGCACCTGCTTTCTTTGGGATTGGAATTATTATATTCTTCTTGAAGGCTGAGGGTACTTCGCCTGTTTCATACATCTTGCTCACCAGATGGTAGAGTTTTGTCAGCACTGGCTCTCCCAAGGCCGTCAGTAGTTCTAATGGAATGTTGTCTACTCCCGGGGCCTTGTTTCGGCTCAGGTCTTTCAGTGCTCTGTCAAACTCTTCACGCAGTATCGTATCTCCCATTTCATCTTCATCTACATCCTCTTCCATTTCCATAATATTGTCCTCAAGTACATCACCCTTGTATAAACCGTCTATATACTCCTTCCACCTTTCTGCCTTCCCTTCATTGCTTAGAACTGGGTTTCCATCTGAGCTCTTGATATTCATACAAGTGGTTCTCTTCTCTCCAAAGGTCTCTTTAATTTTCCTGTAGGCAGTATCTACGAGGGCAGTTCTATAAGTAATGCAACACATTTTTTTTCTCGGCCAATTTTGGTTGAAAAAACCGGAAATTACTTGTGGAATATTTTCAAACATTCCCGCTTCGTCTCGTATAGTTTCATTGACTTCCGACAGGTGGCAGCGCTGTACGGAGCTGTTAAAATGGCGTCTGTAACGGATGTGCGTTGCAAACAATGGGCAGCGGTCGAGTTTCTTTTGGCGGAAAACCAGGGCATCTCAGATATTCATAGGCGCTTGCAGAATGTCTACGGTGATCTGGCAGTGGACAAAAGCACTGTGAGTCGTTGGGCAAAGCGTGTGTCATCATCGCCACAAGGTCAAGCAAGACGTGCACAGCTGTGACTCCTGCAATTGCGGAGCGTGCGAACACACTCGTTCGAGATGATCGACGGATCACCATCAAACAACTCAGTGCTCAACTTGACATCTCTGTTGGTAGTGCTGTCACAATTGTTCACCAGTTGGGATATTCAAAGGTTTGTTCCCGCTGGGTCCCTCGTTGTCTAACCGAACACCATAAAGAGCAAAGGAGAACCATCTGTGCGGAATTGCTTGCTCGTCATGTGGCTGAGGTTGACAATTTCTTGTCAAAGATTGTTACAGGCGATGAAACATGGGTTCATCACTTCGAACCTGAAACAAAACGGCAATCAATGGAGTGGCGCCACACCCACTCCCCTACCAAGAAAAAGTTTAAAGGCATACCCTCAGCCGGTAAAGTCATGGTTATAGTCTTCTGGGACGCTGAAGGGGTTATTCTGTTCGATGTCCTTCCCCATGGTCAAACGATCAACTCTGAAGTGTATTGTGCTACTCTTCAGAAATTGAAGAAACGACTTCAGCGTGTTCGTAGGCACAAAAATCTGAACGAACTTCTCCTTCTTCATGACAACGCAAGACCTCACACAAGTCTTCGCACCCGAGAGGAGCGCACAAAACTTCAGCGGACTGTTCTTCCTCATGCACCCTACAGCCCCGATCTCGCACCGTCGGATTTCCATATGTTTGGCCCAATGAAGGACGCAATCCGTGGGAGGCACTACGCGGATGATGAAGAAGTTATTGATGCAGTACGACGTTGGCTCCGACATCGACCAGTGGAATGGTACCGTGCAGGCATACAGGCCCTCATTTCAAGGTGCCGTAAGGCCGTAGCAATGAATGGAGATTACGTTGAAAAATAGTGTTGTGTAGCTAAAAGATTGGGGAATAACCTGGTGTATTTCAATGCTGAATAAAAAACCCCTGTTTCAGAAAAAAAATGTGTTGCATTACTTATTGAACTGCCCTCGTATCTTACCCCTAGTGAGACAAGCCTCTACATCCTTACATTTGTCCTCTAGCCATGCCTGCTTAGCCATTTTGCACTTCCTGT
Organism: Schistocerca serialis cubense; assembly: GCF_023864345.2. Classification (NCBI taxonomy): domain Eukaryota; kingdom Metazoa; phylum Arthropoda; class Insecta; order Orthoptera; family Acrididae; genus Schistocerca; species Schistocerca serialis. The sequence continues at coordinate 57,353,475 of NC_064647.1, read as the reverse complement.
CGATATCATTTTTGAGTCGTTTGTATTCCTTTTTGCCTGCTTCATTTACTGCATTTTTATATTTTCTCCTTTCATCAATTAAATTCAATATTTCTTCTGTTACCCAAGGATTTCTACTAGCCCTCGTCTTTTTACCTACTTGATCGTCTGCTGCTTTCACTACTTCATCCCTCAGAGCTACCCATTCTTCTTCTACTGTATTTCTTTCCCCCATTCCTGTCAATTATTCCCTTATGCTCTCCCTGAAACTCTCTACAACCTTTCGTTCTTTCAGTTTATCCAGGTCCCATCTCCTTAAATTCCCACCTTTCTGCAGTTTCTTCAGTTTCAATCTGCAGTTCATAACCAAGAGATTGTGGTCAGAATCCATATCTGCCCCTGTAAATGTCTTACAATTTAAAACCTGGTTCCTAAATCTCTGTCTTACCATTATATACTCGATCTGATACTTTCTAGTATCTCCAGGATTCTTCCATGTATACGACCTTCTTTTATGATTCTTGAACCAAGTGTTAGCTATGATTAAGTTATGCTCTGTGCAAAATTCTACAAGGCGGCTTCCTCTTTCATTTCTGTCCCCCAATCCATATTCACCTACTATGTTTCCTTCTCTCCCTTTTCCTACTGACGAATTCCAGTCACCCATGACTATTAAATTTTCGTCTCCCTTCACTACCTGAATAATTTCTTTTATCTCGTCATACATTTCATCAATTTCTTCATCATCTGCAGAGCTAGTTGGCATATAAACTTGTACTACTGTAGTAGGTGTGGGCTTCGTGTCTATCTTGGTCACAATAATGCGTTCACTATGCTGTTTGTAGTAGCTTACCCGCACTCCAATTTTTTATTCATTATTAATCCTACTCCTGCATTACCCCTATTTGATTTTGTATTTATAACCCTGTATTCACCTGACCAAAAGTCTTGTTCCTCCTGCCACCGAACTTCACTAATTCCCACAATATCTAACTTTAACGTATCCATTTCCCTTTTGAAATTTTCTAACCTACCTGCTCGATTAAGGGATCTGACATTCCACGCTTCGATCCGTAGAACGCCAGTTTTCTTTCTCCTGATAACGACATCCTCCTGAGTAGTCCCCGCCCGGAGATCCGAATGGGGGACTATTTTACCTCTGTAATATTTTACCTAAGAGGACGCCATCATCATGTAACCATACAGTAAAGCTGCATGCCCTCGGGAAAAATTACGGCTGTAGTTTCTCCTTGCTTTCAGCCGTTCGCAGTACCAGCACAGCAAGGCCGTTTTGGTTGTTGTTACAAGGCCCGATCAGTCAATCATCCAGACTGTTGCCCCTGCAACTACTGAAAAGGCTGCCCCTCTTTAGGAACTACACGTTTGTGTGGCCTCTCAACAGATACCCCTCCGTTGTGGTTGCACCTACGGTACGGCCATCTGTATCGCTGAGGCACGCAAGGCTCCTCACCAGCGGCAAGGTCCATGGTTCATGGGTGACAAAATAGAGATTTTTTTGATATAGTGAGTCCTGGGAAAAGGAAATTTTTGTAGTGTACACCAGCTTAAGTGCTGGGAAATGAAGAAGGCCTGGTCGGAAAGAAGAATGTGCAAGTGTAACGAACACATACAGGCAAAATAGTAATCATTATTGTTGCTTTAATAGATACGTCATTGACTGTCTTCTGAAGCTGTAGATGTTTAGTTCTGTAATAGAATGGGGGAGGCTATTCCAGAGGGACAACTGAGAAGGATTTCGAGAAAGTGGCTGAACGACGGAGTGTGACAGAAGGATTTTTCTCTGATGGCAACGAGTGTTTCTGCCTAGTTGTTCAGACGAGAGCGTTAAGATCAAGGAGAGAGATGAGGGATAGTGTAGGTTCATAAGACAGTAGATAAGACGGAGGGTATGGAAATCTCTGCACGCAGCCAGGATTGATGGTGAAATATGATCATAGAGTCGAACATCATAGACAGAACGAACACAGACATTCGTAAGCAGTTCCAGGCACCGCGAGCTTTCTTAGGACATGCCTTGCAGGATAATATCGCTGCAATCAGTCATTTGAAGTATAAATGTTGGTATAAGTTTCATTTTCGGGTCAAGAGGGAAGACCTTTCTATATTTCTGTAGGCCATGGAGAGATGCTGATGCCTCCTTGTGTATTACAGTAACGTGCTCAGTCTAATTCAGATTTTCATCTATTATTATTCGTTGATTCTTTGCTGAAGGAAAGAAGTATGTCCCATTTGTGGTTAAAGATGGTAGGGATATTTCGTGCTAATGAGCCCAGAATGACCAAATAGACGCTTGGGGTTTGGATGGGGTGACCTTTAACCAGACATCCTGCGCCCATTGTTTTAGTGCACAGGTGTCAGTATTGAGACTCTCGATAGCTGTCTTCAGGTTCATTGGTTTTGCACATAGGTAGGTACAACTGGGGTCCATCAGCGTGGTATTTGCAGTAGGACAAGACTGACGACACATCATTGAAGGACAATGAAAATGGCATAGTACCTAATGCCGAACGAAATACAGGAAAAGAGAGTAGGACTTAATACAGGACGCTGGGGGACGCTTGATACTATCTGCCTCCATTGTGCCTTTATGGTGCCAGGCGTGGCGCATTGCTGGCGAGACATCAGGTATGCACTCCACTTGGCGACAAATTTGAGCTGCTACGTTTCGGAAGTAAAATGTCGAACTCAACAGCGTCAAAGGCTTTGCCGATGTCTAAGAAGTGCATGACAGCCACCTCTTGTGCATCCGTGGCGGGCTTCAGATCGTCTGCTACCTTCATTAAGGCGGGTTTTGTGCTGTGATGTTTATGGTCTCCTGATTGGCATATGCCTCTAGTAGATTGTTCCAAGTTAGGTAGTTTGTTAGTTGGTCGTGGACTATATGTTCTAAAGCTTTGGATAGTGCAGCAAAAATGCAAATAGGTCTGTACTCAGAAGGTACTGTGGCAACGTCTTTCTTAAGTAGTGGCTTAACTAGTCGCAGTTTCCAGACCTCAGTGAAAACACTTGCGGCTAAAGAATGGTTGGGAATATATCTTATAGTTAGCAGTAGTTGGTCGGTAATAAGCTTCATCATGAGGTCTGTGATGCTATCGTGTCCAGTACATGTTGATCTGATACAAATGATGGCTTTTTTTGCAAACAACATGCTTTAGATATAATTTTTGGTGGCTACAGTCCTTTACCCCCATGAAGTAATCTGGTAGTTTCTGTTTCGTTTGTGGTTCCACTGTGATTGTTGGTAGTGTTGAAGTGCCGGTTCAGTACTTTGGCGGGGACAACGTTACCTATACAGAGACCACGCAACTGTATCCGTAGGACAAGTGGTCTGTTTCTGTTGTCGGTTAATGTATGGGCATGCCTGAGTTTTGCACGTCTCACAACTTGACTGACTGCTCCGCTTCTGCTTGTAAACAGTATGATTTTCAGATGTGGGGTCCACTTTGTATGCCCAATGTGCAGCGTCTCTGAGATTCATGAGCCGTTTTAGTTCGTCAGTTCGTCACGATGCAGGATCCCTTCTTCCTTTTCCTGTTTTTTGGAAGCATAACTGTATAGTTTAGTATGTTTTTTAGGAAATCCATGAAGTTTTTCATTTATGCCCGAGAAGGGAATGGAAGACCTTCTCCAAACCATGTCTTGCTCCTCAATTGCAAGTTCAGATAATTATGATGGGTAGAAGCAAGGTAAAGGAGCTACACGTTTGAAGAAGAAAGTATCCACTTAAATTTCGGACTAGAAGGACTGTTGTATAGAGAATTGGTGTTAGCGTCGCTCGTATGTCGTTTGGAGACTTGAAAGAGCAGTTTGGAAGCAGGCAAACCTACCTACTTTTGGAGGTTTATAGAGGACACATATCAGGCACTTTCTGTTAAGCGGCTTGAGGTCTTTGAACATATATTCAATTTGTTTATGACTATAATGTTATAACGTAGGCATTAAAGGTGGATCACTGTGCTTACCAGGTGTGTACTTACTTTCTGATTCGTTTCTTATCTCTCAGCATCTTACAGTCGTGTTACTTTGTAAGCAATAAAAATGAAACCAATTTCAGCGCACTTACGAAGAATCTCATCATTCTCCTATTTATATATTTTTTTCAGACAATTTTAAACCGCCGTTATGTATTTGAAAAAAAAAATTCATGACACAAAGCTGTATTAACATTTCTTTATTGTTGCAGCCGGTTTCAGGAAATTACCATCATCACAGTATCTGTTTCAGTGAAAAGAAAACGCCAACCACAGAAAAAGTTGGCTTTTTCTTTCCTTTGGTAGAGGTACTGTATTTTACCGAAACTGATTGTGATGATGAAAGATTAATACAGCTTCATGTCATGCATTTTCTTAAAAGGAAGCTGTATTTGGTTCTTATTATGTTTTCACCGAAAAATTTGTAACATATAGAAATTCAGAAACATTGTTATCAGGTCCTACTACTGTTAAATACGCAATTAAAAACGCTCATTGCCCCTGTGGCGCAACAACTCAGAAGACGAACATTCACGTTTCAATCCATCTTTTGTTTGCCTTGAATGTGTTATGTAAGTTCTTTCACCTAAAATCTTTGACGGACAGTGTAACGTTTCTTTCGACAGAACCACAACATTATGTGATGGATGCACAGTGAGAATCATACGCGATTTTCCACGTCAGACAGCAACACATACTGTTCTTCTTGCACTCTAAGTACCTTTTATACCTTTAAAACATTTGAACGTCACATCGATCGATATCTTGGACAATTAAATCATTTCCAGTGGAGGTGGTAACCTAACCCATTGCCTGCCTGAAACGCTGCTGGAAAAAAATCGCCGATTCTTGTTATAAAAAAGTAAAGGTGTCTTTCACCTCATAATTACGGTATAACCGTCGAAACGCTAATTTTGTGAGTGGTGCAGAAATATATAGTTTTTCGTTTTAGTTAAGAGCCTAACAGCCGCAGAAGTCACAACGTAGTCCATGATGGATGAAATTATATGCTGTCAATCAGTTATTAGCAAAGAGGGGTGCAAGAATTCGGACATCCACAAAAAATTACACTAAGGTTACATCTACATCTACATTCTGCGAACCATTATAAAATTTACTCTGAGACTACGTCCCGCTATAGCAGTTATTACGGCTTTTTGGCGTTCCATTCACGTATGGAGCGCGGGAAAATTGATTGTTTAAATGCCTCTGTGCGTGCTCAAATCGTGAGGATAAGATTAGATTTAATCTTGTGACACTCTCTTACAGCCTAAATAAACGTATGACCATTCGTGCTGCCCTTCACAGTGTATGTTTACTTTCCCCTGCTGTTGATCTGTAAGCAATCTCCTTTGTAGACTGATTGCATTTCCCTGTTATTCTCCCAATAATCCGAAGTCTGCTACCTGCTTTACCCACGACTGGGCCTATGTGATCGTTCCATTTCATACCCCTACGAAGTGCGACACCCAGCTATTTGTATGAGTTTACCGATTTCACTTACTGATATTGTTGTCGCCGGATATAGTGTATGTTTCTTTCGTTTTGTAACATTCTCAATTTTACGTTTATGAACATTTAAAGGAAGTTGCCAGGCCTTGCACCACACTGGAGTCTTGTCAAGGTCTGACTGAATATTCGTACCTCTTCGTTCAGACTGCACCTTTTTTTTTGCCGACAGCTGCTTCATATGCGAAAAATCTGAGCTTACTGCTGCTCCATCTGCGGAAAGACTGAAGTGTTGTGTACCGGGTTGACACCATCGAAAAACACTGAGAGGATAATAAGTGAAGAGGTTTACAGAAGAGGAGACCAGTATTAAAGACGAAAGCGCTGTGGGACAATACATTCAAGCGCTAGCGATAAGAAAACAGAACTCAAGTCTATCCGTTACCAATAGCAGTTACGATTACGTAAGTCTCACATGTAATTTTAAAAGTCCTCGGTAGTATAGTGGTTAGTATCCCCGCCTGTCACGCGGGAGACCCGGGTTCGATTCCCGGCCGGGGAGAATATTTTACTATATTATAAGGAGTTCAGGCTACTTTCCTTCTTGGGGAACGCAGTCTGTTTCATTTAAAGACAGTTATTTGCCGTTGTTGCGAACTTCAATCCGAAACCTGGAATCATGCAGCTCTCCAGGTTCGTCTATCTACCGCTACCTACATCAATTTCAACGTAGTTACTGTAGTCAAACATTAGTCTCCCTCTACAGTTTTTACCTAGCCCCACTTGTTTCCATTACCAAATCGGCTATTCTTTGATGCCTCAGGATGTGTTCTGTCAATGAATCGTCTCTTCTAATCAAGGCAATCATTGTACCCACTGACGACTGAGATCTCCACTGATAAGAAAAATGCTATTCATATCACTTTGCCAGTGCTTTATCCGTCTCTGCGTCTTCAAAGCTTTGTGAGGCATTTCAGCCCCTTCAGTACGCCCCAGCTCCGTCGACAGACGTGCGCGCGGCCTGAATTTTCGTCTATGCAAGCTTTTATCCGCAAAGTAACTATTACTGACCTTTGAAGAAAACAGAACCACTTGCATGAATAGCAAGAGCTCAGGTGGAAACCCAGTTCTAAGCAAATAAGGGAAAGCAGAAAGGTGGAAGGGGTATATAGAGGGTCTATACAGGGGCGATGTTCTTGAGGACAATATTATGGAAATGGAAGAGGGTGTAGACGAAGATGAAATGGAAGATACGATACTGCATGAGTAGTTTGACAGAGCACTGAAAGACCTGAGTCGAAACAAGGCCCTGGGAGTAGACAACATTCCATTAGAACTACTGATGCCCTTGGGAGAACCATTCCTGACAAAACTCTACCATCTGGTGAGCAAGATGTATGAGAAAGGCGAAATACCCTCAGACTTCAAGAAGAATGTAAGAATTCCAATCCCAAAGAAAGCAGGCGTTGACAGATGTGAAAATTACCGAACTATCAGTTTAATAAGTCACAGCTGCAAAATACTAACGCGAATTCTTTACAGACGAACGCAAAACAGGTAGAAGCCGACCTCGGGGAAGATCAGTTTGGATTCCGTAGAAATATTGGAACACGTGAGGCAATACTGACCTTACCACTTATCTTACAAGAAAGGTTAAGGAAACGCAAACCTACGTTTCCAGCATTTGTAGACTTAGAGAAAGCTTTTGACAATGTTGACTGGAATACTCTCTTTCAAATTCTGAATGTGGCAGTGGTAAAATACAGGGAGCGAAAGGCTATTTACAATTTGTACAGAAAGCAGATGGCAGTTATAAGAGTCGAGGGACATGAAAGGGAAGCAGTGGTTGGGAAGGCAGTGAGACAGGGTTGTAGTTTCTCCCCGATGCTATTCAATCTGTATATTGAGGAAGCAGTAAAGGAAACAAAAGAAAAGTTCAGAGTAGGTATTAAAATCCATGGAAAAGAAATAAAAACTTTGAGGTTCGCCGATGACATTGTAATTCTGTCAGAGACAGCAAAGGACTTGGAAGAGCAGTTGAATGGAATGGACAGTGTCTTGAAAGGAGGGTATAAGATGAACATCAACAAAAGCAAAACGAGGATAATGGAATGTAGTCGAATTAAATCGGGTGATGCTGCCGGAATTAGATTAGGAAATGGGACACTTAAAGTAGTAAAGGAGTTTTGCTATTTGGGGAGAAAAATAACTGATGATGGTCGAAGTAGAGAGGATATAAAATGTAGACTGGCAATGGCTAGGAAAGCGTTTGAGAAGAAGAGAAATTTGTTAACATCGAGTATAGATTTAAGTGTCAGGAAGTCGTTTCTGAAAGTATTTGTATGGAGTGTAGCCATGTATGGAAGTGAAACATGGACGATAAATAGTTTAGATAAGAAGAGAATAGAAGCTTTCGATATGTGGCGCTACAGAAGAATTCTGAAGATTAGATGGGTAGATCACATAACTAATGAGGAGGTATTGAATAAAATTGGGGAGACGAGGAGTTTGTGACATAACTTGGCCAGAAGGAGGGATCGGTTGGTAAGACATGTTCTGAGGCATCAAGGGATCACCAGTTTTGTACTGGAGGGCATCGTGGAGGGTAAAAATCGTAGAGGGAGACCAAGAGATGAAAACATTAAGCAGATTCAGGTTGTAGGTTGCAGTAAGTACTGGGAGATGAAGAAGCTTGCACAGGATAGAGTGGCATGGAGAGCTGCCTCAAACCAGTCTCAGGACTGAAGACCACAACAACAACAACAACAACAACTATTACTGCGGATATGTGCATCCATGCAGACCTGAACTGTGACGTATCATGTTGTTGTCACTGATGTGATTTGTGGTATGATGCAGGTCTCCACGCAAGTCTATTCTGTAGAAGTCACTTGATCTCTGCAAAACTATTGTAACCTACGTCCTTTTGTTTCTGCTTACCTTCCTCATCCCGTGGTCAGTCACCACAGTTTTTACTTTCTCAAAATGCTTCCCTCCAATACGAAACTGAGGCTTCATTGATGCATCGGAATATTTCCTATTAACCGATCCCGCCTTTCTGTTAAGCTGTGCCACAAATTTGGTTCTCCCATCTCGCTCCCAGTTCGATTCGGTAGCGCCGCATTATTAGTTAGTCAATCTATCCATCTAGCCTTCAGTATTCTTGTGTAACACCGCGGTTCAAAAGCTTCCTTTCGCTACTTGTCTCAGCTGTGTATTGCCTCGTTTCACATCCTTAGAAGGCTATAATTGACAAAAATGCCTTCAGAAATGACTTCCCAACATTTTAATTTGTATCTGATTTTAAAAAATTCCTCTCTTTCACAAGTGTTTGTCATTCTGCTGCCAATCTGGTTGCTGAATCCTCTCTACTTCGACCAATGTAAGTTATTTTGCTGCCCACGTATAAAACTTCATCAGATACTATTAGTGACTCCTTCCTAATCTAACATCCTCAGAACCACCCGATTCATCTGAGTGCGCATCGATTTCTTGTTTTACTTTTATTAATATTCTGCTACCTTGTCTCACTCCCTTCTAAACCACTGCTTCCCTTTCATGTACTTCCTCTCTTATAACATCAGGCTGGTTTCTCTACAGGTTTAAACAACATTTCGCCCTCTGTATTTTATCCGTGCAACCCTCAGTATTTCACAGTGTGTAGTCCAGTCAACACTGTTTGAAACTATCAATAAATCTATCAACGCTATAATCGTAGGTTCGTGGTTGTTTTAAATTGGAGGGTCAGTATTGCCTTGCGTGTTTGTCCACTTTTCCGGAACAGAAACCGATCTTCCCTGAGATTGGTCCATATCAATTTATTCCATTCTTCTGTAAATAACTCGAGCCATTAACTTTGCAGCCATCACCTATTAAACTGTTACCTCGATAATATTCGCACCTGTCACCACCTGCATGCTTTGTAATTGGAATTATTAACTTTTTCCTGAAGTCTGAGGGTATTTCCCCCTCTCATACATCTAGTACACCACGTGGAATATTTCTGTCATGGCCGGCTGTCCTAAGGTTATCAGTAGTTGTGACGGAATGCCGTGTACTCCAGGGACCTTGTTTCCACTTAGGTCTTTCAGAGGTCCATCATATTCTTCTCGCTGTATCACATCTTCTGTCCTATCTTCTTCTTCTTCCCTTTCCATAGTTCAGTATAAGTTCATTTTACTCGTATAGCCGTTCTGTGTATTACTTACAGCTTTTCATTCTTTGGTTACTATTTACCTACTTTGCTTATTGGTTCAAATGGTTCAAATGGCTCTGAGCACTATGCGACTTAACTTCTGAGGTCATCAGTCGCCTAGAACTTAGAACTACTTAAACCTAACTAACCTAAGGACATCACACACATCCATGCCCGAGGCAGGATTCGAACCTGCGACCGTAGCGTTCGCTCGGTTCCAGACTGTAGCGCCTAGAACCGCACGGCCACTCCGGCCGGCACTTTGCTTATTACTGGCTTTCCATCTAAGCTCTTGATACTCCTAAAGATGCTCGAGTTTTCTCCAAAAGTCTGTCTTCAGTTTTCTTGTAGGCAGCATCTATCTTTCACCTAGTTATGAATGCCTTACATTTGTCCTCCAGCTATTCTTGTTACCATATTACACTTTCTGTCAGTCTCATTTTTTAAACTTCTGGATTATCCCGAGCCTGCTTCATCTACTGCATTTTTATATTTTCTCCCTTCGTCAGTTAAAATCAAGATTGCGTTTAGTATCCACTGATTTCTACATCTCTTTATCGTTTTACGTATTTGATCTTCTGATAGCTTCACTATTTTAACTCTCAAGCTGCTCATTCTTCTGTCATATTTCTTCGCGCTGTTTATGTCAACCCTTGCCTATGCTGCCTTTGAAACTCTCAACAACCTCTCGTTCTTTGAATTTAATCGGAGCCCATCTCCTTCCTTTTCTACCTTCTCGCTATTTCGTCAGTTTTAAAAACCAGGACAGTAAATTATTACTCGCAAATTGCCATTATGGAGAACACGCTCGCTTATTTGACAGAACGACTACCAACGGACTTTTAACAAAATCAATAGAAATCGGAAAACCTGTTATATGGAGATGGTCACTGTTTTAGGCATAGGTTGTGTTATCCATTGAACTTTGCAGAGAGCTGTTTATACGTATCAGTCTATGAGCAGCAGTGATAACTATCAGTTGCGGAATATATTTCAGTGTTGCAACTTCGCTATCACTTTTCCCTCGTATTCTGCGTCCGATATTGAAACAAACCATAAGTGTCACTTGGTTACAGGCACAATGCTCATCCGATAGCAGTCGCCCGTGTGACATCGAGTAGATTATGATTAATTAGACATAACTGAATACAGCAGCGTTACGTACAGTACATTTTCGACGCCTTCAGCACAACAAAAGCTCTGTGTGGAGGCAGCGGAATTGACTCCTGATATTCGGCTGCTGATCCCGGCAGATAGATTTATGACGTGGAGAATCCAAAATCTCGAGACTTCCATTATTCAGAAATTAACTGAGCCACAAAATATTCTTTTCACCAATTAGTGTTTGCATCTCATAAGAACAGTGTGTTGGTGAGTAGTAACGACTAAGGAAAGCTTCATTATTACCTTGTTCAGTGGAGTAACCGGCTTAGACAACGGCGCGTAAGCACTGCTCACATACGATTGAAATATTCACTGACGGGTTGAGAATAGCTGTTCAGTCTTATGTGAGCAGAGCCTTGTTTGGTCCTGCCCTGCTTGTTGGTCACGCTTCCTTCAGTCAGTGTTTACTGCAGAGGAAGTGATCCTCAAGTAAACTATGTAGTTCGTCTCACCGTTTGGATTGAGCAAGACCGTTTAGCTCTCAACATCTGAGCACTTTGACTCAGCTGAAGCTGTCGGTGAACCTTCTCTGGATGACGTCGCCAGTGCCTTCAACGAAAAGAGTATGTGAACTTCTCCGCAAAGAACGCAACGGATTTGTGGTGTGAGCTCAAGAACGAACTGCAGGGGCCGTTTCAAAGAACTAGGGATAGTGACTGCGGCCTCCCAATAAATGTATTCCTTAGTGAAATTTGCCTTAAATAATATCTGTCTCTTTCAGACTAAATGGTCATTTCATGGAATCAGTATTACAAATAAGAGTGATCGTCATGAAGACTTAAAATTACTTAGTTTCGTCCAGAAAGGTGTCCATTATTCAGGAACATATATTTTTAATAACTTATCAGTAATTATGCGAAGTTTAACGACTGGTAAAAGGCAGTTTAAGAGGAACCTAAAGGCTCTATTGATGGATAACTCCATTCATTCCATTGACGAATTTCTTAATGGAGCAGGTCTATATATTATTAATAACATCCAACTAAGTGAGTGTTACGTAAAGTCTGGCTCTTGCAGATCTTCAGTGCAGTAGTGTGATGAATGTAAGAAAGTCTTGTAAACTGATTTTGTCTTTGATGATGCGTGGCCATAAAAGCTTAAGAACTATTGTATGCACCTCAGTGCATTGTATATTTACACATTTTGTTACAAGTTTGTTGTTACCACTTAAATAAGTAAGTTTAAGACTTTTTTTTATTTTATAGAGGCGGAAGCTGGTTTGCCGATACGGTGGATACTGAAACTGGGTTGTCAGGGATTAGGAAGCCATTGGGTGGGGCCGCGGTGGAGCGGCTAGTGACTGCCCGGCGTATCGTCACGGAAACAGCGTTGTCAAAAAACATTCACTTGTTGCTCAGCAGACTACAACACGACAGCCAGGGCGATTCTTGGGGAAACCAGCGCATCCAGAGCGTACGCTGAGAAGTTGCTGCGCGCAGCAAGCGGCCTGTTGTCACAGGTAGTACAACAATATCGTGCCGTGAAACACGATAATGTTACCCTCCGAGAGGATTTCAAAGTTCGACCGCGCGTGTATCTAATGGAAAAGGGTATCGGACTATAGTTCCGAATTTTGTGAAGTTAACAGAAAAACCAAACGGGCTTTAACCTTGGGAGTTAACAGAAGTTGTAAAACCATGAATGAATGAAAAAAATTAACGGTCCTCAGCCCAGTTAGGCACATTAATTTGGAAATATATATCTGAGAAAATATAAAGTTACCTCTGTTCAGATTTCCCTTTGAATAGCAAACAGGATACAGACTGACAAGTGCACTCTGTAATTTGTGTAGCAGCAGTTACCAGTAATACACACATCAGTAAATTATGGGGAGCAAAATTGTACTGAGCTCGTACTAATGACAACCACACTCAAGAGCATTACTTAATCGAATACTGAAATGTCACTGCATGAAGCGCAGAACTAATTTTGGACGTAAGGGGCGTCCATCTTGACTGACATGAAATAAGACAAATAAAATTGAATAACATCTTAAATACACTGTTTAAGTTCCTCTCCATACGGCAGTTTTCCTTATTAACAGTAGTAGTTCAGTTTCTTTCTTAATAGTTGGAGAATATGATGGGGACCCATAAAGTGGTATAGTTTCACTAGCCAAGGATCTTTGATTATTGCGCTAGTGACAACTAACTCTAAAAGCTAATCATTCACTTAAATTACTTTGCGAGTAGTAAAATGGAACGCTGGGCTCATTTTACTTCAAAAGGAACCATTCATTATGCGTACCAAAACTACACTATCTTTGAAAATGTGAATAACTTCACTTCTAACAGTGCTACCGTGAATCTATTCATTAAAGATTTATATGTGCTTGAAATTTTAATCACCTGTGAAATAGGTATTCTTGGCAATAATATTTACACAAACCTGCACTGTAGTCCTACAAAACTATATTTTATAAAAAACTAGGGATACTTTAGCAAAAGCCTATTCAATTTCACTTTTGTGGTTTTTAGCTATTAAATAATTAAGGTTTTTATTTTCCTGTTAATTGATCTTTGAATTTTTGTACTTCAGTTTCCTACATTAACAATTTCATTTGTAGTAGTTCATTAATAAAGCATCCAAATGTTACTCTTACTTTAACTTTAGCTACTCCTTTTACTTTGGACAAAAAATCACTTTTAAACACATGAATGCAAGAATTGTTCATTTAAATCAGAATACTCGGTTTTAGTGGCACTCACGTGAGGACGCTGCGTAAGTTTGTGATCAGGATTGAAGTTATAGTTTCGAACACGAATTGACGTTTTACGTCATTATTTTTGGAACAAGACACAAATGCCGGCCGCGGTGGCCGTGCGATTCTAGGAGCTGCAGTCCGGAACCGCGGGACTGCTACGGTCGCAGGTTCGAATCCTGCCTCGGGCATGGATGTGTGTGGTGTCCTTAGGTTAGTTAGGTTTAAGTAGTTCTAAGTTCTAGGGGACTGATGACCACAGATGTTAAGTCCCATAGTGCTCAGAGTCATTTGAACCATTTTTGAACCAAGATACAGATTAACTGGTCCGTGCCAATATACATCGCTAAACTGAAAGAATGAAGTCTGTGAAACAGCGGCGAAGACTGATGGCAGGCGAAATGGCGGCTAACTGTACTCACGGTTCTGAATGTCCGAACGCTCTATAAAATCTCTTCTTGGCCTCGGATTTTCAACATTTTAGATCCATTCCATTATTCCGTGAATACCAAACAATAGCCAGATCCACATCCGATGCAAATCTCTTCTAACGCAGCTTCCAATTGCCTCTTTTAGCACTGTAGAGGTGTACCGTGCTAAGGCTTGCCACACGTTGCGTGCCATTCACACAAAGGAGCCGCTCAGTTCGACCGCCAAACCCACGTTTTACATCGCGCCATGTCACTTTGTTGCGGAGGGACTTCCCTACAGCGTTTACATGTTACAAATACAAGTTCCCGAAGCACGAACCGGCTACGATGGTTGGATCTTAAATAGTGGCAGCTATTTATTCACAACCGATACAAAATAGTTACATGTCTGCATCTGTTACTGTCCTTCAGAGTAGTCACCGGCGTTGTGTAGAACCCGTTGCCAGTGATGTGGAAGGCGTAGTATACCTTTAGCAGAGCCTGTTCTGTTGATGGTGCGAATGAAGCGGTCTACTGCCTGTCGAACAGTTCTGAAGCGAATGCCACCAAGTGGTTCCTTCATCTTCGGAGTCAAATCAAAGTCACAAGGGCGCAAGTCGGAGAGTATGGTGGATGGTACAGTACTTCCCAGTCCCATCGACCGAACGGAGCAGCCACAGCTTGCGCTGTATGCGCCCGCGCATTGTCGTGCAAAATGATGGGTGAGTTGCGCAGAAAGTGTCGCCGCTTCTTTCGCAAAGCTGGTCGCAGATGATGCACCAAGCCACGGAGGAACGTAGTGCGTTAGGATAGCACCATCACAGTTGTACACGAGAATCACCTTAACTTTAGACCGCTCTTTTCGCACCATCCACAGAACAGGCTCTGGTATCGGTATATTATGTTATGTTATATTATGTTAACTGGGGACCTAGAAACGACGGAGAGGCTCCGCCCCCGCCGCAGCCGCAGTGGTCGGCAACCGCACGACGACTACCGCAGTCCACTTCACCCCTCCGCCGCCCCTCGTTTATTTTCCTATGATTCCTTGTCCTTATCGTGAATGGGTGATTGTGCGGTTCGGCCCCCGGCGGACCCCCCAGGGAATGTCTCACACCAGACGAGTGTAACCTCTATGTCTTCGTGATAGAGTAATGGTGGTGTACGCGTACGTGCAGAACTTGTTTGCGCAGCAATCGCCCACATAGTGTAGCTGAGGCGGAATAAGGGGAACGAGTCCGCATTCGCCGAGGCAGTTGGAAAACCGTCTAAAAACCATCCACAGACTGGCCGGCTCACCGGACCTCGACACAAATCCGTCGGCCGGATTCGTGTCGGGGACCAGGCCCTCCTTCCCGCCCGGAAAGCAGTGCGTTAGACAGCACGGCTAACCGGGCGGGCCTGGTAACGGTATACTACGGCTTCCACATCGCTGGCAACGGGTTCTACACAACGCTGGTGACTATTTTGAAGGACAGTAACAGGTGCAAACGTATAACCCCTTTGTATCGGTTGTGAATAAATAGTTGCCACTGTTTAAGTTCCAACCCTCGTATGAGCTAATATACTTTTTTCATAAACATATTCATTTTATAATAATTTTAAATTTCAACATATTCTTTTGTTTTTTCGTGTATACATTACAAAATTCTAATTTTCTTTCCATACCTGAAGGAGTTCAAAAAACACAGAATGCACACTTCATCTATTGCAGATACACAGTTACTTAAAATGAAGCTACTCCCAATCGGCTGGAGAAACGATGACGCCAGCGACTCTGCAGGGATGCTGATGCTGGGTGTGTGCTAGGGCGTGGGCCGGCGCCTTCGCAGACGGGGCACGGGCTGACGGCTCGGGGTGGGGTGGGGCGCGCCAGAGCGCACGGAGTCACGTGGTGGACAGTGGGGACGAGGCGGGTCGCAGCAGTAGGGCCTGCCCACGCGAGGAATCTGCCCCGTGGGCGACGGCGGCTCCAACTGTAGGCCACCAGGGAAGTGGAGCAGGACACGAGGTCTGCAGCATCAGAGGGGGGCCACAGCGAGCAGACTGGGAAACTGGCGTAGGTCTGCCCTCTCCCCCTCACAGCCTGTGGGTGTCAGGCTGCATATTTCTCTCTGCAAATGCGGAATATTTAAACCGGCATAGTTCGTCCCTGTTTCGCAAAGGTTTCGATTCCCGTCACGTAAGACACAACAGAGTCGTAGCTCAGACATGTAGCAATCAGGTCACCGACGCCGCAACGGCTCTGCCTGTCAGCTGCCTCGATGATATTGTGCGGCCTATCTCCATGCTGGAGTGGTGTGGTGTGCCGATTTTCGGCACGATTGTGTTACGGTCTATATTGGCCTCGCCAGAGATACTGGGCCGCCGGGTTGGTGACCAGTGGCCCTCTGGCGACGAGGAGTGAAGGACGAGACAGTACCGAGCGAGAAGGATAGAACGGCAGAGTGTTTGGTTCCGGATAGTCCGAACTGTGCATTTAATAATTTTGGCACTCTGTGGTTGTGGACTGATGGTGAAACCGAGACGCCTGGGAATTCAACGCTGCTGTGGAGCGATAAGCCGTGGGCTCTGAAATTGTACGGACACAGTTTACGGCGAGCTGTGGCCGATGTCGTTTGTGGGTGTTTTGCCGCGGCAGATAAACGAGACAGCGTGGGCCCGACCTGAACACGCTGTGCTGTAGCATGTTCGCCCACAATAAGGATGTCACGATACTGGAGAAGAAAGCAGTGGAATGCGGTACTTGCATTAACCTTCGGTGACTTCTGCGTTGTTAGTTTGCTTAACTGTGCGGAGATTGAGCAGTAACTGTGACTTTTCAAAGGAACTAACGAGTGTGTAAAAGCGTGGCCAATGCCGGATGGGCGTTGTCATTAATTTGTTATACTTCTTATTTGTGAACATAATTTTGTTATCAGGATTACTCATTGGATAGTTTTGAAATTCAGTTCTGCGCTATAGTTCAGCGGGTTACAAATTCTGGAATTTGCCATATCTGCTAACCATGAGTTTTTTATATCTGCGTGTCAAATGAAAGTTAATTTTGAAGTTTGAAAGGTACCTTTCTATCATTACGATTCTGTAAGTTTTTATTTGGAAGTGATGTTGTTTGCTACTGTTATTGGTTGAGAATTTATTACCCAAAGGAACAGTTATTTAATCACTCTTTCATGAAGTGTTTTAAGACTTGTTGTTTTTGGTGAACTATTACTAATAAATTACGTTAATTAGTAATGTGGTGTAAGCAGTTATTGAAGGCACCCATCTCCATTAGCCAATCAACCGTGGCCAGTTGCGAACGGGCATGGATGTAACATTAGGGAACTGGAGGCCATTTGTTAAGTTGTGGCAACGCTAATCCTGTTGTCGTTGTCATTGCTGAAGTGTCTAGTCGCCTTTAAATTAAATAATAATTCTGCACGGTGGTAACTGCCCGGCGCCGTAGAGATTGTACTGGTTGGGTCAGCAGGCCGCTCCTGATCAAACATCGCCCCGGACTCCTCTGCTTCCAGAAGCCTCTTGTCTTAACCGTGGCGCGTCTTTATTTTATCCAGTCGTGTCAGCTAAAACGGCTGTGGAGCAACTACTTATTCCATATCCACAATGATCAGTTCACGTAGTATCTGTGGAGGTTACATGAACGTCTCCTTCCTTTTGTAATGGTATATTTAGAATTCTTGTTTTTGTGGCGTGTCCTACATCACTGTGGGTCTATGGAACAATAAATATATTTAATCTAACCTAGTCACATTAAGGGCAGCTTATCGGTGATTTCACTTATGCTCCATATCAAGGTAATTGATAACATTACTGAATTCAAAGCAAGGAGACACAATGCAGCGGAAGAAGATTGCGAAGATACTTATTATCAAAGATGCCACTGGTACTGTTTTGTTCACGGATTATCCACATAAGTTGGTAGTTCACGGACTGGACGTGTGGTACACGGCACCTAATGCCCATCATAAGGATGCGCTTCCATCGTGGAAACTTCCCGTGTCAAGTCAACAGGACAGTCATTAAAGGATCTCCAACTTACACGATTCCATATAAGAACATTATTTAAATCATACACCGTCTGACCAAAAGTATCCGACTGCTATGAGTCCACGTTAATTAAGAATGTCTCCACTCTTTGTATTTATGACGGCTTGAAATCTGCAGGGGACACATTCAGTGAGGTGTCTGTGGATGAGGTATCTGAAAGTCTGTGGAGGAATGGCAGCCCATCCTTCCTCGTGTGCAAAACCAGAGAAGGTATTGATGTTGGATGGTGGGGCTTGGAGCGAAGTAGACGTTGTAACTCATCCCTGAGGTGTTCCACAGGGTTCAGTTCGGTACCCTGGGCAGGCCAGTGCACTTGAGGAATGTTGTTGTCCACAAACCAATGTTTCACAGATGCCGCTATATCACAGACTACCTTGTCATGCTGACGCCACACCATCATCATTTTCGCATTTAATTTTTGGCACCACGAATGATAGCAGGTAATATTATTCAGGCAGTCGCCAAACCCAAACCTGTACATCGGAATGCCACGTGCTGTAGCGTGATTTATAACTGCAAATAATTCGTTTCCAGTCATCCACTGTCCAGTGGAATCGCTCTTTACACCACCTCGCGTGTCGCTTAGCCTTCTCTACAGTCATGTGTGAAGCTATGTCAAGAGTTGCTCTACCACTTTACTCCAGTCTTTCTATCTCTCTGCTCATAGTCATCGTGCCAGCTGGACTGTAGCATTTTGGAAGTCACGAGTGTTTCCTTCCGCTGATTTGATGTGACTTTTTACAGCCACTTTCCCCAATGCTCGACGGTCGCTACGGGTCTGGTTTCCACTTCACATCAGCAGCAGCCGATTGGACAACATTAGAAAGTTTGAAGTGTCACTGACGCATTTATCATTCCGGTGACATTCAGTAAGCACTGCACGTTCGCTGACCTCTACTGACAGTTCCAATCTGTTGCTACTTCTCTACTAGCAAAATAGCTTTGATCAGGTAGTGTATGCCCTTCCAGAGTGAGTGCCATCGCGATCAGCCTTCTAACATTGTGCAAGAGAACAAGCAGTTCAAAATACCAATTTCCTACACTATGTGGTCAAAAGTATACAAACACCTGTCTGAAAATGACGTACAAGTTCGTAGCGCCCTCCAACGGTAATGTTGGAATTCAATAAGGTGTTGGCTCACCCTTAGCCTTGATGACATCTTCCACTCTCGCAGGCATACGTTCAATCATGTGCTGGAAGGTTTCTTGGGGAAATGGCAGCCCATTCTTTCCGGAGTGCTGCACTGAGAGGAGGTATCGATGTCGGTCGGTGAAGCCTGACACGAAGTCGGCGTTCCAAAACATCCCAAAGGTATTGTATAGGATTCAGGTCAGGACTCTGTGCAGGCCAGTCTGTTACAGGGATGTAACTGTCGTGTAACCACTCCGCCACAGGCCGTGATGAACAGGTGCTCGATCGTGTTGAAAGGTGCAATCGCCTTCGCCGAATTGCTCTTCAACAGTGGGAAACAAGAAGGTGCTTAAAACTTCAATGTATCCTGTGCTGTGATAGTGCCACGCAAAACAACAACGGGTGCAAGCCCTCTCCATGAAAAACACGATCACACCGCAACACCAACGCCTCCGAATTTCACTGTTGGCACTACACGCACTGGCAGATGACGTTCACCGCGGATTCCGTCACTCCATACAATGTTTTCCCACTGTTCAATCGTCGAATGTTTACGCTCGTTACACCAAGCGAGGCGTCGTTTGGCATGTAGTGGCGTGATGTGTGGCTTATGAGCAGCCGCTCGACCGTGAAATCCAACTTTTCTCACCTCCGGCCTAGCTGTCACAGTAGTTTCAGTGGATCCTTATGCAGTTTGGAGTATCTGTGTGATAGTCTGGATAGATGCCTGCCTATTATACATTACGACCCTTTTCAACTGTCGACGGTCTGTGTCAGTCAACAGACGAGGTCGGCCTGTACGCTTTTGTGCAGTACATACCCTTCACGTTTCCACTTCACTATCACATCAGAAACAGTGGACCTAGGGATGTTTAGGAGTGTGTAAATCTCGCGTACAGACGTATGACACAAGTGACACCCAATCACCTGACGACGTTCGAAGTCCGTGAGTTCTGGGCAGGGCCCCATTCTGCTCCCTCACGTTGTCTAATAAAAAATGTCGTGTGACTAGGGGCCTACCGTCGGGTAGACCGGTCGCCGGGTGCAAGTTTTTCGTTTTTACGCCACTTCGACGACTTCCGAGTCGATGGGGATGAAATGATGATGATTAGGACAACACAACACCCAGCCGGGAATCGAACCCGGGCCCTTAGGATTGACGTTTTGTCGCGCTAACCACTCAGCTACCGTGGGCGAACACTTGTCTAATGATTACTGAGGTCACTGGTATGGAGTACCTGGCAGTAGGTGGCAGCACAATGCATCTGATATTAATAACGTATGTTTTTGTGGGTGTCCGGATACTTTTGATCACATAGTTTATTTACGTCATCGTTAGCCTAGCGCAAGAAAATCATGACGAACTTATAATCTGTGCATATAGTAGAGTGTGTGTTCCCACAAGAAGCTTCTGTCCCACGAACTCTGTCAAGCGATATCTATGTGTTGCTTAATCTTAGCTTTTGGAAGCCATCGTATGAGCAGAGGATAATGACGCAATATCACTTTAAAAACAAATTAGACTACTTTTACTATTTGCCTTTTCTCCCTCAGTAATCTGAAAGAAATGAGTTTGCTGCCCGTTGCCATATATCAATGTGATGTGTTATCTGCATCTACATAATGGGCATAATTAATGTCCCAGTTTCAAAACGCTGTAGAAGCAGAACCACTACTCAGAATGACGTCAAATTTGAAGAGCATATTATCGACGCCCCCCCCCCCCCCCCCATGAACCATGGACCTTGCCGTTGGTGGGGAGGCTTGCGTGCCTCAGCGATACAGATAGCCGTACCGTAGGTGCAACCACAACGGAGGGGTATCTGTTGAGAGGCCAGACAAACGTGTGGTTCCTGAAGAGG
The DNA here is from genome assembly GCF_023864345.2 of Schistocerca serialis cubense. Lineage (NCBI taxonomy): Eukaryota > Metazoa > Arthropoda > Insecta > Orthoptera > Acrididae > Schistocerca > Schistocerca serialis. The sequence goes on along the minus strand of NC_064647.1, from coordinate 57,332,541 downwards.
GGCAGCAGCCTTTTCAGTAGTTGCAAGGGCAACAGTCTGGATGATTGACTGATCTGGCCTTGTAACAATAACCAAAACGGCCTTGCTGTGTTGGTACTGCGAACGGCTGAAAGCAAGGGGAAACTACAGCCGTAATTTTTCCCGAGGGCATGCAGCTTTACTGTATGATTACATGATGATGGCGTCCTCTTAGGTAAAATATTCCGGAGGTAAAATAGTCCCCCATTCGGATCTCCGTGCGGGGACTACTCAAGAGGATGTCGTTATCAGGAGAAAGAAAACTGGCGTTCTACGGATCGGAGCGTGGAATGTCAGATCCCCTAATCGGGCAGGTAGGTTAGAAAATTTAAAAAGGGAAATGGATAGGTTGAAGTTAGATATAGTGGGAATTAGTGAAGTTCGGTGGCAGGAGGAACAAGACTTCTGGTCAGGTGACTACAGGGTTATAAACACAAAATCAAATAGGGGTAATGCAGGAGTAGGTTTAATAATGAATAGGAAAATAGGAATGCGGGTAAGCTACTACAAACAGCATAGTGAACGCATTATTGTGGCCAAGATAGATACGAAGCCCACACCTACTACAGTAGTACAAGTTTATATGCCAACTAGCTCTGCAGATGACGAAGAAATTGAAGAAATGTATGACGAAATAAAAGAAATTATTCAGATTGTGAAGGGAGACGAAAATTTAATAGTCATGGGTGACTGGAATTCGAGTGTAGGAAAAGGGAGAGAAGGAAACATAGTAGGTGAATATGGATTGGGGGACAGAAATGAAAGAGGAAGCCGCCTTGTAGAATTTTGCACAGAGCACAACATAATCATAACTAACACTTGGTTTAAGAATCATGAAAGAAGGTTGTATACATGGAAGAACCCTGGATATACTAAAAGGTATCAGATAGATTATATAATGGTAAGACAGAGATTTAGGAACCAGGTTTTAAATTGTAAGACATTTCCAGGGGCAGATGTGGACTCTGACCACAATCTATTGGTTATGACCTGCAGATTAAAACTGAAGAAACTGCAAAAAGGTGGGAATTTAAGGAGATGGGACCTGGATAAACTAAAAGAACCAGAGGTTGTACAGAGATTCAGGGAGAGCATAAGGGAGCAATTGACAGGACTGGGGGAAATAAATACAGTAGAAGAAGAATGGGTAGCTTTGAGGGATGAAGTAGTGAAGGCAGCAGAGGATCAAGTAGGTAAAAAGACGAGGGCCAGTAGAAATCCTTGGGTAACAGAAGAAATATTGAATTTAATTGATGAAAGGAGAAAATATAAAAATGCAGTATGTGAAACAGGCAAAAAGGAATACAAACGTCTCAAAAATGAGATCGACAGGAAGTGCAAAATGGCTAAGCAGGGATGGCTAGAGGACAAATGTAAGGATGTAGAGACCTATCTCACTAGGGGTAAGATAGATACCGCCTACAGGAAAATTAAAGAGACCTTTGGAGATAAGAGAACGACTTGTATGAATATCAAGAGCTCAGATGGAAACCCAGTTCTAAGCAAAGAAGGGAAAGCAGAAAGGTGGAAGGAGTATATAGAGGGTCTATACAAGGGCGATGTACTTGAGGACAATATTATGGAAATGGAGGAGGATGTAGATGAAGATGAAATGGGAGATACGATACTGCGTGAAGAGTTTGACAGAGCACTGAAAGACCTGAATCGAAACAAGGCCCCCGGAGTAGACAATATTCCATTGGAACTACTGACGGCCGTGGGAGAGCCAGTCCTGACAAAACTCTACCATCTGGTGAGCAAGATGTATGAAACAGGCGAAATACCCTCAGACTTCAAGAAGAATATAGTAATTCCAATCCCAAAGAAAGCAGGTGTTGACAGATGTGAAAATTACCGAACTATCAGCTTAATAAGTCACAGCTGCAAAATACTAACACGAATTCTTTACAGACGAATGGAAAAACTAGTAGAAGCCAACCTCGGGGAAGATCAGTTTGGATTCCGTAGAAACACTGGAACACGTGAGGCAATACTGACCTTACGACTTATCTTAGAAGAAAGATTAAGGAAAGGCAAACCTACGTTTCTAGCATTTGTAGACTTAGAGAAAGCTTTTGACAATGTTGACTGGAATACTCTGTTTCAAATTCTAAAGGTGGCAGGGGTAAAATACAGGGAGCGAAAGGCTATTTACAATTTGTACAGAAACCAGATGGCAGTTATAAGAGTCGAGGGACATGAAAGGGAAGCAGTGGTTGGGAAGGGAGTAAGACAGGGTTGTAGCCTCTCCCCGATGTTGTTCAATCTGTATATTGAGCAAGCAGTAAAGGAAACAAAAGAAAAATTCGGAGTAGGTATTAAAATTCATGGAGAAGAAATAAAAACTTTGAGGTTCGCCGATGACATTGTAATTCTGTCAGAGACAGCAAAGGACTTGGAAGAGCAGTTGAACGGAATGGACAGTGTCTTGACAGGAGGATATAAGATGAACATCAACAAAAGCAAAACAAGGATAATGGAATGTAGTCTAATTAAGTCGGGTGATGCTGAGGGAATTAGATTAGGAAATGAGGCACTTAAAGTAGTAAAGGAGTTTTGCTATTTGGGGAGCAAAATAACTGATGATGGTCGAAGTAGAGAGGATATAAAATGTAGGCTGGCAATGGCAAGGAAAGCATTTCTGAAGAAGAGAAATTTGTTAACATCCAGAATTGATTTAAGTGTCAGGAAGTCATTTCTGAAAGTATTCGTATGGAGTGTAGCCATGTATGGAAGTGAAACATGGACGATAAATAGTTTGGACAAGAAGAGAATAGAAGCTTTCGAAATGTGGTGCTACAGAAGAATGCTGAAGATTAGATGGGTAGATCACATAACTAATGAGGAAGTATTGAATAAGATTGGGGAGAAGAGAAGTTTGTGGCACAACTTGACCAGAAGAAGGGATCGGTTGGTAGGACATGTTCTGAGGCGTCAAGGGATCACCAATTTAGTATTGGAGGGCAGCGTGGAGGGTAAAAATCGTAGGGGGAGACCAAGAGATGAATACACTAAGCAGATTCAGAAGGATGTAGGTTGCAGTAGGTACTGGGAGATGAAAAAGCTTGCACAGGATAGAGTAGCATGGAGAGCTGCATCAAACCAGTCTCAGGACTGAAGACCACAACAACAACAACAATTATCGACGCAGGGGGAAACGTCACGAACAAAAGAAGACTATAATTGGACCACGAGATGACGCTGTAAGCATCAGAATATGCTCGCAGCAGACGCGCGCCACTCAGCTGTTCCCCAGTTTGCGTCCGAGAGACCGGCGTAACTGTCTCCACGGAGGATCGAGCGCTGCTGGTAAAGCTCTTTTACAAGAAGGGTAAGAAAAAAGGCACTGATCGGATGTCTGCTAAGGGTCTGGAGAAAATGATTACAGAATGAGAGAAGACAGGTTCTTTTAAAGTGCAATGTGACAGAGGGAGCAAACCACTTGACCAAACGCCTGTCGAAGACGTGGCCACGGCGTTGCAAGAGGGGTTGAGCGGTGGTGTGCAAACATGCAGCGCACGGGGAATTGCCCGAACGTCGGAGCACGGTACACCACATCCTACGAAACATCCTGTATTGCTAACGATACAGAATCGACCTAATACACGAGTTACTTCCTGCTGGCCTGCCAGCAAGGTAAACGTTCGGTCTGGAATTTCTTGCTCTCATGGGAATGAACAGTGAATGGTCGTGGAACATTCTGTGCACAAACAAAGCCCATTTCCATCTCCAAGGACATGCCAATACGCAGAATTGCAGAATGTGGGTGTGATGTACAGACGGTAGCAGGGCCAGGACGGGGAAGGTTTAGGCACATTTATTTGGTCCGGGCCTTGTTGACACAAATTTATTATTTAACAATAATTGGTTATACATCCAAGTTAATACAATTAACAGTTTAAAAGGAAATTTTAGCAATAAATTTTTTTAAAACGTTCTCTAGAAGAACATGCGGCCCCACTCTGGAACATTACATAAAGGTATTGTTAGTAAAGGGTATATTATACCGTACACTAGTGCAACATGTACAAATATTAACAATTACACCAGAAAATATTGAACTTGTGATTTGTACTACATGTAAATCTAACCTTAAGAAAATGCAATTTGGCAAGAGTGTAACAAATTGCCTACTGCCTGCTTAAAAAATATGTGGCAATGATAATCATTTTTTTTTTTTACCTTCTGATTTCACTTAAGCTTACGTAAACCCTACACAAATGTCACTTATTTTTCTTTCATGTGACATCAGTTCACTTTTCGTGACAAATACGCAAAATTTCTAAATTATTTTATATCAGTTAAGTAAGCTACAAGACAGAAATAACATTAACGACTGGTGACATGAGTAAACACTGTCAAGTTTTCAATTTCACGACGGTTGCGTTATCTAGCAAATTTTCATTTAAATACTCGCCCCCACGTGCTCCAAAATCAATTCAGTCAGTCTCTAGAAGAAACACAACTTAATACACAAATATGGCAATATCAAGAAATAGATGGGTTTATCCCAAGCAATATTAGTCGAATTAAGAAGTTTGCAATTTAAACGCACCAATTTTCACAAAGGCTAATGTAATAATAATGTGGACAGAACTTTCATAAAATGATGGGTGATAGTGGATACCGTGCCATACACTATGAAACAAATTAAGAATTATTCACAGTAGACACCTGACATATGATGATATTCTCTGAAGTATTTCAAATCACAAAATGTTGGCCACAAGTACCAACCCCATAATAAAGTAATGATCATGAAATATAATAAAAGTATATGAAAATTTCGGCCTTAGCCAGGTGACGAGAACCACACCAATGCAGTTTTGCTGGTACACTCGAGTGCTAGGCCCAACAGACAACAGCTGGTCACGAAGAACCACGCTAGGCAAGCGAGCATTCCGTCCTCCTCACAGGCTCGCAAACAGCCACACTCATCGCAGTCCGTACTCGGCAGCCACCAGTTGACTCCCCGCCGCTTCCGTCCTGTCGCCATCTACCGACCGAGCCGTCCTCCAAAACTGTCGCTTCGCGCACCAGCACCCACAGCGCCCAGCGACCACGCCCCCTATCGCTGCGGCGAAAACGAGTGAAATAATCTCGCGGGTAAATCAAATGAGCTGAGCCGTGACACGGCTCAGTGGGCAACAGAAAATCCGCACTCAGGTCAGCCGGTATCTCTTCATTCTGCAAAGGTGACTATGTAGTGCGGGCTGACGGCGTAGTGTATCGAAGGGCACGTGTTTCTTCGGGGAAACGAGTCCTGCGAGTCCTGCGTGTCCTGCTACCTGTGCTGTCACTGATAAACGCTGTGAGAGTCTTTTGCACACCAGCGACATTCTACCCTTCAGCGGCGTAGACGTGTGGGTGGGATCACTTTTATGCAAGATGGCGCTCGTCCGCGTATTGCACAGCTAGTGGAGCGGCTGCTGCGGAGGCGTTTCCGAAATTCTAGAACTGTTAGCCGCTATTTCACTACAACACTGCCTCCAGCTCACCTGATACACTACGGGCCGTTAAAATTGCAACACCACGAAGATGACGTGCTACAGACGCGAAATTTAACCGACAGGGAGAAGATGCTGTGATATTCAAATGATTAGCTTTTCAGAGCATTCACACAACGTTGGCGCCGGTGGCGACACGTACAACATGCAGGCACGAGGAAAGTTTCCAACTGATTTCTCATACACAAACAGCAGTTGACCGGCGTTGCCTGGTGAAACGTTGTTGCGATGTCTCGTGTAAGGAGGAGAAATGCGTACCATCACGTTTCCGACTCTGATAAAGGTCGGATTGTAGCCTATCGCGATTGCGGTTTATCGTATCGCGACATTGCTGCTCTCGTTGGTCGAGATCCAATGACTGTTAGCACAATATGGAATCGGTGGGTTCAGGAGGGTAATACGGAACGCCGTGCTGGATGCCAACGGCCTCGTATCACTAGCAGTCGAGATAACAGGCATCTTATCCGCATGGCTGTAACGGATCGTGCAGCCACGTCTCGATCCATGAGTCAAGGGATGGGGACGTTTGAAAGACAACAACCATCTGCACGAACAGTTCTGCGGCGTTTTCAGCAGCACGGACTATCAGCTCGGACACCGTGGCTGCGGTTACCCTTGACACTGCATCACAGACGAAGCATCTGCGATGGTGTACTCAACGACGAACCTGGGTGCACGAATGGCAAAACGTCAATTTTTCGGAGGAATCCATGTTCTGTTTACAGCATCATGACGGTCGCATCCGTGTTTGGCGACATCGCGGTGAACGCACATTGGAACCGTGTATTCGTCATCGCCATACTGGCGTATCGTCCGGCGTGATCGTATGGGGTGCCATTGGTTACACGTCTCGGTCACCTCTTGTTCCCATTGACGGCACTTTGAACAGTGGACGTTACGTTTCAGATGTGTTACGACCCGTGGCTCTACCTTTCATTCGATCCCTGCGAAACTCTACATTTCAGCAGGATAATGCACGACCGCATGTTGCAGGTCCTGTACGGGCCTTTCTGGATACAGAAAGTGTTCGACTGCTGCCCTGGCTAGCACATTCTCCAGATCTCTCACCAATTGAAAACGTGTGGTCAATGGTGGCCGAGCAACTGGCGCGTCACAATACGCCAGTCACTACTCTTGATGAACTCTGGTGTCGTGTTGAAGCTGCATGGGCAGCTGTACATGTACACGCCATCCAAGCTCTGTTTGACTCAATGCCCAGGCGTATCAAGGCCGTGATTACGGCCAGAGGTGGTTGTTCTGGGTACTGATTTCTCAGGATCTATGCACCCAAACTGCGTGACAATGTAATCATATGTCAGTTCTAGTATAATATATTTGTCCAAAGAATACCCGTTTATCATCTGCATTTCTTCTTGGTGTAGTAGTTTTAATGGCCAGTAGTGTATTAATGCGCGTGACCTTTGGCTTTGGGGTTATCTGAAAGATGTTGTGTTCAGTGCCCCAATTACGAACGTAGCTGAATTGAAGACACACTTTGTGCAACGCATTCTGAATGTGGCCCCGAGACACTCCAGTGTGTTGTGGAACATGCTGTTTCTCGACTTCTGCTTGTGGCAGAAAATGGTGGACAACGTATTAAAAATATCTTTCGCCAATCTCACTACGTTTGGAAACCGATGTCATCTTGCTTTTTATGCGGTTTTGGCTTCAGGACAATTGAAAACAGATTTTTCCCATCTGATGTGGTAGGACTTTACCGTAGTGGATGGGCTTAGTAACTAACTTGCTTGTAGTTGCCTTACATAATCTTTTAAACTGATTCTAACCTTAGCAGACAAGTAGTAATTTAGTCCGGATATATATGTTTTTGACAAAATTCTTTCTATTCCTGCTGGTTGAAACTTCGTTAAAGGCTATTACTTGTCTTCAAATACGCTTTTAGCCGAAGCAGTTGTTCTTATAATCTCTACAAAGGAGATGTTGTCATCTGTGATGATCAAACTCGGATAATAGAAGTCGTTCATTTGCTTAATCTTGTTTCTTGCATTTTTAATTTTTATTCATTATTTTCTTATTTTCCTTGGTAACTACTAAGATTATAGTCATGTTCACATTATCCCGTAACTGATACTCTTCCAAAATATTTAACAACTTATTCACCACTTTCTGTATGTTAATTTCGGTGACAGCAAGAACTGCCGTGTCATCAGCATATGCTGCTTCCATTTAGGTTATTACTGGTGTTTGTAGTTTTAAGGCTATAAATGTTACCTGGACAAAAAATAAAAGAGAGTTTCCAAATTATCTTAAATTGTTCTGAAGCCAACATATCAATCCGAAGGCGATAAATAATTTAGGCATCAGAGGTGAAGCAGATTAGATAATACGAGAGTTGCCCAGAAAGTGATGCATCGCACTTTTTTCCCCAGCCGAAAACAATGCTACGAATGCGAAACGTTAAGTATGTGTTACTTGAAGTCTCCTGAATTAGTGGGCCAGGTTTCCGTCACTCCCGACAGATAGCGTAGCTGCAGGACAGTTTCAAAATGGCGTCTGTAGCTGATGTACGTTGCAAGCAACGTGCCGTCATTGAATTTCTTACTGCAGAGAAAGAAACTGTGGGGAATATTCACAAACGCTTGTGCAAAGTCTATGGAGCACCTGCTGTCGACAGAAGTACAGTTAGTCGCTGGGCACGGAGGGTGAGGTCATCAGAAGGCGGTTCGGCGGAGCTCCACGACTTGCAGCAGCCAGAGAGACCGTCCACGGATGTCACACATGACACGATGCAGCGAGCTGATGTCATTCGCGAGGACAGACGCATTACGACTCGGCAGCTGGCGCTCCACTGTCAATCAGCAAAGGAAGTGTGGGTGCAATTATCTGCTCTCTTGGATATTCAAAAGTGTGTACAAGTGCGTCTAGCGGTAGGTCACAATCTCACAGGAAAAACATTTCTCGTGATTTGTTGCAGTGTTTTAAAGCTGAGGGGGAGGCCTGCCTCCCCGGATTTTACAGGTGATGAAACCTGGGTTCACCATTTTGAGCCCGAAACAAAACGACAGTCGATGGAATGGCGCCATTCCCACTCCCCACAGAAGAATAAATTCAAAGCAACTGCTTTCGCTGGCAAGGTCATGATTACCCTGTTCTGGGACTGTGAAGGTGTGATTCTCATTGATGGATGCCAAGAGGCGGTACCATTAATTCAGACGCATACGTCGACACACTAACAAAACTCAGGACATGCATCCGGTGACTTCGTCGTCACAACAACGCAGGAGATGTTTTGCTGCAACACGATAACGCTCGGCCCCACACAAGTCTGAGGACTGCTGAACACATAGCAAAACCGGGTTGGACAGCCTTACCCCATCCACTCTAGAGCCCTGACCTAGCCCCCTCGGACTTCCTCTTGTTTGGGCCATTAGAGGATACCACTCGTGGAAGACATTCTGCGGACGATGAGGAGGCGATTCACACAGTGAAGCACTGGCTCCGCCACCGGGACAAGGATTGGTACCGACACCACATACACGCCCTTGTTTCGCACTGGAGGAAGGCCATAGAACGGGGTGGAGATTACGTGGAAAATAGCGTTTGTAGATAAAACACCGATCTTTCGTTTGTGTACTTCTCATTATGTTGAATAAACAATTGTTGAAGGAACAGAATTCGATGATGCATTACTTTCTTGGCAACCCTCGTATTTGAGAACTGGACATTGAACATACAATGGGTTCTAGTCTCCCAGTCAGAAATGGACTCTGAACGTACGAAGGGTTCTGTTCTCTCAGCCAAGTGAGTACCTACGTTGTTATGTACTACTGCAAAGTAGATGTTCAGTTTCGAAAAGACCCGTCTCATTTACTCGATTGAGACGAAATAATTTACTGTCTTTATTTTTACAATACTGCTGTTACCTAGAGAAGTAAAAATACCTTTTATTTTGTTTTTATTAATGCAGTTTCCGCTGTGAAGCTACTTCGAAAACTAATGCATAAGCGCAACCCAGATTGCCAGATAGTTCAAATTGACACCCTGGTTTACTCGTGCACGTGATACGCGTTCTGTCACGCCTCTGATGGAGTAGTCTGATAATGTGACCAGTCTGGCACGATTACACAGTTACATGTGTATTGTGGTGAGTTCTGCGGCTGTGGCCAATGTATGACTATTCGTATGGGTTGCATTTTGTGCAGACTTCTGAAAAGGATTTCAGAGTCGCAGTGGCGCTGTTTTTCTTCGTTCAGTCCTGTAGTTTCTCGAAGGGTCGCGTCTATCGCGCCTTCTATCTATCGGGTTTTTCAGTTTGACCGTTGTGCTTTTATCATAATGGTTATTTTATTCTTTGTGCGTTAGGGACCGTTACTAAATGTGAAATTCTTGTCATATTTTGGAGAATTTGGTTGTGAGGTTTCAGTGGGTTATTTCGCTTACTACGTATGATGTTATGCGCCGATAGTGTAACTAAATGGGAGATTTTCGTTGACTTAGCCTGAACTATTTCAGGGATTTTTTCGGTGTGAAGGGAACTGTACATTTACTCAGACCGAATGATCCTACTTCGCTTATATCGGTCCATTGTCCGATCAAAGCTGGATTATGGGAGCTTTGTCTACTCTTCTGCCCGGCCGTTCATCTTACGCCGTCTAAACTCTATCCACCATCGGGGGTTACGTCTGGCGACTGTAGCATTCTACACCAGCCCTGTTGAGAGAGTGTGTGCCGAAGCTGCCGAATTACCGCTAAACTACCGGCACGATATGTTCCTTTGTCGGTACGCCTGCCGACTGATATCAATGCCCGACCACCCGTCATATTTCTCTTTCTTTGACGACTCTCTCGACCGCCAATACGGGCTGTATGTCTCTGCCCTGTTACCTCCTGGAGTTCGCTTTCGTCGCCTGCTTCAGCAACTTGATTTTACCCTCCCTACGACTTTTCGAGTGGGTGAGAGCCCGACGCCACCTTGGCTCCAGGCTCAGGTTCGCGTTCACCTTGAACTCAGCTCGCTCCCAAAGGAGAGGACCGCGGATTCGATATACCGCTCGGGGTTTGTCCAACTTCGTTCGAGACTCGCTAATAACGTCTTTATTTACACAGATGGCTGCAAGACTACTGCTGGCGTCGGATATGCCTTTGTCGTTGGGGATGATACCTTTCAATACCGGCTCCTTGGCCAGTGTTCAAGCTTTACGGCTGAGCTTTTTGCTCTCTGTCAGGCGGTACAGTACATCCGCCGCCATCGCCATTCTCCCTATGCCATCTGCTCTGATTCTTTGAGCGCCATTCAGAGTCTCCGTGACCCATATTCGGACCACCCACTCCTGCAACGAATTCAACGGTTCCTTCAGTCGCTAGCTGATACCGGCGCTCGTGTCCTTTTTTTGTGGATTCCTGGCCACGTCGGTGTGCCTGGGAACGAAGCTGCTGATGCTGCGGCCAAGGCTGCTGTCCTCCTGCCTCGGACAGCTTCCTTGTGTGTTCCATCAACTGATATTAGTGGGGTTCTTTGTCGGCGCGTTTCATCATTGTGGCATGAGCCTCGGTCCTCTCTCTTAGGGCCATCAAAGCGATCCCGACGGCTCAGACGACCTCCTCACGCCCTACCCGGCGAGAGGAGGTCATTTTGGCCAGGTTGCGGATTGGGCATTGACTATTTAGCCACCGCTACCTGTTGTCCGGTGACCCCGCCCCACAGTGCCCCTGTGGTCATCCATTGACGGTGCGCCATGTTTTATTGTCCTGTCCCCGTTTTATTCACTCTCGTATTGTCCTATGTCTGCCGTCTACCTTAGAGGAACTTCTAGCTGATGACGTTCGAGCAGCTGCTCGTGTCCTTCGTTTTATGACACTGACGGACTTGTCCACAAAGATCTAACTCTTTTATTTTGTTTCTCTGCCTCTTTGTAAGTACTTTCTGATGTTGCCCCCTTGCGTTTACTACGCTATTAGTGCACTAACGTTTGTGACTGGGCGCTAATGACCTTAGTAATTGAGCGCCCTAAACAAAACAAAACAAAACAAAAACTGATACCCAGTAGTATTTATAGCAATCCTGTGGAATTGGTTTTGGAGTCGTCGCATTTTATTTTTGCGAGTATTACAGACTACACACCAAATATCAGAGCCATATGTAATAGCTGTAACCATAATCGTTGTAAAAGTTTTGAGGCTACTACCAATGGTAAACGCTTTGTCTTTAACTAGTGAACAGAGCTAGAACAGAAATCTTGACACTCTGTTGCAAATCAGGGTACTTGTTCCTGGAAGCTAAGGCTCGTGCGCAACGTTATTGGAAACTATTTTTATTGCTTTTCCATGGTAAAATATTTTTGTTGAAATTTACGTATTCATCGTTTGTAATTCTCTTACACGAAAATAAAAATTATTGAGTTCGTTCAGCATAAAGGTGCTTGCTGTTGTGTCTGCAGACACTGTTGCAATCTGTTTTTACTGTTTCAAAATTACGATCAGCCTCTATTCGTCGACATACTATTTCTTGGCACTTGTACCTATTTCAGTTCCTCTACGAGATGCATCTAGAAAGCCGGTGCGAGCATTTGTTGAGGCGCTGACGTTATTTCGTAAGAAGTCCTTCGTTTGAGGAGGCTGTTTTCATTTCCAGGAAATTTCGCGGCAGCTACTGAGAACCGCTATCAAAGCACAAAGAGGAAGAGAATACAGCGAAGGGCAGCCGGTTCTGTCTACTTTATCGAAGGCGGTTCATAGGCGTGTTTCAGCTCTCTTCGCCGAATGCAGGTCATGCCACGTATTTTTACGTCCCTCGTATCCTAATTTGTCAAGTGTAACGAAAATCAGTATGAGAATGGAAGATAAAGAGAATAATAATTAAAGAAGACAAAGAAAACATAAAATAGCACATGCCAACGAACCGCGGATGAGCAGGTGGTAATAGCGCAGCCAATGCACTAAGTGCGTTATGTATTCATACGATGATTCCGGAACAGTGCCCGTGCTCGATAATCATACATGGTTATAGTTGTAGGGGGGCAGTAAGGTCTTCCTTGATTCCCCTTGGAACATCGGCGTTTGGAATTTTAAAATTCAGCTGTAAGTATTATTGTTCGAATGATTCACACACATGATACCGCGTGTGGGAAGCCTAGCAGTCCTTGGTTTGGCAGCGCTACGAACAAATGATTAAGGGACATCCTCGTGTTGCGAAACGCCCCAGTTATTTGAACAGGTCGACTTGACATTGAATTTTAATATTTCGACACCTTTCTTGACATGAATAATGTAGGTCCTCAGTCTCGTTTAACGATTCAGTTTATTGATTATGTAAAACAGGCGTATGTTATTCAGAGGTATCGTGAGATACATGATCTGCTTCTTGCAATCCTAGGAACGCCAGCAAATATGCTTCGTGAAGTAGCTGTAAAATGGATAAAAGCAACACAAAACAAATCGCCTGTATATACATGTATGGAGGAGTTGTTGTTGAAGCTGTACGGTTTTCCACAAAGCACAAAAAGTAGTATGTGCACTATTGCTTACTATCGGCAATTAAAACGCGTTTAACGAATGAATTTCTACTGAACATGTACTTTGGATGCACTGAGAACAGCTACTCTCTCATCTACTTAATATGCAAATAAAAATTCTCTTGGTGCCTTCGTAAGAAACTATGTCTATTCCTTTCAGACTACCTAAACTTTGACAAAATGTGGCTCAAATTTAAAGAAATAATGTCGACGGCAGCTGGCAGTTACATATCAATTACATTAATAAGTGGCGGAACAGAGCCCACCAGATGTAAAGGTGTGCCGGGGGGGGGGGGGGGGCGGGGGGCGAGAGCGGGTATGAAAAATGGTTCAAGTGGCTCTGAGCACTATGGGACTTAACATCTGTCGTCATCAGTCCCCTATAGCTTAGAACTACTTAAACCTAACTAACCTAAGGACATCACACACATCCATGCCCGAGGCAGGATTCGAACCTGCGACCGTACCAGTCACGCGGTTCCGGACTGAGACCCTAGAACCGCACGGCCACCGCGGCCGGCGGGGGTATGAGAAAATACACGGGTACAAATAAGCTAATGTAAGTTCTGCTGTTTGAGAGACAATTGAAGCAAATTTTTGCATGTGTTGTAATTATATCATTATTTTACTGGCTATAATTTGGAATTTTTTAATGTTTTTGTTAAAATAATTTGATCAGTCCCCTTTCACAATGTGGTAGGTTATTCTTAGAAATTAGATAAACAGTTCTGTGCAACAGCCTTTTTTATATCAATTGTAGAACACTCGCAACAATTTTTAAAAAAATTTATGTTTGTGATTTGTAGCAACTTTTGTTTCAAAAAAATAAAATTTAAAATAATGTAGCAGTAACGTGCTTTGAAAAATTTTGTGCAACAGGAAATTCTTACAGTAGGAAATTTCACATTTTTATCTGCATTGGATCAGCAGAAAATGATCCCGATACATTGGAAAACGAAAATTGCGGTAAATGCAAAAAGTTTTTATTAGCCTTTTTCCGTAAACATGTACCTCAGTGTTGGCCATAACCATACTTTTAGTCTTCTCAGTCTTCATGTAGCTCGTTTCTCCTGATCTGTCCTTCTGGTGTGTCCTTTTGGCAATATCGCTCACAGACATTTCAGAGCTAGCAGTACGCATATTATCTCCTGCAGTAAGGTTTCAGTAAAACACTTTGCATGAAGTCCTAATTTCATGAAGTCCTGTTTCTTCCAGTGCTACCATCAGACAAACATCATATGAGGCAGTTTTAACAACAGTGGATGAACAAAACGTAGTCTTTGGGCGTCTGTTCCAACTGAGATTATTAAAAGTTTCATTCGAGTTTTCTGTTCCACCGTTGGTGCATTTCTTTAATAAATCGTAATTATCCACATCGTGAACGGGCTCACGCCTTTTATATTCTTCAAATGCTTTTGTGACGGCAGAAAATAATAAAACATCGCGAAGAAGGACACAGCATGTAGAAAAGGGGGCGTGCCACTGCGCACTGCTTGGAACAAGACGACTTTTACGTCATCTGTAGCACGAATTAAACTCTGAAAATTGGAGACAGTACTTCTAACATGTTACAGAATTACTTGGTGACAAAAACAAATTCCAACATTTTGGACCAATTTTACGTAGATCCCCCCTTTGTAACGCACGAAATTGGTTGTGATCGTATGTGAAGTACACCAGCGGCAGGCACTATATACAGGGTGGTCCATTGATCGTGACCGGGCCAAATATCTCACGAAATAAGCGTCAAACGAAAAAACTACAAAGATCGAAACTTATCTAGCTTGAAGGGGGAAACCAGATGGCGCTATGGTCGGCCCGCTAGATGGCGCTGCCGTAAGTCAAACGGATATCAACTGCGTTTTTTAAAAATAGGAACCCCCTTTTTTATTACACATTCGTGTAGTACGTAAAGAAATATGAATGTTTTAGTTGGACCACTTTTTTCGCTTTGTGATAGATGGCGCTGTAATAGTCACAAACATATGGCTCACAATTTTAGACAAACAGTTGGTAACAGTTAGGTTTTTTAAATTAAAATACAGAACGTAGGTACGTTTGAACATTTTATTTCGGTTGTTCCAATGTGATACATGTACCATACCTTTGTGAACTTGTCATTTCTGAGAACGCGTGCTGTTACAGCGTGATTACCTGTAAATACCACATTAATGCAATAAAGACTCAAAATGATGTCCGTCAAAGTCAGTGAATTTGGCAATACGTGTAACGAAATTCCTCTCAACAGCGAGTTGTTCGCCTTCCGTAATGTTCGCACATCTATTGACAATGTGCTAGCCGCGCGGGATTAGCCGTGCGGTCTCGGGCGCTGCAGTCATGGACTGTGAGGCTGGTCCCGGCGGAGGTTCGAGTCCTCCCTCGGGCATGGGTGTGTGTGTTTGTCCTTAGGATAATTTAGGTTAAATAGTGTGTAAGCTTAGGGACTGATGACCTTAGCAGTTAAGTCCCATACGATTTCACACACATTTGAACATTTTTTTGAACAATGTGCTGACGCATGTTGTCATGAGTTGTCGGTGGATCACGATAGCAAATATCCTTCAACTTACCCCACAGAAAGAAATCCGGAGACGTCAGATCCGGTGAACGTGCGGGTCGCGGTACGGTGCTTCGACGACCAATCCACCTGTCATGAAATATGCTATTCAACACCGCTTCAACCGCACGCGAGCTATGTGCCGGACATCCATGATGTTGGAAGTACATCGCTATTCTGTCATGCAGTGAAACATCTTGTAGTAACATCGGTAGAACATTACGTAAGAAATCAGCATACATTGCACAATTTAGATTGCCGTCCATAAAATGGGGGCCAATTATCCTTCCTCCCATAATGTCGCACCATAAATTAACCCGCGAAGGTCGCTGATGTTCCACTTGTCGCAGCCATCGTGGATTTTCCGTTGCCCAGTAGTGCATATTATGCCGGTTTACGTTACCGCTGTTGGTGAATAACGCTTCGTCGCTAAATAGCACGCGTGCAAAAAATGTGTCATCGTCCCGTAATTTCTGTTGTGCCCAGTGGCAGAACTGTACACGACGTTCAAAGTCATAGAAGTATGGTACGGGTGCAATCGATGTTGATTTAGCATTCTCAAAACCGACGTTTTTGAGATCCCCGATTCTCGCGCGATTTGTCTGCTAGTGATGTGCGGATTAGCCGCGGCATAATCATTTGTTGCAGGTCGTTGTTGACGTTTCAAATGTGGCTGAACACTTCCTGTTTGCTTAAATAACGTAACTATCCGTCGAACGGTCCGGACACTTGGATGATGTCGTCCAAGATAGCGAGCAGCATACATAGCGCACGCCCGTTGGGCATTTTGATCACAATAACCGTATATCAACATGATATCGACCTTTTCCGCAATTGGTAAGCGGTTCATTTTAACACGGGTAATGTATCACGAAGCAAATACCGTCCGCACTGGCGGAATATTACGTGATACCACGTACTTATATGTTTCTGACTATTACAGTGAAAAAAGTGGTCCAACTAAAACATTCATATTTCTTTACGTACTACACGAATATGTAATAAAAAATTGGGGTTCCTATTTTTAAAAAACGCAGTTGATATCTGTTTGACCTATGGCAGCGACATCTAGCGGGCCACCCATAGCGCGATCTGGTTTCCCCCTTCAAGCTAGACGAGTTTCTTTCTTTGTAGTTTTTTCGTTTGACGCTTATTTCGTGAGATATTTGTCCCGGTCACGATCAATGGACCACCATGGATACTTTCGCTGCCTGACAGCGGTGGCAGGTTGTCGATGACAGCACAACTCTCCGCAAAGTAGATGCAGTAAATATTGTACAATTCGAATCAAGATTACGCTGCCAACACGGGTAAATTTGCAAGTACATATCCTTGATGTAGTAAACCATCTTTAGGCAGCTAGTAAAGGAAAGTCCTCCGGTCCAGATTGTGTACCAGTCAAGTTCATCAGAGTGTAAGCTGGTGAAATGGACCTATTTTTAGCAATCATACGTAACAGCTGGCTCGACGGGTGATCGGTACCTTTGGAAAAAGTTGCATAGATCACACCAATAAACATTAAAGTAAATAGAAGTAATACACAGAATTATAGACCTATAGCATTGACATCGATTCGTAGTTGGATCTTGGAACATATTCTGTGTTACAGCATTATGAAATACCTCGAAGAAAATAATTTATTTTCTCGTAACCAGCAGGAATTCACAAAATATCTTCCTGTGAAACACAAATGGCCTTTTATTCACTCGAAGATTGGTGCTGTCAACAGGGGATCTCATGCTGATTCCGTATGTGTAGAGTCTTAACACCGCTCCTCACCAGCGGCTTCTAATGGAATTGTATGTCTGTGCAGTATCGTCCCAGTTGTGGGACTGGGTTCGTGATTTCTTTTAATAAGGTCACAATCCCTTGAAACGTATGGGAGGTCATCTGGTGAAGCTGAGGTTGTATGTGCTGCTTTTGATCTATATAAACGTTTTAGGAGGTCGCCGGAGTCGTCCTAGATTGTTTGAAGATGATGAGGTTGTTTATTGTCTAGAAAAGTCGTCAGAAGATCAAAACGAATTACAACCTCATATAGACAATATATCAGCGTGGTGCAGAGATTGGCAGTTGATCCTGAACAATAAAACGTGTGAGGTCCTCCACATGAGTACTAAAAATTTCGGCTGTACGATAAATCACACAAATTTTACCGTTGTTGGTTCAATTATATACTCAGTAATTTGAATTTCGAATCACTTTAGTTGGGACAGTCACATAAAATGATGTAAGAAAAGCGAAACAAAAACTGCTTTTTATTTACAGAACATTTAGAAGGTGCAACAAATCTACTACAGAGAATGCGTGCAGTACGTTTGTCTGTCTTCTTCTGGACCATTGCGGTGCGGTATAGGATCCTTAACCTATAGGACTGACGGAGGACGTAGAAAGAGTTCAAAGAAGGGCAGCTCGTTTTCAATCATGGCGAAATAGGGGAAAGATTGTCACGGGTATGATAGAGGAGTTGGCGTGAAAATCATTAAAACAAAGGTGTTTTCCGATGCGGTGAGGTCTTTTTTCTATACTTCAATCAACTCGTTCCTCCTCGGAAAGCGAAGACATTTAGTTGACGCCCACCTATATGGGGAGAAATAACCCTCGCATTAAAATAAGACAACTCAGAGTTTGCACGGAAAGCTTTAGGTGCTCGTTTTGCCACAGACTATTCGAGTGTGCATAGATCCTGGCGTTTGGTGTGGTTTGGTTTAGGGCTGTAGGTTTATCGGAAGGAAATGAGACGTACTGTCTGTCGCTACTTCCCTGTCAGCAGATAAAAATAATCTCACGTGTTTATATTGTGTTCCCTGGATGGAGAACACATCAGCCTCCATCAACTACAGCAGGGAATTCTATTGCCTGGATAAATTGCTTGGTTAATGAAGTGAACGAGAATATTACGAACCAGTATCAGGCAGTGAAATGAAAGTAAATCAGATGTATTCACGATAAAAACACATCAACGGTGCTTAGTCTTTACACAAAAAATGGAATTTCGCCAACCCACTATTCTGGGCTATACGGCGAGCTGCCGATTTGTTGTAGGACAAGAAAAATATACATAGAACACAATGAGAATCAAACGAGAAACAACTTTAAGTCGTCTAGACCCTAGAAAGAATGATAATAGCAAAAAATTAGATGAGTTTTGGGGATTGAGAATCACAACAAAAGTAGTTACCCATGAAGTGAGGTGCCGTATGTTAACACGAACACACAGACGCGACGGAGCTTACGGCCGTAGCATCGATGTAATCGTAATGTCACGTAGTTACTCGTGGTGCGAGCAGTGTGTCTGTATCTCAAACACGGCTGAAGGCTCCGTGAGCGTTCTAGCGTGAAGCATCTTTACTGGTGCCGACGTAATCAGCATATTGTTGCTTCCAAAGCAATGGAAATGGAAGAACTCACTGCCCCTCTGCGTAACATCAATATTTGTTTAAACGTTTTCAGCATGTTGATTCACGTGTGATGTGATTTGGGTGTCGATTCTGTCAAGGAAACCCTTTAATAATTTCAAGTAGTGCCTGCCGTTTATTTCCATTGCGAATTTAACAAATAAGAAGCTCTCGAATTATGAAAAAAGCATGTTCTGCATCAGTTACTGTAATTCATTCGCTTTGTTGGGTACGTGCAACTTACCAATACTTCTTCTTCTTCTTCTTTCTTGACTCTACAGCTCATGATGAACCTTGGCCTCTTCTACAATTTCCTTCCATCTCTCTCGGTCCTTTGTCAATACTCTCCAGTTTCTATAGCCCATCTTCCTAAGATCTTTGATTACTCCATCTTCCCATCTGGCTCTTGGTCGACCACGTCCTCTCTGCCCTCCTGGCTTTCCTTGTAATATTCTTTTTGGTACTTCTGTATCATTCATGCGAGCCACATGTCCCGCCGCCTCAGTCTGGATGATTTCACTATCCTTCTGATGGGTTGGTCTTTGTATATTGTATACAACTCATGGTTGTATCTCCTCCTCCATCTTCCTCTTTCACAGATTGGGCCGATAATTCGTCTAAGTACCTTTCTTTCAAATGCATCCAGTGATTCAATATCTTTAGTTGTGAATGTCCAGGCTTCAGAGGCATATGTAAGCACTGGTCGTAAAAGTGATTTATACATAGTTAATTCCGTGGTACGAGTCAGGAGCCTTGAGGATAGAAGTCTTGTTTGGGCAAAATAGGCTCTGTTGGCCAGCATTAATCTCTGCTTAATTTCAAAGGAGGTGGCATTTAGATGTGTAACTGTCGAACCCAGATACTTGAAATGTTCAACTCTCTCAAATGTGTAACTGCCCATTGTATTGCATTTGGCATATTTTCTCTATGTGCTTTTCCAGCTGCCATATATTTTGTTTTTTGTTTATTAATAATTAACCCCATGTTCCTACTGGCCTGTTCAAGAGCTGTAAATGTCTCTTCCATTGCTTTTTGGGTTCTTGCTATTATATTTATGTCATCCGCGTAGGCCAGTATCTGCACCGATTTATAGAAGATCGTTCCTCTGTTCAGAAGGTTTGCGTTTCTCATCACCTTCTCCAGGGCGGCATTAAAGAGAAGGCATGCCAATGCATCCCCTTGTCGCACTCCAGTTTTAGTACTCAATGTGTTGGACATCATTCCTCTTATTGTTACACTACCTTGTGTTTCGCTCATTGTCATTCTCACCAGCCTTACCAACGTTCTAGAGATTCCCAGTTCATCTAGAGCTTGATATAACTGCTCTCTATTTACACTGTCATAAGCTGCTTTGAAGTCTATAAAGAGGTGATGCGTGCCAACTCCGTATTTGTTTTTTCCAGGATTTGTCTTAAGGTGAATATCTGATCTATGGTTGACTTCCCAGGAAGGAATCCGCATTGGTACGGCCCCGTCTCCCTCTCTATGATGGGGAGGATTCTGTCTAATAGTATATTAGAGAGTATTCTACATCCCAAATTAAGTAGTGTGATCCCTCTGCAATTTCCACACTCCATCTTATCTCCTTTCTTATATATGGGACGTATGATACCCTCTTTCCATTGTTGGGGCATTTTCTCCTCTTCCCATATTCTGGTGACCATTTTCAGAAGGCTTTGTTCCAGCTCTCTGCCTCCTTGCTTAAACAATACTGCTGGAATACCATCTGTTCCTGCCGCCTTGTTGTTTATCAATACACTAGGTGAAAAAAAAGTGAAGCACCTAAATGCGAGGGAGGAAATGAAAAGGAACATCACGAGTCGAAAGGGTATGTGATGTTAGAATCGAGTCAAATTTACAAAGACATTGGCAGGCTCTGATTCGGTTGTGAAGGTTGTCATAAAGCCGTTCTATCTTCTCCTGAGGGAAGCTGGCCCACGAATGGTGTGACGAGTCCTCGATGTTCTGGATACTGGTATTGCGACGGAGTGACTTCCTAGGTGACTTCTATCGGGCGCTGATGTGGGGATCTTGCTGGCCAAGAGAGCATCTCAGTATCACCTATGCAGCGCATGGGTACACGTGGCATGCGCGGACGAGCGTTGTCCTGTTGATAAATGGCACCACGGTGCTGTCCCACGAGAAGTATCACGTGAGGCCAAAGGAACACTTCGGCACGGCAGCCAGGACCAAAGTTTACGCTTTGCCACTCAGCACGTTTCATATCGCAATCTCCTGAAAGACGTATCCACGAAATGCCCTGTGCTACTGTGTTTAAATTATTACGTCATTCATTAGACGCGTTGTTATGGAATGCCTCTAATGTAAAAAGGGAAGTTGTTGCAGGCTAGAGTGCGTCGTCGCACGCTACAGTAGATTCGGGTAACTGCTAGGCTAGGGAAAAGACATTGAGACAAAGGAGCGTTGAACTGTTGCTCACGAAAGCGGTATTACCCCGCACACTGAAGTGCTGGTCCGGACTTTTATCGAACCCAGAATGAATCTTTCCCTCTGCCCCTTAGTGCGCAACATTACGAAATCTCCACAGTGCCACCTCGTCGGATATTCGGAATGGATGCAACGGAATCCTCTAGAGAAGGTAAGAATGGACAAAATGCTTCAAGCTGGTTAGAAATGTGAAGATGTGAAAGCTTGGGGTTAGCCGAGACTATTATGACTATCGATTGAAATAACAAGCAAACGTAACAAATTAGCTGTACTGATCTTTCCACGACGCCTTTGGAATGATTATATCGTTATGGTCGAGTGAATTTATTTATAGGTCTATTAATAAGGCACAGACGAATTTTCTGTCCGGCTTGTGTCAATACCGGGCAACGAAATCAAAAACAAATTAGCTTATTGAAACTGTGTGCCGAACCATGAACTTTGGAAAGTAGCAGAGACGTACTGTCGGAAATGAAGCCGTGAGGCCGGGCCGCCAGCCGTGCTTTGGGTTACGCAGCCGGTGAAAATGAGTGGCCGGGTTCGAGCCCCAGTCCTGCACACAGATTTAAACTGCCACCAAGTTTCAAACATACCATACACTCTGCCGCAAAGTCAAAGATTCAATCTTAAAACAAACCGTTTTAGTACATGCTCTTCCCTCTAAGGTTATGTTGATTGCGTTGGTAAGCGATAGTATAAGTATTAGTATCGTTAAATTATGAGAACTTCTTTTTTTTCAGATCGTATTTATTTTACTCACACACACGGCTTGTAAATTGCAATACGTCGTAAATAAGGATTGTACAGAGGAACTAACAGAGCAAAGAAAGTATAATGTAAAATTGTGTATGGGAGGGGTGGAGGGTGACACACACACACACACACACACACACACACACACACACAGAGAGAGAGAAAAAGAGAGAGAGAGAGAGAGAGAGAGAGAGAGAGAGAGAGCACTTGAGAGAGTGAGTCACTCTGTTCGTTCATTAGTTCCAGAGGGCCATAGACAAGGGCTAAAGGGAGAATCAAAATTTTATTCTTTTAAGATGTCAGATTTCTGCATTGAAGAAATCTCATGATCACAATTTTTTGTACGATTTTTTTAATGACCGGCATTCTAACGTTAAAATATTTTGGTTGTGAAAGCGGTGAATGATGGACCTCAAGTCAACTTCAAAGTTACAAGAAAAATGTTACAGAACCGCGTTGAGAAGCAAGACGTGGGCGGGGAGGGAAGAATTTATGCGTCAGTAATGGTATAATTTTGAATAATGGATGGTGACGTTGTTAAAGGCCTAATAAGAATATGAATGGGAAAAAATCCTATTTTGTGGCTGAGGATGATTGAGTACCAGATTTTAGGTTGGAACAATCTTCAAGAAGGGTCGTTGTACACAAAGACATTATTGCACCTTATATTGCTGATACAGATGTGTTGACATACGTAACATGACGCTATTAGCTGTGTATGCTGGTAATTTTCTGTGAATTATAAATTCTACAGCCTGTAATCTGCAAGCGACGAAACGTTTTCTGTTTGTTCTGTTTATCGTTAATTTCCGCCTGAGAAAAGCTAAAAATCGTGTTATGTGCTGTGTTACTTGCAGTTTCTATTTCCTCTTTTTATGGTGTTGCTTCACCTTTTTGTGACCTGTTGAAGCACTTTTTTCTGTTGTCGTTCATCGATGTTACACACGCATTTGAGATAATTCATCTACATCTACATTTATACTCCGCAAGCCACCCAACGGTGTGTGGCGGAGGGCACTTTACGTGCCACTGTCATTACCTCCCTTTTCTGTTGCAGTCGCGTATGGTTCGCGGGAAGAACGACTGTCTGAAAGCCTCCGTGCGCGCTCGAATCTCTCTAATTTTACGTTCGTGATCTCCTCGGGAGGTATAAGTAGGGGTAAGCAATATGGCTCTGAGCACTATGGGACTTAACATCTTAGGTCATCAGTCCCCTAGAACTTAGAACTACTTAAACCTAACTAACCTAAGGACATCACACACATCCATGCCCGAGGCAGGATTCGAACCTGCGACCGTAGCAGTCCCGCGGTTCCAGACTGCGGCGACTAGAACCGCACGGCCACCGCGGGGAAGCAATGTATTCGATACCTCATCCAGAAACGCACCCTCTCGAAACCTGGCGAACAAGCTACACCGCGATGCAGAGCGCCTCTCTTGCAGAGTCTGCCACTTGAGTTTATTAAACATCTCCGTAACGCTAACACGGTTACCAAATAACCCTGTGACGAAACGCGCCGCTCTTCTTCGGATCTTCTCTATCTCCTCTGTCAATCCGACCTGGTACGGATCCCACACTGGATAGCAATACTCAAGTATAGGTCGAACGAGTGTTTTGTAAGCCACCTCCTTTGTTGATGGACTACATTTTCTAAGGACTCTCCCAATGAATCTCAACCTGGTACCCGCCTTACCAACAATTAATTTTATATGATCATTCCACTTCAAATCGTTCCGCACGCATACTCCCAGATATTTTACAGAAGTAACTGCTACCAGTGTTTGTTCCGCTATCATATAATCATACAATAAAGGATCCTTCTTTCTATGTATTCGCAATACATTACATTTGTCTATGTTAAGGGTCAGTTGCCACTCCTTGCACCAAGTGCCTATCCGCTGCAGATCTTCCTGCATTTCGCTACAATTTTCTAATGCTGCAACTTCTCTGTATACTACAGCATCATCCGCGAAAAGCCGCATGGAACTTCCGACACTATCTACTTCATCAGCAGAGCACAAGCTTTATAGCACATTTCACTTGTTTCCGTAGCTATGTTGTGTTCATTTATTTCGTTCCGTGTTTGTTTGAGGTGTGGCGCTCGATTTCATGTTGACGTTTGAGCTGCTTAGCGTCTGTGTGTGTGTGTGTGTGTGTGTGTGTGTGTGTGTGTGTGTGTGACAGAGAGAGAGAGTTTTCGAAGAAGCAGATCGAATGAGCTGTATAGAGGATGGGGAGGAGAATTTAATTTACGGGGTAACTGTGTGCTCTTTGGGGAAATCTGACAATTTGGTGCTTGTTCGGAAGTTTACCAACAGTTGATCGTTCCACGCGACGCTAGTGAATCTAACAAGGAAGGAGTGAAATGATGGTTTTGCACCCTACGCCACACACCGAGATGTAGCTTGCGGTTTATAATGGTAAATATATTCTAAAGGTATTTTTGGAATATATTGTTTGCGCTTCAACATGAACATTATACCAGTAGTCAAGTAGTCGGTGGTCTATAGTGTTGCCTGAAAGTAAAGCGAAATCGTTCGAGGATTGAAGCGATCTGCAGTGGAAAGCAGTGTGCGAGTACGTCAGAACGATGTTTACTGTCTGTGGGGGCAGGAAATTGAAATTGGTGCAATAGTCGCCCAGAATGGCCATCACATACAACTGCAGCATACATTTTGCTCCATCAATTACGATGTCGTCCATTTTAGTCAAGACTTCGTTAACCGCCTGTGCGGAAACACTTCGTTGGGTATCTGCAACTTTTATTAGTTCCGTTACAAACCGGTTTTCAGCTTCTTAGGACATCGTTAGGTGGCAACTGAATCTCCCAACGACTGATGGAATGACGTTCGACTTGCATATTACTGATGTCATTCAATGAGATACACTGATCGTACAAAGGAATCTATCAAATGTATTTAAAAATGTAAAGAAAATTATTATACTTTAAAAATGAATGAAGGATATGTTTCATCAATTAAATGTGTTCCTTCAGTTATTAAACCACCTACACAATAACATGCAGTTCACATTCAAGCTGTGCGACTCTTCTACGAATTCTTGTTCCTTAATGCTGACAGCACAAAGCAACAGTGGTTTATTGTTTACAAGAAAACAACAGCTACGTATACTGCAATCCCTGCAAGTTCCCAGCACCCACAACGCCACAAACGTTCAGCTTTTCCTTGTGTAATACATCACCTCATATCTACACCAGTCTGTGTGTATGTCTTTCAAACAGAATTACTGTCAGTCAAATTAATCGCTTCAAGGAAACTCTGCAGCTCTGACAAGATTCTACGAAAAAAGAAAATACATGAAACTACATCACATCTGTACGCTAGCCAATGGGAACAGGTCAGTTATATCAAAAAATGATCCACTATCCCATGTGGTGGCAAAAATTCAGATAACCTTGCAAAAATATTAAAATATCGCAATTTCAAACGTACTTGTTACCATAACAGGAACATGGCTGAGGTAAGTTATGTTTCAATAACCGAGACATACGAGGCGCGTATGAAAAGACCGTGCAAAGTCCGAGACATGGCACCACCGGCGCGTATCGAGGTCATGTTTGGTTAGCAGCATCTTTGGAAAGAAAGCACACCAGGTTTCAGTCATATTGGTCTGTTTCTTTGTATTTGGCATTCGCGTGAATCGAAGAAGTCGAGTGATTGTCAAAAAATGGACGAAAAAGAATATCGTGTGGTTATTAAACATTACTCTATTAAAGGCAAAACGCGTCATGAGACCAAGGAGAAGCTTGATAAACATTACGGTGACTCTGCACCTTCGATTTGAACAGTTTGTAAGTGGTTTCAAAATTTTCGGCGTGGCCGTATGGGCACAAATGATGCTGAACGTTCTGGACGCCCTGTGGAGGTTATGACTCCAGAAATCATTGATGAAATCCATGATATGGTGATGGATGACAGAAGAGTTAAGGTGCGTGAGATTGCTAGTGCTGTGGGCATCTCGAATAAACATGTATATAATATTTTGCATAAACATTTGGATATGAGAAAGCTATCCGCCAGATGGGTTCCGCGATTGCTTGACCAAAAACGGAATCGTGTGAAGTGTTGCAAGGATGATTTGCAGCTGTTCAGGAAGAATCGGCAGGGCTTTAAGCGTCGTTCCGTCACTGTGGATGAAACATGGATACATTACTATACTCCTGAGATCAAAGACCACTCCAAACAATGAGTTACCAAGGGAGAATCTGCACCAAAAAAGGCGAAGACCGTTCCTTCGGCCGGAAAGGTTATGCCGACTGTCTTTTGGGATTCGCAAGGGATAATCCTCATCGACTATCTGGAAAAGGGTAAAACTATTACAGGTGCGTATTATTCATTCTTATTGCACCATTTGAAAACCGAACTGCACGAAAAACGCCTGCGATTGGACCGCAAAAAAGTCATTTTCCATCACGACAATGCACCAGCACACACCTCAGCAGTTGTGGTCGCAAAATTAATGAAAATAGGATTCCAACTCGTTTCACATCCCCTCTGTTCTCCAGGCTTGGCTCCCTCGGGCTACTATTTGTTCCCCAATTTGAAGAAATGGCTGGCGGGGCAAAGACTTTATTCAAACGAGGTGCTGATTGCAGCAACTAATAGCTATTTTGCAGACTTGGACACTTCCTATTATTCGGAAGGGATCAACAAATTAGAACAGCGTAGGACGAAGTGTATAAGTCTAAAAGGAGACTATGTGGAAAAATAAAAAAGGTGTACCCCAAACACATAAGTAGTGTTTATTTTTGCATGGACTTCTCAAACGCCCCTCGTACTTATAGCTTTCCTACAAAGTGGTGTGCTTGAACTGTGGCAGAGCAGATGTTCATTCAGGCGGAGCTGTGGCAAATAGGTTACTGGAACATGCGAGAACCTGGCAGGTGGGGAAGACAGGTTTTTGAACTTGTGCGGAACTTGTTTTAACAGAAGTATAAAGATAATACTACTGGGTATACTCGAGATTAATAAACATATGACACAGCATGCTTGTTTGCTTTTAAATGAACAGACGTATTTCCCGTTTTCCCTTCTGTTACATTAACTTTCAGATACGCATATGTGAGAGAACCAGGTTAGAATGACGATATCAACTTTTCGTCACGGATTGCCCAACTAATGACCATGTGCCAATGTCAGTTTCTTAATTGTCGTTCTTGTCTTCGCTTCCGGTACTCTTTCATTTGTTTAGTTTCTTTTTTTCCTATCTTCGGACCACTTGGGAAACCTCCATATTTTATACTTTTTTCTTAAACTCTTTTCTCAGTTGTTTCTTCAGCTTTTAAATTGTCTACATCTTTTTTACTTCATGGATCTAACTTATTGCTATTTTTATCCCACAAGTATTGGAACATCTTTTTGGCTGATCTATTGTGCATTCGATATAAATGTCCAAAAATTCCAATCTTCTTTTTCTCATTACATCTGTTTTAGGTGTTTCGATAAATTTCATCGTTAATTCATAATTTCCAACCTTTCACATCTTTCCGTGAGCGTAAATATTTTCCTAATGATTCGTCTTTCTGGTATTTTTCAATTTATCTAAATTATAGTTTAATGGTAGACATTCATTTGCATGTAGACACTTTGGATTCGCTACGGTATTCTAATGCCTTATCTTTGCCTTTTTAGACAGACATTTTTTATTGTAAAAGTCTTTTGTAATACCATATTCTCTTTCCGTTTCATGCAGCCTTTTTTGTACAGCAGCTTTTTCCAAATAATGTTTCTGGATCCCCCCCAAGGATATTTAAATTCTTTAATCTTTTGTATTTGGCCAATGTATGTTTTCAGAAATTTCGGTGTACTTTTAATGTTTGTTAAAAATGTGGTTTATTCTTTTGAAATTCTTAAGTCAGTACTACTGGCTACTCCTACAAAATTAATTTGAATTACAGGAGATGTCATTTCCCCAAAGTACAGCAATATCATCTTCAAATATGAGACAGTTTATTGCAATATTTTTGTTTTCTCTTCCCAAAAGTCTTGCTGAAAACTTACATTCAGTAAGGTTTTCATTCCAAATCCTCACTGTTTTCTCGTGAACACAACTAAAATATTATGACTTCTCTTTTATTTTTTCATGTAAATGTAATGCTGTCCACCGTAAGAACTCTGTATCAGTAATATCCATATAATTGGCATGTAATTTTTCCGTGGCTCGGACCGTAGAAGAGTAACAGCGACGGAGTGGTCATTGAGGTGCACAGAAAAGAACTTTTGTCACGACGTACTATTGGAGTAATGTTCTCTTGTAAGCCCTCCGCAGATTTTGAATGTTATTAAATCGCTGGTACAGGCAGATCCCCTATCGTGGACTCTATACCTTTGCTTCATAGGCATTGAATAACTGGAATGAACTTGTCTTAAAGGTTACAAGACAGAAACGCAAATTCGTTTCTATGGTTTACAAATGTCCGACGTTAAATGTCGCAGTTTTATTGCTACAGGGAAAGAAGGGATAGCCACCCTTATTTTACCGATTTTGTATTACGCTTCATTTTATTGCCGAATCTCTACTTTAATGACTTGCGCTGCGACGGCATTGCGAAAATATGACTTCCTATAACGCCAAAGAGAGTGTACCACGAAATTATATTTTCAGATGTGACGTGCATTAAATTAGCGATTTATGAAACTTCGGAATATTCAGGGGTGAAATTCTTCCGTGTTTACTTTCTGGTACAACCTTGAACACCCCCATCCTGTAATACGACCTCTTCTGTACCTCAGTGTTGACACTAAATATATCGCATGTAACGTGCTCCAGGTATTCGACAAATCTGATCCCTCCAATGGTGTAGCTTGATTCATCACTCCAAATCACTCGTTTCCAGTCATTCACGCTCTTTACACCACCCCAAGCGTCGCTTAGCATTGACTGCAGAAATGTTTGGCTTATGACGAGCTCCTCGACTCTCCAAAAAGTACCAATTTTACGAAATGTATTTTAAATGGAATCTCATTCACGTGTATGAGAAATAGGAATTGACCTAAAATTGAACCCCGTGGGACTCCGTTCGTGTATATTGAAATGTATAGCTATTAGAGTAGTATAAAACGTACAATTTTTGTGGTGATTTCGCGAAGAGCACCTTAAGTTTCGGTGAGCCGCAATCGAAATTTGGAGCTTTTTTTGCGTTCTCCAATACTCTTATCGCTGTATCGCTATCCATTAAATTGTTACAGCCGTGTGGAATCGCTTTATTCGTTTTGGACTGTCATATACAGAATGAAACTGGATCCATCTGCGTCACAGTAGATGATACACGTTCGCAGGAGCGTGTAAGGAAGCCGACGTCGGCCTTGGATCTGCTGGGAGTCATCACTCCTTGTCTGTGGCCGAGATAAGCGGCTCGCGGTGAGAGGATCGTGGGAAGTTCTGGGGACTGCCCCGCCCTCTCGCTGTGCTGCTACGACTCCACGCCGTCTCCGCGGCCCTATTTGCTTTTCTTTTCCACGTAACTGTACCTGCCACTCCTCGCGAGCCAGCCACGCCTCTTCCCGGGAAACCCGTTTGACGTCATTTCTGCTGCTCCCCGCTGTTTCTGCGTACAGCTGATGATCTGTGTTCCCTTCCGCGCGACTCGACACGGTTCCACCTAAAGCACCTGCGTCGCCGGCAGCCTTACCCACATCTCTTCACTGTGCTGGACAGCACCCACTGGACGGTCCAAGAGTGGTCACCGCCACACCCTGCGCCGCACACACATTTTTATTCTTTATTTAGGTTTCAGATTATTTTAAGATGGACAAAAACAGCAATATCTACATCTACATCCATACTCCGCAAGCCACCTGACGGTGTGTGGCGGAGGGTACCTTGAGTACCTCTATCGGTTCTCCCTTCTATTCCAGTCTCGTATTGTTCGTGGAAAGAAGGATTGTCGGTATGCCTCTGTGTGGACTCTAATCTCTCTGATTTTATCCTCATGGTCTCTTCGCGAGATATTCGTAGGAGGCAGCAATATACCGCTTGACTCCTCGGTGAAGCTATGTTCTCGAAACTTCAACAAAAGTCCGTTCCGAGATACTGAGCGTCTCTCCTGCAGAGTCTTCCACTGGAGTTTATCTATCATCTCCGTGACGCTTTCGCGGTTGCTAAATGATCCTGTAACGAAGCGCGCTGCTCTCCGTTGGATCTTCTCTAACTCCTCTATCAACCCCATCTGGTACGGATCCCACGCTGCTGAGCAGTATTCAAGCAGCGACCGAACAAGCGTACTGTAACCTACTTCCTTTGTTTTCGGATTGCATCTCAGTCGGGCATCTACTTTACCGACGATCAATAATTTATGGAATTAACTGCTTCCAGTTGCTGACCTGCTATATTGTAGCTAAATGATATGGTATCATTCTTTCTGTGTATTCGCAGCACATTACACTTGTCTACATTGAGATTCAATTGCCATTCCCTGCACCATGCGTCAATTCGCTGCAGACCCTCCTGCATTTCAGTACAATTTTCCATTATTACAACCTCTCGATATACCACAGCATCATCCGCAAAAAGCCTCAGCGAACTTCCCATGTTATCCACAAGGTCATTTATGCATACTGTGAATAGCAACGGTCCTACGACACTCCCCTGCTGCACACCTGAAATCACTCTTACTTCGGAAGACTTCTCTCCATTCAGAACGACATACTGCGTTCTGTTGTCTAGACTTCTCTCCATTCAGAACGACATACTGCGTTCTGTTATCTAGGAACTCTTCAATCCAATCACACAATTGATCTGGTAGTCCATATGCTATTACTTTGTTCATTAAACGACTGTGCGGAACTGTGTCGAACGCCTTGTGGAAATCAAGAAACACAGCATCTACCTGTGAACCCGTGTCTATGGCCCTCTGAGTGTCGTGGACGAATAGCGCGAGCTGGGTTTGACACGATCGTCTTTTTCGAAACCCACATGAGTTTTGTAAGTGATTTAAATTTCACTAACCCAATTCAAATCAATTTTTCTCGTTGCGGATAATTATTTTACTCCTGCCAAGCTTTGTTCTCTTTACTGCTATTTTATACCATGGTGTATGGTGACCTGGCAGCTCTTTAGTGCCATTTTCAGCCCAAGTCAGTAAAAAAATAGAAAGACACAATTTGTAAAAGTTAAAAATGCAAAGTGTGTACATGTTTGTAAATTTATTAAAACAGACGTTCGTACTCATACATTGAAGATTTTAAGGCTACATTGAAGATTTTAAGGCTCAAATGGCTCTGAGCACTATGGGACTTAACATCTGAGCTCATCAGTGCCCTAGAACTTAGAAATACTGAAACCTAACTAACCTAAGGACATCACACACATCCATGTCCGAGGCAGGATTCCAACCTGCGACCGTAGCAGCAGCGCGGTTCCGGACTGAAGCGCCTAGAACCGCTCGGTCACAGCGGCCGGGCGAAGATTTTAAGGAAAATATGGTTGTCTTTTCTCAGTAAATTGATGACAGTCTTTCTAAAATGGTGCACTTACCTTTAATGAAGTTACACAAAATAAACAATAAATGACGAGAAGTGTTGTGGACATCATATGGGATCGAAGAGTGGGAGCAAGCCCCTGAACCAGGCATTTGGGTAAGTTGGTAGTGGGGGGGTGGGGTGGGGGGGATGTGAGAGCTGGGTTGAAGTGGAACCCTAGCATAGAGATGAAGAGGACAGATCTGTTGAAACCGGGCGGATGAGTGGGGTTTCTAGGCGGCTGTCATGGTCATGCGGGAGAGTGTAACGCTGAGGTGACGTCTTCGTACGGAAATTGATAATTGAGGTGAAACGATAGTGGGATTGATGATGAGTTTCCGGGAAGGGTAGGAAATTCGAAGATGTTCGTTGTGAGAGAGGAGGGAGGGAGGGGGGGGGGTGCAATTATTAAGCTGATACAGCATCCTAGTAGGGGATGGTAACCGGGTATTCTTGTATAATCTGTGACTGTTATCGGTTTTTGTTTTAACATAGGAGTCGATTATTATCTAATTCTAATGATTAGTCGTGCAGACGCATCTGAGTAGAAAGTTCAGTGCTCTTATTAACAAAAAAAGTGTGTGAAATCCTATGGGACTTAACTGCTAAGGTCATCAGTCCCTAAGCTTACACACTACTTAATCTAAATTATCCTAAGGACAAACACACACACACCCATGCCCGAGGGAGGACTCGAACCTCCGCCGGGACCAGCCGCACAGTCCATGACTGCAGCGCCATGACCGCTCGGCTAATCCCGCGCGGCTCTTATTAACAGTTTCGTAACAGCGCTAGATATGTGTTCCACCAATATGTACTCGTGAGAAAAAAATCGCAACAACAAAAAATAATTAATGTAGATTAATGAAATGTCCGCAATATATTTGTTTTGGTACATATCTAATTCAGTACGGAAGATCACAGGTTAATGTAAGCACGAGATTAGCCGTTGCAAATGTGAAATGCTGGTACATTAACAACCAGTATAACCGCCAGAATGTTGAATGCAGGCTGGCGAACTTGCATGTTTTCGGTTGTGCAAGTGCCGAATGTCAGCTTGTGGGATGGAGTTCCGTACCTGTTGCACTTAGTCGGTATGTTCGGGCACAGTTAATGCTGATGCCCCAATATGTGCGTGACTGGAATTAGATCTGCTGATCGAGCAGGCCAAGACAACATGTCGGCACTCTGTGGAGTATGTTGGGTTACAACAGCGATGTGTGGGCGAGCGTTATCCTGCTGGAAAATACCTCCTGGAATGCTGTTTATGAGTGACAGCAGAACAGATCGAAACACCAGATTGACGTACAGATTTGCAGCGAGGGTGTGTGGGATAACCGCGAGGTTGCTCCTGCTGTCATACGAAATCGCACTCCTGACCACAACTGCAGGTGGAGGTCCAGTGTGTCTTGCATGCAGACAGGATGGTTGCAGGGCCTCACCTGGCGTTCTTCTAACCAACACATGGCCGTCACTGGTACCGAGGCAGAACCAGCTTTCATCAGGAAACACAACACACCCGCACCCTGCCCTCCAATAATCTCTCGTTTGACACCATGGAAGTCGCAAATGGCGGTACCTTGGAGTCAGTGGAATGGTAGAAAACCCAAAGAGATTCTGCTCGTACGTAAAATACACCAGTGGCAAAAAACAGTCAACACCGTCACCGCGTGATAGTGATGGAAATGCTACCGATCATGGTGCCACTAAAGCGGAGTTACTAAATACAGTTTTCCGTCATTCCTTCACGAAAGAAGACGAAGTAAATATTCCAGAATGCGAAACAAGAACAGCTGTTAGCATGATTGACATAAAAGTAGATATCTTAGGTGTTGCGAAACAACTCAAGTCACTTAAGAAAGGCAAGTCTTCCGGTCCAGATGGCATACCAATGAGGTTCCTTTCAGAATCTGCAGACACAATAGCGCCTTTCATAGCAATCATATACAACCGCTCACTTGACTAAAGGTCTGTTCCTAATGACTGGAAAGTAGCACAGGTCACACCAATATTCAAGAAAGGAAAAAGGAGTAACCTATTGAATTTGAGACCCATATCACTGATCTCAATTTGGAGTAGGATTTTGGAGTATATACTCTACTCGAATATAATGAAGCACCTTGAAGAAACTGACTTATTGATACATAACCAACACGGACTCAGAAAATATGGTTCTTGTGCAACGCAGCTAGCTCTTTATTCCCATGAAGTAATGAGTGCTGTCGACAAGGGATCTCAGATCGATTCCATATTCCTAGATTTCGAGAAGGCTTTTGATACAGTTCCTCACAAGCGACTATTAATCAAATTGCGTGCATATGGAGTATCGTCTCAGTTGTGTGACTGGATTCGTGATTTCCTCTCAGATAGGTCACAGTTCGTAGTGATAGAAGTAAATCATCGAGTAGAACAGAAGTGAAATCTGGCGTTCCGCAAGGTAGTGCCATAGGCCCTCCGCTGTTCCTGATGTACATAAATGATTTAAGTGATAATCTGAGCAGGCCCCTTACATTGCAGATGACGCTGTAATTTACCATCTAGTAAAATCATCAGACGATCAATTCCAATTACAAAATGATGCAGAGAGAATTTCTGTGTCGTGCGAAAAGTGGCCATTGGCACTAAACAAAGAAAAGTGTGAGGTCATTCACATAGGTACTAAAATAAATCCTATAAATTTTGGGTATACGATAAATCGCACAAAACTAAGGGCTGTCATTTCGACTAAATACCTAGGAATTACAATTACGAGCAACTTAAATTGAAAGGACCACATAGATAATGTTGTGGGGAAGGCCAAACAAAGACTGCACTTTGTTGGCAGAACACTCAGAAGATGCGACAAACCCAGTAAAGAGACAGCTTACATTACACGTGTCCGTCCTCTGCAGGAATATTGCTGCGCGGTGTGGGATCCTTACCAGGTAGGATTGACGGAGGACATCGAAAAAGTGCAAAGAAGGGCAGTTCCTTTCGTGTTATCGCGCAACAGGGGTGAGAGTGTCACTGATATGGTACGCGAGTTGGGGTGGCAGTCACTGAAACAAAGGCAGTTTTCTTTGCGGTGAGATCTATTTACGAAATTTCAATCACCATCTGTCTCTTCCGAATGCAAAAATATTTTGTTGACACCCACCTACGTAGGGAGAAATGATCATCATAATAAAATAAGAGAAATCAGGGCTCGAACGGAAAGATTTAGGTGTTCCTTTCTCCCGCGCCCCATTCGAGTGTAATGGTAGAGAAGTAGTATGAAACTGGTTGGATGAACCCTCTGCCAGGCAGTTATTTGTGAACTGCGAAGTAACCATGTAGATGTAGAGTAGATTTAGATGCACGCTACAGGGCGCCTGGCTCCGAGCTGTCCTTGAAGTAAGCGGTTTGTAACAGTTCGTTGTGGTGGCAACTGCTGCTCATCATGCTGCTGCAGATGCAGTACGATGCGCCAGAAGCTTACGCCTAACACGATGGTCTTCCCCCCCGTACGGAGCCCGGTCTTGTTGCGATGGTACATCTCGTGACCTCCGCTGCTAGCAGTCATGCGCGGTGGCCACGTTTCTGCCAAATCTTTCTGCGAAACATCCAGCTTCTCGTAGCCCTATTACGCGACCTCGTTCAAACTCAGTAGAATCACTACGTCTAATCTCAGAGGTAACTGACGCTCACGATCATTACAGTATGTGCTTAAAGTAGAGTGCATCGTCATGGTGGCGCTACAAGCGCCACGCTTATGCGACTGGAGCGAAATTTTAATAAATATCGTCTTTCAGAAGTAGAAACACGACTGCCAACTTTCATTGTTAGGATTCAATTTGAATTCAACAGGCACATTGTATGCTAAATGAAGCGTGGGTTTTCACAAAGATGTAATAACTGCGTTGTATTCATGACTGTTTCGGCTTTTTTTCTCTCTTTGTGAGAAGTAGGGTTTCTGAAGATGTGGTTACCGTTTTAAATTATTTGTTATCTGTGTACCGTTCTGGAGGTATGTTAACGGGTAAAATTCCTTTTCAACAAGTGGTCAGCTGGTTTTCAAGAGCACAAGCACTCGATGTAGATGATGCTGTGTATGAAAGCTAGAGATTCGACATTGTCCACTGCGCTGAGTGACTTTTGCTGTTGAAATCCCAAGGGCGTACGTTCCAAGAAGAATCGGGCGACATAAGTACATGGGACAAGAAGTTAGTCAAAGCCAGCAGACAGCGCGCTAGTACCATCCAACACCGCCTCTAGAATTGCACGGATATGGGAGACTTTCATTGTTAAATACTTGACCAGCCGCTGTCTCATCTCCACAATGCATCAATAGACTTTCTACCCTTGGTGAATACCTCAATTTGGCGAGGAAGAGGTACCATAAAGTTACCAAGGTAAGCCATATCAATCTGAAGGTGGCTAATTCCCGCAGAACTTCCATATTCCACGATGTTGATTGTTAGGTTTCACCCGCTATTCCAAATCACTATCTACATCTCTATCTATACTCCTCAAGCCATCTTATGGTGTGTAGCCGAGGGTGCTTTCTTTACCAGTCTCCCTATCCACTTTTCCTCTTCCGGTCGGAATCTCTCTAATCTCATCTTAAGACACCATTCACGAGGTATACATATAAGGAAGCAATACACTGGTTGACTGTTGTAGCAGGGTACGCTGATGCAACTTTAACATCAGACTATGTAGTGAAGCAGAATACATTCAGATCGGATAGTGACAAGCAGTATTCAAGTATTGTTGGAACCAGTGTTTTGTAAGCTACTCCCTTTGTTGATGGACTACATTTCCTGAGCGTTTTTCCAATGAATCTCAGTCTGGCATCTGCCTTATTCGTGATTAATTTTATGTTTTCTTTCCATTTCAGATCTCTTCGCACGTACACTCCAAGCTATGTTATAGAAGTAACTATACCTACGCCAAGAAGCAGAGGAAAGATCTCCTGGCTAAAATAAATTTGTCACAAGACATGGACTCACACGGTTATTCTCAGGACCTTACAGCAATAAACTATGGACCTGTCAAATCAACACTGAAGCAATAAGTAAGTCAAAATGCCAAATCTTGCAGAAGATAAAAACTGTAACATCGATATTGTTGCTATTCGGGAAACACATACTGAAAACGAAGAGCAAATGAAACAGAGCGGAAAAGTTCCTGGCTTTGACTCAGTATGAGCAACGTAGCATCGTGCTTAACGGAGTGGCAACATACGTACGATCGTCGGTCTATGCTCTGCATCTGATCTCAGTGACATCCACGCAGTAAAAATTGGAGAAATAACAGTAATTAATATATACAAACCTCCAGCTATCCCTTGAATTACACAGGTCATCCCGATATCGCAACACACCGTCACATAACTCAGAGATTTTGACAGCCACCGTACTCAATGGAGAGGTAAGGAAAGTGATGAAAATGGCGAAGCCATTGTAAACTGGGCAGAAGACGATAGCTTATACACTGAAGCGCTAAAGATACTGGCATACGCATGCGTAAAGAGATATGGAAATTGGCACAATACGGCGCAGCTTCCGGCAACCCGTATATAAGACAACAAGTGTCTGGTGCAGTTTTTAGATTCGTTACTTTGATATCCATCTATAGCTTTTGTCATTTGTGTTATTTTATGCTGGGTAGCTGAGTTTAAATTTTGACGTGTAGTAGTTTTGTAATCTTTGGCTATGTACTGCCATACATGTTGCTGTT
This sequence comes from Schistocerca serialis cubense, assembly GCF_023864345.2. Classification (NCBI taxonomy): domain Eukaryota; kingdom Metazoa; phylum Arthropoda; class Insecta; order Orthoptera; family Acrididae; genus Schistocerca; species Schistocerca serialis. The sequence continues at coordinate 57,295,208 of NC_064647.1, read as the reverse complement.
GTTGTGGTCTTCAGTCCAGGGACTGGTTTGATGCAGCTCTCCATGCTACTCTATCCTGTGCAAGCCTCTTCATCTCCCAGTACCTACTGCAACCTACATCCTTCTGAATCTGCTTAGCGTATTCATCTCTTGGTCTCCCTCTACGATTTTTACCCTCCACGCTGCCCTCCAGTACTAAATTGGTGAGCCCTTGATGCCTCAGAACGTGTCCCACCAACCGGTCCCTTCTTCTTGTCAAGTTGTGCCACAAACTTCTCTTCTCCCCAATCCTATTCAATACCTCCTCATTAGTTATGCGATCTACCCATCTAATCTTCAGCATTCTTCTGTAGCACCACATTTCGAAAGCTTCTATTCTCTTCTTGTCCAAACTAGTTATCGTCCATGTTTCACTTCCATACATGGCTACACTCCATACAAATACTTTCAGAAAAGACTTCCTTACACTTAAATCCATACACGATGTTAACAAATTTCACTTCTTCAGAAACGCTTTCCTTGCCATTGCCAGTCTACATTTAACAACGTGTATCATAATTAATGGCGCAAACGCATACAGTTTAAAGCATACGATACTAGAAGCAAAAAAGTCTCAGTAAACATAGGGTCGAAAATGCATACCTTAAGGTCTACGAGCAATTTTTCTTCTTCGATACTGAGAAACAAATCTCTTCTACTACAAGCTCTTTGCTTTCCATATTTTGGGAAGTGGTAGTATGGATCAAAACAAGGAAAAAAGTCCAGTAAACATGTGCTCTAAAATGCATACCTTAAAAGTTATGAGCATTTGTTCATTGGAAGAGTTATGTTTCAAAGTAGTGACAGTATCGAAAATACGTAGCTCTTAGGTACGCATCTTCGACCCTATGTTTGCTGAGAATTTTTTGCTTGTTTACGCCATATATATGATAAACCCCGTATATTCTCTCAACTTCGACCATCATCAATTACACTCCTGGAAATTGAAATAAGAACACCGTGAATTCATTGTCCCAGGAAGGGGAAACTTTATTGACACATTCCTGAGGTCAGATACATCACATGATCACACTGACAGAACCACAGGCAAATAGACACAGGCAACAGAGCATGCACAATGTCGGCACTAGTACAGTGTACATCCACCTTTCGCAGCAATGCAGGCTGCTATTCTCCCATGGAGACGATCGTAGAGATGCTGGATGTAGTCCTGTGGAACGGCTTGCCATGCCATTTCCACCTGGCGCCTCAGTTGGACCAGCGTTCGTGCTGTACGTGCAGACCGCGTGAGACGACGCTTCATCCAGTCCCAAACATGCTCAATGGGGGACAGATCCGGAGATCTTGCTGGCCAGGGTAGTTGACTTACACCTTCTAGAGCACGTTGGGTGGCACGGGATACATGCGGACGTGCATTGTCCTGTTGGAACAGCAAGTTCTCTTGCCGGTCTAGGAATGGTAGAACGATGGGTTCGATGACGGTTTGGATGTACCGTGCACTATTCAGTGTCCCCTCGACGATCACCAGTGGTGTACGGCCAGTGTAGGAGATCGCTCCCCACACCATGATGCCGGGTGTTGGCCCTGTGTGCCTCGGTCGTATGCAGTCCTGATTGTGGCGCTCACCTGCACGGCGCCAAACACGCATACGACCATCATTGGCACCAAGGCAGAAGCGACTCTCATCGCTGAAGACGACACGTCTCCATTCGTCCCTCCATTCACGCCTGTCTGGACACCACTGGAGGCGGGCTGCACGATGTTGGGGCGTGAGCGGAAGACGGCCTAACGGTGCGCGGGACCGTAGCCCAGCTTCATGGAGACGGTTGCGAATGGTCCTCGCCGATACCCCAGGAGCAACAGTGTCCCTAATTTGCTGGGAAGTGGCGGTGCGGTCCCCTACGGCACTGCGTAGGATCCTACGGTCTTGGCGTGCATCCGTGCGTCGCTGCGGTCCGGTCCCAGGTCGACGGGCACGTGCACCTTCCGCCGACCACTGGCGACAACATCGATGTACTGTGGAGACCTCACGCCCCACGTGTTGAGCAATTCGGCGGTACGTCCACCCGGCCTCCCGCATGCCCACTATACGCCCTCGCTCAAAGTCCGTCAACTGCACATACGGTTCACGTCCACGCTGTCGCGGCATGCTACCAGTGTTAAAGACTGCGATGGAGCTCCGTATGCCACGGCAAACTGGCTGACACTGACGGCGGCGGTGCACAATTGCTGCGCAGCTAGCGCCATTCGACGGCCAACACCGCGGTTCCTGGTGTGTCCGCTGTGCCGTGCGTGTGATCATTGCTTGTACAGCCCTCTCGCAGTGTCCGGAGCAAGTATGGTGGGTCTGACACACCGGTGTCAATGTGTTCTTTTTTCCATTTCCAGGAGTGTATTTTGCTCCCCAAATAGCGAAACTCATCTACTGCTTTAAGTGTCTCATTTCTTAATCTGATTCTCTCAGCATCACCTGATTTAATTCGTTACATTCCATTATCCTCGTTTTGCTTTTGTTGATGTTCATCCTATATCCTCTATTCAAGACACTGTCCATTCCGTGCAATTGCTCTTCCAGGTCCTTTTCTGTCTCTGACAGAATCACAATGTCGTCGGTAAACCTGAAAGTTTTTATTTCTTCTCCACTGATTATAATTCCTATTCCGAATTTTTCTTTTGTTTCCTTTACTGCTTGCTCAATGTACAGTTTGAATAACATTGGGGAGAGGCTACAACCCTGTCTCACTCCGTTCCCAACCACTGCTTCCCTTTCGTGTACCTCGACTCTTATAATTGCCATCTGATTTCTGTACAAATTGTAAATAGCCATTCGCTCCCTGTATTTTACCCCTGCCACCTTCAGAATTTGAAAGAGTGTATTCCAGTCAACATTGTCAAAAGCTTTCTCTAAGTCTACAAATGCTAGAAATGTAGGTGTGCCTTTCATTAATCTATCTTCTAAGATTAGTCTTAGGGTCAGTATTGCCTCGCGTCTTCCAACATTTGCACGCAGTCAAAACTGATATGCCATACATACAAATAAACAAATGTGGAAGTAACTTCTTCCTGTGATTATTCTACAATTGTGTTATCATACAGTAAGCGGTCTTTCTTCCAATATATTTACAAAACGTTACATTTGTTTATCAAGCGGTGAACTGCTACTCCCTGCACCAATTGTCGGTACCGCGCAGGTCTTCCTTCATTTCGCTACCATGTTCTAGTGCCGCGACTTTTCTATACACGCCAGCATCATCCGCGAAAAGGCTCATGGAACTTCCAACCTTATCTACTATGTCATTTACGTACGCTGTGAAAAGTAATGGACCTATAACACTCCCCTGGGACACTCCCGAAGTTAGTTTTGTTGTGTCGGTAGCTGGGCCGACACCGTGAAGTGGAGATGGCTGAAAATGAACTCTAGACTAACGCTGTAGCCGATAGGGCACGCACGGCTAAAGCAAACGGGCGTGAAGTCTGGAACATGAGAACTTATAAATGAATAAGAAGAAAAGTATGTAGAGGCTTATTACTTATCTTTTTATTAGTCCGTGGAATACATCTCTCTTGAATACTCGTAAGCTATAGGCACTGATACAAATGGCGCCTTGCTAGTTCGTAGCCATTAACTTAGCTGATGGCTATTCTGTCTCTCGGCTAATGAGAGAGAAAGGCTTCGTACAACTGGGCGGTAGCTAGGTTCTCGTACAACTGGGTGGTAGCTAGGTTCTCGTACAACTGGGCGGTAGCTAGGTTCTCGTACAACTGGGGCGAGTGCTCTCTCGTATCACGAGACCTGCCTTGGTGGTGGCGCTAGGTCTGCGATTACAGTGGCGACACGCGGGTCCGACATGTACTACATGGACCGCGGCCGATTTAAGCTACCACCTAGCAAGTGTGGTGTCTGGCGGTGACACCACAAGTTTTATGGCTGAAGACTTCTCTCCCTTCAGAATGACATGCTGTGTTCTGTTTGCTAGAAACTCACACCGTTATGCTGATATTCCGTACTCTCGTATTTTGTTCACTAGGCGGTAGTGCGGAACTGTGTGGAATGCCTTCCGGAAGTCAAGGAACACGGCATCCACTGTGGTGCCAGTAGCTGGTGCTTTCTTGGTCTCGTGGGCAAAGAGAGCGAGCTGGAGGTTACACGATCGTTGTTTTCAGAACCCGTCATGGTTCCTACAGAGGAGATTTTTGCAGAACATAAAAATCAGTCTTGGTTGCACAAGATGGGGTTATTTAGTACTCACATGTGACGCTTTTCGGCTCTTCTAGGCATCAGACAATCTGGGGAAATTACTGACTGATGTAAGTATGAATTGCTATTAAAGGCAATAATAAATCAATAAATTAAAAATAACAAAGGAGGACACACATCAATTGGACTATGGAGAACAGGGCCACATTCGTGCTTCAGCGGGTGGTGAGGCGTGACCGAGGTGTCAAACGCAATTAAAGAGTTCCATAGAACTCGGAGGTAACATCCAGATAGCCACTGTCAATGCTTCATTACATCACCTGGAAGCGACACGAAGAAGGTAATGACAGTAGGAAAAAGAAAGCTACTAAATTGTGCATGGGGTACCTAACTTAGGCAAATGTAAATTCAGTGAGCAGGAAAGAACTCGCAAGTGCAAAATATACCGGTATAATGGCTAGCCTTTGTCAATTGAATGGGCGCTAATAGGAGTAAAGAAACAGCTAAAATTTTTAGTCCAATCGATGTATGTCTACTTCTAGTTATCTATAATTTATTCATTTATTATTGCCTTTAATATCAATTTATCCTTATATCAGTTTGTAATTTCTCCAAATTATGTGCAGATGCCTAGGAGAGGCGCAAGGCGTCACACGCGAAGATTAAATAAATCTATCTAATCCAACCGAGAATGATTTTTCTGTTATAAAGACCCATTAGAGTTGCTGTACCAGTGTCACCCCGGTAGTTATTGAGTGGAGTGATTTTCGATCGCTGTGAATGTCCTAATATGCGAGCATAAACTATATTCGAAAATTAAACAACAGATCTCCGTCAGAGATGTAGCCCTATAGTTTTGTGCGTCCGTTCGACGAACCTTAGCGAAAACGAGAATGACCTGCGCTTTTTTCCAGTCATTAGGAACGCTTCGCTCCTCTAGAGACCTACAGCAAACTGCTAGTAGAAGAGGAGCAAGTTCCTTTGCATAATCTGTGCAGAACCTAACTGATATCCCTTCAGCTCTAGTGACCCTTCTTCTGTTGAGCCATTTCGGTTTCTTTTCTATCCCTTGGTCACTTATTTCGATAACTGTCATTTTCTCGCAGACATATTGTATGCGATAAGATTTTAAGATTGCGTGGTTTTGGGAACGGGGAGAGGGGCGGAGGGACAGTCAAGGTACGATAGGATTCCTGAGTGTTCCTCAAACCTGCAACGTCCGCATGCACGTCTGTGAACGCGGCTGTCGTGATACTTGAAGATGGAAGTATACGTGAAATACACAACTGGCCATTAAAATTGCTACACCACGAAGATGACGTGCTACAGACGCGAAATTAAACCGACAGGGAGAAGATGCTGTGATATTTCCGACTTTGATAAAGGTCGGACTGTAGCCTATCGCGATTGCCGTTTATCGTATCGCGACATTGCTGCTCGCGTTGGTCGAGATCCAATGACTGTTAGCAGAATGTGGAATCGGTGGGTTCAGGAGGGTAATACGGAACGCCGTGCTGGATCCCAATGGCCTCGTATCACTAGCAGTCGAGATGACAGGCATCTTATCCGCATGGCTGTAACGGATCGTGCAGCCACGTCTCGATCCTTGAGTCAACAGATGGTGACGTTTGCAAGACAACAACCATCTGCACGAACAGTTCGACGACGTTTGCAGCAGCATGGACTATCAGCTCGGAGACCACGGCTGCGGTTACCCTTGACGCTGCATCACAGACAGGAGCACCTGCGATGGTGTACTCAACGACGAACTTGTGTGCACGAATGGCAAAACGTCATTTTTTCGGATGAATCCAAGTTCTGTTTACAGCATCATGATGGTCGCATGCGCGTTTGGCGACATCGCGGTGAACGCACATTGGAAGCATATATTCGTCATCGCCATACTGGCGTATCACCCGGCGTGATGGTATTGGGTGTCATTGGTTACACGTCACGGTCACCTCTTGTTCGCATTGACGGCACTTTAAACAGTGGACGTTACGTTTCAGATGTGTTACGAGCCGTGGCTCTACCTTTCATTCGATCCCTGCGAAACTCTACATTTCAGCAGGATAATGCACGATCCCATGTTGCAGGTCCTGTACGGGCCTTTCTGGATACAGAAAATGTTCGACTGCTGCCCTGGCCAGCACATTCTCCAGATCTCTCACCAAATGAAAACGTCTGGTCGATGGTGGCCGAGCAACTGGCTCGTCACAATACGCCAGTCACTACTCTTGATGAACTGTAGTATCGTGTTGAAGCTGTATGGGCAGCTCTACCTGTACACGCCATCCAAGCTCTGTTTGACTCAATGCCCAGGCGTATCAAGACCATTATTACGGCCAGAGGTGGTTGTTCTGGGTACTGATTTCTCAGGATCTATGCACCCAAATTGCGTGAAAATGTAATCACATGTCAGTTCTAGTATAATATATTTGTCCAATGAATACCCGTTTATCATCTGCATTTCTTCTTGGTTTAGCAATTTTAATGGCCAGTAGTGGATACAGGGTTAGTGTGAAGTCGCTCCTAGTTTTAAATGTCCAGAAGTTTTTTATTGATGAATATTTGCACATAGAACAAACTGTAATCGGTTCCCAGAACCCTGAGAACATGTGTATTTCACTGCAGTTCATTATAATTATGCTCCTGCGTTGTCGAAGAAACGACATAAACGTGCAGGAATGTCCTGAAGATTTCTGCAGGAAAGTCACAGGTACATTTCCGAGAACAGCGGCGATCCTCTCTTCTAATTCGTCTAGAGTGCGTGTGTTATTCGGTACACCTCTTCTTTTGGCCAATTCCACAAAAAGTAGTTCCAAGGCATCGCGGAGGGCATTCTTGGGGACCTTGACGTTCCAGCCAACCTCCTGAAAAATATTCGTCCGTCCAGTCGCTAACGATGCAGGCAAAATGAAGCGGTGCCCCGTCTTGCTGAAAGGGGATATTCGCAACATTGCCCCATCGTGATATCAGTAGCCACACATATTCATTCAGCAGTGGGCGATACCGGTCGCTGTTCATAGTGTCTCGTAATATGAATGGTCCAATGAAACGTCTGCTGGCATACCGCCGCAAACTATGAATTTTGGTCAACTTTGTAATTTTTCAGTTGTCACTCCTGGATTTGTTTCTGCCCAGTAATGGCAGTTGTGTCGACTGACGAACCCTCATCACTTCAAAAAAGATTCTTGAACTAATCTGACCAACCATTATGCCATGACAACACAGTTTCCCCATTTTCCAGCCGGCTGTCACAATCCCCCAACGATAACTCCTATACATAATGGGGTTCCTAGGGTTTCCAGATCATGTTCTTCTTCAACTCAACACACACCGTGTGCCTACTGATTCCACTCTCATAAGCTGCCTGGTGTGTTAATTTATCATGACTGTGTGCAAAGATGTCCCTCACTGATGCTACATTTTCTGGAGGTCGCGTCACTGAAGGTCGTTCTCTTCGTGGTTGATCCTCAACTGACCCAGTTGTCATTAGCTTGGTGTGACAGTTCCTCATGGCGTTAGTGTCAAGTGTGGCATGAGGGCCATGAACACCCCACCACTATCACTGAACAATTCAAACCGCGAAGCGATGTAGGCGCGCTTTCGCAAAGTCAACTTTCTTGCCATCTCGTCGTTCACCACAAGTAGGTGCTACAAATGGTCAAGGTACCCTCCAGGAGGCTGTAACAAAACATAACACCTTTCACTAATGAATATCAACAATCACTAAACTTATGGACATTTAAAAATACCACCCATCGTGTAGAAGAAAGAGCAAAATTTGATCACTGACAGTGATGATATAAACCTTCTGCTTCACGTTCACAGTAACTTCAATAAGGAGGCAGAAGGCATGGTGTGAAACACACTTCCGAAACATCACGGAGCCACATCCGGTCTGAACTCCACACTCCACTGTGGGTTACACATCTCATTGGGTCGTCAGTGCACTCTACAGCTTGCAGTGTTTGGAAACACGTGAAGTCGCGACTAGTCAGACCACAGTATACACCTTCATTCAGACGCTGACCAGTGTAGTTTGGCACCATTATCTGCTGATGTGACCAGTGGCCTCTGTGGAGTGATTGATCCCGTAAGTAGTGGGACAACCTTTGTACCACCCCAAGTTGCAGTGTTGCCAAATTTATTCGAGATGGCGAATCCAAGATGGCAATGGTAGATGTGGCAACATTGCAATGGCGTCATGGTGGGAAGTTCAGATTTTGGCTTGAAAATAGGTCAACTGGGCTGCCCTCAGTAACCTAACCCCCTCCGCTCCGCCTATCACCCATAAAATGGCACGAAGTTTAAATTTTGGTGTGGCAAAAAGGGCACCTGGGCTACCTCCCCTAAGTCACCTGACCGCCACCCTTTCCTTGGAATTGACAGGAAAGGGCTCAGTCTGTGATGAACTGCTGAATAGGATGAACATAAGTCTTTATTTTGCATGCAGTGTTTATTTAAACAATTTGAGTTGTCTTAGGCAGTAGCTCCACCCAGTGTGTTCACCATGAAGTCCAGAGTCCAGCTGACCTAGTACTACACAGTACTGCCACCAGAGCACACTGTCGTCCCTTGGCGGTCTGGCGAGAAACGGCAGGAGAACGACTCAGTCTGTGTCCAGCTGCTGAAGAGAGGAAGGAGTGTATTTTATTTATTTTGGAACAACCTATTTAGGGAGGGATTTCAAGTAGTTTATTTATTACACTGATACAAAAACTCACCCTGAGGTGCTTGAGTCACTGTAAATAGCCTACAGACCAGCAAACTACTAGTAAATCACCGAGATAGTGCAGTACACAGATGTACAGACATGGAAACAACTCATATATTGTCAAAATAATGCATGTGAAACGCTCTGCGAACACGCTCACTAATTGTAAACTGTCGAAGCAATGCATTGCAGAACCTACAGACATGCAAACTACTCGTAAATCACCGAAATAATGCATGTATAACGCTCTGCAAACACGCTCACAATGCTTAAACAACCGAAATAATGCTGTGCACAAACGTTCATCACAAGTAAAAACGCTTTCGAAGTATCGTTAAGAAATTCAACCGCGACATTTAGCGAACAGATTCCTACAGAGGCCCCAATACGCACACGCCAGGGCGGCGCGAGCACGTCGGTTCAGCCTGCGAGATGCCTCCAACCCCGCACATGTTCACCTAACCACCTTTGCTGGCACAGTCATGCATAACCTTTGCCGCTACGGTCCAGCGAAGACCTAATTGCTGAGTGACTCACGATCGCAACAAGTCCTCCTCTGGACGCGCAATAGAAATATTTTGCAATGGTTCACAGAATTGCACAGGATGCATTGTTCCTAGCGATCCTAACGAGACATGTCAGATGCGTCTAGCCTCATACGTGTTTATCGTGGCTGACGCATATCTTACAGAGTTGCGAGTCCGGCGGAGGCTTAATTGCCAAGCGAGAGATGTCTGCGAAGTGACTCACCCACATAGGCGCAGCTACAATGCTGTCATTATTATACTGATGTCTCATATCTTTGTAAATAACAGCCAAGTCTCCCTCTGACGCGCTATAGTAATCTTCTGCAGTGCTGTCAGAAACTGTTAACTAAAATAGTCCAGAATAACGCCACATGCATCTTCCTGACACTCCTAACAGCAGAGTCCGTCCTTCACATATCAGCCCTCATGGAAATAGGGTTTCCATCAGGAAGAATGCATTCGGTGTTATTTTGAGTTTTTTTTCGTAAACAGCACCTGTTCGGGCAAGAATTTCCATGCAGACAAGTGACTCAAAATAACACCGAATGCATTCTTCCTGATGGTTCTAGCCATTCTTTTTTCAGACGAGACTTTCATCACTAAAACTATCAAAACTATTTTGTACAGATCGCCATATTGCACTGACATTTAAGCCATGCAAAAGTGGGCTACAGATCGTCAAATACAGAAAGACACTTCCTCAACTACACTGCTTTGCCACTGACAACGGAAGATTGAATATTTCAGTGTGAAACCGATCTCCACGCACCATATTGATGTAGAAAACACATAATTTGTATTCTGTACCATACAAATCGCCACTTCTGAATCCTGCATATAGTTATCGACCACCAGACACTCGTACATATACTGTGAAGACAGACAGCATTATCACCTACACCATATATACTCCTCGCAGCACTAGATATTGCCCGCGTGGTCGGGTGGTCATCGACCACAGCAGACGGTCACAAGTCAACCACCCTCGCACATACTCGACCGACACAGGACCAGAGCGTCGTCGGCGGCGGTCCGAAGCCACTCTCCAAACTGTTGTACAAAGGCTGGGTCGGTTCCCCTCCGCACAGCAGCGTTACTGATTCTGGCCCCTACCTGCTTCCTTGCTTTCTACACCTATCTCCAGACTCTGGGATTACAAGGACATATATATTTTCACATGGTTTGCCGGAGTATCATACCATTTTCGCGATACTTCTCAATATCAAGCACTTACAGTGTGCTATCGATCGCTTGCACACTATAATTCCGAAGACATAGACTGGAAATTATTCCTCTAGAAACTCGAAACTTTAGCAAGATGGAGCGTGCTGTAAACCACTGAGTAACTAGAAATTTATTTCGAAAAAAAAAAAGATAGAGTTAATTGGTATCTCCACTCGCGAATACTGATGACTTCGATATAACAGATTCCAAATCATCTTTATAATTTACAAAGTCAAGTAAGGTGTTTCTCACGTCTTGAGAACCAGCAAACGTGTCTTCCACCGCCGCGCGGGATTAGCCGTGCGGTCTCAGGTGCAGCAGTCATGGACTGTGCGGTTGGTCCCGGCGGAGGTTCGAGTCCTCCCTTGGGCATGGATGTGTGTGTTTGTCCTTAGGATAATTTAGGTTACGTAGTGTGTAAGCTTAGGGACTGATGACCTTAGCAGTTAAGTCCCATAAGATTTCACACACATTAGAACTTTTTTTTTTTGTCTTCCACCTGCCTTTCACCTGCCAATCGATATTCTCTCAATCAAATAAAGACAGGAAATGTGCGGAAGCAGTCAACTGGACAGTTTACATGAGAACGAATAATTGTCCAGTACAAATACGCGTCCATATTGAGTCTTCTCAGATTTCCACAGAGAACACACGTGATCATGAAGGCTGTCCAACACACACTGAGTATTAGTTCGCTTTTCAGCCATCTAGAGGGCGATACGGTTAGGTCAGCTACATTGCTGTACCCCAAACGGTCTTTCCATTCGGACAGCTCCTGCCATTAGCGGGAAACGTGAATCATTCCCAATACAGGCCACCATCGCCGTACGCCACGCACCCCTAGAGAGAATTGTCCTAGGAAACCGGCTACATATATATTTGTTCACTGTGCTTACAATTAAATTTTACGATCACGGTCTCAACTGGACAACATTCGACAATGAGCGAAGTATCGGAAATACACCTTGCTGACAGCAGTGGCTCTGGAAATGGAGATGTGTGCCATTCTTATGACTTGACGTACTTTTCCAAGAAAAAAAATCTTTCATTCCCCTTGCTATCGCATTATTCTATGTCAGATCCATACCTTCCTTACGACAGCACACAGTCATTTTCTTTGCACATGTCGGAACACACACACACACACACACAAAGTGGTTCAAATGGCTCTGAAAATTATGGGACATAACTTCTGAGGTCATCAGTCCCCTAGAACTTAGAACTACTTAAACGTAGCTAACCTAAGGGCATCACACACATCCATGCCCGAGGCAGGATTAGAACCCGCGACCGTAGCGGTCGCGCAGTTCCAGATTGAAGCGCCTAGAACCGGTCGGCCACACCGGCCGGCCACACACACACACACACACACACACACACACACGCACACACACACACACACACACACACACTTTATAAGCCTGATGCTCAAGGTGAACCTATCACGCATCCCCTACTGCTAAGTATAATACGTCGCCATTAACTGACTGCTGGCGATACGAAACAATACTGAGTGAGATTCAGCGATGGGTGGACGTGTCTCATAAGTTTTCTGCTGCGAGTGGTACCACTGTGTCTTAGAAAGAGAGGCGTGGTTGTCTTACAAGCCAGCAGATGTTAGAAACACGATTGCAACAACCGTGTTACTGTCACAATCGGTCGTGGTTCTCCCGGTGCACACAAGTATCCATGTCAAAGCTATACTGGCTTTATAAATCGAGGTATTGCATTACCTCTGAATGAAGTGGTTTTTCCAGACAAATACCGTGACACTGAGTACAGACGGTGATCGCTGGAGCGTATATTATCAGACCAACAGTGCAGTTACCCGTCGCCGACGGCGCAACATCGTAATAAAATCAGTGAATTTAGAAAGTAATTCCGCTAAGGAGCGTGATATGAAGCCGGTATTTGCAACTCTCTCACACCACCGATGGATATTTCTCCAGTATTTGTAACACATTCTGTCTCGATGCTGTGTCGGAGGTTCTGCGATATATTAACTGGGTTATAGGCGATGGTTGATTGAGAAGGATCACACACAGTAGTTAATGTGCTGATTGAGGTGGTAAGAAATGTACACAGGCTTCTCAGATCTCATAGTGTTACTCCCTCTGGTAGCAATATGTCTGCGATTTGGGATCAAATTTTTTCCATTCAACCACATATCTGCGTTGGATCCTATGGAGAAGTGTTTTCATAATTACAGCCACTAGTGAATCATATTTCTGGCATACTCATAACTCGTAAAGAGTCACCTTTTTCGAACCTATCTGCTACAGAAAAATTTTAGGTACTCCCTATGTACCTTGTAAAAACCCCTCAGACTCTGCGCTGCCACCCTGCAGCATTGCACATGTTATCATTCCAATTTAAACTGGAACTGAGCTGAAGTCGGAGAGAGGGGTATCTACCACTTTCTGCAGCCCGTGTAGAAACAGGCTCAGCTGAATTAGTGCGACAGGGCCGTGTTTTGACCATTCGATGGAAATGGGAACATGTTGTCGTAGCTATACCAACAGTGTACAATGTGTAAGGTCAGCGCCAAAGGAAACCCACCCCTGCAAAACGAGATAGTATGCAGACAGTACGAACAGTTACGGTTTTGTTTCTTGTCGAGAAAAGTAGGCGAACATCATACAGGTACTGCAGTCTGAAGCAGATCAGCATCCCTCAGTGTCCATTCACGTCTATCACTCCAACATTCTATAATCGTATTCCGTACCATCCAATAGAGAAAAATTACGAACCATAAAAGCTCTGCTAACCTCATCCGATGGAAAACGCGACAAGATTTTTACCACATCTCTCCTCCCATATATCGAAAACAAATTCTGTCTGCGTGCCAGCATGTAGCACATGTGGCGGTCCTATGAGATATAGAGGAATTGATCCATTGCACAGACCTGTCTAAAGTCTCACGGTCTGTACACATTTTGTTTTTTCCACCAGGACTTTGAGGTCTGTGTCAGGTTCTTAACTGACATTGACACTTTCTGATACGTTGCCTCTAACAGAAAACTATATGTCGCACAGTGTAAATCATGTTGTTGCTGTTGCTACCATAACACACGCACACACACACACACACACACACACACACACACACACACACACACACACACACTCTCTGGATGATTTTCAATGAAAGACACTTACAACAAAAGGAAAGTGGAAGAGTTTTGCGGCGTTGTGGAGCGTTTCCGAACTGCTCTCCGACGGCGATAGACGACCTCTACTTTCAAACTCATCTGTCACAATGACGGAATAGCTGATGACTCTGTGTTCTGTTTCGATTGATTCCTCATATTGCAGCCATTTACGCTGTATATAACTGACGGGGGTGACATATTGTATACAGAAGCAGAAAAAGCAGACCGCATATTGGAACATGCCACACAAATACACAAGTATTATTAATAAAATAATATAGCCGAAATCCTAGAATTCCATTTCGCAAAAGTCATCACACAGAAGAAAGCAATCAAAGCAATTATAAAAAAAACGAAATCTTTAAAAGTGCAACAAAAAATCGAAGTGTTGATGGTTGCATTATCTCTTTCCTGTCACAAAGTTAACATGAAACATCGCTATCGTGTGGTTTCGTCAATGGATCCATATCTGGACGCAGTAATTACAAGAGTGCAGACAGACAACGCTAACATTACTGAATTTTTTTAAATAAGCCTGTAGTATACAACTGGATCTTTCCTTTCGCCTCCTTTTCACTAAACGTTTTAGAAAATACGACTACTGTGCCGTTCACGGTTAATTTGCAAGTATTATTTTCTCTGTAGTGTAACTGTTAATCTGAATCTTTCCAGTCTCTAATCACCCATGTGTTCGATCGCTTTTGGTTTCGATCGGTGACTACCACACCTACGTTTCAAATTCTTTATTCGCTTGCTGTGGAATGTTCCCATTTCCTAACCTCCTAGCTGCCTTTTGTGACTTTATTCCCAGCAACGTAGGTATCATTCTAGGAATCTGGCGATTTTAAAAGAAAATATTTTCTAGTTAGTATTTTTTAACGAGGGCGAAAATTTCCTCAAAAGAAAAAACGAATTTAGCAGAGCGTGGTTTCGATCCACGGACCTCTGGGTTATGGGCCCAGCACGCTTCCACTGCGCCACTCTGCTTTCGTGTGATATTGACATCAATACGTGTAACACAAGTGACACCCAATCACCTGATCACATTCGAAGTCCTTGAGTACTGTGGAGCGGCCCATTCTGCTCCTTCACGATGTCTAATGACTACTGAGGTCGCTGATATGGAGTACCTGGCAGTAGGTGGCACCACAATGCACCTAACATGAAAAAGTATGTTTTTGGGGGTGCCCGGATACTTTTGATCACGTAGTGTATAAACAGCGATTCCTTATGATATAGAAGGCAAATTAATACACTTATCCGTGTCAAGTGTAACGTTCCCTGGCAAACTCACGTTATTAAAGAACAAGAGTTTATTTGTACCATATACGCCGCTCTGGGCAAGTTGTATATATCGTAATTATTGAACAAAAATATTACTGAATGTGGTGTAAAAGACATTTGTTATTCTCCTTATATTTTTTGTTGTAATATTTCTCTGTATTTAGG
Source organism: Schistocerca serialis cubense (assembly GCF_023864345.2). Lineage (NCBI taxonomy): Eukaryota > Metazoa > Arthropoda > Insecta > Orthoptera > Acrididae > Schistocerca > Schistocerca serialis. The sequence goes on along the minus strand of NC_064647.1, from coordinate 57,279,959 downwards.
ATAGGAATTTTTCTGTATTTATTATGTGATTGTAAAATGTGTCAGTATTTGCGATAGCAGAGATATAAAATGTTGTCAGAGGAGAATAATATCGTCAATTTGCAAAGAAATGTTAATAGTCAGCAATACTATTTAAGCACAATGCATTATGTATTCTTTGGTCTTCTCTGTTCAGAAGTCATTGCGGTAGGACACTGTGAAAGAGTTTTTTATGGATGTGTAGACTTCTTTTGTCTCTGTCTGGACTTAGCCGCCATTAGACGATGCGTTACGAATTAATGTGAGTTGTACTAGTGTTTGATCTAAATATATCAGAATTTATCAAATGTGTGAATTATTTATGTAAATTAGCTTGCCCACGTCATCTATAAAATTTCTTTAAGAATTTTTCAGCATTTTTTAGCGGTGTTGCTGGGCTGTGCCGCGACCAACAATAGCAGCGGCGGCATATTTAAAAAAAATTATCAAACCCGTAAATCGGGAACAGATGCATAAAAATCAATAGTGAATTAAGAAATTGTTCTTCTTTTTCAGAGATCCTGTGGCTGATAAAATTTGAATTAATTATACGTTTGTGCATTCGTAGGCGAATAGTTAATGTTAGTTAACATTGAAATTTAAACAGTTTGGTTCTTTAAAATAACTCAAGTGCATAGTGAAGTAGGTTTGATCAGTGATAAATGTCGGCTTGGCAATAATTAAAACATTTTCTGCTAATAGAGGTAATCTTGTGTTCTATGGCTAGTGCCGGGATAAAATTCAGTAAAAATATTTAACAAAAAAACCCACTGCATCTGGAAAGTATATGCCAAGGCCGAAAGATTTAAAGGACTCAATTCTCAACCTAATATTCTTAACCAGTTCATATGAGTTCACGTAAATATTATTTTTTCTTTAAATGTACGTAATTCTTAAGAAAGTAAAAATTTTTATTACCACACGAAAATAACAGAGTGGTTCTACAACAAAGTTCGCACGAAAGAAAATTAACTTAAAAGCAAAAGATAAAATTTATTATTCTTCTTTAACGAAATTTCAAATCAATTTCATTCATTTCGACGATTTCGTTAAACAAGGTACTTTTATTTTCTTCTTTAATCCAATAACGCAGCTAGAGATGAGGGTGTAAGCTCCCTAACGCATTGTGTAAGAAAATAAAAGTTATTTTAATTTGTCTTTTAGAATGTATTTATCAGACAAAAGTGTACAGGTCTACCACGATCATCTCACTTCGATCATTAGAGCAACTTTCAAGTGATCAGTAAGTACAGATCTATGTAGTATATACATTAAAATCCCCCCAGAATTTTCATTTTTGTATATTATGGCTAATCTAAGGAACTAATGTAGGGATTTTGATACGGTTTTCACTGACAGACAGACTGATTCACAAGGAAGGTTCGTGTACATAATTTTTTGTTTATAGCAGTGATGAGTTGTAATACTTGTATCGTCATCTGTTCCATGTTTTCCCGCGCCCGGGTTCCCGGGTTCGATTCCCGGCGGGGTCAGGGATTTTCTCTGCCTCGTGATGCCTGGGTGTTGTGTGATGTCCTTAGGTTAGTTAGGTTTAAGCAGTTCTAAGTTCTAGGGGACTGATGACCGTAGATGTTAAGTCCCATAGTGCTCAGAGCCATTTGAACCATTTTGTTCCATGTTTAATTGGCGTTTGGAGTGATATCTCGTGGCAGTGATAGGGTCTACAAACTTGTCAGCCAGAGACGAGGCGGCATCTGACGGGAAAAGCAATAAACAGCAGCCACAACTGAAGAGAGCAGCGAAGCTGCACCACAATCTCTAGGTATTACAGATTAAAGCTCCGAACCGCGCTTTTCTGTGTGTATAGGAGGCTAATCTGAGGAACAACTGTAGATCACACAGTGTACGTATGTTGTTGTGATGGGTGCAGAAAGCAAGAAACCAAGCAGGTAGGGGCCAGAAACAGTAATGCCTTTGTGTTGAGGGGGAACTGCCCCATCCTTCGTTCAACACTTTGGAGAATGACCTCGGGGAATATCTAGTGCTACGAGGAGTATATACGGTGCAGGTGCTTATGCTGCATGTCTTGGCGGTATATGTACGAGTGTCTGGTGGTCAATAACTATATGCAGGATGCAGAAGTGACGATTTTGTATGGCGCAGGATACGAATTGTGTGTTTACTATATCGATATCATGCTTGGTGTTGTGTCTAGACAAGACAGCCTAGACACAATGAGAGGAAGCCGAAAGGCACGCGCTAAGCTAAAGCAGGATGGCGTGAGGTCTGAAACAGGATACATAATGAATGCTATAAAGAAAAGTACGTAGTTTCTGGAATACTTAACTTTAATCCATCCTTTTGGTACATCTGGAGATTGTGGCGATACAAGTGAGACTCTTTAGATACATGCAATGTTACTAATGGCGCCTTGCTAGGTCGTAGCCATTGACTTAGCTGAAGGCTATTCTAACTATCTGCTCGGCTAATGAGCTATGCTTCGTCCGTGTAGTCGCTAGCAAAGTCGTCCATACAACTGGGGCGAGTGCTATTCCGTATCTCGAGACCTGCCTTGTGGTGGCGCTCGGTCTGCGATCACACAGTGGCGACACGCGGGTCCGACATGTACTAATGGACCGCGGCCGATTTAAAGCTACCACCTAGCAAGTGTGGTGTCTGGCGGTGACACCACACTTGGAGATCGGTTTCACACTGAAGTATTCACGCTTCCGTCTTCAGTGGCAGAGCAGTGTAATTGGGGAAACGTCTTTGCGTATTTGACGAGCTGCAGTCTACTTTTGCAGTGTTTAACTGTCAGTGCTATATGGCCATCTGTACAAAATAGTTTTGCTGCTGAAAGTCTCATCAAGGGAAACAAAAAAAAAAAAAAAAAAAACAAAGAAAATGCGGACAGTCTGGGCGAGTGTTTTGTATCAGTGTAATAAAAAGACTACGTGTAATCCGTTCCTAAAGAAATTGTTCTAAAATAATTAAACTGTACTCGTATTATTAGAATCTTCCGACGGTTCTTGGTAGAACAACATTATAATACATCAAAAGCACTAGTTTGCTTTTGTTCTACAATATTACTTTTATTGCTCACCGGTTTTCGGCTTACAAGGCCATCTTCAGCAATAAAAGTAATATTGTAGAACAAAAGGAAACTGGTGCTTTTCATTTATTAAAGTATACTCCTTACTCTCTCGAGCAACTGGGCACAGACTGAGTCTGATGAAGTGTCAGTGTAGAGTGTCTCGATGTGCGGTACTGGAACGTGGACGATGAGAGAGGATGACAGAACAAGGCTGGAGTGCAAGATGGAAGAATAAGTTGAATGGCTAGAGTGAAAAATTTGGAGGCACTGAGAAGAGTGGGGGAGCGCAGACAATTATCGAGTGTAATAAAAAGTAGGAAGAGGAGCCGCATAGGACTCGTACTCTCTGTGATCAAAAGTATCAGGACTCTTGTTACTGGACATTAGTATGGTGTGTGGCCAACCTTCGGCTTTATGACGGCTTGAACTCCACTGAGAACACTTTCAATGTGGTGTCTGAATGTCTGTGGAGGAATGGCATCCCATTCTTACTCAAGAAGCGAGACTAGGGAAGGTAGTGACTTTGGAAGCTGAGATTTGGAGCGAAGTCGAGGTTCTGACTCATCCGAAATTTGTTGTTCGGACTGGGCACCTGAGTCCATTTCAGGACTGCTGCTCTCCAGAAACTATTGCCTCACAGACACTGCTGTATGACAGGGTGCATTGTAATGCTGATGCATAGGATCATTGTGTTCGAACAGTTCATCTAAAATACAAAGAGTAGAATAGCGTAAAACGTGTTCGTATTCTTCTGTACTTAGCATTTCTTAAGCGCTATAATGGGACTACACACTAACCCAAAGAAACACCTCCATACTGTAACATCATCCCTTCTGTATTCCGCTGTTTTCGCTGCACATGATCGCAGGTAATCTTCTCCAGGCATCCACTAAACTCAAACCCAAACTCTCCCGTCGTGTTACCAAAGACCGTAGACCTCCAAATCACTTCTTTCCTGTTATCCACTTTTAGCCGTCGCTCTTTCCACAACCTCAGGTGTCACTTACCATTAGCTCCAGAAATGTGTGGGTTGTGAGGAGCTGCCCGACCACTCTATCTATCCTACAGAAAGTAATTTTCGTAGCTCAGCTGTGGGTAGCAGTTTGGAACACACAATTGACTCCTTCTGGTGATTGCTTGCTCCAACCTCCGCAAAGCTCTACTCCCCATATCTGTCAGTACATCAAGTCTGTGTGGTCTAGGTTTGGCTGCGGTTCTTCCTTCGCGCTTCCCGTCCACAGTGGCGTCACCATCCGTATACTTTGGTAGGTTTATAAGGCTCGAAACGGTCCTGTTGGGTCTGTTATTCAGGTGACATCCAGTGACTCCACGTTCGGAGTCGGCGAGGTCGTCTGATCGACCCATTCTAAAAAATGGTTCAAATGGCTCTGAGCACTATGGGACTTAACATCTGAGGTCATCAGTCCCCTAGAACTTAGAACTACGTAAACCTAACTAACCTAAGGACATCACACACGTCCGTGCCCGAGGCAGGATTCGAACCTGCGACCGTAGTGGGCGCGCAGTTCCGGACTGAAGCGCCTAGAACCGCTCGGCCACACAGGCCGGCTCTACCCATTCTGCTGTCACTTCTTCGTTACTGACAACGCAGTACGCCCCGCCTCCTTTCATAATGGCAGCTCCGCCTCTTGTGACATCTCGTGGTCAATTCCGCATTACACAGGGCTGTGTGGATACTTTTGACCGGATGTTCATCTACATCTACATACGGTGCGTAGCGGAGGGTACCTCGTACAACAACTAGCATCTTCTCTCCCTGTTCCACTCCCAAACAGAACGAAGGAAAAATGACTGCCTATATGCCTCTGTACGAGCCCTAATCTCTGTTATCTTTGTGGTCTTTCCGCGAAATATATATTGGCGGCAGTAAAACTGTATTGCAGTCAGCCTCAAATGCTGGTTCTCTAAATTTCCTCAGTAGCGATTCACGAAAAGAACGCTTCCTTTCCTCTAGAGACTCCCACCCGAGTTCCTGAAGCATTTCCGTAACACTCGCGTGATGATTAAACCTACCAGTAACAAATCTAGCAACCCGCCTCTGAATTGCTTCTACGTCCTCCCTCAATCTGATCTGATAGGTATCCCAAACGCTCGAGCAGTACTCAAGAATAGGTCGTATTAGTGTTTTATAAGCGGTCTCCTTTACAGATGAACCACATCTTCCCAAAATTCTACCAATGAACCGAAGAAGACTATCCACCTTCCCCACAACTGCCATTACATGCTTATCGCACTTCATATCGCTCTGCAATGTTACACCCAAATATTTAATCGACGTGACTGTGTCAAGCGCTACACTACTAATGGAGTATTCAAACATTACGGGATTCTTTTTCCTATTTATCTGCATTAATTTACATTTGTATATATTTAGAGTTAGCTGCCATTCTTCACATCAATCACAAATCCTGTCCAAGTCATCTTGTATCCTCCTACAGTCACTCAACGACGACACCTTCCCGTACACCACAGCATCATCAGCAAACAGCCGCACATTGCTATCCACCCTATCCATAAGATCATTTATGTAGATAGAAAACAACAGCGGACCTACCACACTTCCCTGGGGCACTCCAGATGATACCCTCAGCTCCGATGAACACTCACCATCCAGGACAACGTACTGGGTTCTATTACTTAAGAAGTCTTCGAGCCACTCACATATTTGGGAACCAATCCCATATGCTCGTACCTTAGTTAGGAGTGTGCAGTGGGGCACCGAGTCAAACGGTTTCCGGAAGTCAAGGAATATGGCATCCGTCTGATACCCTTCATCCATGGTTCGCAAGATATCATGTGAAAAAAGGGCGAGTTGCGTTTCGCAGGAGCGATGCTTTCTAAAGCCGTGCTGTTGCATGGACAGCAACTTCTGTGTCTCAAGGAAATTCACTATCTTCGAACTGAGAATATGTTCGAGAATACTCCATAAACCGATGTTAAGAATATTGGTCTGTAATTTTGAGGATCCGTTCTTCTACCCTTCTTATACACAGGCGTCACCTGCGGTTTTTTCCAGTCCCTCGAGACTCTACGTTGAGCGAGAGATTCGCGATAAATGCAAGCTAAGTAAGGAGCCAATGCAGTGGAGAACTCTCTGTAAAACCGAATTGGAGTCCCATCATGACTTGGCGATTTATTTATTTTCAACCCATTCAGCTGCTTGACAAACCCAGGGATGTCTATCACTATGTCCTCCATACGGGAATCTGTATGTTGTGTGTTAAGAATGAAGGAGCGGCTTGTAAAAAGTCTGTGAATGAAAATATTCTTCTTGGGTATGCTGCCGGATCATAACGTCTTCTTGACACAATATTTCTGCGGTCCAACTGGCTGTCATCTTCAGGTGAAGGTGCTGGTACACGATCTCGCCGGAACTGATTTCTCAGCGCGAGCGGCGGCCCCTATATAGGCAGCAGAAGGCGTGCGCGGGAAGGTGCCGTAACTGCCCTCTAGGGCAAGTAAACATACCGCGTCGCCAGTGGTGGAAACAGGCGAAATCGAGATATCGCTATCAAAAATTAAAAATTATTCCGACGATCGAAATACGGACCGTTGTTTTTTAATGTCTGGGTTCCAACTCTTACATAAAAGGTAACCTTGTATCTATTAATAAGATTATCAGATAAACGAATCTCAATGGATTCTTTTAAAACGCAGTCCCAGTAGCGAGATGCAGGGGCAACGATTTGTGTCTCGTCATACAGCATTCTATGTCCCTCGGTGAGGCAGTGCTCCGCCACTGTGGATTTCTCAGGCTGAAGCAGCCGTGTGTGCCGCTGATGCTCAACACATCGGTCCTGAATGGTCCGGATTGTCTGACCAATATAAGCCTTCCCACAGTGGTAGGGGATCTTGTACACACCGGGTTTCCTCAAACCCAAGTCATCCTTAACAGAGCCAAGAAGCGCTCTAATCTTGGCTGGCGGACGAAAAATACTTTTGATATGATATCTTTTTGGAATTCTTCCTATCTTCGACGAAATGCTCCCAGCAGAAGGTAGAAAAGCCATCGATTTGCAGGTATCTTCTGGTGGTTCAGGCGAAGGTCCAAACTGGAAAGCACGACGGATCTGTTTATCTGTATAGTCATTCTGCTTGAACAGAACCTTGAGATGGTCCAATTCTTGTGTCGAGCTTTCTCTATCTGAAATGGCATAAGCTCTTCTTTCCCTGCATCCTAGCATCAAGTTTACGATGAAAGTGGAAAGTGATGGAAAGCTTCCGTTTCTGGATGTGGAACCGCTGAAATATTGTGTCAAGATGACGTTATGATCCGGCTGCACACCCGAGAAGAATATTATCAATTATTACGCCGGGTAAGCCTCCGTAATCACATCAGCCTTTGAATTGTATGTGGAAGGGAAAAGGAGATGAGCAAGTGAAACGTTTTTTCACTCTGTTGTTACGTGTTTGAAACCGAGTCAGAACAATTAACATTTTCCCTGTCAGCCGACGTGTCGTGTGTTTTATTTACCTGCAAAGCAAGTGAAGATGTTTACTCGAACCGCACACCTCTCCATTCAACTCTGCACAAATGTGAAACAAAACGACCGTGTTCAGTGTGTGTTGCGCGACTTATTTACTACCTAAAACTACTTTTACTATTCTGTCACGATCTCTTTCTTTGTCATAAATGTTGTTGTTGTGATCTTCAGTCCTGAGACTGGTTTGATGCAGCTCTCCATGCTACTCTATCCTGTGCAAGGTTCTTCATCTCCCAGTACCTACTGCAACTACATCCTTCTGAATCTGCTTAGTGTATTCATCTCTTGGTCTCCCTCTACGATTTTTACCCTCCACGCTGCCTCCAATGCTAAATTTGTGATCCCTTGATGCCTGAGAACATGTCCTACCAACCCGTCCCTTCTTCTTGTCAAGTTTTGCCACAACTCCTCTTCTCCCCAATCCTATTCAATAGCTCCTCATTAGTTATGTGACCTACCCATTTAATCTTCAGCATTCTTCTGTAGCACCACATTTCGAAAGCTTCTATTCTCTTCTTGTCCAAACTAGTTATCGTCCATGTTTCACTTCCATACATGGCTACACTTCATACAAATACTTTCAGAAACGACTTCCTCACTTAAATCTATACTCGATGTTAACAAATTTCTCTTCTTCAGAAACGCTTTCCTTGCCATTGCCAGTCTACATTTTATATCCTCTCTACTTCGACCATCATCAGTTATTTTGCTTCCCAAATAGCAAAACTCCTTTACTACTTTAAGTCTCATTTCCTAATCTAATTCCCTCAGCATCACCCGACTTAATTAGACTACATTCCATTATCCTTGTTTTGCTTTTGTTGATGTTCATATTATATCCTCCTTTCAAGACACTGTCCATTCCGTTCAACTGCTCTTCCAAGTCCTTTGCTGTCTCTGACAGAATTACAATGTCATCGGCGAACCTCAAAGTTTTAATTTCTTTTCAATGGATTTTAATACCTACTCCGAATTTTTCTTTTGTTTCCTTTATTGCTTGCTCAATATACAGATTGAATAACAACGGGGAGAGGCTACAACCCTGTCTCACTCCCTTCCCAACCACTACTTCCCTTTCATGTCCCTCGACTCTTATAGCTGCCATCTGGTTTCTGTACAAATTGTAAATAGCCTTTCGCTCCATGTATTTTACCCCTGCCGCCTTCAGAATTTGAAAGAGAGTATTCCAACCAACATTGTCAAAAGCTTTCTCTAAATCTAGAAATGCTAGAAACGTAGGTTTGCCTTTCCTTAATCTTTCTTTAAGATAAGTCTTAGGGTCAGTATTGCTTCATATGTTCCACCATTTGTATGCAATCCAAATTGATCTTCCCTGAGGTCGGCTTCTACCAGTTTTTCCATTCGTCTGTAAAGAATTGGCGTTAATATTTTGCAGCTTGTCAGAAATAGGATGTTAGAAATGTCTTTTGCCTAAACGGCATGTAACACTACACAAGGGAGAGAATTTAGACAATGAGCGATGTGCACGAGCAACAGCGTTAAGGAGGAAGCGATGGGCAGCCAGAAATTAGGCGCAGTGGATAACAGAGAAGTGACGGTGGTGTTTCTGTACGAGGCCGTCAACGTACCGCGCCTCCCGTACTGTGCGCCTGGCCTTAAAGGCCGGTTCCCACTAGGGCTGCCGCGCGTCAAAACGGCGCGTCAGCGGCGTGGTTGCCATGGAAATGGCGTCAGCGGCAAGGCGCGGCGGGCTCTGCGTCGCGGTTTGACCATGTCGAACCGCTTCCGCTGCCGCGTGCCGCGCTCCAGGTGCGCGCCGCCAATCACAGAACGCGCTGAGCGTGACGTCAGGTACGGACTCCCGGGCCACACGAACTTTCGCCGAACCGCTGGCGCGGACGCGGCGGCAGCTATGAAATACTTATCATCCGATTCCAAGGAAACTATTCGGTAGAAAAATTTGATTCTTGGGCATGTTACAGCCTGATATCTTCTCTCGATAAAGGACCGAATTTCTTTTCGTTATTCGTCGTGGTTACTTGCTGTATCGCATTTACGTAAACCTTTACACGAAATTTGAATGAGTGTGCAGAGGTAAAAACGCATTGCGTGGACTTTGCGTACAGTTCATTTTAGGTAATACATTATTGCGTATGAAATTTAGTCAACATATCGAAATTGTTTTTAAAGCTGAGAGCAGATCGATAGCTATCACCGTTCTCGAGATATTGACTGATATGTCGGCGGACGGGCTGTGCCGTCACCGCTCGCGGGTTGCTCGCGACGCGACCGGTACTTCGTCCTGCTCGTCGTAAACCATGTGGTTGTATCAACCGCAAATTTCGTAAACGGTTCAAGAAATCGAAATGTGTTTTCTTTGCAAACGATAACTTGTGAAAAGTCATGTATTTCGTCGCATGATAAATATCCTAAATCTGTTTATATACCGAGATATGAAAGTAACTACAGTTTTTCAGAAGGGATAGATGAATTTTTTTAAATGGCATTAATAGCATGTCGAATGAGAAGTTAAACCGAAACTAATTTGCTGGTATGTCATAAGATGTAATTTACTAAATATGTAGAGCTATTGATTATTTCCTTTCTTTTTTCTTTATCCAGTGTACTTTACTGATTCAAGACGCGTTTCGCCTTTTACTTTAAGGCATCTTCGGTGGAATCTAGAATGACTCAGTTTTGTTTTGATCTGTGATACTTGCAGATTATAAAACAGTTCACATCTTTTTTTACGTGAATGACTGATTACTTACAGTGAATTGAGTTTTTGGCGGACATATACGTTTCCCCTCACCTGGTCACATGCTGGAGGTTGAACTAAAACTTAGATTATGGAACATAAGCACATTTTCATGTTCGCTCTTTTTTCTTCTGTCACTAGCAGTAGACGTTTTACCGAAAACTCTGATTTAAAGTCGTAACTACAGTGTGTTCACCTCATGTCCCTTCCTGTCTGGTTTGTTTATGTACATGTTGCCAACCTGCAGAATTATATGCTGAAAACTAATGTTTGTTTATTTTTGTTCTCCTTATATCTGTATGTGTGTGTGGCTAGCCAGTGATAGTTATAGAAAGTTGAAAGTGAATCCAGTAGTTGTCAGACAGTGGTTGAAAGATTTGGTGTTCAGCTGATTTCATTTTTGGTTTAAATGTTTTAAGGAGTGCATGGAAGTGTAAATTCACTGCTTACATTAATAGATAAAATAGTAGAATAGTATTTCAACAGATGATTATTATCAGAATACTATCACCCAACCCCTTTGTCCTCACTCTTTGACGCCCCATAATACGTCCTGTCAACTAACCCCTATTGTTGTCAAAGTTGTGCCGTAATTTCCTCTTCCTCCTCTATTTAATTCCGTACCTCTTCTTTAGTCACATGATCCTCGTATCTAATGTTCAGCATTCTTATGAATCACCACGTTTTGAAAGCGTCCATTGTCTTCTTGACAGAACTGTTCATCGTCCACGTTTCACTTACATACAAGGCTGCACTCCACACAAATACCTTTGTAAAATAGTATCCAACCATTAGCATTTATATTCGGTGTGAACAAATTTTCTTTTTCAGAACGCTTTTCTTGCTATTGACAGTCTTCAGTCAGGTTTGCGTCTGCACCAGGAAATGCCTTACAATTTAAAATCTGGTTTCGAAAACTGTTCCAAATATATATTATTCTTTCATGATTCTTAAGCAAGGTGCTGGCGATGATTACATTATGCTCTGTGGGAAATTCTATCAGGTGGCTTCCACTTTCATCCCTTCCACCTAGCCTTTGTGATCTTACTGTTTTCGTGTACCTGCTACCGTACCACATTTTAAATTTTTGTCTCGCTTAACTATCTGAATAATCTCTCTTGTTGTACATTGTTTCAATGTGTTAGGAGATAGTGAACAATCGTGAACGGTAGTCATGAAATCTGTTTATGGTGAAACGAGAAAACATGAATAATGAAATATGTGAAAGAGTACATTGTACAGAAAATGAAAAATTGGTATGTCTTCACCCAACTTCGTCTTTCCTTCATGTAGGTGTAAGATATAGTTAATCAAACGCACCGCGCGTTTCAGTGGGTCCTGCCCCGTACCTCAGTGGCTGTCCGTCATTGGCTACCGCTAACGTCTGCCGCTTCCAGATGGGAACGCCAATTCCGCGAGCCGCCGCGTCAACGCGGAAAACGATTGCCGCTGCCGTTTCCGCACGCCGCGCTGCCGCGCTCTAGTGGGAACCGGCCTTAAAGGCCGGTTCCCACTAGGGCTGCCGCGCGTCAAAACGGCGCGTCAGCGGCGTGGTTGCCATGGAAATGGCGTCAGCGGCAAGGCGCGGCGGGCTCTGCGTCGCGGTTTGACCATGTCGAACCGCTTCCGCTGCCGCGTGCCGCGCTCCAGGTGCGCGCCGCCAATCACAGAACGCGCTGAGCGTGACGTCAGGTACGGACTCCCGGGCACACGAACTTTCGCCGAACCGCTGGCGCGGACGCGGCGGCAGCTATGAAATACTTATCATCCGATTCCAAGGAAACTATTCGGTAGAAAAATTTGATTCTTGGGCATGTTACAGCCTGATAACTTCTCTCGATAAAGGACCGAATTTCTTTTCGTTACTAGTCGTGGTTACTTGCTGTATCGCATTTACGTAAACCTTTACACGAAATTTGAATGAGTGTGCAGAGGTAAAAACGCATTGCGTGGACTTTGCGTACAGTTCATTTTAGGTTATACATTATTGCGTATGAAATTTAGTCAACATATCGAAATTGTTTTTAAAGCTGAGAGCAGAACGATAGCTATCACCGTTCTCGAGATATTGGATGATATGTCGACGGACGGGCTGTGCGGTGACCGCGCGCGGGTCGCTCGCTACGCGACCGATACTTTCGTCCTGCTCGTCGTAAACCATGTGGTTGTATCAAATGCAAATTTCGTAAACGGTTCAAGAAATCGAAACGTGTTTTTTTTGCAAACGATAACTTGTAAAAACTTATGTATTTCGTCGCATGATAAATATCCAAAATCTGTTTACCTACCAAGATATGAAAGAAACTACAGTTTTTTCGGAAGGGATAGATGAATTTTTTTAAACAGCATTTAATAGAATGTGTAATGAGAAGTTAAACCGAGACTAATTTGCTGGTATGTCGTAAGACGTAATTTGCTAATTATCTACAGCTATTGATTATTTCCTTTGGAAGTAACAAACGTTTTTTTCTTTATCCAGTGTACTTTATTGGTTCAAGACGCGTTTCGCCTTTTACTTTAAGGCATCTTCGGTGGAATCTAGAATGATTCAGTTTTGTTTTGATATGTGATACTTGCAGATTATAAAACAGTTCACATCTTTTTTTACGTGAATAACTGATTACTCTGAATGGAATGGACAGTGTCTTGAAAGGAGGATATAAGATGAACATCAACAAAAGCAAATCGAGGATAATGGAATGTAGTCGAAGTAAGTCGGGTGATGCTGATGGAATTAGATTAGGAAATGAGACACTTAAGGTAGTAAAGGAATTTTGATATTTGGGGAGCAAAATAACTGACGATGGTCGAAGTAGAGAGGATATAAAAGTAGACTGGCAATGGCAAGGAAAGCGTTTCTGAAGAAGAAAAATTTGTTAACATCGAGTATAGATTTAAATGTCAGAAAGTCGTTTCTGAAAGTACTTGTATGGAGTGTAGCCATGTATGGAAGTGAAACGTGGACGATAAATAGTTTAGACAAGAAGAGAATAGAAGCTTTCGAAATGTGGTGCTACAGAAGAATGCTGAAGATTAGATGGGTAGATCACATAACTAATGAGGAGATATTGAATAGAATTGGGGAGAAGAGAAGTTTGTGGGACAACTTGACTAGAAGAAGGGATCGGTTGGTAGGACATGTTCTGAGACATCGAGGGATCACCAATTTAGTATTGGAGGGCAGCGTGGAGGGTAAAACTCGTAGAGGGAGACCAAGAGATAAATACACTAAGCAGATTCAGAAGGATGTAGGCTGCAATAGGTACTGGGAGATGAAGAAGCTTGCACAGGATAGAGTAGCATGGAGAGCTGCATCAAACCAGTCTCAGGACTGAAGACCACAACAACAACAACTGATTACTTACAGTGAATCGAGTTTTTGGCGGACATCTGCGTTTCCCCTCACCTGGTCACATGCTGGAGGTTGAACTAAAACTTAGATTATGGAACATAAGCACATTTTCATGTTCGCTCGTTTTTCTTCTGTCACTAGCTGTAGACATTTTACCAAAAACACTGATTTGAAGTCATAACTACAGTGTGTTCACCTCATGTCCCTTCCTGTTTGATGTGTTTATGTGCATGTTGCCAATCTAAAGAATTATATGCTGAAAACTAATGTTTGTTTATTTCTGCCCTCCTTATATCTTTATGTGTGTGTGGCTAGCCAGTGATTGTTATAGAAAGTTGAAAGAGAATGCAGTAGTTGTCAGACAGTGGTTGAAAGATTTGGTGTTCAGCTGATTTCAGTTCTGGTTTAAATGTTTTGTGGAGAAGTGCATGGAATAGTAAATTCACTGCTTACATTAATCGATAAAATAGCAGAATAGCATTTCAACAGATGATTATTATCAGAATACTATCACCCAACCCCTTTGTCCTCACTCTTTGACGCCTCATAATATGTCCTGTCAACTTACCCCTCTTGTAGTCAAAGTTGTGCCATAATTTCCTCTTCCTCTTCCTGCTCTAATTCCGTTCCTCTTCTTTAGTTACATGATCCTCATATCTAATCTTCAGCATTCTTATTGATCACCACGTTTTGAAAGCGTCCATTGTCTTCTTGACAGAACTGTTCATAGCCCACGTTTCACTTACATACAAGGCTGCACTCCACACAAATACCTTTGTAAAATTGTACCCAATCATTAGAATTTATATTCGATGTGAACAAAGTTTCTTTTTTAGTACGCTTTTGTTGCTATTCACAGTCTTCATTTTATATCCTCTCTACTTCTGCCTTCTCAATTACTGCTTCCCTTGCAAGTCATTAAAGTCTTAGAAATGCAGTTTGGTTTCTGTACAAGTTGTAGATAATCTTGTGGCCCTATGTTTTAGAGCTTCAAAGAATGTTTTAATTAAGATTGTCAAAATCTTTCTCTAAACATGCAAATGCTATAAACACAGTTTCGCAGTTCTTCAGTGTGTCTACTTAACTAAGTGGTAGGATCAGTATTGCCTTGCTTGTTCAGACATTTCACAGGAATCTAACATTGTGCTTATGTTAGTTTGTACAACCCCTCCCCCTCTCGTCTCTACATATTCCTTCTACTTTCTAGCCTTCTCTTATTTGCTTAGTTCTGGCTTGCCAGATGAGTCCTTGGCAGTTGCTTCTCCTTTGAGCAAAGTTTTCTTTGTTCTTTCTCATTTTCATTCCCCTGTTTTCCAAGTGCAAAATCGCCTTGCAATTTTGGACTTTCTGTCAACGTCATGTTTAGACATTTCTATTTCCCATGGCCTACTTTATTTGCTGCATTTTTATATATTTACCTCGTGTCAAATTTAATATATCACGTTTTATCTAACGATTTCTACTGTACCTTCTTCCCGTTCACATACTCTGCTGCATTCACTTTTTCTCTCAAAGATATCCATTCGTATTCTAGCGGATTCCTTTCTCTGTTTCAGTCAGTCGTTGCATTACGGTAACTTTAAGATTATCGAAAAACTGTGGGTCTTGACTTATTCAAGTTCCATTTCCTTAATTTGCTACCGTTTACTGTCCCTTTAGTTGTAAACCGCAGCTCGTAACCAATAAATTATTGTAGGTTTGCGTCTGCACCAGGAAATATCTTATAATTTAAAATCTGGTTTCGAAAACTTTGTTCCAAGTATGTATTATTCTTTCATGATTCTTAAGCAAGGTGCTGGTGATGATTACATTGTGCTCTGTGCTAAATTCTATCAGGTGGCTTCCACTTTCATCCCTTCCCCCAAGCCTTTGTGTTTTTAGTGTTTTCCTGTACCTGCTACCGTATCACACTTTAAATTTTTGTCTGGCTTAACTATCTGAATAATCTCTTTTATCGTACATTGTTTCAATGTGTAAGGAGATAGTGAACAATCATGAACGGTAGTCATGAAATCTGTTTATATTGAAATGAGAAAACATAATAATGAAATGTGTAAAAGAGTACATTGTACAGAAAATGAAAAATTTGTATGTCTTCACCTAACTTCGTCTTTCCTTCATGTAGCTATAAGATATAGTTATTCAAACACACCGGTCGTTTCGGTGGGTCCCACCCCGTACCTCAGTGGCTGTTCGTCATTGGCTACCGCTAGCGTCTGCCGCTTCCAGATGGGAACGCCAATTCCGCGAGCCGCCGCGTCAATGCGAGTAGCGGCTGGGCTGCCGTGGCGTCCTCTGCGCGGCCTCTGTTGACCCTGCCGCGTTCCCGTTGCCGGGCTGCGCTCCCGCTTGTCTCCCCAGCTCCGGCACGCGCGCCGGGACCCCGTTTCAGGCTAATCGGCGGTGCGTGCCGCCACGTCGCAGTGCGTGGGCGTGCGTGCCACGGCGACGGCCGGCTGGCTGGCTGGCTGGCTGGCTGCGGGCTCCACAGTGCGTGACCGCCGCTCCTTCCCACGGGAGGGTGGGAGGCGCGTATTTTTAACCCGCATGCTCGCAGCCGCCTGCGTAATGGCTCTGCGCAGACGGCTGCAGAGCGGCAGCTATGCGCAGCAGCAGGTCAGGTCTCACGATTCGTCAGGCAGGGTCAGCAGCGCTCTCGGATTGTTCGCTGGCGCTGCTTTTGCCTACGGCAAAGTGAAGAGTGCTTAAAAACTTTCGTCCCATTTCACGACACTATACGGGGTGGTCCATTGACCGTGATCGGGCCAAATATCTCACGACATAAGCGTCAAACAAAAAAATTACGAAGATCGAAACTTGCCTAGCTCGAAGGGGGAAACTCGCGTCTTTCATGTGCTGCCACAGCCCGTTAACGCCAAATTTCGCAGCACTATCCTAACGGATAGTTGACTGGAATACTCTCTTTCAAATTCTAAAGGTGGCAGGGGTAAAATACAGGGAGCGAAAGACTATTTACAATTTGTACAGAAACCAGATGGCAGTTATCAGAGTCGAGAGACATGAAAGGGAAGGAGTGGTTGGGAAGGGAGTGAGACAGGGTTGTAGCCTCTCTCCGATGTTATTAAATCTGTATATTGAGCAAGCAGTAAAGGAAACAAAAGAAAAAATCGGAGTAGGTATTAAAGTCCATGGAGAAGAAATAAAAACGTTGAGGTTCGCCGATGACATTGTAATTCTGTCAGAGACAGCAAAGGACTTGGAAGAGCAGTTGAACGGAATGGACAGTGTCTTGAAAGGAGGATATAAGATGAACACCAACATAAGCAAAACGAGGATAATGGAATGTAGTCGAATTAAATCAGGTGATGCTGCAGGAATAGTAAAGGAGTTTTGCTATTTGGGGAGCAAAATAACTGATTATGGTCGAAGTAGAGAGGATATAAAATGTAGACTGGCAATGGCAAGGAAAGCATTTCTGAAGAAGAGAAATTTGTTAACATCGAGTATAGATTTAAGTGTCAGGAACTCGTTTCTGAAAGTATTTGTATGGAGTGTAGCCATGTATGGAAGTGAAATATGGACGATAACCAGTTTGGACAAGAAGAGAATAGAAGCTTTCGAAATGTGGTGCTACAGAAGAATGCTGAAGATTAGATGGGTAGACCACATAACTAATGAGGAGGTATTGAATAGAATTGCGGAGAAGAGGAGTTTGTGGCACAACTTGACTAGAAGAAGGGATCGGTTGATAGGACATGTTCTGAGGCATCAAGGGATCACAAATTTAGCATTGGAGGGTAGCGTGGAGGGTAAAAATCGTAGATGGGGACCAAGAGATGAACACACTAAACAAATTCAGAGGGATGTAGGTTGCAGTAGGTACTGGGAGATGAAGAAGCTTGCACAGGATAGAGTAGCATGGAAAGCTGCATCAAACCAGTCTCACGACTGAGGACCACAACAACAAAATCCTGACGGATACGTTCATCATACGTCCCACAGTAACAATACGAGTCAAGATAGATGTAACGGAACTTGAATATCGCATTTGCCTCTATTGGTTACGGTAGAGAGATCAATCTTTCGGTCCTGTCTGTATATTTATTTATAATATTGCATGAATAAAGGCTGGGCGAGTATAAAGCTATCGTTAAAAACGCACGCCGCGCGATTTGTTACGATTTGGTCGGTCATAATAATAATAATATGCTTTTGAATACAATTAAAATATAACGGAGATACCTGTTTTCTGATATTGGAAATAATATGTAGTAAATTAATGACTTAGGTAGTCGATCCTATAAGAAGAGGTAAAATTGGGCATATTGAAGTGTTTTGCTTTAGATCGATGAAGCCAATGATACGGCGTCATTTTTTCGTTTACTCTTGGTTCAAATGGTTCAAATAGCTCTGATCACTATGGGGCCTAACATCTGTGATCATCAGCCCCCTAGAACTTAGAACTACTTAAACCTAAGCCGGCCGAGTGGCCGAGCGGTTCTAGGCGCTACAGTCCGTAACCGCGTGACCGCTACGGTCGCAGGTCCGAATCCTGCCTCGGACATGGATGTGTGTGATGTCCTTAGGTTAGTTAGGTTTAAGTGGTACTAAGTTCTAGGGGACTGATGACGTCAGAAGTTAAGTCCCATAGTGCTCGGAGCCATTTGATCCATTTTGAACTTAAACCTAACCTTGAACAGTGGACGTTACATTTCAGATGTGTTACGACCCGTTTCTCTACCTTCATACAACCCTGTCAAATTGTCGGGAAATCCTTCTTCGAAATGTTGGTCAACTCGCAAGCCACATTGCTGGAACGTCCATGATATCGTCCAAGCGTTATTATCGCAAAACACAGTTCGCGTAAAAGTTAAAGTTTTTCTCCTTTTCATAAATTGGGGCCCGCTCTCCGCGATATAATTTTAAAAAACGGTCTCAATACTGCGTCCCTCGTGAGATGCGTACAGATTTATCCCGTAATTGACCGCCCTGTAGGTGTACTCAGTTTAATGACCACACTTGGCTGTCCGGGATTTCGTGTAACTAAATGTCCTTTTGTTCCTCTGATCGTATACAGACTGAAGCGCTTAGAACCGCTCGGCCACACGGGCTGGCGAAAAGGTACCCACTAAAGGTTCTAACTTGGTCGTCTGCATTCGAGAGCTTAAACTCGTTTAAACGCACAGTCGAGAATTATTAAATTCGTCTTCAATACTTGCTTGCTCCCCTCCGGAGACGGCTGCTGTCACTCCTTAAGACCTGCAGTCTTGTGTGCTTAACGCATGCGCCACGGGGTGTCCTTCTCGCGGGCCTCTTGGTACACAGTTTTACAATTACTCTGGGTGGAAAGAAACTTTTGGTATGGCTACGAAAATATTTAAAGAAAACAGCAGAGGTGACTCACTCTTTATGTAAACATTTTTTTGTTATTTTTTATTAGTATATCTCTACACTATAGGAAAAACGGAGAATCGGATCAAACTAGTTGAAATATGAACGATACACAATAAATTAACGTCAGCAGGAATGTTTTAGACTTTAAAGATGAGAGGCAAATGCCTAAACCCATTGACTGTGTACCAAAATATGTTTAGATCAGTAAATCAGTGGTTGTAGAGTTTTATATTTGTATCTTTAGGTGTTAAATCGTTCAGTGTATCAGTCCATAATATTTCTTGAAACATTGTAATTTGGGACCTCTTGTTTTCTCGCCGTGACTGATTAGTGGTGAGCTTCTGGATGTTCACACGACCGCTGTCTTGCCGTGCTGCGAGTTTTGCTGTTGCGTGCACTCGCTGTCTGCACTCCGACCACACTCTGAGCGTCTCTGCAGCTGAGTCCGACCGCGACGCCCAGTACGTCTTTTGCTGCTCTTCTGATTTTCAGAGCCGTAGTCTCCGGTGGATGTGATGGTTGACGAGGTCTTAATCAGCTGAGTGCCTGACCCCAAATCTTGTTTGAACTGAAACCTTTGTCCCCGTTTATTATGTTTTCCTACGTCTTCATTCTGATAGACACCTTACCCATGTTGTCCGAGAAACTTGACGATTGCAGCAAGAAGCTGATCTCGTCGTATTTCACTTCATAATTATACTGGAGGCGGTGCTCCGTGACAGCTGATTTGCTTTGCTATTATAGTTGGGTGTGTCGCTGATGTCCCTGTCCCACGTAAGACTTGCCGTATTCTTCGCATGCAGTGCACTACACACTCGGATTTCTCAGACCTAGGTCGCCCTTAACATTACAAAGTAGACTTTAGTTATGATCTTCAGTCGGAAGGCAGGTTCGATGCAGCACTTCGCGCTATCCAATTCCATGCAGTGCTCATCGTTCCTGCATAACTGTTGGAACACTCATCCAGTTGAATCTGTTTACTGTAATGTTGGTCCTCTCCCGTACCCCGTTGCCGGATGTCTTGATCCGTTTACCAACTCTACTGTCACATTCTGTACTCTGGAGGTACAGAAAGCTGTATGCTTTGTAACAAAATTTTCTACCCGCCCGGGAATCGAACCTTTTTTTTAACGTATATAGACTTTTATTTACAAAATAACAATTTCGTTTTACAAATACAGTTTACATTTAACTTGCAAAGACGAGACAATCCATTTTTTGCTTTTATTTTTCTGTTACTGTACTGTCCAGGTAATTATTTCATTTGGTGTTTTTTTTTTTAAATATTTTTCGAGAGTCTGTCAGTCAGAGTTTTTTAGTTGTAGTTTAGCAATTTAGCTTTTCTTCACGTTGTTAGGCAGATATACGACGTCTCTGCAAAGGGTGTGGTCTATTGCTTTTTGGTTCTTACAAGAAAACGACAGCCTTAATTGAATAACTGTAGGTTAAAAGGAAATCGTAAATAAATTGTCCAGTGATGTACTGTTTCAAATTAACCAGGGCCTTTAGGGAACTAAAGAAAGACGAGTGTGGTGTAAGTTTTTAGTTATCACCGTTTGTTATGGCACTACAATACTTCTTATTGTAGAAACTATGTTACAAATCAATATATAGTATGCTATTCGTACTCCTCCGATTTCGTATTCAGAAGTATAGTTTTCTGTCCGCTTGGAGCGCTGGTGTCTCAGTGTATGACAAAAAATGAGCAGGGGTCTTGTGGCTGTATGTGTTAGTGTTATAACTTAACAATTCTGTACCCTGACATGTTCCAGTGTACACATGTATTTATTCATTTTAGATATTTGGAACACACCATGAATTAAATTTCGTAATTAATTTGTTTTTACACTTTTCATATAAAGATGCTATTGTATACGCCACAGACTACATAAGGAAACCGAAAAAACATTAGGTGGGCGTAGTTTCAACTGTGTTCTTTCTTTACAACAGGCTCGTTTTGCTTTCATTGAGTCGTGCACTTTCGCTTAATACCACTGATGATATCACTCTTGATGGAACATTATAAACTGAAAAACAAAACTGCAGACATCTTTCGCTTAAAGGAAATTTCAGACATCTATGTTTGGAAAGAGCCTTTTGCAATATATGGTGTTTCAAGGCTGGAGGAAGATGAAGCAGGTTGCCCATAAGGAGGGACGACAAGGAAAAAAGAAGACACGAGAGACCTTCAGAGAGTCAACTAAGTCGCAACATTCGTGGAGCGCCTTGTAGGCGCGAAGTGTTCTGCGTACTCGTCTGCGGAAAACCTCCGACCGCTGCGCTGTCGTAGTTTTGGACAAGCTACTTGCCTGCGGAATATCTGTCCGAGTAGTCTGATAGTAGTATATTGGAATTACGAGATCATCAGAGACATGTATCACATATTTCTCGGTGAAGTGGGCTCGTCGTCTATACGAGAAAGCTGTTACATTTGCAGAGCTGGACTATATGAAAACCTCTGCAAAATCGACGCATGTGGGGTTTCTACATTCACATGAGCCACCTTTCCAAAATGGCGGATCGGTGAGCAAGTATGGTGTGCATCTAGAAAATGAAATACCTGCGTAGGACCATAGCCAGTAACTGTTGCCTTGTAATCAAACGTTGGTATCAAAAGTTGCAGGAAGAAAATCCTTTACTAAAATCACCTGGTCTTCCAGGATGCCGATTGCGCATGGACCAATCGTATAATCTTCCGAAACAGTTTAATGGTTTCTAATTTAAATAACAGTATAAAGTCCTCTTGAGTACAGCGAATTATTTAAAAGATGAAATTAATTTGAAAATTCAAAACACAAATAAAATGACTCCACAGGTTTCCGCAGCAATGTCGTTGATTGTTGACTCAGCACCAGTCTTTCAATATCTTCTGATCCGACATTTTGGCCTTCTTTCTGAGTCCGTCTTCAGGGAAGCGATTGCACCCAGGGTGCAAAAATGTTGTGATAGCAATAACCAAGATCTTTTAACAAAACATATTCTCCTCTGACAAATATCTTAAAAGAGCAGAAATAGCCCTAGGACAACAGAAAGACTCATCTGTTAGGTCCTCAACGTTGCTTCCGCCGTTGAAGGCTTGGTTGTGAAAAACTTACGAAACATTTACGATTCAAAGTGTTGGTCACTGATGTATTCACCTAGCAGACATAATAACGAATCCTGCTGCGGAACTGTGCATTCGTTCATATGACCGGGAGTGCTGGTCAGCCAGGCCCTGTGCCATTGCTTGAAAAAGGCGGTAGTCAGAGAGAGCATTGGCCGCGCGGGATTAGCCGAGCGGTCTCAGGCGCTGCAGTCGTGGACTGTGCGACTGGTCCCGGCGGAGGTTCGAGTCCTCCCTCGGACATGGGTGTGTGTGTTTGTCCTTAGGATAATATAGGTTAAGTAGTGTGTAAGCTTAGGGACTGATGACCTTAGCAGTTAAGTCCCATAAGATTTCACAGACATTTGAACATTTGAAATGGAGCTATGCTCGAGAATACGGCGGGTGGGGCAGGACTTCCCATTTCGACGTTTCCAGATATTCTTTTGACAGGCTTTGCGACATGGGATCGAGCATTCCATGCTGCAAAATCACTTTTGCATGTCTATCGCTATATTCTGCCCGTTTGTGTTAAATGGGTGGCTTCAACGCATCAACTGCTTTGGATGACGACCTCCTGTGATTGTTTCCGTGGGTTTCAGTAGATTCTAAAACCTTCTCTCTTTGCCGGCCGGAGTGGCCGAGCGGTTCTAGGCGCTACAGTCTGGAACCGCGCGACCGCTACGGTCGCAGGTTAGAATCCTGCCCCGGGCATGGATGTGTGTGATGTCCTTAGGTTAGTTAGGTTTAAGTAGTTCTAAGCTCTAGGGGACTGATAACCTCAGCAGTTAAGTCCCATAGTGCTCAGACCCATTTGAACCTTCTCTCTTTCTCTTCGACGTCGAACTCACCGTTCTTGAAGCGTTGAAACCATTCTCTGCTTGTTCTTCCACTAATAGGTGCCCCACCATAGGTCTTATCCAGCATTTTATGAGCGTCATCCGCAGATTCCTTCATGTTAAAGAAGAAAAATAAAACTTCCCGCAAATGACGAGAACTGAGCTCGTAAGTTGACAAATGACGCAGTCACAAATAGACTAATATTTTGATGGCATTATGTTTACAAATGCCTAAGCTTTCGCATGACACTTACGACGTACCCCCTGCACCAGCACTACTGCCATCTATTGTAAAACGGCGGAAGCAAACTTGAAGACGTAATATAAACTTCGTTACAGAACCAGTTTTAACGTATGTCTGTGAAACAGGATATTTTTTACGGTATTCGTAATACGTAGTTCAAAAATTTCCATGTCCGAAATTCATTGATTGAGTTGAATCTAAGTGCCGCTAACAGATTCCTTCAACGAAATTGTCTTCTGTTCAACGGAAAGTCTAACATTTTCTCTGCTGTTTAGACAGCCGGCTGATATTTTACTCGGTGGTAAAAATTTCTCCCCGGCCGGGAATCGAACCCGGGTCTCCCGCGTGACAGGCGGGGATACTAACCACTATACTACCGAGGACTGTGAGCCAAAACTGACGAAGGACTGTTACGAAATTCGTCTCTTGTTCAGAGAGGCCATCAACTGAGGAAAAGCATTGTTGAACGTTTACTGCTCGTTAGTATTTACTAATTTAGATAAATTGGTATCTTAATTTTGACTATTCTGTAGATTTACCTGCGCTACCACGAGGCGAACTGTGCATTACAGTCGGCTCTCGATATTTTGAAGTTCAGGGGACTTCAGAAAAGTTCAAATAATTGTGAGTTCGATTTAAGAGAAGTTTGAAATCATTTTAAATAGAAACAGTGTAAGATCAGAGAAGTTTGAAGTCATTTTGATCGCTTTTTTTCCTAGGAACAATGTTCCGAAAGATCAAGCTGGAATCAAGAAAAGTTCACCTATAAAGATAAAGTTAAATAATGGTACTGTATTTTGAATAACATTTGTGTATTTTAACACAGTCATGCGAAAAATGTGAACTGGCTCTCATATGTAAAGGACGTCGATATTTTTTATGAGTTTCATTAATTCTCTGTCACAGAGAACTGCAACTCATACCCACGGGTGGTGTGTACGCGTCCATTCGTGACATTCGACCATGTCTTCGGCTTGTTTCACTTTTTTCGTCTGGCGGTGTAGCTGCATAATTTCTGTTGTATTGCATGTGTTTCTCGTTCTATCGTTGCCAAACGTTGCTTCAGGATCGGTGTTGTAAGATTTTCATTTCCGAGACGCCGTCGTGTCATGTAGTATGCATAATAAACGAAAAACATACACAGTTATTGTGTCGACCAAGGAAGATGAGGAATATATCAGAGAGTGCGGTGAGTATCGTTAAAAATGGAGGAGCGCGTGTCACGCATTTACGGTCGCCAACAGTGTCGGCTGGATTATTTTCTTGCTTCATTTTGCATTTAAAATTAAGCAGTGTACAGTAAAAAGTCGCTGTTAATCTGTTTAGTGCAGATGTAGCTGGATTTGAACGAATCCGTGGCCATCATCAGTGCTAAAGACGTGTAAGTGACAGTAAGATGCATGCATGAATCAAAGCATGTAATACTAGTATAAGCTTTGTACAAGAGTAACCTAACATAGAGGTAAGATGCAAGTCAAATCATCATTATTGCTTGCCTGTATGAACGACCCCTTTCGAGATTATCTATGTCATTATTTGATTTCATATTGGGGCCACTGCTTACAGTTATTACACAGCGGACCTCGGTGTGATTCATAATTCCGTGCAGGTCCCTCTGTACATTTCTGGTTTAGTTTAGATTACAGAATTTACTGGCCTTCTTCATATAATGTTGGCTGATATTTGGAAAATATCACATACAATAGATATAACCATTGCCAAAAACTGCTAAGATATTTATTATTCCAAAGGCAGTCGCTACCCATTTGCTGATCGACCTGTCTGGTGGTTGCTGTGTGAACTAACGGTGGTTTGTGCAGATATTGCTGTTTAGAAAGGTAAATAAATAATAAAAATGTACAATTACTTGATAACCATCTTGAGGTTGAAGGTGTTTTGTCTGTGTTTGCTTTACCAATGACATATGTTTTTGGGTGGGGTTCGCCTTCAGCAAAACAAAAAAAAATGTTCAAATGTGTGTGAAATCTTATGGGGCTTAACTGCTAAGGTCATCAGTCCCTAAGCTTACACACTACTTAACCTAAATTACCCCAACGAAAAACACACACACCCATGCCCGAGGGAGGACTCGAACCTCCGCCGGGACCAGCCGCACAGTCCACGACTGCAGCGCCTGAGACCGCTCGGCTAATCCCACGCGGCTTTAGCAAAACACAATTTTGTTTTTTGCCCCAGACATGTTTCACTGCAGTTGCAGCATCGTCTGTTTAACAGCCACAATTATATAAAAAAAATCACTGATGATGCTGCAACTGCAGTGAAACATGTCTGGGACAAAAAACAAAATTCTGTTTTGCTAAAGGCGGACCTGACCCAAAAACATATGTACAATTACTCTTGTTTACACGAATAAAACTTTGCTAAAAATGCAGTTGGTTTCATTTTAACGGGCCGGCCGCTGTGGCCGAGCGGTTCTAGGCTTTTGAGTCCGGAACCGCGCTGTCTACGTTCACAGGTTCGAATCCTGCCTCGGGCATGGATGTGTGTGATGTCCTTAGGTTAGTTAGGTTTAAGTAGTTCTAAGTTCTAGGCGACTGATGATCTCAGATGTTAAGTCCCATAGCGCTCAGAGCCATTTGAACCATTTCATTTTAACGCTCCAATTACAAATCTCTGAGGATGTGGTGAAAATTAATGCCTCCGAATTTTTCATTCTGTTTTCAATATCGGTTGAATTATTCCATTCATTTATATTACTCGGTCGACTTTCCCACTTGGCTGACACAAGCCCTCTGCTACTAGAGGGCTCCGAATTGTAGCGTGTAACATGGCGGTTTCTAACGTCAATTGGAATCCAGAAAAGAATGAGAGCTGTGTACGGTTATGATGGTATCGACATCGGTGACGTGTGCACTGGGTTGTTCGTGCTCATAATGGAGGAAACGGTGTTATTAACCTCAAAGTGAGTGACAGACCTCGGAGAGTGTGATGACCTCAACCCTCAGGAAAAATAATTATCAAAATCTGAACTGTGAAGTCATCCAAAATTCTAGTTGGAAAACCACACTCTTAGTTATACTTCTCAATTGGTCGCGATCCCACTTTGTTTATGAACTGAAAACTCTAATATTCATGAGAAACTGCTCTGAAATTAACGTGAACCGACAAAATTGTGTATATGTTCTCTGAAACTTCAAAGACATCTAAGACAATATCTGAAAGGAATTGGAAAAAGTGACAAAATTTCGTGAATCACACACAATACTGTTAATAATTGCATGAACACTGGGGGGTTGACCATACATCTACCCAGTTTTGAGTGTAACCAGTGTCTCTTAATACTACAACTCGTATCAATACAATATCATGAACTTTTATTACTGGGTAAACAGCCCCTACGTGATTTGACAGCTGACATTTATAATTCACGCTCACGTCAGAAAATGCACCAATACGGGAATAGCAGCTTTTACGTTATTGGTCGGAACGCAAGCAATTATGGCGGTCGCCGTAATTTTCGCGCGACGCCATATTTCGCGACAAAATACTCTTATTAGTCACTGTCATATATCTAGTCTCATACAATACATAAAACTACATAAAATAACTACAATAATTTTGACATGCAAGGAGAGTTAGTCCTAATGAGAGGAAGAAGTTTATATTTGCTGGTGTTTCAACAATGAGTACCAAGCAACTTTTATTTCACTGATTGTAATTTTATTTTCGTTAGCAGAAAGCAAACAAAGTAAACAAAGAATTCAGTTAAATAGAGTCTGTAATTCTTATACTTTTAATAGAGAAAGAAAGTTTCTAGGTCAGGGGATAGCGTTCGGCGAAATCTCTTAACTTTTTGTTGCATACGAAGCGTTGCGTTGGGCAGCACAATTCTCGGCGGGTTACGATGATGAGAGCAGGATACAGGCAGTTCCGCTGGTTAATCTTCTCCGGCGAAACGCAAATAAAGTTCCGGCACAGCTGTATCATTAACCCCGTGGTGATTAACAAACCACAAGACGCCAGTATACGACCGTTGTTGATATGTCCTCTCTTTCAAAGTACATTACGTAGACATCGCTCGTTTTTACACTTTATGCACTGTCCGTGACACTATCGTCCATAATTACACGGTTCGTCACATTCATATAGTCTTAGCCACAAATACACAGTTCATAGAATTGTTCTTGTGTGTGAAGCACACCGTAAACAATGTCCACTCTGTTCTCGCATTTCAAACTTCGACAACGTCACTGAAAGTCATTTATATTCCACTGTTAATTAAAGTCTTTACTTTCACGGCTTGATAGAATGTGTTATACAACAGTTCCACCACCCAAAACCAATACCAGCAAAGTTCATTCGCATAAAAGCACTGTTCGTGTCGGCCACAACAAAGTATTGTTAGCGGCACTTTCACAGTCCGGTTTATTTGCTCTTAAAGTTCGCTGGCGATGACATTACATACCGCAGTGGTAAAGAGAATTAACAATCTGATGGTTCGGTATCACTGTCCATACAATTACGTATGCTTTTCATAAAACACAGTACTATTTTTCCACGCACACTTCACAGACACACCATCCACCATCTCCTCTACTACACAACAACCTTTAGACTATTCATATCACTATCGCTGTCCCCAGTCTATAGATGTTATATCGTTATCGTAAATTACATAAATCTTTATAAATGTTATTGACTGCATTTTTCAAATGGCTCTGAGCACTATGGGACTCAACTGTTGACGTCATAAGTCCCCTAGAACTTAGAACTACTTAAACCTAACTAACCTAAGGACATCACACACACCCATGCCCGAGGCAGGATTCGAACCTGCGACCGGAGCGGTCGCGCGGCTCCAGACTGTAACGCCTAGGACCGTTCGGCCACTCCGGCCGGCTGCATTTTTCACAATTAATAATATTCCAAAAGAGAACTTTACAAACTTTACCACAGGTACAAAGCAAGAAACATATTTATGCATTGGCAAACGAAATAATCACAATTACATCTTTACATTCAAAAACCACAGTAGAATGTTACATAATCACAATCAGAAATGCCCATATGAACAAAAGAAAAAGAATAGAAATCTAAAGAAAATAAAAAAAAATTATATGCGTAATTAGCAATGCCTTCACAACAGGACGACAATTTACGGCAACCGACGAGAGTCATCGGGATCGGGTTAAGGAACTCGTAAGAGAAAATCGTCGGAAAACGCAAACACAGCTCTCGGGTAAGAATGGCAGATCACGAGTGCATGTGAAGGCCACCGTTGCAGAAAAGCTGTACAGAAAACTTTGCCCACGGTGGCTGCCTCTAATGCTCACCCCTGACATGGCACGGAGGACACTGGACATCTGTCAACAATTTCTTTTGCGTCTGGAGCGTGACAGTCGAGGGTTCCTTCATCATAATGTGACAGATGATGAACGCTGGGTTCATCATTTTGACCCAGAAAACCGCAGACTATCATTGAAGTTCCATCAAAAAGGGCCATCGACGCCATAATAGTTGTGGCATGCCATCAGCAGGCAAAGCCATCCTCACAGTTTTCTGCATTTGAAATTCACACCTAAAGGCACATTATAAACTCTGCTTTGCACTCAGACAACTGATTCGAAGAGTTCACTCATACACAGAGCGCTCTCTCCTTCAGCATGGCAGTGACAGACACACAAGAGTGCTGCGACTTCCGCAGCCAGCAGCCACGTTGGCCTCACTGCCACCGACAATCCCCCCTACTGTCCCGACACGGCACCATCCGATTTTCGTCTGTTTGCAAAAACTGAATACGTTCGGCTGTTTCCCTTTGATGGTGCTGAAGCGGTGCAAGCAGAGGTGAGCTTCTGGCTCCGTCGACAAAGTGAAACTGGACGTTAGGAAGAACTCTGCTTGCACCTAGGAAAATTGTTGTTTATTCAAACACGACCGCTTTCGCGGCTTTAAGCCGGATCATCAGGTGAACAACGTTAGTAGGTAATATGCATACGTATCGCTCCTAGTCAAAGTTTACTATTCGGAGAATATCGTCAGTGCTATTCTCTGAATAGTAAATTTTGGCTAGGAGCGATACGTATGCATATTACCTACTAACGTTGTTCACCTGATGATGCGGCTTAAAGCCGCGAAAGCGGTCGTGTTTGAATAAACAATTTTTTTCTAGTGCTACGGTTGTCTGGAAATATAAAATAGTTTGTGAAAGACATTCTACAGTCACGGTATCAACAAACTGGTCTCTCGTTCGCAGACGTGTGTTTGTCGCCAGGGTGTCTGTTTAGAAAGAAATGTGTAGACATGAACAGTAATGTTAATAACGTTTGCTTTATTCAAAAAGCTTTGAGAATTTTCACATAAAAAGTTCTGTGACATTGTAAGTAGGCTGTTTATGTTTTCTTATTGGCAACGTTACGTAGCGCTCAATATGAAAATCACTGGCTGTGATGTGTGCAGTCTGTGGCTGCTTTGCATTGTTGTAATACTCGCCATTGTAGTGTTAGGCAGCTGGCTGTGAACAGCGCGTAGCGTTGCGCAGTTGGAGGTGAGCCGCCAGCAGTGGTGGATGTGGGGAGAGAGATGGCGGAGATTTGTAATTTGTCATGAACTGCTATATTTATATATGATGATAGCAAGGTAAATACATTGTTTGTTCTCTACTAATATCTTTGATTTGCTAACTATCCCTATCAGTAGTTAGTGCCTTCCATAGTTTGAATCTTTTATTTAGCTGGCAGTAGTGGTTGCTCGCTGTATTGCAGTAGCTTGAGCAGCGAAGATTTTTGTGAGGTAAGTGATTTGTGAAAGGTATAGTTTAATGTTAGTCAGGGCCATTCTTTTGTAGAGATTTTTGAAAGTCAGATTGCGTTGCGCTAACAAAATATTGTGTGTCAGGTTAAGCACAGTCTCATGTATAATTGTTCAAAGGGGAAGTTTCATATGTCGACCCTTAGCCTAGGATACCTCACTGGAATCTTCTGATTTTTTTCTTGTAGTTTGTGTAATTAGTGTAGCTGTTGTTCATTGCTAGCGCGTAATTATAGAGAGAATTTCCTTTGTAGTTGTAGTTTTTCATTGTTGTACAGTAAAACAGTTGTGGCATGCATGTAGATTTGCACCAAGTATTTCGCAGCTGCGCTGGCAATTAAGTAGACATTATTTCCATTGCTATGTTATTTTATTTTGCTCTTCAAATTGCGCTTTTCTGTGTTATCGTGTGAAATACTGTGACAATAATGGCGTGTGAAAAACGTAATACTAGGCTCCAAAGTAAACTGAGAAATGACAGTGAAGACGAAAGCAGTGTGTTAGCGCCACCGAGTAATGAATTAACTGATGTTCAAAGTAGTAATTTGGTAATTGTGCATAGGGAAATGGAGCGGGCGGCAAACAATGGCATGGACAGTGAAACAATTAGTGAAGAGGGAAGCATTATCGATCGATCGGTCGGCAACAGCTCGCCTCAGGAATCCGAAATGACAGGACACAATTTTGCAAATACTGTAGATTCAGGTTTTGCGTCCTCACCGTTTTCTCAAATGAGTCAAGACACATTTTCCGCTTGTCAAAATGTGAATGTTGCCGGTGCAAATTCACTGCCGAAAAGCACTGAGGAACATGTTTCAGACACCAGTGCATTGTTATTACAGTTAATGCAACAAATGGGACAAAAGCTACAAAAGTTAGACACAACGCTTGAACAAAATCAGAAACAAATGGGACAAAATCTTCTAAAGTTAGACACAATGGAACAAAATCAGAGACAAACACAGCAAAAGTTAGACACAGTGGAACAAAATCTTAAAAAGTTAGACTCATTGGAACAAACTCTTGAACAAACACGTGAAGATTTAACTACTGAGTTACATAACATTGAATCGAAATGTCAAAAAGTCTGTAATGACGTAAAAACTCAAATTTGTGAGCATTTTCAACCTATTTTTTCGCGGCATGAAAATGCATTACAGAATCACGAAGCAGCCATAAAAGAACTGCAAACTACTGTTCATGAAAATCATGAGACCTTGCAAGCTAAATTTGACTCAGTTGCATCTACCAATTCGGTTACGCAACTTGCAAAAACTCCGGAAAACTTAAAGGACACAGTAGATACTCTGAAACTTGGTTCAGAAAAACACACTGAGGAAATAAGTACACTATCGGATAAAGTAGCCGAACTTTCAGGTCAGTTCACTAACTTATCTACAAAGGTAGATGATGATCTGAATGACACAACACCTGTAGCCTTCACTGACACAGAAGAGTATGAACAAATTAGGAAATTCAAACAAAATCAGAATCAAATTAATACGCAACACCAAAGAGAAATCCGGGAAGTACAAGATCAGCTGACACAGGTAATACAAGAATTACGTATTTCAGAGGACACTCGCGCTCCAACACGGGAAGAGGGACTTAGAAATACGGAAAAGCCGCAAAATAATAACACAGGGCATTTCGGAAGTTATGAAAGAAATTGGCAATGTGCACTGAATTTTGAGATGGAACGGCCGACACGACCTAACAATGACCGATATGCGACTTGTCGACATGATGATTTTGACTATAAGCTGTTCATTACTACACGTAAATTCAAAACATTTAAGAATTCTGGCAACGACATTCATCCACAAGCATGGCTCCATCAATTCTCGCATTGTTTTCCTCCAACTGGTCATTAGAGCACAGATTAGAATTTATGTGTGGCTACTTAGAGAATGAACCAGCTGTAAGAATGCGATCGGTAATTCACGATTGCCACAGTGAAGGAGAGTTTTACCATGCCTTCCTCTCAGCCTATTGGTCTCAGGCCACACAAGACCGAGTAAAACATGGTATAATAATGATGAAACATTTCGAGCAATCTGAATTTTCCAGTCTTGTCAAATATTTTGAAGACATGTTGCATAAGAATCAGTAACTTTCAAACCCATACAGCCCCTCAGAACTCATCCGCATTTGCTTAATCAAACTGCCTGAACATTTACGACATATTATTTTGGCAGGACGTTGCAAAGACGACATTGAAGCATTTCAGGGACTCTTACAAGAATTAGAAATTGACACTGACAGTCGCCGGATGCGAAAACAGGAAAACAATCACTACAGGTCACATACGTCACAATTCCGTGACGACAGAAACAATAACTGGACACGACAAGGCTATTCTTACAACGCAAATCGTGACCAAAACAGACACCACCCATATGACAACCACTGGCAGAGTAATAACAGTTACAGAGAAAGATCGCATTTCCGTAGTAATGAATATCACAGAGACAATCAGAGAAACAGACAATATGGGAACCAAAACAATTATTATCAAGGGAGACAGAATAACTTTAGACGCAACGGTCCAGCGCGCAGTTACGATTCAGGGAGAAATTCTCCACCACTTAACCGACAAGAAAGAAACTACAGGAACTATCGACATGACGACAGACGATGTGATCGTAACGACAGACCTGAATTGCATCAGAACTGGCGGGATTCAAACAGAGCAGGGCCTTCTCGTCACGGTGAATTTGTAGAAGTTAGGTCTCTAAATCCCAATAACGGCGCGCGCCAACAAAGAGACAGACAGTGACTCGCACAGCAGGCAGCCGCGTGCGCCCGCTGGCTCCGAGAAAAATAACATAAGACGCTAGCCTGGAGAAAAATTTTAGCATTCTTTACCGATGTATACAACATGATAATTGCTTTGAAGTTGAAACTCTGTGCACTAGGAAGAGTAAAGGTTTACACCACATTTCACATGTAAAACCGTTTATTGAAAGATAATTTGCCTTTTAACTTTGTCTTTGCCATAAAACGTTTCACTTTACATTACTAGTATGCTTGTCAGACTTAAGAAACTGTTAACATGCAACAATGTTTGAAGTTAAATATCCAGTCTAGAACCTAGGGAACATTTTTAAACAGTAATTAGGAATGCATTGTTATAATGAACAGACGACACAATGTTGTTAGTTGTACATTCTTGCTTGTTAGTTGCACGATTACGTAACGACTATCAGGCTTACATACTTAGGACACATACTGGTACTGCTAATGATATTTTAATGCAACATTTTGGTTTACTTGAAAATACATTCTGGGGTTAAAGTACTTTCTGTGAGATACCAGAGGACACAGTGGTTAGTTTATGTGACAGCTACACGATGTTATCACGACGCTACTAATGAGTGACAATTTACAATGTTGCTTTTGCCGTGTATCTGTTTTATATCCGCACAGTTTTCTGAATTCTTCTGGGAAGAAAAACATGTTTTAGTAGTAACTTTTGTGGTATAGCTACAATGAGATTGCCTTTTCCGTAGCACAACAATACGTTACAGCACAGTACTTTCTTCATCATGGCAATAAGCGTAATAACTACGATATCTATACGCAAAGCATTTCACTTTTGTTTATCATGTGGTAAGTACATTGACTTCTGCAGAACTTAGCTTTCGGAGGACGATAACTACGACACTTCCACAGAGATTATGTTGCGACAAGATGCACAGTTTAGCGCTACAGTACACGCATTTGAGTGATTAATCTTATACTTAAAACACTTATTTTTAAAGATTTTTTTTAATTACAAAGAAAGTTTTCCGTGATACATTTTATTCCATTGCAGTAATTTGTAACACCTGGGAGTATAATTACATTTATCCTCAGGGGGGTACACACTTACTTTGTGTACCATGTGTGTGGCAACCACAAGGAACCCTAGCTAATATGGTATTTGCTTATACAACTTTACACATCAGGACCATATTTCTCTAACACACAAATTACACAGCTATCTGATCATGTAACTGAGAGATAAACTTTTTTATTACATCAGTGACATATGTTTACGCAATTACAGAGTGGGATTACTTCACACTTACGAAACTGTATTTTGTCTGTACTTTGTGAAATGCTCATATTTTTTCGGAACCATTGTGATACTATGAGAGCTTTGAATGATATATTTGGTATGGGATCATGATTTTAAAGTACGTTTGAGGTAGATGACACTTAGGTTTTGAAATTATTGGAGGAAGCTACGACGATTTTGAGATTTGACTGAGGTGTTATGATGTTATTTTTACGACGACGATGTGTATTATGCTGCTGAGGTATGTTTATGATTAATAGGCTGAGGCTATATGAGTTATTTGATTATGCTTCATATTTATAATGACGAAATATTGACGAGTGTCGATGGATACGTATATGTGTAATAAGGTAAGGAGTAATGAATAGTGGGTAGGGACTCTTGACTTGTGAAACAGGATGTTGGAAACCAAGAAACGTACTTTAAGAGTTATGAAATGTGTGACTGTATCACAATGCTGACGAATATTT
Organism: Schistocerca serialis cubense; assembly: GCF_023864345.2. Taxonomy (NCBI): domain Eukaryota; kingdom Metazoa; phylum Arthropoda; class Insecta; order Orthoptera; family Acrididae; genus Schistocerca; species Schistocerca serialis. The sequence continues at coordinate 57,245,489 of NC_064647.1, read as the reverse complement.
TTTTTGGACACTTATATTTATAGGATTTTGTTTCTACAGATTTGCAACGCTAATTCTTGACCTGTGAAATATTTTTATATGAGACTGCCACGGTAGCAGAAACTGCTGTCGTAAATATTTCCGTACGAAAGTTAAGTGACCACCTGCACTTAATGCGTCGCGGGCACCCAGCTGTGTCAGACGCATGGAGAAAAAGCCATTATTGCGAGCCCTTTTCAGCGGCACAGGTAGAACAAAAAAAAAGGGGAGGCCATTATCCTCGGAAATATTCTTACATCTGCAAACCTGATAATGACAAGTGTCTTTCTACGAGAATTGAGAGCTACTGACTTACGAAATGCCACATAGCTATTGAATGATGTTTTTATGCTTTGGTTTGCGTAATTGCTTATTTCATTTGATATCTGGTTTCCAGCTGTGTTGCAGCATTGCTTTTATAAAATGAAATGCATTTGCTAATGTGAACACTTTCTGTCAACAGATCTATTAAATAATTATTTTATGATCCACATTCTTTAAAAAAGGAGCACTTGGAAAGGAAAGAACACTAAGAAGGAACTAGTAACAGTAACACATAATTTTCTTTTCAAGTACATGGTAATATTTCTTTTACAATAAGTTGTTGTGGTGCACCACTTTAATTACTTAGACATTAAGATGTGATTATACATTTCCCTTATCTGCATTGTTATCTTTAGTGTACTATTTTTTCTACTTGAGCTATGTCATGTTTAGATATAAGCTGCTGTTTGCCAGGCATAGTGCTACTGAACTTTAATTTGTGTTACTCTGCTAAGCCAGATTTATTTTTTGTTGCTGCACATTGGCTCATATTAGTTGTAATGTTGAATTGCTTGGTAATTTAGATTTACTGTAGCTTGCTTTGCAATTATCCATTTTTTTGGTCATTGCTGTTTGTGTTACTTATTTTGTGCTGCTGCATTGCCTCATCCCTTAGTTTAGCATCTGAGCTCAGTAGATTTAAGTTAGCTTAAGAGTAGGTAGCCTCTAAGAGAATGAGTTTCGATGAATTGGAAGAAATGCATTGAGGAGTTATACAAAAAAAAAGTACAGAAAACAGGTTTAGGTAGGATTTTCTTGGAAATAAATGTTGAGGTAAGAAATGTGTGAACATATAAATACAGAAAGCATGCTTAGATAGAATTTTTTTGGTGGAAACAAAGGATGAAATAAGAGGAAAGATATATGAAGTTTTGGGTTGGACTGCAGTACCAAATGTTACACTGAAAACGAACCCTGTCCTTTCCCATTGGTGTTATCCCACTATGTGTTTGTGTACCCTTGTGTATTTGTTTTCATCCTGTCTCGGTGTAGTTTCATAGAATTTTTTCTTCTTTTAATATTAAGCTACATTCACTATGATGAGGAATACTGTTATCCTCGAATATAATTGGCATTAATAATATGTTATTTACTTTGTAAAGATGTTAGACATTATTAATTCTGTTCTGTCTAATGCTCATGTGTGAAGTTGATGTTTCAAAAGTTATTGTGATCTTTTATATATGTACTCATGTCATAATTCCACTGATGTATATGTTATTTCTATTCTTTTGTAAAGCCCCTATTACTACAAATGTTATCTATATTGTTATGTTTTTAATGATGTATTGTGTACCTTTTTTATTGTATTCTTATGTTATAAAATTGTAATTGTCACCAGTTCATGATATTATTAACATGTAAGTTACATTTCACTGCACACGTTTCTGTTGGTCATAGTATATGGACAATATGTGAGAAGTAGGGACTGATAGTGTTTGCACGTGTCTTAATGATTCAGCAAGGGACTGGATAACAGCATTGCTGGTTCTAAGGACAATTTCAAAAACTTTGTGAGTGCACAAGTGGTGTTTTATGGACTTGCTATATTCTCCGCAAGACTCTTTGATGGTGAATGTGCACCTGCACAATCGCAACAGATGGCTGCTGGCCTTCTCTACAAGGACTACAGTGGGTCTGCATCTATGATGACCCACCAACGCCATTATTTCTACCAGGACTACAGTGGGTCTGCTCTGTGATGACCTACCTACCAATCTTCTTCAAACTGTCGAATGACTCTGCTGTGGGTTTGCTCTGTTGTGGCCCATTACCTGTATGCATGTCAAGAGTCAGCACTGTCTTTCAGTTGGAAGGACAACAGTACTTCTTCAAGACTGCATGGAAATCCACTACTTCTGTGTGCATTTTCTTTTACTGCTCAGACTTTGAGAAAAACTCTGCATTTTTACTGTGATGAACAATGTGGACTGTCTTTATGGACTGTGAGAAATTTTTAGCTTTTGACCAACATTGTATCAATAAGTGTGTGCATTTGATTTCTTTGTTATTGTAATTATGAAAAATTTTATCAAATCATTATTGGCCACTGCCCAAAAAAAATTTTGTAAAATTTTTTGTGGGGAGCATGGGGGCTATGTAAGTAGGCTGTTTATGTTTTCTTATTGGCAACATTACGTAGCGCTCAATATGAAAATCACTGGCTGTGATGTGTGCAGTCTGTGGCTGCTTTGCATTGTTGTAATACTCGCCATTGTAGTGTTAGGCAGCTGGCTGTGAACAGCGCGTAGCGTTGCGCAGTTGGAGGTGAGCCGCCAGCAGTGGTGGATGTGGGGAGAGAGATGGCGGAGATTTGTAATTTGTCATGAACTGCTATATTTATATACGATGATAGCAAGGTAAATACATTGTTTGTTCTCTACTAATATCTTTCATTTGCTAACTATCCCTATCAGTAGTTAGTGCCTTCCATAGTTTGAATCTTTTATTTAGCTGGCAGTAGTGGTGCTCGCTGTATTGCAGTAGCTTGAGCAGCGAAGATTTTTGTGAGGTAAGTGATTTGTGAAAGGTATAGTTTAATGTTAGTCAGGGCCATTCTTTTGTAGAGATTTTTGAAAGTCAGATTGCGTTGCGCTAACAAAATATTGTGTGTCAGGTTAAGCACAGTCTCATGTATAATTGTTCAAAGGGGACGTTTCAACATCACTTTTCAGCATGACCTCGTACACCACAAGTCTTACGAATTTATGTACTACCAGAGGAACTTGTGTACTAGCACAGGTACGTTTCTAAAAAAAACCGCATAGTCTGAGGCGCCTAGGCACGGTTTGCACGGCCAGCCCCCCTCCCCGTTGGAGGTTCGAGTCCTCCCTCGTGTGTATGTTGTCCTTAGCATAAGTTAGTTTAAGTACTGTGTAAACCTGGAGACCGATGACTTCAGCAGCTTCGTCCAAATTTCCCATTGCCGTCATAAGACAAGAGACATTTACTTTGCAGTACCTTCACACTCGTGTGGAACCGTGTAGTTATTCTTATTTGTGAGACAGGCGGGCTACTACGATGATAGGTGAATAGTGGCGCCTGCTGGCGACTTCTTAAAAAATGCTTTGGGCGAGGCCGGTAAGGTACCTCAGCTAGTTGATCGAGTGCCCGCCGCCGCGACCTCCCGACGGAGGTACAGTGCGAGTTCGACATCTCATTTTGCCCGCCGCTGTAGCCGAGCGTTTCTAGGCGCTTCAGTCTGGAACTGCGCGACTGCTGCGCTCGCAGGTTCGAATCCTGCCTCGGGCATGGATGTGTGTGATATCCTTAGGTTAGTTAGGTTTAAGTAGTTCTAAGTTCTAGGGGACTGATGACCACAGTAGTTAAGTCCCATAGTGCTCAGAGCCTTTTTTTTTCCCCACCATCTCATTTTACGCTTTCTGCGGGAGATCGATGTGTATATGGACAGCGTTTATCCAGGGAATTGTCGACTGCTGCAAAGCAGGGCGCAGTAACATCATATACAGAACAATTCCAAGGCGCCGTGCGGGTTTACTAGCGAGTAGAACAGACGCAGCCGCCCCTGCGCACCACTACAGGACATCGCAAGCTGCGTGGCGTCAGTGGCGCATGAGCTGGACGTTCAGTCTTTGCGGGTATACCGCTGTGTCTTCGGCGTACAATGCGAGCTGATAGGAGTGGGCGTATTGCCAGATCCGCTGTAGACAGTTTTAACAATAAGGGTCCGTAGCACAGAACCTTGCATCTCACGTGTATTCAGCTGCCTGTGGCCCTAGGGTCTCTTGAGGAAATTCTTTGTTCTAGGATTCCAGCGCAGATGTATATAATGGGGGAGTATAAACGAGGATAAGTCAGTTATTATCCGCAGTTTAGTTACGTGTGTGTGTGGTCTTCAGTCCAGAGACTGGTTTGATGCAGTTCTCCATGCTACTGTATCCTGTGCAAGCTTCTTCATTTCCCAGTACCTACTGCAACCTACATCCTTCTGAATCTGCTTAGTGTATTCATCTCTTGGTCTCCCTCTACGATTTTTACCCTCCCCGATGCCCTCCAATACTAAATTGGTGATCCCTCGATGCCTCAGAACATGTCCTAACAACCGATCCCTTCTTCTTGTCAAGTTGTGCCACAAACTCCTCTTCTGTCCAGTCCTATTCAATAGCTCTTCCTTAATTGTGTGATCTACCCATCTAATCTTCAGCATTCTTCTGTAGCACCACATTTCGAAAGCTTCTATTCTCTTCTTGTCCAAACTATTTATCGTCCATGTTTCACTTCCATACATGGCTACACTCCATACAAATACTTTCAGAAACGGCTTCCTGACACTTAAATCTATACTCGACGTTAACAAATTTCTTCAGAAATGCTTTCCTGGCCATTTCCAGTCTACATTTTATATCCTCTCTACTTCGACCACCAATAGTTATTTAGCTCCCCAAATAGCAAAACTCATTTACTACTTTAAGCGTCTCAATTCCTAATCTAATTCCCGCAGCATCACCCGATTTAATTCGATTACATTCCATTATCCTCGTTTTGCTTTTATTTATGTTCATCTTATACCCTTTCAAGACACTGTCCATTCCGTTCAGCTGCTCTTCCAAGTCCTTTGCTGTCTCTGACAGAATTACAATGTCATCGGCGAACCTCAAAGTTTTTATTTCTTCTCCATTGATTTTAATTCCTACTCCGAATGTTTCTTTTGTTTCCTTTACTGCTTGCTCAATATACAGATTGAATAACATCGAGGAGAGGCTACAACCCTGTCTCACTCCCTTGCCAACCACTTCTTCCCTTTCGTGTCCCTCGACTTTTATAGCTGCCATCTGGTTTCTGTACAAATTGTAAATAGCCTTTCTCTCCCTGTATTTTACCCCTGCCACCTTTAGAATTTGAAAGAGAGTATTCCAGTCAACATTGTCAAAAGCGTTCTCTAAGTCTACAAGTGCTAGAAACGTAGGTTTGCCTTTCCTTAATCTTTCTTCTAAGATAAGTCGTAGGGTCAGTATTGCCTCACGTGTTCCAACATTTCTACGGAATCCAAACTGATCTTCCCCGAGGTCGGCTTCTACCAGTTTTTCCATTCGTCTGTAAAGAATTCGTGTTAGTATTTCGCAGCCGTGGCTTATTAAATTGATAGTTCGGTAACTTTCGCATCTACCAACCCCTGCTTTCTTTGGGATTGTTATTATTATATTCTTCTTGTAGTCTGAGGGTATTTCGCCTATCTCATACATCTTTCTCACCAGATGGTAGAGTTTTGTCAGGGCTGGCTCTCCCAAGGCTATCAGTAGTTCTAATGGAATGTTCGTCTACTCCTGGGGCCTTTTTTCGACTCAGGTCTTTCAGTGCTCTGTCAAACTGTTCACGCAGTGTCATATCTCCCATTCCATCTTCATCTACATCCTCTTTCGTTTGCTTAATATTGTCCTCAAGAACATCGCCCTTGTATAGACCCTCTATATACTCCTTCCACCTTTCTGCTTTCCCTTCTTTGCTAAGAACTGGGTGTCCATCTGAGCTCTTGATGATATTCATGCAAGTGGTTCTCTTTCCTCCAAAGGTCTCTTTAATTTTCCTGTAGGCAGTACCTCTCTTACCCCTAGTGATATGATATGCACCTCTACATCCTTACATTTGTCCTCTAGCCATCCCTGCTTAGTCATTTTGCACTTCCTGTCGATCTCATTTTTGAGACGTTTGTATTCCTTTGTGCCTGCTTCATTTAAGGCATTTTTATATTTTCTCCTTTCATCAATTAAATTCAATATCTCTTCTGTTACCCAAGGATTTCTACTAGCCCTTGTCTTTTTACCTACTTGAACCTCTGCTACCTTCACTATTTCATCTCTCAAAGCTACCCATTCTTCTTCTACTGTATTTCTTTCACCCACTCTTGTCAATCGTTCCGTAATGCTCTCCCTGAAGCTATGTACAACCTCTGGTTCTTTCAGTTTATCCGGGTCCCAACTCCTTATTTCCCACCTTTTTGCAGTTTCTTCAGTTAATAACCAATGGATTGTGGTCAGAGTCCACATCTGCCCCTGGAAATGTCTTACAATTTAAAACCTGGTTCCTAAATCTCTGTCTTACCATTATATAATCTATCTGATACCTTCTAGTATCTCCAGGGTTCTTCCATGTATACAACCTTCTTTCATGATTCTTGAACCAAGTGTTAGCTATGATTTAGTTATGCTCTGCGCAAAATTCTACAAGACGGCTTCCTCTTTCATTTCTTAGCCCCAGTCCATATTCACCTACTATGTTTCCTTCTCTCCCTTTTCCTACTGACGAATTCCAGTCACCCATGACTATTAAATTTTCGTCTCCCTTCACTACCTGAATAATTTCTTTTAACTCATCATACATTTCATCAATTTCTTCGTCATCTGCAGAGCTAGTTGGCATATAAACTTGTACTACTGTAGTAGGCATGGGCTTTGTGTCTATCTTGGCCACAATAATGCGTTCACTATGCTGTTTGTAGTAGCTAACCCGCACTCCTATTTTTTTATTCATTATTAAACCTACTCCTGCATTACCCCTATTTGATTTTGTATTTATAACCCTGTAAACACCTGTCCAAAAGTCTTGTTCCTCCTGCCACCGAACTTCACTAATTCCCACTATATCTAACTTTAACCTATCCATTTCCCTTTTTAAATTTTCTAACCTACCTGCCCGATTAAGGGATCTGACATTCCACGCTCCGATCCGTAGAACGCCAGTTTTCTTTCTCCTGATAACAATGTCCTCCTGAGTAGTCCCCGCCCGGACATCCGAATGGGGGACTATTTTACCTCCGGAATATTTTACCCAAGAGGATGCCATCATCATTTAATCATACAGTAAAGCTGCATGCCCTCGGGAAAAATTACGGTTGTAGTTTCCCCTTGCTTTCAGCCGTACGCAGTACCAGCACAGCAAGGCCGTTTTGGTTAGTGTTACAAGGCCAGATCAGTCAATCATCCAGACTGTTGCCCCTGCAACTACTGAAAAGGCTGCTGCCCCTCTTCAGGAACCACACGTTTGTCTGGCCTCTCAACAGATACCCCTCCGTTGTGGTTGCACCTACTGTACGGCCCTCTGTATCGCTGAGGCACGCAAGCCTCCCCACCAACGGCAAGGTCCATGGTTCATGGGGGGGGGCAATTTAGTTATATTTTTGTTTATTTTGGTAGTACTGTCGTTTTAAGTTGACGACGCATGCTTCGTTTATTTGCTGTTATATATTTGCAATTTTCAAGCTGCTAGGTTAGTTTCGCTATCGCTGTCGTACTGTTAATCATGGCTGCTCCGCTGTCTATTTGCAGCAAAGAACAGCAACGTTTAGTAATTTGTTTTTTGTGGTCTGAAGGCGTATCTGGGGCCGAAATTCACCGAGGACGTTCGGTACAGTACGGGAACAGTGTTTTGCCACAACGGAGTGTCTTCGAATGGATCGAAAAATTGCGAAATGGTCGCACAAGTGTTACGCACAATGAAGAAGCTGGACGATTGTTTACCGCCGCAAATGAAGAAACCATTGAGCGTTGACGTGAAATGATTCTCTTAGACAGATGATTAACAATTGACGAAGTGGCACGTCGTCTGCAAATTAGCCACGGTTCTGCCTACGAAACCATCTGCAATCGACTTTGGTTTGATAAAGTTTGTGCCAGATGGGTCCGAAACAACTTACAGAGTTACATAAACAAACGCGCTTGGACATCTGCAATAAACATTTGGATCGCTACGGTAACGAAGTGGACAACTTCTTAGACAAGATCATTACTGGTGACGAAACATGGATCCATCATTACGAGCCGGAGATTAAATGGCAGTGTATGGAATGGAAGCATCCAAATTCACCGTGCAAAAAATAAGTTCAAGACTCAACTGTCCGCAGGAAAACTGATGTTTACAGTTTTTTGGGACCCACAAGGTCCAGTTCTGGAACATTATGGGGAAAGGGGCACAACAGTAAAGAGTGAGACGCTTACTGCCGGGCTAAAGCCTGCAATTCGAAGCAAACGCCGATCGCTGTCAGAATGTGTTATGTTGTTGCACGACAATTCCAGTCCGTATACTGCTGCCCATACTGCTGAAACGCTCCAGAAACTCAAATTTGAAGTACTGGATCATGCTGCATAAAGTCCTGATCTTGCCCCTTCTGACTATCACGTGTTTGGCCCATTATAACAGGCATTAAGGAGGGGTCGTCGATTTGCCTCGGGCGTAGCAGTGAAAGAAGCGATGCATTCCTGGCTCGCAGCTCAACCGAGAGCGTTCTTTTATGAGGGTATCAGGAAGCTTGTACAACGGTGGACCAAGTGCTATGGAACGCAAGAAGACTATGTCGAAAAATGATGTTCTTGTTAGTTTCCTATTTGATTACAATGAAATTTTATAACTACTTTAAGGATAATAATTGACTTAGCCGCCTATTATATGGTAAGTGCACAAGTTCGTAGCATACAGTGATAATAATAAACACAAGAAATACACGTAGCAGAGAGTTTAGTCACCAATAACATAATCTCCTTCTGTATTTACAACAGGCTGCCAGCGGTGGGGTAACTTTTCCACTCCATGACTGTAGAAATCACGTGGTTTTGAGGCGAAGAATTCATCGAGATATGTTCGGAGCGCATTTTCATCCGGAATGGAAGTTCCTTGAAGGTTGTTCGATAGAGAGGGGGAAAGGTGAAAATCTGAGGGCGCAAGATCAGGTTAATAAGGTGGGTGCGGAACGACTTTATAACCCACCTCCTGTAGTTTCTTGTCAGTCTAGCTAGCAGAAGGCGAGCTGGCGGGCGTTTCGTGGGGTAGCGTCACATTACACTGTTCCTGGATTGTGTCTGCAAGACGTCCCAATTGTTGGCAGTAATTTTCAGCAGTGGTGGTTACACCTCGGGGATGCAATTCGTAGTACACCACACAGTCTCTGTTTCACCAGCTGTGTAACACTGTCTTTTGTGGATTAGCGTGGGTCTTCCTGTGGGGAGTTGCTGCTTTTTCGGGCGCAACCCTTTGCTTTCTTTTCCTTATGTTAGCACAAAGGCAGCGTTTCTCGTCATCAGTAACGACACAAGACAGGAATGGCTGGCGCTGTTCACGAGCCAACTGATGGCGAGCGAGCAGAGATGCACGTGTGGTGGCCGGTCACGCGCTGGATTTTGTGATTTTGGCTTAGGGAATGCTTTCGTTATCTATGCACCCTATTTTTCAAATGTGTCCCCACTGCATGCAAATATTGCACGACGGTGAAGTGATCACAGATCATCACGTTTGCCAGTTCTCTAGTACACCGACATGGATCATCGTGGAATACTGCGTTTAAACGATCTACATCAAACCCCGAAGGCCTTCCGGAACGTAGAGAGTCACTAATCTCAAAACGATCCTCCTTAAAACGAGGAGAAAACGTTGTTGCCGCGCTCCGTCCAGTGGCGCGTCCCAGACACGGCGCAGACGTTTCTGGCTGCCCCGGCCCCGCTGCTGTCATTCCTCTGCGGAACTCAAGTAGAAGACTCTTCCGGAAATGTTCCCACTTCACCACTTGGCACTCCATTTTCTAGCGTCCACAGCTCCACTCACCATCTCCAAATGACAAAGTGAGAGTATGTAAACGTAAATAACAACAGTAAATTGCAAATAAAGAATGACAAACAAGTTAGTCCATAGCAACCAGAATACCAAGACGCAAAACACAGACACTACGAAGTTATACCCGATCTAACATTTTCATCCTTTGGTTTTGAAGCTCTAGCAGCGACCGTGTGTGCAAATTAAATTTTGGAAATTCAGGTCCACCTGATATGCTGATAACTGTTCTCTGCAACCTGCGCAAACCACGTTTTAGCACCTTTGCCTCTTGATCAGTGGAGACTTTCATCGAGTTCTGTAAAATGTAAACATATTTTAAGTAATAATCATTCTAAAAAAAAAAAGTTTGTCTGCTGTGATTATTACATTTTTTTCTAGGATTTTGGATTCTGTGCGGCTCTCTTTGCATTATTGTATACTTGTAGCTTCTCATCTGCAGCTAAATGTTGCTGTTATAAATTTGGTTTGTGCGATAACAAATCACTTTCTCTATGAACGTATTTTTGATCCGCGAATATATTTTTCAGCTCTATGGTGCGGTTAGTTACTGTTATTTTCGTAGTATGTATCCTCATCTTCCTATTCATCTGTTGTGGAAAAACACAGAGAACTGCCATTTTTATAGGAACTCTACGCTGAAGCTGTACGTTTGGACTTCAGCAATCACATAGTTGATGTTGCGTCTGGTCCCTCTACATGCTTACCTGTTTTCGGACTCAGTCTGGCGCCAAATGTAGCGATTCTCTACAAACATGCAACCCAGGCTGGGCGGTGTTGTAGATACAACAGGGGACTCTACTTTTTTCCCCTTGCGAGCTAATATTCCTCTTTGTAAACAAAATATATCTCGAAAACTAAAATTATTCTTATAATTTCCTACTCCGTCTTGCAGGAAAGCAGAAACTCTCTTCGGAAGCATAAACCTTTCTTCGAGTGATATCTTCCGTAATAACATGTCGTTGACAGACTAAATTCTTGTAGCAAAATAAAAATTTTTTGGGCAACCAAAAAACTGTTTTCCGAATAAGTTAAAGCAAACTGACAGTTACTGGTCAGTTAGATTTGATGACTCCAAATTCTTGGGAACTGAGCTACTTTAATGAGTGCTGGTAAGTTGAATCTTACTGCTTGAAGTTCAGTATTTACTGCTGGTATGAAGTATGGCCAGCGCTTGTGAAACGTAAATGCTTTGTTATATTTTCCCCGTCCTTAAGTTGGCTTGCTGGTCTTCGGCGCTAGATTGCGTGGTCGTGAAGACTCCTGAGGCACGATTGTCATATTGAAGGAACGGTCTTTAGCTTGGAACATACCGTGGATAAAAATTACATGTAGTGTTGCTATGAACGCGATCTGCTTTCTTTTGTGCAGTGTATGAATTGTCATACCAAGCAAGTGCCGGTGTAGTGCTCTCATTTGGTGATAAGATCTGCAGTAATCAGTGAAGATTTAGAGCGCGAGATATGGTCCACTTTTGCTCTGTTCCATTTCCACGTTTCAGATTGTTAATTGCGACACTAGGCAAGGACTGCCGCGGAGACAACTTCACGCCTACCTCCTTGCTGCTACGTCCCTGCTATTCAGATATTCATTGTTTTGAGATTTCATTTTTATAACTCTAATGTCGCGATCATTTCCTTTGGTAATACCTTTTCTTATGCTTACCGAGTCAGTACCCTGTCTTCAATGACCGATATATCACCGAGGTGTCAGTATCTGTAGCTTCTTCCGTTTCTTATGGAGAACGCGGTCTTGATGTCTGCCGAAGCACAACCCGTCTGACCTCATCGCTGATACACCCCGCCCCCACCACTCCAGGACAACGTTGGACTGCCGCCACACAGCTATTACGAAACCGAAGAATGTAGCTGCGTCAGCCATATCGCAAGACTTCTAAGGCATCTGCCGAAATAGCTCAGTTGGGAGAGCGTTAGACTGAAGATCTAAAGGTCCCTGGTTCGATCCCGGGTTTCGGCATTAATTTTTCATTCCGTTACTTCAGTATCCCCAGAGATCCACTAGAATAAACTCTTATATCTTGCAAAAGTTGTTGACGCCACATTAGACTATTCCGTTTGATTCACCATGTAATATTTTTGTTGTCCTTCATTTCTGTTACACCATTTTTTTGCCTTCCCACACTGAGATCTGTCCGCAGTAGAAGAGCTCGGTCGTCGTACCCAGGATATCAAAGACCAGTTACAACAGCTGTGGGCCAGTTTGGCTCAGGTGATAATAAAAGGCTTGATGACAGCGTTCCCAACTGAGGTAGTGCCAGCGTACAAGCCAGGGGTGTTGCAGCGTCCTACTGATAAAGGGCGCATACTGCCAAGTTCCGTTTAAATTTGACTCGATTTTGTAATAACTGAAATAACATCACATACACTTTCAGCCTGTGAGTTTTCATTTCGTTTGTCCTCCACTTCCGGGTGTTTTTTTCCCAGACCGTATAGGCTACATACAAAGAGCCTCACAGTATCATCTCAATTAACCGTATGGCGTTCCAACCCCTGTGTCCAGGATGCATGCAATGATTTGGTAGGGAAGGCTGCCTTACAGCTGTTGCACCCTCTCCTGTGGCGAGCCGGGCCACAACTGTTGCGTAGTCTGTCGGGAAAGTGAAGAGCGAGCTAGCGAGTCCCCACTCTGCCTGCCCTGCTACGTCACAGGCCGCTTCTACAGGCTGTTCCACAACGTAGTGCCGGCCCTGCCGCGGCGCGCGCTTTAAATCTGTGGCGACGCCGTGTGCAGATACTTCCCGGCTGCTGCGTTTATTTTTAGACAAATGCGTTAAAACCATAATGAATACAAAAGACGATAGCTTCTTCGAAGCAAAACATTATAGAGAAAATAATATTAACATAAGAACCACATATAGTGCAATCAATCTGTAGAATTTGAGGATTTTTCTTACTTTGTGTTTCTACTAAAAGGTAGAAGTTTTCTTTGAAGGGCTGCATTGAAACTTGCAGCACGAAGAGTGTTTAAAAAGTAATCAGATATTTATAATTTCGTGTGTTGTATTAGTTCGATTTGCACTACTTTTTTTATCACTGTCTTCGTAATCATGTCTGAAAAGTGCCTGTACAATGTTATGCATATTGGGTATTTACTCTACTGTCAGCTGTCAAATAGGTTACATGTGTTCTGGTAGCATCAACTATTATTTGTTTTGTATAAAAATACATTAGAGAATCTGTACTAAACCTTGTTTTAAGAATGGAATAAAGCGTATCAAATTTTTAGAAATGTTAAATATTGTTTTTGGTGCGTATCTTATGAGTAAACCAAGAGCATACAAGTGGTATAAATATTTCAAAGCAGGCCTTAAAGGACAGCGGTTTTACAAGAATGGATGAGATTAAAAATGCACAGTTAAGGGGCCTATGAACCATCCCGAGGAAACAGTTTCTAAAGTGTTTCAGGAATTGGAAAAAGCACTGGCATGAGTGTATAGCATGTAATGGGAAATATTTTGAAGAGGATAACATTGTTGTAGATTAGCAAGTAAAGTTCTTACCAAAAAATAAAAATTAATATGTGGACGCACCTCGTATGTCAAGCTTTTTACATAGAAGTCCATAATCGGTATGCATGTCTGGAAAGGAATTTCAGCAGTGTTTAGAATAGCTATTGGACGCATGTTTTAAGCAATATGTCTTAGAATCATGTGAATAGTAACCGAGATAGTGTTTTAGTGGTCGAATATATTCAAATGCTGCTGTTCTATAAGCATCAAAGGTTTTACGTGATTGAATCACGTTCTACTAGTGAAACGTTAATTGATTTTACCGTGAAGTTCTCAAGTTATTCCTGATTTTGTACAGATAGTAATAAATATGTTTATTGCTTTGGACCACATTTGTATTTATCTTCGAAAACTGTTCAGCACTTCTACTACCATATAGTACATTTCTACCAAAAGAAACTTTATAGCGTATGAGCAGAGTCAGGCTAGTTTTCCTTCGCGGCGATTCCAGTAAACCATGCGTCCTATTGTGGCGAGGCTGACGTTTGCATAAGCTGTAGCCCTTTGATTGGGACTGGAAATATTAGCCAACAGTCCTTTGTGGGTCGCCTCCTCAACACACGCCGTAATAACGTTAGAGACGATCGAACGCTCGTTCTCCGCCAATATCTCCTTCGTATTCTGCACATTTTCTTGCAATGCAGGGCGGTTATCCATCACTTCCGGATATTGAAGTATATCAGTGAGTACACAAAGTCAACTGACTGACACAGGCAACTAAGATCCAACGTACAGAAACGACGTATATTACTGCACGCCGATCTACACTGCTAGACAGGTAACGGGCAACAGATTTTGGGTGCCCCTGTAGGCCGGTGGCAGGGTTCTTCCGCGAAAGGCCACTTCTCCCACCAAAAGCGCTGCTCGCTCTTGAGTTTACAGACAGACTGGTCCTTAACGTCTTGTACAGTGCGAGCGAGACGCGGCTGCCGTGCGAGCTGGTTCCAAACATGTTCTGCCCCCTCGGGGACAAATCTGGGGATGTGGCTGACCGCTACACTACCGTACCTCAACATTACGTAGACGGTTCGTAGAAGCGCACGGGATGTGTGGACGAGCATTGTCCTGCTGAAAAATGGCACCGCAATTCTGTCGCAAGAGATGTACTGCGTAAGGACGCAGGATGGCCCTGCGTATCATTGTGCCATCACAGTTCCCTCACTCACTACCAGCCATACAAATTAAACAGTTTTCTCCGTCACTCACGTATATATTTTACCGCTAAGTGTTTCGTTGGTTCACAATATCATCTTCAGGGTGCGGATTGTTTACTTACATGGCTGATATTACTGAAGAGCTCAGACGACTTTTGACAGCAGCGGGCCATGCGTAATGTTGCTTGCGTTGCGTCTTTTGCTGACTCTAAAACTCTTTCTTAGAAAAGGCACTTTTAAGATTAAAAAACGTGAATTTGTGAGAGTAAATTGTACTTACAGGGGCAGCAGAGTCGTAAATAGTCTGCATGCTGCTACTTGCTGTATGTACTGTCCACTGTACATTATGTTTGCACCGTCACTTCAAACATGTTATATATTTAGAGATTTGCCTGCTGATATTTGATAAAAAGATAACTGAAAGGTGCAATAGGTGGAGCTTGGTTGTTCGTTACACTATAATATAATTCAATTACTATATTGAATATTTGTATGCATAATATGTTTTTATTTTATTTAAAAGTATGAATGGGATGCAACAGAAAAAGATTGCAACAGATCGTGCATACATACTAAAGGTTGAACTTACTGGCAAATGAATGGTAGAGGTTAAATGAATTGCTGAGCATTGAAATGGTAACTATCAGAATGCATTAAGTATTTCGTCAAAGTTTCTGAAGAAGTTGGTTGAGCCTGTTTCCCTATTCGTAATTCATCATTGACTAGATTTTATCCGAGGTTTTTTTTTCTGTAGACATAGATTTACAGTGGCAGTGATGAATGAAAAACAGTTAAGAAAGTCAATTATAAATAGTGCAGCGCAGGAAATAACGCAAAATGCCAAAAACTGCAAATCTGAAATGAAACCTGTCGACACCAACCACTTCTAGCAAGAGGGGAAGGTGCAGACTATGTAAAGAAACACCAGTACCACAGAAGATGCTTTGTAAATAAAAGCGAAATGCGCCTGGTGTTATTATATTGCAGTCAGCTCAAGACAGATCACCTGTAATAACAGATGTTAACAGTTGCTACGGAAGATGACCACACAAACAAACGTAATACCGCCAGGTATAATTGTTGATGTATATGACAAGGGTTGGATGGACGTGGCTGGTATGAAATTATGGATACACAGAGTGTGGGAGGAAGGAAACGTGCTTTATTGAAGAACAGTTCTCTTCTTGTGCTAGATCTGTTCGGTAGTCATTTGAAAAATTCTGTGAAAGAGAAATTGTTGCAGGGAAATGTAGAGCTTGCTGTTATTCCATAAGGAGTTACTTCACAATTGCAACCTCCTGATGTCTCAATAAATAAACCATTTAAAGTGACTATGAGAGACGAATGCACCAAATAGATGATGGATGAAATCCAACACGAATTCACGTCGAAAGAATCTTTAAAACAACGTGCAATCAAACAATTGTGTCACTGGATAAAATAGTCGTGGTCTAGAGTAAGAGAAAACATTATTGTTGAATCTTTCAAGAAGTGCGGCATTAGTAGCGTTCTCGATTACAGTGAAGACCGTTTTATATATGAAGAGGACAACGATAACAACAAAGAGGAAGGAGTAGAAGAAGAAAGTTCGGATGAAGATTTTCAGATCAGTTCGGTTTTATAAACGAAGATTGTTTATTCTACTCTGGCTTTGCAACCTCGTGATAAAAGTGATAAAAATATAATTTAAAGAAATTGGTTAAAAAGTAAGATGCATCTTACAGTCCTGATCATCTTAACAGTCGGTGATATACAGTATGCTCCATCGGATGGCTGTTGGTGTGTACTGTCGGAAATGTCTGAACGCTAATACGCTGCAATAATAGCACAGGCCAACGATGGAAAAACTTTTTTGCTGAAAATACCATATTCTAATGTTTTTCAGGGTGGGAAATCCAAATATGATGCATAAAAATCCGTATCACCCATCATTGCATCACATTTTACAATTAAATTTATTAAATTAAGCGGTTTTTAAAGAAATTTAGAGCTTTTATATGGTTAAAATAATTTAAAAAGGAGGTGTAATAAATGTAGATGACGTTGGTAGCACTGCTGAAAAATATTTGCTGGCAAAAAAGGTAGATTCTATTTTTGTGTTAACTGATGGTGTTTTGTTTGCGGTTAACCTAACCTCACTTTCCCATTTCCTGTACATGTGCTCAGTACAATGTCTGATCGTGGTTGTAAAAACTCTGCTGAGCGCTTTTGTTATATCTGTGGTGAATTTGTGATTAAAAAACACCAAAGAAACATTACAGACTTTGTACAAAAGGTTTATCTATCATATCAAGATAAATCTTGGGCGCCACATAAGGTATGTTATGTGTGTGTTGAAGATCTGAGAAAATGCTCCAAAAAGGAGAAGAAAGGCTTTAGCTGTGCTGTTCCCATGATATGCAGGGAGCCAAGAAATCATTCCGATGATTGCTACTTTTGCAGTGTTGATATTACTGCTCATAATTCAATAAACAAGAAGGTAATAAGCTACCCTAACCTTCCGTCCACCATATGGCCAGTAGGGCATGGTGTAGATTTACCGGTTCCTGAACCACCAGATGATTTAAACTCTGTTCCAACAGAAGTATTTTTTGATGTACAAATTGATTTAGATGAACCAGTTGATGATGAATTCCATTGTCATACAGAAAGTCTAGAGCCCAAATTGTTTACTGAGACCGAGCTTAACGATTTGTATAGGGAACTGGGCTTAACGAAAGAAAAAGCTGAATTTCTTGGCTCTAGATTAAAAGAAAAGAACTTATTGGCAGTTGGAACCAGTATATACGAGGGTCACTCCAAAATAAATGCACACTATCTTTTTTAATCCATCTTTTATTCTACATGTTTGAAAGTTTTACAGTGTGTAGATACATCCTATAGGAACAATATTTTCATTTCTCCACATAATTTCCATCCCTCTCAACTGCCTTATGCCATCTTGGAACTAGCGCCTGTATACCCGCACGGTAAAATTCTGGACCAACCTGTTGGAGCCACTGTTTGGCAGTGTGCACAAAGGAGTCATCATCTTCAAACCTTGTTCCACGAAGAGAGTCTTTTAGTTTCCCAAAGAGATGATAGTCACATGGAGCCAGGTCAGGACTGTAAGGCGGGTGTTTCAGTGTTGTCTAACCGAGTTTTGTGATCGCTTCCATGGTTTGTTGACTGACATGTGGTCGTACATTGTCGTGCAACAGCAAAACATCCTGCTTTTGCCGATGTGGTCGAACACGACTCAGTCGAGCTTGAAGTTTCTCTAGTGTCGTCACATATGCATCAGAATTTATGGTGGTTCCCCTTGGCATGATGTCCACAAGCAAGAGACCTTCGGAATTGAAAAACACCGTAGCCATAACTTTTCGAGCAGAATGTGTGCTTTTGAATTTGTTTTCTTGGGTGAATTTGCATGATGCCACTCCATTGATTGCCTCTTCGTCTCTGGTGAAAAATGATGGAGCCACGTTTCATCACATGTCACAGTTCTTCCAAGAAATTCTTCTCCACCAATCTCGTACTGTTCCAAAAGGTCGCTGCATACTGTTTTTCTTGTTTCTTTGTGAGCCAATGTCAACATCCCGGGAACCCATCTGGCACAAACATTTGTAACGCCAACACTTTCAGTATTCTGCAAACACTTCCTTCCCCTATCCCAACGTAGCGTGACAATTCGTTCACTGTGATGCGTCTGTCAGCAGTCACCAATTCGTTAACTCTCTGCACATCGTCTGGAGTGTGTGCAGTACGAGGCCTGCCGCTGCGAGGACAATCCTCAATATTGCCGTGCCCGCTTTCATCACGTAACCTGCTTGCCCACCGACTAACTGTACTGCGATCGACAGCAGCATCTCCATACACCTTTTTCAACCTCTTGTCAATGTTTCCCACTGTCTCGTTTTCACAGCACAGGAATTCTATGACAGCACGTTGCTTCTGACGAACGTCAAGTGTAGCAGCCATCTTGAAGACATGCTGTGACGGCGCCACTCACGGGAACAGGTTGAACTAAGTTTGAAAACAAGTGGGAAGGATGTATCTACACACTGTAAAACTTACAGTTTTCATTCTGCATGGGTATATTTTTACAAAAATAATGTGCATTTCTTTTGGAGTGACCCTCATACAAGAGTAGAAAGAGAGAGCAGCAATTTTCCACGTTTTTCAACAAGAAGGTGATTTAGTGTACTGATGAATGAGTTTGGTATTGAATACAAAAAGGAAGACTGGAAGCTGTTTATTGATTCATACAAAAGTAGTGATTGAAAAACGCTACCAAGGCCGCTGTAACACCAACATGATGGGGGACTACAGTTGGTCACTTCACCGAGAAGTTCACCAAGCGACTCATCGTAGAAAAAGCTACACAAGAAGCTTAAAAGAAAAAAGAGAAAGAAAATACAAACCAATTTCAGCTGAAAAGTGTTTCAAGTAGCTTACTGTAAATACAAACCTTGTTTATGATTTAACAAAACATTTACTTTAATTTCCCTCTTTACTTTATAATATAAGATTTATATGCTATATACTAAAAAGCATATTGCTCGAAAACTATGGGTGATACAAAAAACTAAGGCTATATTTGGATTTAGCTCATATAAATCTATAAATATCAGCTATCAAAGTAAAAAATGTTTAAAAATTTTTTTTTCGTTGGTCTGTCTAGCCTTCGGAAGGATCCAGGCTGGAGGGCATTTCCAG
The DNA here is from genome assembly GCF_023864345.2 of Schistocerca serialis cubense. Taxonomy (NCBI): domain Eukaryota; kingdom Metazoa; phylum Arthropoda; class Insecta; order Orthoptera; family Acrididae; genus Schistocerca; species Schistocerca serialis. Next base: position 57,226,211 of record NC_064647.1, on the reverse strand, counting down.
GGTTATCTCGGCAAACTATGCATATATCCCTGGGACCATGTCCAACCCTACACCCTTCTGCAGGATGTCATCTGCCAGCAGTACAATGCAGCCTGTCACACACCTTGCAGAGAACGTGCGTCGTTCGAAGAGCACTAGGATCAGTTTACTGTACTCCCCAGGCCACCAAACTCCCCGCATTGAAACCCGATTGAGAACCTGTGGGTCCACCTTGATCGAGCTGCTCGGACCACGGACCCTCACCCGAGAAACCTACCGCGGCTGGCCGCGCCTCTGGAGGCGACATGGCTCCAGCTCCCTGTCGGTACCTTCCAGAACGCCACTGGCTCTCTTCCTGCACGTCCCGCAGCTGTCTGCACTGAAAACGTGGTTTCTCTGGCTTCTGACACGTAGTCACATTAATGTGACTTGGCGGTACATAAACTACTGGCCATTAAAATTGCTACACCACGAAGATGACGTGATACAGACGCGAAATTTAACCGACACGAAGAAGACGCTGTGATATGCAAATGATTAGCTTTTCAGAGCATTCACACAAGGTTGGCGCCGATGGCGACACCTACAACGTGCTGACATGAGGAAACTTTCCAACCGATTTCTCATCCACAAACAGCAGTTGACCGGCGTTGCCTGGTGAAACATTGTTGTGATGCCTCGTGTAAGGAGGAGAAATGCGTACCATCACGTTTCCGACTTTGATAAAGGTCGGATTGTAGCCTATCGCGATTGCCGTTTATCGTATCGCGACATTGCTGCTTGCGTTGGCAGAGACCCGGTAGCAGAATATGGAATCGGTCGGTTCAGGAGGGTAATACGGCACGCCGTGCTGGATCCCAACGGCCTCGTGTCACTAGCAGTCCAGATGACAGGCATCTTATCCGCATGGCTGTAACGCATCGTGCAGCCACGTCTCGATCCCTGCGTCAACAGGTGGGGACGCTTGAAGGACAACAACCATCTGAACGAACAGTTCGACGACGTTTGCAGCAGCATGGACTATCAGCTCGGAGACCACGGCTGCGGTTACACTTGACGCTGCATCACAGACAGGAGCGCCTGCGATGGTATACTCAACGACGAACCTGGGTGCACGAATCCAGGTTCTGTTTACAGCATCATGATGGTTCCATCCGTGTTTGGCGACATCGCGGTGAACGCACACTGGCAGCTTTTAGTCGTCATCGCCATACTGGCGTATCACTCTGCGTGATGGTATGGGGTGCCATTGGTTACGCGTCTCGGTCACCTCTTGTTCGCATTGACGGCACTTTGAACAGTGGACGTTTCATTTCAGATGTGTTACGACCCGGGAGTCTACCCTTCATTCGATACGTGCGATACCCTACATTTCAGCAGGATAATGCACGACCGCATTTTGCAGGTCCTGTACGGGCCTTTCTGGATACAGAAAATGTTCGACTGCTGCCCTGGCCAGCACAGTCTCCGGATCTCTCACCAATTGAAGTCGTCTGGTCAATGGTGGCCGAGCAACTGGCTCGTCACAATACGCCAGTCACTACTCGTGATGAACTGTGGTATCGTGTTGAAGCTGCATGGGCAGCTGTACCTGTACACGCCATCCAAGCCTATCAAGGCCGTTATTGCGGCCAGAGGTGGTTGTTCTGTGTACTGATTTCTCAGGATGTATGCACACAAATTGCGTGAAAATGTAATCACGTGTCAGTTCTAATATAATATATTTGTCCAAAGAATACCCGTTTATCATCTGGATTTCTTCTTGGTGTAGGAATTTTAATGGCCAGTAGTGTGTTCCCCAAACACATCGCGCAGTCTCGTTACCTTACACCAGTCTTATTATTGCTTCTCGGTTCTTGTGCATTTTATATTACACCTCTGTCAATAGTAATTTACACCTCTTTTACTGAGAATTTCGGAAGTCTTGCACCATTTAAATTGTCAATCGCGTTTTCTATATCGGCAAATCCTACGAAGATGGCTTGAAATTCCTTTAGTCTTGGTTTCATAAGCAAGCGCCTTCACCTTTTCTAAAGCCGAACTGTTCGTCACCTAACAGAAGGTCAAATTCCTTTTCTGTACTTCTATTTCACATTACTGTTGTGAGCAATTTCAAGCATGAGATTTACACTGATTGTGCGATAGTTTTCAAACTTACCTGCCCTTGCTGTCTTCGGGATTGTGTGGATTACATTGTTCCGAAAGCCTGACTGAATGCCTTAAGACTCATTTATGTTACCCACCAATTTGAATAGTCGTTTGGTTGCCATTTCACGCTGTGATTTTAGAAACTCCGAAGCAATCTTGTCTATGCCTGCCGCCTTATTTGATCCATAGTCTTCCAGATCTCTTTTAAACTCTTGACTCTAGAACTGGATCCCTTATGTCTTGCATGTCGACTCCCAGTTATTCTTCTGCGAGACAGTTCCTCCCTCTCGTAAAGACCTTCAGCGTACCCTTTCCACTTACGCGCTCTCTCCACTGCGTTTGATAGTGGAATTTCTTTTGCACACTTAAACTTGACGCCTTTGCTTTTAATTTCACCAAAGACCGTTATTCCTTTTCAGTATGCTGAATCAGTCCTCCTATTCTTATTTTAATTTCTTGTCACTTTTCTGCAGCCATTTCAACTTGAATTCCCCGCACTTGCTACTTACCTGATTTGATTCCATAGGGAACTATGGTGCACTTGGTTCAAATGGTTCAAATGGCTCTGAGCACTATGGGACTTAACATCTATGGTCATCAGTCCCCTAGAACTTAGAACTACTTAAACCTAACTAACCTAAGGACAGCACACAAACCCAGCCATCACGAGGCAGAGAAAATCCCTGACCCCGCCGGGAATCGAACCCGGGAACCCGGAAGTGGGAAGCGAGAACGCTACCGTACGACCACGAGATGCGGGCGGTGCACTGTGATCGTAGGCTATAAGGAAGGAGAAGTACATAGCAATCAGTCGCGATTCCGGGTCTATAGGGAAAGGAAACTGAGACAGTTGTTTACCGCAAATATAACAGTCTTAGGTTAGGTCATGTAGTGCGTTACGACTTACCAGAGTTTCATTTCATTACAGTAATTTAAAAGCACCTTTTTTAATATCTACAATCAACAAACATATTTACATATCACTTTGAAATATTCATGAAATCACAGTTTACAACATGCTTACTCATATCTTGGTGTTGAAGCGATCCATCAAACCTATGCAAAGGATCATTAATGGTGTCATACACGTATCTTATTCAAAATTATTTCATCACTTTAGAAATAAAAATTGAAAAGATTTTGTTGAAGATCATCTTGATATAATGCAGTTACGTACCAATTTGAAATTTGTCGTAACAAGCTAAAACCTAGCGTAGTCGCTCATATCATGGTGGTTAAGTGAGGCACAAAATATTTAATATAAAAGAAATGTACAATTTCGTACAAGAATTTCAATGAAAATCTGTTAACTCCGTAATCAAATACAGAAGACCAACATGACAAGGATGATTTAACCAGGTACACATAATAGAACATATAAACGCCCTGTGTTGACGTAAAATTTCGTACATAAACGTGTGGTGTAGCTCAACGACGTTTCGCTGTTTTCAGGAAGATGATAAAACAAACTACCATTACACTTAACTTTTGAGGCTGAATTTGAATAGTGAATTACTTGTTTGGCGGTAAAATAGATATAACACTGGATAGTATCATAACACGTTATGTTAGGCGAACGCCAGATAAGATGAGATAGCAGCATACCCCCATCTCATCCAGGAGGTCCGTGAATCTGCCTTTATCAGCCGTGTGCAACAATGTGATACCCAACATCAGAGAGGGGAGGATGTGTCCATTCTCAACAAGTGCGCAGCAAAATTGGATCCCTCAACTGTATCCTGCCTCACCAAAGCTGCGCGTTAAATCCAACCTCTTATTCCGGAATCTCTTTCCGACCGTGATCCACCGGAACGCTTGCCGCTTCTCGAGGCCTTCTCCCAGATACCTGCTTGCTTCTTTTGTGATTTTTGAACAGTGTTTTAACTATTACTAGCTGAAATTGTTTGCAGAACTCAGTTAGTCTTCCTCGTTTCTCATTCCTGCCGAGTCCTTATTCTCCCATAACTCACTCTTCTATTGCTCCCTTTAGTATCGCATTCCGCTCACCTGTGGTTATTGTACTTTCATCTCTCTTTACGTACTGAATTATCTGTTAAAAATCCTCACATACGTTCTCAGTTTTTTCATGTTATGCTTGTATATTTGAAGCATCACTGTTGGGCGTTGGTTTTCTGTCGATTCTAATGGTAGCAACCGTATCTGTATTTTTTTTCTCACTGGTGTCTGACTATATCGAGACTGAGGCGTTGCATTTTCCCTTTTCAGATTTCCTAGCTTCCCTACTACATTCATATTTATGATATTCCATGCATCGACGCGTAGGTTACCTTTTGTTCATCTTCTTACAACACGCAAATCGCCCGAAAATTCAGCAACAACATGAAATGTGACAGAGGTTAACACTCATTGTCAGTGATACATTTAGAAAATTTTATTGAGACCCGTAGGCAGGTGGGAAAGTACCTTACGATATTTAACAATTTCCATTCATTCCTGTGTAAAACATTCTCGGTTTTCTTGCCCCATCAATTCGGGATAGAACCTCAAGCTTTCGACAATAGCCTCCATCATCATGGTCAGGAGCAACTGACTGCCTTCACTACTGCTGTGGTACCCTTTTTATAGCCTGTGGACGGCTTCTGAATGGTCAGCTTGTGATTGGTCGGCGATTACGTAATGCTGTCGCAGACGGTGTCAATGTGTGCGCTGGTGGCGCCACCGCTTCTGTGGGAACGTAAACCCTGCAAGGAATGTCTCTGCTGATTCAATGTATCGAGCGCCCGCTTCCGTGCACCGCTCAGATAGTATCCACTATCACGGCTTAAGTTCTTCTCACTCATTCTTATTTCAACATCCTCCTTAATAACAGAATCCCAGTATTTTATGTTTGTTCGTTAGGCTGTCCTCCGCAATTGCCTATTTCTCCAGTTCTCTATTTTTAATATGCCGTTGGTGTTCTGCACAGCGGTCGGAAACGGTACGAATGGTCTGACCTATATAATTGCTTCCACACTCACAGGGGATGATATAAATTCCAGGGTTCCTGAGGTCGAGTCTCTCCTTAACAGGGCGCGTCATCTTCTGAATTTTCTTAGGAGGACGAAAAATCGGTCTTATACCCCGTCTACCCAGGACTCTTCCTGTTTTGCTGGATGTAGCGCCACAAAAAGAAAGAACCGCAATCGGTGTTTCATCCTGTGAGTGTGCAGCACTTTCACGTTTGCTTTTTCTTGGAGAACGCTGCTTTTACGATGGTTGTCCAGGAAGTAAGTTGCGATCGGTCGCGAAATGGAAACCCCAGTGAAAACCAGAAACGTTTTATTTGCAACAGTTAGGTACACTTTCCACCTGCTTCGGTACGTAGTCGCCGCTCCAACTTCGAGTGTTGCCGTAGTGTTGTATCAACTTTGGAATATCTTCGTCATAGAAAGCAGGCGCCTGTGCTTTGTCTTTGGAAAAAATTTGTCTTCATAACCAGCGGTTATTGTGAGCAGAGATGAGACTGTATTGTGGGTGATCGGACACTTCTCATCGGAAACGCTGCAGGAGCGTCTTCATTGTCCCTGAAGTGTGCTGCCGAGAATTGGCATAAAGAACGAACTGCTCCACAGTTGTGTTGTGTGGGCTGCATGACACAGGCGAAATCGCTAACCAGGCCCTCATACTTGGCGGGAGACGCTATTCTCTATGCATCTTTGCGTGCTCACTGTTCACTCAAAACTGGAAAGGGCGACGCGACACGATCGACGGGCATACTAGAGACACTGCCCAACACACGTGTGCAAAGCTTTACCGGGTTTTCCCAGTGGTTTACATTTCGCGACCAATCGGAACTTACTTTCAGGACAACCCTCGTATATAGCGTGCACCACAGCCATTCTTTCGGAACACGTACTTCACATGGTTAATTTCGGGCTTCAAGTGGTCCTCGTCAGAAACAGTTCTTGCACTGTATACTAACGTGCTCAAAACGGCCGTCTCCTGAACATGATCATGGAAACTCTGTGCATTAAGCTCTAAATCGGTATGCGTCGGCTTACGGTACACAGAGTGGCCGGGACGCCCGTTCGCCTGTCGTTGTACTGAAACGTCTAAGAAAGGCAGCCTCCCTTCCTTCTCCATCTCGACGGTGAACCGGATGTTCGGATACATGCTGTTCATGTGTTCCACGAGTTGTTCGAGAGCTTCTGCGTCGTGTCGCCAGACCATAAATATCTCGTCAACACAACGATAAAATCGCCGACCAATCAGAAGGCTCCACGGGCTATATAAGCCCACCACAGCAGCACTGAAGACACTCAGTAGCTCCTGACCATGATGATTGGGGGCTATCGTCGAAAGCTTGAGGTTTTACCCCGAATTGACGCGGTAAGAAAACCGAGAATGTTTTACGTATCAGTGCCGTCGTGAAAGACTTCGTTCTCATATTTCTTTCATCTCGTTTGCACACAGAGCAAGAATTCTAAGAAGATCGTCGCAGAAGAAAAGGAAAATATCTGTATCATTTTCTTTTGGTATCTGCTTTACGTGAATTGGAAATTATCTGACTTAAGCTCCTAAGCAAATGGGTACGGAAACGTGTAGACAGTAAATCAATCTCGGACATGTTACAAAGGTATAGGGCCCGCTTTTTCCGCCGAAGAACGGAAAAATATTTCTGGGATATCATTCGGTGATATTCATTAGCATAACGTCTTCCAGTAGCATAACGCCACGCACGTGCATTACTGTCTGTCACAACTGGAAATATTCGTTTTGCATATGGCAAAATACTTAAAGCTTTGTTTAATTTATTTTTTCCAAAAATCATAGAACTATGCACGGATAACCCGGAAACCAGGTAACCCGCATCGACACGATCAGGAGTTTACCGTGTTTTGAAATTATGGAAATGTAGTACATACCATTTTAATCACGAAAATCTTTTAGGTGGTGACGTAAAGTGTTGAAACTAGTTGCGATGTAATTAAGATATTAGCAAGATTGTAGTGTTATACATAAAAATGCCGGACTCAGAAAAGCCTACGTAGTAAGCGAAGCACCCATATTCGTCCTAGAGACAGTGATTCCATTACACAACAAAAGCGTTGGACATTCTGATCCGTTGCAACAGAACCCGGCTGCCTCATGATTAGCTATAATCGAAACTGATAGCATAATAAAGGCTTTTCATAGAAGCCTAGCTAGTGATTTACGATACCTGTTTTTTTTCTTATCCTAAGAAAGAAGGTCATGAATGGACTCCATGCGACAGACAACTGGAGTTGCTTTTAGAAACATAATGTTCCGAAATTTTAAGATTCCACTGTAGAAACAGTAAAGAGAAGGTCTAAAGTATTCTAAATAATTAAAAACTTAAATATACAATATTGATGTACCACAATAATATTTATTTTACAATTCGTTATGAACCAGTGGTCGGCTTTCTAGGCCATTCTCATAAAGCAATAAATATTACTGTCGACCATGAGTACTGATATTTAAGTTCTTTAGAAAATGCGTTTTAACCATCAGCTCTTTTATTTAAACCTACGCATCATCTACCAGTTTCGCTCATAGACCATCATCGCAATGTGTAAGGCAAAACAGACCAGTTAAAAACATAGCCTTGACGTTGTGTCAGCTAAAAGGAAAGTGGGATATTACGGTATACTGATATTTTTTACTTTATGGACCGTCTGACAGCAACTGAATGAAACACAATTTTAGTGCCATACGTGTTTCGCCATTATTTTCTGCAAGGCATCTTCAGTGGCCTGAAATATGTACATATGTTTGCTATGTAATTTACATTTTGGTCACTGTACCTATAGGTCATAAACAGTTCTGGTGGTTGGTTATAAACTATAGTTACATTGACCACAATGTAAATTAAATAGCAGTCATATGTGCATATTCCAGGCCATTGAAGATGCCTAGCAGAAAATAAAGGCGAAACGCGCATGGCACTAAAATTGTGTTTTATTCAGTTGCTGTCAGACGGTCCATAAAGTAAAAATTATCGATATACCGTAATATTACACGCAACTGAGGAAGACAGGACTACAAAAGTTAAAGTTGGATATGTCTTCACTCACCTGTTTTACCATACACCCAGTGTTGGTTGTCTGTGACCGAAAACGGTAGATGATTATGGGTTAAATAAAACAGCTGATGGTTAAAATGCATTTCTAAGGTACTTAACGGCTGTTAGTTCTCATCTGAAGAAAACATTAAACGATGTTTTAAGTTTTTAAAATGTCTATGTTCCCCCAAGTACCGGAGGAATTTTCCGTAAATATTCCAAATAAATAATGGACCACGACGCAAAGCCATAGAAGTGAGTGAGAAGAAATATAAAAAAAAACATCATTTTAAGACCACCACGAAGTCAATGGGGAAACCCATACTCATATCTCTGCGAGGACCTTCTCTATAAAGGAACACAGCGGGCAGCTCTCTTGTCCGCTAAAGTTGACTACACGCGTCATTGTGGCTTGTTGCCAGGTGATGTCATATCCAGATAGATAGCCATGTTTCCACATAAAATTGTGATTATTGTAAGGCCAGCGATAAATAACATCTTTCAGTTTGAGATGAGCCTAGAAACATCTTATGCACATCGATCCGGTATGGTCTAGTGGCTAGGATACCTGGCTCTCACCCAGGAGGCTCGGGTTCGATTCCCGGTACCGGAATTGTTTTTAATTGGCGTACATGAAGAAGTAGATTTGTAGAGTAGTTGTTTTTTGTAGAAGTAGATTTGTAGAATAGTTGTTTTTAACTAACAATGTGTGAAGACCTAACACAGTTTTTTGTTCACGGCATTCCCACCTCAGTACATCGTAGCGAATATTCGTCTTCTTCTGAAGTCATTATCCCTCCACTGCTTAATAAAGACCTGTGCCGTATTCTTCCACTTTTACTCGGTTCTGTGCCATCGGGAGCCACAATGTTCGAAAAGCCCTCTTCATACAATACAACTATCTATTTTAGGACCTTCCAGAGCTTCTTTTATGCCCTCAAGGTCTGCACTGAACCATTCTATTTGCCCGTCGGAGTCTGGATGGACAGCCTGCTACGATTTCAGACTAGTGACTCTTCCAGGAAAGTCTATTTCAGAATTCTTCCTCTGATGGGTTAGCTCCTCATCTCGCTCCTGAGAGAGATGCACAGAAATGAGCACTCGCCTCTGTCAGTGCCAGTGTTTCTAGATCGTTAGTTGTTACTGGCAGAAACTAGTTACTCTACACTTTCGCTTTTAGGTTCATCGGGCGTCTTTCTTCACCTGTATCAATTGAAGAGTAATGACTGCTGCTCAACTGAAACCTATTCAAGATTCCAGTTAATGAATAAATAAATAAAACAAAAAACAATGCACCAGTTAAGTTTTGTACATGCATAGTAAAACGCGTTCCAGAAGCTTTTCCCCATTTACAAGTGCTACTAGAATTTACGCTGGTATTGTGTGTGATACCTGCATGTTTGCATTGTTCTGCTTTTCTTGTCCTGCTTTCGTATTTTTAAGAGTTCAAGTTACTGTATACAAAAAATAAAAAGAAAGAACCCTACATTAGTGAAGTAGAACTTGTAATTGGAAATAAATAAACGTAACTGGTGCAGTGTTTTATTGTTTAAATCACTAATGAAACAGTTACAGCCTTTCGAAAAAAAATCATCTTTCGAAAAAACATCGAATATGATAAACAAAATTAATTCAAACCTATTCCTCTTGGAATCTGTATTGCGAACGTTTCCCTAGCCTAATTCTATGTCCGAAGAAGAACATGAAATAGGTAAATCGTCTACATAAACAAATACCTTATTGCTTCGTGGTAGCAAAAATGCCTTTAGCTGTGAAAACCTGTAACATCAAATGAAATGAATAGAAAATTACTGATAGTATGATATATTGCCTCTTCAGTAACGTATTAACAGAATTTACATTTCGAAGCATAGAATTACCTTCAGCGACTCAGGTGCCTGTTAACATTGCAGCGATGGCCCTTAAGTAGTCAGCAGGGTACATGAACATGAAGCTGTGATTACAATCTAACATTCGCTAGCAAACTAAACTATTGGAGGACAAATAGATGATTTCTGCAGTCACAGAAAAAAGAAAATGTTATACCATAAAGGTAAATGGGCAGTGAGAGAGCTGGGACAGTCTGTATAGTTGTCAGATTTCTTCTCTCTACGATGCTATGTAGCATTTCCCGATCCCCCACCCCACCCTATCCCTTATGCTCTGCTTTCACCAGTTTTCCCTATTCTCACCCCGCTCATGTCACAATACAAGATGGACCACTTTTGCGAAGTTTAAAATTGTCCGAAATTCAAGATATCCCGCTTATGTTTAGTTTAAAATGACAGGAAAGCCAAGTTAGATCACTTATGCTAAGTTTTAACTGCAGGAAAATTAAAAAAACGGTGGGTGTTTCCAATGATCTACTTTCAACACGTTTTCCCCCATCCTCCAGGAGAGGGTTGCTGCAAATATGACTCAGTAGTTTACCCACCTAGCTACTTCATTTCAGAATGCTGCTGTTCGCCAAAACTTATCAACTGAGTGCCAGCGGATCGAAGCATATTAATGTCTGCATGGAGTCCGACATAGCAGTAGGAGAGGAGAGTGTCCAGTGACCTACGAAGGTGCAGTTCAGTGAGGTGGAGTGGAATAACTTTACAGTGAGCTGAAGTACATTGAAGGTCTGGTGGCTACTGACTATGACGCATTCACTCGAGACATCGATATCTTCAGCAGAGGGCGTCCATCATCGACATGTATGCGGTTGCTCTACTGGAATTAACATCTCTAGACTCTACACAGGGTGCATATTTAAAACAGTCAAGTGTAGTAAACCTGTACGACTTCTACACCATAGGATTTCTCTGTCCATGACCTGATATATATAGAGATGCCAAGAGATGTGAAAAATTGGTAGAGTGTAGCAGTTTTCTGCGTAAGATGTATGTGCCTTTAGTATTGTGTGGTAACTCTGAATGCCTCTCAATCCTGTTAAAGGCTGTAGAGGGCGACACTACCGCCTCACATACAACCTCATAGAACGACATGTTCCATTTGCGGCTTTGTGTATGATCATATGTTCATATGACTCGAGTCATTGTAATATTTTTAATCTTATTGTGGGGAAGATCCTGCGAGATGCTTGCTCTCTGAGGTAAAAACACTTGCAGTGGACGATGATGAGATTTATCACGCCAACATTCCCCAAAGTATTATGCAAGAAGTTGCATCATTGTGCAATAAAACATTCGACCGCTATATTTGTGGGATTCCCATAAGAAATATGGGCAGAAAACTAGTTAGGGAACATTGCCATCTAACTGCAAATTTTGCAGTGTACTACAAAATTCATGCAACTTTAATTATAAACTCCTACATCACATACCTGATTTGTTTACAATTTGAGCTGGTATGATGCTCATTTCGTTACTGAACATTTGGTCGATTTTGTTTTATGCAATGATTAGGTTAGTGTCCTAGCTGAGAGCACAGAGAAAGGTATTTCATTTTCAATGAGAGCCACCAAGTATATTACACTGCACTTCCTGGACAGATTATTATTCATGCAGCCATCACTTCAAAAACTGTGTGTCAAGAGGATACGCATCTTTCTGGAACTGCACATCCCAATGATGCTAAATTTCAGCTAATAATGATGAAGGGGGATTTTCCCATACAAATATCTGTATTTGGCGGAGAAACACCGCCAAACCGTGTTACCTGTCATATTTGCGCTTTCCATTAAACTTACAGGTGATTGCCTTAATGGGTGCAGAATATGGGCACACAGTGTGTGTTTGGTAGGAGTTTGCTATCGAAAACTTGGGTAATATTTAATACTTTACAGGTACATGTATGTACACCTCCTTGTTGATAGTTTTGACCAAGTCCAGATTATATGCATGGAAGTATGCGAGCTGTATCTTGCCTTCTAGTACACACTGAGCCTGGGTTATCGTGGGATGCAGTGCTCAAAAGTACAGATGTCACACTTGTACTTTTAACTAATGTCGACATGCTGTGACTTTTCGAGTGCAGAATTCGTATGGGACTTCGTCGTTGTGTCCGTAGACACATCAAACCAAATAACCCATGAATGGGTGAATTTATAAAAGACCATCTGCCAGTTCAAGTTACTTGCTGTACTTCGATGTTAATATCTAATATGGGTTCGTTATGCAACAATTTGAAACTATTGGGGGTTTCGGTGGTTGACTCTTGCTGAAATTGACTGGTTGGATATCTCAGCTGTGGCAGATGGTTTTCGTGTATGATATGGTGTAGAGGTGTATTGGGCATATCCTGATACTTTTCGTGACATGTACACTGATCTGTTACTATTTCCAGAGCAGCAAGTTCCGCAAAACGGTTCCCACCTCAAGCTCATCATAATGCTTGTGGATAAAATTACTCACGTAATACATCCTAGACAGCTTCTACAATGTCTCACTTTGGGTGTGGTTCTGACAAGGGAACCTCCCCATCGCACCCCCCCCTCAGATTTAGTTATAAGTTGGCACAGTGGATAGACCTTGAAAAACTGCACACTGATCAGTTGAGAAAACAGGAAGAAGTTGTGTGGAACTGTGAAAAAATATGCAAAATATACAAACTGAGTAGTTCATGGGAAGATAGGCAACATCAAGGACACTGGGACCGCAGGAGCGTCGTGGTCTCTTGGTAACGTTAGCAGCTGCGGAAGAAAAGGTCCTTGGTTCAAATCTTCCATCAAGTGAAAAGTTTAATTTTTTATTTTCAGTTTATGTGACAAACTCTTATGTTTTCATCACTTTTTTGGGAGTGATTATGACATCCACAAGAAAACCTAAATCGGGCAAGGTAGAAAAATCTTTTTACCCATTCGCCAAGTGTACAAGTTAGGTGGGTCGACAACATATTCCTGTCATGTGACGCACATGCCGTCACCAGTGTCGTATAGAATATATCAGATGTGTTTTCCAATGGAGGAATCGGTTGCCCTATGACCTTGTGATCAAATGTTTTCGGTTCCCATTGGAGAGGCACGTCCTTTCGTGTACTAATCGCACGGTTTTGCGATGCGGTCGTAAAACACAGACACTAAACTTATTACAGTGAACAGAGACGTCAATGAACGAACGGACAGATAATAACTATGCAAAAAAAGAAAGTAATATTTTCACTCGAGGGAAGACTTGAACCAAGGACCTCTCGTTCTGCAGCTGCTCACGCTACCACGGGACCACGGCGCTCCTGAGCTCACATTGTCCATGATGTTGCCCATGTCGCCGATGGACTACTCAGTTTGTATATTTTGTTTATTTTTTCACAGTTCCACACAACTTCTTCCTTTTTTCTCAATTGATCTGTGTTCAGTTTATGAAGGCCTACCCCCTGTGCCAACTTATAACTAAATCTAATGGGGGTGCGATGGGGAGGTTCCCTTGTGAGTAGAGTCACCAGCTATTCAATTCCGGTAGAGCCTCCGGTCAATGTAGTAGTATAAATTTAAATACTGAGAAAGGATCAGCCATGATGTATGTTTCTGATTCAGATTTTTACAGATTAATGAATAACTCCAGTTTCGGTAAGACAGTGGAAAAAATGAGGAAATATCATGATATTAAATTAGTCAGACGTTGGGAGGGTCATTGTGGAGTGAGACAATTGACTGCCAAACCAAGTTTTAAGTGGGCAGCCGTCTTGAATGAGAATTTGTGACTCTGGACGTAGCAAAATTTGCGATACAGTTCACAAAACATGTTTATATCAGTATGTGTGTACTGGACCTATCAAACAAAACTCTGTATGTACCTTTTTAATTTTGAAGTTACAAAAACTCTTTTTCAAAACAGAAGGTTGCTAAGTATGAAAACTAACAGCTTCGTTTATTGGGTGAAGGTCTGTGATCCATATGAGCTGATATGATGCCACTGCAATGCATTTGACACATCTGGATATGGAGCTGGTAACCCTTATGACATTAGACTTGCAAACATGCATGTTATTGGCTTGACAAAAGGCGAGTAAAATCAAACACAGATTGAGAGTTCAAAGGTCTACAACCCAAAACCAGGCAATGCTGCATGACGCCAGTGGGGAAATCTGGCAACCATGGAGGCTGTCCCAGTTCTCTCATTTCCCTTCTATTGGGTCCAGTGTCTGAAGTATTACTTGTTTATGTTACACAGATACCATTACATTTAATAAAAAATAAAAACAAAGCATTTTAACTGTAATGATCTTTGCACATCATGAAAAAGTACTACTATGTGATGTGAACCCTGGTAACTCACAATTTTATCAATCTTCTTCACCTGTGTCAGTAATCTCTGAAAAAAATTGCACGTCTTTTATCTGAATCTGCAGCACTCAGTTGGAGAAGATTTAAAAATGCAGTAAGTGAAGCGGGCAAAATAGAACACAGAAGTCAAAAAACTATAATTGACAGGGAGTGTAAAACAGCAAATCCAAGATGGATGGAGCAGAAATGCAAAGCTGCAGGATTATGCTGTATCAAAGATAGATGGCCCCTATAGGAAAACCTAAGACACCACTGTCAAAAGAGCAGCATCTGTATTAATATTAAATAAAATTAAGAGGAAGTAGATGAAGATGAGATGGGAGATATGATAGTGCCAGAAAAATTCAACAGGGCACTGGAAGACCCAAGTTGAAACAAGGTTCCTGGAGTATATGACACTGCCTCAGAATTATTGAAATCCTTGGGAGAGCCAGACATAACACATCTGTGTCATCTGGTGTACGGGATACAGGAGACAGACCAAATATTCTTAGTCTTCATGAAGAAAGAAATAATTCCAATTACTAAGAACGTAGGTAGTGCCAGGTGTGAACATTTTCGAACCTTGAATTTAATATGTCATGGTTGCAAAATAGTGACACAAATTATTTACAAAAAATGTTGAAATGTTAAAATTTGGATTGTGGAGAAATCTCTGAACATGCGATCCACTACTGACCCTACAACTTGTCTTAGGAGATAGGTTAAAGAAAGACAAACCTACATTTATAGCATTTGTAGATTTAGACAAAGCTTTTGACAATTAGTAGTGGGACAAAGTATGTGTCACCCCGTGTTACATTGTTGGCAAATTTATTCAAGATGGTGGATCCAAGATGGCGGCCATATATGTGGCAACATTGCAGTGACATCACGGTGGGAAGCCAAATTTTGTCGGGAAAATAGATCAATTGGGCTACCTCCACTTACCTAAACCCCTTCCTCTCCCCCCTTCCCTACTCCCCACCCATTGTAAATTGGCAGGAAATTAACAATCTGTGCTGGGCTGCCAAATAGGACAGATGTAAGTATGCATTGTTTATCTAAACAATTTGTGTTGGTCATAAGCAGTAACTCCATCCAGTGTGTTCATCACGAGTTCCGTAGTCCAAGTGACATATTTCGCACTACCACCACAAGAGCGCATTGTTGTCCCACCACTTCTCCCCTCCCATGACGTAATCCAAGAAGGTGGTCTCAGGAAAAATGGCAACAAAAGGATTCAGTATGTGTCTAGCTGCTGTACTAGGAGGACAGACATAATTGTTTACTTTGCTTAATGGATGAGATTTCTGTGCAGGGAAGGAGTAATACATTAGCTGTAACTATGCATCTGAGGACTGTGTTGATAGTCATGATATTTGGTGAAGACGAATATACTTCATGAAATAATGAAGATGCAGCAGGATAGGGCCAAGTTACACGTGGCAACTCATGCTGATAAATCCATGTTATGTAA
The DNA here is from genome assembly GCF_023864345.2 of Schistocerca serialis cubense. Taxonomy (NCBI): domain Eukaryota; kingdom Metazoa; phylum Arthropoda; class Insecta; order Orthoptera; family Acrididae; genus Schistocerca; species Schistocerca serialis. The sequence goes on along the minus strand of NC_064647.1, from coordinate 57,210,374 downwards.
CTGTAGATCGTTAGATAAAAGTCCAGTCAGTCTTCCGAAGTGTGAGGGGCAAGATGTTCAGGCCAGACAGATTCTCCACGCCCCGCTGGAAGACAGGCAACGCGCTGGGCTCCATGCCCCATGAGTCTCCACACAGGCTTATGCCACGACCACACGGTAGCTCCAGGGCTGCATGCTAAGCACTTCCTGTCACGTTGGAAATACCTGTGGCCCTCTTTCTCCTCTATTCCATCCCTGGTGCATGGATACCCTGTGTCATTGAACATGAACTCCATTAGACATTATTACACCTGGTGTTGTAGAATATTGTCACATACATAACTTGAAGATGTCACTGGAACTAAATGTGCCACCATCACACATTGCAAGATCGCTGTTGTTACTGGTGTCAGAGGGGCACATTCCTTTAAGATAAGCATTAAGTTTCAGGCACCCTGTTTTGAAGTAGGTCACTATAACAGAAGTGCACCGCGGGAATGCACAAGAAAGTAAGGTTAGCTTATTCCACCAAAATATTAGAGGATTAAGCAATAACGTACAATCTTGCCCGCTTGCAAAATTTAAAGGAAAAGATAGACGTCCTGTGCCTGTCTCAACGCCACATAACCACGGTGTTAGATCAGTTACATATAAAAGATTACAGTATAGCAGCTTACTCATGCAGAACCAATATGGGAAAATGAGGAGTTGTTGCATATATTAAGACAGAACACAAGTTCAAAATCATTGACACAAGTAGATTTTGTAGTGATCAGCACATAGAAGTGTGTGCTGTGAATTAATGCTGATAAACAGCTCACTTTTAAATGTAACAGTATATAGATCCCCACTGGTAAATTTTGAATTATTTATGAGGAACCTGGATTCTTTAGTGTGCCGTCTGTCAGACATCAGCAAGCAGTGAATAGTCTGTGGTGACTTCAATGTAGATTATTTAAAGCGTTCTGAAAGGAACAATGATCTGGAAACCTTATTTGGATCCTACAATTTTCTCTCAGTGGTTAACTTTCCAACACGAATGGACAGAGACACTACGTCCCTAATTGATAATGTTTTCTTTGATGACGCACAAAGCAAGAAAATAATGTTTACCCAGAAACAAATGCTCTCTCTGATCATGATGCACCATTAATCAGGATAAATGACATTATCCCCTACAGTCTGAATACACCTCAGTGGAAGTCAGTTAGAATCATTAATGATTACATGACAGATTTTTTTCAAAACAGTTTAAAAGAAACAACCTGGGATGAAATTTATAAAGAACCAAATGACAACATAAATTTTGTTTGTTGTGGTATTTAGTCCTGAGACTGGTTTGATGCAGCTCTCCATGCTACTCTACCCTGTGCAAGCTTCTTCATCTCCCAGTACTTACTGCAACCTACATCCTTCTGAATCTGCTTAGTGTAATCATCTCTTGGTCTCCCTCTACGAGTTGTACCCTGCACGCTGCCCTCCAATGCTAAATTGGTGATCCCTTGATGCCTCAGAACATGTCCTACCAACTGGTCCCTTCTTCTTGTTGAGTTGTGCCACAAAGTCCTCTTCTCCCCAACTCTGTTCAATACCTCCTCATTAGTTATGTGATCTACCCATCTAATCTTCAGCATTCTTCTGTAGCACCACATTTCGAAAGCTTCTATTCTCTTCTTGTCCAAACTATTTATAGTCCATGTTTCACTTCCATACATGGCTACACTCCATACGAATACTTTCAGAAACGACTTCCTGACACTTAAATCTATACTCGATGTTAACAAATTTCTCTTCTTCAGAAACTCTTTCCTCGCCATTGCCAGTCTACATTTTATATCCTCTCTACTTCGACCATCATCAGTTATTTTGCTCCCTAAATAGCAAAACTCCTTTACTACTTTAAGTGTCTCATTTCCTAATCTAATTCCCTCAGCATCACCCAACTTAATTCGACTACATACCATTATCCTCGTTTTGCTTTTGTTGATGTTCATCTCATATACTCCTGTCAAGACACTGTCCATTCCGTTCAAATGCTCTTCCAAGTTCTTTGCTGTCTCTGACAGAATTACAATGTCATCGGCGAACCTCAAAGTTTTTATTCCTTCTCCATGGATTTTAATACCTACTCCGAATTTTTCTTTTGTTTCCTTTACTGCTTTCTCAATACACAGATTGAATAACATCGGGGAGAGGCTACAATCCTGTCTCACTCCCTTCCCAACCACTGCTTCCCTTTCATGTCCCTCGACTCTTATAACTGCCATCTGGTTTCTGTACAAATTGTACATAGCCTTTCGCTCCCTGTATTTTACCCCTGTCACCTTTAGAATTTGAAAGAGAGTATTCCAGTCAACATTATCAAAAGCTTTCTCTAAGTCTACAATGCTAGAAACGTTGGTTTGCATTTCCTTAATCTTTCTTCTAAGATGAGTCGTAGGGTCAGTATTGCCTCACGTGTTCCAACATTTCTACGGAATCCAAACTGATCTTCCCCAAGGTTGGCTTCTACTAGTTTTTCCATTCGTCTGTAAAGAATTCGCGTTAGTATTTTGTAGCTGTGACTTATTAAACTGATTGTTCGGTAATTTTCACATCTGTCAACACCTGCTTTCTTTGGGATTGGAATTATTCAATTCTTCTTGTCAGTAGTTCTAATGGAATGTTGTCTACTCCCGGGGCCTTGTGTCGACTCAGGTCTTTCAGTGCTCTGTCAAACTCTTCACGCAGTATTGTATCTCCCATTTCGTCTTCATCTACATTCCATTTCCATGTCCTCAAGTACTTCGCCCTTGTATAGACCCTCTATATATTCCCTCAACCTTCCTACTTTCCCTTCTTTGCTTAGAACTGGATTTCCATCTGAGTTCTTGATATTCATACAAGTGGTTCTCTTTTCTCCAAAGGTCTCTTTAATTTTCCTGAGGGCAGTATCTATCTTACCAATAGTGAGATAAGCCTCAACATCCTTACATTTGTCCTCTAGCCATCCCCACGTAGCCATTTTGCACTTCCTGTCGATATCATTTTGAGACGTTTGTATTCCTTTTTGCCTGCATCATTTACTGCATTTTTATATTTTCTCCTTTCATCAATTAAATTCAATATTTCTTCTGTTACCCAAGGATTTCTACTAGCCCTCGTCTTTTTACCTACTTGATCCTCTGCTGCCTTCACTACTTCATCCCTCAGAGCTATCCATTCTTCTTCTACTGTATTTTCCCCCCATTTCCGTCAATTCTCTTATGCTCTCCCTGAAACTCTGTACAACCTCTGGTTTAATGAGTTTGTACAGGTCCCATCTCCTTAAATTCCCACCTTTTTGCAGTTTCTTCTGTTTTAATCTACAGCTCATAACCAATAGATTGTGGTCAGAGTCCACATCTGCCCCTGGAAATGTCTTACAATTTAATACCTGGTTCCTAAATCTCTGTCTTACCATTATATAATCCACCTGATACCTTCTAGTATTTCCAGGATTCTTCCATGTGTACAGCCTTCCTTTATGATTCTTGAACCAAGTGTTAGCTATGGTTAAGTTATGCTCTGTGCGAAATTCTACCAGACGGCTGCCTCTTTCATTTCTTTCCCCCAATCCATATTCACCTATTATGTTTCCTTCTCTCCCTTTTCCTACTCTCGGATTCCAGTCACCCATGACTATTAAATTTTCGTCTCCCTCCACTATCTGAATAATTTCTTTTATCTCATCATACATTTCATTAATTTCTTCATAATCTGCAGAGCTAGTTGGCATATAAATTTGTACTACTGTAGTAGGTGTGGGCTTTGTGTCTATCTTGGCCACAATAATGCGTTCACTATGCTGTTTGTAGTAGCTTACCCACACTCCTACTTTTTTTATTCATTATTAAACCTACTCCTGCATTACCCCTATTTGATTTTGTATTTATAACCCTGTATTCACCTGACCAAAAGTCTTGTTCCTCCTGCCACCGAACTTCACTATTTCCCACTATATCTAACTTTATCTTATCCATTTCCCTTTTTAAATTTTCTAACCTACCTGCTCGATTAAGGGATCTGACATTCCACGCTCCAATCCGCAGAACGCCAGTTTTCTTTCTCCTGATAACGACGTCCTCTTGAGTAGTCCCCGCCCGGAGATCCGAATGGGGGACTATTTTACCTTCGGAATATTTTACCCAAGAGGACGCCATCATCATTTAATCATACAGTAAAGCTGCATGCCCTCGGGAAAAATTACGGCTGTAGTTTCCCCTTGCTTTCAGCCGTTCGCAGTACCAGCACAGCAAGGCCGTTTTGGTTAGTGTTACAAGGCCAGATCAGTCAATCATCCAGACTGTTGCCCCTGCAACTACTGAAAAGGCTGCTGCCCCTCTTCAGGAACCACACGTTTGTCTGGTCTCTCAGCAGATAGCCCTCCGTTGTGGTTGAACCTACGGTACGGCCATCTGTATCGCTGAGGCACGCAAGCCTCTCCACCAACAGCAAGGTCCATGGTTCATCTATTCCATGTTAAATTCATATCAGTATTTGAAAATAGCGTTCTGCATAAGCTAATTCGAAGGGACATTAAACAACCATGTAAAAAACCTTGGATCACTAAGGACATTAAAGTATCTTGTGAAAGGAAAAGGGAGATGTATCTTTTAGCAAAAACAAGTAGAGACTCCGCAGTAGTTGCGCACTACAAAAACTACTCAAAATGACTGTGAAATGTTATTAAAAATTCAAGAAACATGCATATAACGTCTGAAATCTACATCTGACAACAGAGGTAAGGCAATATGTAATATAGTGAAGCAAGAGACAGAAGAGCATAACATTACTACTGAATTTAATGGAAGGGTTATAAATGACTTATCACAGGTAGCAAATGTAATTAATAATCATTTCTTAAACATAGTAGAAAGCACAGGGAGCAACAGTACAAGAGAAAGATCACAGCAATATCTTGAAGAAGTAACTCCCATAGAAGTACATCATATGAATGTACCACCAACTTCTACTTCTGAAATTAAGAGGGACATACATTCTCCCAAGAATGAAAGCTCTTGTGGTTTTGATGGTGTTTCCAATAGAGTACTAAAGATTTGTTTCCATATAATAAGTCCAGTATTATATGAAATATGTAATGCATCACTAACTCAAGGCATTTTTCCAGAGAGACTAAAGTATGCCATTCTTAAACCTTTCTTTAAGAAAGGTGATAAGAGAGACATCGGTAACTACTGACATATTTCACTGCTGACATCATTTTCCAAAATTGTTGAAAAAGTGATGTACTCTAGAATAGTAGCTCATCTTGGCAACGATAATATCCTCAGCAAATCACTTTTTTGGTTTTCAGAAGGGTTGCTCTACTGAGAATGCCACTTACATGTTCACACACCTGATATTACAAGCATTAAATAAGAAAATAGTACCGGTAGCTATTTTCTGTGACCTATCCAAGGCATTTGGTTGTGTGAATCATACTCCTAGATAAATTGAAGTTTTATAGGATTGATGGTATAGCTAACCAAAAGAATGCAGAAAGTTGTACTTAGTTGTAATTCAGCCAACAGAATCCAAGGACATAATAAGAAATCACGTATGGGGTTCCCCAAGGCTCAGTATTAGGTCCACTGCTGTTTCTCATATACACTCCTGGAAATGGAAAAAAGAACACATTGACACCGGTGTGTCAGACCCACCATACTTGCTCCGGACACTGCGAGAGGGCTGTACAAGCAATGATCACACGCACGGCACAGCGGACACACCAGGAACCGCGGTGTTGGCCGTCGAATGGAGCTAGCCGCGCAGCATTTGTGCACCGCCGCCGTCAGTGTCAGCCAGTTTGCCGTGGCATACGGAGCTCCATCGCAGTCTTTAACACTGGTAGCATGCCACGACAGCGTGGACGTGAACCGTATGTGCAGTTGACGGACTTTGAGCGAGGGCGTATAGTGGGCATGCGGGAGGCTGGGTGGACGTACCGCCGAATTGCTCAACACGTGGGGCGTGAGGTCTCCGCAGTACATCGATGTTGTCGCCAGTGGTCGGCGGAAGGTGCACGTGCCCGTCGACCTGGGACCGGACCGCAGCGACGCACGGATGCACGCCAAGACCGTAGGATCCTACGCAGTGCCGTAGGGGACCGCACCGCCACTTCCCAGCAAATTAGGGACACTGTTGCTCCTGGGGTATCGGCGAGGACCATTCGCAACCGTCTCCATGAAGCTGGGCTACGGTCCCGCACACCGTTAGACCGTCTTCCGCTCACGCCCCAACATCGTGCAGCCCGCCTCCAGTGGTGTCGCGACAGGCGTGAATGGAGGGACGAATGGAGACGTGTCGTCTTCAGCGATGAGAGTCGCTTCTGCCTTGGTGCCAATGATGGTCGTATGCGTGTTTGGCGCCGTGCAGGTGAGCGCCACAATCAGGACTGCATACGACTGAGGCACACAGGGCCAACACCCGGCATCATGGTGTGGGGAGCGATCTCCTACACTGGCCGTACACCACTGGTGATCGTCGAGGGGACACTGAATAGTGCACGGTACATCCAAACCGTCATCGAACCCATCGTTCTACCATTCCTAGACCGGCAAGGGAACTTGCTGTTCCAACAGGACAATGCACGTCCGCATGTATCCCGTGCCACCCAACGTGCTCTAGAAGGTGTAAGTCAACTACCCTGGCCAGCAAGATCTCCGGACCTGTCCCCCATTGAGCATGTTTGGGACTGGATGAAGCGTCGTCTCACGCGGTCTGCACGTCCAGCACGAACGCTGGTCCAACTGAGGCGCCAGGTGGAAATGGCATGGCAAGCCGTTCCACAGGACTACATCCAGCATCTCTACGATCGTCTCCATGGGAGAATAGCAACCTGCATTGCTGCGAAAGGTGGATATACACTGTACTAGTGCCGACATTGTGCATGCTCTGTTGCCTGTGTCTATGTGCCTGTGGTTCTGTCAGTGTGATCATGTGATGTATCTGACCCCAGGAATGTGTCCATAAAGTTTCCCCTTCCTGGGACAATGAATTCACGGTGTTCTTATTTCAATTTCCAGGAGTGTATTTTGCTTACTACTGCTGCTGCCAGAGTGAGAGCACTGTCCGCCATTTTCTGCAGACGGGACTTTCAGTGGCAAAACTATTTTGTACAGATCGAAAAAGCATACAGATGTCATATTGCACTGACAGTTAAGCCCTGCAAAAGTGGTCTGCACATCATGAAATACGAAAATTATCGCCAAAGACACTTCCTCAGTTACACTGCTCTGCTCCTGTCGAGGAGAGCTTGGATTTTTTTTTCGGTTTGAAACCCGCCAATGCTGCTGCGCCGGTGTGGAAGTACTATCCGATCTTTATTTCTGCAGATGGACAAATTACGAGACTCTCTTGCCACGTATTCTAAAATTGCTTGTAAATACGGTAGTGCAGTTGTTGACACCCACGTTTTTTTCTGATTGGATAGTGTAGAATAGTACTGTGTAGCGGTTCTGTGTGCTTTATGTATTCGTTTGTTTTGATTGTCCTCGGTGTCGATGTACTGTGTTGCTGCACTGGCTGAAAAATGGGTCATGGATTCCAACACTGACCACTGTAAATAATGCAGCTGACAGGTGCACAGTTGCGTTTCACAGTACTTTAATTTCACTGTTCACCACCCGCAATAATACACAGTTGTATGGCCAGTGCACTATTATTTAACTTTCGATAAGCCTCACTAACAGTGTGCAGGGAAACATCCACATCTATGAGCAGTAAAAACCTAACCAGCAAGAAGAATAGAAAGGTACGTATGGAGCAGACAATGTCATTGTTTTAACAAATGGCCTAATGGTGTAACACTTATTTCACAGCTAAGGAAAAGCGTTGTTGTCGTTCTAACCAACACAGGTTCCTCGTCTGAAACTCGGCTGTCTGCTGACGGTCTCGTAACCAAAAATCGGGCCCTTATATATCATCACACTAATAGGCCTTGAAACTACACATTGTTTAAATTTACAGAAATTACAATTAAAACTTAACTTATTCGATTAACTGAATACATCGATAAATTCCGTCTTTTTAACAGTTTCTTCTACAAGGTTTATGCCGAATTGTTTATGAAATGATGAAATTAACAGATATAGTTATGCAAACAATACTTTGGACAAAACAGTTAATTACTTTGGAACTAATTAAGGGTTGGCTTTGCTAACATGTTTTCGAATAGAGCCAAATAGATACTAGATTACTAGTATTTAGTCTTGCAAATGTTTATAATTAGTACAGGATTTATATTTGTTTATATGTCAACAGTAGAATTAAAGTTACGAAACGATTGCTGATTTCGCCCTATAATGAAAGACACTAACTAGGAATAGTCGAAATAAATTAGAAAATCAATTACATACCTAAAACTAGGCACAAAATTATACTTGATACTATACTCTTTAAAACTGAGGGTCAACCTTTCCCTGTTATGAAAATACAAATTATATTCACATTTGTTAATGGTAATTAGTTCAAAAATGAAAAAAGGATTTAAGTAGGCAGTTGCTTCATCACAACAGTACTCGAGCACAGTTGCAGTGCATTTGCTCTGTTTTCTGTATGCGTATCTGTCGCGGACGGCTCAGGGAGAAAGGCAGTGCAGCATCAGGTCTGTTGTTGAATTCACGTGGTCACAAATAAACAAGGCTGTGGTGTTTCCTGAGAGACAAGAAGTGTGCCTATGATTAGCACCTGTCAGAGCGTGGGGCCTGACCAGTGACAAGCGGCCTGGCAGCCAATACATGTTGCAGGCTGACGAACTGTGGGACGCCGTGTGGCCTCAGCTAAAAACAGTTGTGTTACGAGCTGGGGGACTCCAATATGCAACTACAGAATGGATTGCTTGGTTGACCCTGTGCAATGATTGATTATGTGTTTTAAAACCTAAAAAAATAGTATTTACAATGTGGTTTTCTGTATTCTCTGTGGTGTCAGCTAACAAACAGATGTTGTATGGCAACATTCTACTGTATTTCTGTTGAGGTAAAAGTAATACATGCGAGTTGACTGCTGTCTTTGATGCTTTCCTGGACAAAAAGAACATCTGCCTCTAAACTTTTTTGCATCTGTGTCGAAGGATGATAGGAAGTGGATGGAGTGACCGGTTGAAATTGAGTTGCAATGACGTATGATGTAAAGGTAGACTGATTATGCATTCTAGAGAGAGGGGGAGATGTTGTTGCAGGTCATTTAGCCACTGCATTCCATTGTTCTGTCAGGTTGCATCAGTTGTGTGACGTAATCTGTACAATGGCGTGTTCTATGTCACTTAGACCACTACTCTCAGTCATCAGAGGACGTCCATCTCATGTGGGATGATGATGAAACATGTCCATTCTCTTTTGGCACTTTCCTCTAGATGAACGAAGATTTATGTGACATACTCCATTCCCCAGCCGCATATTAGGAGGCATAAAATCGAGTCTTCAGTTTAGATTCTAAGTCAGCGACAGGTATTTGTGAGATACTGAAATCACCATGTACACATCTGCTTGACTGATGTCCTGTTTATGGAGTTAGTGGCAGCATGACGTGTCATTTCACATGTCAGACACCGCTGATATGCGTTTGTTTGTTTTCCTGTAAGAGGCATTTTACATTACTATCATTTTATAGGACTGACGCCAGCATAGTATAATTTCTGAACCATGATCGGATGTAACAGTGGGCACTATAACTTCTGCAAAGCTGTAGTATGCATGTCTCACAAAGTATCGATGTTTTAAGGAAGTAGTTATTTCACTTTACAGTTTGTAACCATAGTTTATCGTAGAGAAACCTGCAAGGAGAATGTATGTCATGTGCTGGAAGTATATTTATTACATTGGAATATTAACTCTGTCACATTCCATATGACTAACAGGTTGGAAACCGCACCGTTCTAACATTATAGCGCATTTTAAGTGCAGAACAATGTAGCCCTAGGAGTGCATGTCTTTATGTTCTCTCCTACCAGTACCCTCCTGGTACTGATACCAGACACTATAACAATACTTCAGAATTGATAGTGCAGCTGGTTTATGTGAAATGCTTTGAACTCCATCCGTCTGAAGCTCCATCATGCATACAACCCACCCATTTTTCTTCTTCTTCTTAACTCTTTGCCATTACATCACAAACCTTCCATACGTACTGTACACCGATAAGGGGTGCTAACCTCTTCGACATTCATGCATCTGGAGAAATCTCGTGCACCTGTATGGGTACCATGAGTAAGACTGGTGCGAAACAGTAGTGACGGACTAGGCTCACTTTGTTCCTTCATTCATGAGATCCGGAAGATAACAGTCTACTTCTGGTCAGGTGCAAATTAAATTGGTTAAAATGCTACAGGGAGGGTTGGTGAAAGACAATGCAAGTTGTTCTTTCAATCTCTAACTTCATCCTAAGAATGCGAGAATGCAGTGTGACCTACATCCATGTAGGGAAAGATCATAATTATGCACTATGATCGAAGTGCTAGAAATATGTCTGTTGTACTTTGGTGTATATGTTCGCGAATTAACAGTGAATGGATGTACTGCACAATCATCCATCTACATTCTCAATTACGTATATGGTACTCGTAAAGTAGTGAAGGGGCGGTTTAGTGACGATACAGAGACTGAGACGCATCTTACCATGCCACTGGTTGATGTTGAAATTATGGTAAAATTGCTCAACTGGCCATTAAAATTGCTACACCACGAAGATGAGATGCTACAGACGCGAAATATAACCGACAGGAAGAAGATGCTTTTCAGAGCATTCATACAAGGCTGGCGCCGATGGTGACACCTACAACATGAGGAAAGTTTCCAACCGATTTCACATACACAAACAGCAGTTGACCGGCGTTGCCTGGTGAAACGTTGTTGTGATGCCTCGTGTAAGGAGCAGAAATGCGTACGATCATGTTTCCGACTTTGATAAAGGTGGGATTGTAGCCTATCGCGATTGCGATTTATCGTATCGCGACATTGCTGGTCGCGTTGGTGAAGATCCAGTGACTGTTAGCAGAATATGGAATCGGTGGGTTCAGGAGGGTAATACGGAACGCCATGCTGGATCCCAGCGGCCTCGTATCACTAGCAGCCGAGATGACAGGCATCTTATCCGCATGGCTGTAACGGATCGTGGAGCCACGTCTGGGTCAACAGATGGGGACGTTTGCAAGACAAAAACCATCTGCACGAACAGTTCGACGACGTTTGCAGCAGCATGGACTATCAGCTCGGAGACCGTGGCTGCAGTTATCCTTGACGTTGCATCACAGACGGGAGCGCCTACGATGGTGTACTCGACGACGAACCTGGGTGAACGAATGGCAAAACGTCATGTTTTCCGATGAATCCAGGTTTGTTTACAGCATCATGATGGTCGCATCCATGTTTGGTGACATGGCGGTGAACGCACATTGGAAGCGTGTATTCGTCATAGCCTTACTGGCGTATCACCCGGCGTAATGGTATGGGGTGCCATTAGTTACACATCTCGGTCACCTCTTGTTCGCATTGACGGCACTTTTCTGTGAGAGTCAGTGGATCTAAACATGTTAATGTCAGTTTAGAAAATGACACAGACCTCACAAAATGTATGTCAGTGTACAAAAGCTGTGTCATAAACTGCTTGGATGTTTTACAGAAGGGAAAAAATTTGTCAAAAACAGCACAGGGACCTTCTCTTGTGACTGATAGTAAGTCGGTGGGATATGGTCTTCCTCCTCCAGCACAGGCAGTGACATTTTACAGTGGTCTGTGGAAGCGACTGAGTGGGTCAATACCTGTATATTTAATTGGGGTTACTGCATCAGACGATATTTGTTTTCGGTGTACAGGGTGTATCAGAAAAAATCATCCAACTTGCCACGTCTATATTTCTGAAACTAATAAACATGTACTATGAATTTTGTTTTTTGATGAACAGGAAACCAAAAAGTTTATTCTTTAATACCTTTTTATAGGTCTTCAGTATCGCCCCCCTTGAGACGCATGGCATATGTAAATGCGATATTCAAATTGGTCCCACATTGCGGTGAGCAAGTCTTGATTTACAGCTTCCACAGCTGCTGTTATGCGATGTCTCAGTTCATTCATTGTTAGTAATGGAGGCTGAGTCATTTCAAGGTATGAGACTGCTATAAATATGATCCACTAGTGGCTATAATCGTCAAAAGACTTCTCCGTAGGATACAATGCAGATATGTGATTGAATGGATTGATTCCAAATCGCAGACAGCATTTCTACCAGAAAGTGTAACACTATGGATCTGAAAAGCCAGTGTAGTGGTCATAGGATTTTGTACATTTCTTAAGTGATTCGTCACATAGCACACCATTTATTGTATGTAATCATTCCTAATCAACCATCATCTATAACCCAGCGGGTATATTGCAGAACTCTGACATGGCATCGAGATAGAATGCATTACAAATTCTGGAGAAAAATGTAGCGGTGGCATGAAGGAGTTGCAAATACTGACTTCATACCATGTTACTTAACCGAATCACTTTCTAAATTCAGTGACACATGCACAATATAGCTGAATTTTATTATGAGCATACATCACTGGCGATGTGCTCCCTACGCTTTCAAGGTGTAAATACACACCCCATGATCATCATCTATATTCAATGTTGCGATATTTGTGTGAAAAACCATTTCATTCGAAAGCAATATCATACCTCGATTTATAAAGCGTGTATAGTTTTTAATATGGATATCATTACCACGTGATGTCTCTGTTCCTAAGACTCACTGGTACCACTCGCAAGCAAACAAATGAGACATATCCGTCCATCGCAGATTTTCACTCAATATTGTTTGACATCATCAGCAGTCAGTTATTGGCGAAGTATTATACTTAGTACAGGATGTATGGTAGATTCGCTGTGATCAGCAGGCTTATGACGTGTGTGTGTTCTGACATGTGCAAGGAAAATGACTATGTCCTGTCGTAGGGAAGGTATGGATTTGACTAGGGAAACTGTGATTGCCATAAGGGGAATGAAAGATTCTTTTTAGGTGAAAAATTGTGTCCAGTCATAAGAATGCTATAGATCTTTATATTTCCAGAGCCACAGTCGCCAGGAGAAGGTATTTCTGATACTTCGCTCATTGTCAAATGGCATCTGATTGAGGGTGCAATCATAATATTTAACTTTTAAGTACGGTGATAAAATATATGTGACTGGTTCCCTAGGACGATTCGGCCTGGCGTGCAAAGAGCGCGTGTCGACCGTGGCTTGTGGCCTGAACAATTGACATTTTTGGTTTACAGTGAGAGCTGTCTGGGCCGGAAAAGCTGGATTACAGGAATGTAGCTGACCTAACCTTGTCGCCCTCTAGACTGGCGAATAGCGAACTAACACTCAGTATGTGTTGGGCAGCCTTCGTGATTGCCTGTGTTCTCTGTGGAAATTTGAGAACATTCAGTTCGGCATGTGTTTGCGCTGGACAGTTATTCCCTCCCATGTACAGTCTTAGACATAAAAACTGACCGCCGGCCGGCCGCCACAGAGACTAAGTCCGAGTCGTTCACTGAAGGTGACCAATAAAACTGACCGCCCCTGACAAGTCCGGCCATCTGCACAATCTGGCAACACTGTAAGATGCGGAAGTGTTAGGAGGAAGTGTTGTCTACTTCCGAGATGTTCTCGGAGTGTGTGAGCCCGTGGTCTATTGGTAATCGTCGTGCATTCAAAACTTATAGTCGCCTGTTCGCGTCCACCTGTAATTTTTTTCTTTTTCACTACATTTCGGCCCTCGTCTAAAGTTATGAGTCTGATTGAACATCGAAGATAATACGCTTGACATTCTACCCACCAGCAATAACAAGTATTCCAGAAACAACTCCGCAGGACAGCTCGTGGCTGCGTCGCGATCATAGCAGCTCACGCTCGAGCGTTTCCTCGCGCTGCAGCGGCTACCGGCCACCGGCCAGACGCCACCCGCCGCCTGAAATCCGGCGCCGCCCAGGTGAACGCGTCGCGACGCTGTCAGTGTATGTATCAACTGTCATTTTCGTATTTGAAGTTCTAGTTATCATCTTGCAGTTAAGCATTGGATTTTGCAAACTTGAAAATCATGAACTACAGTTAAGAGTTGTAAAATTGAGTCGCATGTGGAAATAGGTGTAACTTCTGCAACACAACGTTTACTTTTGGTAAAACAGAGGGGTGAATGCAGAGGAGACAGCTAGAAAGATTTGAATTGTGTGTGGAGTGAGTGATTTTGCGAAAAATACGCCAGAAAAAGATATTCTTGTTTCAACAAAGATCGTTCTGGCATGAATAATTTTCCACATTAAGGAAGTCTCGACTACTGATATATGTGATAGATTACTATTTTACCATCATGCGACATTTGCATTCATCAGGCAAAGTTCAGAAGTCTGGCGTAGGAGTACTGCATGCTCTAATTCGAAACAACAAAAGTCATGGAGTGACTATTATTGAACGTCATCAGGTCACTCATTGAGCATTCGTATACAGTACTGTTATTGGTGACGTGTTACGATGCCTTTATCGTTAACTTCCTAAGAAGAAATGAAAGGCTGAGCCCCACCAAAAGACGTAAACTCGAGCAAAGAGTAGTGTGAACATAATATTTTACATCTGATAGCTCCAAAAGTGTGTTTGGGCTACGAATTCTGCTCCAAGGGGTGTGTGCAACACAGCTGGAATTTGTTGCCATCAACTGAGACACCTTTCGGTCGCAGTGTAAGAAAATCGAGCAACAAAACTACTTCACCTGTGCTACTGCATGTTAACGCACTCTGTTGATTTGAGAAACAAATCCTGATTTAGGTTTTCCGTGAGTTCCCTGAATCGCTTCGGGCAAATACCGGGATAGTTCCTTTGAAAGGGGACGGCCGACTTCCTTTCCCCACCCTTCCCTAATCTGATGAGACCGGTGACCTGGCAGTTTTGTCTCCTCCCCCAAATCAACCCAACAGTGCTCCCACACCGGCAGCTGCCGTACTTTGGCAGGTAAATTCACTAAGAGCCAATCAGAATGCCCCATGCACAAAACAGCCTTTGTGCGGGGCATAGGAGCTTCAACAGACTGGTTCAAACATGAAGGAGAAAGGTATCTACAGAAAGTTCTGAGAGTAACGTGATGTCTTTTTTGTTTGGATGTTGAGAGACACATCCAAGCAGACCATCCATCTGTGGCAGGATGCTCTCCTTCATCCGCCATTGTGGCTTTAGAGCGTCTCCAGAGCAGCAGCTGTAGGACATCGAAAATTCCAACCATTTTCCTCGTCTGTAGCACAGTGCTTCAAATTCAGTTTGTGTAATTGTTCTCATTTTGCCGTCTGTGCTTAGACAACAGTGTGTGTTTCGAGAAGTGAGGGAAATATCGTCCCCGACTCCAGCAGCAGCAAATACACAACTAAGCCCACTCACCGTTTCACTAAAGTGATGGACGCCACAGCAGCTGCAGGACTCGGAAATTCTTCTCTCTCTCTCTCTGGCAGTGCCTTCAAACAATCAACTAAAGCTCCAAAAATAGTGAGCGTCCTGTTTAGAGTGACAGAGATTTGCAAATGTCGTCGTTTTGGCATGTAAAATCAGATATTGCAGCTGATAATGGTTTCGGGACCTGTTACAAAAGCACGTGAAGTGTCTCAGGGAGCTTTCAGAAGTGTGCAGCGATCGTTTTATAGTACATGTTGGAGTGTGGCGGTGTAATTCCAAAACTGAAGCAAACTACTGTTCAGCGATCTTTTTGAAAGTGCACTTAGTGACATATTCAACTAAATTTGTTAACTCCTGAAGCAGCTCGTGCTCAAAGAAAAGGGTATTTCTCCTAAAAGCATGCAAAGTGTTTCTGCGATGGTTTCACAAGTGTGCTGGCATCTTTTTAGAGGCTGTGTCCAAGTGTGGCGGAGGTAATATTCCTCGTAATAAAACGTGTAATTTTTTTAATATTCTTGTGTCACCTGCAATGCTGTCTCTCTCCCTCTCTCTCTCTTTGTGCAGTGGCACATTTAGTTCTTGTGACATCTTCAAATTAAGTGTGTGACAATATTACGCAACACCAGGTGTAATAAGTCGTGAAGCAGTTCATGTCAATCACAAAGGTTGTCCGTGCACCTGGGATAGGAAAGAGGAAGAGAGCACGGGTATTTCCAATTCGACAGGGAATACGTAGTGCGCAGCCCTGCAGCTACCATGTGGCCATGGCGTCAGCCAGTGTGGAGACTCGTGGGGAATGAAGCCCGGCGCACTGCCTGTCTTCCAGCGGGGCACAGAGACTCTGGAGTGAATATCTTGCACTTTGAAAGACTGACTGGGCTTTTATCTAATGATCTGCAGTTACAGCACATGCATTTATAAGCATGAGTCGCAAAGTGTACCTTAGCCCCATCATACTGCATCTTCATTATTTCACGAAATGTATTCGTCTTCACCAAATATCATTGCTATCGACACATTCCTCTGTGCATGGTTACAGCTAATCTTCTCCTTCTTCTCCACACAGACATCTCATCCATTGAACGCAGTAAACAATTATGTCCATCCTCCCAGTCCAGCAGCTAGATACAGAGTCCTTTTCCCACTATTTTTCCCCAAACCGCCATCTTGGATTATGTAACAGGAGGTGAGAGGACATCGGACGAGAGCGTGCTCTGGTGTTGGTGCTGTGAGCTGGGTGAGTCGGACTCCAGATCTCATTGTGAACTCACTGGGCGGTGCTACTGCCTATGACAACTCAATCAGCTTAAATAAACAATGTATACTTAAGTCCATCCTATTTGGCAACCCAGCACAACTGAGTCCTTTTCCCACCAATTCCCCAATAGGAGAGAGAAGGGGAGGGGAGCAATGCATGCAAACAAAGACTTTGATCCATCCTACCCAGCAGCACAGCATAGACTCTTTTCCTTCGAATTTCCAGAGGGGAGGGGAGGGGGTTAGGGTAGTGGAGATAGCCGAATTGATCTATTTTCCCGCCAAAATTTGAACTTCCCTCCATGATATCACTGTGACAATGCCACATTAATAGCCGCCACATTGGATCCGCCATCTTGAATAAATTTGGCAACAGTGCAACATGAGATAACACATACTTTGTCACACTGCTATTACTGTAGACTGGAATACACTCTTTGAATTTCTTAAGGTAGCAGTGATGAAGTACAGAAAGCAAAAGGTTACTTACAACCTGAGCAGAAATCAGATCGGAGTGGTAAGAGTTGAAGGACCTGAAGGGAATGCAGTGGGGGAGAAGGGAGAGAGACAT
Source organism: Schistocerca serialis cubense (assembly GCF_023864345.2). Taxonomy (NCBI): domain Eukaryota; kingdom Metazoa; phylum Arthropoda; class Insecta; order Orthoptera; family Acrididae; genus Schistocerca; species Schistocerca serialis. The sequence goes on along the minus strand of NC_064647.1, from coordinate 57,193,148 downwards.
AGTTGTAGCCTATCCCACAATGGTATTCGTTCTGTTCATTGAGGAAAAAGCAAATGAAACCAAGGAGATATTTAGAAAGGTAATTGAAATTTAGTGGGAAGTATTAAAAACATAATTTTCTCAGAGAAGGCAAAGAACTTGAGAGCACAGTTCAGCAGAATGGATAATGACTTTAAAAAGGTTATAAGATGAACATAAAGAAAAATACTATAAACGACTGAGAGATAAATTAGAGGAGACAAGGTGGCTGCTATAGAAACATCTAAGTGAAACGCCTACTTTGCTACAAACAACTTGAAAGGATAAATGAATCTAGATGAGAGAAAAAAGGTGGAAACCGCTTCCATTAGAGAAAAGAAAGCGAGGCCACCAACTTGAAACTGCTATGAAGACTTCATTTGCATAATGACTTCGAAAGGCACAGTCTCTGTTCGGCGAAGGATGGGGGAAGAATTCAGCTGTGCCCTTTCAGACAGCCTAGCCCGCTGTTCACCTTAAGCGATTCAAGACATCCGTGTTGAATCCAAATCTAGATAGTGAGACGTGAATTTGAGCCGCCGTCCTGCTGAATAGGAGCCCAGTGTCTTACAGCCTTAATACGTTTTCCTGTAGAGGATGAACAACGAAACTTGGACACTCCGAGTCTCTTCTACCTAAAACGTTTCTGCTTCGCAAGTCGTTCACAGAGCTCCTTCCAATCTACTCTTTTCTCGTACAACCTGTCGTTCAACATTTCCTCCCAGTATCCTCTGTGATTCACATCATCCTTCAATTGATCTTTCCATTTTGTTCATGGTCTTCCGATTGCTCTTGTTCCAGATTGTGTCTATTCCAGAGATCTTCTTGGTACCCTGCGTTTCCCCATTCCTGTGACGTGGCCAAATCGTTTCAACGTATTAATCGCTGTTGTTTCTTTTAAGGGACTGATCTTAAGCGTGTTTCGTATTGTTTCATTTCTGATCCGGTCCCTTCAGGTCCGTTGTCGTCTTACAAAGGATCCATCGTAGAAAGAGTATCTCTGTCGCTTGTATTCTCCACAGGTTTTGTTTTGTCTAAGTCCAACATTCTGATCCACAGGTCAAAATTTGTAGATAATGATTTGTTTGTCATGGTCTGTACTTTTACTGATATTTTCCAGTTCCTAAATATATCTGATATATAATAGTAAAATTCTGAGCAATTTTCTATCCCTTCCGAAGTATCTTCCTTCATGTTTCCTTTGATAACTGAAAGCGTCTACTTATTTAATGATTTTTTCATTACAACTTGCACCCTTCATTTGTCCATTTTCCCTGTTGCTTTGCACGACTTCACTTTTTTTAAGCTTATTTCGATGTCTGCATTTTCAGGAAACGTCTGCCACGTATTGAGTTGTTTTTCCAGTTTCTGCTCATTGTCTACTCAATCACCAAACTATCTTCATATGTTATGATTTCGTATCATCAGCTGTGACCCTTGGCGAACTTAGCTTTTGATGTTGTCCATAACTACACTGAAGAGCACACTTGCTTGTCTGTTTGAACAATTATGATTTTTTTTCCATCTAGTATAAAACAGTTCAGGCGTATGCCTTTGATTCGGAGTCGCATCCTTTTGGAGAGTTGAATACCGAGATTTCTGTGTACTTCTCGCGCCGTCAAAAATATAAAGACACCAGGAGCCACACTAAACGGTTACGATGAGTTTGCATCATTTTATGCATCTAGTTGGGCACTGTTCGGCAATATTTTCGTCGTCAGCAGGGGAGAGACAACTTTTTGCCTCCAGCCTAGGCATTTCTGTTTCGAGCATTACCCAGACACTACTGGGAATATTTCACTATCAACATCAAATTTCGTTCTGTCACTAAACTCTCAGGTCCAAGAGGTTTCCAGTCCTTAAAAAAAAATCCTCCAGTAAACAAAAACACAATTCGATTCAATATATTACTACATAAGTATCATGCATGTCTTAGCAACACAGTAAATTAATTGCTTTTTTTGCATAATGTGATTAATAGAAAACTTCGCTTTCGAAATATTCGGTGTGTTCAAGTTACATAGTTGAGAGCCCGTATACATGTGATTTCCGAAATATGAAAAGGCCGACGTGCACGTGCACATGACATTTACCAACACTGAGTATGAACATGTTCCTGGAAGCGTGAAAATCCAGCGATACTTGTGTTATTACATGCACATGTGGTCGATTGATTATGGATGAAACAATCGGGGGTAAAACTGCAAAGACTAAAGTACTGCGAAGGAAACCAAGGAGAAATTTAAAAAGGAAATTAAAGTTCAAAGAGAAGAAATAAAAACTTCGTGGTTTGTTGATGGCGTTATGCAATTGATGGATAGTGTCTCGAAAACAGATTATAACATGTACATCAAAAAGGTTAATGGAATGTAGTCGAATTCAGGGTATGCTGAAGGAATTACATTAGGAAATGAGACCCCGAAAATAAGAGATGATTTTTGCTATCTGAATAGCAAAATATATGACGTAAATAGATGACGTAATGAAACACTAAAAGTAGTCGAGAAGTTTTGATCTTTGGGCAGCAAAACAACACAACTTCTCACATAGAGAGGATATAAAATGCAGACTGGCAATAGGAAGAAAAACATTTCTGAAAACAAAAATTTGATAACGACAAATATAAATTTAAATGTTATTTCTGAAGGTATCTGAAGTGTAAGTTTGTGTCGGAGTGGAAGGTAGGTGGTAAGCAATTTAGACGAGAAGAGAACAGAAACTTTTGAAATGTGCAGCCACAGAAAGCTGGTGGAGATTTGATGGGATGCTCGAGTAATTAGTGAAGAGATAGTGAATCTAACTGATGCGAAAAAAGAAATTTATGGCACAAATTGATTAAAATAAGGATACGGTTGAGATGGCGTGCCCTGAGGCATCAAGGAATGTGGATTGAGACCAAAACTTGAATACAGTTGTCAGGTCCAAAATGAATGATGGTTGTAGTAGTTGAGCTGGGATGAAGATACCTGCACTGAGCAGATTTGAACGGAGAGCAGTACCAAACCAGTGTTCGGGTTGAAGACAACACAAAATTGTTGTAGACGCTTCCAAACTGGAGCGCGTTATAAAGTAGTTCGTTATAGGTCTTCTGTAACAGGGAACATGCAGTGAAACTGACACACTTTCTGAAGAATGAAAGCAGCTAGAAATTATTTTAATGTGTTAAAAATATTCTCCCCGGCCGGGAATCGAACCCGGGTCTCCCGCGTGACAGGCGGGGATACTAACCACTATACTACCGAGGACCTCGAAATTCAGCTATGTAATAAGCTAAGACACACATGACGTAAACGTTAAACGTGTTTTATCATTTCGACAGTGGATAGCGAAATAAGTGTTGTCTGCAAAATTTTGCCGACGTTGTTAAGTCTCTGTGGTAAGACAATCTTCAGTAACCACGCCACCTTGCGTGAGACACCGCGCTGCTCTTTTTCATGCTTAATTGATAAATTTTCTTTCTGCTTAATGATGTGTAGCACTTTTTCCTCATTCTTTTCCATAATGATTATGTGGAGTCAGCTTACTGTCCTTGGATGGAAAAAATGCTGAAGCAAAGGACGTTTCATACATGACACCTCAGTATTTTAAAAGTGCAGACAACGTTAAAAAATTAATATTTCCTGCAATTCTCTCAGTTTTTAGCTCGGTTAGGATTTTGCTACTATTCCCAATTTACGAAAGGGAGTGAAGTGATCGATTGGTAGTCCACTGTACTGACTCTTAAAATATGCAAATTGCGTTTATAATTGAGTAGACACACAATGATTTACTTGTACAAATGTCCAAAGTCTATTGCCGGTGGTCACTTTCTTCCTTGGTTTTCAAATGACTTCGCGTGCCACAGACTGTGCAGTATTAACGTGACAGAATACATCTATTTAACTGCTGATCTGCTGGCGTTCACCTGTTACTTGACTGCGTCTCGCTGCCTCTATCGTAGCTAGTCTGTTTTTTTTTCCTTCTTAAAAATGCTGGTGATTTTTGGCGTAAATGATTAAATTTTGTGATACAAGTACGATTCGCTAAACGATGAAATAAAATGCAATAGATTTACAATTGCCGCTATACTTTGCTGACCATTGTGAATGAAATGTCACAGGATTATTCACCTTTTTCCAAGCCACGGATTGAGGGTTGATTTTTGGTGTGTGTGTGTGTGTGGTGGGGGGGGGGGGGGGGGAGGGGCAGAATTGCAGTTTCTTCTGTTCCATTTCCTCAAGTATAGTTTACGGTCTCTCCCACTTTTGTCTTACCATATTTGCCTAGAATTTAATAATATATAACTCTAACATAAACAGGGTGATTTTCACTAAATGGGGACAAACTATTGAAAGCGATACCTGCGAGGATAAGGAGCAAAGGTCATATGGCCAGAAATGATTTTCACGGAAGATAACCCACATCAAGATGAAAATAAAAGACGCTCTACAGTGACTCTGGAATATCAGCATCAGGCATGTTGCTCATTAGCAGACGACTGTGTAGAACGCTCACTACAACAGTGTGTATCACTTAAATGCATACAGGCCTTATTATCTGTGGGCTTACCTCTGTGGTGACGGTTTCGTTACTGGTTCTTCGCACAGGTGTCTGGATTTCTGCATACAGGCCTCATTACCTACGGGCTTACCTCTGTGGTGACGGTTTCGTTACTGGTTCGTTGTACAGGTGTCTGGAATTCTGCTTGCAGGCCTTATTACCTACAGGCTTACCTCCGTGGTGACGGTTTTGTTACTGGTTGAATGCACAGGTGCCTGGATTTCTGTGTGCAGACCTTATTACCTACGGGCTTACTTCCGTGGTGACTGTTTCGTTACTGGTTCGTTGCACAGGTGTCTGGAATTCTGCTTGCAGGCCTTATTACCTACAGGCTTACCTCCGTGGTGACGGTTTTGTTACTGGTTGAATGCACAGGTGCCTGGATTTCTGTGTGCAGGCCTTATTACCTACGGACTTACTTCCGTGGTGACGGTTTCGTTACTGGTTCGTTGCACAGGTGCCTGGATTTCTGTCGTCCATTCTATTTATAGATGAGGCCCTCTTTACGAGGGGCAGTGGCAGCATCACCCTTCACAACAGCCACCTGAGGGCTACGGATAATCGCCACGGTATGGTGACAGCGAGCCATCATCACGTGTTCAGCGGGGATATTAGCGACCACCTTGTCAGACCAGTCACACTGCTACAGTGCCTCACATGGGAGGCATATCTGGCCTTCCTGCAGGTCACCCCGCCTCCATTTTAGACGAGCTGTCTCCGGTGGCAAGAAGGCTAATATGGCTCCTACGTGATGGTGCCCCAGCTCGCTGCTCTTCCAAGTGTGGAGCTAAAACACGAGTACAGACAGATCAATCCAACGTGCCCATTGCGTTCATATGCGTGCTTTCAATCGCTGAAACCTGCGCTATCAAAGTCCTCCTATCTCCACCTTCAAATGCGCGTACCTCCCTCGGAATGCATTTCTGGCTGTCTACATCGCATTTAAGTTCCTCGCAGAGGTTTCATCGAATCACGTTCGCAATAATTCTCAGTTATTCCTTTCTCGAAGAGTGTGCAGAAAAAACAAACACCCATATCTTTCTGTGCAATCTCTTATTTTCCTTATTTTATTACGGCGATAGTTTCTCCCTATGTAGGTCGGCGTCAGCAAAATATTTTCGCATTCGGGAGAGAAAGTTGGTGATTGAAATTTCGTGAGAAGGTCCTCCAAGACGAGAAGCGCCTTTGTTTTAAAGATGCCCACCCTATTTCTCGATAATATCGATAATACGAAACGTGCTGCCTTTCTTTGGACTTTCTCGATGTACTCCGTTAATCCTACCTGGTAAGGATCCAACACCGAGCAGCAGTACTCGAAAGCGGACGAACGTAGTGTACGTAATCTCTTTAGTAGATGTGTTGCATCTTCCAACTGTTATGCCAATATAACGCAGTCTTTGGTTCGCCTTCCCTAAGACGTTTTCTATGTGTTATTTCAAATTTAAGTTGTCCGTGATTGTAATTCTTAGGTGTTTACTTGAATTTACGACGTTTAGATTTGACTGACTTATCATGTAACCGAAATTTAACGGATTTCTTATATCACTCGTGTTGATAATATCACACTTTTCATTATTCCGGGTCAACTGCCAATTTTCTCACCATACGGATGTCTTATCTAAGTCGTTCTGGAATTGCTTTTGATCTTCTGATGACTTTATTAAACGATAAACGACAGCCTCATCCATAAACAACCTAAGACGGCTGCTCAGATTGTCTCCTGAATCGTTTGTATAGATAGGGAGCAGCAGAGGGCCTATAACACTACCTTGGGGAACGCCAGAAATCACCTCTGTTTTACTAGATGACTTTCCGTCAATTACTACGAACTGTGACCTCTCTGACAGGAAATCACGAATTCAATCGCACAGCTGAGACGACATTCCATAAGCACGCAATTTGAGTACGAGGCGCTGTTGAGGTACGGTGTCAATAGCGTTCTGGAAATCTAGAAATACGGTTCAAATGGCTCTGAGCACTATGGGACTTAACATCTGAGGTCATCAGTCTCCTAGTATGTAGAACTACTTAAACCTAACTAACCTAAGTACATCACACACATCCATGCCCGAGGCAGGATTCGAACCTGTGACCGGAGCGGTCGCACGGTTCCAGACTGAAGCGCCTAGAACCGCTTGCCCACACCGGCCGGCTAGAAATACGGAATCAATTTTAAATCCCTTGCCAATAGTACCCAACAATCCGTGTGAGTAAAGAGGTAGTTGTGTTTCTCAAGAACGATGTTTTCTAAATCCATGTTGACTATGTATCAATAGACTGTTCTCTTCGAGGTAATTCATGATGTTCGAACACTATATATGTTCCCGAATCCTCATGCATATCGACGTTAATGATAAGGACCTGTACTTTTGTTGATTACTCGTGTTGCGTTCCTTGAACATGTCGGTATGAAGGTTTTCGCTCATTGGCCTGGCAGGGATCGTTTCGTGCAGTTTGTGCCCATTTATCACAATCAACCTGTACAGTGTAGGATTGTGGTTGTGAACACAGGTCTACAGACTTTGGATGGCGAGCTTATTAATGAGGGACACGCTGTCTCTTTCAGGCGCTTCCACATATGCTCTGGTTTCGGTTTATCAGGAAAAATAGGCTGCCATTCCTCCACATACATTGAGACACCTCATTGTAAGTGTCCCCAGCAGATTTCAGGTAGCCATAAAGGAGAAGCGTAGAGGCACCGCAAGTGAATGGCCACTAGTGGGTGTCCGGGTACTTTTGATCGGACAGTGTGTAGTATTACATCCCATTCCTTGAAAGAGAGGTATCACGTCCTTAAGTATGTATGTCAGAGGAAAGATGTTCGTGACAGAGTGGTCGATAAGTGGTGAACACCCCACAGTTGGGAGGTGTAGATGCTGATACCAGAGCTAACGATCCAGTCACTGTACGGAACTGGGTAGCAGTCAAACGACATTACCTGCTGAGGTGGACGTAGGAGTTCCATGGTAGAAAGAGTGTGATTGTTAATCATCAAGTTGAATATCAGATTTGTTATGTACACTATGTGATCAAAAGTATCCCGACACCTCGCTGAAAATGACTTACAAGTTCGTGGCGCCCTCCATCGGTAATTCTGGAATTCAATATGGTATTGGCCCACCCTTAGCCTTGATGACAGCTTCCACTCTCGCAGGCATACGTTCAATCAGGTGCTGGAAGGTGTCTTGGGGAATGGCAGCCCATTCTTCACGGAGTGCTCCACTGAACACATGTATCGATGTCGGTCGGTGAGGCCTGGCACGAAGTCGGCGTTCCAAAACATCCCACGATGTCTAATGACGACTGAGGTCGCTGATATGGAGCACCAAGCAATAGGTGGCAGCAAAATGCACCTAATATGAAAAACATATGTTTTGGGGGTGTCCGGATACTTTTGAACACATAGTCTAGCTATTACACCCAATGTGAGTTTCCTACGTTCAAGTTCAGTTATTTGACTGAAAGTGTAGCAAACAAAACTCTGCTTTACTGGATAGATATACGACGTCTTTTTGTAAAAGGTCAGGTCATCTGGTATTTACTAACAGTTTTTTGTTAGTGTGGTAAAACGACATTAGTAATAAAATGTCTGTATGTTACAGTGTCGCGACTCTTATGTTAGGCTGTGATTATAGCACTTGAATTATGGTCAGAAACTATTATCCGTATTGGTGTAATATCTTCGCTTCGATGCACGAGACTCCCATAGGTTTTGGTATATTTTGCTGTTTCGTATTATAAATTCAAGTATGCCGTTTGGGAGCAACGCTACATTGAAGATTTATGACAAATACGTCACACTTATGAAATGTCAGTTAATGATGCATCAACGATGTAAGCCTTCGAGAGAAAGTATGATGACCGAGATCATAGCTGAAAATACCTCAACCGCAGCGTAGCGTAATGGGTAACGTGGATTGTGGAGTTCAAGGTCGTAGGGGCGCACCCCACTGTACGGCTGTACGGTTTTTTGTTTTTTTTTGTGCGTTTCTATGGGGTCAGACTGCTGACTGAGGTCATCGGTCCCTAGGCTTACGTACTGCTTAATCTAACATAAATCAACTCCGGCTAAGAACAACACAGACCCATGCCCGAGGGAAAACTCGAACCTCTGACCGGGGGGGGGAAGGGGGCGTGCGAACAGTGGTGAGGTGCCTCAGACCGCTTGCCCCCCCCCCCTTCTTTTTTTTCTTTTTTGCAGCTTGGCGTTGTTAACCCATTCTAGGACATTCCTTGTGAATGTGGTACAAGTATTGTCTGAAATACTCATCTTATTTACATTTCACTCTGATTACAAAACGAAGGGTCAAATAAATATTTGGTTGTTTATTTGCGAATGTGTGGCTAGGCAGGGACCTAAGATAAGAGCTTAAACTGCTGCGAGTGAAACGAGGAGCGATGACATTCATATTCTTCCTTGTGACAAATATTTCGCTGTTTGTTTCCGAATATGTGGGATTTCCGGGTGTCTGACTTGGTAGGAACCTAAGAAGACAACTTTAATTGCTGCGAGTGAAGCACTCACACTCTGTCTTCGGGCCACGAGTGGCCTACCGGGGCCATCCGACCGCCGTGTCATCCTCAGTGGAGGACAAAGTTAATATTCTTCCTTGTCACAAATATTGGGCTGTTTTATTCTTATTTGGGCTTCCGAGTACCAAATCGATTTAGCTATCAATAACAAATAGTTACAATGTACATAGAATTGAATACAAGAATACGGAAATTCATATTTACAAGTAAAGAAAGCTCATACCGTCACCGCTGTGTCCACTATATGTTTTCAACAAAGGTTAGTTAAAATTGTTTTGAGTTACAGTTCACACCATTCCTTAAATATCTTCAGAAGTAAGACGGAAAAATAGAATACATACACCATTAAAACTTAGAGATTGTGCCCAGTGCTCTTACGGATCTTAATAATCACTTTATAAAGACGTAGTTGACTGAGGAATATGAGGAATGCGAAGAGGTATGTACGTAATTAGTATAGGTCGTTGGCCGATTATTTCCTAGCGTACGCAAAAATCGTGAAGAGACAGATACTCGATACATTACAACCAGTGGCACTTGCGGTCGGTATATTTCTGCCCCTAACGTCACCCCTCGGATCGGCGCCCGCTGCAACTTTGAAACGCGGTCCAAGTGCGGCGCCACAGCAGAGCTCGCGGGCAGGCTGCGTTGCCGTCGCCTCCGCGCCACCTCCTCGGCTGCTCTGACCGCCGGGCCGGCAGACCGGCTGTGCGCTGACGACACCGGCTGCGTGCGGCACGCACCGCGTCACGCACGACCCACGCACCGACAGCGCGCGAGGCCGGTCGGTCGGCCATCGCATCGGCACGCACGGACGCACTCGTGTGTGAGTGCGGACGTCCTTGCACGCCGCAGCTCCATGTACCGTAAAGAGGGCCGCCACACATGTGACGGGGGCGCACAATGCAAGAGCATGTCTACGATAAATTTGCTGAAGAATCACGACTGCACGATAGGAATGGGAAAAATCACACCGATTAAAACTGATACAGCTACTTTAGTTCTAAATAACTGGTATTTTTCGTTACGTGTTTCCTCTCAGTCATAAAATGCGCTTTTTTTTAAAAAAAATTTCCTTATAAACGAATGAAAAAGGAAATACAATTAGCCATAGCAGCAGTGATAAAATTTTGCAAATTAATAAATTATTGAAAAGAGCAAAATTTTTCGTCATTTTTTTTCGTTTTCCGTCATTTCTTAGTTGCTGCAAAATTATTTGTGAAATCTGCATTGATCTGAAAAATCGTGTTATTGTAGAAAATGGTAAAAGCGATCAGTGCTGTTTAAAAACAATGCCGAAAGACACGAGCAGCAAACACGTGGCATAAGTACTGGTAGAGGACTGCTGAGACCACGATGTGTGTCTCGAGGTACGGCTGTACGTGCGGTGTGCAAGACTTGGCCCCAATCTGGTCTGTACGGTAGTCTCATGCCATCATCCCCAGACATACGTTGTACTGCATAACGGCGCCAGTCCTAGTCTCGAAATAGTTTTACGAAGTGAGGCAGCAATGAAGTAGAATTAAAAGATTTATGTGCCATTTCTTTGAAATAATAAAAGGGGAAGGGATGAAGTCGCACATGCCATAAGCGATCTAAAGAATAATAAGGAAACTGGAGAAGATGGTACCTAGATGATAAAGTGGGGAGGCAACAAAGCAATAGACAACATGAGCAACATAATTCACCAGATCTGGAGAACAAACAAGCTGCCAGAAGGATGGAAGAGTGCAATTGTTGTACCAATACATAAGAAGGGGGACAAGAGGGATGCAAACAACTACAGAGGAATATCGCTACTAGAGGTCGGATACAAGGTGCTGCCAAAACTATTGCTGAAGAGAGTAGAAGAACAGGAATAAAGTACAGTTGGCGACTACAAAGCGGGATTCAGGAAGGGAAGAGGTTGTATAGAACAGATATTTATCCTGAAGCAACTGAAAGAACATACGGCCTTAAAAAACAAAAAGACAGTAATAGTCTACGGCACAGTACTGTGCACTAGTGTGGCTAAACAGTAGCCATGTGAAAAAAATCGGTGTTGAACTTCAAATGGCTCTGAGCACTATGGGACTCAGCTGCTGTGGTTATCAGTCCCCTAGAACTTAGAACTGCTTAAACCTAACTAACCTAAGGACATCACACACATCCATGCCCGAGGCAGGATTCGAACCTGCGACCGTAGCAGTCGCACGGTTCCGGACTGCGCGCCTAGAACCGCGAGACCACCGCGGCCGGCGTTGAACTTCATGCGCATTATTATAAGAACTGTTAGGTCTACACCTAACATATGGGTACCTGTCCTGAGTCATATACCACCCCCAAAAGTACGACGAGAAGCTGCCTTGGTCAGGGAATGCAACAAGATCGAAGCAAACCCTGAACTACTGGTACACGTCGTATACCTGATCTGAGTATCAACAGCTTCGTTCAAGACATCCTCCTCTTGCTCTCGACAGCCTCACTGGGGTTGACGTTAACTCTTGGAAAGAAAATGGCGCCAAAATGGCACAACCACTTGCCACCTATTGCCTTGTCTTACTGAGGCAGTCCCTGGGTTTGATCAGCCCCGCAAAATCTGGTCAACTCTGAACTGACTAAGAACTCGTCATGGAAGATGTGCTGACTCACTCTTCAAATGGGGACTGCTGTCGTCGCCAGCATGTGCCTGCGGCGCGCCTAAGCAGACCATCCAACACATCAGAGAAGAATGCAGTGCCAGAGCGTTCAGTGGGGACTTTGAAGAATTCCGCGTGGCATCCCAAAAATCCATTGAATATATACAAGGACTAGATGTTTGTCTGTGAATATATCTAATGTTATATAATGTAGAATAACGTGATCCAATACTGAAATGTAGTTAAATGCCATACGCTAAATGAAGTGTATCATCAGTTACGTGAGCATTCTCCGCAGACGAGGTTCTGGACGTCCACCCAGCACAGACGCCCGCCGGGGTTGTGGTGTTATAAAGAGCACCAGTGGTAGATTGCGCAGCTACCACAGCACTACAAAACTAAGCGAAGATGCCGAGCAGGTGTGGCATGACGTATTGCAGGACACTATTCGTCATCTGTAAGAGGGCCTGTATGCCCACATGGTACCTGTATAATGGTCAGCGTGGGAGCCAACGTCTTGCTGCATTAATGAGCTTCCCATCATGCCGACCGGGGTGGCCGAGCGGTTCTAGGCGCTACAGTCTGGAACCGCGCGACCGCTACGGTCGCAAGTTCTAATCCTGCCTCGGGCATGGATGTGTGTGACGTCCTTAGGTTAGTTAGGTTTAAGTAGTCCTAAGTTCTAGGGGACTGGTGACCTCAGAAGTTAAGTCCCATAGTGCTCAGAGCTATTTGAACCATTTTGAACCTTCCCATCACCCACGAACTGCTTCACGTAGAGTGCATCCTTCATTGGGCCAGACAGACAGAAGGCGGAAGGTGCGAGGTACGGAACGTACAGTGGGTGAGGTAGAACAGTGTGCAGTTTAGTGAGCTCCTCCCGAGTGCCTAGATTTGTGTTGAGGCCTCGCGTCGTCATGGAGAAGGAGAAGTTCGTTTGCTTTTTTGTGGAGACGAACACGCTGACAAAGTTCCTTCAGATTCACAAATGAGAGGGCGTGTGATCCCAGACGTGTCAACACGAACTGTTGCAAACCGGTTAATAGCGGAGGAACTACGAGCATTGTCAAATCTAGCCCGTCATCCACTCACGCCACAGCGTCGACTAATGCCCTTAGAGAACGACTTCGAAGATGGAATAGCGCGCCGCGGTCTTCAGTGATGAAAGCGGATTCTGCCTGCACGTCAGTGATAGTCGTTTGCACGAACAACATTGACCTGGTGACTGCAGTCTCGTAGAGTGCATTGGACCCACCCCACACCAGGCCTTATGGTCTGTGTGTGTGTGGGGGGGGGGGCGTAAACTGCAACTCTCTTTCACCACTGGTGTTTCTGGAGGAGACTTTAACCAACGCTCGGTACGTTCAGAGAAGGACCCGTCCTCTTGCCGTTCTTGCAACGAGAAGTTGGTGTGTTGTTCCAACAGGACACACTGCTCGTGAAACTCAACGTGCTCCGCAAGACTTGCACCAACTTTCCCTTCTGACTTTTCTTCAATCGAGCACCTGTGGTGTATGAATGGACGAGAAGTGGACTCGTTGGACTCGGCGACCAATTCTTACCAACTCTTAGGGAACTACATGGGAAGGTCGAGCAGACGTGGCATAACGTAACCCAGGACAGCATTCACCATCTGTACGAAGGCCTGTATACACCCGCATGGGACCAGTGTAATGGTCGACGTCAGAGCCAACGTCTTGCTCCCCCATCATTCACGTACTTCTATCCGCAGAGTCCGTCCTTCATCGGACCAAACAGTTGGAAGGCGGAAAGTGCGAGATCTGGGATGTGAAGTGGATGAGGTAGAATAGTGTGAAGTTTTGTGAGTTCCTCTCGACTGCGCAGACTCGTATTGAGGCCTTGCGTAGTCATGGAGAAGGAAAAGTTCGCTGGAAAACTTTCTTCAGATTCCTGTGGGTAGCACGTTGCACCGTGAGGTAGGACAGCAAACAAAATAACTGCTTCAGAGTTCCAGAAGACCGTCGCCGTGACTTTTCCAGCTGAGGGGCCGGCTTTCTACTTTTTCTTCTGATGGGAAATAGTGTAGCACACCTCCATGGATTGCCGTGTTGTTTGTGGTTCGAAGGGTATGACGCCTCTCCATGGATTGCTCCAATGGTTCAAGTGGCTCCGAGCACTATGGGACTTAACATGTCAGGTCGTCAGTCCCCTAGACTTAGAACTACACTACTGGTCATTAAAATTGCTACACCACGAAGATTACATGCCACAGACGCGAAATTTAACCAACAGGAAGAAGATGCTGTGATATGCAAATGATTAGCTTTTCAGAGCATTCACACAAGGTTGGCGCCGGTGGCAGCACCTACAACGTGCTGACATGAGGAAATTTTCCAACCGATTTCTCATACACAAACAGCAGTTGACCGGCTTTGCGTGGTCAAACGTTGTTGTGATGCCTCGTGTAAGGAGGAGAAATGCGTACCATCACGTTTCCGACTTTGATAAAGGTCGGATTGTAGCCTGTTGCGATTGCGGTTTATCGTATCGCGACATTGCTGCTCGCGTTGGTCGAGATCCAATGACTGTTAGCAGAATATGGAATCGGTGGGTTCAGGAGGGTAATACGGAACGCCGTGCTCGATCCCAGCGGCCTCGTATCACTAGCAGTCGAGATGACAGGCATCTTATCCGCATGGCTGTAACGGATCGAGCAGCCACTTCTCGATCCATGAGTCAACAGACGGGGACGTTTGCAAGACAACAACCATCTGCACGAACAGTTCGACGACGTTTGCAGCAGCATGGACTATCAGCTCGGAGACCATGGCTGCGGTTACCCTTGACGCTGCATCACAGACAGGAGCGCCTGCGATAGTGTACTCAACGACGAACCTGTGTGCACGAATGGGAAAACGTCATTCTTTCGGATGGATCCAGGTTCTGTTTACAGCATCATCATGGTCGCATCCGTGTTTGGCGACATCGCGGTGAACGCACATTGGAAGTGTGTATTCGTCATCGCCATAGTGCTGGCGTATCACCCGGCGTGATGGTATGGGGTGCCATTGGTTACACGTCTCGGTCACCTCTTGTTCGCATTGACGGCACTTTGAACAGTGGACGTTACATTTCAGATGTGCTACGACCCGTGGCTCTACCCTTCATTTGATCCCTGCGAAACGCTACATTTCAGGAGGATAATGCACGACTGCATGTTGCAGGTCCTGTACGGGCCTTTCTGGATACAGAAAATGTTCTACTGCTGCCCTGGCCAGCACATTCTCCAGATCTGTCACGAATTGAAAACGTCTGGTCAATGGTGGCCGAGCAACTGGCTCGACACAGTACGCCAGTCACTGCTCTGGATGAACTGTGGTATCGTATTGAAGCTGCATGGGCAGCTGTGCCTGTACACACCATCCACGCTCTGTTTGAATCAATGCCCAGGCGTATCAAGGCCGTTGTTGCGGCCAGAGGTGGTTATTCTGGGTACTGATTTCTCAGGATCTATGCACCCAAATAGCGTGAGAATGTAATCACCTGTCAATTGTAGTATAATATATGTGTCCAATTAATATCCGTTTATCATCTGTGTTTCATTTTGGTGTAGCAATTTTAATGGCCAGTAGTGTACTTAAACCTATCTTACCTAAGGACAACACACACAACCAGGCCCGAGGCAGGATTCGAACCAGCGACCGTACCAGCAGCGCGGTTCCGGACTGAAGGGCCTAGAACCTCTCGGCCACAGCTGCCGGCTCCACGGACTGCCGTGTTGTTTGCGGTTCGAAATGATGAACCCATGTTCCATTGCTTGTGACGATGTTTGTCACGATCGTCCGAGCAACGCGCAATCAATTCCGCACTGACGGTCCATCGTTGCTGTTTACAGTCTTCTGTTAGGCAGCGAGAGACACATTGGGCACACACCTTTGAGGACCCCAGCTGGTGGACCAGTGTGTCAGCATCACCCACAGAGACGTCCAGTTGTGCAGCGAGGCGTCTGACTGTGATCCGTCCATCACAGCGAGTGAGAGTGTCCGCACGTTCCAACACTGTAGGAGGCACAGCTCTGTGTAGCCGGCCGGCACGCGGGAGTCGGGATAGGTTTTCGCGACCTTGTTGCCATGGTGACGGACGCCCCGCCTAGCGACTCGCTGTGCTTTTGTTCACTCCCAGGTCTCCGTAGAGATTCTTAAGACGCCTATAAATATCTGTATGCTCCGGTTTTCCGCTAAAAGAAACTCAATGATAGGTTTCTGCTTGGAACGCATCTTCGTTACAGATGTTGAAGGTCGCATTTTGACTGAAACTGGGCCAGAGAAATAGCGTGTTGCACTACATATAGAACGCCTGTCGTATATTTACGATGAAATACACAAATAATCGTTGGTCAACCAGTAGCGCACTACCGATATGCTTAATTACTGCTGTTAATGGATTGAGATAGAAGCACTAAACTTTCAAATTAGACAAGAAAATGTGATACTATAAGTGTCAGGGAATTGTCGGACGAACCGCAGGCGAACTGAGTAGGTCGGAGAACTTGCTTCCAGATACGGGGTTTTGGGAGGGGGATTTCCACTCGCGGCAGTTGCTATATAAGCAAAGGAAACTCCCTCCTCCGAAAACAGTGTTCAGAATCAGGGAATGAGAACTAATTTTTATTTTCATTCTGAGATAAAAGATTGACCACCTTGTCTACGTATAAGTGTATTTGTTTATGAGTACACGGAGTAAATTAGATGATATGATCGACATGTGTACTGTACCAACGTCTCTGCCGAACAAGTCTGTCTCCCATAGCCTTTTTGTTCTGTTTTCAAGGAACTTTGAGACACCACATACTGCTAACGATATTACCAGTCTAGCGCATACAGTTTCGTCATTCACTGCTGTGAAAACTGTTACCGTCTGACAGTGGGAAAGACATTAGCATCCCTAGCGGCGAGAAAGGCAACCGTAAGATTAATGTTCGTTTTCAGTTTTTTTTCTACGATATAGTTATTACACTTTTTCGTTCCAGGAATTAGTAAATTATCGAGAGACGTGAATGATCGTGAAATAAATGTAAAAACAACTGAATGTCTCTCATTCAGTGGTACAAACTATAACTTATTCCTGAAGAAATACTGTCGAATGTATGTATTTGCAGCTTAATCCGCCGAAAGCAAGAGTATGTAAACGTAAGTTTCCTGCATGAGAAGCGCATTTGCTGTTGTTGCCCGTTCTTATTATGGTAAGCTCTCTCCTTGACACGTAACGATATTGTATTGAGTGTAATGATTCACAGATTCCTATACTTTGTTCGGCTTTCTAATACACAAATATTTACTGGGAGAAGTAAAGCTGTGAGTACCGGGCCTGAGTCGTGTTTCGGTAGCTCAGATGGCAGTCAGCCTTCGGCGGCGCAGCGGTTCGGACGGTGTTTACGTCCCTGCCGCACGTCTGCGCGAGAGGTGTTTACGTTACGTGTGTAGCGGTGTGTGGCGGTATACATAGAACGAATCATGGCTTTGTCGTTCCGCAAATCGACACTGAAATTTAGTTTTGCTAACGAATATGCTCGACCGAAGGCTTACGAGATCGAACGTTATTTACGGGATGAGGTGAAAATCGAACCTGACGTTCTAGTTGGAATACACTTATCTATAGTCAGCAGCGTGGTCTATGTCAAGCTCATAAATGAAGCGGCATGTGACGAACTACTACTTCGACACCGACAAGGACTTCGTTTCTGTCATTCGGACGGGAATGTTGGAGCGGTAACTGTTGAACACGCCGGCATGGGCCTCCGAACGATCCGCGTATTTGAGCTTCCATTCGAAGTGCCAGAAGAATTGGTGACAGACGCCCTGCGTCCTTACGGAACGGTCCTATCCCACGTGGCTGAAAAATGGGCGAGTTTCAAGACGTATCCTGTCCTCAATGGCGTCAGACAAATACGGATCGAACTCCGAAAACACGTCCCGTCATACATGTACATCGCCGGTTGTCGGGCGATTGTCATTTACGACGGACAACCAAGGACGTGCTCTGGATGTGGGAAGGAGGGACACATACGTTCTGAGTGTGCTCAACGAAGGTTATTACAACTGCCACGGGATGATCCACCCCTCACGCCGCATCCGACTGTGCTCCCCATGACTTACGTCGCCGCATTACGCGATGACGTGGGCCGCGAGACAGACGCGTACCAGAACACACAGACAGCGACGGATCGTGGCGAGCCACAGAAAGACGACGTTGCGGTGGACCGCCTGCAGCAGTCACAGGACGCCCTCTCTTCCGTTCCGCTTGCGGCCCCTTCAGATAACGCACTTGGAGACGTCGATCATACGACGGCGCATGATTCCGACGTCCCCCACGAACAACTGGAGACCATGCTGACCTCTGATTCCGAGGCCCGGCAACGTAAACAGCGATCACCAAAACGCCGGAAGAAGCGTCGCCTCACGGTGGAGAACGACCACTCTGATCTAGCAGACAATTCTGAGAAGTTTACGGGTACAGAACAGACGACCATGGATACAGAAGAACTGCCTAGCGTGGATGCAACGGTGGCCAGCGGGACGGCGGCACGACCTACCGCTGACGATGCTCCAGACACAGCAAAGGAGCTCGATCGACGGCAACAGGCTACTGAGGAGGCTACGGCGCCTGCACCTCACGACAACGATGGGACACTAGGGGACTGGTCAGAAGACCCACCCCCGTGGGGAACTGATGATGCTAGAGGAACTGCTCCCACGCACTCTCCCGGTGTAGGACCGGAAGGGTGCACGGAATAACGGCAGACCATATGAGGGTACGGCGGGGGACGTTAGTACGACAGCAGCCTATGTACGGAAGAATTAGCGACCGTACGGTGCCCTATCTACGTTGACAGCCATGCAACAAGCTTATCGGATAGGGTCTGTTAACATCAATAGCATTGGGACGCCGGTAAAAATCAAGATGCTCAGTGACATGATAAAGGCTGCGGATTTAGACATAGCACTATTACAAGAAGTTCGGGTACTTCCCCCCTCGGACTTTTACGGTTACGACATTTACTGTTCCCCGTGTGACGAGAGGGGCGTTGGCACAGCTATTCTATTAAAGGAAGGGATACGTGCAGACGAAGTGGAATATTTGCCTTCTGCCCGTGGTACGGCCGTGACCATAGGTGGAATACGTTTGATCAACATATACGCACCGTCAGGTTCGGATAAGAGAAGGGACAGAGCAGATTTTTACGCCCATGAGGTTACACCGTTGTTCCAGGGACGATACGATGGTTGCATACTCGGCGGAGATTTTAATTGTGTGCTCGATAGAAAGGACCAACAACCTAACTATACTACTAGCCAAGAACTTAGGGAGCTGGTTAACGGGATGGAATTAGTCGATACATGGGACCTGAAGTATCGAAACCAACCAGGATATACATTTTTTACTAGCCACTCCGCGGGCCGTTTGGACCGGATCTACGTTTCAAGGGCGTTAGCAACGTCGACGGTGGACGCAGAAATATGGCCGACGGCATTTACAGACCACGAGGCATATATTTGTACGGTTAACCTTAATAGACAGCAGGTGTGGAGACGGAGGGGTAATTGGAAGATGAACGTCTCCCACCTGCGAGATGCAGAATGCCGACGCATGGTGGAGGACACGTGGCATGGCTGCCTCCGTCGACGAAATTCTTTCGGTTCTGTCCTGCAGTGGTGGATCGAGTGCGCGAAGCCAGCTTTACGGAGGACGTTAATAGGTTACGGGAAGGAAGTTTCTCAATGGCAGCGCACGACCACTGAGTTTTACTTTACGGCTCTCCGGGAACTGTTAGCACAACCACCTACACCAGAACGCCAGACGGCAGTCCACCGAGTTAAGGCGAAGCTGGTACAACTTGCGACGCAGAGGATGGCAGGTACGATGATACGCGCGAGGTCGCAGGATTTCCTGCCCAACGAGGTTCCCTCGATGCATTATGTGATAAAGGAAAGACGAAGAAGACGCAGGAATTTAGTACATGAGATCGATCTCGGCGATGGCACAGGCGTTCACGGATCATTTTAGCAGATTCTATGCGAGCAACGGGGAGGGTCAGAGGGAGCTGGGGAACGTTCTGGAAGAGATCCCAGACGCGACGAGTGTGAACGGGGAAG
Organism: Schistocerca serialis cubense; assembly: GCF_023864345.2. NCBI lineage: Eukaryota > Metazoa > Arthropoda > Insecta > Orthoptera > Acrididae > Schistocerca > Schistocerca serialis. The sequence continues at coordinate 57,173,326 of NC_064647.1, read as the reverse complement.
CAGACGGGTTATCTGAAATTACGTGTGAAGAGCTGGAGGAAGCGATTACACGAGGTGCTTGCAACAAGTCCCCAGGTCCAGACGGATTCCCGTTGGAATTTTACCGTGCCTTTGTGACCATTATGACACCGATGTGGCTATGTATGTTTAATGAGCTTCTGCGGCAAGAAGTACCGGTTCACATTCAATTCACGGAAGGGCTCATGATACCAATACCGAAGCCCCGTGGTGGCAAACGGCCTTGTGATTATCGCCCCTTGACCCTCCTTAATAGTGACTACAAGATCTTCATGCGCATCCTGGGAAGTCGTATCAAAAAGTCGCTGGAGAATCGAATACATGCCGATCAGACTTGTCTTGGCGGCATCAGTAATATCCACACAGCCTTGGGAGACTATCGGGACGTCGTCGCCCTCGCGGCTGCATGCCGCCTCCGGGGGGCGATGGTTGCAGTAGATTTCGATCATGCTTTTGATCGCGTGGATCATGTGTACCTCGCGGCGGTGATGAATAGGATGGGTGTCTCGCCATTATTGACCAATGCTGTGATGCGTTTGTTGCACGGCGCCAGATCAGCGATGGTGGTCAACGGAGGGAGAACTGAGTATTTTAAGATCTTAAGATCAGTGAGACAGGGTTGCCCCTCGTCGATCCTCCTTTATGCAATCGCCTTAGAACCGTGCCTCGCAGGCCTTCGCCGCCGTCTTAGCGGGATCTCCCTACAGCAATTATCATTCAAATGCAGAGCATACGCGGATGATATTGTGTTCCTCGTACGGAATGAGAGGGAGACTCAAACAGCACTGGATTGGCTACAGACGTATGGGATGGCAGCTGGAAGTGTGGTCAACTACCGAAAATCACAATTCATGCATGTGGGGCGTGGACTAGAACCAGGAACGGAAGGACCCTTACCTGCGGTGGAAACCCTCCGCTGTTTGGGTATCACCTTTCATAAAGAGACAGCGAGAACGGCTGCGGACAACTACCGAAGATTGTTACTCAGAGTCCGCACGGCAGTACGACTAAACGCCCTACGGTCGATGGATATGCTGCAGCGAGTGTTACTCGTCAACCTTTATCTCGCGCCCATGATGTGCCACCTGACGCACCTTCTTCCCTTGACGCGCACGATGGCTATGAGGATTCAGGCGGCTTTTGGGTACTATGTGTGCCTGGGACAACTCTTTAAGGTACAGTACAACACGCTTACCCTCCCAGCGCGAGAGAGGGGCGTTGGTTTAGTGAACGTGCACGAGAAGGCGCGTGCCATGTATATTAATACTATGCTCAAACGGTGGCGCAACAGGAATCACTCGCTTACGGGGACGATCATCGAAGAACTCGTACCCACATCGCATCTTCCTCCAGTCAGTGTCGGCCATATATCACCCCCTTTAACGTATGTGCGCACGTTCCTCGTGGAACACAGTTACGTTCGAGAGCGTTTACCGACGACCCGACAGTCGACATCGAAGGACGTGTACCATCTGCTTCTTCGACAGATCGCCCGGAATAGGGTGGAACGCAAACATCCAGCTGTTAATTGGCACGTGGTGTGGCGCACGGTCCACCACCCCCACCTACCTACATCTGTCAGGTCAACATGGTACATTGTCGTCAACAGAAAATACCCTACAAATGATAAAAAGTACGCAATACATTTGGCGGATTCGCCCTTGTGTCAGCAATGCGGCGTGCTGGATACGGACGACCATCGGCTGGTCTGCGGCGAGGCATTGGCTGTGTGGACTCTCGCAAGAAAGATAATAGCGTTCATGCGGCGCACTATCTATACAGCAGTCTGTTCTGACATAGTATTTTTTCCAGAGGAAACGTATTTTCCGCGTCATAAGACGAACGCAGTGGCGTGGATCACAGGTATGACGGTCCATTACATCTATAGAGACACATGTACGAACTTACTGAACGTCCTGGATTACTGGCAATACTTGCAAGATGGACACACGAAACTATTACGGCTACAAAAGTACAAGGATTGGTATGCCAATTTCCTGGTAACGGTATTTGCGGACCCGCCATATACTTGGGGTGTGCCGGGTGCGCAAAGATGAGCGGCGGTGCTTTCGTTGTGAAACCGACCAAGTAATGTGATCGACTAAGAACACTATGCGAGTATGCGACCTACGAAAAACTCACGCTTGAACAGTTAGCAATTGGATGTACTTCAAATTTTGTTTTCATATCCATAAATACTTTTCTTTAGGGTGCCGGAGGTGGCCCCATTTTGATTTTGTTGTTATTTCATGCTGCATGGTAGGACGGCAGCGAGGTTCCTTCCCGGACAGTTATCATGTGTCAGGACGTACTATGTTTATTTTGTGAATAATAAAGGTTTCTGTTTCTCCTTTCTCTTACCTTCCTTCATATACATATAAAAAAAAAGTAGAAGCTTCTAAAAAAAAAAAAAAAAAAAAAAAAAAAAAAAAAAAAAATGGTAGAGCACTTACCCGCGAAAGGCAAAGGTCCCGAGTTCGAGTCTCGGTCGGGCACACAGTTTTAATCTGCCAGGAAGTTTCATATCAGCGCACACTCCGCTGCAGTGAAAATCTCATTCTGGCACAAATATTTTTTTTGTAAATGTAATTACATTTATGTCAGAAGTGAATGTGGTAAATATTCTTGTCGTTTGTCGCTCAGGAGTAGCAACAATTGTGGATCTGATTTATTGTGCGTTGCGAAACAGTTTTATTGCTTTTGGCGTTTTACTATCACGTCTGTGCGGCTTTTTCTTGAGCTACAGTTGATGTGGCTTATTTGGTACGTTAAATAATGTAGGTACTACATTCCACACAAGTTCATCACTTATCACATTCACTGATATGACTGAAAGTGTGCTGAAGAAAACTTCACGTTGTTAGGTAGATATACGACGTCTCTGCAAAGGGTGTGGTCTATTGCTTTTTGGTTCTTACAAGAGAACGACAGCCTTAATTGAATACCTGTAGGTTAAAAGAAAATCGTAAATAAATTGTCCAGTGATGTACTGTTTCAAATTAACCAGGGCCTTTAGGGAACTAAAGAAAGACAAGTGTGGTGTAAGTTTTTAGTTATCACCGTTTGTTATGGCACTATATATACTCCCTATTGTAGAAACTATGTTACAAATCAATATATAGTATGCTATTTGTACTCCTCCGATTTCGTATTCAGAAGTATAGCTTTCTGTCCGCTTGGAGCGCAGGTGTCTCAGTGTATGACAAAAAATGAGCAGGGGTCTTGTGGCTGTATGTGTTAGTGTTATAACTTAACAATTCTGTACCCTGACATGTTCCAGTGTACACATGTATTTATTCATTTTAGATATTAGGAACACACCATGAATTAAATTTCGTAATTAATTTGTTTTTACACTTTTCATATAAAGATGCTATTGTATACGCCACAGACTACATAAGGAAACCGAAAAAACATTAGGTGGGCGTAGTTTCAACTGTGTTCTTTCTTTACAACAGGCTCGTTTTGCTTTCATTGAATTGTGCACTTTCGCTTAATACCACTGATGATATCACTCTTGCTGGAACATTATAAACTGAAAAACAAAACTGCAGACATCTTTCGCTTAAAGGAAATTTCAGACATCTATGTTTGGAAAGAGCATTTTGCAGTATACGGTGTTTCAAGGCTGGAGGAAAATACGTGTGCAGATGAAGCAGGTTGCCCATAAGGACCGACGACAAGGAAAAAAGAAGACACGAGAGACCTTCAAAGAGTCAACTAAGTCGCAACATTCGTGGAGCGCCTTGTAGGCGCGAAGTGTTCTGCGTACTCGTCTGCGGAAAACCTCCGACCGCTGCGCTGTCGTAGTTTTGGACAAGCTACTTGCCTGCGGAATATCTGTCCGAGTAGTCTGATAGTAGTATATTGGAATTACGAGATCATCAGGGACATGTATCACATAGTTCTCGGTGAAGTGGGCTCGTCGTCTATACGAGAAAGCTGTTACATTTGCAGAGCTGGACTATATCAAAACCTCTGCAAAATCGACGCATGTGGGGTTTCTACATTCACATGAGCCACCTTTCCAAAATGGCGGATCGGTGAGCAAGTATGGTGTGCATCTAGAAAATGAAATACCTGCGTAGGACCATAGCCAGTAACTGTTGCCTTGTAATCAAACGTTGGTATCAAAAGTTGCAGGAAGAAAATCCTTTACTAAAATCACCTGCTCTTCCAGGATGCCGATTGCGCATAGACCAATCGTATAATCTTCCGAAACAGTTTAATGGTTTCTAATTTAAATAACAGTATAAAGTCCTCTTGAGTACAGCGAATTATTTAAAAGATGAAATTAATTTGAGAATTCAAAGCACAAATAAAATGACTCCACAGGTTTCCGCAGCAATGTCGTTGTTTGTTGACTCAGCACCAGTCTTTCAATATCTTCTGATCCGACATTTTGGCCTTCTTTCTGAGTCCGTCTTCAGGGAAGCGATTGCACCCAGGGTGCAAAAATGTTGTGATAGCAATAACCAAGATCTTTTAACAAAACATATTCTCCTCTGACAAATATCTTAAAAGAGCAGAAATAGCCCTAGGACAACAGAAAGACTCATCTGTTAGGTCCTCAACGTTGCTTCCGCCGTTGAAGGCTTGGTTGTGATAAACTTACGAAACATTTACGATTCAAAGTGTTGGTCACCGATGTATTCACCTAGCAGACATAATACGAATCCTGCTGCGGAACTGTGCATTCGTTCATATGACCGGGAGTGCTGGTCAGCCAGGCCCTGTGCCATTGCTTGGAAAAGGCGGTAGTCAGAGAGAGCATTGGCCGCGCGGGATTAGCCGAGCGGTCTCAGGCGCTGCAGTCGTGGACTGTGCGACTGGTCCCGGCGGAGGTTCGAGTCCTCCCTCGGACATGGGTGTGTGTGTTTGTCCTTAGGATAATATAGGTTAAGTAGTGTGTAAGCTTAGGGACTGATGACCTTAGCAGTTAAGTCCCATAAGATTTCACAGACATTTGAACATTTGAAATGGAGCTATGCTCGAGAATACGGCGGGTGGGGCAGGACTTCCCATTTCGACGTTTCCAGATATTCTTTTGACAGGCTTTGCAGCATGGGATCGAGCATTCCATGCTGCAAAATCACTTTTTCATGTCTATCGCTATATTCTGCCCGTTTGTGTTAAATGGGTGGCTTAAACGCATCAACTGCTTTGGATGACGACCTCCTGTGATTGTTTCCGTGGGTTTCAGTAGATTCTAAAACCTTCTCTCTTTGCCGGCCGGAGTGACCGAGCGGTTCTAGGCGCTACAGTCTGGAACCGCGCGACCGCTACGGTCGCAGGTTAGAATCCTGCCCCGGGCATGGATGTGTGTGATGTCCTTAGGTTAGTTAGGTTTAAGTAGTTCTAAGTTCTAGGGGACTGATAACCTCAGCAGTTAAATCCCATAGTGCTCAGAGCCATTTGAACCTTCTCTCTTTCTCTGCCATGCTGGTCTTCGACGTCGAACTCACCGTTCTTGAAGCGTTGAAACCATTCTCTGCTCGTTCTTCCACTAATAGGTGCCCCACCATAGGTCTTATCCAGCATTTTATGAGCGTCATCCGCAGATTCCTTCATGTTAAAGAAGAAAAATAAAACTTCCCGCAAATGACGAGAACTGAGCTCGTAAGTTGACAAATGACGCAGTCACAAATAGACTAATATTTTGATGGCATTATGTTTACAAATAGCACTACTGCCATCTATTGTAAAACGGCGGAAGCAAACTTGAAGACGTAATATAAACTTCGTTACAGAACCAGTTTTAACGTATGTCTGTGAAACAGGATATTTTTTACGGTATTCGTAATACGTAGTTCAAAAATTTCCATGCCCGACATTCATTGATTGAGTTGAATCTAAGTGGCCGCTAACAGATTCCTTCAACGAAATTGTCTTCTGTTTAACGGAAAGTCTAACATTTTCTCTGCTGTTTAGACACCCGGCTGATATTTTACTCTGTGGTAAAAATTTCTCCCCGGCCGGGAATCGAACCCGGGTCTCCCGCGTGACAGGCGGGGATACTAACCACTATACTACCGAGGACTGTGAAACTTAAGAAACGGGTGCGATGCTACGACAGCAAAGATCGCGTTCTCGCCGTCTTCCGCCACTCGTGCAGATCCGCTGCGCAGCTGAGGTGTATTTGTTGTGCAAAAGGTGCTGACGTAACTTTACGCAGATTATAGGGGCACCGTACGTGCTATCGCTATTCACTGTGGCTGCCCGTTATCAGCGTGTCCCCGAGAAAAGACATCTCGTTCAGGCTAGTGATGTAAGGCAGGCGGTTTCTCGGAGTAAAAGGTTTCGCAGTTGTTTAACAGGAGTAGAGCAATTTATTCTGCTTTACGTTTCGCATAACTTAATGTTGATTGCTCATCAAACGTTCTTTTGGAGTTTCCTGTTTCTTACTTCGTTACAGCGCAGATGAAGCGTCGGCGGGTGAAGTAATGTAACTCTAGTTTCATGTCCGAGTTTCCTGTATTCTTCGTATTCAGCAGTGTGTAAAAATGTTGAGTGTCCTTTTGAAGAAATAACTGTAACTCGTTTTCCTGATAAGCTTTTCTCGCAATTTTACACTTAGTAGTATTTTTGTCGACTTCACTGGAGTAACTACAACTCCAAGTGGTCTTATGCGTCATTATGATTACTCTTCAGTGTCAGCAGTACTCTGCATCACACACAGAGTAACCGAACAGTGCGTCAAAGGACGCGTAAAAGACTCACTTCCGAGCTTACGGACCTCTAAAAGTCGCCTCAAAGTCGCTTCTGGGGTGTTTGCAGTTACAAAACGCCCATCACTCTGCTCTGTTGCAGAAGATGCTTCAGCAAATTGCGCCAACGTTCCCTAGTGGGGCATACCCGGGGCTATTTATAAACAGCGGCATTCCTTCTGTAGTTGCATTGTTACAAGCAACGAAAGCTACAGTTAGCCATCCGTTACCCAAACTGGAAGAAGAAGAAACTTTCATTAAAGAAAAATTAAACCTCGCACCACAAAATAAAGTAGGTCCATGAATAAGAGCAAATTGAGTAGTTTTACCTACTCCTCTTATTTCGTTCTTTTATTTTTCCTTCTCTAATTTTTTAAGGGGCTTCCACCCTCTCCCCACCTAGCCCATCTATTCGCTTTCAACGTTTTATCTTCCTCGGCTAGAATCTTAGCTATATCCTTCTACTTTTTTTTTGCTCTTCATTTGACACAAAATTGAACTAAAAACTTCTATCTCTTTGACGTCTCAGTTCTAATGCTATTTATTTCACTATAAACAGCGCGAAAGAAAAATAAATAATTACATAAGTCTTTGTTGTTGTCATTTTGCATCGGCACTTTGCACTGTCTGAGCTCCTCTTATCTATTCTGAAACCACTGTGTGGCCCTTCATGGCTACCGCAGCGGCTTTGGAGCTCCCGGAAGTTCTCATCGTACTTCAGCACACACCTCAGTCCCTGAGAGATGGCAAGGCCCCTCGACCGCTCAGGCTGCAGGGCTGTCAACGTTATCTACAATGTAGCCTTTATTTGTAGAGATCGCGCATTTGTACTCGTAAAATGATATGACCAGTCTCGATGGTGCTAGCCATCATCTTCACACTATAGAATATCGTTACAGAATGTAACACGTCACATTCTACAATCAAGTATTGAGTCATTAAAACTTATGATTCAGTACTTGATTGTACAACGTGGGATGTGTTATACTTTCCAACGATATTTTATAATCTGATGGTGATTACTTTCGACAGCTGTTAAATTGTGATGAACCCGAACTGCAGTTTGATTTCCAGTACCCAATTACAGCCGATGCAGACTATCCCCCACCTACCCTGGATGAGATAAAACCAGAATCAGACACCTTAAACAGAATAAGAGTCCAGGTGAAGATGAAATACAGGCTGACATGATCCTGGCAGGAGGAGAGAACCTTGCAGAAAAAAATACACCGACTGATACAGGCAATATGGACCAAAGAAGAACTACCAGGAGAATGGAAAACAGCTATGATTTGTCCAATACGTAAGAAGTGCGACAAACTGAAATGTGACAAGTATCGAGGAATCGCCCTGCTTAACGTCTGCTATAAGATCCTGTCCAATTGCCTCATACACAGAATTCAGCCAGTGGTAGATTCAGTGATTGGGGAATGCCAGGGAGGTTTCCGGCCTGGGTGGTAAACTGTAGATCACATCTTCAGTCTCCGGCAGCTCACTGAGAAACTGGGTGAATATGGTAAAGATTTGCATATTTTATTCGTTGATTTTAAGAAGGCCTACGATTGCATACATCGCAAGAGCCTGCTCAACTGTTTAAGGGAGTTTGGCATAGCAGAGAAACCCATCAATCTGATAAAGATCTGTCTGAACGAAACACGTGCAAAGGTGAAGATGGGAAATCGCGTAACTGAGGAATTTGAAATTGCGACAGGACTCAGGCAAGGAGATGGGTTGTCCCCTATCCTGTTCAACTCTGCCCTCGAGAAGATCTAAGCAAAGAAACGTTAACTGAGAATAAAGATGGCTGTTCCAATTGTTGAGCATGTCAACTTATCTATATTACCAAACGGATAGCCCGAAGCACAATGCCAGTTGCAGGCTAATGGCTCCCAGGGGCAACAGAAAACTGATTTTCAACGTTTTATATAGCTCCACTACTCAATAGCTATTTTGCACTGGGAACGGGGTATATTAATTAGCATGTACTTTGGTCTGCAAAATCCGAATCTGCCTTTCAGAATATTCTAGCGCCTAAGATTCATGAGTTTTTAATGGTTTCTATTGTTTATTTTCCCTATTTCACTATTTGCTGTTCTTTTGTTAAGACGTCTGATATATATTTATTTATTGTACAGGAGAGCTACAAAATCTACAAATAGTCACTAGATTTAGTTGTGGTAAAGATCAATAACTTCACTCATCTGACTGGAAGATAATCCATAGCACGAAAGAAACTTCATGATCGATTGCATGTTCAAACACTCTCGGTGCAGTTCTCAACATACGTACCTCGGACCATCAGTGTAAAGGGAGTTTTTGTTACCTCAGCGAGTGTTTCTTATGAAAAATAGCGAACCGATGTTGTGTTTAGAATTTACACTTAGTAGAACTGGCACGTGACTAGCATGCTCCTTGTCTAAACCACCTCGACAATTGCTACTGCTTGTGAGAAGTTCACCCCAAAATCTCGCGGAAAACGAACGACTGATTTAGTTAAAATCATCGTATAAATTGTATGTTGGTTGTCCTGTTTGTGGTCAGCAGATAAATTTTGCACCTGTTATTGCCTATATAACCAGTTCTACCCTCTTTAATGGAATGTTTGAAAGGAAAATGCCGAGCCATGCCATTTGCTTTTCCAGTGGTGTGATGCGAGCCTAAAGACCAATTTTGAGATTTCATCACAAATATGTAAGGCCATTCAACATTTACAAAACTTTCTTTCGGTGATAATCGCATAAAATAATGGAAAGAGAAAAACCTTATTACTTACTACATTTTCGCAGCTGGTTCAGTAAAACTGTATCATCACGCATGACGTTTTAATTTATTATTTCTTTGCTGCTAACTCGCATTTTGCAGGCAGTGTCCACAGATGCCACTGAATTTGCCTGCAACATTATATCATTGCACGACACGCAGTTCAAGAGATATGATGTCAAACACTGAGATGCGTGAAAAATTAGTTTTTGCTTAAAGCAGAGCTCAAATTACCCAACCATACTCATCCGGTGTTTGATAATGAGAGCAGTTCGTGACGTACAACAAACTTTAAACATAATTTAAAATCTTTCTTAAACTTGCTTAGCATCAAATACGTAACACATTAACTCATTTGTGAAGCAATCACATGTTTGCAGCTGCTTTATATGTGGGGGTTCGATGCCTTAAAGAATCTGGAGTGGGGATTGTGCTGGTTGTTTCAATTCGACGTTTTTATCTTGGGTGGCGAGCACGAGCCAGGAGTAAGTGAAACTAAGGTAGTAAGTTGCTAAAAGAGAAGGAAATCGGCGACTTCCAGTCGATAGTACTGAACTAAAAGAGTAAATTACTCCAGGAGTATATTTTTCATTTAATTCCGAAGTAAATTTATTTACTCCATTACTGGTGGAGAGTCCCATTGAAGAGTATGCTACTGCATTAGTAACTTAAGGAGGAAATAAGGCCCAACTTTACTTCTAAGCAGTAGTAGGAGTAAAGTGAGAGAGTATGGTGCGATCTTTGAGTTCTGTGTTTTAAGGGACGAAGTCCCTGGATTACCTGGACTACTAAGAATGTATGGAGATGGACGGAGAGGTGAACAGCTCAAGAATGAGAGTTAACGGAGAAAAGGGACCTATTTGTGATGTCTACCGACAGTGACATCAAAGAGCGGTTTGGGTTTCGTAACGAATCTTTTGAGTTGCTGCCTGCTATGCTAGAGCCGTTACTGCAGCATAATTCTGACAGGAACCGTGCTTTGTCTCCTAGGCTGAAATGTTTTTGTGGACTGCGAATCTTTCGCACAGGTACTTATCAAATCGTAGCAGGGGATCTCATTAATATACGTCGTACTACTTAACAGTGCGATAAACAGTTTAATTGTCTTAAAGCCACTGTATGCGACAGAGCCAAGAAAATATACCAAAGAATTCTATCGAGCTGTTGGATTCCTAAATGTCATAGGAGTCATAAAAATGGTTCAAATGGCTCTAAGCATTATGGCTCTTAACATCTGAGGTCATCAGTCCCCTAGAACTTAGAACTACTTAAACCTAACTAACCTAAGGACATCACACACATCCATGCCCGAGGCAGGATTCGAACCTACGACTGTAGCAGCAGCAGCAGCGCGGTTCCGGACTGAAGCGCGTAGAACCGCTCGGCCACAGCGGCCGACCATAGGGGTCATAGATTGTGTACATATACCAATACTTTGTCCTTCTGGAGCACAAGCAGAACTATATAGAAATCGCAAGAATTTTTTTTCTATCAATACACAAATCATCTGTGATGCCAATATGAAGATTTTGAACGTGGTAAGTCGCTGTCCGTGTTCCACGCATGATGCACGCATTTGGGAGAATAGTAGAGTTGGTGCAGTATCTGAAAATGGACAGTATGATGGGTTGCTTGTTGTACGAGTAGAGTGTGGATATGCTCTCTCCAAGCATCTTATGACGCTTGTGTTCCGAGTCCACTGAGGAGCCGAATGGCACTACAATAGAGCCCATATTGCTACCAGATGTGTAAAAGAGCGTGCGTTCGGTGTTTGGAAGAAACGTTTCTTAATTCTCACTAAAACAATGCGATTTAAACCAAACAACTGTGGGAGTGTTATTGTGGCTGCATAGTTTTGTAACAGAAGTTAGAGATGTGTTCCATCCTGATGCTGCGGAGGTGAATGACAACGAACAATATGCATTTCAACCAGAAGCAGATGCTGCAGGCCAAGCTACCTGAAGGTCTATTATACTTAATTACTTTAATTAAAATTGTACCTAGTTTTCTAGTAAAATTAAAAGTTAGTGTAAAACCTTTTCCTTCTTAAATGAATAAATAAGCCACCGGATTGTCACTACTGCAGTGAAAAGTCACTCATTTTATTTATGTGTAACTTTAGGGTTATGTCCTTTTTTTCCTTTCTTCCTCTTTTTTTACTGGGGGATTAACATTCTAATTATATTTCGTAACTGAGTATACAAAGTCATACAATGTCTCGATTATTTCTAAAAACAAGACTTCTTTTATAATATTGCAAATTCAGATAAATATTATAATGTGGTATTAACAAAAATTAGTACCGATGCTGAAACGATAAACACAAATATTGTCCCATACAAGAAACAAGAACTGTTAACCATCTGAAAAAAATATCAAGGAAATAAAAGATGTTTTGTACATATGAACATTTTCTTATTCATTCAAAAAACCCAAATTTCTCGAGCACGTTGGTTGAAGAACTGGAATCTGAAGATTGCTCCATTACGCTCTTGAACTTATTCATAATTTCCATTTTAAGGTTAAGCTCGTCTTCCACGATATCTCTTTGTCTTTCTATTAATAAGATTTTTGCATTTTGTTCCTCTAGTATTAAACGCATTTTTAAGGAATGAACCGCGTCTGATTTTTATCAGCAACTCTCGGTTCTTCACTACAACCGCATGTTCTCTACCTCTTTTCCTGTGTGCATGTTCTTGTAAGCTCCAACCAGAGAATGAGGGCCAAGGTTCATGACTATGGGATGAAGTTCCACATTCAGCAATTTCATTGCTACCTTCAGAGTAGCTATCATCATCGCAGTTGCTTGAAAGAATCACATTATCTTCAGATGTGTCATTGTCGTTAGCTCCATCTATTCCCTCGAAAACTTGTGGGATCATATCAGCAACCATTCGGCTTATATCGTCGATCTTCGTCTCACCTACTCCACCGCCAGTTTGATATTGTTCTCGTATACTTCTAACTTCCATTTTCTTTGCTTTCGTTTTCATTTCCTTCCATATTACTTTAAGCTGCTCTTGTGATCTTTGTATGAGAGCCTCTGAATTATATTCAGCGTGTATTTTTTCCCAAGCATCCTTTTTCCTTTTTAGCTTGTTGACATCGTGCTTTTTAAAAATGGTTCAAATGGTTCTGAGCACTATGGGTCTTAACATCTGAGGTCATCAGTCCCCTAGAACTCAGAACTAATTAAACCTAACTAACCTAATGACATCACACACATCTGTGCCCGAGGCAGGATTCGAACCTGCGACCATAGCAGTCGCGCGGTTCCGGACTATAGCGCCTAGAACCACTCGGCCACCGCGGCCGGCTCGTGCTTTTTAGATTCAGTAGTAGTTACGTACTTTTTCGGTATTTCGTGAAACCGCTATTTTTCATTTTCTGTTATGTTGTTTGAACGTTTCTTGGCTACCTCCATGTTGCTGGTAGCTCGTACCTCAAATTGGCAGTTAAATTAATAAGCGTCACCAACCAACAACAAACGTCGGTAGCTGTAGATGGCGGGGTTAACAATAGATCCAGCCATTAAGGGAATGTTTCTTTTTAATAATACACAGATCTTACCATTAATTAGTACAATAGCATTTAGATTTTCCAATTTTAATAATTCAGTTTAATAATCCTTTCTACGAGTAGATTCTAAAATTATAGCGATGAGCATAAATTACGCAAAAGGTGATGTAATAATGTCTGCCGACAATCAATATTTTCCTATAGGGAACGTAATGCACGTGCGAGCAGTGTGCAGAAATTGCTTACTTATTTAGTTAAAAGGCGATACTACTTTAGTTACTACTAAAGAAGTAAGTAGATATTCCGCTCTCCAACAGTTAATAAAAGAGTATATTACTGCAGAAGTAATTTACTAAAGTAGTCCAGACTGAAGAAGTAAAAATTACTACAAGAGTAGTTTTAGTTTATACTACTATAGTTTGGTGCTCGCCACCCGAGTCACCGACATTGAACTATCGGGTTCGGGAAAATGGTGTAAGACTTATTCATGTATTTATCGCTTCCTTCAGACTTATCCTTTCTCTGTATATATAATAGGTCGTTTTTTAATATTTTTTGACTTTGTTATATGTTTATGTCTCATCATAGAAATAGGAATAATAATATTAATATTAAAATGCTACTACTACTACTAATAATAATAATAATAATGGTATTGATAATAGTAATCAGTAACCAATATTGTTGCATTTATATGTAAATATGAATATGCTTTGGAATGGCATGAGAGTATGCTACCACTCTACAGGGTGTCCCAATTTAATCTATACCGGACGATATGTCTGGAGTAGCCCAATTCTGCAAAAAAAGTATCAAGTAAAAGTTGTAAGGTTTGAAAGGGATCATGAAATGGTTAACTCGAAATGACCTTGAGCCATGTTTTCAGGGTCAAATCAAGGTCAAGTTCATTTTTGCCAATGGTAACCCCTACTTTTTATTCCATATTCGTATTCTACTTGAAAAACGCGCATTGTTTGTAGGGAACATGTTTTTCGAAAAACCAAGTGTTTGTCGCCAGGGAGCACTTCATTGTAATTTTCCCAGGTTGCCAGTATCTCGAGAACGAAGCGAGATCGGGAAAAATTTTCAACGAAACTCTTCTGTGGTTTCTGAACTCTGTCTACTAGTGAAATTTTCTTGAACTTGAATTGACCTTGAAATTCTACAGTAGGGATTAACTTGAAAGCAAATGTCGGCATTAGCGAAACCCAATGTGCACCAACGTGGAGGTTGCCCAGCGGACTTCGCACATCATTGACCCTAAAAAGGGCAGGTTAACACGGTTCTCACTCGAAGTTTACGATCTCAGATGCTCGATCAACTGCCCATTTTGCCCAAATGCACATTCGCACTCTCTGTCGTAAACTGGTCTCGATATCATTCAATGACTGATGGGTGATTGCCTGGAAAGGCGCCTCGCCAGTCAAGAATCATACTTAGTGATCACAGCCGAGAAATTTTCAGAGTCTCCGAAGGTAAAATTTCTCTGAACTCCAGTCATGATTTCAGATTTCCCACAATGACGCTTATTAGTTAGCCTCAAAGCTCCACCCTTCTCTTCTCTGATTGTGCCAACACAAGCACAACGCTCGTCTTTGCTTCGGCACCCTCCAAGTGGTGCACATTGAGTTCTGCTAGTGCCGACGGTTTTTCCTTTCAGGTTAATCCCTACTGAAGAATTTCGAGGCCATTTCAAGTTCACGACAGGGTTCAGGAACCATGCAAGATTTTCATTTAAATTTTTTCCCGCTCTCGCTTCGTTCTCGAGATTTCAGTGAGTGTTTCTTGATTATCAGAGTAGCTCATCAGAAAATTATCTTGGGAATTTGTCACCGTATAGAGTAGGGTAAACATAGTCATGTGTAGGGACTGTGGTTGTTGTGAGCGGACGCAAGGACAATTGGCCACTCTTCGGGGGCAGGTGGAGGCTTTGTCTGTTAGGCTCATCGAGCTCGAGGCGCAGGCGTCGGCTCGTAGTGGCGTTGGGGCAACTGTGGTGAGACCTGTGCCTACTTCGGTGGCCTTGGAATCACATGGAACCCCTGATGTCGCTGCGTCTTCCGGCAGTGAGAATCTTACCGGTCAGCCATCACTCCAGGGTGAATGGCGGACAGTGGTGGGCTCGCGCGTGCCTGGCCGAAAGGCGAAGGTGGGATCTGGCCGCGTGGCAGCTGCCTTACCCCTTTCCAACAGGTACGGGGTGCTTCCTAGTGGTGATGACATCGTTTCCGACCCACCACAGGATGCCTCGCCTGGTGGGCCAGTGGCCGATTCTCCGGCAAGGTCCCGACAGTCACAGAGGGCGGGCCTATTAGTTATAGGGAGCTCCAACGTTAGGCGGGTTATGGAGCCCCTCAGGAAAATAGCGGGTAGGTCGGGGAAGAATGCCAGTGTGCACTCGGTGTGCTTGCCGGGGGGTCTCGTCCGTAATGTGGAGGAGGCCCTTCCGGCAGCTATTGAACGCACTGGGTGTGACCGGCTGCAGATAGTAGCACATGTCGGAACGAATGACGCCTGCCGCTTGGGTTCTGAGGCCATCCTTGGTTCCTTCCGGCGGCTGGCTGATTTGGTGAAGACAACCAGCATCGCATGCGGAGTGCAAGCTGAGCTTAATATCTGCAGCATAGTGCCCAGAGTCGATCGCGGTCCTCTGGTTTGGAGCCGTGTGGAGGGTCTAAACCAGAGGCTCAGACGACTCTGCGACTATAATGGTTGCAAATTCATCGACCTCCGTTATTGGGTGGAGAACTGTAGGGCCCCTCTAGACAGGTCAGGCGTGCACTACACACCGGAAGCAGCTACTAGGGTAGCAGAGTACGTGTGGCGTGCACACGGGGGTTTTTTAGGTTAGAGGGACCCCCCCTTGGGCGAAACGATAAAATACCTGACGGCTTACCAGAGAGGACATTATCATCGTTGATAAAGAACGTCCGTCCTCAGAGACCAAAAACAGGAAAAGTTAACGTAATATTGGTAAACTGCAGGAGTATCCAGGGCAAGGTTCCTGAATTAGTATCTCTTATTGAAGGAAATAGTGCGCATATAGTATTAGGAACGGAAAGTTGGTTAAAACCGGAAGTGAACAGTAACGAAATCCTAGACACAGAATGGAATATATACCGCAAGGATAGGATAAACGCCAATGGTGGAGGAGTATTTATAGCAGTAAAGAATTCAATAATATCCAGTGAAGTTATTAGCGAATGCGAATGTGAAATAATCTGGGTTAAGTATCAAAGGTGGGTCAGATATGATAGTCGGATGCTTCTATAGACCACCTGCATCAGCAACCGTAGTAGTTGAGCGCCTCAGAGAGAACCTGCAGAACGTCGTGAAGAAGTTTCGTGATCATACTATTGTAATAGGGGGAGACTTCAATCTACCAGGTATAGAATGGGATAGTCACACAATCAGAACTGGAGCCAGGGACAGAGACTCTTGTGACATTATCCTGACTGCCTTGTCCGAGAATTACTTCGAGCAGATAGTTAGAGAACCAACTCGTGAAGCTAACGTTTTAGACCTCATAGCAACAAATAGGCCGGAACTTTTCGACTCCGTGAATGTAGAAGAAGGGGTCCCTCTAACCTAAAAAACCCCCGTGTGCATCATAAGTCAGTGGTTGCATCAATGACTACAAGTGTAATAAGAAATGCCAAGAAAGGAAGGAAAATATATTTGCTTAACAAGAGTGATAGGGCACAAATCGCAGAATATCTGAGTGACCACCATCAAACGTTCATTTCTGAGGAAGAGGATGTGGAACAAAAATGGAAAAAATTCAGAAACATCGTCCAGTACGCCTTAGATAAGTTCATACCGACTAAGGTCCAAAGCGAGGGGAAAGATCCACCGTGGTATAACAATCATGTACGAAAGGTACTACGGAGACAAAGAAAGCTTCATCATAGGTTTAAGAGTAGTCGAATCATAGCTGATAAGGAAAAGCTGAACGAAGCGAAAAAGAGCGTAAAGAGAGCAATGAGAGAAGCATTCAACGAATTCGAACATAAAACATTGGCAAACAATCTAAACAAGAACCCTAAAAAGTTTTGGTCATATGTAAAATCGGTAAGCGGATCTAAATCCCCTATTCAGTCACTCGTTGACCACGATGGCACCGAAACAGAGGACGACCGAAGAAAGGCAGAAATACTGAATTCAGTGTTCCGAAACTGTTTCACTGCGGAAAATCGTAACACGGTCCCTGACTTCAGCCGTCGCACGGACGCCAAAATGGAAAATATTGAAATAAACGATATCGGAATTGAAAAACAACTGCTATCACTTAGTAGCGGAAAAGCATCCGGACCAGACGAGATACCCTTAAGATTCTACAGTGATTATGCTAAAGAACTTGTCCCCTTTCTATCAGCAATTTATCGTAAAGTACCTAGCGACTGGAAGAAAGCGCAGATCGTTCCCATTTTCAAGAAGGGTCATAAATCAGATGCGAATAATTATAGGCCTATTTCGCTTACGTCAATCTGTTGTATAATAATGGAACATGTTTTGTGTTCTCGTATTATGACGTTCCTAGATAATACAAATCTCCTTCATCATAACCAACATGGATTCCGCAAACAGAGATCATGTGAAACTCAGCTCGCCCTATTTGCCCAAGAAATTCACAGTGCCGTAGACACTGGCGAGCAGATTGATGCCGTATTCCTGGACTTCAGGAAGGCATTTGATACGGTTCCGCACTTACGTTTAGTGAAAAAAATACGAGCTTACGGAATATCGGACCAGGTTTGTGATTGGATTCAGGATTTCCTAGAAGAAAGAACACAACATGTCATTCTTAACGGTTCAAAATCTGCAGATGTAGAGGTAATTTCGGGAGTACCGCAGGGAAGCGTGATAGGACCTTTATTGTTTACAATATACATAAATGACTTAGTTGACAACATCGGTAGCTCCGTGAGGCTATTTGCAGATGACACGGTTGTCTACAAGAAAGTAGCAACATCAGAAGACTCGTACGTACTCCAGGAGGACCTGCAGAGGATTAATGCATGGTGCGACAGCTGGCAGCTTTCCCTAAACGTAGATAAATGTAATATAATGCGCATACATAGGGGCAGAAATCCATTCCAGTACGATTATGCCATAGGTGGTAAATCATTGGAAGCGGTAACGACCGTAAAATACTTAGGAGTTACTATCCGGAGCGATCTGAAGTGGAATGATCACATAAAACAAATAGTGGGAAAAGCAGGCGCCAGGTTGAGATTCATAGGAAGAATTCTAAGAAAATGTGACTCATCGACGAAAGAGGTAGCTTACAAAACGCTTGTTCGTCCGATTCTTGAGTATTGCTCATCAGTATGGGACCCTTACCAGGTTGGATTAATAGAAGAGATAGACATGATCCAGCGAAAAGCAGCGCGATTCGTCATGGGGACATTTAGTCAGCGCGAGAGCGTTACGGAGATGCTGAACAAGCTCCAGTGGCGGACACTTCAAGAAAGGCGTTACGCAATACGGAGAGGTTTATTATCGAAATTACGAGAGAGCACATTCCGGGAAGAGATGGGCAACATATTACTACCGCCCACATATATCTCGCGTAATGATCACAACGAAAAGATCCGAGAAATTAGAGCAAATACGGAGACTTACAAGCAGTCGTTCTTCCCACGCACAATTCGTGAATGGAACAGGGAAGGGGGGATCAGATAGTGGTACAATAAGTACCCTCCGCCACACACCGTAAGGTGGCTCGCGGAGTATAGATTTAGATGTAGATGTAGATACTGGTAACCTGGGAAAGTTACAATGAAGTGCCCCCTGGCGAGAAACTATTGGTTTTCCGACGAAAATGGTCCCTACAAGCAATGCGTTTTTTTCACATAGAATACGAATATAGAATAAAAAGTACGGCTTACCATTTGGAAAAATGAACTTGATCTTTGGTTGACATTGAAAAAAGGGTCCAAGCTCACTTCGAGGTAACCATTCCATGAGCCCCTTCAAACTTACAAAGTTTAGTAGAAACTTTTTTTTTTTGTAGAATTGTGCTACACCAGAGATATCGGCCGGTATAGACTAAAATGGGACACCCTGTATACCTTTTTAGGCTTTTGTTATTTTAATTACTACTGTGTGTGTGTGTGTGTGTGTGTGTGTGTGTGTGTGTGACTGTGTGTGTGTTTGAAAACACCCTCGAAAGAACATCGGTACTGTTATCGTTGACGTGTTATGCGCCTCTCTTCGATGCCCATCCGGTCATCACCGTCGCCGGAGTGGAACTGCAAGCTGCGCCGACGTGTTCTTCTGCCCTGTGTGTCACTCTGATCTTGGTTGCATACGCGCATTCTGTGACTCAGCATTCGCATTCACATCTTCCACAGTACTAGATCGATTCTTTACCACTTCGTTATTCACGGTGATTCGTGTTGGTGGAGAATGGGAAGGGTTGTGTGATTGCGGCACCCTGCCAAATTATATTTTTTATGCCGGGAAATGGTGCTAGCAACATTGTCTATTTTGTCCGCTATTCGTTTTTTCTTATGAATTAGTATAGTAGTTGTGTAATATCTATTGGTTCCTTAATTTCAACATAGGAGTCACAGTTAAAGGTAATGTGATCGGGAGTTTCCTTCTTAGCACACTGACAGGCCCGATTTTCTTTCCCGTTAACCTATACATTGGAAACTGGATATAGGACGTGTCCTTTCAGGTAATGTACTAGGGTTTACATGGCCACGCGCTAGTCGTTCTGGAATGCACTGGAATAATTGGTAGACCCTCCGACTTGTTTCACTGTTGTCTCGGTCGTTCTGCCATATTCTCGCTATCCAATTCCGTAGTTGGGTCTTGATTGTTACGCTGTGGCCTAAGATTTCTTGGGCTTTCGTCAGGTCGTAGCGTAATGTATACTGGAAAGATTCCGAGGATTACAAGTACAACATCAGTTGGCGTAGTGGCGGAGACCCCTGTGAGTAGAGGCTGTAAACTCAGGTAGCTGCTTGGCGATCACAACTACGAATAACTTAAATTGGAACCATTACGTAGATAATGGGACACAAAGCAAAGGCTGCGATTTAGTGGCAAAACACTTAGAAAATGTAACTGGTCTGCTAAGGAGGCTGCCTACACTGCTGTTGTCCATCCTCTTCTGGTGAGGTGTGGTGTGGGATACGCGTCAGCTAGGATCGAACCAAGACGTCGAAAAAGCTGAAAGAAGGGCAGCACGTTTTGTATTATAGTGAGGTACGGGAGGGAATTGCGGTAACAATAATTAAAACAAAGGCATTTTTCTCTGCTTGAGGATGTTTTCACGAAATTTCCATCACCAACTTCCTCCTCAGAGTGTGAAAATATTTTGTTGGCGCCGTCCTTCTTAGGGAGAAATGATCAAAATAGGATACATCTGAGCTCGCATTTTTTTCACTCGCGCTGTTCGAGAACGGTAGAGAAATAGCTCGAAGGTGGTTCGATGACTCTTCTGCCAGGCACTTAACTGTGAATTGCGGAGTAATCATGTGGGTGGAGAGGTATAGTCTGAGGAGCAGACCCCTCTGTGCAGGTCGCGGGGTTTGTTTGTTCGGCGTGCACCAAACTCTGTGCGTCCAGAAACTTGCTGCGTGGTCTGTGATCGACGTGAAAGTGGCATTACTGCATGCAGCGGTAGCTCGCTGTAGAGCTCCGGGCAGTTTTGTGGATAGTGCTGGTTGATTTGTTTACGAATGTCTGAATGCGTTGTGTGAAGTTACACTTCTACATCTACATCTACATACGTACTCCGCAATCCACCATACGGTGCGTGGCGGAGGGTACCACAAAATGGCTCTGAGCACTATGGGACTTAACATCTATGGTCATCAGTCCCCTAGAACTTAGAACTAATTAAACCTAACTAACCTAAGGACATCCATCACACACATCCATGCCCGAGGCAGGATTCGAACCTGCGACAGTAGAATCTACATCTACATCTACATACATACTCCGCAATCCACCATACGGTGCGTGGCGGAGGGTACCTCGTACCACAACTAGCATCTTCTCTCCCTGTTCCTCTCCCAAACAGAACGAGGGAAAAATGACTGCCTATATGCCTCTGTACGAGCCCTAATCTCTCTTATCTTATCTTTGTGGTCTTTCCACGAAATATAAGTTGGCGACAGTAAAATTGTACTGCAGTCAGCCTCAAATGCTGGTTCTCTAAATTTCCTCATTAGCGATTTTCGAAAAGAACGCCTCCTTTCCTCTAGAGACTCCCACCCGAGTTCCTGAAGCATTTCCGTAACACTCGCGTGATGATCAAACCTACCAGCAACAAATCTAGCAGCCCGCCTCTGAATTGCTTCTATGTCCTCCCTCAATCCGACCTGATAGGGATCCCAAACGCTCGAGCAGTACTCAAGAATAGGTCGTATTAGTGTTTTATAAGCGGTCTCCTTTACAGATGAACCACATCTTCCCAAAATTCTACCAATGAACCGAAGACGACCATCCGCCTTCCTCACAATTGCCATTACATGCTTGTCCCACTTCATATCGCTCTACAATGTTACGCCCAAATATTTAATCGACATGACTGTGTCAAGCGCTACTAATGGAGTATTCAAACATTACGGGATTATTTTTCCTATTGATCTGCATTATTTTACATTTATCTATATTTAGAGTTAGCTGCCATTCTTCACACCAATCTCAAATCCTGTCCAAGTCATCTTGTATCCTCCTACAGTCACTCAACGACGACACCTTCCCGTACACCACAGCATCATCAGCAAACAGCCGCACATTGCTATCCACCCTATCCAAAAGATCATTTATGTAGATAGAAAACAACAGCGTACCTACCACACTTCCCTGGGGCACTCCAGATGATACCCTCACCTCCGATGAACACTCACCATCGAGGACAACGTACTGGGTTCTATTACTTAAGAAGTCTTCGAGCCACTCACATACTTGGGAACCAATCCCATATGCTCGTACCTTAGTTAGGAGTCTGCAGTGGGGCACCGAGTCAAACGGTTTCCAGAAGTCAAGGAATATGGCATCCGTCTGATACCTTTCATCCATGGTTCGCAAGATATCATGTGAAAAAAGGGCGAGTTGCGTTTCGGAGGAGCGATGCTTTCTAAAGCCGTGCTGATGCATGGACAGCAACTTCTCTGTCTCAAGGAAATTCATTATATTCGAACTGAGAATATGTTCGAGAATCCTGCAACAAACCGATGTTAAGGATATTGGTCTGTAATTTTGAGGATCCGTCCTTCTACCCTTCTTATATACAGGCGTCACCTGCCCTTTTTTCCAGTCGCTCGGGACTTTACGTTGGGCAAGAGATTCGCGATAAATGCTAGCTAAGTGTGGTGTGCGTACTGTAAGACCTTCGGTGCACACACCATCAGATTATTTGACTTGTCACTCTAACGAAGTAGGCGAGTGTCAGCAATATGTCTCGTGGTCTTATCGTGTCGTGTTTATCTTCTGCCGTTAGGTCGGACGATAGAAATGCCACTCGCACACTTAGAGTAGCAGATTGACGGTGACCAACTTAAACAGAACTTGATTAATTTTCACATACATTTATTAAAATAATAACAAGCATAAAATTACTTAACTTGATTCTGGATGCTATTTACAATTGACAATCTGAAGTTCCTTTGGTCTTGATACGTTAATCTTATTCTCACGTATCTCTGATACTTGACAAAGAGTCTATACATTTATCTTCATGACTATGTATAGGAATACGATAATCTTATTAGGCGCAGACTGAAACTTGAATGTAGGCTGGTACAGACTAATGCAGACTGGTACAGACAAATGCAGACTCGTACAGACTAATGGAGACTGACTGATTGGAGGTCTGTACACTCGTTATAATACCTCGCGCGTTCATGTATCACTGCGAGAGTGTGATCTGCGAGGAGAAAAGGTTCTACATTAGCAGCAATCTCATTGGCTGCATTACATATTAATACGCGGATCGGCGGAAGCAGAATTTGGTCCGTCTCTAAGGCAGCGCAATCTCGTAGTGCGGAGACGGACGAGCCCTGCGCCTGCGCTGTTGTGCTTAGCGGGGTGCGCTCTAGTGGGAAAGTTGTGTGCGCGCTGACTACGCGGAGCTATGTACACAACACTAAGTAAGGAGCCAATGCAGTAGAGTACTCTCTGTAAAACCGAATTGGAATCCCATCAGGATTTATTTTCAACCCATTCAGCTGCTTCAGAACCCCAGGGATGTCTATCAATATGTCCTCCATACGGGAATCTGTACGAGACTGAGCCGGCCGGAGTGGCCGTGCGGTTCTAGGCGCTACAGTCTGGAACCGCGTGACCGCTACGGTCGCAGGTTCGAATCCTGCCTCGGGCATGGATGTGTGTGATGTCCTTAGCTTAGTTAGGTTTAAGTAGTTGTAAGTTCTAGGGGACTTATGACCACAGCAGTTGAGTCCCATAGTGCTCAGAGCCATTTGAAGCATTTTTTTGTACGAGACTGAAACGGCGGTATGTTTGTACGATCCTCCTGCGTGAAAGATTTCTCAAATGCTAAATTTAAAATTTCAGCTTTCCTTTTGCTGTCTTCCGTTGTTAGACCAGACTGATCAGTGAGTGACTGGATGGCAGCCTTCGTCCTGCTTACCGATGTTCTTTTTCTGGGGATTGCTCGACTCTCTGGTTATAAAGATGCCTTGTTATTTGGCTGTAGGATTTCCATCTATCAGAGCCAGAGCGGGAGTCGCATGTGGAATTTGCTTCGGAATTTCCAACCTTTCGGAGTCGGAAGCTGAGGTCCGTTGGGCCGTTAGTGGAGACGCCACCTCCGGCCCTGGAAGCCAGGAAACGGCGGCGTATCTCGGGCGACCTCCTCCAGATGGGACGCGACAGTGGCTCTCTGTACCTGCAGCGAGCGGCTTCCTGCCGGAGGATAATGGCCGCAGCCGCGGCAGCTGCGCTGTGTACACACACTGCTGTAGGCGAGGCCAGCAAACAACGAGAGCGATAGCTCGTGCCGCCGCAGTCGACTCCGCCGGTATCAGTAGTAGGCCAGGCCCCGGACGCCTTATCTGTCGCAGCGGGGCGACAGTGACCCACTGTTGGGCCCAGGGCCACTTGCCACAGCACGTGTACATAAAGTCCGGGAACACTCCCAGTTACTTGTTGCTCAGGAAGTAAACACTGTACAGATGTATTTTGAAGAGTAACACTGAAAGTTTTTGTGGTGTACAGACGGTAGCAGAGCCAGGATGGGGAAGGTGTAGGCACATTTATTTGGTCCAAGCATTGTTGACACAAATTTATTATTTGACAATAATTGGTTATACATCCAAGTTAATACAATTAACAGTTTGAAAGGAAATTTTAGCAATTAAAAATTTTTTTTAAACATTCTCTAGAAGAACACTCTGAAACATTACATAAAGGTACTGTTAGTAAAGGGTATATTATATCGTACACTAGTGCAACATATACAAATATTAACAATTACGCCAGAAAACATTGAACTTGTGATTTGTACTACATGTAAATCAAACCTTTAAAAAAATCCAATTTGGCAAGTGTAACAAATTCCCTACTGCCTGCTTTAAAAAAATTTAAGTAAGCTACAAGACAGAAATATCATTAACGACTGGTGATACGAGTAAACACTGTCAAGTTTTCAATTTCACGACGGTTGCGTTATCTAGCAAATTTTCATTTAAATACTCGCCCCCACGTGTTCCAAAATCAATTCAGTCAGTCTCTAGAAGAAACACAACTTAATACACAAATATGGCAATATCAAGAAGTAGATGGGTTTATCCCAAGCAAAATTAGTAGAATTAAGAAGTTTGCAGTTTAAACGCACCAATTTTAACAAAGTCTAATGTAATAATAATGTGGACAGAACTTTCATAAAATGATGGGTGATAGTGGATACCGTGCCATATACTATGAAACAAATTAAGAATTATTCACAGTAGACACCTGACATATGATGATATTCTCTGAAGTATTTAAAATCACAAAATGTTGACTACAAGTACCAAGCCCAAAATTAAGTAATGATCATGAAATATAATAAAAGTATATGAAAATTTCGGCCTTAGACAGGTGACGAGAACCACACCAATGCAGTTTCCTGGTACACTCGAGTGCTAGGCCCAACAAACAACAGCTCGTCATGGAGAACCACGCTAGGCCAGCGAGCATTCCGTCCTCCCCACATGCTCGCAAACAGCCACACTCATCGCAGTCCTTAATCGGCAGCCACCAGTTGACTTCCCGCCGCTTCCGTCCTGTCGCCATCTACCGACCGAGCCGTCCTCCAAACACTCTTGCTTCGCACACCAGCACTCACAGCGCCCAGCGATCACGCCCCCTATCGCTGCGGCGAAAACAAGTGAAATAATCTCGCGGGTAAATCAAATGAGCTGAGCCGTGACGCGGCTCAGTTTCTTTTACAAACATTCGATATGTGAATCATGAGAGACCCGACAGACGTCATTACGGTTACCGAATTCTCGCCGTACCCGTGCCAGCATGGCATCGTCGACTGTGGCAGTCGCTTCTCGTATTCTCTCCCAGAGCTCTGCTACATCACGTGGTAGAGGCGGTACATAGCCAGATCTTTAATGTGTCCCCACAGATAAAGTCACACGGAGACAGATCTGGTGATCGAGGTGGCCATTTCAGCTGTCCCCTTCTGCAGCACGGCCGATCCATCGATGCGGCAGCTCCGTGTTCAGGTTCCCACGAACTTCACGGTGAAAATGGGCTGGAACCCCACCCTACTGAAAGATGAACGGAGAGTCCGATTGCATTTGAAGCATCAGCCATTGCTGCAGCGTGTCCAAGTAGGAATATCCAGTGACAGTGCTGTCGGCGAAGAAGAATGGCCCGTACAGTATTCCACATGACCCTTCTATTTGCCGGGCACGAGCAACCCCGTCGTAACCAGTTTGTTGTGCCAGTGGTAAATGGACTTCCTTGTTGGTGGCTTCTTACCGTAATTGGTTCTAAACATCCGCTGAACAGCTGTACCACACTTTTGTCGACGTCCAACACACAGAAAGCTCGCTCCGCACCTGAACTCGCCCTGTTTTCGACTAGCACTGACTGTCGGCAAATTACCAAACTACGCTGCGGCCGTATACATGAAAAAAACTTTCAGGGTTTCTCTTCAAAATGACATATGTATGATATCTGCAATGTTTGTTTCTTGTGCAATAAATAATTGAAAATGTTCCCCGACTTTATGTACACCCTCTACTGCACACGCACTTTTTCGGAATAGAAACATAATACACGGTCCAGGCACGTTAATGTGACAACCGCCTTTGTTTCGAAAACAGTGCAGGCTTTGTCATTATGCGACGGAAACGGAGCGATTTATCTGGCTGGCTTTCGAGACAAGGATGTAAGCATTCCCGAAATGGCTAAGTTTGAAAACTGTTCACATGCTACCGTGCATTTTTAATATACAATGGCACTATCCAAAACTGGCGCTGAGGCAAATGTGGTTCACCATGGCCTGTAGACGATGATCTGGGTGAATGGTCTGTGCGGAGGTGGGTACTGGCGAACAGACGTGCAGCTATCGGACAACTGACTGGCCAGATGAACCGAGGGGCTACCAGCAGTGTGACGTCGCCTCCGCAGCAGTTGCCCGGTTCGTGCACCCCTGCTGACTGCTGTTCACCGCAGAAGAACGCTGCAATTTGCACAGCAATATCGCCACTGAACGCCCACTACGTGGCGACGAGTCGCCTTTTCACATCAGTCACGTTTTGTGCTCCGTCGGATAGATGGCCGTCGGTGTGCGAGACGTGAAACCTCTGAAAGCAAAGACCTTGCACAGATTATGGTCTGGGGAATGTTTTCCTGGCTTTCCTTCCGTGATCTCCTCACTCTGTAAGGCAAGATGGACCACACCAGTATATATCTGTGCTTGGAGATGATGTCCACACCCACATGCAGTTTGTTCTTCCTCAGAACGGCCGCATCTTCCAGCAGGACAATGCAGCGTGTCACACAGCTCGTACACTACGTCCGTGGTTCAAAGATTTCACCGTACTCCCCTGGCTACCAAATATCCCGGACTTAAACCCAATCGACAATCTGTGGGACCACATCGATCGCGCAGTTCACACCACGAATTCCCCGACCAACTAGACTAGCGGAGCTGGTCACGACACGGGAGTCGGTGTGGCCGATTTATCGTATACCCAAAATTTATCGGATTTCTTTTAGTACTCACGTGGATGGCCTCGTACTTTTCTTTGTTTAGTGCCGATTGCCATTTTTCACACCATACAGAAATTCTCTCTAGATCATTTTGTAATTGGAATTGATCGTCTGATGATTTTACTAGACGGTAAATTACAACGTCATCTGCAAACAATCTAAGTGGGCTGCTCAGATTATCACCTAGATCATTTATATAAATCAGCAACAGCAGAGGGCCTATGACACTACCTTGCGGAACGCCAGATATCACTTCTGTTCTACTCGATGATTCACTTCTATCACTACGAACTGTGACCTCTCTGAGAGGAAATCACGAATCCAGTCACACAACTGAGACAATACTCCATATGCACGCAATTTGATTAATAGTCGCTTGTGAGGAACGGTATCAAAAGCCTTGTGGAAATCTAGGAATATGTACCCGATCTGCGATCCCTTGTCGACAGCACTCATACTTCATGGGAATAAAGAGCTAGCTGTGTTGCAAAAGAACGATATTTTCTTAATCCGTGTTGATTAAGTATCAATAAGTCATTTTCTTCAAGTGGATTCAGAATGTTCGAGTATAGTACATGCTCCAAAATCCTACTTCAAATTGAGGTCAGTGATTCAATGGGTAATTCAATGGGTTAGTCCTATTTCCTTTCTTGAATATTGATGTGAGCTGTGCTACTTTCCAGTCTTTACAATAAACAAACAAACAAAGAAGATTATTGAGAAACCAATTTTTGTGTAAAACCAAGCAAAGTAAAATCCAAAGAAAAAAGATCTTTGATAGCAATACAGAAATTGGACCCATGAAACTTAAAGGAATCTTTATCTGTACCAATGTATTGCGAACTTATAAATAAAAGTTTATTATGCTACAAAAAAAGGGGTTCAAATCCCAATGACGCAAATTTTCTTAATTTTTTTTTTTTACTATATGACGCATTAAAGTGTTATATGGGACAACATGTTTATGACAAGAAAAGGGCCGTTTGGAGTTTACAACAATGTCCTCTTGGCAGCCTGCTTTCGCTTAATTTCTTTTCAAGTAATAAATCTATAGAGTACATTTGTAGTTTCACAGAATATCCGATCAGAACAGAAAACTAGAGGAACAATTGCATCACATGTGGAGGAGCAATAATAATAATACACATTATAAAACTAATAGCAGTAATAATAAACAAAATAATGAGATTAATAATAAGGACATAACGTTCAAAAATCAGTGTAAACACGACCACACAGACACACACAGTGTCATTCATTCAGGAACAAAGGCTTCACAATAATGGTTGCATGCGAAGAAGCGTGTGAAGCAAATTACTTTCGTACACCAAGCACATTTGATGAGTCCCACATTGCTCTTCTACCCTGTATAATACAGAATGAAAGCTTGTGTCCGAAACAGAATTTTGTCGAAGTTTCAAAGGGTCTAGGTTCATCAACGAGTTTAGTCATAATCTACCCGTGATGGTGAGAGCTATAGAAACGTGGAGAACACAACTGACTATGTGTGAGGGACTGCAGCTGAAGAAAATTATTCCATTGTTGCAGACTAATCTCTTCCAAAGAATCTCGAACAGCATCGGATATTTTACGAATCATATACTTGCACATTCTGTAGAAATGAAGATCAAGAGCTCGACAAATGGAGGTTGTGTTTGGTGGAATTATGTGAGTTTTGATTTTCTCTTCCGGTAGGTTATTTTACCCGTTCAGGTCACGAGGAACAGTAGTGTATTTGTGGGGCACGTAATAATCTAGTCGGGGCAACGGCCTCGCCGCAGTGGATACACCGGTTCCCGTGAGATCACCGAAGTTAAGCGCTGTTGGGCGTGACCGGCACTTGGATGGGTGACCATCCACCCGCCATGAGCTGTTGCCATTTTTCGGGGTGCACTCAGCCTCGTGATGCCAATTGAGGAGCTACTCGACCGAATAGTAGCGGCTTCGGTCAAGAATACCATCATAACGGCCGGGAGAGCGGTGTGCTGACCCCACGCCCCTCCTATCCGCATCCTCCGCTGAGGATGACACGGCGGTCGGATGGTCCCGGTAGGCCACTCGTGGCCTGACGACGGAGTGCTTTAATAATCCAATACTAGCAGAAGTTTCCGTCCACAGATTTGATCGATTACCGCTTCTTGTAGAAATGTCCTGAACAGTTCTTTGGTCATTTTGCCGGAGCAGTGAGAGTGTACGATTAAATTTGGTGCTGGAAACACGGATTGACGTGTATGAAAGCCGCACTAGATTAATCTGGGACCGCTCTGACCAATGGACATGTTAAATTGCCCCTAAAAAATAATTTTGTTTGTAACGGAAACAAAGCGACGCTTTCCAGCGCCGATGGGCATCGTATGAAAGACCTGGCAGGCATTGTTTGGGCTGTCTCCATTTACACATTGCAAAAACGAAATTGCAAATATGTGCTGAAACAACAGATAAAATTGCCTGCTGAGCCTCACGAGAGACATGCAGTATACAGGGTGGTCCATTGATGGTGACCGGGCCAAATATCTCACGAAAAAATGCGTCAAACGGAAAAACTACAAAGAACGAAATTCGTCTAGCTCGAAGGGGGAAACCAGATGGCGCTATGGTTGGCCCGCTACATGGCGCTGACATAGGTCAAACGGATATCAACTGCGTTTCTTTAAATAGGTACCACCATTTTTATTACATATTCCTGTAGTACGTAAAGAAATATGAATGTTTTAGTTGGAACACTTTTTTCGCTATGTGATAGATGGCGCTGTAATAGTCACAAATGTGTAAGTACGTGGTATCACGTAACATTCCGCCAGTGCGGACGGTATTTGCTTCGTGATACATTACCCGTGTTAAAATGGAGCGTTTACCAATTGCGGAAAAGGTCGATATCGTGTTGATGTATGGCTATTGTGATCAAAATGCCCAATGGCGGTGTGCTAAGTACGCTGCTCGGTATCCTGGACGACATCATCCGAGTGTCCGGACCGTTCGCCGGATGCTTACGTTATTTAAGGAAACAGGAAGTGTTCAGCCACATGTGAAACGTCAACCACGACCTGCAACAAATGATGATGCCCAAGTAGGTGTTTTAGGTGCTGTGGCGGCTAATCCGCACATCGGTGACAGACAAATTGCGCGAGAATCGGGAATCTCAAAAACGTCGGTGTTGAGAATACTACATCAACATCGACTGCACTCGTAGCATATTTCTATGCACCAGGAATTGCATGGCGACGACTTTGAGCGTCGTGTACAGTTCTACCGCTGGGCACAAGAGAAATTATGGGACGATGACTGATTTTTTTGCACGCATTCTATTTAGCGACGAAGCGTCATTCAACAACAGTGGTAACGTAAACCGGCATAATACGCACTACTGGGCAACGGAAAATCCACGATGACTGCGACAAGTGGAATATCAGCGACCTTGGCGGGTTAATATATGGTGCGGCATTATGGGAGGAAGGATAATTGGCCCCCATTTTATGAAAATGTTCAAATGTGTATGAAATCTTATGGGACTTGACTGCTAAGGTCATCAGTCCCTAAGATTACACAATACTTAACGTAAATTATCCTAAGGACAAACACACACACCCATGCCCGAGGGAGGACTCGAACCTCCGCCGGGATCGGCCGCACAGTCCATGACTGCAGCGCCTTAGACCGCTCGCCCATTTTATCGATGGCAATCTAAATGATGCAATGTATGCTGATTTCCTACGAAATGTTCTACCAGGTGTTACTACAAGATATTTCACTGCACGACAGAATGGCGATGTACTTCCAACATGACGTATGTCCGGCACATAGCTCACGTGCGGTTGAAGCGGTATTGAATAGCATATTTTATGACAGATGGATTGGTCGTCGAAGCACCATACCATGGCTCGCACGTTCACCGAATCTGACGTCCCCGGATTTCTTTCTGAGGGGAAAGTTGAAGGATATTTGCTATCGTGATCCACCGACAACGCCTGACACGATGGGTCAGCGCATTGTCAATGCATGTGCGAACAGTACGGAAGGCGAACTACTCGCTGTTGAGAGGAATGTTGTTACACGTGTTGCCAAATGCATTGAGGTTGACGGACATCATTTTGAGCATATATTGCATTAATGTGGTATTTACAGGTAATCACGCCGTAACAGCATGCGTTCTCAGAAATTATAAGATCACATTGGAGCAACAGAAATAAAATGTTCAAATGTAGCTACGTTCTGTATTTTAGTTTAAAAAACCTAGCTGTTACCAACTGTTCGTCTAAAATTGTGAGTCATATGCTTGTGACTATTATAGCGCCATCTATCACAAAGCGAAAAAAGTGGTCCAACTAAAATATTCATATTTCTTTACGTACTACACGAATATGTAATAAAAATGGGGGTTTCTATTTAAAAACAACGCAGTTGATATCCGTTTGACCTATGGCAACGCCATCTAGCGGGCCAACCATAGTGACATATGGTTTCTCCCTTCAAGCTAGACGAGTTTCGTTCTTTGTAGTTTTTTCGTTTGACGCTTATTTCGTGAGATATTTGGACAGCTCTCGATCAATGGACCAGCCTGTAGACATCATTATGCATGAAGTCTTTAGTCTTATGAGATTTGTTTCTCAATAAGTTAAACATAAAATATTAATACTAGTCGTTATATTTAGTGGCGCAAATTATGATTCGGTCTTTCCTACGATCTGTCGTCGCTCAAGGAGAGCTCAGCATAATTTCGTACATACACACATAAGAAAAAGTTTTGCATCACCTCGGTTCCGAGAGTTCTGTAACCTGTACAGAAAATTGGAACAGAGATCAACACATCATTTGCACCCTCATGAAAATCACACATTGCATGTTGTATCACCATACAGCGATACCTTCAGAGGTGGTGGTCCAGATTGCTGTACACAACGATACCTCTAATACCCAGTAGCAGTCCTCTTCCATTGATGTTGATGCATGCCTTTATTCGTCATGGCATACTATCCACAAGTTCATCAAGCCACTGTTGGCTCAGATTGTCCCAGTCCTCAATGGCGATTCGGCATGGATCCCTCAGAGTGGTTGGTGGGTCACGTCGTCCATATACAGCCCTTTTCAATCTATCCCAGGCATGTTCGGTAGGGTTCATGTCTGGAGAACATGCTGGCCACTCCAGTCGAGCGATTCGTTACCCTGAAGGAAGTAATTGACAAGATGTGCGCGATGGGGGCGCGAATTGTCGTCCATGAAGACGTTGCCTCTCCAATATGCTGCTGATACGGTTGCACTATCTGTCAGAGGATGGCATTCACGTATCGTACAGCCGTTACGGAACCTTCCATGGCTACCAGTGCCACACGTCGGCCCCACATAATGCCACCCCAAAACAGCAGGGAACCTCCACCTTGCTGCACTCGTTGGACAGTGTGTCTAAGGCATTCAGCCTGACCGGGTTGACCCCAAACACGTCTCCGACCAATGTCTGGTTGAAGGCATGTGCGACACTCATCGGTGAAGAGAACGTGATGCCAATCCTCAAGCCGGCCGCGGTGGCCGTGCGGTTCTAGGCACTTCAGTCCAGAACCGCGTGACTGCTACGGTCGCAGGTTCGAATCCTGCCTCGGGCATGGATGTGTGTGACGTCGGTAGGTTAGTTAGGTTTAAGTAGTCCTAAGTTCTAGGGGACTGATGACCTCAGATGTTGAGTCCCATAGTGCTCAGAGCCATTTGAACGATTTGAAGCCAATCCTCATCGGTTAATTCGGCATGTTGTTGGGCCCATCTATATACTGCGCTGCGTGGTGTCGTGGTTGCAGAGATGGACCTCGCCATGGACGTCGGGAGTGAACTTGCGCATCATGCAGCATAGTGCTCATGGTTTGAGTCGTAACACGACGTCCTGTGGCTGCACGAAAAGCATTATTCAACATGGTGGCGTTGCTGTCAGGGTTCCTCCGAGCCATAATCCGTAGGTAGCGGTCGTCCACTGCAGTAGTAGCCCTTGGGCGGCCTGAGCGAGGCATGTCTCTCTGTATCTCCTCCATGTCTGAACTACATCGCTTTGGTTCACTCCGAGACGCCTGGACACTTCCCTTGCTGAGAGCCCTTCCTGGCACAAAGTAACAATGCGGACTGCGATCGAACCGCGTCGTTGAACGTCTAGGCATGGTTGAACTGCAGACAACACGAGCTGTGTACCTCCTTCCTGGTGGAATGACTGGAACTGATCGGCTGTCGGACCCCTTTCGTCTGATAGGCGCTGCTCATGCATGGTTGTTTACAGATTTGTGCGGGTTTAGTGACATCTCTGAATAGTCAAAGGAATTATGTCTGTGGTACAGTATCCATAGTCAACGTCTATGTTCAGGAGTTCTGGGAACCGGGGTGATGCAAAACTTTTTTTGATGTGTGTACATTCCCGGTCCATACTGCGTAGCCATCTTGCGACTTGTGGAATAGGTGTCCTGTCTTTTCCACCGGCTTGCATCGCTGCAACAGCCTATGCAGCTCTATATGATAAGACAAATCATAGACCGTAAAGTGGCATAAACAACACAATATGTCCATTTTATTAAAATTTTTTACATCTATTGTCTTCAGTATTTCGTATTCATTTGATACGTCGACCGTTGTGACAGTGTGTGTTAATGCACTAGCATTGCTGCTATCTGCGCTCCCGATTACTTTAGTTTGCCTTCTGCTTTCAGGAGCAGAGACGGAGGTGGTGGGGCGCCGTTTCCGGTACCTGTCTTGCTGACGTGTGAGTACTGTCTGCTACTCTTATCTGTCATCAGATAGCGCTATATCGTAGGCGGCGAATATTGTCCGTTTCGATTATAAGGTAACAGAGAAGGTGTATTATGTTGATAATTTTCAGATTATATCCGTCTATCTCCAAGCGAATAATACCAATTTTATGATGCCATACCTGCTTCGCCTGTATTTTTTGAAGGGCATCATAAATGTCTTGCACACTTTATGTGCATACTGTTTTGGTTTATGTACTAGACACTGTACTTTGTTATAAACAATTCTGGGACGTTTTAAACTCTACAAACTTTCCTAACACCAGGTGACCAACAGTCAAGAGATATAAAATACAGGGACTAGCACTATACAAACATGGATACCGAAATTATGATGCAGTATATATAAGAATTACATGTACTCGTAGACTGCCAACAACTTTTTGCTGATGACGGCATTCTCTCGAGTAGTCCCCAGCTGCTGACTCGAATGGGGCGCTAGTTTGCTTCTGGAATATTTCACCCAAAAGGATCCCATAATTGGCCGGCCGAAGTGGCCGTGCGGTTAAAGGCGCTGCAGTCTGGAACCGCAGGACCGCAACGGTCGCAGGTTCGAATCCTGCCTCGGGCATGGATGTTTGTGATGTCCTTAGGTTAGTTAGGTTTAAGTAGTTCTAAGTTCTAGGGGACTAATGACCTCAGCAGTTGAGTCCCATAGTGCTCAGAGCCATTTGAACCATTTTTTTTTTTTTTGGATCCCATAATCATTGAGTCATACAGTAGACCTGCATGTCCGTGGAAAAGTAGTGGCTGTAGTTTCCCATTACATTCAACCATTCCCAGTACCATCACAGCTAAGGAGTTTATAATGTCGCGGCCATATCAGTTAACCATCCAGGCCGTTGCCCCTGCGGCTACTGAGAGGCCTGCTACCACTGTGCAGGAACCACACGTTAGTCTCGCTTCCCCACAGATACCTCTCCATTATTGTGGCACCTATGTTGTAGTTATCTACACCGTGCAGTAGAAGCAAAGGATCACTTTTTTGAAACAACTTAGCCGCGCGGGATTAGCCGAGCGGTCTGGGGCGCTGCAGTCATTGACCGTGAGGCTGGTCCCGGCGGAGGTTCGAGTCCTCCCTCGGGCATGGGTGTGTGTGTGTTTGTCCTTAGGATAATTTAGGCTAAGTTGCGTGTAAGCTTAGGGACTGATGACCTCAGCAGTTAAGTCCCATAAGATTTCACACACATTGAAAGAGCGTAATTGTCTCCCATCGTGATGCGCAATTGTAAATTTGGCTCTAAGGTACTGACTGGGGGTCTTCCCCTGTGGTGGTGCCAAAGCGTGGCGCCCTGCGACGTCGACCTCTGGATCGTCGACACTCTACGCGGGAATGTCTCGACACGTGACGTGCGAAAAACATACCACAGTTCAGAAGTTCGTGTGACGTGCAAGGTGATTTCGTGACTTCTCAGTGGCACAAAATTTCACCACAATTCTGCCCATCGCCATCGTTGTCGTGTCACGCGATGGGATGGTCGTCGCAGCACCTCTTGCCCACATTTGACTCCTTCTTGTGATGTCTCTACGACGGAGGTCCGATCCGCGATACGCAGCGTTGGAATGACGCGGTTTTCTTGCGCGTACGTGACGAAACCATTTCAGACAGACCGCCGCACGGAACCGACACCTCAAGTAGTCGTGTAAGGAGAGTCAATGAAACCACGCCTTTGCCTGAGGCGTTGATCCCTACAAATTTAGCGGACGAAAACGTCAGTTCGCAGTACGCCGAGCGAGATGAAGATTTACTTCACAACCTGTGACGCTGCTCGCATCTTCAGACGTTCCAGGTGGCGCTGTAAGCATCATAATTTAATAGTGGTCGACTAGAAATGAGAAATGAATCATACAACAATCCCTAAGGTGTACGTTTGACGGTATACAAACTGTACTGCTCAGTGTGCATGGGTGTACAAGTGTGATACTGTTAGTTACGTAAGCCCATCCACCACGGCAAGGTCATATCACATCGGATGGGAAAAATCGGTTTTTAATTGTCCTGAGGCCAAAAACGGCATAAAAAGCATCAATCAAAATCAAATCGGATTATTCATTTCCGTTTTCTGCAACAAGCTGAAATCGAGAAACAGCATGCTCCACAACTGACCGAAGTGTTTCCGAGGCCACGTTCAGAATGTGTTACGCAATGCGTGCCTTCAATGCAGCTAAGTTTGTAATCGGATTACTCAACACAACATCTTTCAAATAGCCCCACAGCCAAGAGTCACACAGAGTAAGATCAGGTGATCGGGACGGCCAGGCTGTAGGGAAATGGCGGCTGACAATTCTAGCATTTCCGAAATGGCGCTTCAGCAGCTGCTTAACTGGATTTGCAATGTGCGGAGGTGCGCCATCTCGCATAAAAATGATCCCATCCACACATCCACGCTGTTTGGAGAGCTGGACTGGCGTGGTTGCGGAAAAAGACACTCATAGCGCTTACCAGTGACGGTAGAGGTAACAGGACCGGAAGCACCTGTCTCTTCGAAAAAATGTGGCCGTATGTTAAATGATGCCGTAAACCCGCACCACTCAGTGACCTTTTCAGGTTGAAGTGGTACTGGTTGATTTGCGTGTGGATTTTCCGTTGCCCATATTCTACAATTCTGTGTATTGTCAGATGGAAGTGGGCTTCGTCTGTCCACAAGATCTTCCACGGCCAATCATTGTCCACTTCCATGAGAGCAAGAAATTCTAAAGCAAAGGTCTCTCTTGCTGGGAGATTAACAGTAAGCAACTTGTGCACACGGATAATTTTGAATGGATAGCAAAGAAGGATGTTTCGTAGGATTTTACGTGCCTTGCTCACGGGAATGTCCAGTGTTCGGTGCACTACACGTTTGCACACCACCACTCGTCTCCTCCTGTATTTCTGTGGCCACTGCTTCCACTAACGCCGAATCAATTCGTTTCCTCCCTCTACTAGGTTGCATACTAAAAGCACCCGTCTTTTCGAATTTCCGAATTGTTTTCTCCAGACCGACGGCAGCTATCGGATCAACGCCGATTTTGAAGCCCTCGAGTGTCCGCAACTTCTGCAGAGCGACGTGTGCACTGTCGTCATTCTTGTAATACAGCTGTAATCCTGCATTGAGACAGTCATGGCGAACGTCGCAGACGCGAAAGAAGGAAAAGCCGTGAACCCGGCGTGTTTATACCAACTGCAACGGGCCGTGCGCGTGACACGTGTTTTCATTTACGCATTCTGACACATACAGCGCCGTCTACTGATCAATTTTCACACTATTTTTTGTTCTACCATACGTTTTCCCCCTGCTCCGACAATATTCCGTTGCAATTAGACGTCATCCAGACCAGCGTTTTGAAAGTTTAACTTTAATTATAATCACCCCGTACATTAAAGGTCATGCCCGGCGCTGAAATTTTAGTACATGAACAGCGAAAATTTAGTAAGCGACGTATTTGTTTTTCCTTTCATCATTTTGTGGGGGGTACCAACGAGCAAAGAGTTTCGTAAAGGTTTGAAATTATGTATAAAGGTTGTTTGGAAGGCTCTAAGTGAACTCTGGGGGGTACCAACGAGCAAAGAGTTTCGTAAAGGTTTGAAATTATGTATAAAGTTTGTTTGGAAGGCTCTAAGTGAACTCTGGGGGGTACCAACGAGCAAAGAGTTTCGTAAAGGTTTGAAATTATGTATAAAGTTTGTTTGGAAGGCTCTAAGTGAACTCTGGGGGGTACCAACGAGCAAAGAGTTTCGTAAAGGTTTGAAATTATGTATAAAGTTTGTTTGGAAGGCTCTGAGTGATCTCAGTTTGAAATGCCGGATGAATATAGTGCGGGTATTCTGCGCGGCTCGGGTTACATTGCCTCAGTACATACGAGATGTGTTTAAAAAGCTTCGAGAATTTTCATTTTTTGGAAGTAATTTTATTTATTACTGTACATTAATGTTGCCTCCTTCGAAATCGTCCCCGTTAGGTATTATACACCTATGCCAGCGCTTCTTCCAATCCCCTAAACACTTCTGAACCTCGGTATTTGGGATAGCAATTAGCTCTTTCAGGTATGCGCTTTTAATCTCACGTAAGGTTGTAAAACGACTGCCCTTTAAGGTTCTCTTTATGTTTGTAAACATAAAAAAGTCACACGGGGCCATATCTGGCGAATATGGAGGATGGGGCATCATTACTATGTTGTTTTTCGTCAAAAATTTACGAATAAGCAATGAAGTGTGAATAGACGTTTTATAGTGGTGTAAAACCCATGAACTGTTTCGACACAAATCCCGCCACTTTTTTTTTTTCGATTGCTTCCCTCAAGCTTGTAGATGTATGTATGTATGTATGTATGTATGGAACTGGGGACCTAGAAACGATGGAGAGGCTTCGTCCCGCCGTAGCCCTCAGTGGTTCACAACCCCACAACATGTCACAGCAGTCCACCCACCCCACCGCCGCCCCACACCGAACTCAGGGTTATTGTGCGGTTCGGCCCCCACTGCCCCCCTCCCCCCCCCCCCCCAACCCCCCGGAACGTCTCAGACCAGACGAGTGTAACCCCAATGTTTGCGTGGTAGAGTAATTATGGTGTACGCGTACGTGGAGATAGTGTTTGCGCAGCAATCGCCGCATAGTCTGAGGCGGAATAAGGGGAACCAGCCCGCATTCTCCGAGGCAGATGGAAAACCGCCTTAAAAACCATCCACAGGCTGGCCGGCACACCAGATCTCGACAGGCCCGTCGATAGTACTCCTTATTGATTGTCTGACCTTTTGTCAAGGACCCATGATGCACTATGGCGTTAAAATCGAAGAAAACTAAGCAGAATCTTCATATTTATGTCGGTCTTGGCGATCCAAAATACCTCCTCTGGGGTGACAGGTCCTTCTTTCGACGTCATACCCGGACACCGATGTTTCGTCACCTATTATGACACGTTTCAGTAGTTCTGCATCGTTGTTGACTTCATTTGGCGACTCGCGAGCAACTTCCATTCGCCACTCTTTTTTGCTCAAAATTCAACACCTTTGGCACACATTTCGCTATCACAGGTTTCATACCGACAACATCCGAAAATCTTGCATGGCATGAGCCAGTTGATACAACAGTATCATCAGCAACTATTTTGATTGTGATTCAGCGATCGTTCATGATCATTCATTTCACTTTTTCCACGTTTTCATCGGTTGCTGATGTGCCGGGGGCGTTCAGAACCTTCGTCATCTTAACGTCTTTAGGATCACCTTGGAAACGCTTGTACCATTCGTAAACCATTGTTTTACTCCTAACAGACTCACCAAAATCAACAGTCAACATTTACAAGTTTTTTTACGTTTTATTCTATTTTTATAGTAAAATTTAATTATATTAGAACAAATAAGCCCTCGGTCCAAATATTAAGTCAAAATTGACCAGATTTCGACGCTACTATGAGCGTCGTCTTCAGAATTAAACTAACTGTTCTAAAACATATTAGCTATATAATATATTAATAAAATTAAAGTTTGTACTGACTGGAAAGAGATGCAGTACTTACAAGTCACATTTTAAAATTTAATGGTAACATCCATTTTTAAAAGAAATCCATAATCGCCGCTAGTAAGGAAACACGTGTAATCACCTCCAAGACTGACGAAAGACTTCTTGAACATGGCTCGTAGAGATACTTCCTAACCTTAATATCTGAGTTGTCGTGTTTTATACCTTTAATGTAAGTTTATACCTCGTAATGAGTAGATTATGACTGTATTTTAAATGTTTAAATTCGGTCAGTAATCGTATTAAATAGTGAAAATCAAATATTTGTTCCCGTGGAAGCCATTAGATAGGCATTCTGGAACTGAATCTATGTATCGTACACCGGTTAAGCCATTTAGCAATAGCGGCTATTGTTTAAGCCATTGTTATTGACCGTTCTGGACAAATTGTTGCTGTAGTCGCCCGAGTACAAAGTATCCTGGCGACTGTAGGAGCGCAGTCGACTTTCTGTACGGTAGCTAGAGACGGCGACGACATTGCGATGTTCTTGGTCATCCGCGCAGCTACGCGTGAATTCTGTTCCGGTTGTACCAGGAGCTGCCTTGCACCTGAGTCATGTGAGCCATTCCTGTTTCGTTTGCCACGACAGAGGGCGCCCACGTAGTCAGCGAAAGCCAGTGCTGCTGAGAACCAGTACTGGACACGCGGCGGGTCGTAGCCTCCTCTCCAAGTGTTACAGTCTTATTTTGGTGTTATTTTAAAGAAGGCTTGACATGATTTACACAGAGGAAAGTCCACTGGACCTGACAGGATACCAATTCGATTCTACACAGAGTACGCGAAAGAACTTGCCCCCCTTCTAACAGCCGTGTACCGCAAGTCTCTAGAGGAACGGAAGGTTCCAGATGATTGGAAAAGAGCACAGGTAGTTCCAGTTTTCAAGAAGGGTCGTCGAGCAGATGCGCAAAACTATAGGCCTATATCTCTGACATCGATCTGTTGTAGAATTTTAGAACATGTTTTTTGCTCGCGTATCATGTCATTTCTGGAAACCCAGAATCTACTATGTAGGAATCAACATGGATTCCGGAAACAGCGACCGTGTGAGACCCGACTCGCTTTATTTGTTCGTGAGACCCAGAAAATATTAGATACAGGCTCCCAGATAGATGCCACTTTCCTTGACTTCCGGAAGGCGCTCCATTCAGTTCCACATTGTCGCCTGATAAAACGAAGTAAGAGCCTACGGAATATCAGACTAGCTATGTGGCTGGATTGAAGAGTTTTTAGCAAACAGAACACAGCATGTTGTTCTCAATGGAGAGACGTCTACAGACGTTAAAGTAACCTCTGGCGTGCCACAGGGGAGTGTTATGGGACCATTACTTTTCACAATATATATAAATGACCTAGTAGATAGTGTCGGAAGTTCCGTGCGGCTTTTCGCGGATGATGCTGTAGTATGCAGAGAAGTTGCAGCATTAGAAAATTGCAGCGAAATGCAGGAAGATCTGCAGCGGATAGGCACTTGGTGCAGGGAGTGGCAACTGACCCTTAACCTAGACAAATGTAATGTATTGCGAATACATAGAAAGAAGGATCCTTTATTGTATGATTATATGATAGCGGAACAAACACTGGTATCAGTTACTTGTGTAAAATATCTGGTAGTATGCGTACGGAACGATTTGAAGTGGAATGATCATATAAAATTAATAGTTGGTGAGGCGGGTGCCAGGTTGAGATTCATTGGGAGAGTCCTTCGAAAATGTAGTCCATCAACTAAGGAGGTGGCTTACAAAACACTCGTTCGACCTATACTTGAGTATTGCTCATCTGTGTGGGATCCGTACTAGGTCGGGTTGACGGAGGACATAGAGAAGATCCAAAGAAGAGCGGCGCGTTTCGTCACAGGGTTATTTGTTAAGCGTGATAGCGTTACGGAGATGTTTAGCAAACTCAAGTGGCGACTCTGCAAGAGAGGCGCTCTGCATCGCGGTGTAGCTTGCTCGCCAGGTTTCGAGAGGGTGCGTTTCTGGATGAGGTATCGAATATATTGCTTCCCCCTACTTATACCTCCCGAGGAGATCACGAATGTAAAATTAAAGAGATTGGAGTGCGCACGGAGGCTTTCCGGCAGTCGTTGTTCCCGCGAACCATACGCGACTGCAACAGGAAAGGGAGGTAATGCAGAGGAACGTAAAGTGTACCTGGTCTTGAAAGTTTTAATGATAGAGATGTAATTGCCTATCGTACCTACCATATGTTTGAACTTGCTAATAAAGACTCTGTGTGCAAACATATGTTCTGAAATGCAGTCTACACTACTATATGTTGCATCAGATACTGCCGGCGGAATTCGTGCGAATTAACGTTTATTTAAGGCGCAATAGGTTGAATCAGAGAGCGCTGTAGTATGTACATGTGTATCACAGAGCCACTACTGACAGCACAATGTCCGGTTGCGTGTTGGACACAGCGGTACCCTGTATTACAGAGCCGCTAAACAATCAAGGAAACTAAAGAGACTGTCACAAGCAAAGAGACAGAATACGATAGAGAGGCAACACTGCGACCAGTGTAAAGCAGACTGAACAACCTTCCGCCATGCTTTTGCAAGTCACAGCCGACGGGCATGGTACACGATAGTGCGCAAGGAAATTAGGAAACCTTGTGTACAGCACTAAAATCACATGTTCATTGCCGGCCGGAGTGGCCGAAGGGTTCTAGGCGCTTCAGTCCGGAACCACGCTACCGCTACGGTCGCAGGTTCGAATCCTGCCTCGGGCATGGATGTGTGTGATGTCCGTAGGTTAGTTAGGTTTAAGTAGTTCTAAGTCCTACCTCAGCAGTTAAGCCCATAGTGCTCAGAGCCATTTGAACCATTTTTGGCCATGTTCATTTAACGTTAAACACGTGAAACTTCTTTCTGTGCTAGTGTATGATACAGATGCAGAAAAAACACTAACAGACAATGAAACTTCCTGGCAGATTAAAACTGTGTGCCCGACCGAGACTCGAACTCGAGACCTTTGCCTTTCGCGGGCAAGTTGCCCGCGAAAGGCAAATGTCCCGAGTTCGAGTCTCGGTCGGGCACACAGTTTTAATCTGCCAGGAAGTTTCATATCAGCGCACACTCCGCTGCAGAGTGAAAATTTCATTCTGGAAACTAACAGATAATATTTGTATTTTTAAACAGTACTCACTTGAAATAAGACATTTCGCCGTTTTATTGTTTTTATGCGTGCAGTTATACACTACGCAATGGTTAGGCGTGATTTCGAAAGTAAATTCGGCAATAGCTTATCTTACAAGTTCGCAAACGTACTACACTGAAGAGCCAAAGATACTGGTACACCTGCCTAATATGGTGTAGGGCCCCCGTGAACATGCAGAAGTGGCGCAACATGACGTGACATGGACTCGATTAATGTCTGAAGTAGTGCTGCAGGGAATTAACAGCATGAATCCTGCAGGGCTGTCCACCAATCCGTAAGAGTACAAGGGGGTGGAGATCTCTTCTGAACAGCACGTTCCAAGCCATCCCAGATGTGCTCAGTAATGTTCATGTCTGGGGAGTTTGGTGGCCAGCGGAACTGTTAAATCTCAGAAGAGTGTTGTTGGAGCCACCCTCTAGCAATTCTGAACGTGTGGAGTGTCGCATTATCCTGCTGGAATTGCCCAATCCCGTCGTAGTGCACAATGGACATGTATGGATGCAGGTGATCAGACAGGATGCTTACGTACGTGTAACCTGTCAAGGTCGTATCTAGTCGTATCATGGGTCCGATATCACTCCAACTGCTCATGCCTCACACCATTACAGAGCCTCCATCAACTTGAACACTCCCCTACTCCCCTGCTGACATGTGGGGTCCATGGATTCATGAGGTTGTCTCTATATCCGTACTCGTCCATCTGCTCGATACAATTTGAAACGAGACTCGTCCTACCAGACAACATGTTTCCACTCATCAATAGTCCAGTGTCGGTGTTGACGGGTCCAGGCGAAGCGTAAAGCTTTGTGTCGTGCAGTCATCAAGGGTGCAGTCATCAAGGGTATACGAGTTGGTCTTCGGCTCCGAAAGCTGATAGCGATGATGTTTCGTCGAATGCTTTGCACACTGACACATGTTGATTGCCCAGTACTGAAATCTGCAGCAAT
Organism: Schistocerca serialis cubense; assembly: GCF_023864345.2. Lineage (NCBI taxonomy): Eukaryota > Metazoa > Arthropoda > Insecta > Orthoptera > Acrididae > Schistocerca > Schistocerca serialis. The sequence continues at coordinate 57,129,750 of NC_064647.1, read as the reverse complement.
TTGCGGAAGTGTTGCACTTCTGTCACGCTGAACGATTCACTTCAGTCGTCGTTGGTCCCTATCTTGGAGGAGCTTTTTCCGGCCGGGTTTCTGATATCTGCGATACAGTCGTGAAATGGTCGCACGGACAAATCCCCACTTCATCACTACCTCGTAGATGCTGTGTCCCATCTCTCGCGCGCCGACTGTAACACTACGCTTTAACTCACTTAAATCTTGATAAGCTGCCATTGTAGCAGCAGTAACCGATGAAACAACAGCGCCAGACCGCAGCGCCATATTCAGCCTGTTTACTTGTCTCTGTATTTGAATACGCATGCCTGTACCAGTTTCTTTGGCGCTTCAGTGTATTTGGCTTCCAAAACAACCACAGAATGACGTCCTAAATATAGTGCATAACGGTACAAAAATGGTTCAAATGGCTCTGAGCACTATGGGACTCAACTGCTGAGGTCATTAGTCCCCTAGAACTTAGAACTAGTTAAACCTAACTAACCTAAGGACATCACAAACATCCATGCCCGAGGCAGGATTCGAACCTGCGACCGTAGCGGTCTGGCGGTTCCAGACTGCAGCGCCTTTAACCGCACGGCCACTCCGGCCGGCATAACTGTACAACATGGCACCGCAGGCTGCGCTAAATAACGTGCCACACAGCCTCTATATGTACACTGTATTCCTTTGGTGACAAGTGTCTGATAAGTGTTTGGAAGGCATATGCCTCCGAAGAAATCACGCCAAGTGTTTTGGCGCAGAGCAGAAAGTTTATATAAAGGCGTATGAGAGTAACTGTTGCTAATTTTCTGATGTCGCAGAGGGCATGAACATAAACATTAGTTATCAGTAACACAGTGTCTGCAAAATACGGTGCTCATCACTGAGATTTTGGATACTTTTGTTCCAGCTGTTATTTTTACCATGGAAACAACGAACTACTGGAATTAGTGTGTTATACACTCCTTGAAATGGAAAAAAGAACACATTGACACCGGTGTGCCAGACCCACCATACTTGCTCCGGACACTGCGAGAGGGCTGTACAAGCAATGATCACACGCACGGCACAGCGGACACACCAGGAACCGCGGTGTTGGCCGTCGAATGGCGCTAGCTGCGCAGCATTTGTGCACCGCCGCCGTCAGTGTCAGGGAGTTTGCCGTGGCATACGGAGCTCCATCGCAGTCTTTAACACTGGTAGCATGCCGCGACAGCGTGGACGTGAACCGTATGTGCAGTTGACGGACTTTGAGCGAGGGCGTATAGTGGGCATGCGGGAGGCCGGGTGGACGTACCGCCGAATTGCTCAACACGTGGGGCGTGAGGTCTCCACAGTACATCGATGTTGTCGCCAGTGGTCGGCGGAAGGTGCACGTGCCCGTCGACCTGGGACCGGACCGCAGCGACGCACGGATGGACGCCAAGACCGTAGGATCCTACGCAGTGCCGTAGGGGACCGCACCGCCACTTCCCAGCAAATTAGGGACACTGTTGCTCCTGGGGTATCGGCGACGACCATTCGCAACCGTCTCCATGAAGCTGGGCTACGGTCCCGCACACCGTTAGGCCGTCTTCAGCTCACGCCCCAACATCGTGCAGCCCGCCTCCAGTTGTGTCGCAACAGGCGTGAATGGAGGGACGAATGGAGACGTGTCGTCTTCAGCGATGAGAGTCGCTTCTGCCTTGATGCCAATGATGGTCGTATGCGTGTTTGGCGCCGTGCAGGTGAGCGCCACAATCAGGATTGCATACGACCGAGGCACACAGGGCCAACACCCGGCATCATGGTGTGGGGAGCGATCTCCTACACTGGCCGTAAACCACTGACGATCGTCGAGGGGACACTGAATAGTGCACGGTACATCCAAACCGTCATCGAACCCATCGTTCTACCATTCCTAGACCGGCAAGGGAACTTGCTGTTCCAACAGGACAATGCACGTCCGCATGTATCCCGTGCCACCCAACGTGCTCTAGAAGGTGTAAGTCAACTACCCTGGCCAGCAAGATCTCCGGATCTGTCCCCCATTGAGCATGTTTGGGACTGGATGAAGCGTCGTCTCACGCGGTCTGCACGTCCAGCACGAACGCTGGTCCAACTGAGGCGCCAGGTGGAAATGACATGGCAAGCCGTTCCACAGGACTACATCCAGCATCTCTACGATCGTCTCCATGGGAGAATAGCAGCCTGCATTGCTGCGAAAGGTGGATATACACTGTGCTAGTGCCGACATTGTGCATGCTCTGTTGCCTATGTCTATGTGCCTGTGGTTCTGTCAGTGTGATAATGTGATGTATCTGACCCCAGGAATGTGTCAATAAAGTTTCCCCTTCCTGGGACAATGAATTCACGGTGTTCTTATTTCAATTTCCAGGAGTGTAATTAGTCAAAGAATGTCTTCTGTAATATCTGTTTACTTAGTTTTGACTATTAAAACAATTAGCATTGTTTTCCTACGAAAGAGCGGAAAGACAGTTTTCATAATTACAGGACTGACACAGAAACTTAAACTGCCTGTCTCCAATACGTAATTTTTTTTCGAGTACATTTTCTGCAATCACATTTCTGATTTCCATACACATTTTCAATCAGAAGTAGAATAGACTGCGTTGGTTACAAACTGGAACTACGTTTATTTATTTGCAATTTTTTTTAATTTAATGATAATAATTTCGTAGAAAGAAAACAGTTTGTAGCACACTTGCGTGATGAGCCGTTGCTAAGAACGTGCTCTAAATTTCACACTCGTTGTGCAATGAAGTCCTTCCAGCACCGTAATTAGAATACGCAGTTTCTTTCATACCAATATTACTGGACATTACTTTAATAATAAAAATGTTTAATTTTATACACGTTGTATAATGTTATGTTACAATCATAGTCATTTGGAACATAGTAAAATAAAAAGAAGTCATAAACCATGTCTTCAAATTTTCCCGCTACAGCTTTGAAAGAACTAACACACAAACGAATGAATCACGAATGAGTGTGCAAAGGGTTACATACACACATCAAAAAAAGTTTTGCATCACCTCGATTGCGAGATTTCCGGAACCTGCACAGAAAATTGGAATAGAGAGCAACATAAAAATATTTCCGCCCTTTTTATTGCTGATGAAAACTATACATTGCATGTTGTACCACCATACAGCGAGACCTTCAGAGGTGGTGGTCCAGATTGCTGTACACACCGGTACCCCTAATACCCAGTAGCACATCGTCTTCCATTGATGCATGCCTGTATTCGTCATGGCATATCATCCACAATTTCATCAAGGCACTGTTGGTTCAGATTGCCCCACTCCACAGCGGCGATTCGGAGTGTTGTGACTTGGCAAGATAGCCAAGTCACTATGATAGGAAGCCGAAAGGCACGCGTTTAAGCTCACGCAAACTGGCGTGAGGTCTGGAACAGGACAATGTAATTAATATAGCCAATAAGGTACGTTGCTGCTGGAATACTTAACTTTAATCCATAATTGGAGAACATCGCTCTTGTTGATACTTTAATAACAATCTCAATATAAAGTGGTAATGGCGCCTTGCTAGGTCGTAGCAAATGACGTAGCTGAAGGCTATGCTAACTATCGTCTCGGCAAATGAGAGCGTAATTTGTCAGTGAACCATCGCTAGCAAAGTCGGCTGTACAACTGGGGCGAGTGCCAGGACGTCTCTCTAGACCTGCCGTGTGGCGGCGCTCGGTCTGCAATCACTGACAGTGGCGACACGCGGGTCTGACGTATACTAGCGGACCGCGGCCGATTTAAAGGCTACCACCTAGCAAGTGTGGTGTCTGGCGGTGACACCACACGGAGTAGATCCCTCAGAGTGGTTGGTGGGTCACGTCGTCCATAAACAGCTCTTTTCAATCCATCCCAGGTATGTTCGATAGGGTCCAGGCCAGGAGAACATGCTGGCCACTCTAGTCGAGAGATGTCGTTATCTCGAAGGAAGTCATTCACAAGATGTGCACGATGGGGGCGCGAATTGTCGTCCATGAAGACGAATGCCTGGCCAATATGCTGCCGATATGGTTGCAGTATCGGTCGGAGAATGGCTTCCACGTATCGTACAGCTATTACGGCGCCTTCCATGACCTCAAGCGGCGTACGTAGACCCCACATAATGCCACCCCAAAACAGCAGGTAACATCGACCTTGCTGCACTCGCTGGACAGTGCGTCTAAGGCATTAAGCCTGACCGGGTTGCCACCAAACACCGTCTCCGACTATTGTCTCGTTGAAGGCATCTGCGACACTCATCGGTGAAGAGAACATGACCGGTCCATTCGGCATGTTGTTGAGCCCATCTGTACCGCGCTGCATGGTGTCGTGGTTGCAAAGGTGGACCCCACCATGGACGTCGGGAGTGAAGTTTCGCATCATGCAGCCTATTGCGCATAGTTTGAGTCGTAACACGACGACCTGTGGCTGCACGAAAAGCAAGATTCAACATGGTGGTGTTGCTGTCAGGGTTCCTCCGAGCCATAGTCCGTAGGTAGCGGTCATCCCCTGCAGTAGTAGCCCTTGGGCGGTCTGAGCGAGGCATCTCATCGACAGTTTCTGTCTCTCTGTAACACCTCCATGTCCGAGCAACATCGCTTTGGTTCACTCCGAGACGTCTGGACATTTGGCTTGTTGAGAGCCCTTCCTGGCACAAAGTGACAATGCGGACGCGATCGAACCGTCTAGGCATGGTTGAACTACAGACAACATGAGTCTTGTACTTCTTTCCTTGTGGAATGACTCGAACTGAATGGCTGTCGGACCCCCTCCGTCTAATAGGTGCTGCACGTGCATGGTTGTTTACATCTTTGGGCAGGTTTAGTGACATCTCTGAACAGTCAAAGGGACTGTGTCTGTGATACAATATCCACAGCCAACGTCCATCTTCAGGAATTCTTTTCTTGATGTGCGTATATCGCTAAAGAATACCAGCGTCATGACTCTTTCATACAGTAGGAGATTGAAAGAATTGTGATAAATAGTGATATGAATAGTAGTTACACTGATGAAGACAGTTACGAGGAGCCCAAGACAACCACAGCTAGGGAATTGGTTGATAGCTCGATCGCGGCAAGAGAGAAAACTGTGCCAGTTGCTTCTCAGTTATGAATTGTTGTAAAATGTGCGTACACACCACTTGATTTTATTTTTTAAATTGATTGATCTACATTCACTTTAAAATGGAAAGCTAAGTATTATAATGATTCGTACATTGACGAAACGTCTGGTCCCAGCCGGACGGTGTGGCCGAGCGGTTCTAGGCGCTTCAGTCTGGAACCGCGCGACCGCTGCTGTCGCAGGTTGAATCCTGCCTCAGGGATGGATGTGAGTGATTTCCTTAGGTTAGTTAGGTTTAAGTTGTTCTAAGTTCTAGGGGACTGATGACCTCAGATGTCAAGTCCCATAGTGGTCAGAGCCATTTTGAACCATTTCGTCTGGTCCCAGTAAAGTCGCGATAGGGAGTGTTCTGTCCCCACTCGTTCTCTGGCGTGCCCACGCATTTCAGTAAACGTATATGAGCGCGCTCACTTGTAAACCGCAATGAATCTTGCAATGGGTAGTATACCGGGTGTTTCAAAATGAATATCGGAGTTTCAAGGCTTTTTGTCATTTATTACATTCAATTTACAATTATAAATAATACATCAAATTAAAGAGGAATTCAGTTTTGTTTGTGTACCTGTGCGCATGTCCATGAATTTTTCCCCATGAACTCCGCTAGAAAGCGCTAGTAGCAAAGTTTTACAGTTAGCAAGGACTGAATCGGTTATTACACTTCAACATGGGTTCCGTATTAAGTTCCATTGTAATCCTCCATGTGACAATAACATTCGCGTATGGTATCATAAGTTTGAGGACGCCGGCTGTCTTTGCAAAGCGAAGAGTATGGGACAACCAAGAGACACTGAAGAACGTGTTGAACGAGTTAGAGAGTCTTTCACACGTAGTCCCAATGTAACGGTACCACCGACCATCTTAAACGCCAATCGATGCTCACGTTATACCTCTGCGAGGAATTTTTGAAAGTTGTGACCGTGAGATAACCTAATGGAAAGAGAACATCAGACTGGGATTCGTTTCGCAAACACTTCAGCTGAGTATAAACAATAGTAAACTGTGGGTCAGGAAGAGACGTTCTCCCAGCACAAGAGCAAGTTCTGTAGTCAACTGGTACCAACTGACAGAATCAAATACTCGAAAGATCTCACATAATCCAAAACACACCGTACCACAAAACGTGTTTCAGCCGACAGATTTAACTCACTGAGAGTTTCAACAAAAATGGCGGTGTTTTCCAGGTGAGCTGTAGTTGGTACTGCAGTTCAGAATTTCCCTTCGTTGTGGACTGCAAATGGACGGGTCGTAAAGAAGTTGAAACACTCCCAAATAAAGGATATGCTTCATGGCAGCTGGCAGCTGCATGTAGTCCACCTAAGGTTTACGACAAGCGCACTGAGAAAATTTTGCAAGAGAATTCTATGTAAGAAAATGTCCGTAAGCTCCCTTGTAAGACCGTCTCATACTACTTCCACTATCGTAGCTTCGTCCGCTACATTCGCTGATAGGAACTGAGCGTTCCACAAATGTTGATCGAATTAAATCTGCAATAGCAACTCCTGTTTACTGATTGGAATCTGCGAATTCCAAAAGCCGTCCATTCATTTCATGTTTACCAGTTTTCTTATTGTAGTAAATATGACCAACGATGGATCTTGTTTGTCCAAAATGATTCCAGTCAGGACTTGCATTGACAACAATTGCATAATACTACTCATTTGCTCTTTGTTCCAAGACGGCGCTCCTAACAAGATGGGCACAGCCAGAAATGAATTCACTCTGAGTATCACTTTATAGATAATGAACTTTTACGCGTTTTCCAGCTTCTTGTCCGTATCTGACCATGCTGGTGTGTTATACAAGAACTGGAACATAGTGGCTCAAGAGCTGTAATATTCCGAGGAAATTTCCATTATTTGGGTGTCCATTTTCTGAGACGAACCTGTGAAGACCAAGCCTCTTTGACCAAGAAATAATATTACGTCAAGTAACATGAGAGTTCGCTTGTTAAGTGGGCTGCTCTATGGATAAAGGAAAGAAAAGTATTACCTCTTCACTTCCGAGCATCTGAATAGCCAAAGTGCCTCTTCATCTCATTTCATTTCTTCACTTTTACGACTCTTCCAGGACAACTACATACTAATAGATACATTTTATTTTGTGTTTACTCTTAAATATAAAATATTTTCTTTATATTTCATATAAAACTACCCTGTGATGGAATCAGAAGTGCTTTGTTATTTAATGTTTTTGACAATCCCTCAAAATTATAACGACGTTTAAAAGCTGTTGCCGTTTTGCAGAAATGTTTTGGTAGAGCTCCCAACAACATTTAAAGAAAACGCATATTCAACTCCATCATAAAGTACACAATGTCTAAAGAAAGTACTAAGCATTCAGTATTACGACCTCCCTCCTTTTTTTCCAGCCTCAGTTGATACAAGTTGTATCATCAACGGTTTCTTCTCATTACCGAGTAATCATCAGATGATCTCGTGAGCTGAACGGGTCAGGAGAGGCAGTCGCAATGTAAATATTCTGAACTCTGACAATTTTAACTGAAGGCTACAGTTGACTAGTAATGGTGTAAAGTTGGTAACTCTTAAATCGCAAATATAAAATTAATAATTTTCACAGTATCGAACTCATTGTAAGAGAAAGCTTTCTCAGAGTAAAAACGGGTAAGAAGTTATTTAACTAGTGGTGTAGATAAGTTAGATTTACAATAGAAGCAGGATAGATGAGGGGATATGCGGGTAGCAAACTGGTAGCTGGCGGTCGCAATTGTACACCAAACAGCCAGTAAACAGACGCGGCTACCATAAAAGTGGGAGTCGTCAGAAAGAGGAACCACAACAAACGAAAAGGCAAAAAAATTATAAAAGAGATCAGATTAGAAAATACTTCGGAAAAACCTTGTTACGGAAATCGCCTTGTTCGTTTAGTAACTGATCCCGGTATACATTCAAAATAGAAAAAATTTTAGGCTTTCTGTGTCCAAATAGCGTCCCTTACGAATACAATGACTTGCATCAACATGTTGATCTATGTGTCCTACATTATGTCTGCGGTTTTTCCCGCAAATGAGAACCAAAAGCTGTTTCATTATTATCTACGTTACAACGTTGCCTAACGTGGACATCAGAAGATCTGCCTTTTGGCCTCTGAAGAATTTCGAAGAGATAACACCTTCTACATTATATAGTTATACATACCTGACTTTGAGTATTAATTATGAACTATTGTTTCTTTATGTCATAGTTGATTGTCAGTACTGAAAACTGCTCTGGATTTCTTCTTAGGGAAAGAAAGATTAATCACATCAGTAGCTTTTCCTCTGGAAAGCCACAGAACTAATGTTTTTTTTTTTTTTTGCGTTTATCATCTATACCGCTCGTCCATTTATTAATTAATTTCTTATGTAAGTGAATGACGTCCTCTGTTTGGTAACCGTCTGCTAAAGCTACTTTTACTATATCAAGTTGATGATTGTACTCGTCCTGATATAAGGGTAGACTGTGTATCACAGACTGGAGAAACGCCCACCCATATCGTGGGGGATGCGTTGACGTCTGATTAGTGATGTCGTCTGAACGGATCGGCTCCAGGTAGATAGCGAAATTGTGCTTAACAGATGGTTTGCATATGGAAAGCTCTAAGAAACTGATACTGTATTTCTAACGTGAATTCGGTTTTAGGGTGTAATGCATTCAACTTCTCAGTAGCTTCTGTTAATTCGTCTACAGTACCATCCCGCTATATGACTGTATCAGTACATATCTGTAATACCAGTCTAATTTTGTCTTAATCTCTGAGTATTGGCCGAAGAATCTGTTTTTCAAATCGTTCGTTAATGTTTTAGATATTATGCTCGAAAAACTGTTGTCCATTGTGAGACTCCCATTTCTTTGATAAATCTTATTTTTAAAGCATAAGTAACTGAATGTGAAGCTTAGCTCTTTCTTTCTTTCTTTCTCTCTCTCTCTCTCTCTCTCTCTATTAACTCAGTACTATCTCCTACGCTCATGGTGATATGTTTAACCAGATTGCGTCTAACAGTTGGCACGTTTGTAAATAAATTGATGGTATTGGGAGAAGCTTAAATGACTCCAGGCGGAATCTCGACTTTTTAATCTTGTCAGCGATAACCGTAGTATTTCTTATGAACAAGAGAAACAAAGTACTCTGGATCCTTGAGGTGCAAAGGGCCCTGGAACACAAAGGACTACAGGAAACGGAGATTTACAACAGAATGACTTTCAAATAAAAAATTCAGGCTGTCAGATTTCCAGGTCAGAATTAGACCCAGGACAAAACATCGTGCGCAGCAGAGCGAGGAAGATTCCAAAGTATGAGAATGAAAAAATATTAGAGGAGGATAAATACCAGAAGAAACCAAGATGACGAGCATTAACGTGATTCTGAGATGACCAAGACGAAAAAAAAAAAAAGAAGATATACTGTAGACTCAAGAAACAAGTACGAAGGCAAGATAATAAACTGAACCAGTAAATTTCGTGAGATGATTTGATATTGTTGTTAAATAAGCTAGTGGTATATAGAAATAAGTAACCCAGTACTTGTTTATAGAAGAAAATTATGTTATGTTTTAAAATGTGGCCATTTATCGTGCCGGAATTTCAGCATGAACGTCGAAGATGATTATGCACGGTTAAAAACTGCCACAACTTAGACATACATTTTTTTGTATTTTATTATTTAGAAAAAAAATTAAGGATAGCTGTAGCTATCCAACAATCGGTTAGGATACCGGGGAACATTTGCTCTAAATTCTGCGCCAATTTATCCGTAGTAAAAATATTCTCCCCGGCCGGGAATCGAACCCGGGTCTCCCGCGTGACAGGCGGGGATACTAACCACTATACTACCGAGGACTGCGAAATTACGAATGTACGGCTATTAGAACACTCTGCTGATGCGTCACTTGTCCCACATTGTTGATGATGTCAGTCCAGCGGTTGCGGTTATCGGGGGCGTGGAATCTGCAACGTCACGCCATCACCTCTAGCAGGCAGTGAACTCCCCAAGTTCGTGGACGAATTTTTCGTTTTGTATCTGAGCCAACGATCAAAGTAAATTAGTGAATAAAGCAAAATAATATTTAATTACGTCTTTCATTTGTCATATACTTATAATGCTTTTGTATGAAGATCAAGTAAATATAATTATATTATGAATGCATGGTAAGGTACTGTAGAGATATTAACTTTGTAGTTTCACTTAGGCATACGTCGCTGTTGAAGTTAATGTTAACGGAGGATAATCGTGTAAACTTTTCCATACTATTTCTCCGTCATTCTTGTTACAATTTTTATTTATTGTATTTTCTCCCATATGTAAACGAGAAAGAGCAACAATAGCAACCAGTTACTCGATTTTATTTGTTTTGCCGCTTTCGCACCGTATTCAGAGGGTGTAAATATTACACATTTATTTTTCAAGTTTGTATGCTTCAGTTTTAAACCTCTTGCGATATTGCGGCTTTTGCCTACAGTGAAATAGATGCGTTAGCAGCAGATCTCAGCAAATTACATAATAATATTAAATTCGCGGGTGAGGATCTAATGAATATTGCATATGTTATCTACATCGTAAGATCTGTTTGGATTAGATTGGATGAGATTAGTACATGTTCCATAGATCATGAATACGACACTTCGTAATGATGTGGAACGTGTCAGGTTAATAAAAGGTGTCTATACAAGATAATACATTACACAAAATATTACATGACACTTAATACTTTTAATTTTTTTTGTTGAGGGTGGTGGGGGTGGTTAAATTACCCACTTACAATATCCAAAAATTCATCTAATGAGTAGAAGGAGTTGCCATTCAGAAATTCTTTTAATTTCCTTTTAAATGCTATATGGCTATCTGTCAGAATTTTGATGCCATTAGGTAAGTGACCAAAGACTTTTGTGGCAGCATAATTTACCCCTTTCTGAGCCAAAGTTAGATTTAACCATGAGTAGTGAAGATCATCCTTTTTCCTAGTGTTGTAGCCACGCAGACTGCTATTACTTTTGAATTCGTTCGGATTGTTAATAACAAATTTCGTAAGTGAATATATATATATATATATATTTTGTGAGGCTACAGTGAAAATCTCTAGCTCTTTAATCAAGTGTCTGCAGGATGATCTTGGACGAGCTCCAGCAATTATTCTGATTACACGCTTTTGTGCAATGAACACTCTTTTACTCAATGATGGGTTACCCCAGAATATGATGCCATACGAAAGCAGAGAATGAAAATAGGCGTGGTAAGCTAATTTACTGAGATGTATATCGCCAAAATTTGTAATGACCCTAATAGCATACGTAGCTGAACTCAAAGGTTTCTGCAGATCTTCAGTGTGTTTTTTCCAGTTCAACCTCTCATCAATGCATACACCTAGAAATTTTGAATATTCTACCTTAGCTACCGATTTCTGATCGAAGTCTATATTTATTAATGGTGTCACTCCATTTACTGTGTGGAACTGTATATACTGTGTTTTGTCGAAGTTTAATGAGAGCCCGTTTGCAGAGAACCACTTAATGATTTCCTGAAAAACATCGTTTACAATTTCACCAGTTAATTCTTGTCCGTTGGGTGTGATAGCTATACTTGTATCATCGGCAAAAAGTAGCAGCTTTACATTTTCGTGAATATAGAATGGCAAGTCATTAATATATATTAAGAACAGCAGAGGACCCAAGACCGAACCTTGCGGCACCCCATTCATGATTGCTCCCCAGTTTGAGAAATCACCAATTTCTTGCTTATTAGGTGAACTATTTATTTCAACTTTCTGCACTCTTCCACTTAGGTATGATTTAAACCATTTGAGCACTGTCCCATTCATACCACAGTACTTGAGCTTATCTAAAAGTATTCAATGATTCACACGATCAAAAGCCTTTGAGAGATCACAAAAAGTCCCAACGGGTGACTTCCGGTTACTCAGAGCATTTCATATTTCATTAGTGAAAGTATATATAGCATTTTCCATTGAGAAACCTTTCTGGAAACCAAACTTACATTCTGTTAAAACTTTATTTTTACAAAGGCTTGAAGCTACTGTACAATACATTACTTTTTCAAGAATAAATAATGTTGTTGTTGTTGTTGTCCTCAATCCGAAGACTGGTTTGATGCAGCACTCAACACTACTCTGTCCCTTGCAAGCCTCTTCACTTCTGAATAACTACTGAAACCCACACCAACTTGAATTACTTACGGTACTCCTTTCTTGGTCTCTCTTTACGATTTTAGCCCCACTCGCTACCCACCAATATTAAATTTGTGATCTCTTGAAATCTCATAATGTCTCGTATCAAACGATCCCTTCTTTTGGTCAAGTTGTGTTACAAATTTTCTGTTTCGCCAATTCTGTTCAGCATCTATTTAGTAAAGCGATCTACCCATCTAATCTTCAGCAGTGACCTGTAGCACCACATTTCAAAAACTTCTATTCTCTTCTTGTCGAAACTGTTTTACGTCCATGTTTAACATACGCAGAAGCCAACGCTCCAAACAAATGTCTTCAGTAAAGACTTCCTAACAGCTAAATTTACATTATATGTTAACAGACTTCCTGCTGTTGCCAATCATTGCCATTCATTGCCTCAGCATCACAGTATCATATGTCCCACCTCATCTTTCCATTTGTATAATGTAGCCCTTCTGTACGTCGCTCCCACCTCTCATCTTTTCCTTCTTTGCGTACAACTGGTTTTCCGTCTGAGACCTGTTTCTCTTATATACATTACAGGTATTCGCAGTTGCGAATGTGGACAACCGCCAGCTGTAGAATGGAACGACGGCAGTGAAAATTTGTGCCGTACCGGGACTCGAACCCGAATTTCCCGCTTATCGCGAGGGGTCGCCTTACCATTTTTTTTTACTTTTCCATTTTTTCTGACAAAAGAAATAAAACAAAATAATAATCATCCCTACGGGACACCGCCATTTGTGTCCGTACCAAACAAAAATGAACTCTTTCCTCTTCAGGCATTGCCTTCCTAACAATACGTAACCACGCCCCATCTAAAATGTGAAGAAACTATACAATACGGGACTAACGTGTGTGCGCCAATCCACAAAAACACGCTGAAAGGAAGAAGGGGGAGAGTATTTCCAATAGGGTGTGGAAGGAATTTTTTTAATTGTTTTTTATTTTGTTTTATTTTATTTTTATTTTTATTTGTATAGATATCAATGTGCGAACAGTGATAGTTAATCAAGCCTGAAAAACTAAAACAGAATGAAGACACCATCGAAGATAGTAAACATAAATAACATGAGAATAAAGCTACGACATCGTAGTTGCGCTTCCCAGCGACTGCGCCCACTGATACAGATAGTTCTGTGTATGATCGTTTGCAGCACATCTACCACTGCCTTGAGCATTTCAAATTCACGGCGGTTTGTGAAAGGCAATCCATAGATAGTTTGCGAATCATTGTCGATATCTGTTATGCCCGGCAATAGCATGATGTCTTTCCTGCAAATAGAGCCAGAATGCAAGTAAATTCTTGTGTCCGTCACGATAGAGGTAATGGACCGCTTGTCCACGTATCCAGGTGCCGGAGTTGGTCCGAGTCTTGGGGTAAAATGTCTCATCCGGAAACAATAACTTGCGTGCAGATATATGCTCCGGCGTAACTCGCAAGAGATAAGCCGGCATCTGCCGCACTAGGTGCCAAACCGGTTCCGCCTCTCCACAGCTGAGGCGGTGCTCGTCAGAATCTACTGTATTACAACCCACACAATTGGGAGATTCTGCCATGTGGATATTGTAGAGACGTTCTTGTGTCACCAACTTTCCATTAACGACTACGTACCATTGGGAAACAACATCGGAATCGAGCATGGCATCGTGTACAGTCTTCCACACCACGCGCCACCGTACATCAGGATATTTTAGTTTGACCACATTTAGAGCATGTCGTGATATAGGCGTCGAGTTGTGGCCATTCGTGGTGTCGTGAGCGCTACACTGCAATAACTTTGTTCCAGATAGAAACGTCCTATATAAAAGAGGGGCGCTGGGATGTCCTGTAGTGACACGGGCGCTCTTAGTGAAGCAGGTCGTAGCGCCGTCAGAAGCAAGCTCGTGAGCTTGTAGGACAACGGCGCAGCAGACATAAATGTGAGCTAACATAGAGGGCAATGGCCCTGTCATGGACCTTAACTAGGCCGAGACCACCTTTGTCCTTGGGGAGGGTAAGAGAGATGTATCTGATCTTCAGTCTGGCACCGCGTGACCGCTACGGTCGCAGGTTCGAATCCTGCCTCGGGCATGGATGTGTGTGATGTCCTTAGGTTAGTTAGGTTTAAGTAGTTCTAAGTTCTAGGGGACTGATGACCTCAAATGTTAAGTCCCATAGCGCTCAGAGCCATTTGAACCATTTTGAAGTATCCCAGCGCTGCCATAATGCTACGCGCCAAGGGGTTCGGAATCCATTAGGCTATCCGTGCATGACTCACGGCCAGGCTCAAACTTCCATACGTGGTCAGCCATGTGTCTCGTGCATTCATATGTATTTTCCTCAAAAGGTGAGACATTTTACTTGAAAGTCGCAGACCCAGTGTCGGCGGATAAATACGATATTGCAGTCCCTGTGTGTTTCCGAATTACGATGCAAAGTTCCTTTGTACATGCATGGATGTCCAAAGGAACTTTGCATCGTAATTCAGAAACACACAGGGACTGCAATATCGTATCTACATCCCTTTTCCCCATAGGCCTCTTTAACTATCCTGTAGGCGATATCTTTCTGTGCCCTTATTATTATTATTTTCGATTATTCCCATTTAAGAGAGCGTTTGAACTTAAATTCCTTTATGATGATTGTTTACGTTTCTTCTGAGCCCAAATTTTCTTCATGTGTTCACTGTGTTGTTTCTTTCGCTCCACTGTCCATTTGCATCCTGGTCTCTTCTGTGTTGTGGTGTCAGATTTATGTTTTTTGATGATGTTCCTGAATTCAGTTCTATTTTCTGCATCGTGTGCTGTTATGTGTGCTTGTCTGAGGTCCTCTTCAACTTCTTTTATCCATTTTGTTTTTCCCCTGCCTGAGTTGATGACTTTAAGAATTCGCTTTGAAATTCTGTTTTCATTCATCCTGTGGATCTGTCCGTAGAACTGCATTCTTCTTTTCCTTATTGTATCCTTAATCTTGTCTGTGTATTTATATAATTCTGATGTTGGTCTCTTCTTCCAGATTCCTTGCTCTTGTATCAGGCCAAAAATTTTCCTGAGAATTTTCCTTTCTTGTTTCTCTATTTCTTTGAATTTAGTTTGCCCACCTATTTGTGTTGTTTCAGATGCATACAGTGCCTCCGGAAGTACGACAGTGTTGTAGTGCCTCAATTTTGCGTTAATGGATATGGACTTTTCGTTATGCCGGCCGCGGTGGTCTAGCGGTTCTAGGCGCTCAGTCCGGAGCCGCGTGACTGCTACGGTCGCAGGTTCGAATCCTGCCTCGGGCATCGATGTGTGTGATGTCCTTAGGTTAGTTAGGTTTAAGTAGTTCTAAGTTCTAGGGGACTGATGACCATAGATGTTAAGTCCCATAGTGCTCAGAGCCATTTTGAACTTTTCGTTATAATCGTTCCACGTGAGTTTATATGCTTTCTGTAGTTTTTTTATTCTTTCCTCATTGGCCTTTAGGTTGATCCCTGATGGCTGGATGATTTCTCCCAGGTACTTAAATTGTGGTACTTGTACTATTTTCGCATGGGTTGTCACAATAGGCAATTTGTCTTCTGGCACTCTTTCTATGTACTGGGTTTTCTCATATGAGATTTGCAGGCCAGTTCTTTGTGCAATTTCGTGTAACTTCTCTATGGCGTTAGTGACTTCTTTTCCATTATTTGTGAGGATTGCAAGGTCATCCGCAAAAGCTAAACACTTCACATTGGATCTATTATCTTTTCTACTGCCAATTTGGATTCCTTTGACTTCTTTTTCCCATGTCCTGATAATTTTTTCAAGAATGATATTAAAGAGTAATGGTGAAAGTCCGTCACCCTGTCGCACTCCAGTTTGGATTTCAAATGGTTCCGAGATATCCCCCATAAATTTAACCTTGGAGACTGTGTCAGTTAATGCTTGCCGAATGATTGCTCTTGTCTTTCTGTCAATGCTGAATTCTTCCAGCGTCTTACAGAGCGCTACTCTGTCTATTGAGTCGTGGGCCTTTTTAAAATCTACAAAAGTAACCACTGTGTTTCGGGTGTTTCTCATCTGGAGAATCATTTTCAGATTCCAGATCTGCTCTATGCATGATCGTCCCTTGCGAAAACCAGCCTGGTATTCTCCTATTTGTGGGTCAGCTTGTTCTTCTAATCTATTCATGAGAACTTTTGATAGGATTTTATATGTGACCGGTACGAGTGAGATACCCGTGTAATTATTTGGTTCAGTTTTGTCCCCTTTTTTGTGGATTGGATGGATGAGTGCGCATTTCCATTCAGAAGGGATCAGTTCTGTTTCCCAAATGTTTAATATGGTTTTGTGAATTTTTCCTGTTAATCTTTCATCATTTAGTTTCCATAGTTCTGCAATAATTCTCCTGGGGCTCTGTTGTTTTTCAGTGTCTTGATAATTTCTAATGTTTCGTTGATGGTTGGCGGTTTTGCGTCAGGATTTGGTGTAGACGTCTGGTAGTGAATATCCTCTGTAGGTCTTTCGCAGTTGAGAAGTTTGTTGAAATAGTCTGCGAGGATTTGGCAGTTATTCTTCGTGTTAGTTTCTAGTGAACCATCCGGTTTCTTGAAGCAAAGATTGGGTGGCTGGTATCCTGCAATATGTTCTTTAAACGTCTTATAAAAATTCCTGGTGTTGTTCTTCTTAAAGGTTCTATCTCATCTAGTCGTCGTTTGTCATAATTTCCTTTTTCCCTCCGAATAGTTTTCGATGTTTCTTTTCGGATTACTAGAAATTGTTGCCGTTTTTCTGATGTTTTGTGACTATTGAAGTTTTTCCAGGCATTGGTCCTTTCTTCTATTGCTTGGTCACATATTATATTCCACCACCTGTGTTTTCTCCTTCTCGGGATTTGACCCAATTTCATCGTGGATTTGAAGACGTCCACAAGTTCTGTCCAGTTTGTGGTGTTTGTCTGGCCAATTTCCTGTAAGATGTTTTCCTTGTTGAGCTTTATGTATTCGGGGTGTGGTCTCAGCACTTTGTTTAGTTGTGGCTTTTTTCTATTGGGTTGTAATCTGGTCTTTATCTGTAGAATATGGTGGTCTGATTCAAAATATCCCCTTCTCGTTTTCACATTCAGAATTTCTGCTGTGTTACTCTTGGAGATGGCCACATGGTCTATCTGGAATTCACCCAACATAGTGGTGGGCGACTTCCAAGTATACAGTTTCTTGTTGGGTTTTTTGAATTGTGTTGACATAATTACGAAGCCGAAATTTTCGCAAAAGCTTATCAATCTTTCCCCATTCTTGTTAGTTCCCTTGTGAAATGTATGGATCCCGGTGGATTTCCTGTATTTTTTCTCTTTGCCTAATTGTGCGTTAAAGTCGCCTGACAAGATTATTACATGGTGTTTGGCAATTTTGTTTACCGTCTCTTCAAGGTCATTCCAGAAGTCATCCACTTTCTGGCGGTTCTTCTTGTTATAGTTATTTGTGGGTGCGTGTGCGTTGATCAAGGTATATGCTTTGTTGACCGATTTGACGGAGAGCGTTGATATACGTTCTGAGGCAGACTGGAAGTCAATGACAGAGTCGCTGATAGATTTGTGGACTGCAAATGCTGCACCAAACTGTTTGAGTCCTTCCTCATTAGTTTTAACTGCTGGTTTTCCTTTGTGGATCCTGTAGTTGTCTGTATCAAAATGGTTTTCGTCCGTAAATCGTGTTTCCTGGATTGCAAGGATCTTGATCTGGAATTTTTGCAGCAATTCTGTAAGTTGTTTGATCTTGCCCAGTTTGAAGAGAGTATTAGTATTGAGTGTACCGATGAAGTATCGTTGTTTTGTGTGTAATAATTTGGACGTCGTCTGGTTCTCAACCTTAGGCGCAACATGATGCTCCTGGTCCCCCGGAATCCGATGACCAGGTAAAGCCAGCCTTGCGACTGGTGCCCGGGGTAGTGGATTCGTTCCTTGTGTTATCTTCACGTTTGGTTTTCAAGTTGAAAACTAACTTGGTGGTGGTCCTTCCGAGGAAAGATCACGAGGAATAGGACTTGATTGTTGAGATCAAGAAGGTTGCTGCAGCCACCACCATCTAGGCGAACAGACGCTGACCCCTAACCGCTGGATACCAGGCAGACGTTAGTGGATTTCGGTTGATAGTTATGGTCCAGCCCGGGTATGTTATTTCCCCGGTACCCTCAATATCTGGACAGCATTCCCCTATCCGCCACCGGGGGAGGCGCCCGATGGGAGACTTATCAACTCCACACGGGCTTTCTATACCCTTATTATACATTTTTTTTTTCTATAGATATACATTTGTTCTCAAGCCATTCCTGCTTAGCCTATTTGTTAATCACGTTTTTGCGCTTTTCTGTTCTCATTCTGCTGTTTCATCTGCTGCATTTTTATATTTTCTCCTTCTATAAATCAAATTCCGTGTCTCCTATGTTTTCAAAGGATTTCTAGTACGTTTTGTCTTCTTACCAATTCGAGCACCCTCTGCCTTCTCTATTTCATCTGTCAAAGCTACTCGTTTGTCTTTTACTTAGTCCGTTCTCCTGTTTCAGACGATCGTTGCCTAGTACTTCCTTCGAAACTCTCAATCCATGGTTCTTTCAACGTCCCAAAGCCCCATATCCTTAATTTCTTACTTTTTTCAAATTCTTTTGCTTTAATCTACATGTCGTAACCAGTAAATTGTGGTCAGAGTCCAAATGTGCCCCTGAGAATGTCATACAGTTCAAAATTTGATTCTAAAATGCGTCTTACCGTTATATATACAGCCTTCTCCCCCCCCCCCCTCCCCATTTTTCCTCTTCTGTCCCTTCCTACCACTGAATTCCAATCATCCATCACAATAAAGTAAATGTTCCTCACCCTAAAGTATCAGAATAATTTCGTTTACCTGTCCACTGAATCTTTCAAACTCTTCACCATATTCATAGTTGGGTGGCATATAAATTTTTACTGCTGTAGTGGGTGCTGACTTCGTCTCTATCTTTGGTACTATAACACGTTCACTACGCTGTTCATTATTTGGCCTACTCCTGAATTAACTCAATTTAATTTTGCATTTATAACCCTGTACTCACTTGATCAAAAGTCCTGTTCATCTTGCCACCAAACTTCACTAATATCCGCTGTGTCTATCTTCAACCTATCGATTACCCTTTTTAAACTCTCTAACCTACCTACCTGATTGAGGGATCTAACATCCCATGCTCCTATCCGCAGAATAACAAAAAATGGCTCTGAGCACTGTGGGCCTTAACTACTGAGGTCATCAGTCCCCTAGAACTTAGAACTACTTAAACCTAACTAACCTAAGGACATCACATCCATGCCCGAGGCAGGATTCGAACCTGCGACCGTAGCGGTCACGCGGTTCCAAACTGACGCGCTTAGAACTGCACGGCCACACCGCCCGGCCCGCAGAATAACAGTTTTAACCGTTTACGGAACCAATATGGTAAGTGTGGTGTCACCGCCAGACACCACACTTGCTAGGTGGTAGCTTTAAATCGGCCGCGGTCCATTAGTACATGTCGGACCCGCGTGTCGCCACTGTCAGGGATCGCAGACCGAGCGCCACCACAAGGCAGGTCTCGAGAGACTGACTAGCACTCTCCCCAGTTGTACGGACGACGTAGCTAGCGACTATACTGACGAAGCCTCGCTCCTTTGCCGAGCCGATAGTTGGAATAGCCTTCAGCTAAGTCAATGGCTACGACCTAGCAAGGCGCCATTAGTAACATTGCATGTATCTAAAGAGTCTCACTTGTATCGCCACAATCTCCAGATGTACCAAAAGGATGGATTAAAGTTAAGTATTCCAGAAGCTACGTACTTTTCTTTATAGCATTCATTACGTATCCTGTTTCGGACCTCACGCCATCCTGCTTTAGCTTAGCGCGTGCCTTTCGGCTTCCTCTCATTGTGTCTAGGCTGTCTTGTCTAGACACAACAGTAAGTGCATGTTGACTAAAGTTACAAGACCAGGTCGGTCAATCATCCACACTGCTGTTCTGCTACCACTGAAAACGTTGCTGTGGCTCTTCGAGAACAACTTGTTTTGTCTGAGCTCTCCACACGTACCTCTCCATTGTGGTTGCACCTTTGGTGTGGCTATCTATGTCGTGAAGCCACCCCACTTCAAGAATATCTGTGTTTCATGGGGCAGATTGTCACAGAAACCATAAAAATAAATTTAGTTTTTACAGAAAATCTACCACCATGGATGTCAACACTGACAACTTACTATGCCATCCCAGCCAATACTAAATAGCATATTTCAGAGACTCTATACACCGTTTTCAAAATTTGCTATCAGTACCAATGATCAACAGAATGAAATCGCTATAATTAAGACAGTTGCCTATAACAGTGCCTATGATAATCCTGCAAAAATTGACGAAGTCCATAACAGAGTAAAAGCAAAAACACAAATTTAAAGAACAGTAATCTGCAAAACATTTATTCCAACAGAAGCTAAACCAAAACATATTGTGATCCTATTCACAGGCCCTCTATCCAAGTAACAAGCACAGTAAATTGAAGAAAAAGGAGAAAAATAAATCCGTGGTAAGTCTTTCCAATGCTCGTCACAGTCGCAGTAAATCAGGGATATACAAGCTCACATGAAATTCAAACCGAAAGTTCTACGCTGATCATACAAGTAAGAGTTGTGAGGCAAGACACAAAGTAGACCTGGTAACTTGAACAAATCTACATTTACAGCTCACATTTGCAGCTTGTCAAAAAAGGGAGCCACTATGAATCTTTCAGAAGAAACAGAGGTAAATACATCTTCATCGTGATGGTCGCATATCCAGTTTCTTGGATTCTAGAGGCTACTGTTTTTCAACCTTTTCTATCCGTTTACAGCTTTTCCTGAAGGAGACAACTTGCGGCGGCGTCCTTAACTACGGCGATTTATCTTCTCCTTGGCCGTCCAAGGGAGCAATGGGAGCACGTATAACCAAAATGAATTCAGCATGCAAACTAACTATGCACATCTACGATAAGAAAAATATTTCGATCATTCGATGATTGTAAAATTGAGACAGTCTTCGGCCCTGAAGTCTTACACGCTGCAGGAAGCACGAAACTAATGAGAAGAGGGGTACCTACATAGTACGGGGGACGTTCAATAAGTAATTCAACACTTTTTTCTCGGACAAGTTCGGTTTAAAAAACGCGGAATTTGTAGTGGGACATCGTGGAACATATCTGCTTCAGCTCGTATAGTTTCATGAAGTTGCTATTGGTATCCGGGCCGATCTGTTCATCGTGTGGCAATACGTACACAATGATTACAAAACTACTACACGTCAAAATTTTTGCACAGCTCACCAGCATAACACAAATATCAACAGCTATAGATGGATATCAACGTTCAAAATGGTTCAAATGGATCTGACCACTATGGGACTTAACATTTGAGGTCATCAGTCCCCTAGGCTTAGAACTACTTAAACCTAACTAACCTAAGGACATCAGACACATCCATGCCCGAGGCAGGATTCGAACCTGCGACGGTAGCGGTCGCGCCGTTCCAGACTGTAGCGCCTAGAACCGCTCGGCCACTGCGGCCGGCGGATATCAAGGTCTTTTATGTATTTCATAACATCACTCGCTGCTGTGAGGAAATCTTCGATAGGACTCTTACAGGCACGTGCGGGGCATGTCGATACGACACGAGCAAGTGTCTGCCGCTGCCCACCACAGTCACGGGATGGTGAAGATTTGCCGCCACTTGTAGAGAGTGCCTCCACATCGTGCTTGGCCCGTTCGGATGCGGTTAAAGGTGGTCCAAATTATCCGAGACAGGTCGAATCCAAGGGGTTTCTTCTGGGTGCAGGGCAGCCTCAGGCATTGTGGGGAACTGTTTTGTTGCCAGCAGCGTCTCCGTTCATCGATGGCATTGAATGCGGTTTCCCTGAGAGTTCTGGCTGTGGCGAGAGAGGTACGTCTCGATCTTAATATTTTTCGGTCCATAGGGAGTACGTCGTCCATTATTGGGAGGTCGTTGTTTTCAGCGATCTTCTGGTAGTCACACTGTAGCGCTCTGTTCTGTCTGATATCAGATTGTGGAACGTGGCTCAAGATCGGTGGACAGTATGTGCGAGCAGATCGTATTGACCCACTAACAATATGCAGGGCCTCGTTAAGCTGTAAGTCTGTCTTTTTTACGCGTGGGCTATTAAGCCAGACAGGTGCACAGTACTCTGCTGCTGAGCACACCGAACTGAGTGCTGATACCGGAGAGTGTCTGCTGGCGGTCCCCAACGAGAGCCGCGGAGTCTACGGACTGTTGTTTCTGGTTTTGAGCTCAACAGACGTTCGTGTCAAGTGCTCTTTAAAAGAAGGTATCCTATTTAACGTGATCTCAGGGTATTTAGAGTGCATATTATGATGAAGTTCATCTCCTTCAAAATAGACATCGAGCGCTCTGTACTCCAATCTACTGGACAGATGAATATGTTGTGTTGGCAGTAGAGCCAACACCGTGTTACTAGAGGAGGCCGAAATGCACGCGTTTCAGCTCACGCAGGCTGGCGTGAGGAGGGAAGGACTATACTGGAACATGACAAGGAATTACACTCCTGGAAATTGAAATAAGAACACCGTGAATTCATTGTCCCAGGAAGGGGAAACTTTATTGACACATTCCTGGGGTCAGATACATCACATGATCACACTGACAGAACCACAGGCACATAGACACAGGCAACAGACCATGCACAATGTCGGCACTAGTACAGTGTATATCCACCTTTCGCAGCAATGCAGGCTGCTATTCTCCCATGGAGACGATCGTAGAGATGCTGGATGTAGTCCTGTGGAACGGCTTGCCATGCCATTTCCACCTGGCGCCTCAGTTGGACCAGCGTTCGTGCTGGACGTGCAGACCGCGTGAGACGACGCTTCATCCAGTCCCAAACATGCTCAATGGGGGACAGATCCGGAGATCTTGCTGGCCAGGGTAGTTGACTTACACCTTCTAGAGCACGTTGGGTGGCACGGGATACATGCGGACGTGCATTGTCCTGTTGGAACAGCAAGTTCCCTTGCCGGTCTAGGAATGGTAGAACGATGGGTTCGATGACGGTTTGGATGTACCGTGCACTATTCAGTGTCCCCTCGACGATCACCAGTGGTGTACGGCCAGTGTAGGAGATCGCTCCCCACACCATGATGCCGGGTGTTGGCCCTGTGTGCCTCGGTCGTATGCAGTCCTGATTGTGGCGCTCACCTGCACGGCGCCAAACACGCATACCACCATCATTGGCACCAAGGCAGAAGCGACTCTCATCGCTGAAGACGACACGTCTCCATTCGTCCCTCCATTCACGCCTGTCGCGACACCACTGGAGGCGGGCTGCACGATGTTGGGGCGTGAGCGGAAGACGGCCTAACGGTGTGCGGGACCGTAGCCCAGCTTCATGGAGACGGTTGCGAATGGTCCTCGCCGATACCCCAGGAGCAACAGTGTCCCTAATTTGCTGGGAAGTGGCGGTGCGGTCCCATACGGCACTGCGTAGGATCCTACGGTCTTGGCGTGCATCCGTGCGTCGCTGCGGTCCGGTCCCAGGTCGACGGGCACGTGCACCTTCCGCCGACCACTGGCGACAACATCGATGTACTGTGGAGACCTCACGCCCCACGTGTTGAGCAATTCGGCGGTACGTCCACCCGGCCTCCCGCATGCCCACTATACGCCCTCGCTCAAAGTCCGTCAACTGCTCATACGGTTCACGTCCACGCTGTCGTGGCATGCTACCAGTGTTAAAGACTGCGATGGAGCTCCGTATGCCACGGCAAACTGACTGACACTGACGGCGGCGGTGCACAAATGCTGCGCAGCTAGCGCCATTCGACGGCCAACACCGCGGTTCCTGGTGTGTCCGCTGTGCAGTGCGTGTGATCATTGCTTGTACAGCCCTCTCGCAGTGTCCGGAGCAAGTATGGTGGGTCTGACACACCGGTGTCAATGTGTTCTTTTTTCCATTTCCAGGAGTGTAGAATTCAGAAAGCGGACGTAATTAGTTTGATACTTAACTTTAATCCATTAATGATGAACGTCGCTCTTGACGGTACATGATTCACAATATTATCTGTTCAGAATACATTCATAGTAACTGAATATGGCGCCTTGCTAGGTCGTAGCAAATGACGTAGCTGAAGGCTATGCTAAATTGTCGTGTACAACTGGGGCGAGTGCTAGGGAGTCTCTGTAGACTAGACCTGCCGTGTCGCGGCGCTCGGTCTGCAATCACTGATAGTGGCGACACGCGGGTCCGACGTATACTAACGGACCGCGTCCGATTTAAAGGCTACCACCTAGCAAGTGTGGTGTTTGGCGGTGACACCACAGAAAACACGCAACTTCTGATTTATTTAAGTTTGGTTGTAACCTCAGTTTACGGAAATTGTAGCCTAAGACGTCTAGATCAGAAGTTAGTGTTTCTTCAGTTGTTTCAAGGGTTCTGTGTTGGGTAGCTATTGCCCAGTCGTCTGTGTTGCCAAACTTTCTGGACTGTGTTGGGGGAATATCAGATATATGTAGGTAATCCATTATTCAATATTTTTGGGTAACTAGTGTCTTTTTCTGTAGTAACAGTAAATGCCCTTCCGGTTAACATGTTGTTAGTTTTGTTGTCCGTTTGCATGGGACAAGTTACAATAATTTATAAAGCAGCCCATGCCTCCAAACTGTCTCATATGCTGCGGTTAGACTTGAGCAGCGAAATCCAGCTTGCTCAAGAGTAAGGTTCTGAAAGATTACTGGACTAATCCGATTGTGCGGAATTCTTTCAAGGAACTTATAAACAGTGCTCAGTAGTATAATTGGGCGTCAGTTCTCAAGCTGGTATGGTGTATTGCAGGGTTTGAATATTGCCATGATTTTTGATTGCTTCATTTTCTGTGGGACTGAATCACATGTCATAATGTCAGAGAAGAAATCCGCCAGCCACCTTTTTGGGTACTTCACACTGCAGAAGAAATTATGGGTGGATTCCGTCACTTCCCGGTGCCTTTCCGGGTTTTAGAGTTTTAAGAGCAGCAGAAATTTTAAGTATAGAGAAAGTTCTTGAGAAATCAGATTGTTCATTCGTGTTCTTTTTGAGGAATGCAAGTCTGCGTCTGATGGATCTTGTATGAGTTTTATCCCATGGTGCTCTTGATGTGAACAGTAGATGTGGTGCAACCCTGTTAGCTGATATGTGAGTGTTGTTCCTTACTTTAACTTTGTTTCGATCCAACTTCCTTGCTTTCCTACTCGATGTTTGAAAACTGAGTGACTCAACAGTCTCTGTCCATCTAATTCGTGTGGCTGTATTGAGGTTATGAAATAGGTTATCCGCTATTACTGGCTGCCCGCTTTTCAGAAATTCATCATACTGTTCATCCCAGCCTGGAATAAATTGCTTCCGGTACCCCTACGGATGCCTTTCTTTGCTGCACTTATCACAGTTCCAACAAGCATCTTAAAGGTTTTTTGCTACTGGGGGAATCCGACCGAGACATTTGTCAAGATTTATAGAAAATACATCCCACTTTGCTTTTCTGAAGTTCCATCTGGGTCGTGAAAAGGATGAAACGAGTGGTATATTTGTCCCTATTTCAATTAAGATTGTACAATGTTGGCTGTGTGGGAAGTCTTGTAATACGAACCGCCAAGTTTGAAGATTTACTATATTTTCATTAGTTGTTACAAAGCATAGATCGAGAGGACGACGGTTCAATCCCGCGTCCAGCCGTCCTGATTTCCCCATCCGTAATTTCCCTAAATCACTCCAGGCAAATCCCGGGATGTTTCCTTTGAAAGGGCACTGCCCACTTCATTCCCTCATCTGAAGAGACCGATGACCTCGCTGTCTGTTCTCCTCCTCCAAACAACCCAAACCCACAGATCGGGACTACACTCCTGTCTCCAAGCTGCTGATACGGACGTTTCTTTATCCTTTGCGTGAAACAGCAATATAAGCTATTGTCTTCTGCCCAGTTTACAATGGCTTCACCCTCTACTTCCATTGGGTATGATGGCTGTTCAAAATGTCCGAGGTATATGGCGGGGTGCTGTGATACTGGGATGACGTGTGGAGGCCAAGAGATAGCTAGGTGTTTGTATACGTTAATTACTGTTGCTTCTCCTATTTTTATTGTGCCTTCATGGGCTGTACGTAGACTTCAAATTGTCGTCTGTGAAGGAGGTGCGTTCCAAGCAGAGAGCTGCCATTGAGTTTCTTTTCGTGGAAAACCAGAGCATCGCAGATATTCGTAGGTGCTTGCAAAGTGTCTACGGAGATGCAGCAATGAACAAAGGCACGATGAGTCGTTGGGCGACGCGGCTGTCGTCATCGCAACGAAGTGACGCAAACCAGTCCGACCTACCACGTGCCGGCAGGCTGCGCAGAGCTGTGACAGCTGTAGCATAGGAACGTGCGGACACGCTCACTCTCATTCCAGGTGGTAGGCGGATCGCAGACAAACACCTCGCCGCTCAACTGGACTTCTCTGTTGGTAGTGCTGACACAGTCGCCCACCAGCTGGGGTACTCAAAGGTTCGTTCACGCTGGGTTCCAAATTACAGCTCGGATCTCTCACCTTCTGACTTCCATCTGTTTGGCCGCATGAACGATGCACTCCGTGGGAAGCAATACATAGATGATAGGGAGGTTACTGATGCAGGAAGACGCTGGCTCCGAGTCGACCGGTATATGCGGGCATACAGACCCTCCTAGTATGGTGGCGTAAGACTGTCACTTAGTTCGGAATTTACATTGAAAAATAAAGTTTTGTAGCCAGAAGAGTGGAGAATTAGTGGTGTATTGGAATCCTGACTAAAACTAACCTGCTTTCAGAAAAAAACTATGTTGCATTACTTACTGAACGCTCCTCATAGGAGGACGAGACACACACTGTTTAGAAGGCGAGCGAACCAAGCGCTGTATACACATATAAAGAGGATTTCGGGCATCATCAGGAAAAGGAGGATCTTGTCCTTCGGACACATCCTTAGAGTGGAGCACGGAGGAATAAAACGTCAAATAATAGAGTTTCTTATGAACAAGAGAACCAAAAGTACGTTGAATCCAAGAGGTACAATGGGATTTGGGAGAAATGGGAATACATAAAGTAGATTTACAGCTGGGTAACTTTCAGTTGAAAACTTCGCCCTGTAGCATTTTCCAGGACAGAATTACACCCAGCACAAAAAGTCGTAGGCGGAAGAGATAAGGGTGTTGTAACATATGAGAGTGAAAGAGCGTTCGACAATGACAAAGACCAGAAGAAATGAAGCTGATCCTAATTAACAAGGTCCAAACCGAAGAAAAGGAGAAGAAGAAGAAGAAGAAGAAGAAGAAGAAGAAGGTTGAAGTAACGGGTCTTGCCAGCCACTGCTTTGCTGTGACAAAAGCATGCGCCTCATTTTAGGCTGTGGGCGGGAACGCAAGTCATAACGTCTCCAGGGCACTGCTGACTTCTGCTGTCACGCATACACGATTCGCTGATCTTACACCGTTACCAGTAGATGGTTTACTTTTACTGAACTTAACAACACATTTTGTTCTTCATGTCGCTTTATTTCTTCCACAGTACATCTGATATTTTAGTGCAGTTTGTTGTCTGCAAGTTTTTTTGTTTTATTTTGTTTACTTGCCCCCAAAGCCCTGCAGTACTCAAGAAACCACATTTCCCTCTGGAGCGTTATTGGACATATATATTTACTGATGAATTATTCTCGTGTTATCAGCCGAGTAGTGGCGTCGTGTTGTCGCAAAGTTTCAATGAGTTTCGCACCCATCATCTTCGCCAGAAGATGCACATGTGGAGCGCGTGTTACCGCGGACTTCCAGTACTGAGCCACACACAATTGATTTCATCAAAGTGTACGGGCCTGAAGATGGCGTTGACGCAACGTCGAAACTAGTAGCCAAGTAAATATAAAATCTCAAGTACAGTTGGAGGAGTAGTCATTTTAATAAAAATTAAACAAGCTGTGTTCCATCTTCATCCAATTTAAATATGGACGTACGAAGAGGAAAAATATTTAGTTTCCTTCCCTTCATCTAAAATATACTTCACCTCCGTTTCTACCACCTACATCTAAATCTAAATGATTACTCTGCTATTCATAATAAAGTGCCTGCCAGAGGGTTCAATGAACCACCTTTAAGCTTTTTCTCTACCGTCCCACTCTCGAACGGCGCGCGGGAAAAACGAGCACTTAAATTTTTCTGTGCGAGCCCTGATTTCTCGTATTCTATCGTGATGATCGTTTCTCCCTATGTAGCTGGGTGCCAACAGAATGTTTTCGCAATCGGAGGAGAAAACAGGTGATTGAAATTTCATGAGAAGATCCCGTCGCAACGAAAAACGCCTTTGTTTTAATGATTGCCACTCCAATTCACGTATCATGTCTGTGACACTATCTCCCCTATTTCGCGATAATACAAAACGAGCTGCCCTTTGTACTTTTTCGATGTCATCCGTCAGTCCTACCTGATACGGATCCCACACCGCACAGCAATACTCCAGAATAGGGCGGACGAGCGTAGTGTAAACAGTCTCTTTAGTAGACCTGTTGCACCTTCTAAGTGTTCTGCCAGTGAATCGCAGTCTTTGGTTTGCTATACCCACAATATTATCTATGTGATCGTTACAATTGAGTTTATTTGTAATTGTAATCCCTAAGTATTTAGTTGAATTTACACCCTTCAGATTTGTGTGACTTATAGCATAATCGAAATTTAGCAGATTTCTTTTAGTACTCCTGTGAATAACTTCCTGATGACTTTACAAGACGGTAAATGACAGCATCATCTGCAAACGATCTAAGACGGCTACTCAGATTGTCTCCTATGTCGTTAATATACATCACGGACAATAGAGGGCCTATAACATTTCTTTGGGGAACGCCGGATATTACTTCTGTTTTACTCGATGACATTCCGTCTGAAGAACTGTGACCTTTCTGACAGGAAATCACGAATCCAGTCGCACAGCTGAGGCGATACTCTGTAGGCACGCAGTTTGGTTAGAAGACGCTTGTGAGGAACGGTGTCGAAAGCCTTCTGGACATGTAAAAGTATGGAATCAATTTGACATCGTCTATCGATAGCACTTATTGCTTCATGAGTATAAAGAGCTAGTAGTGTTTCAGAAGAACGATATTTTCCGAAAGCGTGCTGACTATGTGACAATCGTTTTCTTCGAGGTACTTCGTAATGTTAGAATACAATATACGTTCCAAAACCCTTCTGCAAATCGACGTTAGTGACATAGGCCTGTAGTTCGGCGGATTATTCCTACTTCCCTTTTTGGGTATTGGTGTGACTTGAGCAATTTTTCAGTCTTTAGGTACGGATCTTTCTGTGAGCGAGCGGTTGTATATAATTGCTAAATATTGTATCAGTATACTCTGAAAGGAACCTGACTGGTATACAACCTGGACCGGAGGCCTTGCCTTTATTAAATGATTTAAGCTGTTTTGCTACATAGAGGAGACCTACTTCTATGTTTCTCATCCTGGCAGTTGTTCTTGTTTGGAATTCAGGAATATTTACGTCGTCTTCTGTGGTGAAGGAGTTTCGGAAAACCGTGTTTAATAACTCTGTTTTACTGGCACTGTCATCAATGACTTCACCGTTGTTACCGCGTAGTGAAGGTATTGATTGCGTCTTTGCCACTGGTGTGCTTTATGTATGACCAGAATCTCTTTGGGATTTCCGTCAGATTCCGAGACAGAATTTCGTTGTGGAAATTATGAAAAGCATCTCGCATTGAAGTACTATCTTTCGAACCTCTGCAAAACCTTGCCAATCTTGGGGATTTTGCATTCTCTTAAATTTCGCATGGTTTTTTCGTTGCTTCTGCAACAGCGATTTGACCGGTTTTGTGTACCGTGGGAGATCAGTACCATCATTTAGTAAGCTGTGTGGTATACACCTCTCAACTGAGGTCGATACTATCTTTTTGAACCACTTCACATCTTTTCTACGCTTGCATGATCAGATCGAAAGGAGTGAAGACTGTCTCTTAAAACGGCAATAAGAACATTTTAGTCAGCTTTTTTAAAATAGATGTACTTTGCGTTTCTTTTTTATGGTTGTAGGTGTTACGGTATTCAGCCTAACAGCAACTGTCTTGTGGTCGCTAATCCCTGTATTCGTCACGTCTCTCCCAATTTGTCCAGGATTATTTGTTGCTAAGAGGCCAAATATGCTTTCGCAACCATTTACGCTGCGAGTCGGCTTATGGACTAATTGTTCAGAATAATTTTGTAGAGAAATCATTCAGTACAATTTCGGATGATGTTTTATGCCTGCCGCCGGCTTTAAATGTATAATAATTGTATGAGCGGGGTACTTATTTGAAATGACGCTCAAGATTTCTTTGAACTGTTCAGCACCTATATCTTCTGAGTTGGGGGGGTCGGTAAAATGATCCAATTAATAGTTTAGTCCGATTGTCAAGTATAACCTCTACCCACACTATTTCCCATGAACTATCTACTTCAATTTCAAGTCAACCAGAATTGATATAAACTCTTCACACATTTGAAAAGAAAGATATTAAGTGCTCTCTTTTCCTTTGTTTCCATAAATTTCTACGTCTTTAGCTAGAAAAAGAATCGAATTCTGCTAAAAAAAGTAACAGCTTATAAGCCACGGCTTAAAATCCGCCACCCTTTAAAATCTCTGCCGCCCTAGGCAGCTGCCTAGTGCGCCTATGCCTAAATGCGCCTTACATTTCAGCGCAAATATATTTAGAAAAGTCGGTGTTTATTTGTTATTTTTGGCTCGTGCCAAGTGATAACTTGCTTCCTTAAGTCATGAGCAAGTGTGAGTGTGCAGTTATTGTTGTTGTGGTCTGATGCAGTTCTCCATGCTACTCTATCCCGTGCAAGCCTCTTCATCTCCGATTAACTACTGCAACTTACATCCTTCTGTATCTGCTTACTGTAGTCACCTCCTGGTTTCCTTCTACGATTTTTACTCCCGACGCTTGCCTGAAATATTAAATTGGTGATCCCTTGATGCCTCAGAACATGTCCTACCAACCGATCCCTTCTTCTAGTCAAGTTGTGCCACAAACTCCTCTTCTCCCCAATTCTATTCAATACCTCCTCATTAGTTATGTGATCTACCCATCTAGTCTTCAGCATTCTTCTGTAGCACAACATTTCAAATGCTTCTATTCTCCTTTTGTCTAAATTGTTTATCGTCCATGTTTCACTTCCATACATGGCAACACTCCATACAAATACTTTCAGAAACGACTTTCTGACATTTAAATCTATACTTGATGTTAATAAATTTCTCTTCTTCAGAAACGCTTTTCTTGTCGTTGCCAGTCTACATTTTATATCCTCCGTTCATCGACCATCATGATTTATTTTGCTTCCCAAACAGCGAAACTCATCTACTACTTTAAGTTCTCCATTTCCTAATGTAATTCCCTCGGCGTCACCCGATTTAATTAGACCACATTCCATCATCCACGTTCTGGTTGCGTTGACGATCATCTTATATTCTCATTTTAGGACACTGTCTATTCCGTTCAACTGCTCTTCCAAGTCCTTTGCTTTCTCTGACAGAATTACAGTGTCATCGCTAAACCTCAAATTTTTTTATTTCTTCTCCCGGAACTTTAATTCCTAATACAAATTTTTCTTTTGTTTCCGTTACTGCTTGCACAATATACAGATTGAATAACATGAAGGATAGGCTACAATCCTGTCTCACTCTCTTGAAAACCACTGCTTCACTTTCGTGGCCTCGACTCTTATAATTTCCATCTAGTTTCTGTACGTACTGTAAATAGCCTTTCGCTCGCTGTATTTTACCCCTGCCACCTTCATAATTTGAAAGAGAGTATTCCAGTCAACATTGTCAAAAGCTTTCTCTGAGTCTAATGCTATAAACGTAGGTTTGATTTTCCGCAACCTATCATCTATGAGAAGACGTAGGGTCAGTATTGCGTCGCGTGTTAGCGCATTTGTTTTCTTATTTTAATAGAGTTTATTCTGAATAACCTAGGAAGTACATTTTGTTACATAGCCGCTTTAGCATGATGACCTTTCAGCGAAGTAGTCCTTTTGTCGTATCTGCTCTGCCATCCTGACTTCAGGAGTTGGTGAAGTGTGGATCTCGAGATTCAACAATATCACAAATTGAGTCCGCCTTGATGCAAAACACCTTGTTATTCGTTTATTTCTTTATTTTTTCAAACTAGTTTCGGCGACAAGTATCACCATCATCAGTGAGTTTTTTAATATTATTGCCGGACGGAGTGGCCGAGTGGTTCTAGGCGCTACAATCTAGAACCGCACGACTGCTACGGTCGCAGGTTAGAATCCTGCCTCGGGCGTGGGTGTGTGTCATGTCCTTAGGTTAGTTAGGTTTAAGTAGTTCTAAGTTGTAGGGGACTGATGACCTCAGCAGTTAAGTCCCATAGTGCTCAGAGCCATTTGAACCATTTTTTAAACCTTATTTACTGATATTGTATGTTGCAGCATGTTTTTGAGAATTATTGTTGCTGTTTGCGATATATTTTCTGTGCGCTTTTTTTTATGTGTATAGAATCAGCTACATACCATCCAACGAACTTGCACATGAAATGATGTTCGCTGAGTGTATATAATAATAAGAAAAAAGCGCACAGAAAATATGTCGCAAATTCTCAAAAACATGCTGTTACATGCAGTAAATAAGATGAAAAAACCCACTGATGATGGTGATAATTGTCGCCGAAACTAGTTTGGGAAAATAAATAAATAAACGAGTAACAAGGTGTTTTGGATCAAGGTGGACTCAGTTTGTGATATTGTTGTTTTTCTATGCAAACACGGACCAAATAGAAGAGTTCCAAGATAAAATTACTGTGGATCTCGAGAACAGCTGCTTCCTGCGACCATCCACCGGCTCGCCTACGACACGTTGGCGTCACTCTGACCGCCACAGACAGAAGCAGGACATTGCAGAATGCCGCTTGCTGTCCCAGCTGACACTAACTGTACAGCTATTCATGTACCGTAAAACAACAGTGAGTTAAGACTTTTTCTCAATTTCTGATTTTATTACCTGAATCTAATATGCATAATGTTTTTATTTTACCAACTTTTTCGAATAACTACCAATATATGCCCTGATACTTTCACTATGTGGTCAGTAGCATGAGCTAATTTTAACAAAAGTTAGAGCCAGTTGGATATTTAGATTTTCCAGTACACGAGCCTGAAAATAGAGTTACTCGAAGACGTTTGAAGCTTTGCACATTCTCCCTTAAATCATTCGTTATAGAAGACGCAATAATGGAAACTCAATTACAAATTTTATTTGGAAAACATTCAAACCACAAAGATACATAATGAATCTGCAATGTTTGTAACAGAAGCACTATCTACATCTGCATCTACATCTACATACATACATACTCCACAAGCTAGCGTATGGTGCGTAGCGGTACTTACCCTGTACCCCTACTAGACCATATGCCACTCACAAACAGAGCGAGTGAAAAACGACTATCTATATGCCTCCGTAGGAGTCCTAATTTCTTTCATATTGGTAGTCCTAACGCGATCTGTACGTTGGCGGCAGTAGAATCTACATCTACACTCTGCAAATCACATTTAAGTGCCTGGCAGAGGGTTCATCGAACCACCTTAAAATTCTCTACAACTCCAATCTCGTATATCGCGCGGAAAGAACGAACACCTGTATATTTCCGTACGTGCTCTGATTTCCCTTATTTTATCGTGGTGATTGTTTCTCCGTATGTAGGTATGTGTCCACAAAATATTTTCACATTCGGACGAGAAAGTCGGTGATTGGAATTTCGTGAGAAGATTCCGTCGCAAAGCTCCTTTGTTTTATTGACGTCCAGCCCAAATCCTGTATAATTTGTGTGACACTGTCTCCCATATTCCGCGATAATACTAAACGTGTTGCCTTTCTTTGAACTTTTCCGATGTACTCCGTCAAATGGTTCAAATGGCTCTGAGCACTATGGGACTAAACAGCTGTGGTCATCAGTCCCCTATAACTTAGAACTACTTAAACCTAACTAACCTAAGGACATCACACAAATCCATGCCAGAGGCAGGATTGAAACCTGCGACCGTAGCAGTCGCGCGGTTCCGGACTGCGCGCCTAGAACCGCGAGACCACCGCGGCCGGCGCCTCTGAATTGCTTCGATGTCTTCCTTCAATCCGACCTCGTACGG
This sequence comes from Schistocerca serialis cubense, assembly GCF_023864345.2. NCBI lineage: Eukaryota > Metazoa > Arthropoda > Insecta > Orthoptera > Acrididae > Schistocerca > Schistocerca serialis. Next base: position 57,095,278 of record NC_064647.1, on the reverse strand, counting down.
ATCCCCAACAGTCAAGCAGTTCTCAAGAATAGGTCGCACCAGAGTGGTTTACAGGTGAACCACTATTTCCTGAAATTCTCTCAAAAACGGAAGTCGACTACTTCCCTTTTGTTCTCCGGTCCTTACATACTCGTTCCATTTCATATCGCTTTGCAACGTTACGCCCAGATGTTTAAACGAAGAGACTGTATCAAGCAGCTCACTAATAATGCTGTATCCGAATTTTACGGGCTCTTTTTTCCTATTCACGCCCATTAACTTACAAAAAATGGTTCAAATGGCTCTGAGCGCTATGGGACTTAACTTCTGAGGTCATTAGTCTCCCAGAACTTAGAACTACTTAAACCTAACTAACCTAAGGACATCACACACATCCATGCCCGAGACAGGATTAGAACCTGCGGCCGTAGCAGTCGCGCGGTTCCAGACTGTAGCGCCTAGAACCGCTCGGCCACGTAGGCCTGCTCATTAACTTACATGTTTGCACGTTTACGACTAGCTACCATTCATCGCACCAACCGGAAATTTTGTCAAAGTCATCTTGTATCCTTCTACAGTCAGTCAATGTCGACACTTTGCCGTACACCACGGCATCATCAGCAAAAACCCGCAGACTGCTTCTCACCCTGTCCACCAAATAATATATATATATGTAGGTAGAGAACAGCAGCGGTCCCGTCACACTTCCCTGGGCCACTGCTGACGATACCCCTGCGCCAGATACACTCGCCGTCGAGGCAACATTCTGGTTTCTATTACTTGAGAAGTCTTCGAGTCGTTCACGTATCTGGGACTTATTCCACACGCTCGTACCTTCGCGAACAGTCTGCAGTGGGGCATAGTGTGAAATACTTTCCGAAAATCTAGGAATATGGAATCTGCCTGTTGTCCTTCGCAGATGTCATAGGAGAAAAAGGCCAGGTGAGTTTCGTACCAACGATGCTTTCTAAAACCATGCTAATTCGTGGACAAAAACTTTTTCATCTCAGGGAAAGTTATTAAATTCGAACTGTGAATATGTTCAAGAATTCTGCAGCAAACCGATGGCAGATATTTGTCTGTAATTTTGCGGGTCCGTATCGCTAGTGATGCTAATTAGAAATTCGTTGAAGGACAGGGACCGTTGGAAAAGATTAGAATTGCATATAGTAGTAAATTGGGTCAGTATAGTATTCAGGTATTTGATTCTTCTCCTATTCCGTGGAGGGTTTGCAGAGGCAAGAGAGGTGAAATTTTCTAACGGAGAGTAAGCCTAGGGGAATCTGCCGATATTAGTAACGTTGTAGATTGGTCGAACCTAGAAACTCTTTGTAAAGCAGATAATAAATGATAAAACGTGCAAATCCATTATACTGATGTTAGAGGGCCAGGTTTGGAATCTAAGAAGAATTCTAAAGATCAAAGTGAAATAAAATATATATCAAATACACCACCACTATCTAACTATTGTGGGCTTGTTCAATATAGCTCTGGAAACAGTTGCGTTCTGAGGTACAGAAGTCGAATTCTACCTTCTCCTTTTTCCCCTCAGCCCGAAAGTTGATGGGATCGCTCATACTTTACCCCTTCTTGATGACAATTTCCTCACATCTTCATCCAGCTTTGAGTTCACCTGTGATCTTATTTTGCCACCTGTTGTATGCAAGTTCTTCTGTAGACACGGCTGAACGCTACATTAGAAAGTAACACGTTTTCGTAATACAATCTCAGTTTCTCTTGAGAAATAGTCAACACTGGACTTGGTTGACCATAACTCGTGTTTTAAGATGGAACACTAGATCGTCATTATTGTAAAACTTGTGATATTCGCTATTTTTGGCTTCATTAAAACAGCAAATAGTTAATACTTTCAGCCAGAAGGCGAATACTTGTTTCTAAAGAATGATTAATGTGGTCTAGGGGTAGCGTATTTGATTCATAATCAAAACGTCTTCGGTCCCGGGTTCGATCCCCGCCACTGCCTAAATTTTGATAAATAATCAGCATTGGCAGCCGAAGAGAAGTCAGCCTCATTCTGCCAACGGCCTTGTCAAAGAGGGCGGAGGAGCGGATAGAGGTTCAGGGCACTCTCTTGTCCTAGGGGTGGGAAATTGACCCTAAAGGCAGAAGAATCAGCAATGATCAACGACATGAGGATGCAGAAGGCAATGGAAACCACTGCATTAAAGACACGTAACGTGTATCCACAGGACATGTGGCCTGTAATTGAAGAAGTGTCAGGATGATCCCTCCATTGGCAAAAGATTCCGGAATAGTCCCCCATTCGGATCTTCGGGAGGGGACTGCCAAGGAGGAGGTTGCCATGAGAAAAAGATTGAATAATCAACGAAAGGATAACGTTCTACGAGTCGGGGCGTGGAATGTCAGAAGCTCGAACGTGGTAGGGAAACTAGAAAATCTGAAAAGGGAAATGCAAAGGCTCAATCTAGATATAGTAGGAGTCAGTGAAGTGAAGTGGAAGGAAGACAAGGATTTCTGGTCAGATGAGTATCGGGTAATATCAACAGCAGCAGAAAATGGTATAACAGTTGTAGGATTCGTTATGAATAGGAAGGTAGGGCAGAGGGTGTGTTACTGTGAACAGTTCAGTGACCAGGTTGTTCTAATCAGAATCGACAGCAGACCAACACCGACAACGATAGTTCAGGTATACATGCCGACGTCGCAAGCTGAAGATGAACAGATAGAGAAAGTGTATGAGGATATTGAAAGGGTAATGCAGTATGTAAAGGGGGACGAAAATCTAATGGTCATGGGCGACTGGAATGCAGTTGTAGGGGAAGGAGTAGAAGAAAAGGTTACAGGAGAATATGGGCTTGGGACAAGGAATGAAAGAGGAGAAAGACTAATTGAGTTCTGTAACAAGTTTCAGCTAGTAATAGCGAATACCCTGTTCAAGAATCACAAGAGGAGGAGGTATACTTGGAAAAGGCCGGGAGATACGGGAAGATTTCAATTAGATTACATCATGGTCAGACAGAGATTCCGAAATCAGATACTGGATTGTAAGGCGTACCCACGAGCAGATATAGACTCAGATCACAATATAGTAGTGATGAAGAGTAGGCTGAAGTTCAAGACATTAGTCAGGAAGAATCAATACGCAAAGAAGTGGGATACGGAAGTACTAGGGAATGACGCGATACGTTTGAAGTTCTCTAACGCTATAGATACAGCAATAAGGAATAGGGCAGTAGGCAGTACAGTTGAAGAGGAATGGACATCTCTAAAAAGGGCCATCACAGAAGTTGGGAAGGAAAACATAGGTACATAGAAGGTAGCTGCGAAGAAACCATGGGTAACAGAAGAAATACTTCAGTTGATTGATGAAAGGAGGAAGTACAAGCATGTTCCGGGAAAATCAGGAATGCAGAAATACAAGTCGCTGAGAAATGAAATAAATAGGAAGTGCAGGGAAGCTAAGACGAAATGGCTGCAGGAAAAATGTGAAGACATCGAAAAAGATATGATTGTCGGAAGGACAGACTCAGCATACAGGAAAGTCAAAACAACCTTTGGTGACATTAAAAGCAACGGTGGTAACATTAAGAGTGCAACGGAAATTCCACTGTTAAATGCAGAGGAGAGAGCAGATAGGTGGAAAGAATACATTGAAAGCCGCTATGAGGGTGAAGATTTGTCTGATGTGATAGAAGAAGAAACAGTAGTCGATTTAGAAGAGATTGGGGGATCCAGTATTAGAATCGGAATTTAAAAGAGTTTTGGAGGACTTACGGTCAAATAAGGCAGAAGGGATAGATAACATTCCATCAGGATTTCTAAAATCATTGGGGGAAGTGGCAGCAAAACGACTATTCACGTTGGTGTGTAGAATATGTGAGTCTGGCGATATACCATCTGACTTTCGGAAAAACATCATCCACACAATTCCGAAGACGGCAAGAGCTGACAAGTGCGAGAATTATCGCACAATCAGCTTAACAGCTCATGCATCGAAGCTGCTTACAAGAATAATATACAGAAGAATGGAAAAGAAAATTGAGAATGCGCTAGGTGACGATCAGTTTGGCTTTAGGAAAAGTAAAGCGACGAGAGAGGCAATTCTGACTTTACGGCTAATAATGGAAGCAAGGCTAAAGAAAAATCAAGACACTTTCATAGGATTTGTCGACCTGGAAAAAGCGTTCGACAATATAAAATGGTGCAAGCTGTTCGAGATTCTGAAAAAAGTAGGGGCAAGCTATAGGGAGAGACTGGTCATATACAATATGTACAACAAGGAAGAGGGAATAATAAGAGTGGACGATCAAGAACGAAGTGCTCGTATTAAGAAGGGTGTGAGACAAGGCTGTAGCCTTTCGCCCCTACTCTTCAATCTGTACATCGAGGAAGCAATGATGGAAATAAAAGAAAGGTTCAGGAGTGGAATTAAAATACAAGGTGAAAGGATATCAATGATACGATTCGTTGATGACATTGCTATCCTGAGTGAAAGTGAAGAAGAATTAAATGATCTGCTGAACGGAATGAACAGTCTAATGAGTACACAGTATGGTCTGAGAGTAAATCGGAGAAAGACGAAGGTGATGAGAAGTAGTAGAAATGAGAATAGCGAGAAACTTAACATCAGGATTGATGGTCACGAAGTCAATGAAGTTAAGGAATTCTGCTACCTAGGCAGTAAAATAACCAATGATGGACGGAGCAAGGAGGACATCAAAAGCAGACTCGCTCTGGCAAAAAAGGCATTTCTGGCCAAGAGAAGTCTACTAATATCAAATACCGGCCTTAATTTGAGGAAGAAATTTCTGAGGATGTACGTCTGGAGTACAGCATTGTATGGTAGTGAAACATGGACTGTGGGAAAACCGGAACGAGAATCGAAGCATTTGAGATGTGGTGCTATAGACGAATGTTGAAAATTAGGTGGACTGATAAGGTAAGGAATGAGGAGGTTCTACGCAGAATCGGCGAGGAAACGAATATGTGGAAACACTGATAAGGAGAAGGGACAGGATGACAGGACATCTGCTAAGACATGAGGGAATGACTTCCATGGTACTAGAGGGAGCTGTAGAGGGCAAAAACTGTAGAGGAAGACAGAGATTGGAATACGTCAAGCAAATAATTGAGGACGTAGGTTGCAAGTGCTACTCTGAGATGAAGATGTTAGCACAGGAAAGGAATTCATGGCGGGCCGCATCAAACCAGTCAGTAGACTGATGAAAAAAAAAAAAAAAAATGGGCGTCGCATAGCGACGGTGGAATTTCCTAAATAATGTAATTCGTCGACTTTGGGCGGCAATATAAACAGAAGAATACGGATAAATATGCGATCCTTCACTATTTTGTTCGCTGGAGACAAATGAAGCCTTGGGCGCTAAAACACTTGTACTGTTTTTCTTAAGTAAGACGGACGCAGATTTGTGGCAGTCTGATCTAATTTTTACTAAATGTATAAAAACGTATTACGTCTAAGTTTGAGTGAAGTGTAAAAAGAAGAACTATTATAACTTATCGTGACGACGCACGAGCGACTCAAAGAGGACAATGGCTATCTATATAAAAGAGCGCTCAATGGACATGAAACGGACATAAAAATCAACCGTCATTGTAGTACTAAGCTTAAGGTACGATATATGTTTTAGTTATAATAAATATTTGTTCTGGGAATACTGAATCATTTAGCAGTGCTCATTCCTATCATCTCCTCAGTATTGCTTTCATTTTAATTGTGCGTTTTGCTAAGATTACAGACACCAAGATCTTTTTTGTCAAAAAAGAAAACTGTTTTATCGTCTTCTTGCATCAGCTTTAATATTGAATTTCCCTTTTGTGTGATGATACAGTTGTTTTTGCGCCGTTAAGAACTTTCTGGTCCCTTAGGAAATTGTTTTGTCATAAGAATAACTTCACACGACCGGGTATGATCGTATCTACGATCATGAAGTAATTAGAAAGACGATAATGCAATTTCTTAATCAATAGCACGCTAGCTGTGACTGCCTCAAGCCACGCGAAACTGCAAGTAAAAAACTATTCACATCTCAAATGCAATATTTTATGACGATGGTCAATCCATGATTCTTACGCCAACTGTGATTGATAAAACAGTAAGCGAAATCTCAAATTCCAACTATTCCATTGAATAACATCACTTTTATTTTGTTACATCACAAACTTTAACTCTAGTATCTTTTGTAGGTGTTCCTTATTTGGGCGTATTGTTCGCTTTACTGGCCGTCAGTAAAATGTTAGAATCTCGTGGACAATATATAGTGCGCTATAAATCAGATCGTGTTGTGAAGGAAAAGACTTGAGAAGGAAATAATTTAATTTGAGAACCTGTACTGTCCGACCGTCTCCTGTTCATCAGAAACGCAATTTGATGTTGTTTTCACTATATTTACTACACCTCGGCATCTTCTATTAATCACTCTCTTTCCGCCTTGTTATTGGTTGCCGCTACTCGATCAAAGTTTCACTGTGGAAGCCCCAGCATGTGCAGTCAGTGGAGAGACTGGACGGTCGCTGTTGTTGTAAATGACCTCTTACCCTCCTCGTGACCGTTCGCGGTGCGTGTTTGATATTTACTCCTGGTTCGAAATAATACGGCCGATCTCATGATGTAATTCACCTGCCGACTTATTCAGCGCACTGCCATTAAATTTATCACGAGAGGCCCGGCAGGCCTCCTTTAGAAGAGGTCGCAATCGACCCGTGAGTCATTGCGCTGGCCGTGTTGTCATTCGGCGTTCAATTATTGTTCTGTTTGTAGAGCCCAACAATTTCTGCTCTGAAGCTGGATCTTGAGTAGTGTCTTACTTTACGTTATACGCACGCGCCTCAGTGAAAGTACTAATTTAGGTTCTGCAAAACAATACATCACATCTTTCCATGCCGTTTGCATTAGTTGATCTAAGTGTGCAAGAGGAACGATGTGGTTGAGCAATGAGTGAAGTCAGAATTTAAAAACTGCTCCGTTTTGCGCTGATTACCGTAGTGCGTAATTTCTTTCAAAAATTCCTCGCGTTAAGAGTGTCACACAAAAAAACCGACGCTGCCAACAGAAAAGATGAATGTTTTTTCCATCGCTCACCTGCTAAGAAACAATGACCATCGTATTCTTCGCTGTTAGTGTAAAAAATAATAAGAGCTCTGTTTATGAATTCTATTGACCATACTGCTCTGTAAAATTGAATTGCATCTGGTCACTGAGTTTAGTAGTCATATTAATGTATTAATAGCTCGTCACATGTTTTAATGGGCACTCAAGGGTTTTTTATAGGTGCAGTTCTCAATATAAAGGGTGTATCAAAAAGAATCAATCGGTTTGATACATCTATATTTCTGAAAGTAATATACCTATACAGTGAATTGTGTTTTTGGATGAACGAGAAACTCAAAAGGTTTTTTCTTCATACCTTTTCATAGCCGTTCAATATGCCGCTCTCGAGATGCACGGCAAATGTCAGTGCGGTATTCAAACACCGGGATCGAGCATGCCATGAGTTACAATTCCCACAGCTGCTGCTATGCGATGTCTCAGTTAATGTACAGTTGTTAGTAACGGAGGCACGTAAACAGTGTTTTATAAACCCCACAACAAATAATCACATACAGTCACGTGCCGTGACCTCGGAGGCCAGTAATGTAAGGCTGAATCATCTGCTCCAGTGCAACCGATCCATCGTTCAGTAATCCTTTGATTTAAAAACTCCCGTACTTCCAGATGCCAGTGCGGCGGTGCCCCATCCTGTTGGTAAATGAAGTCGTTCGGATCAGCCGCCAGCTGTGGGAAAAGAAAGTTTTCGTGTATATCGAAATCCTTACTTCCTGTAACAGTGTACTCGGAAAAAAAGGACGATATACCTTTTCCGCCGCGCAGGATAAGCCGAGCGGTCTAGGGCGCTGCAGTCATGGACTGTGCGGCTGGTCCCAGCGGAGGTTCGAGTCCTCCATCGGGATTGGGTGTGTGTGTGTTTGTCCTTAGTATAATTTAGGTTAAGTAGTGTGTAAGGTTAGGGACTGATGACCTTAGCAGTTAAGTCCCATAAGACCTCACACACATTTGAACACCTTTTCCCGTGAAACTGCACAATACACATTAAATTTTGGAGAGTCCCTCTCATGGTACGCTACTTCATGTGGTTGTTCAGCAACCCATATTCTCATATTATGACGCTTCACCTTTTCATTTATATATACTGTTGCCTCGTCACTAAACACTTGGCAAGAACGAAATGATAGAGCTCCGCACGTTGTTGTTTGTCATCTGTACGAAGAGCAGGCAGCAGCTGAATTTTATATGGTTTCACGTGTAAACGTCGGCGCAACACACGCCAGACATGCATGGGGGCAAGTTGAGCTGGCGAGCTGCACGGTGAACGGATTGCTGCGGACTCCTTGTGAAACCATGGCGTATGTGTTCGACGTCTGTGTCAGGCATTCGGCGATTTGCCTTTACAAGAACAACGTGTTTCTCGAAATTGTTCATCCATCGTCTAGTGCTCTGTGCTGTAGGAGGATCCACACCATAGCTAGTACGGAAGTCACGCTGAACAAGTTACTACTGATCCGGACTGCGCAAAACGTAGGACACAAAACGCTTTCTTTCGTCCCGACACCATTTTTGCTAGAACTGAAGTGGGCGCACACTGCTGCTGCCTAGCGAGAACCGTGTAACAATCGAGAGTTTGATCTTTCCAACAGTACGTTGTTCACGCAAATATCTCAAATAACAGAGTAGTTATGATTTTTTTTAAAATCTAATGATTGTTTTTGATACACCCTGTATATTAAGATTCACAAATATATTGATAGTTTCAGAAGGTACACAAAACATTTTAAGTGTGGTATATAGACTAATTCGAATAAAAAATTGCATGTAACAACTGTCCAATAGTTTACAGGTTACAGAGATAAAACTAGCTACAGAGGTAAGTTGTCTGTTGCAAAATTGGTTGTAATTTTTGTTTTGAAAATTAAGTTGTGAAACAGTCCTTGTAATTATGATTCGTTAGGCAATTCTACTGTATCGTTTAAGCATGCTACACACACTTACAGGTTTTGAGCTTGCCGATGTATTTATGTAAGGGTTTTGTAATGGAAGCGCTGCTGCTGCTTGTAAAGAATACGCTAGACGACTTTCTAATCGCAGAATCAAAACTGTTTTTCTCGTGTTTTCACTAACGTAAAGTCACGACACTAGCACTACTGGCAATGGAAATCCTGCAGAGCACAGTTTGAACATCACTGCCACGAACTCGAGTACCCTTGCAGTTACGTCTACACAGGCTCAAGTGAAAGATGCAGTGTGTGTGTGTGTGTGTTGTATCTATAGCGCGACCAGCCGCAGATGTGAAGGTCTAGAGTGGGAAAAGTGGTACTGCAGTATTACAAAGCACGTCTCGGCCGGCCGGACTCCGCAGGTGTCGGAATCTGCACGCACTATCACACCACATTAACAGCATTTCGATCTGCTTGAGGCTGTACCCAACGTAAACCGTCGCAACATTGACAGCGACGAATGATCCCCTACTCCCCAAGCCCAAAGAGCGCCCCTTCCTCTTCGGGGATGAGAGGCCTCACGGAAGAAGTGGCTTTCACTGCAACTTGTGTTTTCACAATGGGGAAGTGTGTGGTCTACTAGTGCCATGACGACTGTTTGCGTTAATGAGAAGAAGAGTATGGAAAAAAGTACAAAGAATGATGTGTCACTGGACGCCAGTGACATTAATTGCCGGCCGATGTGGCCGAGCGATTCTAGGCGCTTCAGTCTGGTACCGCGCGACCACTACGGTCGCGGGTTCGAATCCTACCTCGGGCATGGATGTGTGTGATGTCCTTAGGTCAGTTAGGTTTAAGTAGTTCTAATTTCTAGGGGACTGATGACCTCATATGTTAAGTCCCATAGTGCTCAGAGCCATTTGAACCATTTTTTGACTTTTATTGTGGTGACATTACAATGTGTGCTTCCAGCGAATGCTTCATCTTTCACTTGTGTATAACCCGCGTACCTCACAAATGTTTCTTGTAACTTTGACTTTGGTCAGCAACATTATTTTCTCCTTGGAACGTAAATGTACTGTAAGGCAGATAACAACATCTTATCGTAGTATTTAACCTGTACTCGCCTTGTATTACTTATTATATGGGCTCTGACGGCTCAGGTATCGTATGCTTAAAGTGTCTACGGTTTAACAGCCGGGTACATGTCGTTAGCTGCTATACAGGTTGCAAACGACAATATATTACAACTACCACAGTAATGTCGAGGAAATCGGGACGACAGGTTTGATAAAGGACATCTGTGGTCTATCGAGCTGCGAAACAATCTCTGATTGCGCTCCAAAATTTCCTAAGCTACACCTTATCGGCATCGTGCCAGATATTCAACACTCTCTCGCTCTCTTAGCGCCAACTATTAGTCCTCTAGACATAATTAAAAGGAACTTTTTCGTAGGATATTTGTTGTTTTTGTTGTGGTCTTCAGACCTCAGACTGGTTTGATGCAGCTCTCCATGCTACTCTATCCTGTACAAGCTTCTCCATCTCCCAGTACCTACTGAAACCTACATCCTTCTGAATCTGCTTAGTGTATTGATCTCTTGGTCTCCCTCTACGATTTTTACCCTTCCCGCTGCCCTCCAATACTAAATTGGTGATCCCTTGATGCCTCAGAACATGGCCTACCAACCGATCCCTTCTTCTTGTCAATTTGTGCCACAAACTCCTCTTCTGTCCAATCCTATTCAATAGCTCTTCCTTAGTTATGTGATCTACCCATATAATCTTCAGCATTCTTCTGTAGCACCACATTTCGAAAGCTTCTATTCTCTTCTTGTCCAAACTATTTATCGTCCATGTTTCACTTCCATACATGGCTACACTCCATACAAATACTTTCAGAAACGGCTTCCTGACACTTAAATCTATACTCGATGTTAACAAATTTCTCTTCTTCAGAAACGCTTTCCTCGCCATTGCCAGTCTACATTTTATATCCTCTCTACTTCGACCATCATCAGTTATTTTGCTCCCCAAATAGCAAAACTCCTTTACTACTTTAAGTGTCTAATTTCCTAATCTAATCCCCTCAGCATCACCCGATTTAATTCGACTACATTCCATTATCCTCGTTGTGCTTTTGTTGATGTTCATCTTATACCCTCCTTTCAAAACACTGTCCATTCCATTGAACTGCTCTTCCAAGTCCTTTGCTGTCTCTGACAGACTTACAATGTCATCGGCAAACCTCAAAGTTTTTATTTCTTCTCCATGGATTTTAATACCTACTCCGAATTTTTCTTTTGTTTCCTTTACTGCTTGCTCAATATACATATTGGATAGCATCGGGGAGAGGCTACAACGCTGTCTCACTCCCTTCCCAACCACTGCTTCCCTTTCATGCCCCTCGACTCTTATAACTGCTATCTGGTTTCTGTACAAATTGTAAATAGCCTTACGCTCCCTGTATTTTACCCCTGCCACCTTCAGAATTTGAAAGAGAGTATTCCAGTCAACATTGTCAAAAGCTTTCTCTAAGTCTTGCCTTTCCTTAATCTAGCTTCTAAGATAAGCCGTAGGTTCAGTGTTGCCTCACGTGTTCCGATAATTCTACGGAATCCGAACTGACCCTCCCCGAGGTCGGCTTCTACCAGTTTTTCCATTCGTCTGTAAAGAATTCGCGTTAGTATTTTGCAGCTGTGACTTACTAAACTGCTAGTTTTTTTGAATGTAGTTTAATTCTGTACTGCCATACGTTTGCTCTACAGGTGGCGCTTTTCGAGATATTCCAGGAAAACATGCAAAAGTCACCTTCTCATGCAGCCCCTCTCCCACACTCACCCCCACGACTCGGGATTTTCAGTATCTCTCGAATGACACACGCTCCTACCACCGTACAAAAATTAGCGGCTACACAAATTATTTCCCATACTCGACCTTTTTAGGGTAGCGTGCCTCAGTTGGTAAAAATGGAACCGATATAGGATCACCTCGTTGTCCGGCCGTCCGTCAGTCGGACAGTTAAAAGCACTTTTTCTGAGGAACGGTGAGACGCATCAAGTTGAAATGTATCTCACAAATTAAGGTCTATGGTCCCTTGGCGGTGTAAAAAATTAAAGCTTCGTAGTCAATGCAATCAAAACATACAACCATTTATGTCATAGTTTTGGCACTAGCAAAGTCACTCATCAAACCCTACCGTTGACCCAGAATCATGAAATTTGGCGAGAAGCGAGGTTTCACAGCACCAGTAAAGGAAAAACTCATAAAATTCTTAATCTTTAATTATATAACATCAAAAAAAATTTCTTCCGTTGTTTTCTACCCGAGTTAAAATTTCCTCTCTTAATTGTTATCCGACTTCATAGTAATAACAAAAACAAACTGGAAATTCTTGGAATTCCTGGCACCGATATTTTGCCAGTATCGATGTCGATAACATGCAAAAGTCGTCGAGATTCTCCATTTCCGGAATGTGTGAACTGTCTGCACACATAATTAAGTATATACGGAACCCTGAGTGCGCTCGTCCTACTTGCGACTCGCTTTTTAATTATTTTTTTTCCATGGCTATTACGCTACCGGCTTAGTCGGCTACTTTATGCAAAACCTGATTTCGTTTACAATTCTACGTAAACTTAACCCTTACAAACACAGTAGTGTCGTAGTAAGAAGGCAGACTAAGAAAACGATGTAATTGTTAATTTTATGCAGCTAAAATTTCACAAAACTGCGATGGTAAAATCGACATAAACGTCTATTTTGAAATCTGCCACAGCGTCTAGCGAACACATATCCCAGTACAAAATTACACTGCAACCACGTGCGGGTAGGATTCCCGCTCTGGTCGTGTTACTTGTTTCTCTACGACTAATAGTTTGCGGGAAGAGAGCGAGAGAATATTGAAGATCTCGCGCGACGCGCATGCGCTGTACATTACGCGGTTTTTGTAGGCCAATTCGAGGCTATTTCCCTACCTGACGGACCAGAAATGTCCTGCCTCAGACATTTCCTCTCGACCTTCTGTACACCACTGCGGTACGCTGTAAACAGTCGTCGTTTACAACCCGCATAGTAAGCCTTCAGGAGACGTCATCGTATTACCGTGTTACGTCACCTCTGTCCTTGAAGTCCGTCGAAGAAGAGTGTCTGCAAGCTTCTTCACGTGTGCCACATCCAGGTTGAGCCGCTCATTGATGATTAGATGCCGTACAGTTGCCAGATTGCAGTGATGTCTATTGCTATGTTTCACAAGCCTTACGGATAGCCACAGACGCTTTTTATAGAATTAAGATCGGATGAGTTAGCGCACACCACACCAGGAACACATCGTGGAAGGCGGGAGCGTCCACAGCTTACCTCTCATGAAGATGTAGAAGAAAGGGCATTACTGGTCACCGAGTTCATTCCACGGTAACTTGAATGAGTGGAACCGAGTCACGGGACGAAAAATGTCTCCAAAACCACACAGTGATGTCCAACTTGCACTGCACCCTGCAGGTTAAATGCCTCGTCGGGCATTCGGTGTATCCGTCATCTGGAAAGAGGCAAAATCGCGACTCGCCGAGACACACTGCACAGGCCGGCAGTCAGCTCCTGTCCAGCTTCTGAGCTGTCTGGCCCATTGGACACGTGCATCCCCGTGTGCCGCTGAGAGCGACGGCATTTCGTGAGGTACCTGACTCCAGATACAGACTGCATGCAGTGCTCTCTGCGATGTTCGCTCGGCAACTGGGTGAGATGGACCTGCTTTACTCACAGCAGCTCTCGTTGACAAGGCCTGATTCTCGTCTCCGTTTCCTGGCGACTGTGATGTTTTTCCGACCACTATTCCTATGCCTTGCTGCTTGTGGCTCCTTATGGTACACCACTTTGTGGAGACCGTCCACATCGACACTGCAACAAATCGTGACACATCGTTCCCTGCGTGGTCACGGACGCGTCCGAACTCCATAGCTCCATTCTGTCGCGTCCCGCAATCGACGCATCTTCCTGAACTCATTCCGTACGACCGACTGGCACATGCACTCCACTTCACGGCCGTGAGTCGCCCGAGCAGAGTAGGGTCACGTGACGGCGTTGTAGTAGTAATGCACAGGTGAGAGCGCTCCAGGCGGTGTGCGGAGGTGTGCCACGCCGGACATTTGCCACGACTTTACCTGCTCCGAAAGGTTGGGTCTCTTGTCTCCTCCTCCTCCTCCTCATCGCTTACTGAGCTTTTCCGCTACTTTACTTAACATAGAACCAGAATCTCTTCGGAATTTACGCCATATTTCTAGAGAGAGTTTCGTTCTGGAATCAATTAAATGCATCTCGCATTGAAATCCGCACCAAATTTCGAGCATCAGTAAAACTTCGCCAATCTTGGAGATTTTGCGTTCCTCTAAATTATACTTGCCTTTTTCAGTGCTCCTGCAGCGGCTTGCTGTCCTGTTTTGTGTACCATGGGGGATCAGTTCCGTCTCTTATTAATTTATTTGGTACTTCTTGGAACAACGGAATTTTTAGCTGCTTTTATAAATAGATCTATCTCGCGCTTAGTTTTGGTGAATTTCTTTCGTACAGAATTGAGCCTCACTACGACTGTGTGTTCACTAATCTCTGTATCCGTCGTTATGCGCAGGATTATTTGTGGCTAAGAGGTCAAGTGTGTTTTCGTAACCATTTACAGTTTGAATGGCCTCGTGAACTAATTGTTCAAAATAATTTTTAAAAAAGCGTTTAGAACAATTACGGAAGTTGTTTTCTATCTACAATAGGGTCGGAAAATGTATTTTTGTCAACATACGGAAGGTAGATTGAAGTCACTGCCAACTATAATTGTATGAGTAGGGAACCTATTTGTGATGAGACTCGAGTTTTCTTTGAACTGTTCAGTAACTTATTAAAAAACTATATTAAAAAACTAGAAACCCGCCTCGATTGCGAAAAAACCACCTAGTGTTAACCCAGTCAGGTGGTGTTAGGTCAGGCGATCGTGGAGGCCAAAGTCCCTGTGAAATTATGCGATCACCAAAAACATCAGCAAGCAGTGACATTGAAAAGCGAACTGTATGCGCGGTTGCACCATCTTGTTGAAAATAACCGTTCAGTATTTCGCTTAACACAAGTTCTCCTGTGAATGAGTACAGCATATCACTGCAGTATCGTTGTGCGTTTACCGTTTTGTTGAAAAATATGGGACCCACAATCCGACGTCTAGAAATTGCAATCCAAACTCCTATTTTCACAGAACGAAGTGGTCCCTCTGCGAGGTGCCGGGGCTAGCAGTGTATTTAGCACTAAATTCTTCTAGAATCTTCATATGGAAATGATGCTCTAAGCCCCCCTTCTCTGACAGCGACTTTTACTGTTGCACATGGATTAAGAAGAAACGTGAACTGACTGTAATCGACCCTGCGAGTGGAGTAGAAAAGAGTTTGGCACCTGGAATAATTTAACTTCATAGCAGTTAATTTGATAAAGGAAAGATTCATTAATGTAATGAGAAATGAAAGGGTTGCTCTACCGATCAACAGAATGAAAGTTCTGTCCAAAATAACAATTTGATTTATTATGACTAAACTCAAAATAATAAACAAAACTCATGAAACATTTACAATACGTCCAATTGGATACTCAAATAAATGCTGTGAAGTTGAAGTTGTCCATAAACTACCTTGTGACGTTTATGACCAAGTGGTATGTGGAACCAGTACCTTGCAACTCAAATCTTAAGAGAAACACCCAGCCAACCCAACATTAAATGCTGCTACAGTAGTGAGAACTCAGACAATGAACATCCAAGACAGAACCACGTAAGGAAAGACGGGAACAGGCGCGCTCTGCTGAGCTCTGATTGTCACGTAGCTAAATTCCCTGATTTGCTGGTGATGATAATGTCGCGAGTATAGTCCGAAACAAATTATCCTGGTCTGGTTGTTCCAGACCAAAGACTTCCTAGCAACACAAATACGCCTCTGAGGGAGACGAAGAAGGCTCACTACACAATCACTGACGGTACAATGAGTGATTTTAACAAGCGAAGTCACACAGTAACTCCGATACAGTCAACCTTAGCCAAAAGTGCTCAATACAGACAACATAGACCGCTTGTACGCAGAACGCTCAATTGCCAACTGTACTCGAAAAGTTATGTTGAAGGCGAAACTTCAGCAACTTCGTCAAACAGTTACAATTAAATGAAAATATACTAGCCAGCCAACGGAAGGCAGGCTGTCTAGAGCAGCGAGAGTTCAATCTTGTAACCTACTCCGACCGAAAGGCGAGAGCCGACTCTGTCAAGAGCACCCATACAAGCCGAACACAGAACATTCCCACCACCATGACAGTGGCTGTGGTTAAATGTTCCAATCAGCAACTCGAAAACCGGCGGAAAATTTCACTCTATTGCCGAAGCACTACTATTCCACCAATGGAGATACTTGGCGCCGATTTCTGCGCCGATTTTGCTACGTCACGGAGCTATCCCCTGAGCCAGCCAATCACAGTTATGATTTTGCAGAAAACGCGGGAATTTTTCCGCCAAGACTGCCTGGGAACACAAGCCATTCCCACGCCTCGCTTGTAGCCCGTCAGAAAGTGTTTTCACTTAGTTTCTGCGAAGTAACAGAATCTCTAGCCCCAGCCACTCCGTCAGGCCCATGTGGGCGTGTCGCTCCCGCTCTTATGACAATGTCGACATCTGGACAACATCCACTCGACTCCCTCACACCTGTCGGCTTAACACTTTCAAGATCAGCAGAACCCTCCTGTCACCGGACCACCCGGGTGATGGGAGACGCTGCATGGGAAGTCCGCGTGTGAAGAAATATCAACTTTTCACCACATGCAATTGGAGAGGAAAATCTTCTGAGTTCTCAATACTAGCCTTGTAATGACAATACTCGGCCATACTTCCTCAAATCGAATTACTCAGAGTAAGATATAAATATGAGAGGGGGCAAGTCACTGTGTGCATCTTAAAGGCATGCCACCTCTCACCTCATGAATACACAATGGATTTGCAGTACTCCACATACGAGAATTTTGCCAGTTCATGTACACGGATAAATGAAACGATGCCTCATCAGTAAAAAACGTTTCATTAAGAATATCCCTTCCATTCTGTTGAACAAAATTTTTGAACCATTGACAATAATGCAGTCTCTTGCCATGATTAGTATTTTTCAGTTCTTGCACGACTGTCACTTTATACGGGAAAAGTTCTGATTTTTCCCTTACAGCTGTGTGGGCCGTTCCCACACTAACATCGATTTCCTGGGCGAGTTTTCTTACTGACTTGTTCGGACTCGTGGACATTTTATCGGAAATATCGAGTAGTTTATCCTCAGACAAAACGCTAGGACGACCATTGGTGCATCTGTCACTGAACCTGTACTTCGAAATTTGTTAATCAAATCTCGCACAGTATCGCGATGTGGGAGTTTTGTCTCTGGCAAAACTGAATGAAATGTTTGACGAACTGAAACTGTGTATTAACCGCCAGCTTTGAACTCTTATTCGACTAAAAACACACGTTCTTCAAGGGTTATCATTTTAACAGTGACAAAAACGAAACAAACGAACAAAGGAACTAAACTTAAACGTTCACGTCGACACGAGCGACACACACCAACGATGCTACTGACGCTGACTGAGATAAACGAAACAGCGGAATGTTGGGAGAGTCCACTTGAAGGGAAGTAGCCCTGGCAGGCGAACAATCACACGGCACTGCGGAGAGACTTTTTGAACACCCCTTATTACGATGTTCATTAAATCATCTTTTGCTTCTTTTTCCAGCACCAGCGTAGGGTTGGCATGGTTATCAAAAAGATTTGCCATGGTTAGTTTACGGACTGACCGGATCCCTTTCCTCTTGCCTCGCCGTAATTGTACCTCCCTCCTCCCAGGAGCAGTTAGTACTGTTCATGTGAAACTGAGCTAAAGCATTCTAAATATTTGCAAAGCGTGCAATTGAGGCTGGACTTCGGCACCGGCCGCATATTCACGCAGCGGGATGTGGGAAGGCGCCTAAAAACCACATCCAGAGTGGCCAGCTCACCGAGCTTCTTCGTTAAGTCCATCTGAGACCGGCGCACTTCCCCGTAGCGGAACCGGCGTTATAACACTCACCGCTATTCGGACGCCTAACGTCCTTTTAAGCGTGTTACAGCACTTTTCTCTCTCCCTTATCGAAACAATTCTCTCTCGAAATTCTCTTCCTTTCTAACAGCCCTTTTCACTTTCATTTCAATCTTCTCCTCTTTCATTATCCCTTCCACTTCTTCCAATAGCAAAATGTGCTAATCTAATCAATATCATTCTTACCAGTTCCATGATTAATTTTTTTTCTTATTTGCGAATTGACCACTTAGGATCACGCTACAATTTCATTTCTTCTTTGTCTGAAGTTTCTTCTTTCTCCAGTACTCCCTCATATGGACGCTTTGCTGTTGCTTCAGTTCATCCGTCCAGACTCTTACAGTCTTCTTAGTTCTTTCGACTTGAAATCCTTCCAAATTTTGAATCATGGTCCGAAATGTATACCTCCTGAATGTTGAACCTTTCCAAATTTGTACGGGCTTCTTTAATCCATGTCGTTGTCTTGTTTTTCCACAGGTAGTCGAATATCCTTTTGGTTAGTCTGCTTTTGTCCATTCCGTACAGGTGTCCTAGAAATGATAACCTCCTCGTTTTGATGGCACCCAAGATTTTCTCCACCTTTTTGTTGATTTCATTGTTGCACCGAAGTTTCCAGCCAGTTTAACCTGTGTTGGACCCCAGATTTTCTGTAATATTCTTCTGTCTACTGTCTCCAGCTTTTCCAACTTGTAATTCATTGAGAGGCATTCGCTGGCATACAAGCACTCTGTTTTCACCGCAGCACTGTAGTGCTTTATTCTCACATTCCAAGAGATGCTCTTTTTGCTGCAAAGGTTTTTAGTTAATCCGTACGCTCTCTCCATTTTTGAGGTCCCATCCCCCACAGCAGCCTTCTCCAGTCCGTTCTCTTGTGTGGCTTCACCGAGGTATTTGAATTTTTTTACCCTCTCAGTCTGTCCAATCTCAAAGAATTGTGGTCCATGTTTGCCACTTGTCATGAATTTGTACTTCTCTTTCGATATCCTAAGTACTGTCTTGCCAGCGATGCTTTCTAGCTGGTTGATCTGTATGGCCCCTTCTTCTAAGTTCTCCGAAAGTATTGCAAAATCGTCAGCGAAAGCCAAGCAATTGACTTTGATTCCTACCGATTTTCTTCCTATACAGATTGGGCTAATTCTTTGATTTTAAACTTCAGAATTCCAGATTCTCACAATCTTCTCCTGGACGCAGTTAAATAGTATTGGTGATCTATCACCCTGTCGCACGCCTGTCTTGATTTCAAATGATTCAGACAATTGTCCCATAAACTTCACTTTGGAACTTGTGCCTGTTAAGGTTTCTCTGATAATGCTTGCCAGCATGATTTTTTTATTATTATTATCTCACATGTTTTAGCTCTCGTAAAATTACAGAGCGAAATCGGTAGACATAAAACATACTGATTGCGACATGTGCTGTCCTGACAAACGTAATATATTTTTGTATGTCTCGTTCCTGATGTAAGAGAGGCCATTAAATCCCTAATCTGGTCAGGTTAAATAAATAAATAATAAACTAAACAAACAATAAATTGGCCGCGCCTTATAGCCCCGTGGTCTCAGGCGTCTTGTCACGGTCCGAGCGGCTCCCCCCGTCGGAGGTTCGAGTCCGCCCTCGGGCATGGGTGTGTGTGCTGCCCATATTGTAAGTTAGTTTAATTTAGATTAAATAGTGTGTAAGCTTAGGGACCGATGACCTCAGTAGTTTGGTCCCATAAGACCTTACCACAAATTTCCAAAAAATAATGGATTCTCTGGCGAGCTTGCGTAAGTGATGTATCAACTGTTTGCTAACGTGGGGCTACAGAGTTGAGAATACGTGTGAATATGGCAAAGGGCAGATTAATTATCAGGCTCTTCAGGAAGGCATTTGATACGGTTCCGCACTTACGTTTAGTGAAAAAAATACGAGCTTACGGAATATCGGACCAGGTTTGTGATTGGATTCAGGATTTCCTAGAAGAAAGAACACAACATGTCATTCTTAACGGTTCAAAATCTGCAGATGTAGAGGTAATTTCGGGAGTACCGCAGGGAAGCGTGATAGGACCTTTATTGTTTACAATATACATAAATGACTTAGTTGACAACATCGGTAGCTCCGTGAGGCTATTTGCAGATGACACGGTTGTCTACAAGAAAGTAGCAACATCAGAAGACTCGTACGTACTCCAGGAGGACCTGCAGAGGATTAATGCATGGTGCGACAGCTGGCAGCTTTCCTTAAACGTAGATAAATGTAATATAATGCGCATACATAGGGGCAGAAATCCATTCCAGTACGATTATGCCATAGGTGGTAAATCATTGGAAGCGGTAACGACCGTAAAATACTTAGGAGTTACTATCCGGAGCGATCTGAAGTGGAATGATCACATAAAACAAATAGTGGGAAAAGCAGGCGCCAGGTTGAGATTCATAGGAAGAATTCTAAGAAAATGTGACTCATCGACGAAAGAAGTAGCTTACAAAACGCTTGTTCGTCCGATTCTTGAGTATTGCTCATCAGTATGGGACCCTTACCAGGTTGGATTAATAGAAGAGATAGACATGATCCAGCGAAAAGCAGCGCGATTCGTCATGGGGACATTTAGTCAGCGCGAGAGCGTTACGGAGATGCTGAACAAGCTCCAGTGGCGGACACTTCAAGAAAGGCGTTACGCAATACGGAGAGGTTTATTATCGAAATTACGAGAGAGCACATTCCGGGAAGAGATGGGCAACATATTACTACCGCCCACATATATCTCGCGTAATGATCACAACGAAAAGATCCGAGAAATTAGAGCAAATACGGAGACTTACAAGCAGTCGTTCTTTCCACGCACAATTCGTGAATGGAACAGGGAAGGGGGGATCAGATAGTGGTACAATAAGTACCCTCCGCCACACACCGTAAGGTGGCTCGCGGAGTATAGATGTAGATGTAGATGTAGATGTATTAGCCCCAAAGTTAACGTATTTGTACATGTGCGGAAATCTAACGTTGCAAGTGACTGTATGATACAAGTTTTAGCAGTATAGTGAGAAAAAATTTGATTTAGTTTTTCATTCCCAAACAGTAATAAAGGAAATTAAACTGTTATCCATTGAAAGAGGTTTGTGTATCACTCTATAGCATGTCTCAGTTATTTCTATATTATCCTTGAAAATAAAATGAATTCCGGTACCGGGAATCGAACCCGAGCCTCCTGGGTGAGAGCCAGGTATCCTAGCCACTAGACCATACCGGATCCGTAACTTGTACAGGAATGCAAGGGATATTGCAGACAGTTTCTACGTCTGGTATGTGTAACGACATTCTTCTATTTCAATTAATGATTGCGATGCTACAATGGTATTGTCAACGTGCTTTAGATACATTACGTATTCAGCGTACATTTAATACAGTCGACGTTTTGTGTTCCTCTGATCGTCACAATTTTTTCGTGGTTACTGACTTGATCTGACAAATGTGCATCTGCTCCATATGCGGCAGCTTCCTAATACTGCGGTTTTCTTATCTTTTTACGCCTGTGTGCACAGGTGCGCAGCAAGCTGCCTGTCTCGGCAACCTAGCGGGTAGCAGCCAGACAACCTGTCAGGCGTTGCCGGTAACTTTTGCTGCTGAGACTTTTTTTGTTTTTATCGCTGAAGCAGTATTCTCTGTGATGCTTATATACTGAGGAAATTATTCTAGTTTTTGGAACAGCGCGATCCACATGTATGATTCTGCTAAGTTGTCCTCTCCATTATACGGCTTCGTTGCCATCTTACGATCGATAAACGATAGTGATTCTCGGATTGCATCTACGCTATTATCAAAAGTACGATCGTATGGGCTATCAAGTGAAATTTGTGACTGGATGGAGGATGTCTTGTTAGGGAGGACGCAGCAAGTTATATTGATGGAAGATCATCACCAGATGTAGAAGTAACTTGTTGCAACCCTTGTTCACAGTACGAGCAGCCCTTAGCGGCTGGCCATCTCACAACTATTCATGACGTCGCCTTTCCGGCTTAGATCTTTTTTAATATGTGACTTGTAAGTACTGCATCTTTTCCAGTCAGTACAAACTTTAATTTTATTAATGCATTATATACCTAATATGTTTTAGAACAGTTAGTCTAATTCTGAAGACGACGCTCATAAAAGCGTCGAAACCTGGCCAATTTTGACTTAATGTTTGTGACCGAGGGCTTATTTGTACTAATATAACTTCATATGTTTCGCTGGGAAGTGTGGTTTGGTTTGGTTTGTGAGGTTGTGGGGCGCCCAACTGCGTGGTCATCAGCACCTAGACAAAGTCCCAATTTTTTCAAAGTTCAATTTTTTTGACAGTCCAATCTAGCTGTAGACACGAATGATGAGAATGATGATAAAATGATGAGGACAACACAAAGACCCAGTCCCCAGCAGAGGGGTAAGTTTCATGGGACCCCTACTGTTCACGCTGTAACTTAATGAGCTTGTAGACATTATTAATAGTAATCTCAGGCTTTCTGCAGATGCAGTTATCTGTAGTGAAGTGCTGTCTGAAACAAGCTGCGTAATTATTCAGTCGGATCACGATAAGAATGATACTGGTGCAAAGGTTAGCAACTTGCTTGAAATGGTCGTGAATGTCCACAGATCAGCCAGAACATTATGACCATGTACCTACTGTCGATTTAACCCGGTCCAGGCGACAGCAGCGTCAGCTTGCGAGGAATGACTGCTAGTCCGACACACGCACGGTGCACGTAGTTTCAGCGACCTTGCTGCCCGTGTTCAGAATGGGGAAGGCGCCCGATCAATCTGAGTTCGACCGAGGGCAGATTGCGATGGCGCGGAACGAGCACTTCGGAAGCTGCACGACTTGGACGGCCACCCCTCATTACAGCCGTCGGAATTCGTAGACTGAGAAGACCGGTGAAACAGGACGGACGGCGAACTATGCCGGAACTAACATCAGACTTCAATGCTGAGCAGAGCTCAAGTGTGTCTGAACACACAGTGCACTGCTAACGACGGGCCTCGGCAGCCGGCGACTCATGCGTGTGCCAGCGTTACAACTCGGGGTTTCGCCTGTCGCGGGCAAGTTCTCTACCATCTGACCTACCCGAGCAAGACTCGCGGAGAGCTTGTGTGGAGTTTGGAAGGTAGGAGAGTAGATACCAGCAGACGTGAAACCGTGAGGATGGAGTGTGACTCGAGCGTGGGTAGCTCACATGGTAGAACCACTTGCCCGCAAAACGCAAAGCCGGGAGTTCGAGTCTCGGTCCGCCACACAGTTTTAATCTGCCAGGAAGTTTCATATCAGCGCACATTGCGCTGCAGATTGAAAATCTCATTCTGAGTGCAATACTTCTTCATCATTTATGTCTCAGGCGCATCGTATGTGATAAGCGTTTCCAAACTGAAGGCAATAAAAAATTATTTTCGCTCTGTAATAAGTCAAGAACGGCTAGCCAACCTGTCCATTCCACCAGTACCAATTGGAAGAAGAGTTTCAAATGTACTGGATTTGAACGACGTTATTGAGAATTCCACTAAGGTGAAGGCACGAAAACATGTACTATAATAGTATTAATAATAACGACACACTCGTACTACGATTACGAAGCTAAATGATATAGTATTCTTTTTTATTTCGTTTGCACTATGTCTGATGGTGCTAAATGTTGATTCGCTTGCCAAGTGTCTCACCTGTATCTTTAAGTAAGCATGTCACAATTACTGGAGCGTAATTTGGTATTGTCAGCCATTACATCTGTATTATTCATTTTTTACAAGATGAACCCTACAGATCCATCAGTTTCACAGTTTCGCCGGCCCAATCCTCCTATAAAATAACTTAATACTTTTTTCTTATTGATAAATGTATAGATAATTATTCGACTCTGATATTAA
The DNA here is from genome assembly GCF_023864345.2 of Schistocerca serialis cubense. Classification (NCBI taxonomy): domain Eukaryota; kingdom Metazoa; phylum Arthropoda; class Insecta; order Orthoptera; family Acrididae; genus Schistocerca; species Schistocerca serialis. The sequence goes on along the minus strand of NC_064647.1, from coordinate 57,071,311 downwards.
AGATTCATTTTGAAAAGTATTTAACACTGACGGATAAAAGAAGATAAATGCTCTTCGTTTGTTAATTTTAGTAATAGTTACCCTTTCATTATTCTCATGTCCTGTTGATAAGACGTGCTGTGTAGTTACTAGTGATTTTGTCCTAAGTAATGAAAGCAACTTCCGAAACAGAACGACTTCCTCACTTACGATACCACGGATCCCAGCTCCTGTAACTCCGGAAGATAATTATTACTTTAATTTTGTACGGAGAATGTAGACGGAGGCGGCGAGCTTCACGACGGCGCTGCTGAACAATAGAGGTGCGTGAATCAGTTCATCTCTTTCCCTTCGTGGCCGCCCAGGATCAATTTCAATATGAATGTCTTTAGACGTCCACCCCGAGCAGATGCAACGAACAAAAGCGAACAAAATGAGATCATAAAAAAAAGTGGTAGCTCAGCAGCGTGTTCGGTCAGGGCGTTAGCTACTCTTTCTAATAAAAAAACTGAGCGAACGGATGAAAGAACAAACTGAACGGGTGTCATCGGACGTCCGCCGTGAAGAAATTCAACGAACATTATAGAACAAAATGTATTTTTTTTAAGTGTTTGGCGTTCAAGCCGCTGGATCCAGTTCAATTCCTCAGATTTTTTTTTATTTTCAACACAGTCATTTTCTTTACTATTTATACCGCAATTGATATAATGAAAAAATACGTGTAACTTTTATTAAATTTACAATATTATTTGGCAGTCTACTAATTTTTATTGTCACAAATAATATAATATTCATAACTATCGACTAGTAAACGACGAAAATCGTAAAGTGATACTGAAAATGTATGCTTATCCGTGTATTGAAAACTGTTCGTATTTAATCGAAAGAGAACGAGAAATTGCTTCTCGGAAGACCGTATTGAAATACACTCGATACTGGATAACCAATTATCAGTGCCGATTTTTAAGGAAATACTGCGATATGCATGGTTTGCTTCCAAACTATCGTCTGAAAGAGAGGTTTTTGAAAATGTTAACGAGGTCTGTTTTTCCACAGAAAACGTCAAAGGACCTTGCGTATGCGGTGCCGTTTAACTTTATGTTTCCCATGTTTTTACGAAAAATGCCATCCTGCAACTTGTACTCGTAATGTCGAAAGCGACGATTAATTGTACATCTTTCGAAAGCCGTCTGTGCCGGTCAAAACTTGGAGGTAACAAGTCGTTTCGGGCTCCTTCCTGATATAAGGCATTTCTCAAATCGCGGACAAGCATACATTTTGAGTATGGCTGTATGCATTTGCTCGTTTACTAGTCGATAGTTATGAATATTATATTATTTGTGACAATAAAAATTACCAGACTGCCAAATAATACTGTAAATTTAATAAAAGTTACACGTATTTTTTCCATTATATCAATTGTGGTATAAATAGTAAAGAAAATGACTGTGTTGAAAATAAAAAAAAAAAAAAACTGAGGAATTGAACTGGATCCAGCGATCCAGCGGCTTGAACGCCAAACGCTTAAAAAAAAATAAAAATACATGTTGTTCTATATTGTTCGTTGAATTTCTTCACGGCGGACGTCCAATGACATCCGTTTGTTCGATGATCCGTTCGCTGAGTTTTTTTTTTGTGAGAGGGTAGCTAACGCCCTGACTGAACACGCTGAGCTACCGTGCCGCCACCACTCGGCTGCAGCCGCTTCATGGTTAAAATGGCCACGCACAGATATATATATTCGACGACCGAAATTACCTTGCGAGTTTCTCAGTAACGCTTGACAAGTACGCGCTGCTGCTCAACATTTTGTCGTCCTCGTGGAGTACTACGAGTGTAGGAAGTTTGCAGTAAATCCGCGATCCAAACGTAGTGGCCTCCCCTTGTTAGTGAACCGTGCCGGTACACGGGGGACGAGCACCGTTAGGCGGGGTGTGGGGCAGTGATTAGACGCGGTCAGGTGATGTGACGCTGAGTCACGAGGCCGGGCTATTACGTGGCGGGGGCCGGCTGTGGGTAGTGGTGGATGATACAAGCCAGCTAGCGCAGGAGGTGCGTGACGGGAACCGTTTGGAGGCCGCGCTATCGCCCTGGCGAGATAAGCCGGCGGGGAAGGGAAGGCGCTGCCCACAGCGGCCGGGGCGCCGACTGTGCTGGGGGCAGACGTAAACATCCAGAGGGCTTCCCAGACTGCCCGCCACTCCATTTTCACCTGCCTTTCTGTGCATCTTACGGTACAAGTAGCACGGACTACGGGAAAAATAGTGCGGCAGTCTATCTGTTCTGAGGATATGCCGGTAGACAAGCTGCCGCAGCTTTAGCTTTAGGTACTACTAATACACTACTGGCCATTAAAAATGCTACACCAAGAAGAAATGCAGATGATAAACGGATATTCATTGGACAAATATATTACACTAGAACTGACATGTGATTACATTTTCACACAATTTGGGTGCATAGATCCTGAGAAATCAGTACCCAGAACAACCACCTCTGGCCGTAATAACGGCCTTGATACGCCTGGGCATTGTGTCAAACAGAGCTTGGATGGCGTGTACAGGTACAGCTGCCCATGCAGCTTCAACACGATGCCACAGTTCATCAAGAGTAGTGACTGGCGTATTGTGACGAGCCAGTTGCTCGGCCACCACTCACCAGACGTTTGCAATTCGTGAGAGATCTGGAGAATGTGCTGGCCAGGGCAGTAGTCGAACATTTTTTGTATTGTATCCAGAAAGGCCAGTACAGGATCTGCAACATGCGGTCGTGCATTATCCTGCTGAAATGTAAGGTTTCGTAGGGATCGAATGAAGGGTAGAGCCACGGGTCCTAACACATCTGAAATGTACCGTCCACTGTTCAAAGTGCCGTCAATTCGAAGAACAGGTGACCGAGACGTGTAACCAATGGCACCGCATACCATCACGCCGGGTTATACGCCAGTATGGCGATGACGAATACACGCTTCCTATGTGCGTTCACCGCAATGTCGCCAAACACGGATGCGACCATAGTCATGCAGTAAACATAACCTGGATTCATCCGAAAAGATGACGTTTTGCCATCCGTGCACTCAGGTTCGTCGTTGAGTACACCATCACAGGCGCTCCTGTCTGTGATGCAGCATCAAGGGTAATCGCAGCCATGGTCTCCGAGCTGTTGCAAACGTCGTCCAACTGTTCGTGCAGATGGTTGTTGTCTTGCAAACGTCCCCATCTGTTGACTCATGGATCGAGACGTGGCTGCACGATCCGTTACAGCCATGCGGATAAGATGCCTGTCATGTGGACTGCTAGTGATACGAGGCCGTTCGGCTCCAGCACGCTGTTCGGATTTGACCAGGCAACGCCGATCAACTGCTGTTTGTTCATGAGAAAGCGGTTGGAAACTTTCCTCATGTCAGCACGTTATAGGTGTCACCACGGGCGCCAACCTTGTGTGAATGATCTGAAAAGCTAATGATTTGCATATCACAGCACCTTCTTCCTGTCGGTTAAATTTCGCGTCTTTAGCACGTCATCTTCGTGGTGTAGCAATTGTAATGGCCAGTAGTGTACTATAGCGTGTAGCTAGCCTGGAGCATTCGGCCTCTGGGCAGAAGTCTCTTACGTGGACGCCACTTCGGCGACTTGCTTGTCGACGGGGATGAAATGATGGTGAAGACAGTACAACACCAAGTCCCCGAGCGGGGAAAATCTCCGATTCGGCCGAGAATCGAACCCGCGCCTCTCGCAAGGCATTCGGCCGCGCACAGCACTCAGCTATGGAGGCGGAGTGTCTTTAGATGAAGAATCGTCGACAGAATTGGATTGCCTTCGAACGTCCCCCAGGGAAATGTGGTGAATATCTCCACGAAGTTTCGTAAGTATAGGTCTGGTACTTCACGATGTGACACATGCTGCGTCATCAAATCTCTGTAATCCGTTAGTGTTCACAGCGAAGTAGGTGGTGCACTGCTGACGTACTGGACTTGTATCCGCGGCGATCAGATTGCCGTGTTTTCCCTGAACCACATAACACAAATGCCCAAATGGTTCCTTCGAATGGGACGTGAAAGATATACAAGTGTATTCTCCGTCTCCAATGACTTTGTACACGTTATCACAGGAGGAATAGTCAGCAATCAAGGATATGAGAGGAACTATCATTTGAAGCAAATAACTTCATGTGGACATACACCATTTTGCGAATGGTCTCCGGGGTAGAAAACATTTAATGTACGAGTGCGTGGTGAAAATCAATGCCTCCCAATTTCTAATATGAAAACTCTTAAAGCTTTTCAAATACATTGAAGAGACGAAGAAACTGGTATACCTGCCTAATATTGTGCAGGACCCCCTCGAGCACGCAGAACTGCCAAAACGACGTGGCATAGACTCAACTAATGTCTGAAGTAGTGCTGGAGGAAACTCACACCTTTAATCCTGCAGGACTGTCCATAAATCTGTAAGAGTACCAGAGGGTGGAGATCTCTTTTGAACTGCACGTTGTAAGGCGTCCCAGATATGCTCAGTCATGTTCATGTCTGGGGAGTTTGGTGGCCAGAGGAATGTGTTGAAACTCAGGAGAGAGTTCCTGGAGCCACTCTGTAGAAATTCTGGACGTGTGGGTTGTCATATTGTCCTGCTGGAATGTACAATGGACATGAATGAATGCAGGTGATCAAACAGGATGCCTACGTACGTGTCACTTCTGAGTGTGGTATCTAGACGTATCAGGGGCCCCATATCACTCCAACTGCACATGCCCCACACCATTGCAGAGGCTCCACGTCGTAACATGTGGCTAACCAGCACGTGTTGTAATCATGTTTTCAAAATTAATAATTTGCTCCGAACTGCTCCTCCCATTTCTAAATCCACGTTGGTATTGTCGTATCTGTTCATCGAGAACTGGTTCAATCCTATTTAGTAACGTCTTGGAAAGGACCTAGTATGGAAGGGATAGAAGGGAAATCCCCCTGTAATTGTTCACAACTGATTTGTCACCCTTTTTGTGAAATGGCTGTATCAATGCCGTCCTCCAACCTTGTCGAATCTTCTCGGTTCTCCAAATTTCCTTAATAACTGTACCGAGATGTAGACCTACTTCAAAAGTTCAGCTGTGGTTCCATCTTCACACCAGAAGATTTGTTGTTCTTGAAGGATTTTATAGCTTGCCGGACAGTTCGTGGATGTCATTCTGCAGGGATTTCTTCTGGAGTTTTGAATTCCGGTTTCTCTGAAGGCGCTTTATGGTTGAGAAGGTTTTCGAATATATAAAACCGATTGTTTTAAATAAAGAAATATTTAAGCGATTTTTGCTGTTGAACCTGTTTAGGTATTAAAACAGATAGCTCCTTCAGTCTTCTCAAAATGAGGAAATTCAATAAGTTTTTATTTATTTTTGGTTTTGAGCAACGTGGTGTTCCAGGATTAGATGGGTAATCCGTTATCTTTGCGATAATCTGAATACTGCATTCAGTACCGGGAGGAATAAAATAAGTGGCTAAAACCAGGAAAGATGTAAGTATGGCTGCGTATTACCACGCCTGATACTTACGTGGAGAAGAGCCCGTTTGGAAGTACACTGCCTGACCAAAAAAGTGAAGCACCCAGGATACGTGTTAGGATGTTTGTGTAACTTCGTATAGGTCCACGCTGTTGTGAGTGAGTTGCAGTCCTCAGTAACGGGTAGAATGGCCACCAGAGTTCATTAGTGTTGTGTTGTCGTGTTCAGTGTTGGTTACAGTCCTGGCAGAGTATATGAGGGCCGTGAACAACGTCAGATGGTGAGTGATAGCTGTGAAGGGCACACAGCTGCTGTGTACTCATATGAGACAGCATTCTCAGCACATCTACATCAACATCTACACGGATACCCTGAAAATGACATGTAAGTGCCTGGCAGAGGATTCATCGAACCACCTTCACAATTCTCTATTATTCCAATCTCGTATAGCGCGCGGAAAGAATGAACACCTATATCTTTCCGTACGAGCTCTCATTTCCCTTATTTTATCGTGGTAATCGTTTCTCCCTATGCAGGTCAGTGTCAACACAATATTTTCGCATTCGGAGGAGAAACTTGGTAATTGGAATTTCGTGAGAAGATTCCGTCGTAACGAAAAACGCCTTTGTTTTATTGATGTCCAGCCCAGTTCCTGTATCATTTCCGTAACACTCTCTCCCATATTTATCGATAATACAAAACGTGTTACCCTTCTTTGAACTTTTTCGATTTAGTCCGTTAATCCTATCTGCTAAGGATCCCATATCCCCCAGCAGTATTCTAAAAGAGGACGGACTAGAGTAGTGTAGGCAGTCTCCTTAGTAGGTCTGTTACATTTTCTAAGTGTCCTGCCAATAAAACGCAGTCTTCGGTTAGCCTTTCCCATAACATTTTCTATGTGTTCCTCCCGATTTACGTTGGTCGTAATAGTAATTCCTAGGTACTTGGTTGAATTTACGACCTTTAGATTAGACTGATTTATCGTGTAACCGAAGTGTAACGGATTACTTTTAACACTCGTGTGCATGACCTCACACTTTTTGTTATTTTAGGGCCAATTGCCAATTCTCGCACAATTCCGATCTTTTCTTTCTACATCGTTTTACAGTTTGTTTTGATCTTCTGATTTTATTAGTCGATAAACGGCAGTTTCATAAGCAAACAACCTAAGACAGCTGTTCAAATCATCTCCCAAATCGTTTATATAGATAAGGAGCAGCTAAGGGCCTATAACACTACCTTGGGGAACACCAGAAATCGTTTCTGTTTTACTCAATGCCTTTCTCTCAGTTACTACGAACTGTGACCTCTCTGACAGAAAATCGCAAATACAGTCAAGTAACCGAGACGATATTCCATACTCACTCAATGTCACTACAAGCCGCTTGTGTGCTATAGTGTCAAAAGCCTTCCCGAAATCCAGTAATACGGAATCGATCTGAAACCCCCTGGTCAGTAGCACTCAACACTTCGTGCGAATAAATAGGTAGTTGTGTTTCACAAGAACGATGTTCCCTAAATCCGTGTTGACTGTGTGTCAATTGACCGTTTTGTTCTAGGTAATTCATAATATTCGAACACAATATGTGCTCCAAAATCCTGCTGCATATCGAAGTTAATGATATGGGCCTGTAATTAAGTGAATTACTCCTATTGCCTTTCTTGAATATTGGTGTGACTTGTGCGACATTCCAGGGTTTGGGTACGGATCTTTCGTCGAGCGAAAGGTTGTATATGATTGTTAAGTATGGAGCTAATGCATCAGCATACTCCGAAAGGAACCTAATTGGTATACAGTCTGGACCAGTAGACTTGCTTTTATTAAGTGATTTGAGTTGCTTCGCTACTCTGAGGGTATTTATTCTACGTTACTCATGTTGGCAACTGTTCTCGATTCGAATTTTGGAATATTTACTTGGTCTTCCATTGTGAAGGCATTTCGGAAGGGTGTGTTTAGTAATTCTGCCTTAGCAGCACTGTCTTCGATAGTATCTCCATTGCTATCGCGCAGAGAAGGCATTGATTGTTTCTTTCCGCTAACATACTTCACATGCGACCAGAACCTCTTTGGATTTTTTGCCAGTTTTCGAGACAAAGTTTAGTTGTGGAAACTATTATAAGCATCTCGCATTGAAGTACGCCTTAAATTTCGAGCTTCTTTAAAAGATCGCCAATCTTAGGGATTTTGTGTCTGTTTAAATTTGGCATGTTTGCTTCGTTGTTTCTGCAACAGTGTTTTGACCCGTTTTGTGTACCAAGGAGGATCATCTCCGTCGTTTGTTAATTTATTTGGTATAAATCTCTCAATTGCTGCCGATACTATTTCTTTGAATTGAAGCCACATCTCATCTACACTTATATTATTAATTTGGAAGGCGTGGAGATTGTCTCTCAGTTAGGCGTCAAGTGAATTTTTATCTGCTTTTTTGAATAGATATATTTTCGATTATTTTTGGAGGCTTTGGGGATTACAATATTCATTCTCGCTACGACAATCCTGTGTTCACTAATCTCTGTATCCGTTTTGATGCTCTTTATTATCTCAGAATTATTTGTTGCTAAGAGGTCAAGTGTTTTTCACAACCGTTTACTATTCGCGTGAGCTCATGAACTACCTGCTCGAAATAATTTTCAGAGAATGCGTTTAGCACAATTTCGGATGATGTTTTATGCGTACCTCCGGAATTAAACATGTATTTCCGCCAACATATCGAGGGTAAATTAAAGTCACCACCAACTGTAATCGTATGAGTCGGGTACGTGTTTGAAATCAAACGGAAGTTTTCTTTGAACGTTTCAGCAACTGTATCATCTGAATTGGGAGGTCGGTAAGAGGATCCAATTATTATTTTATTCCGGTCGCCAGCAATGACCTCTGCCCATTTTAATTCACAACAACTATCTACTTCAATTTCGCGACAAGATAAACTACGTCTAACAGCAACAAACACGCCACCGCCAACCGTGTTTAGCTATCCTCTCGGAACACAGCTAGGTTCTTCGCAAAAATTTTGGCTGAGCTTATATCCGGCTTTAAGCAGCTTTCAGTGCCTATAACGATTTGAACATCAGGCGCTTGGAGCTCTGGTACTTTCCCAACACAGCTACGACAATTTACAACTGTTATACCGATGGTTCCTGCATCTACGTTCTTCCTGAGTTCGGCCTGCACCCTTTGTGACTGAAGTCCTTCTTGTGTTTTCCCGAGACCCTCTAACCTAAAAAGCCACCCAGTCCACGCCACACAGCCCCTGCTACCCGTGTAACGGCCTCCTACGTATAGTAGACACGTTAGCCATTCAGCAGAACCCCAAACCCAACCGCCCTTTGGTACAAGTCGAGGAATCTGCAGCCTACACGGTCGCAGAACCGTCTCAGCCTCTGATTCAGACCCTCCACTTAGGCCCGCATCTCGTGGTCGTGCAGCAGCGTTCTCGCTTCCCACGCCCGGGTTCCCAGGTTCGATTCCCGGCGGGGTCAGGGATTTTCTCTGCCTCGTGATGGCTGGGTGTTGTGTGCTGTCCTTAGGTTAGTTAGGTTTAAGTAGTTCTAAGTTCTAGGGGACTGATGACCGTAGATGTTAAGTCCCATAGTGCTCAGAGCTATTTGAACCATTTGAACCCTCCACTTGGCTCTGTACCAGAGATCCGCAATCGGTCCTGTCGGCTATGCTGCAAATGGTCACCTCTGCTTTCATCTTGCAAGCAAGACTGGCAGCCTTTACCACTTCTGTTAGCCGCTCGAAACCAGAGAAAATCTTTTTTGAACCAAAGTGACACACATCATTGGTACCGACGTGAGAATCACGTGCAGTTGGCTGCACCCTGTGCTCTTCATGGCATCCGGGAGGACCCGTTCCACATGACAGAATTTGAATGCGGCTTCATTGTGGGTGTCCATTTGTCCGACAGGGCGAATCGCGCACTATCGAGATTTGTGGAGCATTGGGATGTGACAGTGGCCTGATGTCGGATTGCACGGGCAAGGAAGGACAGGCAACCTCGTCGACAACATCTGACCACCACAAGGTGGCTCGCCATGTCGCATCTGCGCCTGCCATCCGAGAACATTGAACCATGGAACTAATCAGTTCTTTAGAAAATCAAAATTACAATCTTACCACAGTTATTTAAAGAAAATAAGAAGGTGGCGATCACTGGTGATGGACAAGCTTGTGATTGTTTTACAATTTTAATTTGACTGAAAACAGGCTTTATAATAAACTTCAATTCGGACATTTCCCCTCTTTCTGATGCAATGTACAAATTTTCAGTTTCATGGAATTACATAAAGACGAATGAGAATCAAATTTTGCATCCGCAACCAAAAACATAGATACCAGGCACGGTGAGTAATCAGTCATAAACAATCGTCCTTGTTTAAGTATATCTCAAAGGCTAGTAACACTGTACACTTCCAGCCCGCGCGGTTGGCCGTGCAGTCTAACGCACGGCTTTCCGGACTGGGAAGGAGCGCCTGGTCCCCGGCACGAATCCGCCCGGCGGACTTGTGTGGAGGTCCGGTGAACCGGCCAGTCTGTGGACGGTTTTCAGGCGGTTTTCCATGTGCCTCGGCGAATGCGAGCTGGTTCCCCTTATTCCCCCTCAGTTTCACTATGTCGGCGATTGCTGCGAAAACAAGTTCTCCACGTACGCGTACAGCACCATTACTCTACCACGCAAACATAGGGGTTACACTCGTCTGGTGTGAGACGTTCCCTGGGGGATCCACCGGGGGCCGAACCTCACAATAACCCTGGGTTCGGTGTGGGGCGGCGGAGGGGTGAAGTGGACTGCGGTAGTCGTCGTGGGGTTGCGGACCACTGCGGCTGCGGCGGGGACGGAGCCTCTCCGTCGTTTCTAAACCCCCGGTTAACGTAACATAACATACACTTCCAACCCAAAGTTACACAGCCACATAATACCACAACTTCATTAAAAAAAAAAAACAAAGATCTTGAAGCTTAATAAAACTGAACTGCCCACATAAAGGTCCACTGTGAGACATGTTTACACCAAAAAATGCAAAGTGGGCCAACCAAGGTCGCAAAACTGGCCCACAGGAAAAAATGGCAAGTTGCACATTCATTAAAGATACACAAATAATTAACATAAGTGTTGAATCAGAATGGCTAGTAATAACCAGTAAAATTAATTACAGAAACGCTAATATTAACAAAGTGGCCTCACTTAACTTCAGAGAACAGCGTTAAGGCCCACAGAAGTATTTGGAAGGAATAACGCTACGGCCGGCAGGCAATACGAGCGTTCACTCCCCACGGCTTGTTCACAGGCTCTCAAGCAGGCGGGGTATATATTTATATATAGTCCGACCGGCCTTACAATGCGCGGTCCTGACAAGAATCCATAACCGCACCGACGCCAGGAAACGAGCAGACTTAACAAATTGCCGGCAGCACAAATAGATTGCAATGAAAACAAGGTCAAATCACAGCCACACCGGAATGTATAATAAGCATGCCCCCAAATTCTTATGCAGCAATACTCTAACATTACCCGACTCCTAGTAAATTAGCAGGAAACTTTGGGCTCACTTCCAGTTGCCTTAAGGCCCTTTCAACATTAAATAAACATACCAATTGCTGCCGTGACAAATGATTAAACCACTAACCCTACGGCTGCCGGGCGCGTACTCAACGGCAAGTTGTCCCCAAGCGGTCAGTATGACCTAAAACATGGTAAAACTTGCATGAAAACCACTTAAAACACACACTCCACAAATGATGAGAAACGAAATGAGGAACAACAGCCTCCTTAAAATAACCACTGTGGAACCAAGTCCAGAACCATATCCGGCAGAACAATCTTCTAAGTTAAACACAAAATAACTTGGAGCTTGCAAATTACGAGCTGGGAAGCTGTTCAGCGTGAGACGACGAACCCACCACAATTTTGCACGTCAAGGCGGCCAATGATCGGCACCGTACATCCGGCGTGCGCCACAAGACGAGGGCGGCCCGTGAGCACGGCGAGGCCCGTGCCCCACGGTTAGGGACGCGGGCTTGTCTTCAACACAAGCTGGCTCGATGAACGCCGAGCGGAGACCCTTCCGTCACACGTTCACCCGGAAAACCCGCCCGGGGGAGCAGTCAAAGGTAGCAGGACAGCCGAATATCGGTATCAGCGATGCAAGTAGAACGCCCTAGCGCCAGCCCGCCACGGCTCAAACATATAATGGACTGCCTACAACATTCTGTGTCATTGGTCGGAGTGCGGCAGCAGCCGGTCTAGGGGATTACCGCCAGCACCACAACGCGATCTGTTGCGTTTGTAGTGGTGCCACGACTGCCAAGAATGCGCTGCCAGTGGATGGCGTCGCGGAGTGTCGAGCGAAGGATCGCGGTTCTGAACTATCGTGGATGACCACCGTCGGCGAGTATTGCGGCAGTCTCGGGAGAAGCACCATTCTTCCTGTGTTTTGAAGAGGCAAAGCGGTGTTATTCCTAGTGTTATGGTATGGGAAGCCATCGGGTATGACTTCAGGTCACGGCTGGTAGTGATGGAGGAAACTCTCGAACTCTTGACAGCACAGCAGTATGTCACGGACAGTTGTTACCTTTCATGTGACAGCGTTGTAGTAGCATTTTTCAACAGGATAACGGTACTTTCGCGTTCTCGTCAATACGGTACCAGGACGTTTAAGTTCTACCACTGTAAAGACGGAAGATCCGCGATTCGGAATGTCAGAACCGTGCAGCAAGTAGCGGCAGGAACACCACCACAAAATCACGCAGCACCAACATTCCAAACCATCGACTCTCGGAGAGGGATTTTAACCGTGTTCAACCCAATGGTAAAGTAGCGAACCATTTTTCTCCGAATCATACAGTTTGGGGGAAAAGCAGTGAGAATAATTACTTTTGGAAACCTTGTATCAGACAAAGCCTGTTATAACAATAATCTGTTTCGTTTAATAAAACGGCCGCCAGCCGAAATCGGGCACAGTGTCTACACAAAAAGTTGAAGTCAATTTTCGACACTGAATAAATAACTACTTCCATTTACTACGGTCACTTGGCAATAAGTGCTATTAATCCCACTTTCTGTTACTTATGGAGCCGGCCGGTGTGGCCAAGCGGTTCTAGGCGCTTCAGTCTGGATCCGCGCGACCGCTACGGTCGCAGGTTCGAATTCTGTGTCGGGCATGGATGTGTGTGATGTCCTTACGTTAGTTAGGTTTAAGTAGTTCTCAAGTTCTAGGGGACTGATGACGTCAGATGTTAAATCCCATAGTGGTCAGAGCCATTTGAACCATTTGTTACTTATGGAATTTGTCACTATACTTCAGTAATTATTTAAAGAAGACACATATTTTTCAACAAGGATACAAAAAAAAAATTTAACTTATAGCTATCATCCATATGACCCAAACTATTATTTAACACGACTAAATTTCATTTCTTTAGGACTGTTATTTGTTTTACTAACACCAATATTTATCTGGCTTTCTTTGACATGTAGAAGCGACACGAATAATTACCGTTAAGATTCTTGCAGTTAAACAATTATGTTACTTTACTTTCAGAAATTCTATTGAAAGCTTCCTCATGGTCACGCAAAGCGGCGGTCCTTAAACTGATACGTGCAAACTGTAGTATTTAATAATGATTTTCAGAATTTACTACCAAAACAGTACTCTTGCCAGTAATTTACTATTATTCAATCTTCAATAAACATCAGGATACTCGGAATAAGTTCGTTTAGGTGAGGACCCTACTGAGGTAAATGACATAGGAAAAACACGGTTGAACACAAAGGTACATTTAACACTTATATTCCACTGATTGAAGATGGATGTTTCATACTGTGATAAACTCTAAATAAAGTACTTTGCCTGTTACTGATGTCGAAGGTGGTGTGACGCGGTGCTGCGTAGTAACATTTCGCAGGTACGGCTCTTGATGTACATAGCTCTGTCTTCCTCTTGGTGGCAACGATAAAGTTGCAAATTTCTGAGCTATTAATTTATTGCCGTACTGCGCCAATCATGTAGAACACGTTCGAGGCCAAAAACCCAGTCTTGCAGGTAAATTCGGGGCCTCCAGTGCTTGACCAACGTAATGCGTGTTGACCACTTGCAGGGCAGCTACCGACTCGCTGAGCCACTTGCGCGCCAGTTCTCACTCGCGCGCCACACCACCTTTTCCATTCCACCACAGAACGGAGTTCCGTTCTACCTATGATCCCTACACCTTTTCAATTTACACTTCTGCTTACAAAAAAATGGTTCAAATGGCTCTGAGCACTATTGGACTTAACTGCTGTGGTCATCAGTACCCTAGAACTTAGAACTAATTAAACCTAACTAACCTAAGGACATCACACACATCCATGCCCGAGGCAGGATTCGAACCTGCGACCGTAGCGGTCACGCGGTTCCAGACTGTAACGCCTAGAACCGCACGGCCCCTCCGGCCGGCTCTGCTTACAAAAACCCTAAGTATGTACCATATACAATTGCATGACAGCATATACATGCAAAATTGACATAATTAATTACTGTTGTACTTGAAATATTACATAATTATTTACAAAATATGTTTTAATACATTCATCCCACCTACGTCAAAGAGGATATTTTAAATAGATAAACTACACTTAACAAAAGCTTACTCTCGTTATAGTATTTTCTTAATTTTTCAAAATTATTATGGAACAAAAATTTTTTTTTAAATGTACAGATTAAGGACAGTATTATATTTACAATAGCATTACAGTCTGCACATAGCATGTACCTCTATGGACTGTCTGCCTGCTGGTGATGTACTCCTGTGGCCAGACAGTCTCCCAGATCAATCCTCGGTGGACCGTATGTGGGGCCAGCTCCGATGTCAGTTCCATCCCAGCTCCAGTATCGAAGTTATCGAGAACCAGTTCCACTAGTTGAGGGCTGGGCTGGCTCACAATAGGAGACGACGACTTCGTGGCACCCTTCCCAGCCGAATCAGCGCGTGCATCAAGACCAGAGAGGGCGAGACATCCAACCGATAACTGGGCTCATCCTACTGAGTATTGCTTGTAAGTTTCGACTCGATTTTGTAACCCGTGAAGTCTCGTTGCCTCTTAAATGCGGCCGGCAGTGGCCTGGCTGCCTTGTTTTATGTGATACCAGTCTCCGTCACTCTGAGAAAAAGATTGGACGTGGAATCCAAGAAGTAACAGAAATAATTGTATCATACGAAGTATCTCCACAAAGTGTGTCCCTTTGGTTGTATAAAACAAACGTGTACAGATACAGAAAAAAATATTTATTGTACAAAAATCTACAATTGTTAAAATACTTTTCTCTATAGCGTCCGAAATTTTGTAGGCACTTGTCATAGCGTGGCACAAGTTTTTGTATGCCTTCTTCATAGAAGATTTCCGCCTGTGTATTCAACCATGTGGTAACATCTTCTTTCGGCTCGTTATCATCGTTGAAGTGTTGACCAGCGAGGACAGATGTTAGGTGTAAGAAGAGATGAAAGTCGCTAGGAGCGAGGTCCGGGCTGCATGGAGGATGATCAAACGCGTCCCAGCGAAATTCCCGTAAGAGTTCTTTGGTCACATTCGCCGTGTGAGGTCGGGCATTATCGTGGGAAAAAACCAACACCTTTTGACAGTAATCCTCGGCGGTTATTTTGTATTGCGCGTCGCAATTCCTAATGGTCTCGCAGTAACCTCGTGCATTGATTGTTTGGCCTCGTGGTAAGAAATCAATCGGCAAAATCCCTTTCGTGTCCCAAAAAAACGGTGCACATGACTTTTCGAGGTGTCAAGATTTGCTTAGGCTTAACCGTCATGAGGATGAAGTGTGCCCCCATTCCACTGACTGCTGTTTCGTTTCAGGGGTGTCGTACAATACCCAAGTTTCATCCCCCGTGAATATCCGAGAAAGAAAACCATCGCCTTCTTCATTGTAGCGTGTCAAAAACTGAAGTGCACTGCCCATCCGTTGTTTTTTGTGTTGTTCAGTAAGAATTTTGGGTACCCAAAGTGAGCAAAGTTTTCGAAATTTCAGTTTTTCAGTAACAATTTCTGAATTAGTGATCGTGGGATTTGCGGAAGTTCCATAGCAATGGCACTAAGTGTAAACTTACGATTGTGCTGAAACTTCTCTTCAGTTGTGTGAACCAGTTCATCAGTGACCGCAGGCCGGCGTCCACTTCGTTCTCCAAATGGTTCAAATGGCTATAAGCACTATGGGACTTAACATCTGAGTTCATCAGCCCCCTAGACTTAGAACTATCTAAACCTAACCTAAGGACATTGTGGTGTCACCGCCAGACACCACACTTGCTAGGTGGTAGCCTTTAAATCGGCCGCGGTCCGTTGGTATACGTCGGACCCGCGTGTCACCACTGTCAGTGATTGCAGACCGAGCGCCGCCACACGGCAGGTCTAGAGAGACGTCCTAGCACTCGCCCCAGTTGTACAGCCGACTTTGCTAGCGATGGTTCACTGACAAATTACGCTCTCATTTGCCGAGAAGATAGTTAGCATAGCCTTCAGCTACGTCGTTTGCTACGACCTACCAAGGCGCCATTATCATTTGCTATTTATCTTGTGATGCATGTACCGTCAGACCGATGTTCACCAATTATGGATTAAAGTAAAGTATTCCTGAAGCTACGTACTTTTCTTGATAGTATAATTACTTTACCTGTTCCAGACCTCACGCCAGCCTGCGTGAGCTTAAAAGCGTGCCATTCGGCTTCCTCCAAACCCCGTGAATTGGGTCCTGCCAATTCACAACAGACATCACACACATCCATGCCCGAGGCAGAATTCGAACCTACGAGCGTAGTAGCAGCGGGGTTCCTGACTGAAGGGACTAGAACCGCTCGGCCACAGCGGCCGGCCTTCGTTCTTCACCGTGAACTTGATCACGTCCTTCGTTGAACAGTCTGACTCATCTTCTACCCATTGAACCACTCATAGCATTTTGTCCGTATACCTCACAGATTTGCCGATGAATTTCCTTTTGTTTAACTTTCTTTTGATTTAGAAAACGAATCACAGATCTGATTTCACACGCCACGGTATTTTCAATTCCGGCCGACATTATAAAGAAGCACCACAAAGCACACGTCGGCAGCAGCGATCTGAAAATGGCGTACATGTCTTCTCCTCGAGTCAGAGTAACTGCCGGACATGCACGGAACTGCGATCGTAGCGCTGCCGCGGATAGAAAGAGAAACGGAACTTACTTTTTGGACGACCCTCGCATTAGTAGCTAGTTCCTGATGCATATCATCTACCAATTGTAATTTAGATACCCCTCCCAGTAGAGGCAAAGCATGAGCAACTCTTTAATCATAATGCTGCTAAATGAGCTTTCGATTGGTAGCTAAATCGGTAAAGTTATCGTGATTCTGGCGTGGTGGAAGATCCCGGACGGGTTGAAAAAAAATTGACTCACCAGAATCTCGTACCCTGCCCAGAACATGTATGGTGTGGCCTCTCCCTTTGTGTCCATTGACAATAGGCGGCTCGTTACGCTTTCAAATTTTGTTGTGGAGAGAAGCTTCTGAAGATCGGCGCTTCTTACGCCGTGGGTAACTTGCTCCCCCCCCCCCCCCTCCCCACCTCCGTCCCCCTCTCTCTCTCACTCCTTCTCTTTTCTTGCATGGAAACTCCCGCTGGGATATTATCAAAATTTTGTTAGAAGGGATGGAGAGTTGATCACTATTCGTCTCATTCGTTGATCATGAGTTATCGGTTTAGGCTGGGAGAGAAAGTAGAGGTGGGGCTGCGTTGTCGCAGAACACTCAGGCTGGTAAAGAAGCGAAATTTTGCGGCAGTTGGTCTACGACATCAGACAGGGATGGATGCCGATGCTCCGAGTCTGGTGTTCGATCTCGACGGGAGCAGATGTGCTGGACCTGAGTTCCGTCTTCGAGCCGAACGGACTCTGGAACTCGATGGTATCAGACTCCGATGGTCACGGATGCCGCCTTCAGACTTTAATGGCGACCTTTGGGTTTGGTAAGCGCTGCTTCGCTGGATAGGATGTAGGTCCGAATATGCGTTCATAATCCTGGAGGAATTTTTACAGAGACGCGAGAGATATTCTGATCGGTGCCAATGACGGCATCACTTTCCTTGGCCGATTCGCGAATGGAGATCAACTTAGTGAGCCGTGTCCACGCTTTTCTGCAAGACTGCTCGCGCAGTGCCAAGTGCATGCCGTTGATTTTCTCTCATGTCTCTCATGTCCTCAGGTAACATGACACTGTTTGCTGACAACGCAGCAGTAATCACAGAAAGTGAAGAGGAATTTAGTCTGGTGCCTAAAGAAATGTCTCGAATGCTAGCTCACGAGTAAAGACAAGAAAAGACAAGAAAAACAAGGTAATGGTGTGCACAACAGGCTGACATAACGGATGGCGAAATGTTATACTGGACAAGTCCATCTTTCTCTGGGATATTTTGCTGTCTTTGAAGTAGAACAGCTAAAGAATGAAGATGTAAGATAGTGCTCAGTATCAAGGAGTTCACAAGGCAGAAAGGCGTTCTAAGAAAAGAAACACCTACTACCATCCAAAAAGATAAGCCTTGAGACTAGAAAATTATCCGAGAAACTTTTATGTTTCGAACGCAGCCCTGTATGGACAATGAGAAAGAAAGAAATGAAATGGTTTCCAACTTTTGGAACGAGATTTTGACAGGAGATCAAGTAGACTTACTGAGTAAAGAATAAGACTTCCTGTAACGAGAAAAATATTATTTACTTATACATACAGGGTGACAATTACTTAATTATATGAAATAAAATCATCATAACTTCTTAACGGCTTGCATTAGGACGTTCAAACTGCACGGTTAACCACGGGACATGGTGAGAATATTGATGTGAATATGATTTTATTTAGCGACGAAGCCCACTTTCATTTGCATCGGTTCGTCAACAAGCAGAATTGGCGCATTTGGGGGACTGAGAATCCGGATTTCGCGGTCGAGAAGTCTCTTCACCCTCAACGGATGACTGTGTGGTGTGGAATGTCGAGTCACGGAGTAATTGGTGCGATGCTCGTTGATGGCACGGTGACTACCGAATGGTACGTGAAGGTTTTGGAAGATGATTTCATCACCATTATCCAAAGTGACTGATTTCGACAAGATGTGGTTCATGCAAGACGGAGATCGACCCATCGGAGCAGGAGAGCGCTTGATATTCTGGAGGAGCACTTGGGGAAAGCTTTCTGACTCTCGGGTACCCAGAGACCACCGACATTGGTCTCGATTGGCCGCCATGTTCTCCGGATATAAACACATTCGACTCCTCCTTGTGGGGCTATATTAAATATAAGGTGTACAGAAATAACCCCAGTACCATTGCTGAGCTGAAAACAGCCGTTCATGCGGTCATCGATGTTCCGATGTTCATGCAGAGTTTCACTATTCGTCTGCGCCACACATCATCGCCAATGATGGTAGGCATATCGAACATGTCATATCCGAATGTCTGTAGTGAAATTTATTTACATGTTGAGTAAAGTGTGTGCACACCATAGTTTGTAACCAATTTAAGTTTTTTTTTTTTTTCACGTTGATGTTGTGGTCTTCATTCCAGATTCTGGTTTGACGCAGCTCTCCATGCTACTCTATCCTGTGCAAGCTTCTTCATCTCCAAGTAGCTACTGCAACCTACGTTCTTCTAAATCTGCTTAGTGTATTGATCTCTTGGTGTCCCTCCACGCTGCCCTCCAATACTCAATTGGTGAACCCTCGATGTCTCAGAAAATATCCTACCAACCGATCCCTTCCTCTAGTCAAGTTGTGCCACAAGCTCCTCTTCTCCCCATTGCTATACAATACCTCCTTATTAGTTATGTGATCTACCCATCCAATCTTCAGCATTCTTCTGTAGCACCAGATTTCGAAAGCTTCTATTCTCTTCTTGTCTAAACTATTTATCGTCCACGTTTCACTTCCATACATGGCTACACTCCATACAAATACTTTCAGAAACGACTTTCTGACATTTAAATCTATACTCGATGTTAACAAATTTTTCTTCGTCAGAAACGCTTTCCTTGCCATTGCCAGTCTACATTTTATATCTTCTCTACTTCGACCATCATCAATTATTTTGCTCCCCAAATAGCAAAACTCCTTTACTACTTTAAGTGTCTCATTTCCTAATCTAATTCCCTCAGCATTACCCTACTTAATTCGACTTCATTCCATTATCCTCGTTTTGCTTTTGTTGATGTTCATCTTATACACTCCTTTCAAGACACTATCCATTCAGTTCAACTGCTCTACCAGGTCCTTTGCTGTCTCTGACAGAATTACAATGTCATCGGTGAACCTCAAAGTTTTTATTTCTTCTCCATGGATTTTAATTCCTACTCCGAACTTATCTTTTGTTTTCTTTACTGTTTGCTCAATATACAGATTGAATAACATCGGGGAGAGGCTACAACCCTGTCTCACTCCCTTCCCAACCACTGCTTCCCTTTAATATCCACCGACTCTTATAACTGTCATCTGCTTTCTGTACCAATTGTAAATAGCCTGCCGGCCGGAGTGGTCGAGCGGTTCTAGGTCGCAGGTTCGAATCCTGCCTCGGGTATGGATGTGTGTGATGTCCTTAGGTTAGTTAGGTTTACGTAGTTCTAAGTTCTAGGGGACTGATGACCTCAGAAGTTAAGTCCCATAGTGCTCAGAGCTATTTGAACCATTTTTTTGTAAATAGCCTTTCGGTCCCTGTATTTTACCCCTGCCATCTTTAGAATTTGAAAGAGAGTATTCCAATCAACATTGTCAAAAGCTTTCTCCAAGTGTACAAATGCTAGAAACGTAGGTTTGCCTTTCCTTAATCTAAGAAAGTCGTAGGGTCAGTATTGCCTCACGTGTTCAAAGATTTCTACGGAATGCAAACTGATCCCCCCCGACGTCGGCTTCTATCAGTTTTTCCATTGGTTTGTAAAGAATTCACGTTAGTACTTTGCAGCTGTGACTTATTAAACTGATAGTTCGGTAATTTTCACATCTGTCAACACGTGCTTTCTTTGGCATTGGAATTATTATATTCTTCTTGAAGTCTGAGGGTATTTCGCCTGTCTCATACATCTTTCTCACCAGATGGTAGAGTTTTGTCAGGGCTGGCTCTCCCAAGGCCATCAGTAGTTCCAATGGAATGTTGTCTACTCCCGGGCCCTTGTTTCGCCTCAGGTGTTTTTAGTGCTCTGTCGAACTCTTCACGCAGTATCATATCTCCCATTTCGTCTTCATCTACATCCTCTTCCATTTCCATAATATTGTGCTCAAGAACATCGCCCTTGTATAGACCCTCTATATACTCCTTCCACCTTTCTGCTTTCCCTTCTTTGCTTAGAATTGGGTTTCCCTCAAAGCTCTTTATATTCATGCAAGTGGTTCTCCTTTCTCCAAAGGTCTCTTTAATTTTCCTGTAGGCATATAGTTCAATAATTGTCACCATATAGATACTGCACAAACCACGGTACGGCGCGTAGCGGAGGGTATGCTATACCACTACTAGTCATTTCGTTTTATGTTCCACTCGCAAACGGAACGAGGGAGAAACGACTGTCTGTGTGCCCCCGTATTGGCACTAATTTCCGTATCCTATCTTCGAGGTCCTTACACTCTGTGTAGAATCATTCGGCAGTCAGTTTCAAATACTGGTACTCTAAATTCTCTCAATAGTGTAATAGTGAGGAACGTAATGAAACAAAGAAATAGAACGGTGGGTCACATAATATCATGTGAGCCGTGCTGAATGTCGTAATTGCAGGGATGGTACAAGGAGAGAACTTTAGCGTCAGACCTAATATGACCACAAAAGTCTGGCCGTTGATGGTGTGGAACGCAGCATTTCGCGGGAAACTACGGGCAGGAGCCCTGGACCGAATAAACAATAGTGGCAGACGCCATATTTTTAGGGCTGGCTCTTGTATAAAGTGACAATTATTTATTGGCACTGGTAGTGGTAGTTACAAAAGTGTTCGGGCACAACTTTAGTAACTGCACAGGATCCGTTTCGTAGAGATTCAATGTGAACTTGGGAATTCTTTGTGAAAGAGGTGTCCCACCCGAAGAATGACGCAACATTCGATAGGTACGCACACAGGGATATACGCGTTGCGTAAAGCAACGCAGCCAGCAGATTGCGTGGCTGCGAGCACTCGACGTCAACGTCAGCAAATAACGGGCGCGCTCCGGGCCTTATCTTCCGAGGAAACGGCGTCGGCCGGACCTGCACGGAGGACGGTGGTGTTGCGCAACTAAAGGGAGGGGGTAGGAGCGGGCGGAATTCCTCTTAGCCGTCGTCATTACTGCGACTCGTATTTTGTGAAGAATGTCGCTCCTAGTTCTGTATCAAATTAAATGTCTTAGTGCCGATTTATTTGTCGTTTTACGCAGCATTACAAAAACACAACATTGGTATACCGTATTACGTCAGGAAGTACTCCACCAATATGTGTGTGTGTGTGTGTGTGTGTGTGTGTGTGAAATCTTATGGGACTTAACTGCTAAGGTCATCAGTCCCTAAGCTTACACACTACTTGTAAGTAGGCTGTTTAGGTTCTTATATTGGTAACGCCACCGCCACGTAGCGCTCTGTATGAAAATCACTGGCTGTGCTGCGTGCAGTCTGTGGCTGGTTTGCATTGTTGTTTGCTATTGTGGTGTTGGGCAGTTGGCTGTTAACAGCGCGTAGCGTTGCGCAGTTGGAGGTGAGCCGCCGGCAGTGCTGGATGTGGGGAGAGAGATGGCGGAATTTTGAGAGCGGACGATCTGGACGTATGTCCATCAGAAAGAGTAAATTTGTAATACTGGATACCATGGACTGATATATATATATTATGACTTTTGAACACTATTAAGGTAAATACATTGTTTGTTCTCTATCAAAATCTTTCATTTGCTGACTATGCCTATCAGTGGTTAGTGCCTTCAGTAGTTTGAATCTTTCATTTAGCTCGCAGTAGTGGCTCTCGCTGTATTGCAGTAGTTCGAGTAACGAAGATTTTTGTGAGGTAAGTGATTCGTGAAAGGTATAGGTTATTGTTAGTCAGGGCCATTCTTTTGTAGGGATTACTGAAAGTCAGATTGCGTTGCGCTAGAAATATTGTGTGTCAGTTTAGTGTTGATCAGTATAGGTAAAGAGCGAAATGTCAGATTATGTTCAGTTCTGCTCAGCTGTTTGAAAATCAAATAATGTAAGAGGTTTATCAGCACAGTAATTCATTAATTTTTCTAAGGGGACCTAAATTATCCTAAGGACAAACACACACACCCATGCCCGAAGGAGGACTCGAACCTCCGCCGGGACCAGCCGCACAGTCCATGACTGCAGCGCCCTAGACCGCTTGGCTAATTCCGCGCAGCCGACCAATATGATTTAATTACAAACTATAGGACTATTTCAGAGGGCCACATTTTTACTAGCACTGACATAAACAGGAAAACGCCGAAAGCTCCATAAGACGGCAGTCCGTACATTGCAAAAAGCGGGAGGAGAAATGTACGCGCAGTTGATACACCTACATCAGTACTCGGCAGGCCATCTTCTGGTGTGTGACGGAGCGTACGTCCGGTACCACTAACTGATCCGCTCCCATATAGCGCCTCTGTAGTAGCTCTAATTCGTCGAATTTTCTCATTGCGGTCATTTCGCGAGACGTGTGTGGGAGGAGTTAATATGTTGTCCGACTCTTTCCGGAAAGTTATTAGTCGAAATTTCAACAGAAACACTCTCTGTGGTGCACAACACCTCTCTCCTACGTTGTGCCACTGGAGTCTGTTGAACATCTCGCGCCGTGACGAATCGCGCCGCTCTTCATTGGATCTTCTCTGTGACGTCAATCAGTCCCACCTGGCGAGGGTCGCAGATTGATAAACATACTCAAGAGTGGATCGAACAAGCGCTCTGTTCACCACTTCCCCTGTAGACGAGTCGTGTTTCCTTAAGGTTCTTCCTATCAATCTCAGCAGTTGCTTTTCCAACTACTTGTTTTATGTAATGATTCCACTTAACGTTGGTCTTGCTAGTTACTGCTAGATGTTTTACGGTAGATACTGTTTGGAGCAATTCGTTATCGACAGCGTAGTTATGCAGCAGAGAATTGATTTTCCTGTTTATGCGCAATATGTTACATTCAATTACGTTCAGGTTCAACCGCTGCATCAGTCCTGTGGGGGGCATTTTACAAATCTGTATCGTCTTCCGGCGCTGCTACTTTCTCATAGACACCCGTTTCATCTGCGAACAGTCTTAAAGAGAGCTTCCGACACTTCCTACTAGATCATTTGTATACACTGTAAACAGCAAAGCTCTTATCACTCTTCCTTGGCGTACACTTGAAATTACATTTACATATGTCAATTTTGTTCCGTTAAGAGCAACGTGTTGACTTCTATATGCAAGGAAGTCTTCAGTCCAGTGGGAGACCTGGTACGATACTCGCTAAGTTCGTGTTAGACGGCAATGTAGGACGGTGTCCAGTGCTTCGGCAAGTCAACCAACAAGGCATCAACCTGAGCGCCGCTGTCTGCAGCGCTATGGCTCTCTTGGAGGCGCACACTGAGCTGATTTTCGCAAGATTTCTCTTTGTGTAATCAACGTCGACTTTCGTTCTCCAAAAATTTCAAAATTCTTCTCGTTCCATAGTTGCACAACAAGCTGACGCCAACGACATAGCCCATAATTATGTGCATCTGTCCTACGACCCTTTTTGAATACGGGGATGACCTACGCCGTTTTTCAGTTGCTACACTCATGCCCATAAATAAAGGATAATGCTGATACATGGCGAAACAACGCTCTGATGGGCGGTTTGCGGGTTTAAATCACCTCGGGATATGACCATGCGGTCGTCGTACGGTGGTGCTGGCAGCAGTCCACATATGCAGAGGTGTGTTGGTGCATGTCAGAGTATGGTGGCGCGAGTAAGTGTGCAGATGTTTTCAGAAGTGCTAATGGTGACTGTCTGTTGAAAATGGCTCAAAGAACGAATATTGATAACGTTATGAGGGGTAGAATACTAGGGCGACTGGAGGCTGGTCAAACACAGCAGGTCGTAGCACGGGCCCTCCGTGTGCCACAAAGAGTGATCTCAAGATTATGGTAACGATTCCAGCAGACAGGAAACGTGCCCAGGCGCTACAGTACGGGACGTCCACAGTGGACAACACCACAAGAAGACCGATATCTCACCATCAGTGCCCGCAGACGGCCACGGAGTACTGCAGGTAGCCTTGCTCGGGACCTTACCGCAGCCACTGGAACAATTCTGTCCAGACACACAGTCTACAGATGACTGAACAGACGTGGTTTATTCTGCAAGGTGCATTCCACTGAACCCTGGTCACAGGAGAGCCCGTAAAGCCTGGTGTCAAGAACACAGTACATGGTCATTGGAACAATGGTCCCAGGTTATGTTCACGGACGAGTCCAGGTATAGTCTGAACAGTGATTCTCGCCGGGTTTTCATCTGGCGTGAACCAGGAACCAGATACCAACCCCTTAATGTCCTTGAAAGGGACCTGTATGGAGGTCGTGGTTTGACAGTGTGGGGTGGGATTATGATTGGTGCACGTAGACTCCTGCATGTCTTTGACAGAGAAGCTGTAACAGGTCAGGTGTATCGGGACGTCATTTTGCACCAATATGTCCGCTTTTTCGCGGGTGCATTGATTCCCACCTTCTTCCTGATGGATGATAACGCACGGCCCCACCGAGCTGCCATCGTGGAGGAGTACCTAGAAACAGAAGATATCAGGGGAATGGAGTGGCCTGCCTGTTCTCCAGACCTAAACCCCATCGGGCACGTCTGGGATGCTCTCGGTGGACGTATCACTGCACGTCTTCGAACCCCTGCGACACTTCAGGAGCTCCGACAGGCACTGGTGCAAGAATGGGAGGCTGTACCCCAGCGGCTGCTCGACCACCTGATCCAGAGTATGGCAACCCATAGTGCGGCCTGTGTACGTGGGCATGGTGATCACATTCCATATTGAGGTCGGGGTACGTGCGCAGGAAACAGTGGCGTTTTGTAGTACATGTGTTTCGGGACGGTTTTGTCAACTTATCACCAATACCGTGGGATTACAGATCTGTGTCGTGTGTGTTCCCTATGTGCCTATGCTATTAGCTCCAGTTTTGTGTAGTGCCACGTTGTGTGGACCCACATTCTGCAATTATCCTTAATTTATGAGCACGAGTGTTGATACCATTCAAAAAAATGGCTCTGAGCACTACGGGACTTAACATCAGTGGTCATCAGTCCCCTAGAACTTAGAACTACTTAAACCTAACTAACCTAAGGACATCACACACATCCATGCCCGAGGCAGGATTCGAACCTACGACCGTAGCAGTCGCACGGTTCCGGACTGCGCGCGTAGAACCGCTAGACCACCGCGGCCGGCTGATACCCTTCGTTGCTCCAGCGAACTACGACAGGATGTCGCTTGAAGTTCTTTCGCATAATGTTCGTAGAATCTTATAGTTATCTGGTCCTGATGCCTTTGCATTACGAAGCGATTACAGTTGTTTTTCTGTTCCTTCTGATGGATGAACGAAAGCGTTCATTCTTTCCTATAGCAGCTGCGAGGTTAGGAAGTTTGTAACGTCAGAAGGATGAAGTAAAATGCCTGGAGACCCACAGAGGATCGACGATTCGTAGAGAGACTGGCAGTTGACCCTGAGCGTGAGTAAATGTAGTATATTAAGGGTAAATAGCTGAAGAGATCCTGTACCGTAACTTGCTTGCAGATTAAAACTGTGTGGCGGACCGAGACCCGAACCCATAAAGCTGTGAGGATGGGTCGTGAGTCTCGCTCGGGTAGCTCAGTTTGTAGAGCACTTATGCGTGAAAGTAAAAGGTGTCGGTTTCGATTCCCAGTCCGGCACATACTTTTAATCTGCCAGGAAATATGATATCCTCACACACTCCGCTGCAGAGCTGAAGTTCACCCTGGATCCACTACTGTTCGGTTTCACTGTTGGCGACAACTCCTCAGAAAAAATTAGAGCCGTAAAATACCTAGGCATAACCGCCCAGAGCGGCCTAAACTGGAATGGCCATATAACATGTGCAGTAGGAGAAGGAGATGCCAGGCACTGACTCTGAGAATCTTGGGGACATGTAACACCTCCACGAAAGAAGTGGCTTACACATTCCGGAACCCAGTTTTCAGTGTCATTCAAGTCTTGTTTTCCCTCCCGCCCTTTCTCTCTCTCTACCTATCTATCTGTCTGTCTATCTCACTTTTCCCTGCAATATCTCTTCCGCTTAGTTTATGTTGTACACAATTCCTTTGTAATATACACGGTGTACCCCACAGGTAGAAGGGTACGAAAATATGGATCCGTGGACGACAGTGCACGATAACAGTATGTTACAAAAAATTGCGCGCGGAAATGCAGTTTTTCAGGGGCTATATCTCGGCTTCTGTCGATCACATAGATAAGGGGTCAAGTGTTTTGAATAGTCCTTCCCCTAGCGACCGTGTGTATACCTGTCGGAAGAACAGCTGTACTGTACCTATCTTACAGTATAGGGTCAAAATTTAGATTTGTATAACAAACATCCTCCAGCGCAGACAAATTGTCTGATTGGTTGTTTCTTTTGTATTAGCTGCGGCCTATGGTAGACCTTATAAAAGGACCATTTGTTCATCTCGAAAAAGCATGATTTTTAGGTACAAAAAGCGCTAGTCGTGGGGATGGCCACTGCTCGAATTTCTATTCGTGTCGAATCTTAGAAATTTTTACCACATGTTCTTAAGATGATATTCTCGTGGAACCTAGAAACTCTTACGATATCATTATCCGTTACCGAGATCAAGAGGTTGAAAGTTACCGTATTTATGAAGAAGGCCGCAGAAACCACGTTTAAGGCATTTTCATGATTTCGAACATCTGTATCAGTAACCAAGATACACCCGAAAAACCATAATTTTTGGGTATCGAAAGTCCCAATTTCGGGAATGGCCATTTCTGTTTTTCGCAAATCGTTGAAATTTTTCCCTTATATTTCTAAGATAATGTTCTCGAGGAACCCTTAAACTTTTTTCGATACCATTATCCGATACCGAGAACCAGAGGTTCAAAGTTACCGTACTTTTGGACGTAATATTCGGCCTGACACGTAAATGTGGTTTTAACTGACGTAGTGAACCAGAGTTGTACGGTCATCGCAAAGGTTCTGAGGTCACCAAACTATGTTTTTGGTCAGCATTTTTTCACCAATAAAATTTTATCATGGGCTATCTATGTATAATGGACATTTCCCTCCTACACGAATAGGTCCAAAGTGGTGATGCAGGAGCCGGCCACAGTGGCCGAGCGGTTCTAGGCGCTTCAGTCTGGAAACGCGCTACCGTTACGGTCGCAGGTTCGAATCCTGCCTCGGACATAAATGTGTGTGATGTCCTTAGGTTAGTTAGGTTAAAGTAGTTCCAAGTTCAAGGGGACTGATGACCTCAGATTTTAAGTCCGATACTGCTCAGAGCCATTTGAACCATTTTTTTTTTGTGGTGCAGGGGCAAAAAATAGGCTAAGAAGGCTCTTAACGTGCCTAAAAAGAAATTAAAATGACTGCAAAAATTATATGAAACTGAAAATAATGCAAATCCAGTAAGATAACATTATTTTAAGAATATTTTTACTCTTTCAAAATAAAGACCATAAGCTGGGCGTTTTTAGCGATTTGCAGTCGTTGAGGGAAGTATCCAGAAAAAATGTAAAGCATAGTATTTTGGCCGGCCGGAGTGGCCGAGCGGTTCTAGCCACTACAGTCTGGAACCGCCCGACCGCTACGGTCGCAGGTTCGAATCCTGCCTCGGACATGGATGTGTGTGCTGTCCTTATGTTGGTTAGGTTTAAGTAGTTCGAAGTTCTAGGGGACAGATGACCAAAGAAGTTAAATCCCATAGTGCTCAGAGCCATTTGAACCATTTGAACAGTCTTTTGTGTTAATCTTACATTATGCGTACTTATTTGTTGTTTATTGTCTCAAAGTATATAGATGTGTCGGTATATAAATAAACTATCACAGTTTAATGACCCATAGAATTCTTTATATACAAGCAACACACTTTGCTACAGCAGAGAAAAGAAGGGAACCATCGGAAAATGCCTCTGTCGGAGCACAAACAGGCGAATATTGTCCTCTTTAGAAGACAGTGACAGAAAAGTGGGAAACAACTGCCTCATTCCGCCTTCCTCGCCAAATATTTTGCGATGCGAACACATTCGCTCCTTTTTGTAGGAGAGTGGCAGAGAGAGAGTGACGGTGGAAGAGACAGCAGACAGTGATGGGGTGGGAGAGAGAAAATGGCAGTGAAAGAGATGGACAGATGGATGAAGACAATAGCAGTAGGAGTCAAGGAGAGAGGGGGTATTAATTGTCTGTGAGAGACTGTGGCAGTAAAAGAGAAATAGCGATGGATTGGGATAGAAGGAGTTTGAGCAAAAGAGAGAGGTGACAGTGTGAATGAAGAATAGAAATAAGTGGAGACCATTCATACACGTGGGTTTCTGGACCCTTCCAGACCGGCGAAGTTTAGCACAAGAAAGGACTCATTTTGGAACGAAAAATTTTAAACACGTTGGTATAGGGGGAAAATGAATTGGACCCCAGAATTTCTCAACTGCTGAGGAATGGCGAAGACAGTGTCAGCGGGAAAGAGAGGCACAAGGAGGCAGTGTAAGTGAGACAAGGGGCGATGGCAGTGGGAAGTATGTAAATCAATGTGGGAAATAGAAGACAGTGGGAGAGAGACACGCGCAGACGGTGGCAGTGAGACCGAGGCGCTGCGTTTGAGGGCTTCGCTGGAGAGGTGGTCAAAAGGATTTAGAATGTTCCGGGTTAAAAGAGGGAGAATACGTTCGCATGGCAAAATTTTTGATGAGGATTGAGAAGTGAGGCAATTGGTTCCACACTTCTCTGCCAGTCTTTTAAATTTATTTAATTATTTTTTAGTTACACGTCAAGTTTCGTAGGACCAAATTGAGGAGCAAATCTCCAAGGTCATGGAATATGTTAGTACACGAAATTACAGCATAAATGTTGTAACAGATGAAAATAAAATGTTTGTGAGCCCGAAAAAAGTCAGTCCATAAGTTTCAGTAAACGCAATCAACAATACAACAAGAATCAGCTTAACTTTTCAAGGGACTCCTCGAGCAGTAACATATTCGCCTTTTTTGTGCACCGACAGGAGCATTTTTCAGCTGTCAGCGAAAATGTTAGAATAAACTTGGAGCCTTTTTAAGAGACATTCTTCACTCCTTCCGATCTTATCATGTAAGTGTAGAAAAGTTCTGGAATGTTTTCAAAGAGATAGTATCAACAGCAATTGAGAGAGATATACCACATAAATTAATAAGTGGTGGTACTGAGCCCCCATGGTACACAACACACGTCATCTCGTTGTTGCAGAAGCAACGAAAAAAGCATGCCAAATTTAAATCCCCAAGATTGGCAAAGGTTTACAGAAGTTCGAAGTATGGCGCGTACTTCAATGTGAGATGCTTTTAATAATTAACACAACGAAATTCTGTCTCGAAATCTGGCAGAAAACCCAAACAGATTCTGGTCATACATAAACCACACCAGTGGCAAGACGCAATCAATACCTTCACTGCGAGATAACAACGGCGAAGTCACTGATGACAGTGTCACTAAAGCAGAGTCATTAAACACGGTTTTCCGAAACTACTTCACCAAAGAAGACGAAGTAAATATTCCTGAATTCCAATCAAGAACAACTGCCAAGATGAGAAACATAGAAGAAGATATCCTCGGTGTAACAAAGCAGCTTAAATCACTTAATAAAGGCAAGGCATGCGGTCCAGATTGTATACCAGTCAGGTTCCTCTCAGAGTATGCTGATAAAATAGCTCCATATTTAGCGATTATATACACCCACTCGCTCACAGAAAGATACGTACCTAAAGACTAGAAAATTGCTCAGATCGCACCAATACCCAAAAAGGGAAGTAGGAGTAATCCGCTGAATTACAGGCCTGTATCACTAACGTCGATTTGTAGTAGGGTTTTAGAACATAATACTGTATTCGAACATTATGAAGTACCTCGAAGAAAACGATTTATTGACATATAGTCAGCACGGATTCAGAAAATATCGTTCTTGTGAAACACAACTAGCTCTTTATACTCATGAAGTAATAAGTGCTATCGACAGGGGATGTCAAATTGTTTTCATATTTTTATATTTCCAGAAGGCTTTCGACACCGTTCCTCACAAGCGTCTTCTAAGCAAACTGCGTGCCTACGCAGTATCGCCTCAGTTGTGCGACTGGATTCGTGATTTCCTGCTAAAAAGATCGCAGTTCGTAGTAATAGACGAATAATATCCGGCGTTCTCCAAGGAAGTGTTATAGGCCCTCTATTGTCCGTGATCTATATTAACGACATAGGAGACAATCTGAGTAGCCGTCTTAGATTGTTTGTAGATGATACTGTCATTTACCGTCTTGTAAAGTCATCAGATGACGTAAACGAATTGGAAAATGATTTAGATAAGATATGTGTATGGTGCGAAAAGTGGTAAGTGACCTTGAATAAAGAAAAGTATGAAGTTATTCGGATGAGTACTAAAAGAAATCAGCTAAATTTAGATTAAGCTATAAGTCACACAAATCTGAGGGCTGTAAATTCAACTAAATACTTAAGGATTACAATTACAATTACCCTAAATTGGAACTCTCACATAGATAATGTTGTGGGTAGAACCAACCAAAGATGCGATTCATTGGCAGAACACTTAGAAGGTGCAACAGGTCTACCAAAGAGACTGTTTACACCACGCTTGTCCGCCCTATTCTGGAGTACTGCTGTGCGGTGTGGGATCCGCACCAGGTGGGAGTGACAGATGACAAAAAAAATGGTTCAAATGGCTCTGAGCACTATGGGACTTAACATCTATGGTCATCAGTCCCCTAGAACTTAGAACTACTTAAACCTAACTAACCTAAGGACAGCACACAACACCCAGCCATCACGAAGCAGAGAAAATCCCTGACCCCGCCGGGAATCGAACCCGGGAACCCGGGCGTGGGAAGCGAGAACGCTACCGCACGACCACGAGCTGCGGGCGACAGATGACATCAAAAAAGTATAAAGAAGGGTAGCTCGTTTTGTATTATCGCGAAATAGGGGAGATAGTGTCACAGACAAGATACGTGAATTGTGGTGGCAATCATTAAAACAAAGGCGTTTTTCATTGCGACGGGATCTTCTCATGAAATTTCAGTCACCAGTTTTCTACTCCGATTGCGAGAATATTCTGTTGGCACCCACCTACATAGGGAGAAATGATCATCACGATAAAATAGAAGAAATCACGGCTCGCACGAAAAAATTTAAGTGCTCGTTTTTCGCGCGTGCCGTTCGAGAGTGGAACGGAAGAGAGACAGCATGAAGGTGATTCATTGAACCCTCTGCCAGGCACTTTATTGTGAATAGCCATCACGTAGATGTAGACGTAGATGTAGCAATTGCTATGTGTTCTTACGAGCCGCCACTGATTTCAGTATCGAATATCCTCCTAGTTGGTACAAATGCATTTCAAACAGTGGCGGCTCGTCGTTAAAATTACCGGGGGTGCCGCTCCAGAAAAATCTTAGCCTTTGTTTTAAAACTGTTTAAAGGAAAACAAACATGTGTAGAAAAAAACTTATTCAGATAGTTGATAAACTCCTAAAAGAACAAACAAAATACTGTTATCTTGCTTTGAACTAAGTTTGATATATTCATTTAAAAAGGAAATCCATTCCTCTCGTTTCAGTTTTCGCAAAAACGCCAATAATTTTCTCCTTGATCTCTGGTGGAGATGTGAGGAAATTTTTCGCCACTGAAAGCAATGAAAGTTCATTTAGTCTTTCCGAATTCATGGTGCTTTTTAGAACAGTGTTTATTCTTCTTAGTGCTGAAAAGCAGCGTTCTTCCTCTGATGTAGTGATGAGAACTGTCAAGTAGATTTTAGCCAGTTTCGTAATTTCACGAGGAACATTGTCACTATTTTTTCCATGATAAGTTTCACTAGCCTAGTTAGTTTGCGGTATTCATGTATATCATACCTACAATATGCTTTTATTTCAGTTTTGAGCTCTTCTTCGCCAGTCATGAAATTTGCTTTCTCGATCAGTAGTATCACCTGTGTATTATGTTCATTCTCAAAACTGTCGAAGCATTTCTCGTTGAACAATTTAACAGCTATTACGTGGTTAGGCGAAGAATATTTGTCCATTATATCAACGCCTATAGAATCACACGCTTCCTCTGCCTCTACGATGAGTGTCTTTGTAGGATTGTCACATTACATTGAGTTTCTGAATTCTAAAGTAGTACTTTTGAATAGTGTTACATATCAATTAACTTTAAACACACTAATTTGTAGATATTGCGTTTGGTTCTAAATTATTTCAAACTCAGATATAATCTTATGAAAAGTTGTAACCCAAACTTGAAATTATTATCATTGTGGGTATTTTACAATTCCTGTTGCTTCTGGCGCTGTTTGATGTGCATTGTTCACTGAATTTCAGCAATGTTGTTTTTTAACGCTTTTGAGTCCCCATAATATAAAAAATTAATTTTAAAATGTTCACAAAATTAGGCTTTATTGTCGCACTAAGTAACTAATATAAGAAGAAATTAGCAAACAGTAAGCAATCAGTTGTTTTAAGGAGGTGGTTTCACTTCGGAATCAGTGGCACAAACCCTTCTCAATCGCCCATCATTTCATGAGATACGTTTGAAAGCATTTTCACATCCTAGACAATCCTGCGTCACGAAACTTCCATGAACACATATGTCTAAACATATTATAGTCCTAACTATCAAGCAAAACGGGTCTAAAATTTAATAAATTTATATAAAAGGTACACCGTGCCTTACGGTTTCATTTAGAAACCGCTCAAAAAAGTAGTAATGCAAGCCGAAATTTAGTTTATAATACCTTTCGATATACCTACTTTCACTGTCAATGATCTCCTCAGTGTCACCAGTATAAAAAGAAACATGTCACTATGTTCGACAATCACATGGCACAATCTCCGCGCCGGTTCTTGCTTTGAACGCTGTGAGTGATACAATGCATTACATTCATAGAAGTACCACAGTCTACCAGTAGATGTCTGTGTCTTGCAATAACATCGGTGGTTTCGTGCGAAAGGCGTTGGTACTTCAAAACAAAATTAACAAAGTTGTGGTCTCAAGCAGAAAACTCTTACACTCTCAGGATTAAAGGTTACGAATGTTGATGAAGTCTGTGGCCCGTTCGCTGAAGTCCCACGTGGCAGCCTGCAGAAGATGGACGTGGGATGCTGACATTCGTGTGCTTCTTGAGAACGAACTGACGATGCGGTAATTTTGATAAGAACTTCGGAATATCCAGGAAGTTAGAGAAAAATATTCTTGTGTTTCGTGTAATATTTACCGTATTTCTCATTATTAAATTAAGTTGATGTAAGTAACGTCAAAGAATGAAATGTGCCTTACTGTAAACTGCTTTTATTTTTGCTTGAAGTCTTGCTTTTCTTTCTTTCTTTTTTTTTTTTTTTTATTTCATGACAATTGCTCCATCAAATGTGTCAGCTATCAGTTTTAATCCACTTCATTGAAGAATTATGTACTTTTATTCTAAAATGAGTATCGATATGGTATCTGCAGTTTGATTTTTCTGGAATAACGAACCTCCAAAGCGCTCAAATATTTCACCATTCAGGACAAGAATCGATGGATTGTGTTCCGAAACACCTGCGTGTGATCAGCCATGGCAGCTAAGAGGGAAGCTTTTCTAATTTCAGTCCCTATCTCCTTTGTGGAAGGAGTCCACTATCTCATTCTGAATGGTCTTGGAACACATTTGGAGGTTTCTAAGTGATTGTTCAAATCTAAAACAAATTTAGATCCAAAAAATACTAATTCGATAAATTACCCAGCGTTTACTGAATCTTCATTTTCATTATGTCCACATAAGGGGGTTTCAAAGTTCCCAAAAAGACAATTTATTATATTATTTTGCAAAAAAAATAAATCACAGTTCTTTTTAACTTATATGTATCATCACTGATCATTGGAAGCCTGTTTACCTCATTAAATTTCTCCTTAAAACTGACGGTTCCAAAAAGTGACAGTAAAACTATGTTATCAACGTGCTTCTCTGGTTTCTTATGCTTTTGCTTTCGTTTTGTTTATATTTCTGAAACTATCTTTTGTCCACGTTACATCTCCTCCAGAGAGCAAAAACGGAAAGCAAAGAAATGCATTTTTTACTTCATGGCCACAAAGTAAGTCGTTTCCGTTTGAACCATTCAGAATTAAAGCTACGAATATATTTCGTGTTCTTGTTGCCTATGCCTGACTGAGGCATATTAGTTACCGATCGACCTATCTTCTTAAATGCAACTTTCTCACGACGAGACAGCTGTGAAAACTCAAGCTGTTAAAATTCTCCCAGACTCACAGAACTTACGAGTTGCGACAATAAAGAAATGAGACTAATTTTCTTTGCAAGATGTGGCAACCGTGCAGGCTTGCATAGGCACAATATCTTTGACCTCGGTCCATAAGCTGCTTCTAGTCCAAGCGGCACAACGACGAAACTGCTCAGTCGTGAGCTGTGCTCTAAAAAGTTAACACGTGTTTGTGTCTCTCGTCACGGAAATGGAACCGCATAATATTGCACAACGGTATGCCATTTCTTTTTGCTTTAAATTGGGTGAAAACGCGACGACAACTTACGGTAAGCTTCAGAGGGCTTTTAGAGTGGAGGTTATGTCAAGAGCTCAAGTTTTTCGTTGGCGTAAAATGTTTAGTGAAGGCAGAACGAATGTTAAAGATGAAAACCGCAGTGGACGACCATCAGCCTCACAGATGGATGTCAACTTTGGCAGGGTGCGTGAACTCATACGATCCGATCGAAGATTATTCGTGAAAATGATTGCAGAAGAACTGAACATCAATTGAGAAACGGTTCGCCTAATATTAACCGAAGATCTTTGTATGAGCAAGATTTGTGCAAAAATAGTCCCCAAAAGTCTCACACCACAACAGCGAGGAACACGGAAAAATGTGGCAGCCGATCTGTAAGAGCAAACGGAAATCAATCTACAATTGTTGAGCCGTGTTATCATTGGTGATGGAAGTTGGTTTCTTCAGTACGATGCAGAGACAAAAGTTCGCAATGGTGCTCAGAGGAATCACGCAGACCAAAAAAAGCTCGCATGTCAAAGTCAAAAGTGAAATGCATGCTTGTGTGCTTCTTTGATTGAATTGTTCATAAAGAGTGGGTGCCTCCTGGACAAATAGTTAAGAGTTGTTCGTGTCTGTGCCAACATTGCTGATAATTGGATTCTGCATCACGATAATGCACCATCCCATACTGCTCTGTCAGTAAAGCAATTTTTAACCTCAAAACAAATTTCGGTACTAACACAGCCACCTTATTCACCAGATATCGCTCCGTGCGACTTTTTTCTATTTCCAAGAATCAAAACGGCGGTAAAGTGACAACATTTTCAAACAACACAAGATGTCCAAAAAGCTGTGACGAGCGTCTTGGAGGATATTACAGAACATGAGTTCCAGAAATGTTACCATCAATGGCAGAAGTGCAATCATGAAGGGAACTACTTTGAAGGAGACAACACTAAACTTGACTAAAACGGTAAGCAACATTTTTTTTTTTCACTTCAGTCTCATTACTTTATTGCCACACCTCGTATTTCTTAGGGATGCAAGGGCCTAGTTGAAGTTTTCTGTAAAATAAAAAAAAGGAAAACATTTAATCAGCACAATAGGCGGAAGCAGAATGGTAATCTGATTCCACACTGTGTATCATTCGAGGAAATGCTACACGGTTGACCACAACACGCGCGGAATAAATAGAAAAGATCACCCTTCACTGGTCGGCGCACAACAGCCAACCACGACGGCGCTGGGACTGTGTTGCAAACTGCCTCCTACAAAGATGTGTGTATTTTTCTATATCCTGGGTTATGGCTACTGACATGGAGGATTACGTGTTGCACAACTACAAAGAAAAAAGCACTAAAACAAAAAAATAGAAAAGAATGCACCACGAAGGAATTATCCGAATGGGATGGAAATCGATAGATAGGATGAGGCACAAGTACAGATAAATAAATGATTAGAGTTTCCGGCAGATTTGATGATTTATTCAAGTGCAATAGCTTCACAAACTGAGCAGGACAATACCACGTTAGTCCAATTCTGGCCCTTATGCAAATAGATACTCTGTTTGGCAGTGATTGACAGATTTGGTGTATGTCCTCCTGAAGGATATCGTGCCAAATTCTGTCCGATTAGCGTGACAGATCGTCAAAATCCTTAGCTGGTAGGCGTGACCTGGCTGTAATTCTCCTAACGTCCTCAACTGGGGAGAGATATGGCGACCTGCCTGGCCAGGGTAGGGTTTGGCGAGCACGGAGACAAGCAGAAGAAACTCTCGCCGTGTGCAGGCGGGCGTTACCTTGCTGAAGTGTAAGCTCAGGCTGGCGTGGCATGGAGGGCGTGACAGAACGGGGCGTGTAATATCGCCGAGCTACCGCTGTGCTGTGTGCGTGCCGTGGATGACAGAAAGGTGTAAAAGTGGCAGGTCAGACCGTCGGTCCTGGTTGTCTGGCCATCCGGCGGGGACGGTCAGGTTCGTATCCCACCGTTGCCTGGAGTGTCTGCAGACATGTCTTCGGTTTGGAACCTCATTGCCTGGAGTAGAATTATCTCCAGTGATGAGTCCCACTTCGAACTGAGCCGCAATGACGAGCGAAGACGCGTCTCGAGGCGCCGCGAAGGCACGTTAGTGGCATCGTAATCTCTGCTCACCCCGTGTAAAATGCTGAGCGATAAGTAGAGCACATTTCATAATATGTTCAGCAAGATTTGGCAGAAATAACAAAACCGGTTGCCTTTTGCATAACCTCATCAGTCAAAGAGATGAGTATACGTTTCAGGACACACTTTGTGTTGCTGGACTTGGGGATGAAATGCCAGTAGACATCTCTATTTCGAAAGGCTAGTTAATGCGGGGTTGCCGCGCGGTCTGCGGCGCCTTGCCTGGGTTGTCTGCTAGCGTAGTGAGAGGTGTTTGCTACTGCAAGGGAGGTCTGGTTTGTTTTCGGTTCTAATCTAGATGGAGGCAGATAGACTATCAGTAAAGCAATTGTAAGGAATTTTCGCGTCCCCAAAACGTTTTACTGCTACCTTTATTATCTACCGGCGCCCTGTCGATGTAAATATGAAACTCTTGTAGAATTTCATACTTTTTACTGCCTACTTTTTCCGCCTCTGTCAATAAATGAATTGACTTAAGTGTGGCACTAAACGATTTTTAACTGAATTTCGCTATGAATCTTCACGCGTTGCTAAATTTGCACACTTTCATCGTAGGTCAGCAACGGTAGTCCAGTATGACTGGTCTGAACGTTGACACTGACCTTTTTGCGGCCGAATGCGCATAATATTTTGCTAATAGCACCAGCAAATTGAGAATCACTGAAAAACCCGTTGTTAACTGTGTGATTCGTTCCAATACAATAATGAGAAACATCATATTCGTGGCAAAAGAATTATTGTAACTTGCGTATTATGAGAGTAGGCTATTTGAAGGCAGCGACACACTGAAGATCCGAATGGGCAGATCTGTGTTCCAATCACACTCGTGCTGCTTTTTTTCATTTTTTTTTCAGAAAATTGTGAAATGTCCAGGAGGTCATTGACGTATCCGTTCGCTGTATTCAGATTTATTTCTGTATCGTGGTGTAACTTCCGTTTGCAACAGCGAGGTGTAAGGAAGGGGTCCCGAGACGTACATACCTCCTATTTGCTCTACATAAGTGCCACATGTTATGACTTTTGTGTTCCGTTTTGGAACTTTTGACTGTGAATGCCTTTTGTTGTAACATAGTTCACACACGTTTATTTGTTGTTTCCTTTTCTGTGAGAGGTCTGTGAGGCATCTCACCTGCTCTCACTATTCATCAGATTTACTTGCGACGATAATATTTTCTAACAACATGGATGATTCCAGAATGAGATTTTCACTCTGCAACGGAGTGTGCGGTGATATGAAACTTCCTGGCACATTAAAACTGTGTGCCCGACCAAGACTCGAACTCGGGACCTTTGCCTTTCGAGGGCAAGTGCTCTGCCAACTGAGCTACCGAAGCACGACTCAGGCCCCGTACCCACAGCTTTACTTCTGCCAGTACCTCGTCTCCTACCTTCCAAACTTTACAGAAGCTCTCCTGCGAACCATGCAGAACTAGCACTCCTGAAAGAAAGGATATTGCGGAGACATGGCTTAGCCACAGCCTGGGGGATGTTTCCAGAATGAGATTTTCACTGTGCAGCGGAGTGTGCGCTGATATGAAACTTCCTGGCAGATTAAAACTGTGTGCCCGACCGAGACTCGAACTCGGGACCTTTGCCTTTCGCGGGCAAGCGCTCTACCAACTGAGCTACCGAAGCACGTCTCACGCCCGGTACCCGGAGAGCTTCTGTAAAGTTTGGAAGGTAGGAGACGAGGTACTGGGAGAAGTAAAGCTGTGGGTACCGGGCGTGAGTCGTGCTTCGGTAGCTCAGTTGGTAGAGCACTTGCCCGCGGAAGGCAAAGGTCCCGAGTTCGAGTCTCGATCGGGCACACAGTGTTAATCTGCCAGGAAGTTTCAACATGGATGATATTGTGTAACCAAAATATAGTATGAAAACTGCCAACACTACAGTAGGAGAACAGACGCGTCAATGACAGGACGGAAAGTTCAAAATTTTGTGAGGAAAAGTGGGTCAGGAGTGGTATTTGAACACGGATCTCCCGCTTTGGAGTCCAACACCGTCCCATATGACTGCTCTTGAACAGACTCTCACCCAAGATCTGGAACTGATGGCTGAATACTTCAGGAAATGGCGACTAATCCCAAGCGCACTTAAAACGGAGACCTCATGCTTCCACCTAAATAATAGGCTGGCTGGAACACCTCTGCAGACATCTCTGAATGGTACTGCGCTTCCTTACAATTCCCATCCAAAATATCTGGGCGTAACATTGGATCGCAATCTCTCGTATACAAAACACCTATCAAACCTGACCGCAAAACTGAAATCCCGAAACAACATCCTCCACAAATTAGTGGGAACGACCTGGGGAGCTGGTGCAGAGACATTCCGTACCATCGCTCTAATCTCGGTCTACTCAACAGCCGAATACTGCGCAGCGGTGCGGCTAAACAGCCCGTAGACGTGGTGTTGAAACAGACGATGAGAATAATTGCTGGAACTATTAAAACCACTCCACTCTACTGGCTACCAGCCCTCTGCAACATCGAACCGCCTTATATACGACGATGCAACATAGTCATAAGAGAGTTTAAAAAACTCTCCAGTAATACAGCCCTGCCAGTCCACCAGAACTTTACTGTATTTGGAAGACTCAAATCCAGAAATCCCCGTGTGAAGACTGCACGGCAACTTCTGAGCCAAAACTGCAATGGCGTTGAAATCTGGCGAACGGACTGGAGAAAGAGAGCCGATCCAAGATGGCATACTTTATTTGAGACGTCCAACCATCCAGCAGGCTTTCACCTCCCAAGCAAAACCTGGCTAACACTGAACAGAATACGGACAGGTCGTGGCCGATGCGGATCCTCGACGTACAGATGGAACTTGAGACCTGATCCTGGGTGCGACTGTGGTGCCAAGGAACAAACCATCCACCACGTGGTCAGCGAGTGTCCACTGAGGGCGTCCACCGGCTCTGATGACGACTTCCTGAGGGCAGCACCACAAGCTGTGGAGTGGCTGCAGAATCTAAGTGTGGAATTGTGATTGCTGAAAATACTGGAATCTGAACGTTTTGCAGTCTTATTGCTTTGTAATATAGTTTTACATTTATTGTTATGTGCCAATGTTGAGTATATATATATATATATATATATATATATATATATATATATATATATATATATATATATATATATATAAGCGGGGTTTCTACGGCTGTCGCCGCCTCTCGCATCCCAATCTCCATCGTTCACGGTCATTCCAGTCTCCTTCACTAAGACCTCTCACCGCCATTGCTTCGTTGACGTCGTCTTTCCAGCATCTCGCAGGTCTAGCGCGCTTTCTTCTTTGATGTGCAGTCCATTACCGTACACGTTTTGACCCTCTTGTCTGGCATACGCTGTAAGTGACCATACCACAGTAGGCGCTTCCTTTCTGTGTAGTCTGGGATTGTGCTTTCGACATTCATAACCTCTCTGATCCTATCATTTCTAATATGAGCAAGCCTGGAATAGCCACAACTCCATCTCGACAGCCAGCAGGCGATCATTGTGCCTCTGAGTTAGTTCCCACAACTCTGCACCATATCTTGTGGTACTTTCAATAATTGTGTGGTAGATGGTATGTTTTGTTCTGCGCGTTATGTTTTTGTTCCAGAGAATACCATTTAGTTGTTTTATGGCTCGCTTGCCCTGGCCTATTTCATTGTTTACATCATCATCGATACTTCTACCATTGGACGACAGTGTCACTCCCAAGTACTTAAAATTATGACACCCTTTAACAGTATTAGCACCGAGTTGTAAGTCGTTAACAGCATTTTCTCCCATTTTCAGATATTCTGCTTTAGATACGTTTATGACAAGACCGCATTTTTCATATTCTTCTTTTAGTTTGCGGAACATGTAATTTGCATCTTCCTCATCTCCAGCTACTAGCACTTGGTCATCAGCAAAAAATAAAGTGAACAAGAGCTCATCGCCTATGGTGATACCCATTCGTCCGCATTTCCTTCTCCAGAATTTTATTGCCTCATCTAGGTAGATATTAAAGAGTGTAGGGGCAAGTGTGCATCCCTGGCGTACGTAGTCCCTTTGTCACCTCAAACTCGTGAGATAGTTGATTTCCCACTTTTACCATTCCCGTGCAACCTTGGTAGAGGAGTCTGACAGCTTTGACATAGCTCGGTGACACACCATTATCAATTAGACTTGCCCATAGCTTGTTCTGTGCAACTGTGTCATAAGTTTTCTGGAGGTCTACAAAGACAAGGTGGGTTGTAAGGCCCCTTGCTGTCCTTTTCTCCACTAGGTTTTTGAGGGTAAATACTCCATCAGTACAGGACCGACCAAATCTGAATCCATTTTGTTCTTCAGATTCAGTTATTTCTTCTTCTATCCTCTTTTTTAGGATACGGCCATAGACTCTCGCCATGGATGGCATCACACTAATACCACGATAGTTTGCACAATTTCTCCTGTTGCCCTTCTTAAATATTGATGTAATTGTTGCCTTTTTCCACTCCTTTGGGGCTTCGTCGCCTCTAAGGCATACGTTAAAAATGACTGCCAATATCTGAAAGAGTTTTGACGGTGCTGTTTTAACCAGTTCTATATAAATTAATCCTGGACCTGGCGGTTTTCTGTTTTTCGTAGCATTAATTGCAATTTGGACTTCCTTCGGAGTTATCGGTGGTCTATTATCATTACTGACCTCAATGTCTGGTGGGTTCTCAGTGAATGCCACTCTCCTCTCACTTAATAACCATTGGTAGTGTTGTACCCGTTCCTGCATGTTAATGAGGTTTGTATCTGCTTTATCATTATTCTGAATTCTCACTGTTTTTAATACTTTCCAGGCTTTATTTGCTTGTGTATTCCCCATGCTTTTTTCTATCTCTATTCCGGTTTTCTGCCGGGCTTCAGCTTTTGCCTTAATTATTGTTTTTGTGCATCTTTTCTCCGCTTTCTGTATTCCAGCCAGTCATTGTCTGATCTCAAGTTCAGCCACTTATTATTAGCTTTCTCCTTACTTTCTACCTTCTCTTGTACCGAGTGGTTCCACCACTCATCACATATTGTGTTACTCTTTTGGATTTCTTTTTCTCTGTGCTTCGTAAGCTGCGTTATGTTCAGTTTTCATTATTTTATTGTGTTTGTATCCTATATTTTAACAATGTATATTCTCTTTTATGCTGTTTCCAGTGTAGTGTGTCATGCCATGAGCTAAATAAATAACCACGCAACCACAACGCCACCGTTATTCAAACTCGCTCGATGTTGGACATCTTGAGCTTGGACCATTCGCTGTTTCTATTTTACTTTTTTTTCACAGTTCAGTATACTTTCGTCCTGTTTCCACGGTTGAAATGTGTTCAGTTTTTGACGGGCTATCCAGTGGTCTATGTTACAACTAAATCTGAGAGGGCTGCCATAGGGAATTTCCCTTGTAAGAGGCCTGCTACGTGACTACGTCTGAGCGGCCCTACGGCGCGTTGCGGAGTACAGATTGTAGTGGAACTGTGTCTCACGTGTGGTCACGACGTCTTCACGAGTAGGCGTGTTATACTGCAGCTGTGTAAAGCATTCCAGAGGAAGTACGCTGTCCTACTTGCGAGTGGCTGAAGGGCCTCTCGCTAGCAACGCACACAACAAAGCTTCGGCAAGAAACAACGCAACGAGTGATGACATAAGGGAACAAACGGCTACTGCGCCAAACCGGACAGAAGCATTTCACGGGTCGCCGCTAATGGGAACAGTCGGAGAGGCTCGGCTTCGCGAGAGGACGGCGAGAATGCGCCCGTCACGACGGCTAATGGTCGCTGGCGTGACACAACAGGTGCGAAGAGGCAGCGGCGTTACATCAGACAGCGCCGCTACCCGGGCGTGGGCTGCTAAGGCGAAGCCGCTGACTGGTCACAAGGTCTCCTCTGCCGGCGTAATAAACACAGGACGCTGTGCTACTAGCAAGCGAGAATCTGGGGAGGCAGCTCCACAAACTTGGTTACAACTGAAACAGAAGCAAAGAGAGCTGCGACCAGTCACTTATTAAATATCTCCTTATCTCCATGAATCAGTATTCGAGCGCTTGCAGGTTCATCTGAATATGAGGCACGAACAATTTCACACACACACGATCGTAGCGTGATGCAGGTGACCAGAGGTCGCTTCACTCTGACGAGGAATCAATTTACTTACCCACTGCAGCAATATCGGCAGGAATCGCATTAGTATCAAACTGCCAGCTTCCCACGACACTCTCTTTCAGCCAGAGAGTTCCGCAATGTTCACCACTATAGAAACTAGCTTTTTACCAGCGGCTTCACGCGAATACACATATGTCACACATGTCGCACGCATACGGGCTGTTTCCGTAAGAGTGCGAAAAAATTTAACCGGGCGTAGGGGGTGCTCCAATGAACAATTTGAGGTTGGGAACCTGGGATCGGAGCGGCCAGCTTAAGGAAATAATAGCAATAAAATCACATTACTGTCTGCTTTTTTTGTTTACTTTACTTACAGTTAACTGCAAATACCATAATGAATGAAATT
The DNA here is from genome assembly GCF_023864345.2 of Schistocerca serialis cubense. Lineage (NCBI taxonomy): Eukaryota > Metazoa > Arthropoda > Insecta > Orthoptera > Acrididae > Schistocerca > Schistocerca serialis. The sequence goes on along the minus strand of NC_064647.1, from coordinate 57,027,478 downwards.
TTCACTCTGCAGTGCGCTGATATGAAACTTGCTGGCACATTAAAACAGTGTGCCGGACCGATACTCGATTTCGGGACCTTTGCCTTTGGCGGGAAAGTGCTCTACCATCTGAGCTACCCAAGCACGACTCACGCCCCGCCCTCAGAGCTTCACTTTTGCCAGTATCTGGTCTCCTACCTTCCAAACTTCACAGAAGCTCTCCTGCGAACCTTGTAGAACTAACACTCCTGGAAGAAAGGATAGTGCGGAGACATGCCTTAGCCACAGCCAGGGGGATGTTTCCAGGTTCCCTTCTGTGAAGTTTGGAAGGTAGGAGACCAGATACTGGCAAAAGTGAAGCTGTGAGTACCGGGCGTGAGTCGTGCTTGGGTAGCTTAGATGGTAGAGGAGTTGCCCGCGAAAGGCAAAGGTCCCGAGTTCGAGTATCGGTCCGGCACACAGTTTTAATCTGCCAGAAAGTTGCAAATACGATCATTGACACAATGAACATACCATTTGGACTGGACCTTCCAAAATGTACTGAAACTGACGGCCATGAACCTCAATGCAAGCATGTGCAGTGTTACGTGGCGTTATGCTTAATTACAGACTTACTATTTCATCAGTTGATTTGTTTTCACCACGTAACGCCCGCTGTTTACGCCCTTCTTCGTTGCTGAGCGATGTTCTGACGCCGCAACTCTTCCTTTCCTATATCTTTACTACTTTTTAACTATATAAATGATGAACTATTGGTTTTGCCGTTTAACAACTTTTTAATAATTGCGGGTCCCACCTAATGTGTCACCCGCCTATACGTTTTACATGAACCTTTCAAGACTCGACCGATCTGTTTACAAAGAGGAGGCAGAATATCTCTTCGTTTGACGTTGTCCAACAACGACGTAGGAAGCTCGACGCCCTCGCGGCCCGGGTTCTTCCGTGGCTCGCGGTAGTTTGCAGCACTCGTTTTATTCCTTGCCCACTTGCCGCTACGTCGAACTTTCGTGGTGATCGTTGGCAACGTCTTCCACGTTATCTGCAACATAGATAAACTTTCTTCCCACAGTATTTCTGAAAACCCAAAAAACAAACTTAAAGTACATAATAATAATAACTGTTCTTACAATTGTTCGTATAAGTCTTCGTCCATTTAGTGATGGGTGGGATTGGCCTAAGCCTTGTGACACCACACATGACTTCGGCGAACAAGATTCTGACGCACCATCACATATATCCTTGCCGTGTTTCGAATCACATCACAGGCAGTTACAATTCTGGCCACTAGTTCCACCTCGATATCCTCTGGTGTCTCGTACACAACTGGCTCTAGATATCCCCATAGCAAATAACCGAGGGGCTTCACGCCAGGCGACATTGCAGGCCACGGAATAGGATCTGCCCTTCCAATCCAGCGACCAGGAAATGCAGCACTGAGGTGACTGCGGACACCCACACTGGAGTGAGGCGCTGCGCCGTCGTGTTTCATCCACATTCACTGACGAACAGCCGAGGGTACGTTCTTCAACAACTCAGGTAGAGCTATTTGCTCGAACCTCAAGTACGGGTGGCCATTCAGACTGCCGGGTGGAAGATATGGCCCAGTGAGACTGCCGCCTACAGTGCCGGCCCAGATACTCACAGCAGAAGCGTACTTGACGGCGTGAGGGTTTCCCTCATCCCGCACATGGCTGTTCCCGCTGTTCGAAATACCGTCACGATCAAATGAGGCCTCGTCAGTAAAGAGAACGATTTGGAGGAAATCTGGTCGATCAATCCACTGTCGGAGCAACCACTAACACAAAGCGACCATTGGTGCAAAGTCAGTTACAAGCATTGTGTGGATTCGTTGCGAGTGATATGGGTGTAACTGTTGTTCGTGGAGTATTCGCCACACGCTAGTACTGTATGTACAGCGCCAATGTTACATGCAATACGACGAGTACTTGTACTGCAGTCCGCTGCAACCATTCCAGCACCTCCTCTTCAAAATCTGCTTTGCCAGTGGGCCTCATGTTGCCACGCGCGTCATTTGCTCTTTCCGATGAACCAGTCTCCCGGATTCGTCGATCGAGAGAAATAAACACTCGTCATGACGGATGACGTCTGTTGGGTAATCGTTCCCTGTACAGCATTTCAGCAGCGAGAGCACTGCAACGTACTTCCCCATACTCGAGGTGCATGTAGTGAGTTCTGCAAATCTATACCGGTACTGCTCTATCGCATTGTACCGTACGTCTCTGTAAATAAAACCAGCATCCTGACTTCCTAGTAATCAGGATCGTCCTCCTTGTTTTCTTGCAGGAAATAAAGAATTTAAATCTAAATAAACAGCACAGTAGTGTAAACTTGTACACATGTTAGTTGTAAATAAGCTGGAAAACAGTAATGTTAGACCAAGAGGTAAACAAGTTTTCTTTCATATCTCCTTAAGCTGGCTTCTCCGAACCGAGGTTCCCTACCTCAAAGTCTTCAGTGGAGCATTCTGTGTGTCCTGTTACATTTTTGCACACTCTTACGGAAACAATCTGTATATGTCTGAATCTCTGCTTTCTACACTATGACTCCAGAGAGGATGTTAAATTTACCTGTAGTGTTCAGCTGTGCGACACGATCTTTGGTTCCGAAACACGTTGATAGAAGTATCGGGTCGCTGCAGTGCCTGGTTAACACAAATTAGAGCCAACGTGCACTTCATACTGTTAAAAGGACTAAATGGCTCTGAGCACTATGGTACTTAACTTCTGAGCTCATCAGTCCCCTAGAACTTAGAACTACTTAAACCTAAATAACCTAAGGACATCACACACATCGATGCCCGAGGCAGGATTCGAGCCTGCGATCGTAGCGGTCGCGCGGTTCCAGACTGTGGCGCCTACAACCGCTCGGTTACTCCGGCCGGCTGTTAAAAGGACTCTGTCAACTAAATCCATGATCTTAGACGTTGTCTATGGTTCTATTCAGATAATCAGGAAAAATTTAAACACCTTCTGTAATCTACCTTCCCCCTTCTACTTCTCTCTCTCCCATCTGCTTTATCACACACTATCCATCTTCCATCTCCGTCCTCACAACTTGTCCCTTATCCATCTGCCTCACCACACTCCCTCCCACTTCCATCTGCCCCCATACACCCTCCCTCTCTTCCACAGCGTATGCTGTTCCACCTGCCTCCTCAGCCCCTCTTCCTTTTCCAATTGCCCACTACTCCACTCAAATTTCCATCTTCCTCCCAAACTGCCGTCTCCCCCCCCCCCCTCTCCATCTATCGTTTACTCTGCCCTCTCCATCCATCTCCCCCTTCAGCTCTTTCCGTTCATCTCGTCTTCCCTGCCCCCTCTCTCCATCCATCTCCTGCTCCCCCTATCTCTGTCCATTTCCTACTGTCCCCCTCTGGCTGGCCTTCTCCCCCTCTCTCTGTCTATCTCCCCCTTCAGCTCTTTCTGTTCATCTCGTCTTCCCTGCCCCCTCTCTCCATCCATCCTCCTGCTCCCCCTATCTCTGTCCATTTCCTACTGTCCCCCTCTGCCTGGCCTTCTCCCCCTCTCTCTGTCTATCTCCTATACTCCCCTTCTCTCTGTCCAGTTCCTGCCGGCCCCCTCTCTCCACCTTGTCCCTCCCTGTCCCCTGTCCATCCTTTCCGCCCCTATCTCTCTGTCCATCTCCTCCTTCTTGCTGTCTCTGTGCACCTTCCATGTCACCCCATTTTGAACGCGACCCCAATGTGTGGTAGGTGGTCCTTACCATCTCAGTGCTTCTTTCTAGAGCAGAAGTGATATGTCCACCGAGTTTGATTGAAACTGATCCAGTGGTTTACGAGGAGATGTGTAACATATATACATCCGCTTTTACAATATGTATACATATGTTAGTATCACATTACTAACCATTTAAGCTGCAGCACCAGGAGGCATAACACAAAAAATAAAATTGTATTTATTGTGCACATACAGTACGTATAGTAGGAGGTATGCACAATTAAATTTCTATATGAATTGTGGCTGCACAGAGTGCGAAATTTAGTCCCACCACAGGCAGCAACAGCATTGATAACCCAACCGTACCACTTGTTAAGCTCAGCTCAGTTTGTAAGTAGGCTGTTTATGTTTTCTTTATGTAAGTAGGCTGTTTATGTTTTCTTTATGTAAGTAGGCTGTTTAGGTTCTTATGTAAGTAGGCTGTTTAGGTTTTTTCATTGGTAACGCCACCTCTGTATGAAAATCACTGGCTGTGCTGTGTGCAGTCTGTGGCTAGTTTGCATTGTTGTCTGCCATTGTAGTGTTGGGCAGCGGCAGCTGGATGTGAACAGCGCGTAGCGTTGCGCAGTTGGAGGTGAGCCGCCAGCAGTGGTGGATGTGGGGAGAGAGATGGCGGAGGTTTGCAATTTGTCATGAACTGATATATATATTATGACTTGTGATGATATCAAGGTAAATACATTGTTTGCTCTCTATTAATATCTTTCATTTGCTAACTATCCCTATCAGTAGTTAGTGCCTTCAGTAGTTTGAATCTTTTATTTAGCTGGCAGTAGTGGCGCTCGCTGTACTGCAGTAGCTTGAGCAGCGAAGATTTTTGTGAGGTAAGTGATTTGTGAAAGGTATAGTTTAATGTTTGTCAGGGCCATTCTTTTGTAGGGAATTTTGAAAGTCAGATTGCGTTGCGCTAACAAAGTATTGTGTGTCAGGTTAAGCACAGTCTCGTGTATAATTGTTCAAAGGGGACGTTTCATATGTCGACCCTTAGCCGAGGATACCTCACTGGAATCTTCTGATTTTTTTCTTGTAGTTTGTGTAATTGGTGTAGCTTTTGTTTATTGCTAGCGCGTAATTATAGAGAGAATTTCCTTTGTAGTTGTAGTTTTTCATTGTTGTACAGTAAAACAGTTGTGGCATGCATGTAGATTTGCACCAAGTATTTCGCAGCTGCAATTAACTAGATATTATTTTCAGTGCTATGTTAATGTGTTCTCTTATTTTTGATCTTCAAATTGTGTTTTTCTGTGTTGTCGTGTGAAATACTGTAACAATAATGGCGTGTGAAAAACGTAATACTAGGCTCCAAAGTAAACTGAGAAATGACAGTGAAGACGAAAGCAGTGTGTTAGCGCCACCGAGTAGTGAATTAACTGATGTTCAAAGTAGTAATTTGGTAATTGTGCATAGGGAAATGGAGCGGGCTGCAAACAATGGTGTAGACAGTGAAACAGGTAGTGAACAGGGAAGCATTATCGATCGATCGGTCGGCAACAGCTCGCCTCAGGAATCCGAAATGACAGGACACAATTTCGCAAATTCTGTAGATTCAGGTTTTGGGTCATCACCGTTTTCTCAAATAAGTCAAGACACATTTTCTGCTTGTCAAAATGTGAATGTTGCCGGTGCAAATGCACTGCCGAAAAGCGTAGAGAAACAGATTCCAGACACTAATACATTATTATTGCAATTAATGCAACAAATGGAACAAAATCAGAGACAAACACAGCAAAAGCTTGAAAAGTTAGACACAATGGAACAACACCAGAGACAAACACAGCAACAGTTAGACACAATGGAACAAAATCAGAGACAAACACAGCAACAGCTTCAAAAGTTAGACTCATTGGAACAAACTCTTGAACAAACGCGTGAAGATTTAACTACTGAGTTACATCACATTGAATCGAAATGTCAAAAAGTCTGTAATGACGTAAAAACACAAATTTGTGAGCATTTCCAACCTATTTTTTCGCGTCATGAAAATGTATTACAGAAGCACGAAGCAGCCATAAAAGAACTGCAAACTATTGTTCATGAAAATCATGAGACCTTGCAAGCTAAAATTGACTCAGTTGCATCTACCGATTCGGTTACGCAACTTGCAAAAACTCAGGAAAACTTAAAGGTCACAGTAGACACGATTGCAACACAAATGGACACTCTGAAACTTGGTTCAGAAAAACATACAGAGGAAATGATTTCACTATCGGATAAAGTAGCCGAACTTTCAGATCAGTTCACTAACTTATCTACAAAGGTAGATGATGATCTGAATGACACAACACCCGTAGCCTTCACTGACACAGAAGAGTATGAACAAATAAGAAAATTCAAACAGAATCAAAATCAAATCAATACACAGTACAAAAGAGAAATCCGGGAAGTACAAGATCAGCTGACACAGGTAATACAAGAATTACGTATTTCAGAGGACACTCGCGCCCCAATACGGGAAGAGGGACATACAAATACGGAACAGACACAAAATAACACAGGGCATTTCGGAAGTAATGAAAGAAATTGGGAATGTGCACCGAATTTTGAGATGGAACCGCCGAAACGAAGTAACAATGACCGACATGCGACTCGCCGACATGACGATTTTGACTATAAGCTGTTCATTACTACACGTAAATTCAAAACGTTTAAGAATTCTGCCAACGACATTCATCCACAAGCGTGGCTCCATCAATTCTCTCATTGTTTCCCTCCCAACTGGTCATTGGAGCACAGGTTAGAATTTATGTGTGGCTACTTAGAGAATGAACCAGCTGTAAGAATGCGATCGGTCATTCACGATTGCCACAGTGAAGGAGAATTTTACCATGCCTTCCTCTCAGCATATTGGTCTCAAGCCACACAAGACCGGGTAAAACATGGTATCATAATGATGAAACATTTCGAACAATCTGAATTCTCCAGTCTTGTGAAATATTTTGAAGACATGTTGCACAAGAATCAGTACCTGACAAACCCATACAGCCCCTCAGAACTCATCCGCATTTGCTTAATCAAACTGCCTGAACATTTACGACATATTATTTTGGCAGGACGTTGCAAAGACGACATTGAAGCATTTCAGGGACTCTTACAAGAATTAGAAATTGACACTGACAATCGCGGAACGCGAAACCAGGAACATAACAATTACAGGTCACATCCGTCGCAAATCCGCGATGAAAGAAGTAATAACTTTACACGACAAGGCTATTCTCACAACACAAATCGTGACCAAAACAGACACCACTCGTATGACAACCGTTGGCAGAGTAGTAATAACTACAGGGAAAGATCACCTCTCCGTGGTAATGACTATCACAGAGACAATCAGAGAAACAGACAATATGGGAACCAAAATAAATATTATCAGGGGAGACAGAATAACTTTAGACGCAACGGTCCAGCGCGCAGTTTCGATTCAGGGAGAAATTCTCCACCACGTGACCGACAAGAAAGAAACTATGACATCTACCGACATGACGACAGACGATATGATCGTAACGATAGACCTGAACTGCATCAGAACTGGCGGGATTCAAACAGAGCAGGGCCCTCTCGTCACGGTGAATTTGTAGAAGTTAGGTCTCCAAACCCCAATAACGACGCGCGCCAACAAAGAGACAGACAATGACTCGCACAGCAGGCAGCTGCGTGCGGCCGCTGGCTCAGGGAAAAATAACAAAGACGCTAGCCATGAGAAAAGATTTAGCATTCTTTACCGATGTAAACAACATGATAATTGCTTTGAAGCTGAAATTCTGAGTACTAGGAAGAGTAAAGGTTTACACCACATTTCACATGTAAAACCATTTATTGAGAGATAATCTGCTTTTTAACTTCGTCTTTGCCATAAAACTTTTCACTTCACATTTCTAGTATGCTTTGTCAGACTTAAGAGACTGTTAACATACAACAATGTTTGAAGTTAAATATCCAATCAAGAACCAAGAGAACTTATTTAAACAGAAATGACGAATGCATTGTTATAGTAAACAGACGTCACAGTGTTATTGTGTGTGTACATTCTTGCTTGTTTGTTGCACGATTACGTAACGACTATAAGGCTCACATACTTAGAACATTTACCAGTACTGCTAATGAGATTTTAATGCAACATTTTGGTTTATTTGAAAATATATTCTGGATTTAAAGTACTTTCAGTGAGATACCAGATGGCACAGTGGTTAGTTTATTTGACAGCTACACGATTTTTATCACGACGCTACTAATAAGTGACAATTTACAATGTTGCTTTTGCGGTGTATCTGTTTTATATCTGCACAGTTTTCTGAATTATTCTGCAAAGTAAAACATGTTTTAGTAGTAACTTGTGTGGTATAGCAACAATGAGACAGCCTTTTTCGTGGCATAACAATACGTTACTGCACAGTACTTTCTTCATCACGGCAATAAGCGTAATAACTAAGACATTTATACGCAAAGCATTTCACTTTTGTGTATCATGAGGTAAGTACATTGGCTTCTGCAGAACTTAGCTTTCGGAGGAAAATAACTACGACACTTCCACAGAAATTATCTTACAACAAGATGCACATTTAGCGCTACAGGACACGCATTTCAGTGATCAATTTTATACTTAAAACATTTATTTTTAAAGATTTTTGAATTACAAAGAAAGATTTCCGTGATATATTTCATTCCATTGGTGTAATCTGTAACACCTGAGGGTATAATTACATAAATCCTCAGGGGGGTACACGCCTACTTTGTGTACCATGTGTGTGGCAACCACAAGGAACCCTAGCTAATATGGTATTTGCTTATACAACTTTACACATCGGTACCATATTTCTCTAACACACAAATTACACAGCTATCTGATCATTTAACTGAGAGATAAACATGTTTTTTACTACGTCAGTGACAGATGTTTACGTAACTACACCGTTGGATAACTTCATGTTTACGCAATTACAGAGTTGGATTACTTCACACTTACGAAATTGTATTTTGTCTGTACTGTGTGAACTCTTCACATTTTTTCGGAACCATTGTGATACTATGAGAGCTTTGAATGATGTATTTGGTATGAGATCATGATTTTTAAAGTACGTTTGAGGCAGTTGACACTTTTGACATGAGCAGAGAATTATTTTAGGCTTAGAAATTATTGGAGGAAGTTACGACGATTTTGAGATTTGACTGAAGTGTTATGATGTTATTTTTACGACGACGATGTGTATTATGCTGCTGAGGTATGTTTATGATTAATAGGCTGAGGCTATATGAGTTATTTGATTATGCTTCATATTTATAATGACGAAATATTGACGAGTGTCGATGGATACGTATATGTGTAATAAGGTAAGGAGTAATGAATAGTGGGTAGGGACTCTTGACTTGTGAAAAAGGATGTTGGAAACCAAGAATCGTACTTTAAGAGTTATGACATGTGTGAATCATGTGTGAATGTATCACAATGCCACTGAACATTTTTTGGACACTGTTATATTCATAGGATTTTGTTTCTACACATTTGCAAAGTAAATTCTCGACCTGTGAAATTTTGTATATATGACTGTCACTGTAGCGGTAAATATTTCCGTACGAAAGTTAAGTGACCACCTGCACGTAATGCGTCGCGGGCACCCAGCTGTGTCAGACGCCTGGAGAAAAAGCCATTATTGCGAGCCCTTTTCAGCGGCACAGGTAGAAAAAAAAGGGGACGTGGGACGTGTCAAACACCTGGAGAACAAGCCATTAGGGTGTGCCTTTCATCGCTAATGCGACACCCTCGTTACTTGAAAACATATGATTACTCGCACTTTGTGCTAATTACTGAAATGCTTATGAATTGATGGGAAATATTCGTACATCTGCACACCTGATTACGACAAGCGTCTTTCTACGAGAGTTGAGAGCTACTAACTTATGAAATGTCACATGACTACTGAATGATATTTTTATGCTTTGCTTTTCATAGTTGCTTATTTCATTTGACATCTGTTTTCCAGCTGTGTTGCAGCATTGCTTTTATAAAATAAAATGCATTTGCTAATGTGAACACTTTCTGTCAACAGATCTATTAAATAATTATTTTATGATCCACATTCTTTAAAAAGGGAGCACTTGGAAAGGAAAGAACAATAAGAAGGAACTAGTAACTGCATTCATAATTTTCTTTTCAAGTAATTGGTAACTTTTTGGTAGAATAACTTCTTGTGGTGCACCACTTTAATTTACATAGACATTAAGATGTGAATATACATTTCCCTTATCTGCATTGTTGTTTTTAGTGTAATATTTTTTCTGCTTGCTCTATGTCATGTTTAGGTATAAGTTGCTGCTGTTTGCCAGGCATAGTGTTATTGAATTTGACTTTTGCTAATTTATACTGTAGCTTGCTTTGCAATTTTCCATTTTTTTCATTGCTGTTTATAATAATTGTTTTACGTGCTGCTGCATTGCCTCATCCCTTATTTTAGCATCTGAGCTCAGTAGATTTAAGATAGCTTAAGAGGGGGTAGTCTATATGAGAAACTGACTATGGAGAATAGGTAAAGAATGCATTGCGAAGTTATATAAAAAGGATTTGGGCCCAAATGAGTATTGTACAATCAGAAATAATTATTTTGAAAGAAATATGAACAGAATACAGAAAGCATGCTTGGATAGGATTTTTTTGGTGGAAACAAAGGATGAAATAAGAGGAAAGATATATGAAGTTTTAGGTTGGACTGCAGTACCAAATGTTAGACTGAAAACGAACCCTGTCCTTTCCTATTGGTGTTATCCCACTATGTGTGTGTGTACCCTTGTGTATTTGTGTTTTTCCTGTCTTTATGTGTTTAGCTAATAAGATTTATGTTGTAGAATTTTTCAAATACCATGTTATTTTCTTTATAAAGATGTTTATACATTATTTATTCTGTTCTATCTTAATGCTCATGTGTGAAGTTGATGTTTTAAAACTTATTCTGATCTTTTCTGTATGTACTCATGTCATAATTCCTGTAACACTGACGTATATGTCTATTTCTATTCTTTTGTAAAGCCTCTACTACAAATGTTATCTGTATTGTTATGTTTTTAATGATGTATTTTGTACCTTTGTTATTGTATTCTTATGTTATAAAATTGTAATTGTCACCAGTTCATCTTATTATTAACTTGTTAGTTACATTTCACTGCACACGTTTCTGTTGGTCATAGTATATGGACAATATGTGAGAAGTAGGGACTGATAGTGTTTGCATGTGTGTTAATGATTCAGCAAGGGACTGGATAACAGCATTGCTCGTTCTAAGGACAATTCCAAAAAACTTTGTGAGTGCACAAGTGGTGGTTTATGGACTTGCTATATTCTCTGCAAGAATCTTCAATGGTGATTGTGCACCTGCACAGTCGCAACAGATGGCTGCTGGCCGTCTCTACAAGGACTACAGTGGGTCTGCACCTCTGGAGGCCCACCAATACCATTATTTCTACAAGGACTGCAGTGGGTCTGCACCTCTGGTGGCCCACCAATATCGTAATCTCTACCAGGACTACGGTGGGTCTGCTCTGTGATGACCTACCTACCAATATTCGTCAGAACTTCGAATGACTCTGCTGTGGGTTTGCTCCATTGTGGCCCATTACCTTTCAGCATGTCAAGAGTCAGCACTGTCTTTCCGTTGGAAGGACAACACTACTTCTTCAAGACTGTATGGAAATCCACTACTTCTGTGTGCAATTTCTTTTACTAATGAGACTTTGTGAAAAAAAAGACCTGTGATTACCGTAATGAATGATCAGGACTGTCTTTATAAACTGTGAGAAAATTTTAGCTTTTGACCAACATTGTATCAATAAGTGTGTGCATTTGATTTCTTTGTTATTGTAATTATGAAAAATTTTTCAAATCTGTATTGGCCAGTGCCCAACACCATTTGTAAAAATTTTTTGTGGGGAGCATGGGGGCTATGTAAGTAGGCTGTTTATGTTTTCTTTATGTAAGTAGGCTGTTTATGTTTTCTTTATGTAAGTAGGCTGTTTAGGTTCTTATGTAAGTAGGCTGTTTAGGTTTTTTCATTGGTAACGCCACCTCTGTATGAAAATCACTGGCTGTGCTGTGTGCAGTCTGTGGCTAGTTTGCATTGTTGTCTGCCATTGTAGTGTTGGGCAGCGGCAGCTGGATGTGAACAGCGCGTAGCGTTGCGCAGTTGGAGGTGAGCCGCCAGCAGTGGTGGATGTGGGGAGAGAGATGGCGGAGGTTTGCAATTTGTCATGAACTGATATATATATTATGACTTGTGATGATATCAAGGTAAATACATTGTTTGCTCTCTATTAATATCTTTCATTTGCTAACTATCCCTATCAGTAGTTAGTGCCTTCAGTAGTTTGAATCTTTTATTTAGCTGGCAGTAGTGGCGCTCGCTGTACTGCAGTAGCTTGAGCAGCGAAGATTTTTGTGAGGTAAGTGATTTGTGAAAGGTATAGTTTAATGTTTGTCAGGGCCATTCTTTTGTAGGGAATTTTGAAAGTCAGATTGCGTTGCGCTAACAAAGTATTGTGTGTCAGGTTAAGCACAGTCTCGTGTAGAATTGTTCAAAGGGGACGTTTCAAGTTGACAGATACGGCTATGTCATTCCATACTGCTTCAGCTCCGTGTGGCGAGTGGTGGCATGCCAGTCTCTCGGCAAGTAAAGACCGGTAGGTATTTGCCAGGCGACAGTCAAAAACCCTCTGTAACGAATAGTGTCAGGGTGTACGGTGACATACTGTCTTGTGTTATCTTGCTTAAAGAGAATACCACGGAGGCATCAAAGGTAGGGCAAAGCCACTGGTCCGTTGCTCTCCAAATTTTCGGCTGTGCAGACCACAGGTGGTCGCCTTGTCTTTCCAGTGGCACAACATACCACTGTGTGAGGTGCTGGACCCCTATGACGATGATGAATGTACTCTCCAGAGCCTCCCAACAGGGGTATATTCAGTGTCATGTTTTACGCAGAAATGAGATTTGTCTGAAGGTGACATAGTGTCACTTCTGTATCCCGTATTGTCACTGGGCACAACACTGTCATTGCGCCTCTCTCCACTGCCACACCAAGGCGTGCCGTGCTGACAGCCCACGGTGCTGGAGACGCCATCGCACTGTCCACGTGGGTACCTGTCTCGCTGTAAACTAGACCACTTCTCACCTCAAGGAACGTACCATGTCTGAGTGATTCTGTGACCTCTCAGGTACTAGGGCTAGTTGTGTGGCCTGTTGGTATCCTGCTTGGCGCTGATTGTAGCCCCCCTGAATCCATAGATTCCATATTCACGTGGCAGTCCTGGGATCCCGACCAGCACGAGCAGAAATATCGCAAAGCAAGAAACCGCAGTCTCAATAGACCGTGGTCTTGTGGCTGTCGATTTCTGACAGGTGTTGGTAAACGTTTCTTCTTCGTACGCGAGACATAGCACGATCTTGTCTCACAGAATATTCAATTGTGATTTCTGACTCAGAAACATGCTACACCATCTTTTCTTATGTACAGAATGTAGGTGGCGTTAGTCTTGCTTACTTTGTGTCCCTGTTGTGTGATGCTTTGATTAGGCATACTTTCATATGTTTGTTTTCCATCACAGTAATGCGTGGAGGGAAAGCACGATTCCACTCCTTCCCCCAGTGCAATATATCATCCGGAAAAACATTGACAAAACAATTTTTGCTGTGATAAAGCTTCAGATTAGCTAATTGCTGTCTAATGGAAAAAGTTGTTTATTTAAGGATAAAAGAACAGTGTGTGCAGGGAGTGACTTCCTTAGAATGCCCGAGGACCCACACACAGAAAAGACTACCATATGCCAATCAGCCGGGACGTAGTGAGTACCAGCCTACTCTCGATGTAAACCTGTCCAGGCGACAGCGGCGTCGCCTGGCGAGGAATCACTCCTAGTCAGACACTCGCACGGTGCACGATGTGTCGGTGAGCGTGCTGTCCACGTGTAGGGTGGGGGAGGCGCGCCATCTGTCTGAGTTTGACCGAGGGCAGGTTGTGATGGCCCAGAGGCTCAGAAAGAGACATATGCCAATTTGCGTCCAGGACTTGCTGTAGTGAGTCTCTTCAACATGGGGTTGGGCGGCCAACCCTCATTACAGATGTTTGACTTGTAGGTTGGAAAGACTGGTAAAACAGGACAGGCAGAGCTAACATCAGACTTTAATGCTGGACAGTACAAGTGATTCTGAACACACAGTGCACCGAACACTCCTAACGATGGGCCTCCGTAGCCGACGACCAATGTGTGTGCCAATGTTAACACCGCGACATTGGGGACTTCAACTGAAATGAGCAGGTGACAATTGGCAGTGGACTTTGGCACAGTGGCAGAGCGTTGCACCGTCGGATGAATCCCGATATATTCTTCATCATACCGCGGGGAGGGCGTGAATCCGTCGTCTTCAGAGGAACATATTCATACCTGTACTGCGGGATGGAGACAAACTGGTGGCGGCTCCATTCTGCTCTGGGGAACATTCACCTGAGCATCCATGGGTATAGTTGAGCTCGTGCAAAGCATCACGATGGCCAAAAAGTATTGTACACTGATGCACACCACGTACAGTCCCTCACGACGATCACGTTTATTGACAGCAGTGGCATTTTTCAACAAGATAACGCGCCACGTCACAAGGCCAGGAGCGTAATGGGGTGATTCGAGGAAAACATTGGTGAGTTGCAATTGATGTGCTGGCCCCCCATTCGCCAGATCTCCGCCCAAACGAACACATGTGGGATGTGACTCAACGTGGCGGCAGAACTCATCGCCTACCATCCCCGGAATTTACGGGAATTAGACGACTTGTGTGTGCAGATCTAATGCCAACTCCCTCCTACAACCTACTAAGGCCTTATTGCTTTCCTGCCACGACATTTTACAGCTATTATCCACGCCATATAAGGACATACCGGCTGATACATAGTTGGTCATATTGTTCTGGGTGACGAGTGTACTAATATCAAGTAAAACCTATGCAATCACCTTGGCTGAATCAAATTTTTGCAGCAATAAACAGGCACTGTTACAGCACTTCTATTGGTGTTGGAATGTCGGATCATTGTTAGTGTGCACAGAAAGAAGCCAGATTACTGTAGCCACTTCGTCTCCAGGGCCTCCCTTGTCACTGCTCGTTGGGTGAGGAGTTCACACTGTTGCAAGACTACGCCGACCGCAAGGGGAATGTGGGTGGTGCGGTGCGGTGCAGTGACATTTACTGATGTGCTTCCTGTCGTTACAAAATGATGACACCAGCCCACCCTGCATTCCAGCACACCACCAACATATAAATGGAAAAATACGCCCGCTGTCAATTTTGGCGTCAATTTTGAGCTCTGTGATTATTTTATGGCACTGGGTTTCCGAGGAGCCAGCTGTTAGAGTTCATGATCTGTATAAGGTTCCTATGGGCAGTATGTTCATTTTTTTATTTATGGTCAGCTGGCCACCATGCGCGGAGGGTCGCTTCTCTGCAGGTCTTACACTTTTCAAATGCTGCAACTTGCCTGTATACAACAGCGTCATCTGTGAACAATGTTATAGGTATTCTGCTATCAACGTCTGGGCCATTCGTATACACTTTCTGCTCAAAATTATCGGGTCACTCCTACGTAATGTGGAATTGACCACTAGATGTCACAAGTGGCGGACCCACCAGTATAAAACGAGGCACGGAGTGCTGTGTTGTTTATAGAGAAGCAGGACCAGCAGAAGAAGCTGGTCGGGTAAGCTCAGTGGTTTCGAATATGAAACAGTCATTGAACGTCATCTGACTAATAAATCCATCAGCAACATTTCAGCCCTTCTAGAGGTGTGTCCAGGTCGACTGTTGGTGACATGATTGTGATGTGGAAACGCGAAGCAACAACCACACGTGAAACAAGACCAGCCAGGGACCTTCGAGCATTGCAGACGGTGGTTGGAGAAAAAAGAAGTCATGAAATCAGCGGAAGGAATCACTCTTGAGTTCCAAAGCGCTGCCAACAGTCCACCTCGCACAGTGACTATGAGCAGAGAGTTAAAAAGGATGGGATAGAATGGTGCGGGAGCTACTCCCACGCCACACATTTCTGTGGTCACTGCTAAGCGATCCTGTCGTAATGTAAAGATCGCCTCCACTGGGCAGTGGGTGGCTGGAAATGAGTGATCTGGAGTGGTGAATAAAGCTCTGCCCTCTGATGGACTTCCCATTGCAAAAATTAGGCAGCAACTTGAGGTGTTGCTAAACCCAATGGACAAGTCGGACCTGAAACAAAGAGATATTTACTTCTCTTTCTCTCTCCCCCTCTCTCCTCTCTCCCCCCCCCCCCCCCCTCTCTCTCGGAACTTTAATAGTGGCAACTGTTTATTTAAAGCTCGTAGAAAATATATACGTGTTTCAAAGTTTTACTGACCTTCAAAGTAGTCATCACCAGCATTGTGTATAACCCGTTGCCAGCGACGTGGAAGTTGTAGTACACTCTTAGCAGTGCCAGTTGTGTTGACAGTTCGAGCGGCGCGGACTATTGCCCGACGAATTTGTAGCAGTTCTAAAGCGAATGCCGTGAAGTGTTTCCTTCAGTTTAGAAATCGAGTTAAACTCACGAGGGCTCAAGTCGTGGGTCTGCAGTAGGTGGTGTAGCACTTAGCAGCCCCATCAGTCAAACAAACCAGTAACAGCTTGCACTGTATGTTTTGTAGGCGGGGCGTGGGTCTGCTCCTGAAAACTGAAGGGTAGGCCGAATGTAGGAAGCTAGGAGGATCAGGTGAGGTAGAACACGTTGGTACTGCGAATGAAAGCGGTTTTACTTAACTTTGGCTGAGATGAGCATGTAGGTGCTAAGCCGTTCCGATAGCGTAAATGCTAATAGTAGCTGGACAAACTGTCATTGAAGTAACTCAAGTAACAAAGTCTGTAATGGCTAGGCCCCTATAAAGTAAAAGCTAAGTTGCTCGGTCGTCGGCTCGGAATCAAACGGCCTGAATCCGGAGCGGCGCTCGTAGAGCTGCACAGCGCCAGCTGAGGGCGCTGTCGTCGGTGTCGGTGTCGTAGTGGCAACCTAGCAGAGCGCACCTACGTTGTGGCATCGTTCCACAGTACGTGCCTGAGCACTGTCCTGCAAAATGACGGTCAGGTCCTGCAGAAAGTGTCATCACTTCTGTCTCTAAGCTGATCGTTGGTTATGTTACAAAAATGACAAACATACAGACAGAAGTGATAACACTTTCTGCAGGATCTGACCATCATTTTGTGGGACAATCCTCAAGCACGTACAGTGCAAGTTGTTACTGGTTTGTTTGACTGATGGGGCTGCTAAGTGCTATACCACCTACTGCACTCCCCTGACTTAAGCCCTCGTGAGTTCAATTCGATTTCTAAACTGAAGGAAACACTTCACGGCATTCGATTCAGAACTGCAACAAATTCGTCGGGCAACAGACCGCGCCGCTCGAACTGTCAACACAGCTGGCACTGCTAAGAGTATCCTACGACTACCACATCGCTGGCAACGGGTTATACACAATGCTGGTGACTACTCTGAAGGTCAGTAAAACTTTGAAACACGTATCTATTTTGTACGAGCTGTAAATAAATAGTTGCCGCTGGTCCATTCATCGTGACCGGGCCAAATATCTCACGAAATAAGCGTCAAACGAAAAAACTACAAAGAACGAAACTCGTATAGCTTGAAGGGAGAAACCATATGTCGCTATGGTTGGCCCGCTAGATGGCGTTGCCATAGGTCAAACGGATATCAACTTCGTTTTTTTTAAATAGGAACCCCCATTTTTATTACATATTCGTGTAGTACGTAAAGAAATAGGAATGTTTTAGTTGGACCACTTTTTCGCTTTGTGATAGATGGCGCTGTAACAGTCATAAACATATGGCTCACAATTTTAGAAACAAATTCAAATGGCTCTGAGCACTATGGGACTTAACATCTGAGGTCATCAGTCCCCTAGAACTTAGAATTACTTAAACCTAACTAACCTAAGGACATCACACACATCAATGCCCGAGGCAGGATTCGAACCTGCGACCATAGCGGTGGCGCGGTTCCAGATTGTAGCGCCTAGAACCGCATGGCCACTGCGGCCGGCCACAATTTTAGACGAACAGTTCGTAACAGGTAGGTTTTTTTAAATTAAAAAACAGAACGTAGGTACGTTTGAACATTTTATTTCGGTTGTTCCAATGTGATACATGTACCTTTGAGAACTTATCATTTCTGAGAACGCATGCTGTTACAGCGTGATTACCTCTAAATACCACATTAATACAATAAATGTTCAAAATGGTGTCCGTCAACCTCAATGCATGTGGCAATATGTGTAACAACATTCCTCTCAACAGCGAGTAGTTCGCCTTCCATAATGTTCGCACATGCATTGACAATGCGCCAACGTATGTTGTCAGGCGTTGTCGGTGGATCACGATAGCAAATATCCTTCAACTTTCCCCACAGAAAGAAATCGGTGGACGTCAGATCCGGTGAACGTGCGGGCCATGGTATGGTGCTTCGACGACCAATCCACCTGTCATGAAATATGCTATTCAGTACTGCTTCAACCGCACGCGAGCTATGTGCCGGATCGGATATCCGTCATGTTGGAAGTACATCGCCACTCAGTCATGCAGTGAAACATCTTGTACTAAGATCGGTAGAACATTACGTAGGAAATCATCATGCATTGCACCATTTAGATTGCCATCGATAAAATGGGGGACAATTATCCTTCCTCCCGTAATGCCGCACCATAAATTAACCCGCCAAGGTCGCTGATCTTCGACTTGTCGCAGCCATCGTGGATTTTTCGTTGCCCAGTAGTGCATATTATGCCGGTTACATTACCGCTGTTGGTGAATGGCGCTTCGTCGCTAAATAGAATGCGTGCAAAAAATCTGTCATCGTTATTTCTCTTGTGCTAGTGGGAGAACTGTACACGACGTTCAAAATCGTCGCCATGCAATTCCTGGTGCATAGAAATATGGTACGGGTACAAGCGATGTTGATGTAGCATTCTCAAGACAGACGTGTTTGAGATTCCCGATTCTCGCGCAATTTGTCTGCTACTGATGAGCGGATTAGCCGCGACAGCAGCTAAAACACCTACTCGGCATCATCATTTGTTGCAGGTCATGGCTGACGTTTCACATGTGGCTGAACACTTCATGTTTCCTTAAATAACGTAACCATCCGGCGAACGGTCCGGACACTTGGATGATGTCGTCCAGGATACCTAGCAGCATACATACCACGCGCCCGTTGGGCATTTTGATCACAATAGCAACAGCCCGATATCGACCTTTTCCGCAATTGGTAAATGGTCCATTTTAACACGGGTAATGTATCACGAAGCAAATACCGTCTGCACTGGCGGAATGTTACGTGATACCACGTACTTATTTATACGTTTGTGACTATTACAGCGCCATCTATGACAAAGCGAAAAAAGTGGTCCAACTAAAACATTCATATTTGTTTACG
Source organism: Schistocerca serialis cubense (assembly GCF_023864345.2). Taxonomy (NCBI): domain Eukaryota; kingdom Metazoa; phylum Arthropoda; class Insecta; order Orthoptera; family Acrididae; genus Schistocerca; species Schistocerca serialis. The sequence goes on along the minus strand of NC_064647.1, from coordinate 57,008,277 downwards.
TACTACACGAATATGTAATTAAAAATGGGGGTTCCTATTTTAAAAAACGCAGTTGGTATCCGTTTGACCTATGGCAGGCCATCTAGCGGGCCAACCATAGAGCCATCTGTTATCCCCCTTCAAGCTAGACGAATTTCGTTCTTTGTAGTTTTTCCGTTTGATGCTTATTGCGTGAGATTTTGGCCAGGTCACTATCAGTGGACCACCCTGCATATATAGGTGAATCATCTGAAACTTTCCCCGCAAATACTCCGGAAATGGAAAGTGCTATTGACGTGCAGTTTTCACAGAATGGATTGGTTGTTAGAAGCTCATATCGTTAGCCAATAAACCGATTGTAATAATACTTAGAACTTGTATTTTTGTGCAAATATCGTGTTTTCATGTGGAAAAATGTGTATCGGCATTAACAAACTAAAAGTACTGTAAATTAGAATGTCAGTAGTGCTTATTGCAGTATTATAGAGCGAGTCGTTTACGAGATATCGTATTTTGAAAAGTTTCCAAACCAGCACTTGTAGAAAAGCTATGCATGTCATCGGGTGTAGTTGGTATATCCTTGTAGACAGCGTCTTTCAGCTTTCCCCACACGAAAAAGTCTGTAGGCAATCCGAGGATACGGAAACAATTCGTGAAGACATGGTGTACTAATTTGTGCACTGTGTGCTGTACAAGCATCATGTTGGTACACAGGTCCTCCTAGCGTCAATGGAAGGTGGTGTGTTAGAAGACTGCAATACGTGTGCGCTTTCAGTGTTACATCTATGAAACACGCGACTATGAACTGGTGTTCCACTATCACACACCGCACGTTTACACTTCGTGGACGCTGACAGTGCACCTGGTGAAGCCAACGCGAATTGTCAACAGACCAGCGGTGCACGTTTCGTGGGTTTAGCTGGCCACGACTGGTAAATGTGGCCCCATCAGTAAACAAGATACATGATGCATCTGGAGTATCCTCTCTTAATGCCCATGCACATAAGATAACACGATTCTCATAATAGTTTCCATGCAGCTCTTGATGGAGAGAGTTGTGATAGGGATGGAAGCTATGTCGATGGAAAATGTATTGGACAGTTGCCTGATTCATGAGATTTCCTCGAGCGATTGCGCGGTAACTACCGTGCGGGTCAACTTTAACAGCAGCACGAACATTAAATTTCCTTCCCCTCCTCTGTCGTCATTTGTTACCTTCTGTTGCGTTGTTTACATTTTACACTGCTACTTTCACGCAACTGATAGCAAAGGTTGAGAAATAATTGCCGAGATGCAGCATACACCGTACAAGAACGAACCGCATTCTTCCTACTCTCTTCATACACGATGAGCGTGTCGGCTTTTTCTGCATTGGTAAATCCCTTCGCCCGCTCACGACCTACTGCTTGGACTGTTGCACACTAACTCACTAGCGTATGGCAGTGCACTCAAGGAACACACAAGCGCACTGTAAGCAAACATAACAACGTCGTACGTAGCAAGTGCGCAGGTTGAATGGCACAAGCAAGTGTCGGTTTGGAGGCTTTTCAAAATTCGACACCTCGTAAACGAATCCCACTAGAATACTGCAACAAACACAATTGACTTTCTAATTTACCCTGCGTTTAGCTTGTTAATGTCAGTGGGCATTTTTCGATTTAAAAAAGTGTATGCTTGCACAAAAATACGCCAAGTGTTATTACGACCCGTGTATTGGCTAAGATTGCGAGATATGAATGTACGCAACACAACTACACCACTCTTATTCGACGTCACATCAGTGTGCACACACGTAACACCTGAAGAAACAATCAAAATAATTGAAAGACAACTATGACAGACTTTTAACAATATAAGAAAATTACCACGTCTCGAAAGCTATCACTCAGGGGTAAAGGTTATCAATGACCAAACAAAATTGTGTAACAAAAACATATTCAACACTCTAGACGAATTATCGGAGAACACAATATAACATACACACACACACACACACACACACACACACACACACACACACACACACAAAGAGAGGGGGAGAGAGAACAGAAACAAATGGAACAGATTCAAACTTCGTGGACGTCAAAACAAAACAGTGAACGTACGACCGTCGGAAGCGCATCAGAGACGTAAATTTATGCAGTCCATAACAGGACGCAGTATTTACCAAAGAGCAGGACAAAACGTGAGTACAGACTGTTAAATTACGAAACTAATCCATGAATAACAAACTAAACGAAATTGTTCACCATACCCACGCTTCACAAAACTTTTATCAATGTCCACAGGTTCAATTCAGCTACATATAAACACGTTTTATACATAAAAACAAACTTGTCTCAGCTAAGGACTAGCAAAATACTGCTATGTCAAGGCCCAAAGCGGCCATATGCCACAAATTTTATCAGAACACACGTTTTAAAGACATGATAATAAACAAGAAATTCAGTGAAAAATATTTTCTAACATCCCTCATGTTTGCAGATGACATGGTGTACTATATTACACTTTTGGCTGATTCTGCTTGACAGCCACAGAACGCACACAGTGTAAAATAGAAGCTGAAGTGCACATACAATTAAATGACAAAAAAACTGGATGTGTCATATTCCTTAACCTAAAAATAACTTGTATGTATGTATTTCACCAAAATAATTTAATAAAAAACATTGAAGATGCCACAATTGTGATGAAACATATTTGAATGATAAAACCAAACAACAATTTGTCGACTAGCGAAAAAGACAGACCATCCTTAATTCATTATTATTTTTCTGCGAGCTCATGAACTCAGCTCAAAACTCCAACATGATTAAACAATTCGTCTTTCAATGTTATTATGTAAATTCTGCAGGAATGTCATCAACACCGGTTGTTTTTCCTTCTTTGAGACCCTGAATATGTTCAAATTCGTGTCTCATGTTTGGAAGACCCTGCATTTCTGTTTCAGACTTATTGATGTCTTCAGTCACAGTTTTAGAATTCTTAAAATTCTTGTGATCGTATAGTGCTGCTGTGTATTCTTTTCAACATGTACATGTCTCATCATTGTCTGTCAGTAACATTCCCTCTTTATTTTTAATTACTAAGAATTTCGTTCTAGCTTTGTACTTAGGGGCTCTGATTTTCGTATGAATAACATCCTGTTTTTCCTTTTCTGATTTTCTTCTACCTCTTCAGCAACGCATTTTGTCTGTTTTTTTTCTGATTAGCATTTGGTTTTAAAGTGATTTTTAATTCTTTTTTTGTCATCTACATTGTTTTACTTCCTGGGCTTACTCCTTTCCTGAATTACCTTTAATATTTCTTTTGTCATCCAAGGCTATATGAGCTCCACTTTACTTTTTCCTAAGACCTCCTTAGTTGCTTCAGTTATCCCCATCTTAGTATTATTCCACCGCATTGGCTCATCATTTCACTTAGGTATTTCGTAGGTTCTTTCTTGAAAAGCCGTCTAATATGTATTTTATTTGGAATTAATAACAAGAATACAGTTCAAAGTAGGAGGCATTTACTGCTATTTTGCATATAAATTGGAATATAATTTTCCGTTATTCCTTTCAATATGTTCCTCTCGTAATGTCTTTCGTTTTCCTTAGCAAAACTAGGGGGCTAGCGCGGCGGCAGCCCATTGTTGTAACATAACAATATACTTATACAGTATAACAATAATAGTACACTAACAGATAGTAAACTAACTTATCAGAGATAACATATCGACGATATTTACACTGTTGCTGTAGTTAGTTATTAATGTTGACATGACAGGAAATCAGTAACTATGAATGGGCATTTGGTCTGAAAATATAGATAAATGCGTGTAAGGCAACTGACATTTTAAGCATTGTTTTAAACTATTTGATTATTTTCTTACTTTGACTATGAGCTATATTATGTCACTATTTTAATCATCCTATACTGAAGATTTAAGGAAGAAAGGTAGACACACAATATGTGAAATGCACACAATAAGCAAATCAAAACAACAGAATAGAGGAAATAAGTGGTATGCAGTATGGTATTGTAAACACAAAGACATAATAATGTTGAAATTTGGCTTATAGTAAGGATTTGATGCACATTTTTCAGATGCAGCATGGAAACGCATACGGAGATAATTGGCTACCGATTACACAGAGACAGAAACCAAAGTTACATGAATTATAAGACGCGAAAAAACTGACGATAAGGCATCTTACCTTTCTTATGTGTGTGTGATCCAACATTAATGTAGGAGAATAAAATTTTTCCGGTACCGGGAATCGAACCCGAGCCTCCTGGGTGAGAGCCAGGTATCCTAGCCACTAGACCATACCGGATTTCTGCGTTCTATAATCCTTCAGTAGAGTTAGACTCATCTCTTGCTGATGAGATACATCGGAGTTTTGGTAACTTTCGGCGAGAAGTGAGGGTGTAATGAATAAATACGAACTTCGTCTGGAAGTGCTCCATCATTCTAGACCCCATGGAAGATTTGTCGCTGAGACGAATTCCTGTTGGAGGGTCGCCAACTGTGAGTCTTACGTAAGTGTCTGGCACACATGCGCCCTTACTGTCTTAGGGAGAGCTTCAGTAATACTTATGTCCTTCCGGTTGAGTGCGACAAATGATATGTTGCATGTGTACCTCTTTCACGTTCTTTTGAATCCTCATTAACTGTTGTTGCACATATTCTCACAGGTTGTGTAATCCTCTTTATTCTGCCTTCAGACCACTTTAAACCTATTCTCTCACCCGTCTTGATTAGAATAATAATTTTTAGAAAATGGCGCTCTTTCGCTCTTTTGGTTCTTTATGTTTCCTTATTTAATTCTAAATGGACGTTCCTGCAAGCCTTTCCTGCTGTTCATTGTTTTGACATAGACTCTTTTTAAGCGATTGCTATCTTGATCGTGTAAATCCTCAAAGACAGATAAGCCTGCTCACTTTATTTTTTGCGTTAGTTTGCCGGTAATTTCCATATTTCAACTACAATTCGTAACTTTTTGACTACTGTGCTCTTCTGTGCTTTTACTTTCTACTACAGATTAAACTTCATCAGTAAGTAGTCTCTTGGTTAGAAGTATTTTTGTTCATCCAGTGTGTGGCAATCTCTAAATGATAATGGTTTTAGATATATGCTTTTAAAAAATTATTATCATTTTTATCCTTTGCGTACTGTTCCACGAAGAGTAGATTTTTTTTAGTGCATTTACTTGAAGTACCTGCCCCCGATAGCTGAATGGCGCCGGCACGGTAGCTCAGCGTGTTCGGTCAGGGGGCCGATTGTCCTCTGTAATAAAAAAAAAAAAAACTGAGTAAAGGAATCAACGATCAACTTGGACGGACGCCATGTGACGCCCGCACAGACCAAATGCAAAGAACTATACTGAACAAAATGAAAAATAATTTTAAAAAATGATCAGCAAGACGGATTGTCAATCATCTGGGCCCTGGTTCGATTGCCGGCTGGGTCGGGGGATTTTCTCCGCCAGGGGACTGGGTGTTGTGCTGTCCTCATCATCATGCTATCATCATCATCATCGCCTGCGGGTCAACGAAGTGGCGTCGTATTGAAAGAACGGCACGCGGCGAACGGTCTGCCCGACGGGGAGTCCTAGCCGTACGATTAAATAAATAAACTTGGAAGTACCTTACCTACGTACTGCACAGTTGTGACATTCTCATTACATACAATATAGACTACTAAACGTAATGTGTGTTTCTGGAATTATCGCTTTGGTTCTCAGAGCTAGACTAGTATTTCACCGCAACGGTTTCTTTTAACTGTCGATTTTCTCGACAACGGCTGAGAAGTGCATCTTGGTGCTTTGCCACATTACACCTCTGTCCATGAGCTTTTATTATGCGCAGTATGAATCGAATCTGAATTTCACAATTGGCGGCCTCCCCTTGTCAGTCTCGGTCGCACTCGTGGTTCTTCGCATGACCGCCTGTCTCAGTTCCACTTCCGACTGCTCCTAGTTAGTTCAGTATGCAGTTGTTCGTTTCGTTCACTGCGCTCGCCAATTTTACATGTGTTCCAAACTGTTCTTGCACTTGGCTCTGGCTATTCAGCGTCTACGGCCAGTAATCAAAAAGTATTTCATAGTCACGTAAATTACATAAAAATTACGTTGTATGTAATAGGTACGTCTTTTCAGGTAACAAAAGGGCATATCAACTCACAACATTATATCGATGAACAGCAGAAGACATACTTATAACAAGGCAAGGTTTTTTTGTTATTCATACATTTTTTGGTTTCATCGACTTGATCTAGCAACTAACTTCCAATAATTTGCTCAATTTTTAGTGTAAGAAAATTCATATAAAATAATTTTCGTGTATCTTTCATATACAAAACATTACATTTAGGAAGGCTCTAATTATTTTTAAGTTTGGTTGTTTCCAAATTGCATTACCTGCTGGTTTGGTTTCTTTGAAAAAAAAGAAAAAGTGGGTTGTGGGTCATTTTGGCTCAGTAGGAAAAGCGGTGCCTCTCCATTTGAAAAGACAGATTGCCATATAATCGTATTTACTTATTATCTCAAAAACATTTGTTCAGAAGGAGCTTTCAAACCAAAAACTTTATTACTGCGAACTTAATTATTATTATTATTATTGCTCCATTAACTTTAATAATCCAACATAAAAACCTAATTTTTACTAAGCGCGTGACGCAAGTATGATGAGAAAACTACATTTTATTTTATACTTCCATAAAGTCTACTTCGCCTAGGAACTCAGAGACAACGTAGCATAGCTACATAGTGGAAGTCGAAACGAAGAATTTTATACAAGACACTTGTGGTCTATTAAGTTGGGAAACAGCCACCAACAGGTTTACAACACTACATGTGCTGTAGCCCATGCGCGTCGCGTGAGATTTTCATGTTCTCCAGCTCTCCACACATCGTCATCGATTGTTTCGCCATTGTTGCTTGCATTAGCTTGTTATTTCTTCACTGCCTAATTACTACATGTTTGTCTGTTTGTTATATCTGCTCGTAACGGGCAACACATCGTCCGTAATTGGCGAGCAGTCTGTACTTGGGGCCGGTTTTCCGTGCGCCACCATATGTTATTTCCCTGCGATCAGCCACACAAGGCTACGGTTGGCTAAACGAGAGGTTCTGCAGAATCACAGAAATTACTTTTAAAAGTGTGCAAGAATTCTGTGGTGAATAAAAACTCTATACTCCAAGGGGGAGGCAAGTGCCCCCTCTTGGTACCCTCCATACTTCAGTCACCTACACTACTAGTTTTCAGTTTTTCATAAGAACCATATACCAAGCACAAATGAACGGTGAACGAGTAAAAATGAACGGTTCCCAAAAAAGAACGATCAGCAGTGAACTAGTTCCCAAGTATGAACGAGTTTGCCCATCTCTAGTGGCTACCCTAGCTCACCTCCTTCCTCGATCCAAATTCTCATCCATGGCTCAACCCACTTGCTATTCCCCTCTAAAATCAAACACCATTGCAGATGCTCTCCACCTGTATTGGAATAGCACCTCAGCATCAAACAAAGTGGCGGACCTTACCTGACGTTCAGCCTTAGGCGCTTCACTCCAATTAAACTATATTGTTTCAGAGACCTTTTCAAGTCTCACACATCCATGATGTATATATCCAGGCTGAAGTGACGAATGAAAATTATTATGTCGAGTAGAGAAAAAGAGGAAAATACAACCACCATAATATTATGTCATGCAGCCTTCCACGTTGTTCTTGCATTTCAAAAGTAATGTTACTGTTCCCGCTAAACCACATAGGTTCTTTAATGCTCTTATTTCATCACTTTAGCGCTAGATGGCAGGACCTAACGAGGTAATGCGATACAGTGCTCAGAAGAATTAGGGGAACATGACTTTGGACGTTTGCCATATTCCGTTGAGTAATAATCGAAGACTGGGCTTGTTACCAAATTATACATTTCTCTTTCACAAATAAAGTACACAACAAAGCATCATTACATCCTTAATCATTTACAGAAAAGAACTGAAATGTCCGACAGGTGTCGGGAACAAAGCGGAAACAATCATTCGTCCTTTCACCCTGGGTGCTTTATACTGGAGTCTGAGAGCTTCAATGATGTGTACGAGGTGGAATCCAAAATTTTCGGGACTGGCGCTGCCATCTGGAAAAGTAGGAGTAGTAGATCTTTGCACCGAGTCAGTGTGCGGAGTGGCATTCAGCTGGAAGGACGTGCTGCGTTCAAAAATGGTTCAAATGGCTCTGAGCACTATGGGACTTAACATCTGAGGTCGTCAGTCCCCTAGAACTTAGAACTACTTAAACCTAACTAACCTAAGGACATCACACAACACCCAGTCATCACGAGGCAGAACGTGCTGCGTGTCCACTGTGATTTCAGTAATACTCTGTGTTTGGTGTGTGGCGATTTTACGATGGATCCGCGAGCAGAACAGCGCGTGTGTATCAAATTCTGAGCGAATCTCGGGAAAAGTGCGACGGAGACCCTTGCAATGATTCAACAAGTGTTGGGGGGACAGAGCACGAGCCGTACGCGTGTGTTTGAGTGACATGCTCGGTTCAGGGCCGGCCGTACAGACGTCGAAGATGATGCTGACACAGGAAGGCCCGTTAGTCGCACAACGCCAGACATTGTTGCCAGACTTCAACAGTTGGTTCGTGCAGGTCGACGTCGAACCATTCGAGACCTTGCAGATGAAGTGGGTATTGGTTCTGGGACATGTCAACGAGTGTTGGCTGACGAATTGGGCACGCATCGCGTCGCCGCATAATTTGTGCCGAGGATCTTCACTGCCGATCAGAAGGCACAGCGTGTTGAAGTGTGCACGGACCTTCGTCAGACCGCATCTGATGATCCAACATTCTCGTCACGGGTTACCACAGGCGACGAGAGCTTGATTTACGGGTGTTACCCAGAGACAAAGCAACAATTGTCCAAGTGGAAGGACCCGGCTCCCCGGCTCTCCGAGACCCAAAAAAACGAGACAGGTGGAGAGTAAAGTGAAGAGCACGATCGTCCTTTTCTTTGATACCAAGGGAATTGTGCACAATGAATTCGTCCCACCTAACCAAACAGTGAATTCCACTTAATACTGTGACGTTTTGCGACGGCTCCACGAAAACGGGCGGCGACGACGGCCCAAACTTTCGCGTCAACAGAAGTGGCTGCTGCATCACGACAACACTCCCTGTCACACGCCCTTGCTCACAGGGACCTTTTTGGCAAAAAACAACATGACGGATGTACCCCACCCACTGTACTCGCCAGATTTGGCACCTTGAGACTTCGCGCTATTCCCAAAAATGAAACTCGAGTCGAAAAGCCGTCGGTTCGACACTCTAGAGAGAATTCGAGAAGCATCACTGGCAGTGATAAACACCCTCAAAGAACAGGGCTTCCAGGAAACGTTTGACCAGTGGCAGAAGCGCTGGCACCAGTGTGTACTTGCGCATGGGGACTACTTTGAGGGTGGTTGTAACCATTAGTCCAAAGGTAAGGTTTTCAACACATGGCAGCACCAGTCCCAAAAATTTTGGATAGCACCTCGCATACCCTCTACGAGCGTTTATCACTGCCTGACACCTACGTGGCACATTCCACGAGAGTCTATAGAGGGCCTCCTTGTGGTATCCGTTCCCATTCTTCAGTGACAACCCCCCAGAGTTGTTAGAAAGACCGTGGTGGTACAGTACTACGAACACGTCTGTCAAGTATGTCCCATATATGCACGGAGGGGCTTAGATCGGAACTCACCGTCGGCCATTCCATTACTTCGACGAGACAGCTTTGCAGAGATACCCCTTCTGACGTCCGCCACGTGGGCCCTGACATTAGAAGGGATTCAGGGCCGCCACCCTGTGCAGCAGCCACCACGTGGTCCAGCAGGACCGTACTGCCTGGTGGTTAGGCGATCGTGGACAACGACGTGATCTGTGTGGCTGACAACACTGAAGCCTCCCCACAATATCACAGAACCTTCGAAACCTGTATATTTCGTGGAGAGCATTTGGCAGGTACAGCTCACTACTGGTCTCCGGACGCGAACACGGCCATCCAGACGATATCTGGACTGGTCTGTGAATAACGCGTTTCGCCATTGACGAAATTGTCCGTTGGCACGGGAACGGCAGAACTGAAGGCGAACTGGAAGATGTTGTCATGTCAAGCGGCGTACTCGGATAGCGTGTGTGGGTTGTAAGGTGCTTTCAGGTGACCTGTTCCTGACAGTCTGATCGGACACAGCGGGTCCAGCGGCCATTCTGAGGCTGCCTTACAGTCCTGTGGCGCTATCCGTACAACGCAGCAACTTGTACAACTCGCCTTGTGTACTGACCCGTCCCCCCGTAGCGTGTCCACAACCTGTGGGTGACACATAGAGAGGCGCTGGCATCTGCAGCAATGCGACCGAAATGCCATCCTTTTTGGGTCAAACAAACCGCCCTTGCAACTAGTATTGTATTAAGAAGTCGCATTGGTTGAATACAAAGTCCACAAATGACAACTGCCGTCTGTGTACCTCTTCACAAATCGCTGGGACATCGGTACCCATTTCCATCTGACGGGTCACCTGACACTATAATGGATACCACAGCCGATATATGGCAATGATTTTCATTGTTCCCCACATTGAAAGTGAATACCTCAAGCCGTACAATAAGACCACAGGTGCCACTCCTATCAAAACAGATTTAACATACCGAACGCTCGTACATGTATTTGCCTAATCGTTTTGTGGCCAAGATAGATACGAAGCCCACACCTACTACAGTAGTACAAGTTTATATGCCAACTATCTCTGCAGATGACGAAGAAATTGAAGAAATGTATGATGAAATAAAAGAAATTATTCAGATTGTGAAGGGAGACGAAAATTTAATAGTCATGGGTGACTGGAATTCGAGTGTAGGAAAAGGGAGAGAAGGAAACATAGTAGGTGAATATGGATTGGGGCTAAGAAATGAAAGAGGAAGCCGCCTGGTAGAATTTTGCACAGAGCACAACATAATCACAGCTAACACTTGGTTTAAGAATCATGAAAGAAGGTTGTATACATGGAAGAACCCTGGAGATACTAAAAGGTATCAGATAGATTATATAATGGTAAGACAGAGATTTAGGAACCAGGTTTTAAATTGTAAGACATTTCCAGGGGCAGATGTGGACTCTGACCACAATCTATTGGTTATGACCTGTAGATTAAAACTGAGGAAACTGCAAAAAGGTGGGAATTTAAGGAGGCGAGACCTGGATAAACTAAAAGAACCAGAGGTTGTACAGAGATTCAGAGAGAGTATAAGGGAGCAATTGACAGGAATGGGGGAAATAAATACAGTAGAAGAAGAATGGGTAGCTTTGAGGAATGAAGTAGTGAAGGCAGCAGAGGATCAAGTAGGTAAAAAGACGAGGGCTAGTAGAAATTCTTGGGTAACAGAAGAAATATTGAATTTAATTGATGAAAGGAGAAAATATAAAAATGCAATAAGTGAAACAGGCAAAAAGGAATACAAACGTCTCAAAAATGAGATCGACAGGAAGTGCAAAATGGCTAAGCAGGGATGGCTAGAGGACAAATGTAAGGATGTAGAGGCCTATTTCACTAGGGGTAAGATAGATACTGCCTACAGGAAAATTAAAGAGACCTTTGGAGATAAGAGAACGACTTGTATGAATATCAAGAGCTCAGATGGAAACCCAGTTCTAAGCAAAGAAGGGAAAGCAGAAAGGTGGAAAGGAGTATATAGAGGGTCTATCCAAGGGCGATGTACTTGAGGACAAAATTATGGAAATGGAAGAGGATGTAGATGAAGATGAAATGGGAGATATGATACTGCGTGAAGAGTTTGACAGAGCACTGAAAGACCTGAGTCGGAACAAGGCCCCGGAGTAGACAATATTCCATTGGAACTACTGACGGCCGTGGGAGAGCCAGTCCTGACAAAACTCTACCATCTGGTGAGCAAGATGTATGAAACAGGCGAAATACCCTCAGACTTCAAGAAGAATATAATAATTCCAATCCCAAAGAAAGCAGGTGTTGACAGATGTGAAAATTACCGAACTATCTGTTTAATAAGTCACAGCTGCAAAATACTAAAACGAATTCTTTACAGACGAATGGAAAAACTAGTAGAAGCCAACCTCGGGGAAGATCAGTTTGGATTCCGCAGAAACACTGGAACACGTATGGCAATACTGACCTTACGACTTATCTTAGAAGAAAGATTAAGGAAAGGCAAACCTACGTTTCTAGCATTTGTAGACTTAGAGAAAGCTTTTGACAATGTTGACTGGAATACTCTCTTTCAAATTCTAAAGGTGGCAGGGGTAAAATACAGGGAGCGAAAGGCTATTTACAATTTGTACAGAAACCAGATGGCAGTTATAAGAGTCGAGGGACATGAAAGGGAAGCAGTGGTTGGGAAGGGAGTAAGACAGGGTTGTAGCCTCTCCCCGATGTTGTTCAATCTGTATATTGAGCAAGCAGTAAAGGAAACAAAAGAAAAATTCGGAGTAGGTATTAAAATTCATGGAGAAGAAATAAAAACTTTGAGGTTCGCCGATGACATTGTAATTCTGTCAGAGACAGCAAAGGACTTGGAAGAGCAGTTGAATGGAATGGACAGTGTCTTGAAAGGAGGATATAAGATGAACATCAACAAAAGAAAAATAAGGATAATGGAATGTAGTCTAATTAAGTCGGGTGATGCTGAGGGAATTAGATTAGGAAATGAGGCACTTAAAGTAGTAAAGGAGTTTTGCTATTTGGGGAGCAAAACAACTGATGATGGTCGAAGTAGAGAGGATATAAAATGTAGGCTGGCAATGGCAAGGAAAGCGTTTCTGAAGAAGAGAAATTTGTTAACATCCAGTATTGATTTAAGTGTCAGGAAGTCATTTCTGAAAGTATTCGTATGGAGTGTAGTTATGTATGGAAGTGAAACATGGACGATAAATAGTTTGGACAAGAAGAGAATAGAAGCTTTCGAAATGTGGTGCTACAGAAGAATGCTGAAGATTAGATGGGTAGATCACATAACTAATGAGGAAGTATTGAATAGGATTGGGGAGAAGAGAAGTTTGTGGCACAACTTGACCAGAAGAAGGGACCGGTTGGTAGGACATGTTCTGAGGCATCAAGGGATCACCAATTTAGTACTGGAGGGCAGCGTGGAGGATAAAAATCGTAGAGGGAGACCAAGAGATGAATACACTAAGCAGATTCAGAAGGATGTAGGTTGCAGTAGGTACTGGGAGATGAAAAAGCTTGCACTGGATAGAGTAGCATGGAGAGCTGCATCAAACCAGTCTCAGGACTGAAGACCACAACAACAACAACTACAACAATCGTTTCGAATAGTGTTTATTTTCGAAACAGTTCGCGTTTGCTTGTCGTTTTGTTACGTGTACTATTGTGTTCTGTCGTTCCTTTACCGTTGTATTTAGCGCTAATATTATTGGTGTTAGCTCATTTATCTTCTTTTTAATCAAAGTAGCATTTTATAAGGATGTAAAACTCCAAAAAAATGTTTGAAGAGGTATTTGCTGTAACCACGGATAATGATGATTTTTCGGGCTTCGGTAGTGATGGTGATTATAAAATGTCGTCAAATGACAAAAGTTCCTGTAAGTCTTGCCTTTTCCTAAATCAGTGTGGAACAAAGCACTTCATTTGAAATTTTAAGCGACTGCTTCTGTTAAGTCGTGCATTATTTCAAACTCAGATCCCCACATCAGATGAAACTGGGCTGTCGACTGTGGACTCAGCATCGAAAATGACCAATACTGAGTAACACCTCGCAGCATTACCGGACTGAAGTGAATCAGACTGCAAACATTTCGGTATTTACAGGCTCTCATGGTGTGCTGCATAATAAACGACTTTACCAGACTCGTGAATACTTAGATTGTTTTCTCATTTACCAGCAGTGCCCCTATAACCTAGTGTCCCCTCAGTCAGTCCAAAAAGTTTCGAGACTGAAACAACAAAACACAGAGAAAAGTTAAGATGGTGGTTTTAATGCTTCGAGAGTTCTACATAACTTTGCCTCAATTGAGTACAACCCACAGAACTATCATACAACCATGCGAAACTGTCAGAAAAGACCATCTTTGGGATGATGTTCAGCTCACGCGTCACCTTCGCACATTCTTGAGTCCTGGCGAACCGTCGGGACATCCATTGTGCAGTGTGTCGTTTCGTGGTAGATTTCGTAGCTTCGTCATTCGTGATGTGTTTTTCCAGAAAAGGCTTGTCCACGTTTTTTATTTCAGTAAAGTCGCGACAGGCATCTGAGCGTCGTTCTTTTAGTCGAGGAGTAAAGGTGTACGGGTGTACGGCACACTTTTCTCTTCTTCAAAACATTCTGGAGAACATCTTCAACACTTGAGTTAGAGATGCTGCTGCGTCGTGATTTGTAACACAGCAACGCTGACACATTACTGCCGGACGGCCACTGCTTAATACTTCCTGCTCTCAGTTGATTGATCGAATGAACATCTGCTATTTACAGTTGTTAGTTCAAGCTAACAGTTTTTGGACCGACGATGCTTTTCCAGAAATATGCTGTGTGTTTCTCGTCCGCGTTTCAACAGGCCAGACAGATAAACTCGCCTCATTTTCGTCGAACAGCATCCGGAAAAAATCACCCAGGACTTCAGCTAGCGAAGTGGACGAACCTCACGTTTCGCGATGAATGACAAAATACTCGTAGTTCTGAGATTTCATGCAAATGTTTCTGGGTGCACTTCATACTAGTCAGCGTTCGTTACACGTTCCGCCTTATTATTTTTTTTCCAAGCTGACACTGAACTAATATGTTGGTCTATTTGGGGCTGCAGGACGCGAGTTTGGTTTACCAACATTGTTCTGGAGGCGAGAGATATGTACAAGGAGCTTTTGTCATTTCGCACCAATGGTGTGTTGGAGCGAAATGCGGGTGGCATCCCTGCACACGCCTGTGTTCAGTGTGTGCCTGCCGGACGTTTCACTGTTGTGTGTGTGTCACTTATTGTTCAGTGCTATATGAATAGAACGTTGTGTCGCATAGTTTCCGAATGATGTCGGAATCAAGAGGAGCAATGCGTCTGCACTAAATTTTGCGTGAAACTCAAGAAGACTTTTGAAGAAACACACGAAATGATGCTGGAAGCCTTCGGTGATGAATGATTAAGCCGTATTGACGTTTACGATTGGTTCACACGATTTAAAAATGGCCGGACGGAAGTTAAAGATGACGCTCGTTCAGGACGCCCTTCGACGTCTACCGACAACACTCATTTCAGGAACGACAGCGAAATTGTGCGTGAAAACCGAAGACAGACTGTTTGGGGCCGGACGGAGTGGCCGTACGGTTCTAGGCGCTACAGTCTGGAACCGAGCGACCGCTACGGTCGCAGGTTCGAATCCTGCCTCGGGCATGCATGTGTGTGATGTCCTTAGGTTAGATAGGTTTAATTAGTTCTAAGTTCTAGGGGACTGATGACCTCAGAAGTTAAGTCGCATAGTGCTCAGAGCCATTTGAACCATTTGAGGCATTGTTTGGGAGACTGCAGAAGGATACAACATTTCAGTTGGATCAGGTCATGAAATGCTGACACAGCATCTTGGAATGCACCGTGTTGCCGCCAAGTTCGTGCCACAGCTCGTGACTCAAGACCAGAAAGACGAGATGTTCCATAAGAGCATCATAACTGGTGATGAGACGTGGTTCTACTGTTATGATGTTGAGACCAAGGTTCAATCTTCACAATGGATCGGGATAGGTTCTACAAGACCAAAAGAAGCTCGCCGGGTCAGGTCTAATGTCAAAGCCATGCTGATAGCTTTCTTTGACTTTGATGCGTTAGTTCATAATGAATTCGTGCTAGAGGAACGAACAATTAGTCTGTGGTGCTGTCGGGACACCTACGAGAAAATGTGAAACGGAAACGGACTGAAATGTGGCGAGGTAGTTCATGGCTCTTGCTTCACGATAACGCACCCGCACATTCTTTCCTGTTTGAGCGTGGCCTCACCCTCCGTACTCTCCACATCTGGCCGCTGCGGACTTCTTTTAACTTACAAAGTTGAAAACCATGTTGGAAGGGCGAAAATTTGCAACAGTAGACGAGACAGAAGAAAATTCGCAGACGGTGCTTCCCGCGATTCAGCAAGAGGCTTGTCAAGTCTGCTTCCGCAAGTGAAAACGGCGTTGGGAGCGGTGTATCAATTGTAGAGGAGAGTATTACTAAGGATACCATGCGCAATAAATAAAAGATAAGAGTAGAAAAAATTTGTGGGCAAAGTTTCGGATTTTTTTGACCAGACCTCGTATGCCTCCCCGCTTCTCCCTAGATGCGCCAATGCAAATCCTTTCCTTTTTACGTGCAGTCAAACTTCAGAAATATGGATGATCTTTTAATTTATTACTTATTTACTACTAACACATTTTGATGACAGAATTCACATATACCTCTGAATTTACAAGCTAAATTACATCATTATACGACTCACAGTTCAGGAGGTATAACATCTTATAGATACTGCCTACAGGAAAATTAAAGAGACCTTTGGAGAAACGAGAACCACTTGTATGGATATCAAGAGCACAGATGGAAAAAGTTCTAAGCAAAGAAGGGAAAGCAGAAAGGTGGAAGGAGTATATAGAGGGTCTATGCAAGGGCGATGTACTTGAGGACAATATCATGGAAATGGAACAAGATGTAGATGAAGATGAAATGGGAGATACGATACTGCGTGAAGAGTGTGACAGAGCACTGAAAAGACCTGAGTCGAAACAAGGCCCCGGGAGTGGACAACATTCCACTAGAACCACTGACGGCCTTGGGAGAGCCAGTCCTGACAAAACTCTATCATCTGGTGAGCAAGATGTACGAGATAGGGGAAATACCCTCAGACTTCAAGAAGAATGTAATAATTCCAATCCCAAAGAAAGCAGGTGTTGACAGATGTGAAAATTATCGAACTATCAGTTTAATGAGTGACAGTTGCAAAATAATAACGCGATTTCGTTACAGACGAATGGAAAAACTGGTAGAAGCCGACCTCGGGGAAGATCAGTTTGGTTTCCGTAGAAATTCTGGAACACGTGAGCAATACTGACCTTGCGACTTACCTTAGAAGAAAGAGTAAGGAAAGGCAAATCTACGTTTCTAGCATTTGTAGACTTAGAGAAAGCTTTTGACAATGTTGACTGGAATACTCTCTTTCAAATTCTAAAGGAGGCAGGGGTAAAATACAGGGAGCGAAAGACTATTTACAATTTGTACAGGAACCAGGTGGCAGTTATAAGAGTCGAGGGGCATGAAAGGGAAGCAGTGGTTGGGAAGGGTGTGAGACAGGGTTGTAGCCTCTCCCCGATGTTATTTAATCTATATATTGAACAAGCAGTAAAGGAAAGAAAAGAAAAATTCGAAGTAGGTATTAAAATCCGTGGGGAAGAAATAGAACCTTTGAGATTAGCCGATGACATTGTAATTCTATCAGAGACAGCAAAGGACTTGGAAGAGCAGTTGAACGGAATAGATAGTGTCTTGAAAGGAGGATATGAGATGAACATCAACAAAAGTAAAACGAGGATAATGGAATGTAGTCGAATTAAGTCGGGTGATGCTGAGGGAATTAGATTAGGAAATGAGACATTTAAAGTAGTAAAGGAGTTTTGCTATTTGGGGAGCAAAATAACTGATGATGGTCGAAGTAGAGAGGATATAAAATGTAGACTGGCAATGACAAGGAAAGCGTTTCTGAAGAAGAGAAATTTGTTAACATCGAGTATAGATTTAAGTGTGGGGAAGTCGTTTCTGAAAGTATTTGTATGGAGTGTAGCCATGTATGTAAGTGAAACATGGACGATAGCTAGTTTGGACAAGAAGAGAATAGAAGCTTTCGGAATGTGGTGCTACAGAAGATGCTGAAGATTGGATGGGTAGATCACGTAACTAATGAGGAGGTACAGAATAGAATTGGGGAGAAGAGGAGTTTGTGGCACGAGTTGACAAGAAGAAGGGATCGGTTGGTAGGGCATATTCTGAGGCATCAAGGGATCACAAATTTAGCATTGGAGGGCAGCGTGGAGGGTAAAAATCGTAGAGGGAGACGAAGAGATGAATACACTAAGCAGATTCAGAAGGATGTAGGTTGCAGTAGGTACTGGGAGATGAAGAAGCTTGCACAGGATAGAGTAGCATGGAGAGCTGCATCAAACCCGTCTCAGGACTGAAGACCACAACAACAACATCATACGCACTAAGATTCTTGAAAAACTGCCGGATCGTGCATGGTGTTTTAATTTATTACTTCTGTACTGCTAACTCCATTCGCAACACATTTTGCAGACAGTATCTTATACGGTGAGGTGATAAAAGTCACGGAATTTCGTATCGGACCTGCGTTTGCCCGGCCTTCGACGTGGCATAGACTCGAGTCGTTGGAAGTCCCCTGCAGAAATACTGAGCCATGCTACCTGAGCAGCCGTCCGTAATCGCGGAAGTGTTGGCTGTGCAGGATTCTGTGCACCAGCTGACCTCTCGGTTATTTCCCACAAATTTTCGATGAGATTGATGTCGGGCGATCTGGGCGACCAGGTCATTCGGTCCAACTGTGCAGAATGTTCCTCAAGCACATCACGGTGGGCCGGTGAAATGGCGCTGTGTCATTCATAAAAACGAAGTCCACGAATGAATGGAAGTTGCCGAACATAACAATTTTTAGCCGGTGAACAGTTGAGTTGGACCAGAGGAGCCACACCAATATGCAGCCACCACAAGGTTGCACAGTGCCTTCTTCAAAATTTAGGTCTATGGTTTCCCGAGGTCTTCGTCACGCTCGAACGCTACCGTCAGCTGTTACCAACTGAAATCGGGCCTCATCTGACCAGGCCACGGTTTTCCAGTCGCCTAAGATCCAACCGATACGGTCACGAGTCCAGGACAGGCGCTGCAGGCGGCGTCGCGCTGCTAGCAGAGGCACTCGAGTCGGTCGTCTGCTGCCACAGCCCATTAACGCCAGATTTCGGCGCTCTGTCCTGACGGATACCTTTCCACACGAATCACCTGAGTACAAATGCACTGCCGATTTTATACGAGTACTTCCTGTACGCGATACTGTCGCCATCTGTATCTGTGCGTATCGCTATTCCACGACTTTATTCGCCTCAGTGTATACCACTGAATGTACTTGCAAAATTACATCATTTTACGAGACATATTTCAGGTTGTTAAGAGGTCATAAAGATTGAGATTCGTGAAAACGAAACTGCAGGGCATAATTCGCTAGACATGCAGGTGAAATATGTGTCCAAATATGTGCGAAATATGTTACATATATGTGACATGTGCATGCAACTGGAGGTAAAAAATTCCTCTAAAGCCCTGGATCGACTTCAACCTTACTTTGTACAGATGTTACTTAGTACCTTGAAAGAAATGCTGTGGCGGTAAGAATAGCAAATTGATACTGGGGTGGATGTTCTACGAGGTACATTCAAGTTCTAAGGCCTCCGATTTTTTTTTCTAATTAACTACTCACCCGAAATGGATGAAACTGGCGTTACTTCTCGACGTAATCGCCCTGCAGACGTACACATTTTTCACAACGCTGACGCCATGATTCCATGGCAGCGGCGAAGGCTTCTTTAAGAGTCTGTTTTGACCACTGGAAAATCGCTGAGGCAATAGCAGCACGGCTGGTGAATGTGCGGCCACGGAGAGTGTCTTTCATTGTTGGAAAAAGCCAAAAGTCACGTGGAGGCAGGTCAGGTGAGTAGGGAGCATGAGGAATCACTTCAAAGTTGTTACCACGAAGAAACTGTTGCGTAACGTTAGCTCGACGTGCGGGTGCGTTGTCTTGGTGAAACAGCACATGCGCAGCCCTTCCCGGACGTTTTTGTTGCAGTGCAGGAAGGAATTTGTTCTTCAAAACATTTTCGTAGGATGCACCTTTTACCGTAGTGCCCTTTGGAACGCAATGGGTAAGGATTACGCCCTCGCTGTCCCAGAACATGGACACCATCATTTTTTCAGCACTGGCGGTTACCCGAAATTTTTTTGGTGGCGGTGAATCTGTGTGCTTCCATTGAGCTGACTGGCGCTTTGTTTCTGGATTGAAAAATGGCATCCACATCTCATCCATTGTCACAACTGACGAAAAGAAAGTCCCATTCGTGCTGTCGTTGTGCGTCAACATTGCTTGGCAACATGGCACATGGGCAGCCGTGTGGTCGTCCGTCAGTATTTGTGGCACCCACCTGGATGACACTTTTCGCATTTTCAGGTCGTCATGCGGGATTGTGTGGATAGAACCCACAGAAATGCCAACTCTGGAGGCGATCTGTTCAATAGTCATTCTGCGATCTCCCAAAACAATTCTCTCCACTTTCTCGATCATGTCGTCAGACCGGCTTGTGCGAGCCCGAGGTTGTTTCGGTTTGTTGTCACACGATGTTCTGCCTTCATTAAACTGTCGCACCCACGCACGCACGCACATTCGACACATCCATAACTCCAGCACTACGTGTCTCCTTCAACTGTCAATGAATTTCAATTGGTTTCACACCACGCAAATTCAGAAAACGAATGATTGCACGCTGTTCAAGTAAGGAAAACGTCGCCATTTTAAGTATTTAAAACAGTTCTCATTCTCGCTGCTGGCGGTAAAATTCCGTCTGCTGTACGGTGCTGCCATCTCTGGGACGTATTGACAATGAACGCGGCCTCATTTTAAAACAATGCGCATGTTTCTATCTGTTTCCAGTCCGGAGAAAAAAAATCGGAGGCTTTAGAACTTGAATGCACCTCGTACATGGGGAAGGGTGTGCAGGAGGAGACGGAGAGACATACAGGACGGAGGACGAGAGGGGGAGAAGAACCTGAATAGAGAGAAGAGGAAGGACGAGGTGGACCAATAGGAGGCTGGGATAAATACGTGCCTGCACAACGCGAGGTACTCAGTTAGTTAATTATTATAAACGAACACTGTGACTTCAGCATGTACGTTTTTGAGACATGGCTCTGACGTTGAGAATAGGATTCACAAGCACTGTAGCAATTGTGGAGTCAGCTAGTGAAGTGTTGTGGGGTTTTCTAAAAATAGAAAGTACTTCTGTACTATATGCACTTTTCCAAATACAATCATTGCTGTCGACAGAAAACGAATTTGTGTCAAACTCGCAAAAAATTCCCGTAATAGTTTTTAGGCTATAAATATTTTTGTTCAATCCTATACAAGTGGCTGCAGGATAGGACGGTGCGGCTGCCCTTTCTCAACAGAGAGGTGAACTCGCCCGGACTCCTTTTCTGCGCAACTGCTGATTTATTTCGCGCCAGCTCTACTTTGCGTCTCACCGCCCCCATCGAAATTCGCTGTCGTGACAACTGCCTCGCCTGAATACCCTTCGCCGCGTGTCGGCCAGCCCTCACAGCTAGAGCAGCCACGCCACGTGTCGTGACTCACTTCACAGACTAATCGCGATGCTGTTCACAGCTCTCTAAAGGCTGGTTCACGTAACGCCAATAATTTAGTCACGTGACGCGTGATTCAGCATGTCTACTAAACGAGAAAACGGCAAGTGGGCGAGTACTCCTTTACACGTGGTTTATTTGTTGGTCAGAGGCCACAGCTGTGGAATGTGCACGGCAAGATGATTTGGAGAGCGAGGGTGAGTTAAGCAATACATCTGCCAGAATATCTTGCCTTTTTTCCTTTTTTTCTTTTTTATTGACTTTCGATTCCCCCCGAAGGGGGCGGGCTGGCAGCAGCTTAGTATGCCGCTCTTCAGCCTGCAGTCTTTCTTTTAAAAAGATGAAGATAATAAAGAATAAAAAACAGGCGATAAAATCGGAAACTTAAATGGTAACATGGCGAAAAAATCTTGGAACTTAAATCATAGAACAAATAGGATGATGATGCTAATAAAATACATAAGAAGCAGACAGGTAAAATAATAGACAGACAATTAAAAAAACACGGTGACAGTCTGGTTTCTGTTCGCAAAAGACGTAAAATTCACACCCAGCGACAGCATGGTTTTTGTTCGTAACACTTTGGAAAGACGAAACAACACTGAACATTCACTTGAAAACTGCACTAAAAGTTGGCAAATATGACATACCACAGCCGAGAGCAGGCGGGGGGAAACTGGACAGATGATGGGAAAATAAAAAGGGGGGAGGGAAAGGAAGAAACGAAGAGGGGAGGGGGGAAATGAGCCAATGGAGGATGAGGACCCATAAGAGGCGTGGGGAGTGCTGAGCAGACGTGACAGGGAGTGGGAAAAGCAGAGGAGGGGAATACAAAAGGACTTCAGGGGGGGAGAAGGGAGGGAGAGGTTAGGTGGGGAGAAAACAGAGTGGAAGGGGGGGAAGAGGGAGCCCACGGAAAGGATGGAGGAAAGAAGGGGGGGGTGAGGATCAGAGTTGATAGGAGGGATAAATAGAGGGAGAGAGGGCATCATCTGGGAGGGGGTGTTGATGGAAGCCACCTTGGGAAAGGAGATGAAGGGTGTAGAGATGGAGGGTGGGGGGGACACAACAGTGAAGGCGTAGCAGGGGGCGGGGACGGGAGAGGAGCAACCAGGGGGTGAGGAGGATCAAGACGGCGGGAGGTGTAGAGTATGCGGAGATGTTCGAGGAACAGGAGCAGATGGGGGAAAAGAATGAAGTCGTAGAGGATCTGTGTGGAGGACAGGAGGCGTATACGGAAGGGGAGGCAGAGTGCATGACGCTCAAGGATCTGGAGGAACTTATAGAATTTGGGGAGGGTGGGGGCAGATATCCTGGCGGGAG
This sequence comes from Schistocerca serialis cubense, assembly GCF_023864345.2. Classification (NCBI taxonomy): domain Eukaryota; kingdom Metazoa; phylum Arthropoda; class Insecta; order Orthoptera; family Acrididae; genus Schistocerca; species Schistocerca serialis. The sequence goes on along the minus strand of NC_064647.1, from coordinate 56,985,536 downwards.
TGGCATAACAGAGTAAATAGCTTGCCCTGGATGAGGAATAAAAAGAGATTATAGAGCAGAAAGTCGTTACAAGCGTGGGCTGGTCAAAGAAATTAACATAAAAGATCAGATCTGGTGGTTAGAGAATTCGCAGTGTAAGACCAAAAACAGTACTTCCATTAGAAAAAGTTTGATATAAACTGTACATAGCTGTATACACGCACTTGCCCTTGTATATATACACTGAAGAGACAAAATTCGTGGGATAGTGATATGCAGAAATACAGATGGCAGTAGTATGGCGTACACCAGGTGCAAGACGACAGTGCATTGGCGCAACCGGCATCCGTACTCAGGGGATTCACGTGAAAACGTTTCCCATGTGACTGTGGCTGCACTGGAGTTAGAGCTATACGCGTGAGACATTCCTCTTCGGAAATCGTTAGTAATTCAATATTTCGAGATCCACTGTGTCAAGAGTGTGCCGAAAACACCAGATATCAGGCACTACTTCTCACCATGGACTACGCAATGGCTGACGGCCTTAACTCAACTGGCGGCGTATGCACTCCGCCTCGCCTTCCGTATACGCCTCCCATCCCCCACGCGGATCCTCAATGACCTCATTCCTTTCCCCCATCTGCTCCTATTCCTCGATCATATCTGCATACTCTACACCTCCCTCCACCTTGATCCCCCTCACCCCCTGGTTGCTCCTCTCCTCTCCCTGCCACGCCTTCACTGTTGTGTCCCCCCTACCCTCCATCTGTACACCCTTCATCTCCTTTCCCAAGGTGGCTTCTGTCAACTCCCCCCTCTCGGATGATGCCCTCTCTCCCTCCATTTATCCCTCCTATCAACTCTGATCCTCACCCCCCCCCCCCCTCCTTTCCTCTGTTCTTTCCCTGGACCCATTCCATCCTGTTTTCTCCCCACCTATCCTCTCCCTTCTCCCCCCCTGAGTTCTTTTGTATTCCCCTCCTCTGCCTTCCACACTCCCTGTCGCGTCTGCCCAGCACCCCCCACCCCTCTTATGGGTCCTCATCCTCCATCGACACCTTTCACCCTTCCCCCGTTCGTTGTTCCTTTTTTATTTTCCCATCATCTGTCCAGTTTCCCCCCACCTGCTCTCGATTGTGGTATGTCCTATTTGCCAACTTTTTAGTGCAGTGTTCAAGTGAATGTTCAGTGTTCGTCTTTCCAAAGTGTTGCGAACAGAACCCATGCTGTCGCTGGGTGTGAATTTTGTGTCTTTTGCGAACAGAAACCAGACTGTCGCCGTGTTTTTTTTTTAATTGCCTGTCAATTATTTTACCTGTCTGCTTCATATGTATTTTATTAGCGTCATCATCCCTTTGTTCTATGTTTTAAGTTCCACGATTTTTTCGCCATCTTACCATTTAAGTCTCCGATTTTATCGCCTGTTTTTTATTATTTATTATCTTCATCTTTTTAACACAAAGTCTGTAGGCTGAAGAGCGGCATACTGAGCTGCTGCCAGCCCGCCCATGCTAACATACAAGCAGTCCTGCGTGATACAGAACTGTTAAGACTTTCTTGGCCAGTCGATAACAAACTGCCTATTGGCTTCTGTCTCGGGATCTTCGGCTGACGTTCATCTAACGATTTTACTGACGTTTCGCCAGCACGAATGGCTGGCATTGTCAACGCTTCACCCTCCATTGCAGTTCACCACTGGCAACGGAGGGTGAAGCCCTGCGTGGCATGACCACAGAAATTAACGTCGGGCGTGCGAAGAACGTATCCGTTTGAGCAGTGCGGCGAAATTTGGCGTTAATGGGCTACGGCAGCAGACGATGATCGCGAGTGCCTTTGGTAATGGTACGACATCGCTTGCAGCGCCTCTCCTGGGTACGTGACCATATCGGTCGGGTCCTAGACGACTGGAAAACCGTGGCCTTGTGAGGTGAGTCCCAATTTCAATTGGGAAGAATTGACGGTGGGATTCGAGTGTGGCGTGGACGCCACGAAGCTATGGACCCAAGTAGCCAACAAGGCACTGTGCAAACTGGTGGTGACTCTATGAGGCTAGGCGCAAATTGAGACGCGTATAGCGCGCATTTTTGTAACTGCATATCAGCAGTGGTAGTATTGTCCATACTATAAATTTTGCCTTGCTGCGTACTAAATTTTATTGCCTTTGCGTAGTGCTTCGTTTTTCGCTATTTAAACGCTGTAGCTTTCTTCGTTAGTACATTATACTTTTCTGTTATTTGTATCTGCATAGTTTTGTTTTGTTTTGTTTTTCTTCTGTCAAGAAAAATGCATACTTCAGCATTGGCCGCTGGAATTGTATCATATGCCTCAGTGATGTTTTCAGATCGCAAGAGGGGACAGAGGGTAGTGAATAAGGAAGCAAGGAATATTATAAAATCATGCAATAAAGAATCAAGGCAGGAAAGTAAAACAAGGTTATCTTCTCGCTGCCTAGTATGCTGTCGTAACCGTACTATCTGTTATAAAAATTTAGAAAGGGATCATCTCCACAGGTGTGGTCCCTTTGTGCTTCTGGTAAAAAGCGTCCAAGATCTGAAGTATAGAAGTCTCAATGTGATTACCTGGATATGGATGTAATAATGTAATGCGACACACTGTACTACATGCACGTGAACATCACATTTCCACTGCAAGCTAGAAACAGTCTAAAATCAGTCTCAAATAACAATGTTTTAATTGGTTCGCCGTGATGAGAAAAAGCCTTTCAACTGTTGCATGCACATTATCAGCATTAATAAACTAATTATACAACAGGCTATACAAACGAAGAAAATGGTCGGTATTATTACGAAAGTAGGAATATCCTAAACGAGTGTTAAGCTTAGATATATTTAATTTGTTGAAATGTACTGCTGACAAAGGCAGATCTACTTTCGTGACAATGCGTTTCGAACTCCAACTCACAAGGCACACATGTCTAGCTTGTGCATTCCTGTCGTGCGCATTAACTCCGCTGCTGACAATACACTGACCATTGTGTTGCGCGACAGATCAATTGTTTACTTTTTCTCAATAACAAATATTTTATTCGCGATCACACATTGTTCAAATGGTTGAAATGCCTCTGAGCACTATGGGACTTAACATCTGAGGTCATCAGTCCCCTACAACTTAGAACTACTTAAACCTAACTAACCTAAGGACATCACACACATCCATGCCCGAGGTAGGATTCGAACCTGCCACCGTAGCGGTCGCGCGGTTCCAGACTGAAGCGCCTAGAACCGCTCGGCCATACCGGCGGGCTCACACATTGTCAGTTTGGCAAGCCGTAGGTAAGTAACCAGTATCTGGCATGTGCCTATCATTCCGCCTGAAGGAAGACTCGTCATTATTTTAATACTGCTCAGATCATGTGAAGGTAAGTTTTTATTCCAGTCGCTCAGTGTTAAAAATACTGTGGGTTACGGAAATTCCACCAAAATTCCAACAGAATTGGCAATCTATTTTTGTGTGAGTTGTTAACCTTTTCTCATTCGACGAAGCATCGCCGTTTCTGAGTAATGGCCACATTTCTCTTGGTGACTGGTTTAATTGTACTTCCATGGTCACAGTGTAATTTGTCAAACTCATCTCACAGCAGCTATTGCGACAGATTTCCGAAACGGAGTGCGTCATTAAACTAGAAACTGGCAATCACAGAGCTCAATAGCTTACGAAAAACCTCATAGTGTCGGTTTGCAGTAACATAAAAGAAAAAATTTCATGTTTATTTTCATACTAGGAAGCGCTTGTTTCGCTAGCTGTCGATAACTCTTAAAAAATTACAGTCACTAGAGGGAAATAAATAGAAAGGGACGTTTAAGTACTGATATATCGCCATAGATAAGAAAGTTCCGTGTGTTTAAGAATTGGCAAAACACTCTCCTCCTTGTGTGCTATCATCCGCCAAAGTTTCGTTTCGATGTCTCGAACGGTTTAGGAGATACGAGAGATGTTGCGAGTATTTCATCCTCGCGGGCGTGAGATCGGAAGAGAGCGCGCTACATGGGATCCATTTTCTCGAGATCGGAGGCAGATAGAGATCTCCTCCCAAGTCTAAACAAAAATTCAACATGTTAGCTAAATTTCATACGCAGCAACATATGGTGTAATACGCACCAAACCCAAAATCATAGGAACCCCTAATTTTCGTTGCAAACTTTTTGAGTTTTGCGTAGTGTCTTAGTAAAAGTGTACATCACAATCAGAATGGTCATTAGCGAGATGATGAGCACTACGCCACGAAGGTGACATATAACGCTACAAGTAAGGCAAAAATCAAATATTTTCAGTGAATAGTTTCTGTAAAATCGTTTGGAAAGATAACAGGTTGCGCGCGCTTCGGTTCAGTCAGCGCAGATCGTCGCCAGTCGGCGCGTGCGAAGTACGGTGTACGCGTCGCAATATGCGCTGCAGCCGCGCGGCTCGTGCGGCACGTGCGTGTCGCGCTGTAGTGTCTTGTCACGTCACACGTGCTATACGCGTCTCAATTTGCGCCTAGCCTAATGGTGTGGGCTGGACACACTGGAGACGATTATGTCCGGCTACTTGGAAACCATTTGCAGCCTATTTTTACGGGTCACAATGCGCCTTGTCACTGGGCCACAGTTGTTCACGACTGGTCTGGAGAACATTCTCGACATTTCTAAGATTTCACCACCCAAATCGCCTGTCGTGAATCCCATCGAACATTTACGAGACATACTCGTGAGGTCGTTTGTGCACAAAGCCGTGCACCGGCGACGCTTTCACAACTATGGTCGGCTATAGAGCCAGCATTACTCGACATTTCTTCAGGGGACTTCCAGCGAGTTCTCGAGTCCAGTCAACTTCGAGTTGTTGCACTACACCGGTCAAAAGGTGGTCCGACACTATATTAGGAAGTATCCCATGACTTCTATCATCCCACTGTGGAGTCCATGTCCCACGATTACTCGACATTTATTTCCTGTTTTGGTCCGTACTACCTCCTCCCAAAAAATTGAAAGCAAAGCTCTTGCAGCGGTAGGGTTGTGTTTCACGGTATAGAGAATGAACGAGGGCTCTTAGGTCTTAACGTATGCACTTTAGAGCTCATGTTTACGAGACGTATTTTTCTTGTTTTGTTGTAATTAACATGCACCCAAACTTTAAACACATCATTCTGAAAAACCCTGTATGTACATAAAGTCGAACTTACTTGCATTAAATTAATAAGAAAAGTCCCTCAATCTCTCAGAATTGCGAAGACGAGTTAAAGAAGTGTGGTTGGCAGGACACACTTTTGTAGCTTCACGTCTGTGTCCACTACACCACAGTCATCATGTAAAAAATATGACTTTTTCTTGTGTCCTAGATTCACTGAAAGCTTTAAATTCCGATAAGTCATTATCTGACTTTTAATTTCATCAAACTGTACGAATATGGACGGTTTATCGAGAGATCTTCAACGTGGTGGTGTTTTGAAATAGCATCGATTCGTACGTCATAAGGTATAATATGGAGACGCCAGGTTCGGTTAAAAAGAATGAAATATATTGTGGTGTCTTCCACGTTCTTCAGCCAAAGAATAGGTTTGAAAGGAGTGGAGGCACAGTACCCCTCGTAACATACAGGCGGTTCGGAAAGTCCCGTTACAAACTTCTAGGACTTGTAGAGGGGAGTGAGTACATCCTATTTTGAATCGGAACCCGTGCCCGGAAACCTCATCCAACGACGCTACAGAGCGTCGAAGTTACAGGCGTCGGCATCTGTAATTGTACAGGGAGAGGCAAATAAAAGTGACCCGGAGAATAGAGTTCCAGTGTACAAAGAAACACAGCAGAGGAAATGAAATACAGAACTAACCCGACTGTAATAGATGTTGAAAGCGACCACTATTCATCTCTTGGCACTTTTGGGCCCTGGTCAGCGAGTTACTGAAGGCAAATCGAAGCTGGACTGCTCGAATGACTGCAGTCTCATCCGAAATGTTCTGCTGCAATGCTTGAATAGTGTGAGAATTTAGGGGTCGCCACACAAGGTAATCGCACACTGACACATCAGGTGAGCCGCGTGGCCAGCCACGGCGCTGACCAGACTGACCTTGCTAACCACTCTGTAGGCGTGAACATTGTGTGTATGTCCTCCAAGGTTCGACTGGCTGTGTGGGAAATTATTCCGTCCTGTTGACAGTACCTGTAGGTCTTTTCCTCCTCCGTTAATGCTGCCACAGAGTCACTTCCAGTCGTACCTACTCGTCTGCGCCGCTTATATCTGTATGTTTATTTTGTATGTATATTCAGGGCGATTCCGTGATGACAAACTTTCAAGGACGATGGAGAACGATTAATGTGTCAATTTGAGGCAAGGGTCCCTGTTTTGGAAGTGAATGAGTCGGAAGTTATAATCGAAAACTGTTGTGACATCTCCGACAGTGGACAGTGGAATACATGCACTGTTCTTGCTAAGATTGGAGGGTAGGCAACTTTCGGAGGTTGTAGAATGGACCAGAACAAGAAAAAGTTTAGTAAATTTGGACTGTACAATTCATAGCTCAGGAGCTATGACCACTTGTTCATCTTCGCCGTTGTGAAACACATCTCCCCTATTTAAATAGTGCTTATAGCTCTAAAGTTATATGTAGTATACGCCATCTTTACTACACTTTCTTCTTGTTGTGGTCTATACTACCACCTCTGAATGTTACTTAACCTCCAGTCTTAGCAACAATAGTACTGGTACATGTATTCCACTATCAGATATATCAGTACGTTATTCATTTACAACTTTCGACTCGTTCGTATCAGTTACAGAGACGCTTATCTCAAATTGATACATTTATCCTTCTCCATCATCCTAGGAAGTATGTAATATCGTCAGGAAATCACCGTGTATATACGAGCGTTGGAACTTTAATAGTGGCAACTGTTTATTTAGAGCTCGTACAAAATAGATATTTGTTTCAAGGTTTTACTGAACTTCGAAGTAGCCACCATCATTGTTTATAACCCGTTGCCAGCGATGTGGAAGTCGTAGGATACTCATGGCAGTGCCAGTTGTGTTGACAGTTCGACCGGCGCGGTCTGTTGCTCGACGAATTTTGAACATTTCTGAAGCGAATGCCGTGAAGTGTTTCCTTCAGTTTAGAAATCGAGTTGAACTCACTAGGGCTTAAGTCAGGGGAGTGCAGTAGGTGGTATAGCACTTAGCAGCCCCATCAGTCAAACAAATCAGTAACAGCTTGCACTGTACGTGCTTGAGCATTGTCCTGCAAAATGACGTGAGAAATTCGAGGTGTAAGGTCAACGACATCCCCATATTGTTATGGGTAAAGCGGATATTTTAGACTGGGGAGTCTTTGTCGGGGTGGAACTGCAGTAAGAACTCCGCGTCCACCCCGCCTGTTTCTCTCGCAGTATGCTAGGCGTTAGCGACATCCTTCCTTGGCCAGCGGCAAGCGTGGTCATGAGATTTCGAGATTTCGGCTGACCGGAAGCTGCGAGTTCGCTTGTTGTGACTGGCAGGTAGAAATAAAGGCTCCGAACTGTCGACTCTTCCGGCATTCTGTGCACTCAGTAGATGGCGCTGGACTAGACTGGAGGTGACTGGCCACTTTTTTTGTCTTCAGACACCATGTTAAAATAAGATAATGAGCATTACAGTCGTAAAAAATATCGTACGATGTATTTCCCATGTGTCTGTCGGTTAGGATGCGACTTGAGATTAGTAAATGGGTATAAGTGTATTGCGTTCCCCAACACTGCTGTAAATTTGGACAATCCTGTAGTTAGAGAGCATCGATTTGTAACAGCACTACACTCACCCGCCACCGGCAATTACAGCGACACATCCGGAACCTCCCCACAGCAAAGAAACGCCAGGACTGGCGCCAGACATGCACACGCCTCAACTCCACCCTCCTGGTCAATTACTCCAAGTACTGGTCAGCCTTCTACCGCCTTACTGGTACCCATCCCACCCCGCATTACCCAATCCTTCATGACGATCGACCCTTTCCTGACAACCTCAAAAAAATGGTTCAAATGGCTCTGAGCACTATGGGACTCAACTGCTGAGGTCATAAGTCCCCTAGAACTTAGAACTACTTAAACCTAACTAACCTAAGGACATCACACACATCCATGCCCGAGGCAGGATTCGAACCTGCGACCGTAGCGGTCGTGCGGTTCCAGACTGTAGCGCCTTTAACCGCTCGGCCACTCCGGCCGGCCCTGACAACCTCAGTAAGGCTAACTAACCATTTTGCTTTCCAGCTCTCCGAGGTCTTCTCCATTCCTGACGATCCCCATTTTGATTATTCCCTCTTCCCCACCGTCCTTGACCGCACTGACACCTCAGTCCCCCCACTCGCCCCTAGCTTCCAGTACTTGGATCGGTTATCCCCCCCTCAGACATCAACACTCCCATCACCGCACAAGACATCACACACGTCCTCCACTCAAAACGCAACACCACCCCTGGTCATGATGGCGTCACCTACCGTCACCTCAAGGAATCCCCCCATCCTTCCTGACTGTCCTTGCTACCCTGTACAATGTCCTCCTCTCCACTCGATTTTACCCCGACCTGTGGAAGACTTCTGCTGTTCCCTAAGCCTAACAAATCCCCCTCTGATACCTCTTCCTATCGTCCCATCCACCTCACCTCCGTGTTCAGTAAGGTCTTCGAGGCCATCCTCTCTCGCCGTATTCACCGCCATCTTAACCGGCACCACCTCCTTCCCCTTACCCAATGTGGCTTCCGGCCTTCCTTCTCCTCTGAGGACCAGCTCCTTAACCTTACCAATCTTTTTTTTTTTTTGTTTCCCTTGATCTCCAGAACGCCTATGACTGTGTTTGGCATCCCGGGCTCCTCTTCAAACTCCAGACCTATGCTCTCCCCATCAACTTCGTCTGTCTCTTTGCTTCCTTCCTCTCCCATCGTCCCTCCTAAGTGACTATCCACAATTCCAACTCCCGTACTTTCTATCCCTCTGCCGGCGTGCCCCAAGGCGTGCCATCTCCTCTATCTCCTGTACACTGCTGATATGGCCAAACCTCCCCCACCTGTTCATCTTCTCCAGTTTGCTGATGACAGCGCCTTCCTAGCCCTTTATCCTACCCTTCAACGGTCCCAACTTACCCTCCAAACCCACCTTCACCAATTCACCACTTGGTGCAACCAGTGGTTCCTCCGTATCAACCCCTCCAAAACCCAGGCGATCATCATAGGCTGCACCACTTGCTCCTTCTGTCTCCATGATTTCTACCTCACCATTTATGGCTGTCCTATCCACCTCACTCCTACCCTCAAATACCTTGACCTCACCCTCGACCACCACCTCACCTGGACTCCCCAACTCCTTACCATCCAAAACAAAGCTCACAACAGACTCTGCCTCCTGAAACTCCTGTCCGGCTGGACGTGGGGTCTGCATCCTTCCACCACACCTACAAATCCTTGATCTGCCCCATCCTCTGGTATGCCACTATACCTTGGATTTCCGCCCCTCCCCAGTTCTATAAAGCTCTCCAATCCTCAAACGCCATGTGCTCCGCCTCGCCTTCCGCATCCACCTTCCGTCCCCCACGTGCATCATCTACGACCTCATCCCCTTCCCCTACCTTCTCTTTTTCCTCTTCCCCTACCTTCTCCTTTTCCTCGAACACATCCGCACACTATATATTGTCCGCTGCCTTTGTCCCCCTCACCCCTTGGTATCTCCCTTCCTCTCCACCCCAACCCGTTGCCACACCTTTACCACTGTGTCCCACCCTCTCTCCTTCTCCACACCCTCCGCCTCCTTTCCCAACGCAACTTCCACCATCTACCCCTCCTGGAATGTTGAGCTTCACCCTGACATCTTCCCTTCCTACCAACTCTAACCCCATCTTCCTGCCTCCTCCTCAGGGCTCCCTCTCCTCCCCCTCCCTTCTCCTGAGAGGCTTCCCCCTCCTACTTCCCTCCCCCCCCCTCTTGTGCTCCCTTTCAGTGTCTCTGCACTCCATCCTGCCTTGTCTTCCCTCTTCATCTCCTGCCCACCAGTCTCCTGCCTCTTCGTGTACCTGCCGATGCTCCAACTCTCTTCATCCCTGCACCCTTCCTCTGTACTTCCACCATTGGAGGGTGGCACAGAACTTAAAGTTACACTGCCACACCTTCAACATGCTATGCTCGGCTGTGTATTCGTGAACTGCCACAAAAAAATAACAGCAATGGATTCACCACTTGGTGTAACCAGTGGTTCCTTCGTCTCAACCCCTCCAAAACCCAGTCAATCATCATAGGCCACACCACCTGCTGCTTCCCTCTCCACGATTTCTACCTCACCATATATGGTCGTCCCATCCAACTGACCCCCACCCTGACATATCTTGGCCTCACCCACACCCTCGACCATCACCTCACCTCGCCTCACCTCACCTCACCTGGATGCCTCATCTCCTGACCATCCAGCAGAAAGCCCATTCCCATCTCCGCCTCCTGAAAATCCTGTCTGGCCAGACATGGGGATTGCATCCTTCCACCATCCTCCACATGTACAAATCCCTATCCTCCAATACGCCAGGGTTGCCTAGATCTCCACACCCACCCACTTTTACAAGTCCCTTCCTATCCTCGAACGCCATGTGCTCCACCTTGCCTTCCGTATCCGCCTTCCTTCCCACACTCGGCTCCTGTATGACCTCATCCCCTTCCCCCACCTTCTCCTTTTCCTCGAACATCTCTGCATCCTTTACACTATTCACAGGCTTGATCCTCCCCCACCCCCTGGTTTCCTCCTTCCTCTCCATCTCCCCCTCCCCCCACCCATTGCCGTGCCTCTATCACTATCCCTCCCTCTCTCCACCTCCACACCCTCCATCAGGGCGATTTCCAGCACCTTTTCATGACATCTTTCGTTCCTTACAACTGTAACCTGGCCTTGTTCGCCCCCTCCCTCCCCAGGGCCCCTTTTTCCTCTCCCTTCCTTCTCCCAGAGTGGATTTTTCTCCTTCCTTCCTTGGGTGCCTGCAGCCGCTCCTCGACTGCTTCCCTCCCACGTCCTTCCATCCCTGGCCCTCTGTGGTGCACCCCTGCCCGTCCCCCCTCTCCTCTCCTCCCGTCCCTCCCTTCTTCCCTTCTCCTCCCTCTCCTCCCTTGCCCCCCCCCTTCTTCCCTCCTCCCCTCTGTCCCTTCATCTGTATGCCCCTGGCAGATCCTCTGTGTTTTCTCATCGTCATCAACGTACTACGTCTGTGTTGTGTTTGGTGAATTGTGTGCTGGACTTGTACATAGTGTTATTGATAATGATTGTAATGTGCTATGGTTCAAATGGTTCAAATGGCTCTGAGCACTATGGGACTCAACTGCAGTGGTCATTAGTCCCCTAGAACTTAGAACTACTTAAACCTAACTAACCTAAGGACATCACACACATCCACGCCCGAGGCAGGATTCGAACCTGCGACCGTAGCGGTCGCGCGGTTCCAGACTGTAGCGCCTAGAACCGCTCGGCCACCCCGGCCGGCTGTAATGTGCTATGCCATCTGTCGATACTTTTATGATCCAGTGTGTGGTTTTGTTTGTGTGTGCTAATTTTTTTACATTTTTTATCTGCATTTTACAGTCGCCCCCTTTTTGTCCGTTCTCTTCCGTACTGTTCCCCCTTTTTTACGTATATGTACACCATATTTTCTCCTTTCTGTCCTTTCAGATGTCTTCCTTTGTATAAGTAATGTCTTTTGGCTGAAGAGCAGCGCATCTGCTGCTGCCAGCTCGTCCCAGATGGGGCATTGAAATACAATAAAGAAAAGAAAAAAACAGCTCTGGAAGGGTGGGTCGCTATTTTAATATTTTTATCCATCCTTAAGTCCCTCCCTGCAGCTATTACTTGCAGATCAGCAGGCATTATGTGACCACTTCGATGTGGTGGACAACAGGCTTTCCTGGAATGTGGACCTTGTAAACAATATATGTCTCAGAGGATTTACACCTGTTTGGATGTCGGTAACAGAGAACACTCAAGTCAACACACACAAGCAGTTGCTTGAAAGGCAACACTGGAAGGTGGGCCTTGTGAAGAACACGTGTCACAGAGGATTTTGTGCTGTCTCTGATGTAGCCGACAAATCCCTTTTTTTCTGAGGAATGCCAAAAAAATCAAATTAAAATTACATTCCTGTCTTGTCACCTGCGTTCCGTATGTGGGTGGTCCTGCAGGAGGTGAACAATGCCCCACGAGTCTGAGCCTGTAGGCCTGGGTTTCCCCACTGTATAAACATTCCTATTGATTCCAGCCAATTTTTACACTCATGATGTCACTATTTCGGGGGCCCTCTGGTGGCTGTAATGTGGACTAAGTCAGTCTGTCTCCACACGTCAAGGTGACCCCACACACAAGAAAAAAAGAATTAGGAAGCATTTTCTGTCAGAATAACACCAGTGGTGCTGCTGTCTTTTGAATCACATGACTGGAGATTTGTAGCTTGGGTACAGACGAGTGATCCCCGCCAAAAATTTGAACTTCGAGCAGTACTGCGAATTAGGTCACACACCTAGGCTGTAGCATAGCTGCCAGTTCTGTTTCTGGCCAAATTTTTGAATTTTTCAACAGGAAATTTTCCAACAGGGTAACACCCAAAGTAAAGAATATAAATTACCCTACATTCTTCCGCAGCAACAGTTCAGGATAGACTAAGCGATTTTTCTCACACATTTCCAAGTAGGAGAGGAGATGGGGGAATGGAGGGGAAGTATGCTAGGGGAGGTGAGAAAGGTGGTGGCGGTGGAGGGGGGCCGGGGATGATCCGCCAGCTCGAGTACATTAAAACTCTCCTTACCCCACTGTTGACTTGTGCTCACAGCTCGCTCTGAGTCAGGGTACTGTAATGGCACAACAAGACATCACGGACATCCTGCACCTTCACGTGTTACCTCTCACGTAACAGTATCGTGGTGCCACTTTTCAACAGGACAACGCTCGTCCACACACGGTGTGTGTCTCTATGAACTGTCTGCCTGATATTGAGTTCTCCTGTGACCAGCACAGTCCTCAGACCTGTGTCTGATATAACATGAGTGATACCAGCTTGGACGTGAACTGTGTTCCAGTGCCATTATCCAGGATATTAGGGACCAGTTACAACATTTGTGGTCCAGCTTGCCTCAGGAGGGGATACAACGGATTTTTGGCACCACTCTTAGTCGAATCAGTTGATGAATCCAGGCCAGTGCGAGCGCAACGTCGTAGTGACAAGTAAGCTCGTATTCCCACTGAAAGAACATCACAAACTCTCAACCCATCAACTTTCATTTAATTTCCTCCTCCTCCTATTTTGGATAGTTCACTTTTTTTGTGAGGAAGTGTACGTGGCGGTACTCACACCTTTTACTACAGTTACAGCTATGGGTAGTTAACCATCACGAAAAGATAACTTGTTTTGTGTTTCTCAGACGAATGAATTCACTTCACGGATTCCTATGCTCCAACTCAAACACGGGCGCTGCCATCTCAACATCGTGGTTCCGCGCCGCCACAATGCTCAAACTCGCTGCAGGCGTGCGGCAGCTCAAAGGGTGTCTTCAGCAGGAGAAAAAGTACATCGCCGTGACTAATCGTGAGCGTACGCAGCACGCTAACAAACTTCGTCTGTTTAGTAGAGTGCATTCGCAGTCAATTTTCGTTCCGCTTTCCCGTCGCAGTCGTCTTGTTTTATCTGGCGCTTGAGTAGGTGGAGTGACTGGGCAGTGGCCAAATTCGTTACTGCTTATCCAGAACCGAACTGCGTGCAGAATGCTAAATATGTGCTGCATAAAAATTAAGCAGTGGCAGTTGTTGAGTTGTTGAAGGGGTGGGAATACTCAGGTTGCGAGAGAAAGTGATTGTCTTGAGAAGTAAAGGCGTGAGGTTAGGAAAACCGAAAGAGGGGACTTCCGTAATAGAGTCAGCTGTGTCCGCGTTCTTAAACTGTAACTAGTCACGCGAGGGTGCGACACTGCCTGCAGCTTTGTTGCTGTAACTAAGGTTTTTCTTAGAGGGGTGCCAGTGTTATAAGTTTGCGCCGAGTATAAAGGTGACACTAAGCGAATCCCTTCCACAGAAAATAGATGCTGTATTGCGAACCTGTGGTTTCACACAGCAACTCTTTTATCAAACGACAGTATTGGACTACTACAAAAATAATGTCGATAACACGGTGAGTAACAGTTGGCAACTGATTGCTGCTTTTTTTCTTTATTGTAATTTCATTCCCCTGCCCCATATGGGCAGGGAAGAGCTGGTAGCAACAAAATCCGACGCTCTTCAGCCCAGTGACATTACAGTTTAGGAAAGAGGCCACTATACATGTAAAAGGCGATAAAAATGTGGACATCAGAGCATAATACACGGAAACGTCCATTGTGGAATAGTTGAAAAAGTCGACATAAGCTTAAAAAACACAGTTGGCGATTCGTGGAGCACATAAAATACACGAAGTCACACGTAAAAGATAAAATTTGGCCACAGTATTAAAACACTCCAGAACGAAGACAGTGTAAAACCACTGTAAAAGACGGAGGACACACAACGAAATAAAAGTTTCCGGGGAAGGGGGGGGGGGGGGGACCTGCTGAAGGGAAGAGACCAGAGAGGAGGGAAAAAGAGGAGAGAGCAAGGAGCAGCGGAGGGGGGGGGGGGGGTGGAATGAAAAGAAAAGGGGAGTGGGGAGGCGGGGGTGGGACGTGGAGAGGGAAGGCAAGTCAGGAGGGAGGGGGAGGGATGGAGGAAGAAATTATTAAAAGCATTTCCATACTAATAGTCGGCGTCAGTGGGATAATGGCGAGAAAATTTGGCACTGATATTAAAGTGCTAAACACTGGTCTAAAACTATCTCACTGAACAATGACTAGTTCATAGTTCCAGTCTGGCTCACTGTGACACTGTGCAATGACTGCGGGAAGCTGACAACAGACCGATCACTCTTCGTGCGATGACTTATGGCAATTGAGCACAAGTTCCGAGTGAAGCTGTTTCTCTGCTTAAACCCGCAGCCGGAAAATGAATGTTCATTTGCGAGCTACACTGACAAAAAAAAAACTGCAAAACCAAGAAGACGTTGTGCGACATAAATTGTGGTGTCACCGCCAGACACCACACTTGCTAGGTGGTAGCCTTTAAATTGGCCGCGGTCCGGTAGTATACGTCGGACCCGCGTGTCGCCACTGTCAGTGATTGCAGAACGAGCGCCGCCACACGGCAGGTCTAGAGAGACTTCCTAGCACTCGCCCCAGTTGTACAGCCGACTTTGCTAGCGATGGTTCACTGTCTACATACGCTATCATTTGCAGAGACGACAGCAGAGCCTTCAGCTACGTCATTTGCTACGACCTAGCAAGGTGCCATTACCAGTTACTATTGATACTGAGAATAATGTACCGTCAAGAGCGACGTTCACCATTAATGGATTAAAGTTAAGTATTCCACCAGCTACGTCCGTCTTTTCTAAATTCTAATTTCCTTGTCCTGTTCCAGACCTCACGTCAGCCTGCGTGAGCTTAAACGCGTGGCTTTCGGCTTCCTCTTGTAACCCGGTGTTGGCTCTCCTGCCAACCCACAACATAAACCAAAGTTGGTAGGCGTGTTTCTACATCTGAAAGATGATGTCTCTTCAAATTTCACGCCAATGGCGCCACCATGAGAGTGCAAATCAGGCTAGCTTGAAGTACGCGCTTTAACGGTCGTGAGCGTTAATTATCTTTGAGATTGGACGTGGTGAGTTGACGTTCGTCGAGAATGCCTTTAAGGCGACAAAGATGCAATTGTCAACACGTCACTGATTTTGAACGATGTCGGAAATACGGTTACGAGAAGCTAGCTGTTGCATATTCCGCAAAAAGGCTTGCCAGGAATATGGGTTCAGAGGTCATCCTCAGTTCGTACAGGCGGTTGGCGGAAATGGTGAAGGCGGAAAGCCTCGCTCGCGGGGTGGAATCTGAGCTAACTATTTGTAGTATCGTTCCCAGAACCGATCGCGGTCCTCTGGTTTGGAGCCGAGTGCAAGGCTTAAACCAGAGGCTCAGACGATTCTGCGGGGATCTGGGGTGCAAATTTCTCGACCTCCGCTATCGGGTGGAGAAATGTAGGCTCCCCCTGAAAAGGTCAGGCGTGCACTACGCGCAGGAAGCAGCTACAAGGGTAGCGGAGTACGTGTGGAGTGCACATGGGTTTTTTAGGTTAGAGAATACCCTCCCTAGGCCCGACAAGACGCCTCCTGAGGCGCGGCAAGGTAGGAGTAGGCAAAATGCAACAGGGAATAACAATATTAATGTGCTAATAGTAAACTGCAGGAGCGTCTATAGAAAGGTCCCAGACCTGCTCTCATTAATAAACGGTCACAACGCCGACATAGCACTAGGGACAGAAAGTTGGCTGAAACCAGACGTAAACAGTAATGAAATCCTAAACTCAGATTGGAATGTATACCGCAGAGACAGGCTGGACAGTGAAGGGGGGGCGTGTTTATAGCGATAAGAAGTGCAATAGTATCGAAAGAAATTGACGGCGATCCGAAATGTGAAATAATTTGGGTGAAGGTCACGGTTAAAGCACGCTCAGGCATGGTAATTGGATGTCTCTATAGGCCCCCTGGCTCAGCAGCTGTTGTGGCTGGGCACCTAAAGGATAATTTGGAAAATATTTCGAGTAGATTTCCCCACCATGTTATAGTTCTGGGTGGAGATTTTAATTTTCCGGATATAGACTGGGAGACTCAAACGTTCATAACGGGTGGCAGGGACAAAGAATCCAGTGAAATTTTTTTAAGTGCTTTATCTGAAAACTACCTTGACCAGTTAAACAGAGAACCGACTCGTGGCGATAACATATTAGACCTTCTGGTGACAAACATACCCGAACTATTTGAAACAGTTAACGCAGAACAGAGAATCAGCGATCATAAAGCGGTTACTGCATCGATGATTTCAGCCGTAAATAGAAATATTAAAAAAGGTAGGAAGATTTTTCTGTTTAGCAAAAGTGACAAAAAGCAGATTTCAGAGTACCTGATGGCTCAACACAAAAGTTTTGTCTCAAGTACAGATAGTGTTGAGGATCAGTGGACAAAGTTCAAAACCATCGTACAATATGCGTTAGACGAGTATGTGCCTAGCAAGATCGTAAGAGATGGAAAAGAGCCACCGTGGTTCATCAACCGAGTTAGAAAACTGCTGCGGAAGCAAAGGGAACTTCACAGCAAACATAAAAATAGCAACGCCTCGCAGACAAACAAAAATTACGCGAAGCGAAATGTAATGTGAGGAGGGCCATGCGAGAGGAGTTCAATGAATTCGAAAGTAAAGTTCTGTGTACTGTCTTTTTCCAAAGCTGTTTCACAGAGGAAGACTGCACTAGTGTTCCTTCTGTAGATTGTCGCACAGATGACAAAATGGTAGATATCGAAATAGACGACAGAGGGATAGAGAAACAATTAAAATCGCTCAAAAGAGGAAAAGCCGCTTGACCTGATGGGATACCAGTTCGATTTTACACAGAGTACGCGAAGGAGCTTGCACCCCTTCTTGCAGCGGTGTACCGTAGGTCTCTAGAAGAGCGTAGCGTTCCAAAGGATTGTAAAAGGGCACAGGTCATCCCCGTTTTCAAGAACGGACGTCGAACAGATGTGGAGAACTATAGACCTATATCTCTAACGTCGATCAGTTGTAGAATTTTGGAACACGTATTATGTTCGATTATAATGACTTTTCTGGAGACTAGAAATCTACTCTGTAGGAATCAGCATGGGTTTCGAAAAAGACGATCGTGTGAAACCCAGCTGTCCGCAGCTCGTGGTCGTGCGGTAGCGTTCTTGCTTCCCATGCCCGGGTTCCCGGGTTCGATTCCCGGCGGGGTCAGGGATATTCTCTGCCTCGTGATGACTGGATGTTGTGTGATGTCCTTAGGTTAGTTAGGTTTAAGTAGTTCTAAGTTCTAGGGGACTGATGACCATAGCTGTTAAGTCCCATAGTGCTCAGAGCCATTTTTTTTTAAACCCAGCTCGCGCTATTCGTCCACGAGACTCAGAGGGCCATAGACACGGGTTCCCAGGTAGATGCCGTGTTTCTTGACTTCCGCAAGGCGTTCGATACAGTTCCCAACAGCCGTTTAATGAACAAAGTAAGAGCATATGGATTATCAGACCAATTGTGTGATTGGATTGAAGAGTTCCTAGATAACAGAACGCAGCATGTCATTCTCAATGGAGAGAAGTCTTCCGAAGTAAGAGTGATTTCAGGTGTGCTGCAGGGGAGTGTCGTAGGACCGTTGCTATTCACAATATACACTCCTGGAAATTGAAATAAGAACACCGTGAATTCATTGTCCCAGGAAGGGGAAACTTTATTGACACATTCCTGGGGTCAGATACATCACATGATCACACTGACAGAACCACAGACACATAGACACAGGCAACAGAGCATGCACAATGTCGGCACTAGTACAGTGTATATCCACCTTTCGCAGCAATGCAGGCTGCTATTCTCCCATGGAGACGATCGTAGAGATGCTGGATGTAGTCCTGTGGAACGGCTTGCCATGCCATTTCCACCTGGCGCTTCAGTTGGACCAGCCTTCGTGCTGGACGTGCAGACCGCGTGAGACGACGCGTCATCCAGTCCCAAACATGCTCAATGGGGGACAGATCCGGAGATCTTGCTGGCCAGGGTAGTTGACTTACACCTTCTAGAGCACGTTGGGTGGCACGGGATACATGCGGACGTGCATTGTCCTGTTGGAACAGCAAGTTCCCTTACCGGTCTAGGAATGGTAGAACGATGGGTTCAATGACGGTTTGGATGTACCGTGCACTATTCAGTGTCCCCTCGACGATCACCAGTGGTGTACGGCCAGTGTAGGAGATCGCTCCCCACACCATGATGCCGGGTGTTGGCCCTGTGTGCCTCGGTCGTATGCAGTCCTGATTGTGGCGCTCACCTGCACGGCGCCAAACACGCATACGACCATCATTGGCACCAAGGCAGAAGCGACTCTCATCGCTGAAGACGACACGTCTCCATTCGTCCCTCCATTCACGCCTGTCGCGACACCACTGGAGGCGGGCTGCACGATGTTGGGGCGTGAGCGGAAGACGGCCTAACGGTGTGCGGGATCGTAGCCCAGCTTCATGGAGACGGTTGCGAATGGTCCTCGCCGATACCCCAGGAGCAACAGTGTCCCTAATTTGCTGGGAAGTGGCGGTGCGGTCCCCTACGGCACTGCGTAGGATCCTACGGTCTTGGCGTGCATCCGTGCGTCGCTGCGGTCCGGTCCCAGGTCGACGGGCACGTGCACCTTCCGCCGACCACTGGCGACAACATCGATGTACTGTGGAGACCTCACACCCCACGTGTTGAGCAATTCGGCGGTACATCCACCCGGCCTCCCGCATGCCCACTATACGCCCTCGCTCAAAGTCCGTCAACTGCACATACGGTTCACGTCCACGCTGTCGCGGCATGCTACCAGTGTTAAAGACTGCGATGGAGCTCCGTATGCCACGGCAAACTGGCTGACACTGACGGCGGCGGTGCACAAATGCTGCGCAGCTAGCGCCATTCGACGGCCAACACCGCGGTTCCTGGTGTGTCCGCTGTGCCGTGCGTGTGATCATTGCTTGTACAGCCCTCTCGCAGTGTCCGGAGCAAGTATGGTGGGTCTGACACACCGGTGTCAATGTGTTCTTTTTTCGATTTCCAGGAGTGTACATAAATGACCTTGTGGATGACATCGGAAGTTCACTGAGGCTTTTTGCGGATGATTCTGTGGTATATCGAGAGGTTGTAACAATGGAAAATTGTATTAAAATGCAGGAGGGTCTGCAACGCAATGAAACATGCTGCAGAGAATGGCAATTGAATCTCAATGTAGACAGGTGTAATGTGCTGCGAATACAAAGAAAGAAAGATCCCATATCATTTAGCTACAATATAGCAGGTCAGCAACTGGAAGCAGTTAATTCCATAAATTATCTGGGAGTATGCATTAGGAGTGATTTAAATGGAATAATCATATAAAGTTGATCGTCGGTAAAGCAGATGCCAGTCTGAGATTCATTGGAAGAATGCTAAGGAAATGCAATCCGAAAACAAAGGAAGTAGGATACAGTACACTTGTTCGCCCACTGCTTGAATACTGCTCAGCAGTGTGGGATCCGTACCAGATAGGGTTGATAGAAGAGATAGAGAAGATCCAACGGAGAGCAGCGCGCTTCGTTACAGGATCATTTAGCAATCGCGAAAGCGTTACGGAGATGATAGATAAACTCCAGTGGAAGACTCTGCAGGAGAGACGCTCAGTAGCTCGGCACGGGCTTTTGTTGAAGTTTCGAGAACATACCTTCACCGAAGAGTCAAGCAGTAAATTGCTCCCTCCTACGTATATCTCGCGAAGAGACCATGAGGATAAAATCAGAGAGATTAGAGCCCACACAGAGGAACAGCGACAATACTTCTTTCCACGAACAATACGAGACTGGAATAGAAGGGAGAACCGTCACTCACCGTCAGGTGGCTTGCGGAGTACGGATGTAGATGTAGATGTAGATGTAGATAGCCACTGTACGTGACTGCTGGCAGCGACGGTCACGAGAATGTACGGTCACAATGAGGCCGGGCTCAGAGCCCTCACGTGGCGCTACCGAGAGGGAGCGCACAGCACAGAGTGTTGGGCGTGTGGCTGTGGCGCATCTGCAGCAGCAAAGCTCCAGATGTCAGACACTCGGAGCGGCACCAAAACTCTGATGCAGTTCCTAGTATGTGCTGCAGTCCAGCAGAACTGGCGTAAATGTTAATTAAAAGTGACACCAGAACAAAGGAGTGCATCAAAAGCGTAACTGTCAGTAACTATCGTATGTAGCTTCCGTTGGGAAACAGGTAGGTTGGGGTTGAAATACTAGTGACGACGAATGTTTTTACTGTGTTGTGCGTGAAAGTGTTATATGGGACAACGTGTTTATGACGTGTAAAAGGGCTGTTTGGAGTTTACGGCAATGTTGTCTTGACAGTCTGCTTTCGCTTCGTTTCTTTGAAAGTAGTAACCCTAAAGAGCAAATTTGCAGTTTCACTGATCAGAAGAGAAAAATAAAGAAGTACTTCAAAAAAATGGCTCTGAGCACTATGGGACTTAACATCTGAGGGCATCAGTCCCCTAGACTTAGAACTACTTAAACCGACATCACACACATGCATGCCAGAGGCAGAATTTGAACCTGCCACCGTAGCGGTCGCGCGGTTCCAGACTGTAGTGCCTAGAACCGCTAAGCCACCCCGGCCGGCCAAAGAAGTACTTGCATCACACGTTCGGAAGTAATAGTAATAACTAATAATAAACAAAATAATAACATCAAAAATCAGTATATAACCTTCAACTAACGAAGTGACTGCAGACTGCAAAAATAACATTGCTACAAACTCCGAAACGTCGTTTTACACTAGGAAAATGACCTGAGATATAACAGTTTGACGAGTAAACAGTTAAAACAAATTGCTCTCTGTGGAGTTTGAACGCTCTACCTTGTCACCCACTCGAGATCAACAATACAACTACTCACAGATACACTTTTCCTGGAGATACCTTTAATTACCGTCTACGCATCTTCTACTGGACAACAGCACACAGCCGGCCAGAGTGACCGAGCGATTCTAGGCGCTACAGTCTGGAACCGCGAGACCGCCACGGTGGCAGGTTCGAATCCTGCCTCGGGCATGGATGTGTGTGATGTCCTTAGGTTAGTTAGGTTTAAGTAGTTCTAAGATCAAGGGGACTGGTTACCTCAGAAGTTAAGTCCCATAGTGCTCAGAGCCATTTGAACCATTTGATAGCACACAGCACGACCTAAATCGGTGTTTTGGTTCATATTCTATCGACATACGACGATTGGTACAGATCTGAGTGTCTGACATTTGGGTGTAATCAACAGTTGGTATCACAATGATACAACGAACTGTAATAAATCGATTACTTCGAACAGAGCTCCTAACCAGAGTCTCATTGGCGTGCATTCCACTGACCTCAAATCACAGTCATTTGCGACTTGTGTGGTGTCACGCGAGAGCTAATTGGAGGCCACAGTAGAGGTCTGTTGGGTTTTATGATGTAAGCTCCTTCTGCCTTGTTGTCAGTGAAAGCCCTGTGTCGGCTACAGCGAGGCAAGTTGAGGGCCTGCAACCAACGTGTCTGCATGCTAGTCACAGTGGACTACACCTGGAACTATGGCCTGATGTGCGATTTCGTATCACAGCAGAAGCACTCTCAAGGTTATCTCATTCACCCAAACTGCAAACTTGTACGTCAGTCTGGTGACTGGACCTGTTGTGCTGGCATTCATGAACAGCATTCCACGGGGCGTTTTCCAACATGATAACGCTCGCCCACATAGCGCTGTAACGCGGCCTGCTCTACAAAGTCTCGACATGTTGTCTAGGCCTCTCGATCACCAGATATGTTTCGAATCGAGCACGTATTGGACACCATCGGTCGACAACTGCAGCGTCACCCACAATCAGCATCAACGGGCCCTGTACTGACAGACAAGTGCAACAGGCGTGGAACTCCGTCCCACACACTGACCTGACAATCGGCACCTGTACAACAAAATACACGCACTTTTGCAAGACTGCATTCAACACTCTGACGGTTACACCGGTTATTAACGCAGCAGCTTTTCACACTTGCAACGGCTTGTTTCGCGCTTACATTAACCTGTGATCTTGCATTGTTAATAATTTAAATACTTTACCAGACAAATACCTTCCCCAAATTTCATTACATTATACTGTAGCGATCTTTAGAACAGGCTCTCACTTTTGATTAAGGAAGGACTAGGCCCAAGTCTGCATGTTGTGTCTAGACAAGACAGCCTAGACACAATGAGAGGAAGCCGAAAGGCACGCGCTTAAACTCACGCAGGCTGGCGTGAGGTCTGAAACAGGATACGTAATGAATGCTATGAAGAAAAGTACGTAGCTTCTGGAATACTTAACTTTAATCCACATTTGTAGAACATCGCTCTTGATGATACATTAATAGAATCACAATATCAATTGAATACGGCGCCTTGCTAGGTCGTAGCAAATGTAGCTGAAGGCTATGCTAATTATCGTCGAGGCAAATGAGGGCGTATTTGTCAGTGAACCGTTCCTTGCAAAGTCGGCTGTACAACTGGGGCGAGTGCCAGTACGTCTCTTTTGACCTGCCGTGTGGTGGCGCTCGGTCTGCAATCACTGACAGTGGCGACACGCGGGTCCGCCGTATACTAACGGATCGCGGCCGATTTAAAGCTACCACCTAGCAAGTGTGGTGTCTGGCGGTGACACCACATTCCTCCCCCGCAAATCGGCGAACGGTTGTGTTATAAGGCTTCCGCCCGCCGTGGGGAGGACCCCATGTTGACGTATGCGACGAGGTGGGGAGCCTAACAACAGGCGAGGCTGTGCCACCCGCACCCGGCCATTCGGTCCGAGCGGAGCTAGGAAACGCCTGAAAACCTAGTCCAGGGTGCACGTCAACATGCGGTGTATGCGCCCGGAAAGAGACAGGAGGGGCCGAAGATTCGACCTCCATCGGGGCGGGGCAGCCGCCGGTTGACGACATCTGGTCCGCAGCCGGCAAGAGTTCCAAGTCGGAGGACAGCTGGTCACGGGAAGCCATCGGCGGCGCGTGACCCAGGGAGGCGCCCGGCGGCTGCAGCGAAGCGTCCACTGCGGGCGCCGCCGGCGGGAGAACAGGCGGCGGCGGCGGCGGCGGCGGCGGCGGCGCATCGCCATGGGGCGAAATGGAAGGCAGCGTCGGTAACACCTGGGGATGAGGCGAGCCAGTAGATGGGTCCCCAGGGCGCTGACCAGACGGCACCGTCGCTGGAAGCAGACGGGGAGCGGCAGAACCCGTGCGACCACAGAGGCGCAGCTGATTGAGATGCCGAAGCACCTCACCAGAGGCCCCCAAAACCAGATACATAGCGCGGCCGAGGCAGCGAAGAATGCGCCCTGCGAGCCAACGCCGTGAACCTCGATAGTTGCGATGGTATACAACGTCGCCAGGAGCAAAAGCAGGCGTCTGCCGCTGCACAGGAACCTGATGCGGCGGATGTAGCAAAGACATCAAGGTTCGATGAGGACGACCGTGGAGCAACTCAGCCGGCTAGCGACCATCTCGGGGCTGAGAGCGATACGAGGTCAAAAAGAGCAATAATGCGTCCTCCCGAGAATGCGACTCTTTCAACTTCAACATCTGTGACTTGAAAGTCCGGACCAATCGTTCAGCGGCACCGTTTGACTGAGGCGAAAACGGCGCGGTTGGCAGATGTTGAACACCATTGGCCTTGCAGAATGACTGAAATTCTGCGGACATTAATTGTGGGCCATTGTCGGAAACAATAGTCTGTGGAAGACCTTCAATACAAAAGATAGCAGATAACGCTTGGATGGTGGCAGATGACGTCGTGGAAGACATCCTGACAACAAAAGGAAAATTACTGAAGGAATCGACCACAACCAACCATCGAGCATTCCAGAATGGACCAGCAAAATCTATGTACAAGCGGTGCCAAGGGGAAGTGGCTTTCGGCCATGCAAAGAATTTCCACGGTGGTACGGATTGTTGTTCGGCACACGCCATGCAAGAAGAGCACATATCCGTAATCGCAGAATCGATTCCGAACCAAGTACAGTGCTGACGAGCAAGCTGTTTCGTTCGCACTATACCCCAATGTCCTTGATGAAGAAGCCGTAAGACAGAGGACTGTAACAAACGTGGGACCACAACTCGGGACTGATAATTATCACAACGCAACAGCAAAACACCACGTCGTACAAAAAGTCTCTCCTTGTGTGCAAAAAATCGGCGAACCAACGTATCCGCGATCCGTGACTTTGTCAAGGGCCATTGAGTAGCAACAAAACGCAAAACGGTAGCAAGGACAGGGTCAGCAGCTGTGGCTGTAGCTACACGACGAAAATCAATCGGAAACGATTCGACCACGTCATCGGTTTCCGAATCAATGAACATGCAAGCAAGTTCGGAAGAATCGAATGCTCGATCCTCAGCAACAGGCAAACGGGACAACGCATCGGCGTTTCCGTGCTCAGCAGTGGACCGATACAAGATATCGTAGCGGTACTGCGAGAGGAAAATAGACCAGCGAATGAATTTCTGCGCTGTATGTGGAGGTACAGGCTTGTTCGGATGAAAAAATGACGTCAAAGGTTTGTGGTCTGTGATGATTGTAAAGTGACGACCATACAAGAAATCATGAAAGCTTCTTTCTCTATCTGTGAATAATTTCTTTGCGCAGACGAGAGCAATTTGGACGCAAAGGCAATAGGGCGATCATGCGAGCCATCTTTGTGCGCAAGCACAGCACCGATCCCGAAATCCGATGCATCAACCATCAACAAAAGGGGTTTCTGGGGATCGAATGGCGTAAGGCAAGTATTTGAAAGCAACGCCGATTTCAACTGGCGAAAGGCGCGTTCGCATTCCGTCGTCCAGACGAACGGAACACCT
This sequence comes from Schistocerca serialis cubense, assembly GCF_023864345.2. NCBI lineage: Eukaryota > Metazoa > Arthropoda > Insecta > Orthoptera > Acrididae > Schistocerca > Schistocerca serialis. The sequence continues at coordinate 56,960,077 of NC_064647.1, read as the reverse complement.
TTACGGCGTAAGCGATGAAGCGGAACTGAAATGGAAGAGGCATGGGGGATATATCAGTTGTAATAATTAATTTTACCCAGCACACTCTGTAGCTGCTTCAAATTCTGCGGCGAAGGCAAGTCTTGTATGGCACGAAGGTGGTCGGGACTGGGATGTATACCTTGGGCATTGATTACATGTCCCAAATATGGTAAGTCACGAGCAAAAAACACACATTTGTCCTTCCGCAAGCAAGACCATTTTGTCGCAAGACCTGAAATAATGTTCTGAGATTGGCTATATGTTCTTCTTCCGTCTTTCCGGAGATCACAGTATCGTCCAGATAGTTTGCTGCAGTAGGGACCGACGCACAAACAGTTTGCAGATATTGCTGAAACAATGCAGGGGCGGATGCACCCCCGAATGGCAGTCTTTTGAATCGGTACAAACCCAGATGCGTGTTAACCACCAAGACGTGCTGGGATTCGTCGTCCACTGGTATTTGCAAGTACGCATCTGCTAGGTCCAACTTCGAAAAATATTTACCCGGGCACAGTTTGTCAGAAAGATCTTCCGGGTGGGGTAAAGGATAAGTTGCAATCACTAGTTGTGGATTCACTGTAGCTTTGAAGTCCACACAAAGTCGCAATTTTCCGGAAGGTTTTGGCAAAATTACTAAGGGTGATGCCCAGAGAGAAGCCTGCACACGTTCAGTCACACCTTGTGATTCCAAATCGTGTAAGGTTCTTGCGATCTCATCACGCAATGTGTGAGGAACATTGCGCGCTCTGAAAAATTTCGGTTGCGTGTTGACTTTCAGTTCCAAATGTGCTTCATAGTTCGTAGCGCAACCAAGGCTCGGTGCAAAAATGTCTGCAAATTCTTCACATAGACGAGAAACACTGTCTGAAGGCACAGTCTGGTTCACTGATAGGACCTGATTTACTATAGATAAGTGAAACAACTGAAATAAATCCAAACCAAACAAGTTCACTGCAGAAGAAAAACGAAGAACGTAAAATGACACAAGTTTTGTTTGTCCCTTGTATGTTGCAAGAAGGCTGCACTGTCCTTACACAGGGATCGTGTGACCTGAATATGTAGTTAGCTTAACATTTGCGGCACGCAATGGAGGTGTGCCCAGTTGTTTGTAAGTGTCTCTATTGATCAATGAAACTGCAGCTCCGGTATCGAGCTGGAATGGGATCACGTTGCCATGAATGGCCAAGTCTACAAAAAGTTTATTGTCCTGCTGACGACAAGAGCGACTGTCTCTTGCAATTTGAACAGACACTGGTACAGAATAACTTGCTAATTGACGTGATTTCCGGCGACGTCGACGCACACTATTTGTGGGACGCACACAGTCACTGTTAGAGAGAGTGGCACTGGGCAGAATGGAATTAACTACATGAATGTCCATGGGCGAAGGTGCACGAGCCTGAGTATTCTTGGTTCGATTCCGATTCCGGCGCGAAGCAAAGGGCCTGGAATGGTTGTGAGTGTCCGATCTGATTTTTTTCTGGCAAACACTCTGAACATGTCCTTTTTTATTACAGAAAAAGCAAATAGCTTGGCGTGACGGGCAATTCTCACGCAAATGTCTAGTAGCACACCGCGGGCATGATTTCACTGCATTTGCTTGCTGCCGCGGGACACGTGGTTGATAGCTGGGCGGCAGCTGCGCGGACGTGCGCGAGGGCTGTTTATCGTTCCGTGCAGCGCGCCCGGCGGGGCGGTTAATGTGACACACGGCTGGCGAAGTTTCAAATGATTCCTGAGCAAAGTCAAGTGTGTCCTGCCTATCCAATATGTCCATCACTTGTTGAAGGGAGGGATTGACTAGTTTCAAAATTTGCTCCTGTTTACGAACATCAGAAATTTTCTGTGCAATTGCATCACGCACCATAGTATCTGAATAAGGGAGTCCACATTCACACTCAAAAGCACAATCCCTAGTAAGGCCCTGCAAAGTTGCAACCCACTCCTGATTAGTTTGACCGGCCGTACGTTTGGTACAAAAGAACGTATACCTTTTTGCAACTACATTGACAGATTCTTTGAAATATGCATCTAATGCAGACAAAATTTCTTCGTAGGACAGAGTTGCTACGTTGCGGCGGGGAAATAATTTCACTATCACATGGTATGACTGCACCCCTACACACGCCAATAAGTGAGGCTGCCGCTCGTTACCTTGAATTCTGTAGGCAGCGAGATGAAATCCAAATTGGCGTGACCACTCCATCCAGCTTTCCATCGCCGCATCAAACGGCCGAAAAGGTGGTGCAACTGCGTGTTGTGGCTGCGGTAGCGGTGGAGCGGCGGCTGCCGTATCGTTTTGCATTGCACGTTGACCCTGGACGAGCTGTCCAAGGGCATCCAATAAGGCCTGCGTCTGCTGATTCTGCAAGCGATAAAATTCGGACAGTACATCTGGAGATTGTGGCGAAGCCATGACACAAGTAAATTAGTTATATATAAAGGAGACCGTTTGTATCCGAGTCGCCAAATATGTTGTGTCTAGACAAGACAGCCTAGACACAATGAGAGGAAGCCGAAAGGCACGTGCTTAAACTCACGCAGGCTGGCGTGAGGTCTGAAACAGGATACGTAATGAATGCTATAAAGAAAAGTACGTAGCTTCTGGAATACTTAACTTTAATCCACATTTGTAGAACATCGCTCTTGATGATACATTAATAGAATCTCAATATCAATTGAATACGGCGCCTTGCTAGATCGTAGCAAATGTAGCTGAAGGCTATGCTAACTATCGTCTCGGCAAATGAGAGCGTATTTGTCAGTGAACCATTCCTTGCAAAGTCGGCTGTACAACTGGGGCGAGTGCCAGTACGTCTCTTTCGACCTGCCGTGTGGTGGCGCTCGGTCTGCAATCACTGACAGTGGCGACACGCGGGTCCGACGTATACTACCGGACCGCGGCCGATTTAAAAGCTACCACCTAGCAAGTGTGGTGTCTGGCGGTGACACCACACTGCACATATAATAAATTTTATTATAGTGTAGTTCCTCAGCACACGTTCACATTCCTTAGTACTCAAAAAAATATACTGTACAATTTACATTCATTACACTGTTTATCCTTTAGCAAACAAATTTTGAAATAAATACGATCACTATCAAATATTCTTTAAACCATTTCAGTAACACCAAAAATGTAAGCAAAGGCTTTCGAAGTGAACTCAGAAGGAAACTCGCCTCACAACCAGGCTAAAGTTTACCTTTCCCTTAAATAAAATATACTAAAAAACTCAACGTTAAAAAGGCACAAGCATAATTGCATTTTTTTAAAAATATTTACCCAATTAATAAAATTATTGAACGTTCAACATTATCTTAGCAAACCTTGAACAGAGCAAAATTTCTGCAAGCTTAACTACCACACATTTAAGCATAAGCTACTCAGACAATTATAGCTCAATAAGAGTGCTAAATTACAAGAAGAAAATGCAATTTTGAATTTTACAGTCCTGCTCTGGACACAGGCCCTTCTTGCTCTCCGAACGGACCCACGCGACCCGCGTACTCCTCCGGGCCGAGGTACATAAACACTGAAAGCAGAAGAAGAAAGCCTTCTAGAACACACAGAAATCTGCTATTTGGTTCAAATGGGTCTGAGCACTATCGGACTTAACTGCTGAGGTCATCAGTCCCCTAAAACGTAGAACTACTTAAACCTAACTAACCTAAGGACAACACACACGTCCATGCCCGAGGCAGGATTCGAACCTGCGAAAATCTGCTATTAGGAACATTTCTACCGACGGCCTTATACATACGCTGCAGTCTTTAACATGCAAATAAAACACAATAAAATAGTGGCCATACAATTAAGAAAACAACCCCGCAACTTAATTACGAGTAAAAGAACTTAACAATTACACATCTCTCTTTAACTAATGAAAGAACATTCACTGATATACACATACGAAAACCAAAATGCCTCTTTCGCAAGCAGTTAGCGTGTCCCGGCTTAGTCGAATATTAATTAACGACACGTAATGAGCAGCACCAGTATCATAATCTGAATCTGAACTGAGAAAGTTTTTATACGACGAACGAGCGTGCGCAATTCTTTAATTTTTGCGATAACCACAGTTGTCGTTGGAATGATGCTCACTAGAAAGAATATCGGCAAGGCTGAAACTCCAGCAGATGGAAACGGAGCCCCATAACCAGCGTCAGCCAGTCCGGCCCCCACCCGCCTCCCTCGCACACTGTGCTCCCGCCGCGGCGCACCACAGTTGCGCCTCCCGGTCGCTCAGTTCCGTCCGCCACACTGCTTGCCTCGGACATGCGCTATATACCCAGCCAGCGCGAGACAAAATCTCTAATGGCTAGCCTACATAGTCTTTGAACCAGAGGAGATAGATTCTGTTACCTCGATGTGAACACATCATCTACATTAATTATTTTTTATGTTGAGATTTTTTTTTCCATCAGTGTATCTGACGTCAGACGGGAGCAGAATGTAGTCCCCGTCACCCGCGCTCACTTGTGGCCTCAGCTCTTGACTATGGTGGGTGGACATCAGTTCTGGTGGAAGCACAATGCGGGCTCCGTTAGGGGCGTCCTCAGTGCTGGACAACAATAATTATGTGGAGCCAAGCTGGAAAAGCGTCCCCGCTACATGACGCCCTCCGTGTATAAACGTCCACTTATCCACATTTCCAGGCTGTTCGGAAATTCCCGTTACAGATTCCTAGGACTTGTAGAGCCGAGTGAGTGTGTGAAATTTTGAATAGTAACGCATGTCCGGAAACGTCGTCCAACGACCCTAGACACCGTCGAAGTTATAGGCGCCGCACTTCTAACTATATACAGGGTGGTCCATTGATCGTCACCAGACAAATATCTCACGAAATAAGCGTCAAACGAAAAAACTACAAAGAACGAAACTGGTCTAGCTTGAAGACAGAAAACCAGATGGCGCTATGATTGGCCCGCTAGATAGCGCTGCCATTGGTCAAACGGATATCAACTCCGTTTTTTTAAATAGGAACCCCCATTTTTTATTACATATTCGTGTGGTACGTAAAGAAATATGAGTCTTTTAGTTGGACCACTTTTTTCGTTTTCTGACAGATGGCGCTGTAACAGTCACAAACATATGGCTCACAATTTTAGACGATAGTTGGTAACAGGTAGGTTTCTTAAAATAAAATACAGAACGTAAGTACGTTTAACATTTTAATTCGGTTGTTCCAATGTGATACACGTACCTTTGTGAACTTATCATTTCTGAGAACGCATACTGTTACTGCGTGATTACCTGTAAATACCACATTAATGCAATAAATGCTCAAAATGATGTCCGTCGACGTCAGTGCATTTGGCAATACGTGTAACGACATTCCTCTCAACAGCGAGTAGTTCGCCTTCCGTAATGTTCGCACACGCATTGACAGTGCGCTGACGCATGCTGTCAGGCGTTGTCGGTGGATCACAGTAGCAAATATCCTTCACCTTTCGCCACAGAAAGAAATCCGGGGACGTCAGATCCGGTGAACGTGCGGGTCACAGTATGGTGCTTCGACGACCAATCCACCTGTCATGAAATATGCTATTCAATACCGCTTCAACCGCACGCGAACTATGTGCCGGACATCCATCATGGTGGAGGTACATCGCCATTCTGTCATGCAGTGAAACATCTTGTAGTAACATCGGTAGAACATTACGTAGGAAATCAGCATACATTGCACCATTTAGATTCCCATCGATAAAATGGGGGCCAAATATCCTTCCTCCCATAATGCCGCACCATACATTAACCCGCCAAGGTCTCTGATGTTCCACTTGTCGCAGCCATCGTGGATTTTCCGTTGCCAATAGTGCATATTATTCCGGTTTACGTTACCGCTGTTGGTGAATGACGCTTCGTCGCTAAATAGAACGCGTGCAAAACATCAGTCATCGTCCCGTAATTTCTCTTGTGCACAGTGGCAGAACTGTACAAGACGTTCAAAGTCGTCGCCATGCAATTCCATAGAAATATGGTACGGATGCAATCGATGTTGATATAGCATTCTCAACACCGACGTTTTTGAGATTCCCGATTCTCGCTCAATTTGTCTGTTACTGATGTGCGGATTAGCCGCGGCAGCAGCTAAAACACCTGCTTGGGCATCATCATTTGTTGCAGGTCGTGGTTGACGTTTCACATGTGGCTGAACACTTCCTGTTTCCTTAAATAACGTAACTATCCGGCGAACGGTCCGGACACTTGGATGATGTCGTCCAGGATACCCAGCAGCATACATACCACACGCCCGTTGGGCATTTTGATCACAATAGCCATACATCAACACGATATCGACCTTTTCCGCAATTGGTAAATGGTCCATTTTAACACGGGTAATGTATCACGAAGCAATACCGTCCGCACTGGCGGAATGTTACGTGATACCACGTACTTATACGTTTGCGACTATTACAGCGGCATCTACCACAAAGCGAAAAAAGCATTCCAACTAAAACATTGATATTTCCACCATCTGGTTTCCCCCTTCAAGGTAGGCGAGTTTCTTTCTTTGTAGTTTTTTCGTTTGATGCTTATTTCGTGAGATACTTGGCCCGGTCACTATCAATGGACCACCCTGTATACGACGGTTGGAACCTTAAAAGTGGCAACTGAGGAGGAGGAGGAGATTAGTGTTTAACGTCCCGTCGACAACAAAAGTGGCAACTGTTTATCTACAGCTCGTACAAAAAAGTTTTATTGACTTTCAGAGTAGTCACCAGCATTGTGTATAACCCGTTGCCAGCGATGTGGAAGTCGTAGGATACTCTTAGCACTGCCAATTGTGTTGACAGTTCGAGCGGCGCGGTCTATTGCCCGACGAATTTGTAGCAGTTATTCTCGAAGACAGAAGAAATCGGAGCATCGAAGCGTTTTTCACATCGCTAAAGTATCGTGACTCGTTGTGAAAAATCCTGTACAAGAGTATGGCTCAGGCTATATTTCCTTCATATATTCCCTCTCATCCAGTAAAAAATCTGTTCATTTCAGCCTAATATCTCTTACGCCTTGCATTGCAGGACTAGAATATTAAACTCATTTTTGGCTCATGACGGAGTGCTGAGAGCATGCCCTACTCGTCACAGGATGCCTCCTCACTTTCCAACTCTCTTAAAGTAGTCAAATGCCTCATCACCTGCAAAGTCTTTCAAGGCAGCGAAATAGTAGCATAGAGGGATTGTAAATATCAGATTAATACTACGTACCACATTATCAAATCGGTAACATAGCTAATTTTGTTACGATGGCCATCTCTCAATGTGTAGGTGAGTTTAGAAATTTCGTTCAAAGATCTCGCCGCAACGAAAAAAAGAAGGCTGATTACCGCTCCAAATCGCGAATCGTATCCTGGACACTCTCGCCCCAGCTTCCACACGGCAGCACGTCACCGACATCGTGAGTGTCCCTATGCACAGTGAGTGCTTTCTTCCTACAGTTGGCTTACACTCGCCAGGTTACTCTAATGGCAATCCCTGGAGGGAAGGCGATGTTCTTTTCGAGGAAGCCTATTGAGAAAATGTAGAGAGCTGACATTTGAACCTGACTGCAGAAGCATTCTTCTGTCGCCAACATACATTTCGCGTAAGGACAACGAAGATATACTAAAAATGTGCGCTTATACAGTGTTGTATAGATAGACTTTGATTTCCCCTCGCTCTGTTTGTGAATGGAATAGGGAAGGAAATGACTGGCAGTGGTACAGGGTACCCTCCGCTGCGCACCGTACGATGGGTTGTGAATCGTGCACATAAATGTACATGTAAGTTTAGTCTACCTATTAAGATGTCAGTCCATCCATTTATAGGCACGCAAAATTCACGGGAGAACGTTGTCTCTTAAATGTCGAGAAAAGTAAAGACGGAACTTCTGCAGCAAAGGAGGCCCGGTTGTTTTGTATTATCGCGAAATAGGGGAGATAGTGCCATAGACATGATACATGAATTGGAGTGGCAATCATTAAAACAAAGGCGATTTTCGTTGCGACGGGATCTTCTCATGAAATTTCAATCACCAGTTTTCTCCTCCGATTGCGAAAACATTCTGTTGGCACCAACTTACATAGGGATAAATGATCATCACGATAAAATAAGAGAAATCAGGGCTCGCACAGAAAAATTTAAGCGCTCGTTCATCCCGCGCGTCGTTCGAGAGTGGAACGGTAGAGAGGTAGCTTGAAGGTAGTTCATTGAACCCTCTGCCAGGCACTTAATTGTGAATAGCAGAGTAATCACGTAGATGTAGACGTAGATGTAGATGTAGATTGTCTCTCAGTAAAAACCTTCATACTGAGCTCTAATTTTCTCACTGGCAATCACTTCGCGAGACGTATGTGAGAGGCTGTAATTTGTTTGCCCACAACACTTAGAGAAACTGCTACAGAGCTCACCTCCCAACTCCCCTTTCGTCAGAGTATCGCTTACCCTCCATATTCTCACGAATCTTGCAGTATTTGACGTATAGCATTTGACTCCACGTGTTTTTGACGATTAAGTGATGTCGCCCGCGAAGTCACTGAACCCTGCTAATTCTCTCGAAATTCGATCACATTGCGACAGCACTGTTGTTTTAGTTAGAAGGCTGCCTAGGCGTCTACCCATCACTGGTTAGGTAGAGAGCTATCACAACGAGAGAAAAACAAATAGCACACTAATGTTCAGAGAGAAATTCGCCACCATGCGGACCTCGCGTCCGGATACTTTCCACAACTGGTACTGCTAGTGGTTCGTAGTCAGTGGCGCAACAGAGTAGCAGCAGGTGGTCTATTCAGCTATTTTAGATTCAACAGTTACATTTATCTAGGTTCGGCTCCAAGGCCCACTAATCCTCAGTTCTCTGCAAACCGCTACAGATTACCAGTGTCTGCAGCACTGCTATAGACAGGAGCCTGTATCTAAATACGTATTCTGCAAACCACTGCATGGTGTGGAATATGTCGTAGCAATATTGTCGATATCTTAGTTCCTTTTCCAATCACATACGTAATGATCGAGTAAAAACAAATGTCTGTATGCCTCTGTACAGGGTGTTACAAAAAGGTACGGCCAAACTTTCAGGAAACATTCCTCACACACAAAGAAAGAAAGTATGTTATGTGGACATGTGTCCGGAAACGCTTACTTTCCATGTTAGAGCTCATTTTATTACTTCTCTTCAAATCACATTAATCATGGAATGGAAACACACAGCAACAGAACGTACCAGCGTGGCTTCAAACACTTTGTTACAGGTTGGTTGGTTGGTTTGGGGAAGGAGACCAGACAGCGTGGTCATAGGTCTCATCAGATTAGGGAAGGATTGGGAAGGAAGTCGGCCGTGCGCGTTTAGAGGAACCATCCCGGCATTTGCCCGGAGTGATTTAGGGAAATCACGGAAAACCTAAATCAGGATGGCCGGACGCAGGATTGAACCGCCTTCCTTTGTTACAGGAAATGTTCAAAATGTCCTCCGTTAGCGAGGATACATGCATCCACCCTCCGTCGCATGGAATCCCTGATGCGCCGGTGCAGCCCTGGAGAATGGCGTGTTGTATCACAGCCGTCCACAATACGAGCACGAAGAGTCTGTACATTTGGTATCGGGGTTACGTAGACAAGAGCTTTCAAATGCCCCCATAAACGAAAGTCAAGAGGGTTGAGGTCAGGAGAGCGTGGAGGTCATGGAATTGGTCCGCCTCTACCAATCCATCGGTCACCGAATCTGTTGTTGAGAAGCGTACTAACACTTCGACTGAAATGTGCACGAGCTCCATCGCGCATGAACCACATGCTGTGTCGTACTTGTAAAGACACATGTTGTAGCAGCACAGGTAGAGTATCCCGTATGAAATCATGATAACGTGCTCCATTGAGCGTAGGTGGACGAAACTAAAATGAGCTCTAACATGGAAATTAAGCGTTTCCGGACACATGTCCACATAACATCTTTTCTTTATTTGTGTGTGAGGAATGTTTCCTGAAAGTTTGGCCGTACCTTTTTGTAACACCCTGTATATACCCGAATGTCCTCTATGATCACAACACCTGATACAGGTTTTCTAATGGCCAAGAAAGTCTTACTGCTGCACGTTTACTATACGAGTATTTCACAAAGAAAATGTGATACGTCTGCAGTTGATCGATGTCGAACGATTGTCTACAGATAGCCCGCATCTCGTGGTCGTGCGGTAGCGTTCTCGCTTCCCACGCCCGGGTTCCCGGGTTCGATTCCCGGCGGGGTCAGGGATTTTCTCTGCCTCGTGATGGCTGGGTGTTGTGTGCTGTCCTTAGGTTCAAAAATGGTTCAAATGGCTCTGAGCACTATGGGACTTAACATCTATGGTCATCAGTCCCCTAGAACTTAGAACTACTTAAACCTAACTAACCTAAGGACATCACACAACACCCAGTCATCACGAGGCAGAGAAAATCCCTGACCCCGCCGGGAATCGAACCCGGGAACCCGGGCGTGGGAAGCGAGCTGTCCTTAGGTTAGTTAGGTTTAAATAGTTCTAAGTTCTAGGGGACTTATGCCCACAGCAGCTGAGTCCCATAGTGCTCAGAGCCATTTTTTTGTCTACAGATATGTCCCTGAACGTGTCCCAATCTCCTTTATCCTATTGCAGTGATCACTACGCTACATATGCAACGGCATAGTGATACCAGAGTCTTCGTTGACAGCATAGTGCTCCATGAGAAGTACATCACCAGTTTTTCATTTGAGATATACCTTCATAAAACAGTTCTGACAATATCACAGAGCTTCCAACACGCGCACCATCCACTGAATTCTTTACACCGGTGCAACAGCCTCGCACCTCCGCGCGCAGTTCACAGCTGCTGCGAGATTCGCGGTTTAATCGAGGCATTGTTCAGTTTTCCTCCACGCACTCCTCAGGAGTCGACCGATCTCGATGCCGTATTCCGTCTAGATCAGAGTATATCCACATGGTAGTAGGCGCATGCGTTTTGTAGGAGCAAACCCAGTACCTACACGCTTATCCATCGTACATCGAGAGCTAATTAATCAACAAGCACAAGCCAGATCAGATCAGCATCGACGTTTCCTCCAGCAATAGCAGTCATCTTAGTACCTCTTACACATCGATGCGACTTGTAGTGGTACATTCTCCGGTGACATGCTGACAGGAATTGCGGCCAATCGCCTCCTACACTGTCACTTCTCAGTGGGTGGATTACACTCCATTAAAAATCCGTGCAAATGAATTTGAGCCTGTCATATTCTTGTGCTTTAGCTCACCGACCTGTCAGTCTTCAGTGTTTGGGTCGCTTCCCTTAAGATTCTAGCAAATGAATCTGACCTCGACATACGCATTCTTCTTCAGCTCGCACCAGATGCTTACTGCTAGGCGTTTTGCTGTAGTTAACGGTTCCGACGACATTGTAAGGGATTTCTAGTCCTATTAATGAGCAATAGAGATAGGTACGTTCAGGTCAAGTACCAGTCGCACCATAGGTCTTTCCGCATGCTTGCAGACCACTCCATCACCTGCGAACATCCTACAGATAGAGAAATACGATAAAAAAAAATGATTGCATACTTCCATACCCCTTATGCTTCCGGGAGAAACAGATCGTCTATCCCGGAGGTTGTTTCTTTTTTCGTTACATGTTCGAATGGAGTATGCCAACCTATACGATTCTACCACCATCCACATGATGCTTTTGCTTCGCGGATTAATCACGTAACACGAGCACATATGGGCTGCAACTATGCAAAGTTGAGTTGTCGAATCGATGTTACTGTTCACCAGTAGGCATCATTTAAGCATAAAGAGGTCTGCCTGTTAATGTCTGGATAGCAGTTGACAATAACCTCCGAGTTATAGTAGAAGTTGAGAATGGATGGCGAGATACGAAGGTGAGGCTCGTTCAAATAGAGTGGGAGAAGCAGTGCGGCAAACTGATACACGAGGGACAGGTAGGAGTTGAGTGCGACGCAGTCTGTCCCGGAGTTCCCGTCCCCAGTGGCAGCAGAATTAATGCATCCTTACTCACTGTGCTTGGTGTCGCTACGTTAAGGTTAACAGCTCGAGAGGCATCGCAGGGCATATTCCTAAAGCATCAAATTGTCACGAGCGTATGTGGTTCGCGGGAAGTACTATGTGCTGCAGTGGAGCGAGAGTACATCTGTGGTATCGTGTTGCTCAAAATAGCGGGAGCATTGAGAAGGAGCTGTGTCGTTTGTGACTCGGTCGCTCAATTATTCTAAGATCAAAGAATGTTCAATTCAAGGTGGTATACCTACGCAAACAGATTATGGATGCACTAAACGTAGAATTCAAAGCTTACAAAAACTATTATTTGCGAAATACCGCCGCATATTCTCCAAATGTATGTCAATGTTATTTAAGTACAGCTATGTTATGCGTGGCATTCCCTCCCAACATTAACAAAAGTTTCATTAAAACTACAGTCTTCCATATCATATACATGCATATTGTGTACTGAATCGGGGACGTAGAAACGACAGAGAGGCTTCGTCCCCCCCCCCCCCCCCCCGCCCCCAGTGGTTCACAATCGCACAACAGGCCACAGCAGTCCACCCACCCCACTGTCGCCCCCACGCCGAACCCAGGGTTATTGTGCGATTCGGAACCCACTGGAGCCCCCCCCCCCCCCCTGGGACTGTCTCATACCACACGAGTGTAACCCAAATGTTTGCGTGTTAGAGTAATTATGGTGTACGCGTGTGTGTGGAGACAGTGTTTGCACAGCAATCACCGACATAGTGTAACTGAGGCGGAATAAGGGGAACCAGCCAGCATTCACCGAGGCAGATGCAAAACCGCCTTAAGGACCACCCACAGGCTGGCCGGCAGACCGGAACTCGACACTAATCCGCCGGGCGGATCCATGCCGGGGACCAGGCATGCCTTCCCGCTCGGGAAGCACAGCTAACCGGACGGGTTTTACATGCATATAGGTTCCATTCTAATTTCCAATTGTAATTTGCTTTCCGAGAAAAAAATACCCACTAATCCTACTGTGCATTGGAATCAGATGCGTGCAACATACGTCCCAGACAACTGTCAGGGCTATTTACACTACTGGCCATTGAAATTGCTACACCACGAAGATGACGTGCTACAGGTGAAAACTCTAACCGACAGGAAGAAGACGCTGTGATATGCAAATGATTAGCTTTTCAGAGCACTCACACAAGGTTGGCGCCGGTGGCGACACCTACAACGTGCTGACATGAGGAAAGTTTCCAACCGATTTCTCATACACAAACAACATTTGACCGGCTTTGCCTGGTGAAACTTCGTTGTGATGCCTCGTGTAAGGAGGAGAAATGCGTACCATCACGTTTCCGACTTTGATAAAGGTCGGATTGTAGCCTATCGCGATTGCGATTTATCGCATCGCGACATTGTTGCTCGCGTTGGTCGAGATCCAATCACTGTTAGCAGAATATCGAATCGGTGGGTTCAGGAGGGTAATACGGAACGCCGTACTGCATCCCAAAGGCCTCGTATGACTAGCAGTCGACATGACACGCATCTTATCCGCATGGCTGTAACGGATCGTGCAGCCACGTCTCGATCCCTGAGTCAACAGCTGGGGACGTTCGCAAGACAACAACCATCTGCACCAACAGTTCGATGACGTTTGCAGCAGCATGGACTATCAGCTCGGAGACCGTGGCTGCGGTTACCCTTGACGCTGCATCACGGACAGCAGCGCCTGCGATGGTGTACTCAACGACGAACCTGGGTGCACGAATGGCAAAACGTCATTTTTGCGGATGAATCCAGGTTCTGTTTATAGCATCATGATGGTCGCATCCGTGTTTAGCGACATCGCGGTGAATGCACACTGGAACCGTGTATTCGTCATCGCCATACTGGCGTATCACCCGGCGTGATGGTGTGGGACGGCGAGTGCAAGTTTGTAGATATAATAATTTTCTGCATATAAAAGCTTGCATATTGAATCAGTTTCTAGCTTTTAGAATGTTGTTATTGCTGTCTTTTGCCGTTCTCAACACTGGCTCTCTATTTACTCCGTGACCCCCAGAAAGTGATTTAATAAAACTTGGAGCCAGTAAATAGATATCCTAGTGCCCACTTTACCTGAGAATGTTATTATAGCTGCAGCTTATAGCTCTGAGGAAATAGGAGATTGTCCGGGATTTCTAATCAAAAACGGTTTTCCAAAATAGTTGAGTATATTCTGAAATTCACTGATAAAAACCACAAGTATCCCTACAACCTAACTAACAGAACAGTTCAGAGTCTAATGCGCTGATGCAACTATAAATGTCCGAATTAAATGTTAAAAAGAATGCTCGCCATAATTTGATGAAAATATTTCATCAAACGCCACGCTAAATATTTGGTAGAATGTCTGTCCCGCGACGGCACGTGAAAAATACGACAATACGCAAACTGAAGCTAGTTAATGAAAATCATTCCAGAATTAACACTTCACATAAAATGTCTTCATGGTTCCGCGTATCTCTAGTAGCTTAATACGGCACCCGAGGCTGTTTGTAGCAGATACACTGATGCGACGCGACTACCGACACAGATGGCGTGTCATTCAGCGTCTGGAGAGAACTGGGGCCTTGCCTCCTCGCGCAGTGTTCTTATATATAAAGCCGCGGTGCGGACGGCTGAGGGAACGCCTGATTAAATCCGCTCTCCCGACTAGCCGCTGGGCTAGTAACGCACCACTTTAGGTTACATAATAATTTATAGCTTCTTTGGCTGATGGCCGAAGAAGCTCTTAATTTAAACGTGCATTCAGCACACAGGTAAGTATTGATAATAAAATTTTGACGTGGCTAAGTTAAATACTTTCGGCGAGAGAATTAATTTAATTGCCCTGCACGCACTAGATGAGCTCTGAACTGGCCCTGTTGAGATCCGCTATCGCTATAATTTTATAGGTATTAAAAAGAAACTTTACACATCTTCATAATCATAGCGGACCTCCAACATATTTAAATCTAAACATCCTAGCCTTATTTACTAGCCTACTTAATCTATCTTGCTTCCTTCAGTTTTGAGACGAAAACCACAAAATCATGAATTTCCACTAAAGTCTTAATTTGTGAAATCCAAAGTACTGTTTTTATTAAATCATTATGAAAGATGAATCTAAATATAAATGTTGAAGTCTCTAGCTCTTTTCTGTTGCGCCAATGATTTTTCCAGAAAAACGTCCAAATCTCGGAAATGGCTGAAGTTATCTAACTGATATTTAACACACATTAATTTAGTATTATTTCTGACATGCTAGAAAAGTTTTAGTTCATTTGCTTGATTTTTAATGTATTGCGCAACATTTATGACGTCAGAGCTAGTTACAGCAGACTGGCTGGCACACAACGGAAACTGATGTGAATTTATTACAGCGTGAGTAGGCTGCTTCCCTACAATGGTATGGGGTGCCATTGGTTACACGTCTCGGTCACCTCTTGTTCGCATTGACGGCACTTTGAATAGTTGACGTTAAATTTCAGATGTGTTACGACCCGTGGCTCTACCCTTCATTCGGTCCCTGCGAATGTCTACATTTCAGCAGGATAATGCACGACCGCGTGTTGCAGGTCCTGTACGGGCCCATTCTGGATGCAGAAAATGTTCGACTGCTGCCCTGGTCAGCACATTCTCCAGATCTCTCACCAATTGAAAACATCTGGTCAATGGTGGCCGAGCAACTAGCTCGTCACAATACGCCAGTCCGTACTCTTGATGAACTGATAATAATATCGTGTTGAAGCTGCATGGGCAGCTGTACCTGTACACGCCATCCAAGTTCTGTTTGAGTCAATGCCCAGGCATATCAAGGCCGTTATTACGGCCAGAGTTGTTTGTTCTGGGTACTGATTTCTCAGGATCTATGCACCGAAATTGCGTGAAAATGTAATCACATGTCAGTTCTAGTACAATATATTTGTCCAATGAATACCCGTTTATCATCTGCATTTCTTCTTGGTGTAGCAATTTTAATGGCCAGTAGTGTAAATACAGTGATGCTGTGTAGGGTGCTCTCTTCCATAATTAACAAACGTTCCACTAAAACCACAGTCTTCCACACAGAAAACATCACATACTGATTTTTGAAACGTACTTCTGCGTCACTAGCATTTGGACAGGATCAAACTCGGACCGTTCACTTCCATAGTTATAAATCAGAGCTTAAAAACCAGGTTCTTTTTAGCGGAAGAAGAGATAAGTGTTTATGTAATCGCACATATCAGTTCTCATTATCCGAATATGTAAGCTAGTAGTCATCTGTAGAAGGCTATGGCAATAAAACAGGCTAAAGTTTCATTTCATCCTCCATCTCTTCTGCTTTAGATGAATTTTTTTTATACCCGCGCCTCATTCATACCAATTTCTACTAATATACAGCATACTCATGACTATGGAATATGATGCAATGTCTCTAGCGCGCGTAGACTCCCCTGTATTAAATTACTGGGATGTGATATCATCCTTCATTCCAACATAGAGTGCATACATTATAAGAAACCAGGC
Source organism: Schistocerca serialis cubense (assembly GCF_023864345.2). NCBI lineage: Eukaryota > Metazoa > Arthropoda > Insecta > Orthoptera > Acrididae > Schistocerca > Schistocerca serialis. The sequence continues at coordinate 56,943,563 of NC_064647.1, read as the reverse complement.
ACCTTCAACCGCCAATTCCGATTACGTCCGCTGTGTAATGCTTTATACTATTGTACTCGCACCATGACACGTGGCCGTGGGCAGCACTCAGGTTTTCTTTTTCAGCCTGAAATACTGTCCAATACAGAACCTAGCCGGTAGTAGCTTATAGAGGTGCAAGTACATGTCGATGAGAACTTATTACTGCATCGTATGGAACTCTGTAGCACAGATCTTAACAACAGTTGTCTGCTGGAGGAATAAACACTTTTACTGTTACTTTCAATGAGAAAAATGCAAAAGATAGAGTCTATATGCAAGAAAATATTTTTCAGATTTTTTTATGGGAAGCAACTAAACATAAACTCACACTCTAGTTCCAGTCGATAGAGCAAGCGAAGGTAACCGACCATACCGTATAGAAGCAGCGTTCTTTTTATCACAACAGTCACTTGTTTACAATCTAATGATAATAAGATCTTTGTACAGATTTTTATCTTTTAATTCACTTTAGTTTTCATGCATTGCAGAATTACACTGATATTGACGAAAAATTTAATTTCATGTTGTTTCATTTACGTGTACTAGATGCTGTTACATAATACATATTTATCATGAAAAGAGGAGGAAAATTTTATAAATACCGCTGCGACGCCACAGTGGTTACTGAGCCCAAAGTCCCTCGTCTAACCGGGCAGTTATTAAAGAGACTAGAACCCGTCCGGCTTTTACAAGATACGGAGGCTCTCTCATACAGCGTCGGACTTCATCGTTATTTGAGTCAGTTTCAAGGTTATTAATATTACCTTAAACATCAGTTACAGAGTTTCGACTTGCTATCATTTTGTTAACTGTGGGAAACCAATGCCTTCGTGGCGAGTATGTGCAAAATGCGACAGGATCGCCTTATAATCCACTGCTGGGGAAAAAAAATGTAGTATCCTGAATGACTGTGTTCAGTGGCTCTAGTGTCTAATATGTGCATACTTAGGGATTGTAGTGTTAGTGATTTTTTTTTCTCACGGTCATCGGCGATCAATGGCGCCCAGGATACTTGTCTCTCGACCCTTTGTTTTGACTCTGCAGGCAGTAGCTATGCTGTACTGTGCTATTCTCAATTATCAGCGTGTTCAAACCGACAGACACGACACGAGTTTAAATTACGCCTTTTGTTTGAAAAAATAAAGCCTGTGAAAATTCTATGCAAATTCGTGTAATAGTTTTGAGATTAGCGTGTTCAAACAAAGAAAGAGACAGACACGCCGGTTTTAGATAAAACTTTAAAATAAGATACCTTTTCTTTTCGAGGTCACATTTTGATGAAATCAAGGCTGTGCACTGCCCGACGCAACGTCCAGATTATGATTAAAATTCGTCTATTAGTTTTGGAGATTACCATGTTCAAACAGAAAGACACGACCCTTTCAGATAAACCTTTAAATGACGGTACCAAGCTACACTCAAGTTCCCAATGAAAATTAATCAAGTGGTTTAGAGATTAGCGGGTTCAAATAGGCAGACGCGACGAGTTTGGATGAAACTTTAAATCACGACTTCCTTTTTTCTGTGATCCAATTGTGAGGAAATAAAGGCTGTAACGTTGCCCCAAACTACACTCAATTTATGTGTATAAATCCCATGAAAATTTGTCGAGTTGTTTTGGGAATTAGCGTGTTCAAACAGACAAGCACGCCGATTTTAGATAAAACTTTAAATCGTGATTGCTTTTTTTCTGTCTGCTGATTTTGATGAAATAATGCATATGCGTTTCCCTGAGCCTACACTCAAGATACATTTGAATACCCCATGAAAATTCGTCGAGGTTTTGAGGATTAGAGTGTTCAAACAGACAGTAGCGACCGTTTTTTAGTTTTGTTGTTAAATTAGATTTGTTTTGCACTTCTTTGTCGGATGCCGCCTATGTCCGTAACTTAGACTCCTGTTTATCAAAGCGGGCGCTGATAACCTCGTTGTTGTGCGCCCTAAAACACTAATCATCATCATCATCATCATGTTTATCAAAGCGTACATTTTACCATGAAGGCTTAGTACGCCGTCGGTTTTCTATCAGCTTTATTTTCCCGTATATTACAGAGAGGTAGAAATGTGTCTGATAACATCACAAGACTCCTAGAATGTTTAAAAATTGACTAGATACAGGTGAAATGCTTGTCTTCAGTGCAGTGAAAAAACTATCTGATGTAATTGTGATTAATTAACACTAAATTAATTCCGTTGGTCCTGAATAATTAGTCATGTGCGACACGTGCTATCAGTTCGTTGCAGTTGTAATACCTTGTTAATCAGATGTGCTTGTGTATTCATTATCTGTCAGATGTTCTTGTATCACCCATCGTCAGTCCGTTGCGCTTCAATAATCAGTCTTATGCGATGACTGCTTTTGTTTCAATGATAATAGACCGATTGTAGCCATTCACTGCCGCAAATTCAATAGAAGACAGCATTCAGTACATAATTTCGGACGAGGCGCCGAACTGTAACGTATTTTTTAAGGCACACAGTCAATGTTAGCAATAAATGCAATCTACAAATGTGACACCTGGTGCTAGTCAGTAGTCCAAATGTCTAAATTTTAGAAACCACAATAGTAAAGTAGATGAAGTAATAGATGAGGTTTGTTATTTGGCAGCAAAACATTTGATGATGGTCCAATTAGAGGAATATCAAATGTATACTGGCAACGACTATAAAATTGTTTCTGAAGAAGAGAAATTTATTAATGTCAGATACAGATTCAAGTGTTAGGAACTCTTTTTCTGAAGGTATTTGTTTGGAATGTAGCATGTATGGAGGTAAAACAAGGCTATAACAGTTTAGAAAAGAAGAGAATAGAGGCTCATAAAATGTGGCGCTACAAAAGAATGCTGAAGACTAGATGGGTAGATCACATACCTAATGAGGAGGTTGTTGTTGTTATTGTGGTCTTCAGTCCAGAGACTAATTTGATGCAGCTCTCCATGGTACTCTATCCTGTGCAAGCTTCTTCATCTCCCAGTGCCTACTGCAACCTACATCCTTCTGAGTCTGCTTGGTGTATTCATCTCTTGGTCTCCCTCTACGATTTTTACTCTCCACGCTGCCCCCCAGTACTAAATTGGTGATCCCTTGATGCCTCAGAACGTGACCTACCAACCGGTCCCTTCTTCTAGTCAAGCTCAGCCACAAATTTCTCTTCTCCCCAATTATATTCAATACCTTCTCATTAGTTGTGTGATCTACCCATCTAATCTTCAGCATTCTTCTGTAGCACCACATTTCGAAAGCTTATATTGTCTTCTTGTCCAAACTATTTATCGTCCACGTTTCACTTCCATACATGGCTACACTCCATACAAATACTTTCAGAAACGGCTTCCTGACACTTAAATCTATACTCGATGTTAACAAATTTCTCTTCTTCAGAAACGCTTTCCTTGCCATTGCCAGTCTACATTTTATATCCTCTCTACTTCCACCATCATCAGTTATTTTGCTCCCCAAATAGCAAAACTCATTTACTACATTAAGCGTCTCATTTCCTAATCAAATTCCCGCAGCATCACCCGATTTAATTCGACTACATTCCATTATCGTTGTTTTGCTTTTGTTGATGTTAATCTGATATCCTCCTTTCAAGACACTGTCCATTCCGTTCAGCTGCTGTTCCAGGTCGTTTGCTGTCTCTGACAAAATTACAATGTCATCGGCGAACCTCAAACTTTTTATTTCTTCTCCATGGATTTTAACTCCTACTCCGAATTTTTCTTTTGTTTCCTTTACTGCTTCCTCAATATACAGATTGAATAACATCGGGGATAGGCTACAACCCTGTCTCACTCCCTTCCCAACCACTGGTTCCCTTTCATGCCGCTCAACTCTTATAACTGCCATCTGGTTTCTCTACAAATTGTAAATAGCGTTTCGCTCCCTGTATTTTACCCCTGCCACCTTCAGAATTTGAAAGAAAGTATTCTAGTCAACATTGTCAAAAGCTTTCTCTAAGTCTACAAATGCTAGAAACGTAGGTGTGCCTTTCCTTAATCTTTCTTCTAAGATAAGTCGTAAGGTCTGTATTGCCTCACGTGTTCCAACATTTCTACGGAATCCAAACTGATTTTCCCCGAGGTCGGCTTCTATCAGTTTTTCCATTCGTCTGTAAAGAATCCGCGTTAGTATTTTGCAGCCGTGACTTATTAAACTGATAGTTCGGTAATTTTCACATCTGTCAACACCTGCTTTCTTTGGGATTGGAATTATTATATTCTTCTTGAAGTCTGAGGGTATTTCGCCTGTCTCGTACATCTTGCTCACCAGATGGTAGAGTTTTGTCAGGTCTGGCTGTGTCAAGGCTGTCAGTAGTTCTAATGGAATGTTGACTACTCCCGGGGGTCGCAGGTTCGAATCCTGCCTCGGGCATGGATGTGTGTGATGTCCTTAGGTTAGTTAGGTTTAACTAGTTCTAAGTTCTAGGGGACTAATGACCTCGGCAGTTGAGTCCCATAGTGCACAGAGCCATTTGAACCATTTTGAACTACTCCCGGGGCCTTGTTTCGACGCAGGTCTTTCAGTGCTCTGTGAATCTCTTCATGCAGTATCATATCTCCAATTTCATCTTCATCTACCTCCTCTTCCATTTCCATAATATCGCCCTCAAGTACATCGCCCCTGTATAGACCCTCTATATGTTCCTTCCACCTTTCTGCTTTCCCTTCTTTGTTTAGAACTAGGTTTTCCATCTGAGCTCTTGATATTCATACAAGTGGGTCTCTTTTCTCCAAAGGTATCTTTAATTTTCCTGTAGGCAGTATCTATCTTACCCCTAGTGAGAAAAGCCTCTACATCCTTACATTTGTCCTCTAGCCATCCCTGCTTAGCCATTTTGCACTTCCTGTCGATCTCATTTTTGAGACGTTTGTATTCCTTTTTGCCTGCTTCATTTACTGCATTTTTATATTTTCTCCTTTCATCAATTAAATTCAGTATTTCTTCTGTTACCCAAGGATTTCTACTAGCCCTCGTCTTTTTACCTACTTGATCCTCTGCTGCCTTCACTACTTCATCCCTCAGAGCTACCCATTCTTCTTCTACTGTATTTCTTTCCCCCATTCCTGTCAATTGTTCGCTTATGCTCTCCCTGAAACTCTGTACAACTTCTGGTTTAGCCAGTTTATCCAGGTCCCATCTCCTTAAATTCCCATCTTTTTGCAGCTTTTTCAGTTTTAATCTACAGTTCATAACCAATAGATTGTGGACGAAATAGATTATCTCAAAGACTTGTACGAAGAGTAGAAGAGCATTGAGTGAAATACGAACAACTTGTAGACGTAGCAGATTCCCCCGGACGCCGCAAAGAAGGAAGTCTTACGCAAACCACAACCACCACCGCCGTCCACCCACTCACAACAGTGCCGCAGTCGTGTCAAGTTGTCACTCGACTTTCGAGAAATATACATTTCCTTCACAATTTTTTATACATATGCTGTAGGTCTAGAGTCATCTGCACGAAATTTGAATAGTTCTCCAGAAATTCGCGAAGAAAACAATAGTACTCGGGAAAATTTTAATCTTGTATATACAGTGAAGAGCCGAAGAAACTGGTACACCTGCCAAATATCGTGTAGAGCCCCCGCGAGCACGCACAAGTGCCGCAACACGACGTGGCATGGACTCCACTAATGTCTGAAGTAGTGCTGGAGGGAACTGACACCGATGAATCCTGCAGAGCTGTCCATAAATCCGTAAGAGTACTAGGGCGTGGAGAACTTTCTCAACAGCACGTTGCAAGCCATCACAGATATGCTCCATAAAGTTCATATCTGGGGAGTTTGGTGGCCAGGGAAAGTGTTTAAACTCAGAAGAGCGTTTTTGGAACCACTCTGTAGCAATTCTGGACGTGTGGGGTGTCGCATTGTCCTGCTGAAATTGCCCAAATCCGTCGGAATGAACAATGCACATGAATGGATGCTGGTGATCAGACAGGATGCTTACGCACGTGCCACTTGTCAGAGTCGTATCTAGATGTATTAGAGGCCTCATATCACTGCAACTCCACACGGCTCACGCCGTTACAGAGCCTCCACCAGCTTGAACTGTCCCCTGCTGAGATGCAGGGTCCACGGATTCATGAGGTTGTCTTCACACCCATCCATCTGCTCAATACAATTCGAACGAGACTCGTACGACCAGGCAACATGTTTCCAGTCATCAACAGTCCAATGTCGGTGTCGGGGGGTCCTGGCGAGGCGTAAAGCGTCGTGTTGTGCAGTCATCAAGGGTACACGAGTGGGCCTTCGGCTCCGAGAGCCCATATCGATGATGTTTCGTTGAATGGTTCGCACGCTGACACTTGGGCCAGCATTGAAATCCGCAGCAATCTGCGGAAGGGTTGCACTTCTCTCACACTGAACGATTCTCTTCAGTCGTCCTTGGTCCAATCTTGCAGGATCTTTTTCCAGCCGCAGCAGAGTCAGAGTTCTGATGTTTTACCGGATTCCTGATGTTCACGGTACAGTCGTGAGGTGGTCGTACGGGAAAATCCCCACTTCATCGCTGCCTCGGAGATGCTGTGTCCCATCGCTGGTCCGCCGACTATAACGCCACGTCCAACTTACTTTGATCTTGATAATCTGCCATTGTAGCAGCAGTAACGAATCTAGAAACTCCACCAGATAGTTGTCGCCTTATGGAGGAGTTGCTGACCGCTGCGCCGTATTCTGCCTGTTTACATATCTCTGTATTTCAATACGCGTGCCTATACCAGTTTCTTTTGCGCTTCGGTCTGTATATTAAGTTATTCGCCAGTTTGAGAAGCGAAATTATGATTACAATTTTGAATAGCTTCTCTAGAGCTCTACAGAAAACTCTGATGACTTTTTTTGTGCAGATAATAGTTTATGACATAACTGCAAGAATGATAGGTCTTTTTCACTATTGGTGGAGTTGGCACCCAACTTTCGACAGATATAAATTTTTCTTCAGAGTTCTTAATAGATATGCTATCGTTCTAGAGTTCTCTGTACAAATTTTGAATTGTTCTGATGAATTTCGTAAAAAAATTTATGACTACAATTCTGAACGGCTCCCCAAGGGTACCTGAGTAGTAATTTTGCCTATACTCTTTACGCCATTCTTAGTTAATGTGTTCTTTGTAGTCTGATTGTTACCTACTTCTTCACGAATAAGCTTTAAAGATATATCATCCAAAACTTTGCCATTTCTTTTAACACAACTCCATGATGTTCTCCTCCTTAATAAATGTTATGGAGCTGGTGCATGTCCATAATCGTCTTCCAAAGGTGAAAAAGAGGTTCCACTGCCTCCAGAAAATAATTTTTAAGAGCACTGCGAATTCTTACTGCGGTATCACGTATCGATACCGCACCAAGAGCGTCATAGCAATGGTTGTTGGGGTTGGGTTGTTTGGGGAAGGAGACCAGACAGCGAGGTCATCGGATTAGGGAAGGACGGGGAAGGAAGTCGGCCGTGCCCTTTGAAAGGAACCATCCCGGCATTTGCCTGGAGCGATTTATGGAAATAACGATAAACCTTAATCAGGATGGCCGGACGCGGGATTGAACCGTCGTCCTCCCGAATGCGCATAGCAATGGTATTGCACGCTTCTGTGTAACAGCGACAGCAGTCGCTCGGGATCTGGGGGAGCCAATGACGCGCGCCCGCTGCGCCACGCCTCCAGAGGCTCTGTCTGTACCATCAGCGCCCTGTGCAGCCGCTCAGCCCACACCTGTGCTACAACACCTGCGTTCGCGCTTCATACTTGTTAACAATGAGATAGTTGGACTGTTTCTTGCTGCATTACATGTAATACGTCTTCGTACATTTGGACATATACAAGGTAAGTAAATCCTCTGTTTTCGGTGTTAACTTGTTCGCTAATCATTTCTGCTTCTGTCCAGCTTTTCCTACGACGCCAGTTGCCGCCCTGCTCTGCATCCCACCTCCACTTATCGTTATCTACGAAGTCGTACACAAAACTCACCATGGATCCTAGAGCGCTTCACGTTGCTTGTTGAATGTAGAGGTAGTCGTGTAGATGTGGAAACCCAGTTTGTTTTCGCTGTATAAAAGAAATGTTTACTTCTCTTTCAGCTTCAAAAATTAGCCAAAGCTAATTCATAATGTTTTAGCAATGAATGTAATATTATGAAACACAAAAACTAAATATGTTAAAATTAAAAAACATTTTCTGCTTGCACAACAACTCATTAATTTTTCAAGAAGTGCAGGTAATGTGGAAACGCCTTAAAATTGTGAGAAACTGACTACTTTAAACGAAAACTATTACAAATGTTAGAAACTATTTTATTTTATATTAAATTTAAATTACACAAAAATATTTTTAAACGCAACTGTAATAGAAAGATGCTTCTTAAGCGAAGTTCACTTGCAAAAATCGCATATGTAAATATCTCCTTCATTTCTGGCACACAAAGAGTGACTCCACTCTTCACACACTACACACTTCAATTCTCCCTGAACGTCTTTGGAAAATGCGCCTCCACAAAAAATACAAATGGCACCTTCTTCAGTAGGTTTTTCTTCCCCAAGTGGGAGATGTAAATCTGACTCGCCTAAAGAGACAGTTGGTGCATTGGGCTCTTCATCTGAGCCGGCCGCGGTGGCCGTGCGGTTCTGGCGCTGCAGTCCGGAACCGCGGGACTGCTACGGTCGCACGTTCGAATCCTGCCTCGGGCGTGGGTGTGTGTGATGTCCTTAGGTTAGTTAGGTTTAAGTAGTTCTAAGTTCTAGGGGACTTATGACCTAAAATGTTGAGTCCCATAGTGCTCAGAGCCATTTGAACCATTTTTCCTCATCTGAATCCTCAGATAACTTAAGCCGTTTTTGCATGGTTTTCTAGGAAGAGCTTCACGTTTTTCCTTGCTTTTGGCAGGTGCCTTAGAAAGCTTCTGTTTACCCTTCAGTAAGGAGTCTTCAAGGCGAAGATGTCAAAACAGTTGATGAACCTGGCTTACGACCTCTGCTGGAAACCTTCCTCTTTAGAGGAGGGATTGGCATGATATCTTCTGGAGACACACACGTGTTTGATGAGGTATTTGACAATGATGTTGACCTTCTGCTTTCTCTTTGGCCATCTTCACTTGGACTGTCAGTTGTCACAGGTCTGAATGCGTTCTGAGTGTCTTCCCGTCTGAGGTAATTACTTCCACCTGGAGATGCTGGATTATCATCAGTTCCTCTCAGCCTTCTGGCCTAATCTAAAGCCAATGTGGCAGCTATAAAATCGATTTCTGCTAAAACAGTCCCGTAACACGGGAAAATTCCAGTATCCAAAAATCCTTTTGCAGCAACAGAGCCAGTCTGGCACTTTAGGTAGGCTTTCCCAAACAACTCAGATATGTCATATGGTCCCAAGGGCCGGCTACTGTGCCGCAACCATTGGCGAACATACTCAGCGTAATAGGTTTTTAGAGTGGCCATAAAGGTCTTATCAAGTGGCTGAGTTTTATGAGAGGCGTGAGGCGGGATGCTCACGATTGTAACATGGTTCTCCCTTGCACGTTCTATAACTTGAAGGTTTCTGGCATGACTGTTCTACCCATCAAGAATTAACAACACAGGAGATTATTTTGAGGAATGTGCCTTAGAAATGAAGTGGTCAAACCAGTCGCAGAACAGCTCAGTTTGAATTTAGCCTGAAGGATGGCATTTGCCAATTGTTCCAGGTGGTGCTCCTTTCAGTAGAGTATCAGTCCAGTTCTTCCTGGGGAAGATCATCATTGGTGGCACTCATACAGCACATGACAGTCACCAGGGACCCTCGCTCTGCTGACGTGAGGGCACCTACCTGACGTTTACCTTTCCGTCCAACTACGTGTGGTGTTCTGCTCTGGACGGCAGAGAGCCCAGCCTCGTCCACATTGTACACACGATCAGCACTACAGGAGTGTTTACTGTACTCAGCTTTCAAAATGTCAAAAAAACTTGTCTACAGTTTCTTTGTTGAACCCGTTTGCTCTCGAGGATGAGGTCCCCATAGGTTTGTGGATTGTGAGTTTGTTTCCGTGTCGTCTAAGAAAAAGGTCAAACTAAGCTCTACCTGCAGCATTTGAAGTAAAAGGATGATTAATATTATTTCTTTCCGCTAGCTGATATGCCATTCTCTTGACATCTAATCTGGTAAGGCCATAGAAGCGATCATCCATTTCAATGAGATACTGTACCAACTGTTTCTCAGTAACATCAGGTAGTACATGCTTACGTCCAAGTCTCAAAGAACCACATTCTTCAGGTGACATATCACTATGCACAAACCTTTGAAGTGTCATCTGAGGTACGCTGAAAGCTTTTACTGCTCTTCTTAACCCCATCTGCTTTTCCCTTAAGGCTATTATAGCTTTAATCATGTTTCCAGCAACCCACTTCTTCACAATACCTCTTGGTTCCCGATCAGTTAGCTTTCGTGGTATCTAGAAACAGACGCAAAACGTATTACAAATAATGTATTTGATGTTGGTATTGCGGAAACGTTTCCACAATGCCATCGTATGTATGCTTCCATATTATCTACACAATGGCCATTTTAAATTTCGGTAGATTTTATTAAGCAACTATCCATTTAAGATTGACAAAGAACTACTAAAACCTTCTATGCACTTCCCTTTTTAAGCTATCACACGTAAAGAAAGATAACTACAAAGTATGTAGATAAATATAATACCAAAACTTACCTCGAAAACGGTTTAGAAAATGAGCGAACGTAAATTGCCTCACTGTCACGGCGTCTGTTGCTCAACTGACTTCTAACCCCCTACCGTGACAAATAGGAACTATTGCAACAATTTCTGGCTGCCCCGCTAGAGTGCAGCAATCTGCAGGCCAGATACTAGACGTTTCCACATCACCCACACGCTTCCACATTTACACCCCTACCTCTACGTTACCACAATCATTAAAAATAGTGCAAAATCTGCCTTAGCCACAATTTTATTTTAAATCGGCAACCTACATTGCGAAACATTATGTAATACTGCACTGATGGATATCCAGTTGAGGGTCGGACTTTTCTGCTAACTGCGGACAAAATTTTCAGAGTTCGACCATGGGTTTAAATGACCATTTTAGGGTGAACTCTTGGGGTGGTATACAAACTTTGTTCAGAAATGTTGTACGAATTTGTTTTTATGTAGTGCAAGCACGACCCTCATTACTGCAAATATGCCACAAGCTATTGTCTGTATAAAAACTGTCATTAGGGTTTTTTGTATAAGTATTGGGAGAAATTTGTTAACATCCAGTATTGATTTAAGTGTCAGGAAGTCATTTCTGAAAGTATTCGTATGGAGTGTAGCCATGTATGGAAGTGAAACATGGACGATAAATAGTTTGGACAAGAAGAGAATAGAAGCTTTCGAAATGTGGTGCTACAGAAGAATGCTGAAGATTAGATGGGTAGATCACATAACTAATGAGGAAGTATTGAATAGGATTGGGGAGAAGAGAAGTTTGTGGCACAACTTGACCAGAAGAAGGGATCGGTTGGTAGGACATGTTCTGAGGCATCAAGGGATCACCAATTTAGTATTGGAGGGCAGCGTGGAGGGTAAAAATCGTAGAGGGAGACCAAGAGATGAATACACTAAGCAGATTCAGAAGGATGTAGGTTGCAGTAGGTACTGGGAGATGAAAAAGCTTGCACAGGATAGAGTAGCATGGAGAGCTGCATCAAACCAGTCTCAGGACTGAAGACCACAACAACAACAACATATTGGGAAGCTGTACAGAATTGCAATCGTAATTTTTTTCGCAAATTCGCAGGTAGTTTTGTAACGGCTCCATGTAAGCCGCTACATGGCTCGACCCCACAACTAAAGACAACTGAGTGCCCTCCCGACACTCAGGGAAGAGCCTGATGATAATTAGTAAGATAGGGTTATTTAAATATAGACGATCATTTTAATATTAGATATGGTAATTGTCTGCAATGTGTGAATGCGAACGTATGATGAGGTATGCGTGAGATGTCGGCTGTGGGTGTGCTATAGCCACAGTGGAAGTGTAGCCAACCTCGAATCTAGTAGAGCGCGACTGCACTGGACCAGAGAAGCGTAAGCTCCACGCGCGTCATTAGCGCTCGTTAGGTTGGCAAATAACCGTGTGCGGTATCTCTGAGTCCTTGCGGCCACGATGTGTGGACCCGGACGAGGGAGACCGTATCGGGGTTGTTGCTGGGAAGACCTGGGTGAGTAAGCACGCTCTGCTCTATCGCTCCGATAGTTAGCGAAGATTTAGAATTCCATGTTCCCTTTGAACTTGGAAGCAGCTTCCCCGCTGAGGAATGCCACTATGGTATTTCCTAGAATCATCTCGGTTAGGAGAGATACGGAGGTGATTTATTTTTCCAAGTAATTCCATGGGAATTCGTGTTCACTGCACTTGGGAGTGAACGGGCGCTCATTGCCGAGTAATACTCAGAATTGCTCAATTTGCATTTCAGTGTGAGTGTGAAGTATATATGCAAAGTGTATTTTATTTAAATGTGTTTATTGACTACTGATTATGGAGAGATTGGTAACACGTGGTCCGCAGACCCCGTGCATTTCTTGGTGAGAAGCTTCAGCTCGACGCAATCACATTTCGTGATCGAGCTGGATCTTCTACGTAAATTCACGCGTGTGATTTAATTGTTCCTTCATAATATCCAGTAAAACTCGCGGAGTTAGTTAAACGTGAAGACGGGACTTGCCCGAATTAAAGTTACAGTTGGAACCATGTGCTCTCTCCCAATGTTGTCCCACTTGGTGTATGGGAACCTTCCTCTTTTATCTGTTAGATAAAATGAATAGAGTGAATGTTAGTGTGTGTGTGGCTAAATGATGATAGAAATGTGCAGGCGGCAGTCATTGTCGATTCACGGCACATGTTAGCCGGATGTTTAACTAAGTTTACTTAGATATTATACTATTTGTATCACGCCAGCATTCCGTGATAAGTGAGAGTGAATATTTGAGATGGTAATGTTTATTGAATAAATGTGATTGTGTTATTATATAAATATGTTACAGTGACTTCTCCCAGCCACACCATATTCCCTTATCATTTCACAGAATATTTGGTATGCGTATTTCAGTTAATCACCTGTCTATGTCCCACTCATGGGCATATTTCATTTAATAAACTCTGTAATGTGGTATTAAAACTTCATTATAATAATATTCTAATTCTAACTTGATCAAAACCACCGAATAAAACTTTAGTTTGAGTATTGATGCTTGTTGCTACAAATGGCCGCCGGCATCTTCTATAGTACAGGCGCCATTTATAAAATTGAGGAGGCCTGCCGAGGGTGCGGAAAGCAAGTATTGTGCATAATGGCGACTCTGCCAGGATCTCGCTCAGTTTAGGGAACCCTTTGTGATGCTGGGAGATTGCTAGGATGTGCTAACAAAATTAAATTTCCACAGGATTCACAATTCCTATTTGTGAATATAAGCAGCGTTGAGAATGCAGCGTTGAATATACTGCGTTGCTTGTGATTTTATTTGTGTGATTTTGGGGACAATTTTCTTGTGTGTATTTATCCATGTATTTTGGGGGAATTTGAAACGTGTTAGGCTGTGTGTGACTAAATAAATGTGTTAGGTTGCGTGTGACCAAATAAATGTACTAGGTTGCGTGTGAAATTAACTTACGTTAAGCTACGAGAATTTGTCACAATTCGTGCAGCGAAAGTAGGAAGTCTGTTTTCCGCGAGCGAAGCCGTTATTTAGGCACTTAGCCCGAAACGTAAGCCTAGTTCCAGAATGGAGACACGTGCTCGCTCGAGGAGCGGTGCTAGGGAAAACCGGCCGGGTGAGGAGGAAGTTATCCTCAATCAGGTAGCCGCGGAGAGAGACGAGGCACGCAACGAGAATTACCAAGATTTCAGCGGCGCTACAGCAATGTTGAACTTGGAAAATGAGCAGGCCAATTCCACACCAAATAGCGGGACTTCGGACCCGAGCGCGAGCGCAGATGAATTAGAGAATGCAACAGTAGCCAAAATGCGCCGACCAATGCAGACACAAATAGCAACACGTGGATGGCCAAATTGGTCAAAATGATGGAAAAGAACGCGAGAACGATCTTAAGCGGAGTAAATTCCTGATTAGAAGAAAATAATAAAAGGCAGGAAGAATATAATAAAAGGCAGGAAGCGAAATTCGAGGGCATGATGTCCGAAATCGAAGGGGTTCGAAAGGACGTCAATGAGAAATTCGAAGTGGTTGGCAGTAAAGTAAACGGCCTCGAAAAGGAACAAAAAAAAGTTAGGATCGAAATGAAAACCCGCGGAGAAAAATTAGAAAAGGGGCTCCAAACTTTAAGGGAACGATGCATTACCGAAAAGAAAAAGGTAATAGCGCGAGTAAAAGCAGTAGAAGCAACGCAAGAAAAGGTTCACGAAAACAGTAGGGCAATTGTGGATCTTGAGGAAAAGATAGATACGGTTAAGACATTAAATAGCGAGGAGACAAAGAAAGCAAAGGAGGAGTTAGTAATACTCGCGGAGAAGGTTGCGGACTTAACAATATCAGAGGAAAGGGAGAGTGCTGCAATTCTGAACTCGAGGGATAACGAGGAGATACAGGCATTACGGAAATTTCAAGAAGGCCAATGTGAAGTCAATAGGCGGCAACGGATAGTTACCAATGACATATGTGAACGCATGGCCCACGTCGAAAATCTCCTCACTCGCGGTGACGAGAGGGAGGACCATGTGCGCAAGGGCGCGTGCGAAAGCGAGGGACGCGATTCCGGACACGAGGATGATTACGAGGATGCGAGCGAACGCAGAAATGTAGGGAGGTGTCGGGAACGACACCTAAAACCGTGCGCAGATCCATACCGGAGGGAAGTGGAAGGCTTCGACTATAAGCACTTTCTCTCCGTACGGAAGTTCGAAGTCTTTAGAAATTCTGTGAACGGAATCCACCCACGGGCTTTCTTGGAACAGTACCAATTCTGTCTTCCGCCCAGTTGGCCCGATGAGTATAAAACCGAGTTCATGGGCGGCCATCTTGAGGCTGAACCCGCAGTAAGGATGACAGCCATAGCGAGAAATTGTAAAACGGTGAAGGAATTTCAGCGTGAATTTCTCTCGGTATATTGGTCCGAAGCTGCGCAAGATGGGTGAAACATCAGATAATGATGCTGCCGAGTCTTAGTCAATCCGGTTTCGCGAGTCCTGCAAAACTGTTTGAAAACATGTTGCAGAATAACCAATTCTTGTACAACCCCTACAGTCCGGGCGAATTGATAAGGCTGTGTATAATGAGGCTTCCAGCGCAGCTTCGCCATATCATATTAGCCGGACGTTGTAAGGACGATTTAGAGTCGTTTAAATTACTCCTACAAGAATTGGAGTATGATATAGGAGAATGTATACCGGAAAGGGTACAGACCGCAGGAGGAGAGGACGTAGGAAGAAATAGGAGAGTGAGTCGCGGCCGCAGTAAAACGCGGAAGCGTACAAGCTCACATGTAGCGGAGCATGCGAATACCAGTTTCCAGCCATACAAGGCGAATTGGAAAAATGGTAACAAGCATAGCTACTACAAAGCCCAAGGACACAATGGCCGGCACGACGGGCACGATAACCGGGATAAAGTTAGGATCAACCACGGGAATCGTGCGAATTCACCACAAAATAGGGGTGAAGGAAGCGAACAGGCCACAGGGAGAAAGAGAAGGGAAAATATCACCGACGACGTAGAAATCAGATCGGCCGATCCATGGAGGAATGCTCCAGAACCAGGAGGAAATCAAACATTATGACCTGTGCCAATCGAGGGAGACAACCTTAGTCGACCCCCGATAACGAATAACCGCGAGATAAGGTACACTGGTCAGGACGACATTAGGGAAACATTACTGGAGGAGCAGACGGATAACTGGATTTCGGCCGTCAGCCCAGTAATCGCGATCTCGGTGAAAGGAATTCCACTGGACTGCATAGTCGACACGGGAAGCCCGGTTTCGATCGTTAGTGAGGCCGCATTCCAGAAATGCGAGGAGACGGGAACTTTGCCGACTTTGCCGTTGCGAGGTACGAAGGTGAAGGGAGCGATATACGGGAAAAGTGTAGAAGTCAAGTGGCAGACTAGGATTACGTTCCAGTGCCAGGGCGAAGAGTTCGAGGCAAACTTCTTCATTGTGCCCCTAATGAACACAGAAATGATTCTCGGGATGGATTTTATGAGCGCTCACCAGGCAATTGTAGGCCTGGGTGGAGGCATCGTGTCTCTGAACAGAGATGGAAACCCCGTAGAATTAAAGTTCAATAGTTGGGTCCTACGTGACGGAGTGGAAACTAGCTGCCTACGAATGCTCACTTACCCGGAATTGCGCCCTGAGCCGGAGATCCTCATAAACTGTGTAAATGGCGTGAGTTTACCGTCCTCCACGCATGAAAAGGATGAGGTCTTCGAGCGAATAATTGAGGGAAGCATGCGCAATGTAGGAGACATGCCAGAGGATGCCCATGTACGATTATTAGAAGTTCTGAGGAACCATGAGAAAATATTCTCAGACGCACCGGGTGTGATAAGGAACTTCGAGTACAAATTCCAAATACGAGAACATAAAAGGTTTTTCGTCAGGCCATACCCGATTCCACTAGCGCATAAAGAAAAGGTCGAGAAGGAGATTGCGAAGATGTTAGAACAAGACGTTATAGAACGTGCTGTGAGTACATACAACTCACCACTCCTAGTAGTACCGAAAAGGGGCGGATCGGTGAGGTTGGTGCTGGTTTCTCGGCAAATAAATACGGTAATAAAGGCAGAAACAGACAGACCGGAAAGCCTGGAGCAATTATTGCAACGGTTTCATGGAGTGAAGGTGTTATCCTCCATAGACCTGCGAGCTAGTTACTGGCAAATCGTGTTGCATCAAGAGTGTAGGCAGTATACCGCGTTTTTATGCTATGGTAACTGCTACCAATTCAAACGGCTTCCGTTCGGGTTTCGGCGGCGGCGTTCATACGACGCTTGAACAGCATCCTTCCGGAAGACCCGCGTGAAAGAATTACGGTCTACGTCGACGACGTATTAATCTCGGAAAGTTCCTGGGAGGAACATAATGCAGTATTAAATCGATTATTAGACGCCTTCGAAAGAGCAGGAGTAACCGTAAACCTGGAAAAGTCGCAGTTCGGGCGCCAGAAGATAAAGTTCCTGGGACATATAGTTTCGGTGGACGGGATACAAACGGACCCGGACAAAATCAAGGCAATTGCGGAGTTCCCAAAACCCACGACTAAGCGACAACTAAGAGGATTCTTAGGAGTCGCGAATTTCTTTAAGAAATTTGTAAACATAAGTGTGCTGTTCACGCCACGTCTTTGCGCGCTTACTGGCAAGAACACGATCTGGTACTGGGACGAGCAAGCACAGAATGAGTTCGTGAGGTCAAAGAAAGCATTGGTGAATGCACCGATTCTCGCGCATCCAGATTTGAGTAGGGAATTTTATCTGATGACGGATAGTTCGTTAAACGGCCTCGGCGCGGTTCTCTTCCAAGGGGAAGACGAGAAGGATATGTTGACATGGAAGGCCGTATCTTTCGCGAGTAGAGTGCTGTCGAGGGCAGAGAGAAATTACTCGGTGACGGAACTCGAGGGACTCGCTGTCGTCTTTGCGTTTAGCAAATTTCGGTACTTCCTCTATGGGAGAAATACTAAAGTGTTCACCGACCATCGGGCATTACAGTTTCTGATGTCGGCAAAGTTGGCCCACGGCAGGTTAGCTCGCTGGGCGCTGTATCTACAGGAGTTCGATTTCACAGTTAAATACATTCCAGGAGAAAAAAACCTGATAGCAGATGCGTTGTCTCTGGCTCCGATAGGCCTAAAACGCGGCATAGACGGTGACCCGAGCGAGAATAATTTCAGTATTCTCTACCTGAAAAACGTCACGTTCGAAAACTTCGTGACGATGTCACTAAAGAATGTCGGGCGCGAACAAGAGAAGGACCCGATACTAAAGGAGGTGAAAGAGAAGTGGAAGGACAGGTCGCAAGCTGCTATTCGGCAGTACTACCGAATAGAGAACGGAATCCTCTTCCGGAAACGGAGCATAGAAGATCCGCGATGGCTGGTGGTAATACCTGAGGAGCTAATAAATAAGCTAGTGTGGTATATACACCTAAGTTACGGACACTTCGGAGCACGGAAATGCTTCCAGAAGTTACGAGAGGCCTGTTATTTCAATAACATGCTAAAGAGGATACAGCGGGTAATTAGAGTGTGTAAACCACGCCAAAGGACGAAACCGCCCACCACATCTTTTGCTGCACCGATGTACCCGCATTCCAAGCAGGTTGCGAGAGGTCGCCGCGGTGGACTTGTTCGGGCCAATAACTCGAACGAAATCTGGCTACGCGTTCATTCTTGTAGCCGTGGAATTGACGTCGAAGTTCGTTTGCTTTACTCCGCTGAGGAAACCAACGGGGAAAACGGTGGCGGTGGCATTCGCGAACGATTTCGTGCGCGAGGTCGGGCCGGTGAAACGAGTGATATCGGATAACGGACCGCAATTCCGATCTAAACATTGGCTGCGGATGTTGAGGCAGAGGAAAATAAAGCCGAATTTTATATCCTTGTTCCACCCGTCTTCTAACCCCGCCGAGAGAATAATGAAGGAATCAGGGCGGCTGTGCAGGCTGTACCGTTATAGGAAGCATAACACGTGTGACATACACCTAAAGGCGTTTCCGGAGATCTTAAATGAATTGCCAAATGCCTCCACGATGTTGCCACCAGTGTTAGTGCTAAAGAATAAGGAGCCCCCTAATCGAATCAGGGAAGTCATACCTTAGCAAAAGGAAAGACAACCAAGACACAAGGAGGTCGTTGATCTCGCGCTGGAAAATATCAAGAGTGCGGCAGACCGGAGGCAAAAGGCGTACCAAAAGAAAACGAGAAAAATAAAATTCTTCATTGGACAGAAGGTGTGGGTACGGTCACACAAACTGTCAAACAGAGATAAGGGAATCTGCAAGAAGTTCCTAAGCCTGTACCGTGTGTGCCGTATCCCCATTCCGAACGCAATAGAAGTACAGACACTGAGGACGAGAAAATCGAGAGGGCTTCATCACGTATCAAACGTGAAACCCCTCATTGAATAAAAACTGTGGAACAATAGAATATAGGTAAAATAGATTTAGAGTATATTGTATATGTTGTGTGTAAAATGTATTAGGATAAATTGTATTCCGAGCAATAAGATGTACCATGTGATCAATGAGCAGACAAGTCGCACATGAAAATAAGGAGAGTAAGAACGAAATTACTCCAGAAGGAGATAAATATGTAAGGAGAAAGATTAATCCGTATCCAGAAGTTGTGTTACAGGAAGGAGCGGTAACCTGAATGAAGAGGAACGATGCAAAAACCTCAAATGAGGTGTACAAAGGAAAAAGGGTGTAAGTTATCGTAGAAATCGGTTGTAGTGGGAGTAGCGGTAATTGTGTGTGTAGGATTTTGTTACTATAAGGCATGTTTTGGTTGCTAATTATATGTGTCGTAGTTGTTACAATAGTGCATGTTTTGTAGTTAATTCTCTGTTATACCTGTTACAGTAGCGCATGTACTGTAAACTAGAGGGGAAGGTTGCCCTAAATGAGAAATTGTGGATGCGAAATGTGTGACGTCACAAGGAATCCTTGCTATGTAGCCAGTAAAGAGTGCCTATGTGTGTATCTTGCATTTATGTGAGAAGAGTGAGAAATGAATGACTGAAGGACGTCGAAGTGTGATAAGTTAGTCTTAAGAATACTATAGATCATAATCTAAAACAAATGGAATTCTAGTTCCATCCGTTTCTTGTCCATCAGTAAAGAAAATATCGTAGATTAATGTTGATTAAAATATCCCTGTTATAAAGCCACTGAAGGGATCAAATAAGAAATAAAAAAATTGTTGTAAATTGATAGGATAATGATTCATGTATGGAAAGGCGGCTAAATTAAAAGCCATGTTAAAATATCATTGGAAGGTAACGCCCATAAGGCACAGTAGGAGAAGGAGAGAGAGAAATAGAATCTGAGTAATGTAGGAAGACCTTATGGATTGCTGAGAACAGTCGGGGACTGTGATGGAAAATTTGTCTGAAATATATCGGTATAGCCAAGCTTCCCTGAGTTTAGATTAGCAACCAGGGGAGAATGCAGCCGAGGAGACCGGGTCGCCGATGCAAGCAATTAGCGGCTAGACGTCGACCGAGCGCACGGCACTTGGGATTCCCTAAGTGACGGCTGTTGTCCACGACTGTGTCAACACGCGCCGGAGGCGATTACCGGGCCTCCCACATACAGGAACAAAGCGGTGGCTACCCAGGTAGCCGGCCGCAATCACGAAACAGACGAACAGCGAGCGGCGGTGACCTACATATGCCGAGCGCCCGCGCCAGCAGGTGACACGCCCCCAACTCTGAGGGCGCCGCACAGCAGCAGATGGTAACGGGCAGTCCGTATGGACGTCCCGTGAGGTGACGCACTGCCACGCCTGGTAGACATCGTCACAAACAAACCCGGGATGGAAAGTGCAGCACCCGTAAGAGGCGAGCTCGGCGTATCCAGGTCAGGCGTTGCCGTGCAGCAGATGAAGGAAGGAGAACCGGTGCGCTCCAGGGGCGTGCCACCAGTGGCGGCGTGTCAACAACATCACCACCACACCTACAACGTCCGCAGTACCGATTCAAGAGGCATGTCATACTCACCACTTGAGTCTGACATGCCGGGACTGCAGACGGAAGAGAGAGGCGAGTGACGTTACCGAGCGGGTGACGTCAGGAGTGCGGCTGTCGGCAATAATTGCGGATATGCTCACATTTCGACGAGAGGTAGCCCGACGGGTCCGGGCGCTCATGATTCGGCGTGCGGCGACGACTGCTAGGGGGATGCTATTCTGCCCTGGAAGTTGACGCCCACCTGACGCGGAAACGCGTGCCACCACGTCCTGAGGCAGCCATCAACGCGAGGCAACATGGGTCCTGGGGAGCTGACAAAGGTGAGGGAGCGGCCTGATGCAAGGAGGCGGCCGACATGATCGACGGAGAGCCTGCAGTCGCTGACACCTGCAGAATAACTTACTCCCCTGTCCTCCAAGTAGCCCAAAGCTCCAAGTACCCCGATCCCATAGTGAAGTGCAAGGTGTTTGAAAGTGCCACATACATTCAATATGTAGCGCGTGTGTTTACTTTTCAGCAGAACTGATTTTGCATATATTATGGCTAGTTATTAAAGTAAATAGGGAAAGAGATAAAGAAAAAACTTTAACACGTCAATCCAGAAGTGAACGAACGAAATTGCCTAAAGATGTAATGTGATTTACTGAAAATTTCTCTAACTAATACATTTTGTATGTTCTCTATGCTTCGCAAATGTTTCAAAGTGGGATACAAACGCGAAAAGACTCTAAGAATTTAAATGCCCACAAGCTTAATACCAACTTATCTATACGTTGTATGAAATTCAATTCATTATATAATTTGTTTAAATTGTGCAGTTTCAAGAATTTATGTGTTTTGATAGATCTTGTGAAATATTTCAAAGTGGGACACACTGGCAACAGGACTTTAATAATTTAAGTGCCCACAAAAGTTTAAATGTCTAGTATATAAGAACTGATTATGTTTGACGAAAAATTTAGTTTTCACTCATGTTACATTTGAAAAACGGATGCTTGGCTTAGATGATAGGTAAAATTTGTGTTAAATTGAAATATTAATGGTAAATTGTATATGTATCAAAGATGATGTTTAAGAGGGACATAGGCCCATATGTTTATGTGTTAATAGCTGCATAATGCTCTCAGAAAGAGATAACCATGTGTGAGGGTTTTGAATGTTAAATTCTGTAGTCTGAGTTTTGAATTTGAATACTATGTTCTACGGAACAGATGAGCTGGATGTGTAATAAACTCAGTAAAGAATCAGACAGATAAATGACACACCTCCGACCACTCGACCACTAGGTAAAAAAAAAAAAAGTGCCTGAAAGTGCCCTTCCAAAAGCAAGGACACTTGCTGCCCATTTTTTCGTCAGAAAGGGAGGGTTATGTAACGGCACCAAGTTAGCCGCTACATGGCTCGACCCCACAACTATAGACAACTGAGTGCCCTCCCGACACTCAGGGAAGAGCCTGATGATAATTAGTAAGATAGTGTTATTTAAATATAGACGATCATTTTAATATTAGATATGGTAATT
The DNA here is from genome assembly GCF_023864345.2 of Schistocerca serialis cubense. NCBI lineage: Eukaryota > Metazoa > Arthropoda > Insecta > Orthoptera > Acrididae > Schistocerca > Schistocerca serialis. The sequence continues at coordinate 56,921,360 of NC_064647.1, read as the reverse complement.
GTCTGCAAAGTGTGAATGCGAACGTATGATGAGGTATGCGTGAGATGTCGGCTGTGGGTGTGCTATAGCCACAGTGGAAGTGTAGCCAACCTCGAATCTAGTAGAGCACGACTGCACTGGACCAGAGAAGCGTAAGCTCCACGCGCGTCATTAGCGCTCGTTAGGTTGGCAAATAACCGTGTGCGGTATCTCTGAGTCCTTGCGGCCACGATGTGTGGACCCGGACGAGGGAGACCGTATCAGGGTTGTTGCTGGGAAGACCTGGGTGAGTAAGCACGCTCTGCTCTATCGCTCCGATAGTTAGCGAAGATTTAGAATTCCATGTTCACTTTGAACTTGGAAGCAGCTTCCCTGCTGAGGAAAGCCACTATGGTATTTCCTAGAATCATCTCGGTTAGGAGAAATAAGGAGGTGATTTCTTTTGCCAAGTAATTCCATGGGAATTCGTGTTCACTGCACTTGGGAGTGAACGGGCGCTCATTGCCGAGTAATACTCAGAATTGCTCAATTTGCATTTCAGTGTGAGTGTGAAGTATATATGCAAAGTGTATTTTATTTAAATGTGTTTATTGATTACTGATTATGGAGAGATTGGTAACACGTGGTCCGCAGAGCCGGTGCATTTCTTGGTGAGAAGCTTCAGCTCGACGCAATCACATTTCGTGATCGAGCTGGATCTTCTACGTAAATTCACGCGTGTGATTTAATTGTTCCTTCATAATATCCAGTAAAACTCGCGGAGTTAGTTAAACGTGAAGACGGGACTTGCCCGAATTAAAGTTACAGTTGGAACCATGTGCTCTCTCCCAATGTTGTCCCACTTGGTGTATGGGAACCTTCCTCTTTTATCTGTTAGATAAAATGAATAGAGTGAATGTTAGTGTGTGTGTGGCTAAATGATGATAGAAATGTGCAGGCGGCAGTCATTGTCGATTCACGGCACATGTTAGCCGGATGTTTAACTAAGTTTACTTAGATATTATACTATTTGTATCACGCCAGCATTCCGTGATAAGTGAGAGTGAATATTTGAGATGGTAATGTTTATTGAATAAATGTGATTGTGTTATTATATAAATATGTTACAGTGACTTCTCCCAGCCACACCATATTCCCTTATCATTTCACAGAATATTTGGTATGCGTATTTCAGTTAATCACCTGTCTATGTCCCACTCATGGGCATATTTCATTTAATAAACTCTGTAATGTGGTATTAAAACTTCATTATAATAATATTCTAATTCTAACTTGATCAAAACCACCGAATAAAACTTTAGTTTGAGTATTGATGCTTGTTGCTACAAATGGCCGCCGGCATCTTCTATAGTACAGGCGCCATTTATAAAATTGAGGAGGCCTGCCGAGGGTGCGGAAAGCAAGTATCGTGCAATTTCTCTCAAGGATTACAATTTTCAAATGGTTCAAATGGCTCTAAGCACTATGGGACTGAACATCTGAGGTCATCAGTCCCCTAGACTTCACACACGCATCCATCCCCGAGGCAGGATTCGAACCTGCGACCGTAGCAGCCGCGCGGTTCCTGACTGAAGCGACTAGAACTGTTCGGTCACTGCGGCCGGCTTTCCAATTTTGCTGAGTGTTATTATTTTCTTAGTGAAATTCTGCAGAAGTATTCAAATGTTGTACAAAGAACTCTAGCTATAGCATTTTTATCAATAACTCTGAAAAATATGTATTTCCGGAAAGTCGGGTTCCACCTTCACCAGGTTCAGTCCCGTCCCAGTCGGCGGCGACGTCGACTGCCCACCCCTTCACCAACTGACAAACATCAACAGCAGTGAAGTGCTCAGAGTGAACAGTGTGAAGTATCTCTGTTTTCTTTTTTCTTCGAGAGGACCTAGTTTGTGCAAACAAAGAGTGTGGCAAAATTAAGTCAACTTCTTCAGCAGTACAGCCTGCCTTGTGGATTTATAATGTGTTCCTATTTACAAATGTGCTCTCTTTCAATAATTTAGGATCTTAAATATGTTTGGTGTAAATGAAAATTGGCCGTAGGTATAGAATTTCATGTAAAATGTTCCTCTCACTGTCTCAATCGTTTTCTCCCTCCCCATGCTCTGTGTCTTCATACAGAATCTCCTTTGTCAACTTCAATGTGAAAAACGAACTCAGCCTCACATCGCGCCCCTCTTTAAATACACCACCAATAACTTTAAAAAAAAGGACCGTTAGACCTTCCAAAGGTAATTTAACACCACATTACACCTTACAACTAGATTTACAATATGCTCTTGAACTAACAATATTATTCTTTCCCTATTATTTTATCTTACATAGTGTCTTTTCCAGTTCCCAAACCATATCAATCAAAGTGCGCCGGATTTTGCCGTTCATCGACTTCGACCTCCTTTATCTGAGCTGCCACTTGTTAAATAATGGTCCATTTAACTTGACACAATTGTATTCTTGTGTAATCGAAATTTTTCTCTTACATGTAACTGTTTGTCATAATACATAGAACAATTAATGTCAGTCTTTCATTTTCAAATATGTCCTCCACAAGCAATTACAGTTAATGCAATAAACATTAGAGGAAAAATTAATTAACTGAGTTTGACAAGAAATGTTCAAAGGCATTTTCTAAAAAGGCTGAAAATAACGGAACTGTTCCAGCCAACAGAAAAAACAAATAGTTTATTGCCGATTACAGAACCCATTGTTCTGAAATTCCCAAATTTGTAAATAAAAACCATTCTTTTGTTGTCAAAAACTCTTCTGTACTCGCAGGACTAATATTTTACCTGTAAACCTAACCATTACTAAATAATTTTTTTACCAAACTTAGTTGTAATTTTACACGAAGTTACAGTCTCCGAACAAGGTCCTAGCATGTAGGAATCGAAACTTGTACAACTGTACGGGGTGTCAGTCGGTCGCCCATATCACCGCCGATTATTTGGAGCCTCCAACGATACAATCGATTTTTGTGTCTCCTTTTCTATAAGTCTCTCGATGTGAGCAGTGCGAGATGTGATAGACTTATCTCTCGAAGTCACTTCAGACTGGTTCTGTCAGTTCTTCGAAGTTGTCATCGTCCATCACCGGCCAGAGTTTGGCATCGTTCATCGGTTGTCTGCCAGTAACTAGTGAAGTCCTTCCAGTGGAGAAACATGTCTCAAGCTGTCGCTAGTCTTCCTCTGCGCTCGCACGTTACATCACCCATACGAATGCCGCAGTGCCGTTTACATAATCTGAAGCAAATACGTGCTCCTCATTATTTACTCGATCTACCCATCTAATCTTCAGCATTTTTCTATAACACTACATTTCGAAATCTTCCCTTCTCTTCTTGTCGAATGTGTTGATCGCCGACGTTTCACTTCCATACTACTGATAAATAGCTTCAGAATTCCTAGCATTTAAATTTATATTCGTTAACAAATTTTCCTTTTCCGAAATGCTTTTCTTGCCATTGCCAGACTGCACTTTCTGTCTTCTCTACTTTGTCCATCATCACTTATTTAGCTGATCAAGTAGCAAAACTCGTCTACTACCTTTAGTGTCTCATTTAACTACCTCACCATCGTACTTTTTAATTCGAATATAATTTATAGCCTCTTCTCGAGGCACTACGCATTCCGTTCAGCTGATCTCCAAAATATTTTGCCGTCTGTGACGGTTTCGCAATGTCGCTAGCAAAACCTCAAAGTTTTCATTTTTGTTGAAGGTGACCACAGCTTGAGTACAGTAGGCAGGTTGAAAGTTATGTTGGTTGCAGTAAAACGCAGACATGAAGATCCTTGTAGGAGATAGACAAGCGTGTAGAACTCTATGAAACCAGTCTTCAGACTGAAGCCTACAGCACTAACAACGTTAACTCATCGGTTCATCACAAGCTCCTAGACTCGTCGCGACATACTGCCTCCTCAGCTATGAATGACGACTATTTAGCAGATGACTATAATAAAAAGAAAGGATCAAGCTGCTTCTCTTGAGTGTGGACCACACCAGGCCAGTACTTAGTCAAGTGGCGGGTGACTTAGTAACTGAACGAGTGTGGGCAAAATTATTTTGTAAAGTGACCTGTAGGTGTTACGTTGACTCCTGACAGTTGCAGTGCGATGCGTGCGGCGGCTTTGCAGGCCTGCTTCGACCAACAACGTAACACGATTTTGTAAACGTCTCTATGGGAATGACACAGTGTTGTCACAGCTCTGTAGACGGTTACTGTTTTCGCGTGCAGCCGTCAGCACTTTGCAGCTGGAAGCTGGCAGCAGATCTTCTTACACGGTCTCGATTGTAGTGAGCCACACCCAGTAAGTTGGACAGTAGCCGGTGAAGTAGCTTTCCCCAGTTCAGTTCACTACACTTACCACTGAAAAGGTGGTAACCCGTAAGCTCCATCACGGTCTTTACGATTGTTTTTGTTTCGGTCTTCAGTCTGAAAACAGATTTGATGCAGTTCTCCATGCTACTCTATCCTGTGGAAGCCTCTTCATCTTCAAATAAGTACATCCTTCTGACTCTACAAGTTTTACCCGCCACCTATCCCGCCAATAATACACTGGTGTTCCCTAGATGTCTCAGAATGTGTCCTACCAACCGATCTCTTCTTCTTGTCAGATTGCACCACAAATTTCTTTTCTTTCCCATTTCTGTTCATTACCTCTCATGACCGCAGATTTAATTGTCAGGAAGCCGTTTCTGAAAGTATTTGTATGGAGTGTAGCCATGTATGGAAGTGAAACGTGAACGATAAATGGTTTGGACAAGAAGAGAATAGAAGCTTTCGAAATGTGGTGCTACAGAAGAATGCTGAAGATTAGATGGGTAGATCACATAACTAATGAGGAGGTATTGAATAGAATGGGGGAGAAGAGGAGTTTGTGGCACAACTTGACAAGATGAAGGAACCGGTTGGTAGGGCATGTTCTGAGGCATCAAGGGATCACAAATTTAGAATAGAATGGGGGAGAAGAGGAGTTTGTGGCACAACTTGACAAGATGAAGGAACCGGTTGGTAGGGCATGTTCTGAGGCATCAAGGGATCACAAATTTAGCATTGGAGGGCAGCGTGGAGGGTAAAAATCGTAGAGGGAGACCAAGAGATGAATACACTAAGCAGATTCAGAAGGATGTGGGTTGCAGTAAGTACTGGGAGATGAAGAAACTTGCACAGGATAGAGTAGCATGGAAAGCGGCATCAAACCAGTCGCAGGACTGAAGACCACAACATTAACAACAATAACAACATTTCTCTCTTGTTTGCTGGTGACTGAGATAAAAATGCAATGCCGAAACCCAGGATCGAACCAGGGACCTTTAGATCTTCAGTCTAACGCTCTCCCAACTGAGCTATTTCGGCGCACATGGTGCTTCTTCTGCGATAAGCTTGACTCGGTATAATTCTTCGATTTCGTAATACGTCGGCCACACATCCCACTGGCACACTAAGCACGTGACGGCAATCACGGAATTTTTGTAGGCACGATATCTGGAGATTTCCGCAAGCCGTATTTAAACCAGTCGTGACGAAAGGAAAGTGGCTATAAGTAGTAAGCACGTCGCCAGATGAACGAATAATTTATCTATTAACAATTTGGGGGTTAATGACAGACGATCGCATACATCTGCCGTGCAATTTTCTTAATTTCCTCATAACTTTAAACAAATCGACACATTTAAAGATAGAGACAAGTATACAGTGCCTGCATTTTCTGTAAGCAGTCTTGCACAACTTCTAAATATTTCAAGAAAATAATTCCTGAACGCCACAATGCTACCACAAGAAATTTTCTTTGTAATCAACCGCTGTAACGCTAACTATCGTCGACTGCAGATTGTCTTTTGATCGAAACTATCGATGCTAAGTAACATACTGTGCACTTGCAGCAGGTTTTTGGGGCTTAATGATGACTCCGTGGTAGCCAAAAGTGTCCATTCCTGGCAAAACCGACACGATAGCTTGAGTGGGCAACTTATTAACTGAGGTCGACTACTGCCTTTCACATAGCGTAGAAGAGTATTATCGAAGAACCTCTCACAAAACGCAAAGAGCTTCTACTCAAATGTAAAAATTAGAAAAGGGGCTCCAAACTTTAAGGGAACGATGCATTACCGAAAAGAAAAAGGTAATAGCGCGAGTAAAAGCAGTAGAAGCAACGCAAGAAAAGGTTCACGAAAACAGTAGGGCAATTGTGGATCTTGAGGAAAAGATAGATACGGTTAAGACATTAAATAGCGAGGAGACAAAGAAAGCAAAGGAGGAGTTAGTAGTACTCGCGGAGAAGGTTGCGGACTTAACAATATCAGAGGAAAGGGAGAGTGCTGCAATTCTGAACTCGAGGGATAACGAGGAGATACAGGCATTGCGGAAATTTCAAGAGGGCCAATGCGAAGTCAATAGGCGGCAACGGATAGTTACCAATGACATATGTGAACGCATGGCCCACGTGGAAAATCTCCTCACTCGTGGTGACGAGAGGGAGGACCATGTGCGCAAGGGCGCGTGCGAAAGCGAGGGACGCGATTCCGGACACGAGGATGATTACGAGGATGCGAGCGAACGCAGAAATGTAGGGAGGTGTCGGGAACGACACCTAAAACCGTGCGCAGATCCATACCGGAGGGAAGTGGAAGGCTTCGACTATAAGCACTTTCTCTCCGTACGGAAGTTCGAAGTCTTTAGAAATTCTGTGAACGGAATCCACCCACGGGCTTTCTTGGAACAGTACCAATTCTGTCTTCCGCCCAGTTGGCCCGATGAGTATAAAACCGAGTTCATGGGCGGCCATCTTGAGGCTGAACCCGCAGTAAGGATGACAGCCATAGCGAGAAATTGTAAAACGGTGAAGGAATTTCAGCGTGAATTTCTCTCGGTATATTGGTCCGAAGCTGCGCAAGATGGGTGAAACATCAGATAATGATGCTGCCGAGTCTTAGTCAATCCGGTTTCGCGAGTCCTGCAAAACTGTTTGAAAACATGTTGCAGAATAACCAATTCTTGTACAACCCCTACAGTCCGGGCGAATTGATAAGGCTGTGTATAATGAGGCTTCCAGCGCAGCTTCGCCATATCATATTAGCCGGACGTTGTAAGGACGATTTAGAGTCGTTTAAATTACTCCTACAAGAATTGGAGTATGATATAGGAGAATGTATACCGGAAAGGGTACAGACCGCAGGAGGAGAGGACGTAGGAAGAAATAGGAGAGTGAGTCGCGGCTGCAGTAAAACGCGGAAGCGTACAAGCTCACATGTAGCGGAGCATGTGAATACCAGTTTCCAGCCATACAAGGCGAATTGGAAAAATGGTAACAAGCATGGCTACTACAAAGCCCAAGGACACAATGGCCGGCACGACGGGCACGATAACCGGGATAAAGTTAGGATCAACCATGGGAATCGTGCGAATTCACCACAAAATAGGGGTGAAGGAAGCGAACAGGCCACAGGGAGAAAGAGAAGGGAAAATATCACCGACGACGTAGAAATCAGATCGGCCGATCCATGGAGGAATGCTCCAGAACCAGGAGGAAATCAAACATTATGACCTGTGCCAATCGAGGGAGACAACCTTAGTCGACCCCCGATAACGAATAACCGCGAGATAAGGTACACTGGTCAGGACGACATTAGGGAAACATTACTGGAGGAGCAGACGGATAACCGGATTTCGGCCGTCAGCCCAGTAATCGCGATCTCGGTGAAAGGAATTCCACTGGACTGCATAGTCGACACGGGAAGCCCGGTTTCGATCGTTAGTGAGGCCGCATTTCAGAAATGCGAGGAGACGGGAACTTTGCCGACTTTGCCGTTGCGAGGTACAAAGGTGAAGGGAGCGATATACGGGAAAAGTGTAGAAGTCAAGTGGCAGACTAGGATTACGTTCCAGTGCCAGGGCGAAGAGTTCGAGGCAAACTTCTTCATTGTGCCCCTAATGAACACAGAAATGATTCTCGGGATGGATTTTATGAGCGCTCACCAGGCAATTGTAGGCCTGGGTGGAGGCATCGTGTCTCTGAATAGAGATGGAAACCCCGTAGAATTAAAGTTCAATAATTGGGTCCTACGGGACGGAGTGGAAACTAGCTGCCTACGAATGCTCACTTACCCGGAATTGCGCCCTGAGCCGGAGATCCTCATAAACTGTGTAAATGGCGTGAGTTTACCGTCCTCCAAGCATGGAAAGGATGAGGTCTTCGAGCGAATAATTGAGGGAAGCATGCGCAATGTAGGAGACATGCCAGAGGATGCCCATGTACGATTATTAGAAGTTCTGAGGAACCATGAGAAAATATTCTCAGACGCACCGGGTGTGATAAGGAACTTCGAGTACAAATTCCAAATACGAGAACATAAAAGGTTCTTCGTCAGGCCATACCCGATTTCACTAGCGCATAAAGAAAAGGTCGAGAAGGAGATTGCGAAGATGTTAGAACAAGACGTTATAGAACGTGCCGTGAGTACATACAACTCACCACTCCTAGTAGTACCGAAAAGGGACGGATCGGTGAGGTTGGTGCTGGATTCTCGGCAAATAAATACGGTAATAAAGGCAGAAACAGACAGACCGGAAAGCCTGGAGCAATTATTGCAACGGTTTCATGGAGTGAAGGTGTTATCCTCCATAGACCTGCGAGCTAGTTACTGGCAAATCGTGTTGCATCAAGAGTGTAGGCAGTATACCGCGTTTTTATGCTATGGTAACTGCTACCAATTCAAACGGCTTCTGTTCGGGTTTCGGCGGCGGCGTTCATACGACGCTTGAACAGCATCCTTCCGGAAGACCTGCGTGAAAGAATTACGGTCTACGTCGACGACGTATTAATCTCGGAAAGTTCCTGGGAGGAACATAATGCAGTATTAAATCGATTATTAGACGCCTTCGAAAGAGCAGGAGTAACCGTAAACCTGGAAAAGTCGCAGTTCGGGCGCCAGAAGATAAAGTTCCTGGGACATATAGTTTCGGTGGACGGGATACAAACGGACCCGGACAAAATCAAGGCAATTGCGGAGTTCCCAAAACCCACGACTAAGCGACAACTAAGAGGATTCTTAGGAGTCGCGAATTTCTTTAAGAAATTTGTAAACATAAGTGTGCTGTCCACGCCACGTCTTTGAGCGCTTACTGGCAAGAACACGATCTGGTACTGGGACGAGCAAGCACAGAATGAGTTCGTGAGGTTAAAGAAAGCATTGGTGAATGCACCGATTCTCGCGCATCCAGATTTGAGTAGGGAATTTTATCTGATGACGGATAGTTCGTTAAACGGCCTCGGCACGGTTCTCTTCCAAGGGGAAGACGAGAAGGATATGTTGACATGGAAGGCCGTATCTTTCGCGAGTAGAGTGCTGTCGACGGCAGAGAGAAATTACTCGGTGACGGAACTCGAGGGACTCGCTGTCGTCTTTGCGTTTAGCAAATTTCGGTACTTCCTCTATGGGAGAAATACTAAAGTGTTCACCGACCATCGGGCATTACAATTTCTGATGTCGGCAAAGTTGGCCCACGGCAGGTTAGCTCGCTGGGCGCTGTATCTACAGGAGTTCGATTTCACAGTTAAATACATTCCAGGAGAAAAAAACCTGATAGCAGATGCGTTGTCTCTGGCTCCGATAGGCCTAAAACGCGTCACGTTCGAAAACTTCGTGACGATGTCACTAAAGAATGTCGGGCGCGAACAAGAGAAGGACCCGATACTAAAGGAGGTGAAAGAGAAGTGGAAGGACAGGTCGCAAGCTGCTATTCGGCAGTACTACCGAATAGAGAACGGAATCCTCTTCCGGAAACGGAGCATAGAAGATCCGCGATGGCTGGTGGTAATACCTGAGGAGCTAATAAATAAGCTAGTGTGGTATATACACCTAAGTTACGGACACTTCGGAGCACGGAAATGCTTCCAGAAGTTACGAGAGGCCTGTTATTTCAATAACATGCTAAAGAGGATACAGCGGGTAATTAGAGTGTGTAAACCACGCCAAAGGACGAAACCGCCCACCACATCTTTTGCTGCACCGATGTACCCGCATTCCAAGCAGGTTGCGAGAGGTCGCCGCGGTGGACTTGATCGGGCCAATAACTCGAACGAAATCTGGCTACGCGTTCATTCTTGTAGCCGTGGAATTGACGTCGAAGTTCGTTTGCTTTACTCCGCTGAGGAAAGCAACGGGGAAAACGGTGGCGGTGGCATTCGCGAACGATTTCGTGCGCGAGGTCGGGCCGGTGAAACGAGTGATATCGGATAACGGACCGCAATTCCGATCTAAACATTGGCTGCGGATGTTGAGGCAGAGGAAAATAAAGCCGAATTTTATATCCTTGTTCCACCCGTCTTCTAACCCCGCCGAGAGAATAATGAAGGAATCAGGGCGGCTGTGCAGGCTGTACCGTTATAGGAAGCATAACACGTGTGACATACACCTAAAGGCGTTTCCGGAGATCTTAAATGAATTGCCAAATGCCTCCACGATGTTGCCACCAGTGTTAGTGCTAAAGAATAAGGAGCCCCCTAATCGAATCAGGGAAGTCATACCTTAGCAAAAGGAAAGACAACCAAGACACAAGGAGGTCGTTGATCTCGCGCTGGAAAATATCAAGAGTGCGGCAGACCGGAGGCAAAAGGCGTACCAAAAGAAAACGAGAAAAATAAAATTCTTCATTGGACAGAAGGTGTGGGTACGGTCACACAAACTGTCAAACAGAGATAAGGGAATCTGCAAGAAGTTCCTAAGCCTGTACCGTGTGTGCCGTATCCCCATTCCGAACGCAATAGAAGTACAGACACTGAGGACGAGAAAATCGAGAGGGCTTCATCACGTATCAAACGTGAAACCCCTCATTGAATAAAAACTGTGGAACAATAGAATATAGGTAAAATAGATTTAGAGTATATTGTATATGTTGTGTGTAAAATGTATTAGGATAAATTGTATTCCGAGCAATAAGATGTACCATGTGATCAATGAGCAGACAAGTCGCACATGAAAATAAGGAGAGTAAGAACGAAATTACTCCAGAAGGAGATAAATATGTAAGGAGAAAGATTAATCCGTATCCAGAAGTTGTGTTACAGGAAGGAGCGGTAACCTGAATGAAGAGGAACGATGCAAAAACCTCAAATGAGGTGTACAAAGGAAAAAGGGTGTAAGTTATCGTAGAAATCGGTTGTAGTGGGAGTAGCGGTAATTGTGTGTGTAGGATTTTGTTACTATAAGGCATGTTTTGGTTGCTAATTATATGTGTCGTAGTTGTTACAATAGTGCATGTTTTGTAGTTAATTCTCTGTTATACCTGTTACAGTAGCGCATGTACTGTAAACTAGAGGGGAAGGTTGCCCTAAATGAGAAATTGTGGATGCGAAATGTGTGACGTCACAAGGAATCCTTGCTATGTAGCCAGTAAAGAGTGCCTATGTGTGTATCTTGCATTTATGTGAGAAGAGTGAGAAATGAATGACTGAAGGACGTCGAAGTGTGATAAGTTAGTCTTAAGAATACTATAGATCATAATCTAAAACAAATGGAATTCTAGTTCCATCCATTTCTTGTCCATCAGTAAAGAAAATATCGTAGATTAATGTTGATTAAAATATCCCTGTTATAAAGCCACTGAAGGGATCAAATAAGAAATAAAAAAATTGTTGTAAATTGATAGGATAATGATTCATGTATGGAAAGGCGGCCAAATTAAAAGCCATGTTAAAATATCATTGGAAGGATAACGCCCATAAGGCACAGTAGGAGAAGGAGAGAGAGAAATAGAATCTGAGTAATGTAGGAAGACCTTATGGATTGCTGAGAACAGTCGGGGACTGTGATGGAAAATTTGTCTGAAATATATCGGTATAGCCAAGCTTCCCTGAGTTTAGATTAGCAACCAGGGGAGAATGCAGCCGAGGAGACCGGGTCGCCGATGCAAGCAATTAGCGGCTAGACGTCGACCGAGCGCACGGCACTTGGGATTCCCTAAGTGACGGCTGTTGTCCACGACTGTGTCAACACGCGCCTTAGGCGATTACCGGGCCTCCCACATACAGGAACAAAGCGGTGGCTACACATGGTAGCCGGCCGCAATCACGAAACAGACGAACAGCGAGCGGCGGTGACCTACATATGCCGAGCGCCCGCGCCAGCAGGTGACACGCCCCCAACTCTGAGGGCGCCGCACAGCAGCAGATGGTAACGGGCAGTCCGTATGGACGACCCGTGAGGTGACGCGCTGCCACGCCTGGTAGACATCGTCACAAACAAACCCGGGATGGAAAGTGCAGCACCCGCAAGAGGCGAGCTCGGCGTATCCAGGTCAGGCGTTGCGGTGCAGCAGATGAAGGAAGGAGAACCGGTGTGCGCCAGGGGCGTGCCACCAGTGGCGGCGTGTCAACAACGTCACCACCACACCTACAACGTCCGCAGTACCGATTCAAGAGGCATGTCATACTCACCACTTGAGTCGGACATGCCGGGACTGCAGACGGAAGAGAGAGGCGAGTGACGTTACCGAGCGGGTGACGTCAGGAGTGCGGCTGTCGGCAATAATTGCGGATATGCTCACATTTCGACGAGAGGTAGCCCGACGGGTCCGGGCGCTCACGATGCGGCACGCGGCGACGACTGCTAGGGGGATGCTATTCTGCCCTGGAAGTCGACGCCCACCTGACGCGGAAACGCGTGCCACCACGTCCTGAGGCAGCCATCAACGCGAGGCAACATGGGTCCTGGGGAGCTGACAAAGGTGAGGGAGCGGCCTGATGCAAGGAGGCGGCCGACATGATCGACGGAGAGCCTGCAGTCGCTGACACCTGCAGAATAACTTACTCCCCTGTCCTCCAAGTAGCCCAAAGCTCCAAGTACCCCGATCCCATAGTGAAGTGCAAGGTGTTTGAAAGTGCCACGTACATTCAATATGTAGCGCGTGTGTTTACTTTTCAGCAGAACTGATTTTGCATATATTATGGCTAGTTACTAAAGTAAATAGGGAAAGAGATAAAGAAAAAACTTTAACACGTCAATCCAGAAGTGAACGAACGAAATTGCCTAAAGATGTAATGTGATTTACTGAAAATTTCTCTAACTAATACATTTTGTATGTTCTCTATGCTTCGCAAATGTTTCAAAGTGGGATACAAACGCGAAAAGACTCTAAGAATTTAAATGCCCACAAGCTTAATACCAACTTATCTATACGTTGTATGAAATTCAATTCATTATATAATTTGTTTAAATTGTGCAGTTTCAAGAATTTATGTGTTTTGATAGATCTTGTGAAATATTTCAAAGTGGGACACACTGGCAACAGGACTTTAATAATTTAAGTGCACATAAAAGTTTAAATGTCTAGTATATAAGAACTGATTACGTTTGACGAAAAATTTAGTTTTCACTCATGTTATATTTGAAAAACGGATGCTTGGCTTAGATGATAGGTAAAATTTGTGTTAAATTGAAATATTAATGGTAAATTGTATATGTATCAAAGATGATGTTTAAGAGGGACATAGGCCCATATGTTTATGTGTTAATAGCTGCATAATGCTCTCAGAAAGAGATAACCATGTGTGAGGGTTTTGAATGTTAAATTCTGTAGTTTGAGTTTTGAATTTGAATACTATGTTCTATGGAACAGATGAGCTGGATGTGTAATAAACTCAGTAAAGAATCAGATAGATAAATGACACACCTCCGACCACTCGACCAGTAGGTAAAAAAAAAAAAAAGTGCCTGAAAGTGCCCTTCCAAAAGCAAGGACACTTGCTGCCCATTTTTTCGTCAGAAGGGGAGGGTTATGTAACGGCTCCATGTAACCCGCTACATGGCTCGACCCCACAACTAAAGACAACTGAGTGCCCTTCCGACACTCAGGGAAGAGCCTGATAATAATTAGTAAGATAGTGTTATTTAAATATAGACGATCATTTTAATATTAGATATGGTAATTGTCTGCAAAGTGTGAATGCGAACGTATGATGAGGTATGCGTGAGATGTCGGCTGTGGGTGTGCTATAGCCATAGTGGAAGTGTAGCCAACCTCGAATCTAGTAGAGCGCGACTGCACTGGACCAGAGAGGCATAAGCTCCACGCGCGTCATTAGCGCTCGTTAGGTTGGCAAATAACCGTGTGCGGTATCTCTGAGTCCTTGCGGCCACGATGTGTGGACCCGGACGAGGGAGACCGTATCGGGGTTGTTGCTGGGAAGACCTGGGTGAGTAAGCACGCTCTGCTCTATCGCTCCGATAGTTAGCGAAGATTTAGAATTCCATGTTCACTTTGAACTTGGAAGCAGCTTCCCTGCTGAGGAAAGCCACTATGGTATTTCCTAGAATCATCTCGGTTAGGAGAGATAGGGAGGTGATTTCTTTTGCCAAGTAATTCCATGGGAATTCGTGTTCACTGCACTTGGGAGTGAACGGGCGCTCATTGCCGAGTAATACTCAGAATTGCTCAATTTGCATTTCAGTGTGAGTGTGAAGTATATATGCAAAGTGTATTTTATTTAAATGTGTTTATTGACTACTGATTATGGAGAGATTGGTAACACGTGGTCCGCAGAGCCGGTGCATTTCTTGGTGAGAAGCTTCAGCTCGACGCAATCACATTTCGTGATCGAGCTGGATCTTCTACGTAAATTCACGCGTGTGATTTAATTGTTCCTTCATAATATCCAGTAAAACTCGCGGAGTTAGTTAAACGTGAAGACGGGACTTGCCCGAATTAAAGTTACAGTTGGAACCATGTGCTCTCTCCCAATGTTGTCCCACTTGGTGTATGGGAACCTTCCTCTTTTATCTGTTAGATAAAATGAATAGAGTGAATGTTAGTGTGTGTGTGGCTAAATGATGATAGAAATGTGCAGGCGGCAGTCATTGTCGATTCACGGCACATGTTAGCCGGATGTTTAACTAAGTTTACTTAGATATTATACTATTTGTATCACGCCAGCATTCCGTGATAAGTGAGAGTGAATATTTGAGATGGTAATGTTTATTGAATAAATGTGATTGTGTTATTATATAAATATGTTACAGTGACTTCTCCCAGCCACACCATATTCCCTTATCATTTCACAGAATATTTGGTATGCGTATTTCAGTTAATCACCTGTCTATGTCCCACTCATGGGCATATTTCATTTAATAAACTCTGTAATGTGGTATTAAAACTTCATTATAATAATATTCTAATTCTAACTTGATCAAAACCACCGAATAAAACTTTAGTTTGAGTATTGATGCTTGTTGCTACAAATGGCCGCCGGCATCTTCTATAGTACAGGCGCCATTTATAAAATTGAGGAGGCCTGCCGAGGGTGCGGAAAGCAAGTATCGTGCAATTTCTCTCAAGGATTACAATTTTCAAATGGTTCAAATGGCTCTAAGCACTATGGGACTGAACATCTGAGGTCATCAGTCCCCTAGACTTCACACACGCATCCATGCCCGAGGCAGGATTCGAACCTGCGACCGTAGCAGCCGCGCGGTTCCTGACTGAAGCGACTAGAACCGTTCGGTCACTGCGGCCGGCTTTCCAATTTTGCTGAGTGTTATTATTTTCTTAGTGAAATTCTGCAGAAGTATTCAAATGTTGTACAAAGAACTCTAGCTATAGCATTTTTATCAATAACTCTGAAATATATGTATTTCCGGAAAGTCGGGTTCCACCTTCACCAGGTTCAGTCCCGTCCCAGTCGGCGGCGACGTCGACTGCCCACCCCTCCACCAACTGACAAACATCAACAGCAGTGAAGTGCTCAGAGTGAACAGTGTGAAGTATCTCTGTTTTCTTCTTTCTTCGAGAGGACCTAGTATGTGCAAACAAAGCGTGTGGCAAAATTAAGTCAACTTCTTCAGCAGTACAGCCTGCCTTGTGGATTTATAATGTGTTCCTATTTACAAATGTGCTCTCTTTCAATAATTTAGGATCTTAAATATGTTTGGTGTAAATGAAAATTGGCCGTAGGTATAGAACTTCATGTAAAATGTTCCTCTCACTGTCTCAATCGTTTTCTCCCTCCCCATCCTCTGTGTCTTCATACAGAATCTCCTTTGTCAACTTCAATGTGAAAAACGAACTCAGCCTCACATCGCGCCCCTCTTTAAATACACCACCAATAACTTTAAAAAAAAGGACCGTTAGACCTTCCAAAGGTAATTTAACACCACATTACACCTTACAACTAGATTTACAATATGCTCTTGAACTAACAATATTATTCTTTCCCTATTATTTTATCTTACATAGTGTCTTTTCCAGTTCCCAAACCATATCAATCAAAGTGCGCCGGATTTTGCCGTTCATCGACTTCGACCTCCTTTATCTGAGCTGCCACTTGTTAAATAATGGTCCATTTAACTTGACACAATTGTATTCTTGTGTAATCGAAATTTTTTCTCTTACATGTAACTGTTTGTCATAATACATAGAACAATTAATGTCAGTCTTTCATTTTCAAATATGTCCTCCACAAGCAATTACAGTTAATGCAATAAACATTAGAGGAAAAATTAATTAACTGAGTTTGACAAGAAATGTTCAAAGGCATTTTCTAAAAAGGCTGAAAATAACGGAACTGTTCCAGCCAACAGAAAAAACAAATAGTTTATTGCCGATTACAGAACCCATTGTTCTGAAATTCCCAAATTTGTAAATAAAAACCATTCTTTTGTTGTCAAAAACTCTTCTGTACTCGCAGGACTAATATTTTACCTGTAAACCTAACCATTACTAAATAATTTTTTTACCAAACTTAGTTGTAATTTTACACGAAGTTACAGTCTCCGAACAAGGTCCTAGCATGTAGGAATCGAAACTTGTACAACTGTACTGGGTGTCAGTCGCTCGCCCATATCACCGCCGATTATTTGGAGCCTCCAACGATACAATCGATTTTTGTGTCTCCTTTTCTATAAGTCTCTCGATGTGAGCAGTGCGAGATGTGATAGACTTATCTCTCGAGGTCACTTCAGACTGGTTCTGTCAGTTCTTCGAAGTTGTCATCGTCCATCACCGGCCAGAGTTTGGCATCGTTCATCGGTTGTCTGCCAGTAACTAGTGAAGTCCTTCCAGTGGAGAAACATGTCTCAAGCTGTCGCTAGTCTTCCTCTGCGCTCGCACGTTACATCACCCATACGAATGCCGCAGTGCCGTTTACATAATCTGAAGCAAATACGTGCTCCTCATTATTTACTCGATCTACCCATCTAATCTTCAGCATTTTTCTATAACACTACATTTCGAAATCTTCCCTTCTCTTCTTGTCGAATGTGTTGATCGTCGACGTTTCACTTCCATACTACTGATAAATAGCTTCAGAATTCCTAGCATTTAAATTTATATTCGTTAACAAATTTTCCTTTTCCGAAATGCTTTTCTTGCCATTGCCAGACTGCACTTTCTGTCTTCTCTACTTTGTCCATCATCACTTATTTAGCTGATCAAGTAGCAAAACTCGTCTACTACCTTTAGTGTCTCATTTAACTACCTCACCATCGTACTTTTTAATTCGAATATAATTTATAGCCTCTTCTCGAGGCACTACGCATTCCGTTCAGCTAGTCTCCAAAATATTTTGCCTTTTATGACGGTTTCGCAATGTCGCCAGCAAAACCTCAAAGTTTTCATTTTTGTTGAAGGTGACCACAGCTTGAGTACAGTAGGCAGGTTGAAAGTTATGTTGGTTGCAGTAAAACGCAGACATACTGCCTCCTCAGCTATGAATGACGACTATTTAGCAGATGACTATAATAAAAAGAAAGGATCAAGCTGCTTCTCTTGAGTGTGGACCACACCAGGCCAGTAACTTAGTCAAGTGGCGGGTGACTTAGTAACTGAACGAGTGTGGGCAGAGTTATTTTGTAAAGTGACCTGTAGGTGACCCCTGACAGTTGCAGCGCGATGCGTGCGGCGGCTTTGCAGGCCTGCTTCGACCAACAACGTAACACGATTTTGTAAACGTCTCTATGGGAATGACACAGTGTTGTCACAGCTCTGTAGACGGTTACTGTTTTCGCGTGCAGCCGTCAGCACTTTGCAGCTGGAAGCTGGCAGCAGATCTTCTTACACGGTCTCGATTGTAGTGAGCCACACCCAGTAAGTTGGACAGTAGCCGGTGAAGTAGCTTTCCCCAGTTCAGTTCACTACACTTACCACTGAAAAGGTGGTAACCCGTAAGCTCCATCACGGTCTTTACGATTGTTTTTGTTTCGGTCTTCAGTCTGAAAACAGATTTGATGCAGTTCTCCATGCTACTCTATCCTGTGGAAGCCTCTTCATCTTCAAATAAGTACATCCTTCTGACTCTACAAGTTTTACCCGCCACCTATCCCGCCAATAATACACTGGTGATCCCTAGATGTCTCAGAATGTGTCCTACCAACCGATCTCTTCTTCTTGTCAGATTGCACCACAAATTTCTTTTCTTTCCCATTTCTGTTCATTACCTCTCATGACCTCAGATTTAATTGTCAGGAAGCCGTTTCTGAAAGTATTTGTATGGAGTGTAGCCATGTATGGAAGTGAAACGTGAACGATAAATAGTTTGGACAAGAAGAGAATAGAAGCTTTCGAAATGTGGTGCTACAGAAGAATGCTGAAGATTAGATGGGTAGATCACATAACTAATGAGGAGGTATTGAATAGAATGGGGGAGAAGAGGAGTTTGTGGCACAACTTGACAAGATGAAGGAACCGGTTGGTAGGGCATGTTCTGAGGCATCAAGGGATCACAAATTTAGCATTGGAGGGCAGCGTGGAGGGTAAAAATCGTAGAGGGAGACCAAGAGATGAATACACTAAGCAGATTCAGAAGGATGTGGGTTGCAGTAAGTACTGGGAGATGAAGAAACTTGCACAGGATAGAGTAGCATGGAGAACGGCATCAAACCAGTCGCAGGACTGAAGACCACAACATCAACAACAATAACAACATTTCTCTCTTGTTTGCTGGTGACTGAGATAAAAATGCAATGCCGAAACCCGGGATCGAACCAGGGACCTTTAGATCTTCAGTCTAACGCTCTCCCAACTTTTTTTTTTTTAATTTTAAATATAAAACAATTTAATAATCATATTAGGCAATTTCTGAAATACTTGAGAATAGCGGAAAGGAGATATATATTACATTTATTAGATAGAATCTCATGGTTTTAACCAATCGATAAGGACATTTCTATAAAAACTGTCTATTTCCAAATTTCTAGTATAACTAATAATGCACCTTCAAGGTATTGTGTTTTGACACTATTAGACACACATCTCAATGTCACATAAGTTCTGTACATTAGCTTATAAATTTCAAACACTACTCTCTGAAGTAGAAAAAGCACACATCATAAATATACTGTAAAATCGTAAATAGTATCCTTAAGGTAACTACAATACATCATTGTCAACACAGCCTTCTTTTTTATATTAACCAATGCCCATTCTTTCAAATACAATTTTTAACATATTGCCGAACTTTTTCTTGTGATTCGAATAGCTTCTAATTTTGTGGAACTCACACAGCATGTATACCTTGAACTCTATGAGGCTATCGGATCCTAATTTGTTAAGGACGTAGTTAATAAAGTTTCCCAGCAACCAGGACACAGCGTTATTTTTTGCTTCTGGGAAATAGCGTGCTTCAGGCCTGTGTATCAATGACAGCGATACATACTCAGGGGATGTTCTTGTAATGAGAGCTATTTGCTCCCGGATCCACTTCCAACTATTCATGTGACCACTGCAAGTATATCTATGAATTACTGTGTCAACTAGATGGCATTGTTGACATAAATTTGTTTCACAGAGTCCGATTGCATGCAGTCTTTCATTGGTGCAAACTATGTTGTTAACCGTCTTGTACCATGACGTTTTTATATTAGACGTGAGCACATTAGAACTAATGTTCTTCCAAATCTCAGTCCACTCAATGTTTGGAAATTGTCGTTCTATTTTGTTCCTTCCTTCGCTTTTCTTTCGTTCCCGCATTATGGCTCTCGATGTTAAGTGTCGGGACTGCCTGAGTTCGACACTGACATAACTAAACTCAACATAGAAAATCCTCACGTGCTGTAAGCGACTGTTGATATTCTGCACGTCAATCGGGGGAAGCAGGCTTGGAGGTTTAATGATCTCGAAAAGTTGGCTGGTTATGCTTTCTCGCGAGTCTCTTATTAAATTAACTTGCCTTTTGATAAAAAGAGCAGAGGCTTTATCCGTTATATCAGTTAATCCTAGTCCACCATTTTTAGGATCTAAAGTGGCTACTTTAGCAGGTACTCTGAACACTTCACCTCTCCACAAAAAGTTGGTGATTTTAGACATTATTCTCCTCGCTATCATTCTCGGTATTGGAAACAGCTGGGCAGTATAATAAGCCTTAGCAAGGATGCATGAGTTGATATACTGTGTTCTTTGAACTTGGTTCATATAACGAGTTAAATTCTCTACAATGGCTCCTTGCACTTTATCTGCTGCAACTTTCCAATTTAAAGCCGTCATTTTCATAGGGCATGCTGTCAGGGTGATCCCAAGTGTTTTATGTTGTGGGACTAATTTTGCCCACTCGACGTTTATATTATCAAAACCTCTGAGATTTAACATCTTACTTTTTTTTTCGTTTGCATTGGCTCCAGATGCTCTACAGTACGAATCAATCACTGTTGCTAGCGTGGTTACCTCATCCTTGTTCCTTATAGTGACCCCTATATCGTCAGCATAGGCTCTTATAACGGTTTTATTTCCTGATAATGTTAAGCCTTTTAATCTAGCATGGACATGGCAGAGGAAAGGTTCCAGCGAAATGGCGAAGAGCGACATGGACAGAGGACTTCCTTCAGGAACACCTCGTTGTATTTGCATCGGCCTGGATTGTTGACAATTCACCGCTATTTTAGCATTTATTCCAGTTGCTATGTTCTTAATCAACTGTATGACCCTATCGTTGAAACCTATTTTCTTCAATGTCTGTAGAAGATATTCATGATTTACTACATCGAACGCTTTATAAAAATCTAAAAACAATAAAGCACACTTTATGTTTGTTACCGAAGTTATAGCAATGATATCCCTGAATTCCGCTAGATTTTGAAAAATGGTTCTGCCTTGCGCACAGTTCTGATGTTGACTAATAATTTTATCTGTAAGGCATGACATTCTCTTGTTTATTATTCTAGCTATTAATTTATAATCAGAATTCAGCAGTGAAATTGGACGAAAATTATTTAAATCTTTTTTTCCATTATTTTTGGGCACCAGAACAATTTTACTCTCCTTAAACTCAGCCGGAATCATTTTACCCTGAATAACCTCATTTACAATGACCGTGATTTTCGCACCTACTATTGGCCAGTAACGGATGTAAAACTCTGCTGGCAGACCATCCGGTCCTGGGGATTTTTTTGGTGGTGAGGCGCACAGAGTCTCATACACGTCTTCTTCACTGACAACCTCTAGAAAATTTTCGTTGTCATCTTCTGTCAGCTGTGGGGCTAGGATGTCAAGGAATTCTTCCAAGGAAGCATCACTACTTTGATGTACAGAATATAGCTCGCAATAGTAGCGATAAATCTCGTTCATGATATCGTGCTGGGTTCTGAGAGTCGTACCGTGTTTTGTTCGAATTTCATCAATAAAAGTCCTTCTCCCGTTTTTCGTATGCTTCACTAAATGATATAGGGAAGTAATTTCATCTTCTGACACCGAATTTGCCTTCGATTTTATTTTCAACCCTTCCATTTGACTTCTCTTGATATTAAGTAACTTGGCTTTGACTTTTTTGATGTCTGCTATCCGAAGTGAGGAACCTGCGGAGACTTGATCATATAGATCTCTCAAAACGGAATAGTAATACTCTATAGTGCATTTCATTTCCCTTGCGCTCTGGGCACTGTATTGAATAAGAACTTTCCTCAACTTTGGCTTTGCCATTTTAACCCACCAGTCAATAGCAGTGGCATATCTACTACTGGCTCGCAGGCATATTGCCCATGTTTCTTTAATCAGATCTTCTAAATCATGATTTACTAACAAGGAAGTGTTCAAATTCCACTGATTCTTGAATCGGTGAACCGGCTGTCTTTTTAGATTTATGCAAGCTAAGACACTTGAATGGTCTGAAAAGTACGTAGGAATGGTTTCTACTTTAGTCACGGAAGTTTCAAGATTTTTAGAAATATATAGTCTATCAATCCTGCTACGTGATGTTGCCGTGACATAAGTGAACTCAACAATGGAGGGGTATTTGATTTCCCATATATCTTTTAATTCTAAACCAGTAATTAGTAGTTTTAGTTCACTTGAGAAATTAAAATTAGGTAACTGATCTTTTCGATTTAAAACACAATTAAAATCACCTCCTAGTAATAACTGTCTTGGCGATTTCCTTAACAAGTATATCAGGTCATCTTTGAAGAAACGTGCCCTGTCAGCTCGATGAGAACTTCCTGAAGGGGCGTACAAGTTGATGATAGTCACATCATAGATATTTAGTCCTATTCCCCTTCCGGATTCCAGTCGTTCCACCTCGCTTACTGTAATCCCTTCCCTCACCAAAATAGCTGTTCCAGCACTTGTTTCGGGAGACACATTGATGTAACTGACAAAACCGGGAATTACCAACTCCGAAACTAGAACTTCTTGTAATAGGGCAATATCAGTCGCGGATTCGTACAGAAATTCCTTAAGGGCCGATAATTTCAAACCGGTCGTGATTTTATTTATGTTTATAGTGGTGACAGAATAAGATTGCGTCATTGTGTTTTCACTATGTAGTTGTTTTGATGAACTAATTTAGTTTCCTTTGGTTCAGGGTTCAGCTAAGCTGTAACAGTTTTCTCGGAAGGCTGAACATGGAATAACACTTCCATCTGTTTATTAGTTACTGTCCCGTTTTTTTTCTGCTTCTGATGTTTTCTCTTGTAACGCAAGCAGAATGATTTCCTGGTAAACTTTCTGATTTTTCCTCCAGTGATTCATGTACGACCGTTTCGGACTGAACATTCTTTGGGCTTGGGTCGCCCCTACCGGATTTTCCCTTCTCTTGGTTACGAGCTACATTCTCGTTTGGTTGCGTCGGTATTTTACTTCGCGGCTTATCTGGAGCAGCAGCAGACGCTTTCGCAATTTCGGTTGCCGGCGCCTGCCCTGAGGTGTTGACAGTGATTTCAGTTTGGCCACCACTTCCTCGTTCTTTATTAATTTCACTCACTTTCTGATCGAGGGAAACAAATGGAGACTGCAGTTTTGCAACCTCTCCCTGAATTTGTTTATTATCAGATAGATTCTGATCTTTGCAATCGCCTACTGCACCTGTTGTTTCTTGCAAATTAATGCTGTTTACACCCCCTTCATTTTCTGGTACCGTATGTGTATTATCTTTCTGTTCATTAGTTTCCATTCGAATTTTGCCTTCAGGTTCCTCTGCCTCCTCATCGCACTGTTTTTGCTTGCGTAGTGAGGGAGTGGGACAAGACAGCTCGTCCTCTGAACAACTATCAGTTATCTCCAGAGGTCGTTTTTTCGGTTGCGTTTCAGTTTCACGAGTAGTGGCAACAGGGTTTCCTTTTGTTGTTAACGGGGGAAATTGACTGTTATCGTGACGGGACACATCAGTTTGGCCTGCTGCGTTAACATCCTCAACCAGTTGTTCCGGGCTATTCTTTGGTAACAGATCATTTAAGGTAAGCTTCTGACGCTGTATCAAATTACTTTTAAGAACAACAGTTCGCCGCGGACATTCCTGTCTGAAGTGGCCGGTTTCGTTACATATATGACATGTAGCTTCCTGACCTGTATAAACAATTTGTGCCTTATACCCACAAACAGTTATGTGGGACGGAATATTCGTCTTAACGTCCATCTCTACACTGCGGACACCGTTAAAACACTGCAGTTTAAAGCGAGGCGACCATCTTTCAATTGCAATTGATTTAACGTCTCCGTAGTTTGAAAGAGCTTCCTTAATCTTATCATTTTCAATTTCAATGGGAAGATTCAAGACACGAACGGTTTTGTAATGAATGTCCGCTCTATAGATGGAAACCTTACTTTTATAACCATTTCTATGCACAAAATCTACTTCATAGCCCCACTTTCGTAACACTTTATCAACAGTCGAAGCACTGATTAACTTGACAAAAACACAGTATTTTTCCTGATCCAGTTGCCAGGTATGAACGGTTTCAGAATTTAGTCCAATTACCTGTGTAATCCAGTCATCTATTTCCAGGGATGTCGGCTGAACAGGACGGGATTCCTTGTCAAACGCAAATACCAGGGTATTCTTCCTGAGGTTTGTAGCCATGGTTAATTCAGCGAAGCAATTTCGGTTAAACAACCGAAATTCCACGTAGCAGCAGCAAGACAAGAAAGAGCGATCAGATCACAAGGAACAGGAACGAACACGGAGATTAACGGACGGACAGCACTCGGCGAAGCACAAGTACAGCGATGTAAACACTGAAGCGCAGCGCAACAGTTAACAGCGGCCACTCGCGAGCGCGTCTGAAACGGAACTGAACTTGACAAGATGAAGGAACCGGTTGGTAGGGCATGTTCTGAGGCATCAAGGGATCACAAATTTAGCATTGGAGGGCAGCGTGGAGGGTAAAAATCGTAGAGGGAGACCAAGAGATGAATACACTAAGCAGATTCAGAAGGATGTGGGTTGCAGTAAGTACTGGGAGATGAAGAAACTTGCACAGGATAGAGTAGCATGGAAAGCGGCATCAAACCAGTCGCAGGACTGAAGACCACAACATCAACAACAATAACAACATTTCTCTCTTGTTTGCTGGTGACTGAGATAAAAATGCAATGCCGAAACCCGGGATCGAACCAGGGACCTTTAGATCTTCAGTCTAACGCTCTCCCAACTGAGCTATTTCGGCGCACATGGTGCTTCTTCTGCGATAAGATTGACTCGGCATAATTCTTCGATTTCGTAATACGTCGGCCACACATCCCACTGGCACACTAAGCACGTGACGGCAATCACGGAATTTTTGTAGGCACGATATCTGGAGATTTCCGCAAGTGGCTATAAGTAGTAAGCACGTCGCCAGATGAACGAATAATTTATCTATTAACAATTTTGGGGTTAATGACAGACGATCGCATACATCTGCCGTGCAATTTTCTTAATTTCCTCATAACTTTAAACAAATCGACACATTTAAAGATAGAGACAAGTATACAGTGCCTGCATTTTCTGTAAGCAGTCTTGCACAACTTCTAAATATTTCAAGAAAATAATTCCTGAACGCCACAATGCTACCACAAGAAATCTTCTTTGTAATCAACCGCTGTAACGATAACTATCGTCGACTGCAGATTGTCTTTTGATCGAAACTATCGATGATAAGTAACATACTGTGCACTTGCAGCAGGTTTTTGGGGCTTAATGATGACTCCGTGGTAGCCAAAAGTGTCCATTCCTGGCAAAACCGACACGATGGCTTGAGTGGGCAACTTAATAATTGAGGTCGACTACTGCCTTTAACATAGCGTAGAAGAGTATTATCGAAGAACCTCTCACAAAACGCAAAGAGCTTCTACTCAAATGTAAAGGGTGTTGGTGGTACATAGTTAGTGTCCAGACGCTCGTGAACGAGACAGGGACTGAAACTGAGGACAGCAAAGGAAAAGCTGTAACGCTTAATTCGCTTTTCAAATGTTCCTTTACAAAACAAAATCCAGAGGTATTGCCTCAGTTTAATTACTGCGTCACTGCAAACGTGAGTTTCAGTAGTGTTCACAAACAACTAAAATCGCTAAAATTGAACAAAACTCCAATAGAATCCCCTTCCGATTCTATGCCAAATTTGCGACAGAGTAAGCCCCTCTTTTGGCTCCTCGAAACGAAAACGTTGCCCAGTACTTGGAAGAATTCGAAAGTCGCACCAGTCCACAACAAGGGTATCAGAAATGAACCACAAAACTGACGCCCAATATCCTCGATACCCATTTGTTGTAGAACCTTAAGAACGTGTTCTGAGCTCAAACTTAAAAACGTATCTCGAATAGAATGACCTCCTCCATACTGATCTTCATGGATTCGTAACACATCTGTCACGTGAAACCCAACTCGCATTTGTTCCACATATCAAGGCAGTCAGGTAGAGGCAGTGTTTCTCGATTTTCTGAAAGCATTTGAATCATTATTGCAGTTCGTGACGTAGCAGTCGTGCTTGGTTTTCACTGTTTACATAGTTTCTGTGCACTGTGTTAATCTTACGCGACAGAATCAGTTGTGTAAGTGTGCAGAAAGGTGGTAAGGCTAATACAATCGTGCTGTGCAAATACAGTACCGCACGTCGGCGGGCAGCGTGTAAAATGTGCCCAGAGTGGATACGCACCGCTGCTGCTGTCCCTTGGCAGCTTGCGCAGATCGACGTGGAGCGACAGCACCGTCCCCTCCCGCGCTCCATTGTCAACCACACTGTTGTTTTGATCGATGCACAGGCTGACTGCCGTATGTGTCCCCTCCCCCCCCCCGACTCTTCCTCCACCCACCCTGCCCGCATCCCTCGCCCCTGTCTATCGCTTATCGTGGGCTCGTAACCACTTTGCAACTCGGCATTTTATATACTAACAAATCGTTGCCAGATGAGAAGCGGTAATTGACAGGTGAATCTTAGGGTCGAACCCTCTGGACATTTGGATTTCAAGTCTGATGTCCCGAGACACCAAGTCACACGTAAAAATCGAGTCTTTTATGGGAGACTGTTACGTGAAATGCAGGCGAACCTGCTGCGCGGTCAGTGCGTTATTAACCAGTGCAACAGTAGGTGCTCACCTGTTTGCCGATGAATTAACTGCTGTTATCGCGGACGCAACACACTGCCTCGCCGTAAATGCAGTGTGCCCAGCGCGTGACGAGTGTATTGAAACGAGTAAGCCGACCGGCAGCCGCTGCCTACCCTGATTTAAACACGTTCGGTGACACGTGTAACGCCGTCCTCACACCGGGTCAGGCAGCTAACGCTGACGTGGTCGCGGTCGCGGTCGGGACATCCGCCCTCACGAGACACGGCGCCACTGGCACCCCACATGGTACGAGCCGGCTAACGAGATTTTGCGCTCTCAGCGCTCCCCAGCGCCAGTTGTCGGCTTTATATGGCTCTCAGGCCACACAGTTTCTTTACGAAAGTGGACGCGCCTAAAATTGCGTTACTCCTGAAACTTCCCCTTAGAAACATATATGAATGATTGTGCTGGTAAACCCCTTACGTTATTTGATTTTCAAACAGCTGAGCAAAACTGAACGTACTCAGACATTTCTCTCTTTACTTATTCTGATCATCAGTAAACTGACATACAATATTCTTAGCGCAACGCAATCTGACTTTCAATAATTCCTACAAAAGAATGGCCCTGACTAACAATAATCTGTACCTTTCATGAATCACTTACCTCACAAAAATCTTCGTTTCTCGAACTACTGCAATACAGCAAGAGCCACTACTGCCAGCTAAATAAAAGATTCAAACTACTGAAGGCACTAACTACTGATAGGCATAGTTAGCAAATGAAAGATTTTGATAGAGAACAAAAAATGTATTTACCT
The DNA here is from genome assembly GCF_023864345.2 of Schistocerca serialis cubense. Taxonomy (NCBI): domain Eukaryota; kingdom Metazoa; phylum Arthropoda; class Insecta; order Orthoptera; family Acrididae; genus Schistocerca; species Schistocerca serialis. The sequence goes on along the minus strand of NC_064647.1, from coordinate 56,893,851 downwards.
TAATAATGTTCAAAAGTCATTATATATACACTCCTGGAAATGGAAAAAAGAACACATTGACACCGGTGTGTCAGACCCACCATACTTGCTCCGGACACTGCGAGAGGGCTGTACAAGCAATGATCACACGCACGGCACAGCGGACACACCAGGATCCGCGGTGTTGGCCGTCGAATGGCGCTAGCTGCGCAGCATTTGTGCACCGCCGCCGTCAGTGTAAGCCAGTTTGCCGTGGCATACGGAGCTCCATCGCAGTCTTTAACACTGGTAGCATGCCGCGACAGCGTGGACGTGAACCGTATGTGCAGTTGACGGACTTTGAGCGAGGGCGTATAGTGGGCATGCGGGAGGCCAGGTGGACGTACCGCCGAATTGCTCAACACGTGGGGCGTGAGGTCTCCACAGTACATCGATGTTGTCGCCAGTGGTCGGCGGAAGATGCACGTGCCCGTCGACCTGGGACCGGACCGCAGCGACGCATGGATGCACGCCAAGACCGTAGGATCCTACGCAGTGCCGTAGGGGACCGCACCGCCACTTCCCAGCAAATTAGGGACACTGTTGCTCCTGGGGTATCGGCAAGGACCATTCGCAACCGTCTCCATGAAGCTGGGCTACGGTCCCGCACACCGTTAGGCCGTCTTCCGCTCACGCCCCAACATCGTGCAGCCCGCCTCCAGTGGTGTCGCGACAGGCGTGAATGGAGGGACGAATGGAGACGTGTCGTCTTCAGCGATGAGAGTCGCTTCTGCCTTGGTGCCAATGATGGTCGTATGCGTGTTTGGCGACGTGCAGGTGAGCGCCACAATCAGGACTGCATACGACCGAGGCACACAGGGCCAACACCCGGCATCATGGTGTGGGGAGCGATCTCCTACACTGGCCGTACACCGCTGGTGATCGTCGAGGGGACACTGAATAGTGCACGGTACATCCAAACCGTCATCGAACCCATCGTTCTACCATTCCTAGACCGGCAAGGGAACTTGCCGTTCCAACAGGACAATGCACGTCCGCATGTATCCCGTGCCACCCAATGTGCTCTAGAAGGTGTAAGTCAACTACCCTGGCCAGCAAGATCTCCGGATCTGTCCCCCATTGCGCATGTTTGGGACTGGATGAAGCGGCGTCTCACGCGGTCTGCACGTCCAGCACGAACGCTGGTCCAACTGAGGCGCCAGGTGGAAATGGCATGGCAAGCCGTTCCACAGGACTACATCCAGCATCTCTACGATCGTCTCCATGGGAGAATAGCAGCCTGCATTGCTGCGAAAGGTGGATATACACTGTACTAGTGCCGACATTGTGCATCCTCTGTTGCCTGTGTCTATGTGCCTGTGGTTCTGTCAGTGTGATCATGTGATGTATCTGACCCCAGGAATGTGTCAATAAAGTTTCCCTTTCCTGGGACAATGAATTCACGGTTTTCTTATTTCAATTTCCAGGAGTGTATATATATATATCTCAGTTCATGATATCCAGTATTACAAATTTACTCTTTCTGATGGACACAGGTCCAGATCGTCCGCTCTCAAAACTCTGTCATCTCTCTCCCCACATCCACCACTGCTCCCCACCTCCAACTGCGCAACGCTACGCGCTGTTCACATGCAGCTGCCCAACACTACAATAGCAATATTGCAAAAATGCAGACCAGCCACAGACTTCACACAGCACAGTCAGTGATTTTCATATAGAGCGCTACGTGGAGTTACCAAATAAAAAACCTAAACAGCCTACTTACACCCCTTTAGTGATTGTCGAAGAAGAGCAGAGAAAATTACGGAGGAGATTCTCGACTTGTCGATGGCTGGAACAGCGTCTTGCTGGTAGCGGAACATTACGTAATGCTATACAATGATCTCAAATATGCCAGAATGAGATTTTCACTCTGCAGCGGAGTGTGCGCTGATATGAAACTTCGTGGCAGATATACATCAGCGCACACTCCGCTGCAGAGTGAAAATCTCATTCTGGAAACATCCCCCAGGCTGTGGCTAAGCCATGTCTCCACAATATCCTTTCTTTCAGGAGTGCTAGTTCTGCGTGGTTCGAAGGAGAGCTTCTGTAAAGTTTGGAAGATAGGAGACAAGGTACTGGCAGAAGTGAAGCTGTGAGGACGGGGCGTGAGTCGTGCTTGGGTAGATCAGATGGTAGAGTACTTGCCCGCAAAAGGCAAAGGTTCCGAGTTCGAGTCTCGGTCCGGCACACAGTTTTAATCTGCCAGGAAGTTTCATCTCAAATACGGCTCGGAGGTCTGGGCGCATAGGCTCACGAGGGTGGTGCCCTCCATGGCAGTGAGAAGGGTGCAAAGAAACATGATATTAAGGTCAGTGGGAGCCTACAGGGCATCTCCAGCGTGGGCCCTGTTAGTAATAAGGGGCTTTGTCCTCTTGACATCGAAATCAGAGCGCAAGCGGCACGGTTGTGGGCCAAGAAAGGGGACATCGGGAAAACAGAGGACATTCGGGTTGGGGATAAGAGTGCGATTGGGAGAAGAGGCGAAGAACTGTGGCGGGAGTCATGGAAAGCTGATAACAATGGCCGAAGAACAGTCCAACTTTTACCATACACGAAAGAACGGTTACGTACGAAAAACTTTAGCCAACTCGGGGGACTGTTCCATTTTCTCACTGGTCATGGGCCCTATCCGACATATCTGTCTCGGTTTGGGAGGAAGGCCACACCCTCGTGTGACAGTGGCGCACCAGAGGGTCCTCCCGACCGTGTGGCTTACGACTGCTCCCTTTACAATGATGTAACAGCTGCGTTACGACATAAACTACCGAACGACGACACGTACATACTACTGAAACGACAGGATACATTTCGGACGCTAAATAACCGCCGCCCGGTGTGGCCGGCTCCAGGCGCTTCAGTCTGGAAGCGCGTGATCGCTACGGTCGCAGGTTCGAATCCTGCCCCGGGCATGGATGGGTGTGATGTCCTTAGGTTAGTTAGGTGTAAGTAGTTCTAAGTTCTAGGGGACTGATGACCTGAGATGTTAAGTCCCATAGTGCTCAGAGCCATTTGAACCATTTTTGAACTAAATAACCTAGCAAACGATGTATCACGAAAAGTTCTGTCGGAATATCTGAGGGACAATCGTGAGTAGTGACAAATAACCAAATGTGTCCCAGTGCTCCAATCCAGTACAGCCTGTGCCTGGATAGGTCGACTTCCATCACAGTTGGAATCCCCCTCGTGCAGGACTAGGGGGAGTGGGGTACAACAATACCGAACTAAGACAAGCACCGGAATTGTTGTAGGTTAGAATCTTAATAAGTAGAACTCAGAACTAGGAAACATAAAAACAGGAACCTGCAGCGATATTCAAGTCACCTTTGGCCTGCCTAGTGTGAAGGGCACGCTCATTGGGATCAGCTCTGTGGGCAAGGCCGTGCAGTAACCTTGTACACTTCCCTGACACACCTGTGACGCTGCAGGCAGTGTAGAGGTTTAGCTATTAAATACACCATTAGAATAAGTAGAGTAATAATGACAGCAAACAAATTGCCCATTCTAACACTACTGTAGCTCACCTGTAAACATTGTAAATTAGCTGCTAATAATATTGCCACATTTAAGGATCCACTAATTATGTCAGGTGGTGGGTTGTACATGTAAAATATAAAGATCAACAATAAATAATTTTTTTATAAAAAATACCATTATAAGTTATCGGATAACTCAATTGCATCTTCATCCCATTTTCTGCTTAATATGAATATACTTAAGGTATTGTGTCCAGTCTCAATTTGCACTTGCATGTTGTTGTTGTTGTTGTTGTGGTCTTCAGTCCTGAGACTGGTTTGATGCAGCTCTCCATGCTACTCTATCCTGTGCAAGCTTCTTCATCTCCCAGTACCTACTGCAGCCTACATCCTTCTGAATCTCCTTAGTGTATTCATCTCTTGGTCTCCCTCCACAATTTTTACCCTCCACGCTGCCCTCCAATACTAAATTGGTGATCCCTTGATGCCTCAGAACATGTCCTACCAACCGATCCCTTCTTCTAGTTAAGTTGTGCCACAAACTTCTCTTCTCCCCAATCCTATTCACTACTTCCTCATTAGTTATGTGATCTACCCATCTAATCTTCAGCGTTCTTCTGTAGCACCACATTTCGAAAGCTTCTATTCTCTTCTTGTCCAGACTATTTATCGCCCACGTTTAACTTTCATACATGGCTACACTCCATACAAATAATTTCAGAAACGACTTCCTGACATTTAAATCTATACTAGATGTTAACAAATTTTTCTTCTTCAGAAACGCTGTCCTTGCCATTGCCAGTCTACATTTTATATCCTCTCTACTTCGACCATCATCAGTTAATTTGCTCCCCAAATAGCAAAACTCTTTTACTACTTTAAGTGCCTCATTTCCTAATCTAATTCCCTCAGCATCACCCGACTTAATCAGACTACGTTACATTATCCTTGTTTTGCTTTCGTTGATGTTCATTTTATACCCCCTTTCAAGACACTGTCCATTCCTTTCAACTGCTCTTCCAAGTCCTTTGCTGTCTCTGACAGAATTACAATGTCATCGGCGAACCTCAAAGTTTTTATTTCTTCTCCATAGATTTTAATACCTACTCCGAACTTTCCTTTTGTTTCCTTTATTGCTTGCTCAATATACAGATTGAATAACATCGGGGATAGGCTACAACCCTGTCTCACTCCCTTCCCATCCACTGCTTCCCTTTCATACGCCTCGACTCTAATAACTGCCATCTGCTTTCTGTACAAATTGTAAATAGCCTTTCGCTCCCTGTATTTTACCACTGCCACCTTCAGAATTTGAAAGAGAGTATTCCAATCAACATTGTCAAAAGCTTTCTCTAAGTCTACAAATGCTAGAAACGTAGGTTTGCCTTTCCTTAATCTTTCTTCTAAGATAAGTCGTAGGGTCAGTATTGCCTCACGTGTTCCAACATTTCTACGGAATCCAATCTGATCTTCCCCGAGGTCGGCTTCTACCAGTTTTTCCATTCGTCTGTAAAAAATTCGCGTTAGTATTTTGCAGCTGTGACTTATTAAACTGATAGTTCGGTAATTTTCACATCTGTTAACACCTACTTTCTTTGGGATTGGAATTATTATATTCTTCTTGAAGTCTGAGGGTATTTCGCCTGTCTCATAAATCTTGCTCAGCAGATGGTAGAGTTTTGTCAGGCCTGGCTTTGCAAGCCTACCAGTAGTTCTAATTGAATGTTGTCTACTCCCGGGGCCTTGTTTCGACTCAGGTCTTTCAGTGCTCTGTGAAACTCTTCATGCAGTATCATATCTCCCATTTCATCTTCATCTACATCCTTTTCCATTTCCATAACATTGTCCTCAAATACATCGCCCTTGTATAGACCCTCTATATACTCCTTCCACCTTTCTGCTTTCCCTTGTTGGCTTAGAACATGCATATGCATAATATCTATATTCTCGATGTTGCATTGACTGTCAACACGTTGAAATAGCGCACTTCATCTCCTAGATTTCAAGATCAGAGATTCGTATCGTAATTTCATTCGAGTGGAAGACGAGATTTTTTTTTTTCGAAATTGTTCACCATAATTGACAAAAATATTTACCGGCAAACATGAGCTAGTCCATAAACCCAGACATATATGTATATATTTACGGAAAGTTTCATAATAGCAAAAGCTGCCAGTGTGTAACTTGTGTTTACTTTCTGACAGAGACCGGCAGTCGCGTTAAGATTCCAGGCCGACATTCCAGTCGTTGGCCTTTCCAACAACAGTTCCAGCAAATACACTATTTATAATGTATAACATCGACTGCTACAAGTAATATTTCTATTACATTTATAAGAAAGACCCAGAATCGTTTAGAAAACAAAAGTTGAAAAAAAATTGTTTTGGAAGGAGGTGAACTCGAACCTGCTACTTCTCACTCCGCAGATCCCGACGCTATCGGCTTGGCTAACACTTCAGCGTCGTAGCTGGGTCTCCGTAGGCGGCATACACTGTCCAAAGGCTGTATCTACAAATGGCATTATCTAGTATTTAATATGCAAATTGTACCAATTAGAGGCGTTCTTGATAGATCACCACTGTGCCGTAGCACTGAAACGGTGTACTGACGTAGCACACAAGTTATAACACTACAACCATCCTCTACAGGAAGCCCTTACATACTGATATGTACTTTCCTGTCTTTTATTATAAACAATCGTAGCTAAAACGACGCATTTCCGAGAGGCCCTCAATTTATTAATGTACTGAAACAGCTTAAACACGTACTCGAATGAGAAAGAAAACAAAACTCTGACTTTTGTACAACTGTGCTCTTCCATGTAACATCAATGTAAATTATTCATTATTTACGATAATTTATGTAATTGCAGTTAATTTAGGGATGTAATGTCAAAAGTAATTTTCTATAAAAGAATGTAAAAAGCTAAAAATTTAATTGTAATACTGGTTCAAGCATGGAGAAAGTAGGTTTGTAACTGTGTAAAACTTTGAGGGAAGTCCCTCCGCAACGGAAATGGCTAGGCGAGAATAGGAAAAGTGGATCTTGCGGTCGAACTCCAACGGTTCTGTGTGACGCGAGTCAGTCGATGGGTAGCAGGCAATGGGTGGGCATCTAATGAATTGAAAGAGGCGAGAAGAACTGCAAGATTGTATAATAAAGCCTCGGACACGAAGTGCAAATGGTTAAAATGGCTCTAAGCACTATGGGACTTGACATCTAAGGTCATCCGTCCCCTAGACTTAGAACTGGTTAAACCTAACTAACCTAAGGACATCACATACATCCATGCCCGAGGCAGGAATCGAACCTGCGATTGTAGCAGCAGCGCGGTTCCGCACTGAAGTGCCTAGAACCGCTCGGCCACAGCGGCTGGCACGGACGCGGAAGTAACGCGGCTGATTATTCGAGACCCGCTTTGGTTAGTTCTGTATTATGCTAATCCGACGCTAAGAAGACAATTTTCAGAGCTGGTTGCACAAGAGGAGCGATGGATACTGTTACCGCCTTTTTTGAATAGCAGTGGAGATCGACACTCCGAGTATTCTGTTTTACTGAACTGAGAAGTAATTATTTTCCTTAACAAAAGTTGATGAACCGTTTGGAGTTATAAAGTACATAATTATTTAGTGAGGATAGGTTTTGAAATACTCCACGTAGTTTTCGTGAGTGGACAGTTGAAGCGATCAGTTCAAAGATTCTTTTAATTGAAATAATAAATGTTCGCAATTTCATGTGCTGTGTTGTTAACGGTGTTTCCCATATTGTGTTATGATTAAAGTGTCCAGCCACGATCTCAATCTACCTCTGAAATAGTTTCTGTGTCGCTATGCCGCTTGTTGAGCCAAATTTTAATGTCATATTGCAGTAACAGCAATCAAGAATAAGCAGCTGGCTACAAATATTCAAACTACTCGTATATTACATCCAGGTGTCAGATCTTCCATTTCAGCTAAACAATAAAGGGGAGTGAGTATTCGTTGAGAAGGCAAATAACAATCAGTACAAAAGATAATATTGCTTCGTAACTATTTAAATACTACTAATTTCCTATAATTAAACTGTTGCCTAAGTTAGTAGTGCTCCCCCATTATTGTTAGTTTACTTATAATTATTATCTTCCTGCTGTGATGTAAAGATAGTGTTACTGAGAGCCAGTTGTTGGCTAAACGTATTAATACTCCTGTACAATTCAGGTCATATCACTGGTCGATTACTTTCTACATGTGCTATTGTCTTGTATCTTATCAGCAAAACAGAAGTTGAATATCAAGTACTCAGTGTTAACTAACGTCAACTCCAATAGTTAAATTTCTATACAAACCATGGTAGTACTGGGTACAACTTTGCCTAGTTATGCTGGCGACCGTTTCTTTTCACTTAATTGCAGTTTACTAGATTACTAATAGAACCTCGGTTCGATTCCCGTTTATCTTTACTGCTTTCTTTCAATAGAAACCTTAGTGAAACCAAATTAGTCCGATACAATACCACCACACATCACCACGCTCACAAAATAAAAAACATTTCACAGGGGTAAAATTGTCGGCATAGTACAAAAGTAGTAGCAGCCGTAGAGTTGTAAATCTGACATGTCACGTTCTTTGGGTTGCGTTGTTTGGGGGAGGAGACCAGACAGCGAGGTCATCGGTCTCATCAGATTAGGGAAGGACGAAGAAGGAAGTCGGCCGTGGCCTTTCAAAGGAACCATCCCGGCATTTGCCTGGAGCGATTTAGGGAAATCACGGAAAACCTAAACCAGGATGGTCGGACGCGGGATTGAACTGTCGTCCTTCCGAATGCGAGTCCAGTGTACTAGCCACTGCGCCACCTCGCTCGGTAGACATTCTTTATTTCACGGTCCGCAGAGTAGTGGTACGTGGAATATCACGCTGTGACGTCACCAGCTTCACGTCCCGCGAGAGAGGGGTTAAAGAATACTGCTTTGATGTTCCCAGAATGAGATGTTCACTCTGCAGCGCAGTGTGCGCTGATATGAAACTCCCTGTCAGATTAAAACTGTGTGCCGTACCGAGACTCGAACTCGGGACCTTTGATGTTGTACTACTTACTTACCTCTAGCTTCAGGAACTTCCGGAGCCGAGCACACCTTTCCTCTGGGGCAGAGCCTAGTCGTGCTGCGTAATGGTCCGTTGGAATGCAAAATGAACATCAGTGGATGCAGGTGATGAGACAGGATGCTTACGTACGTGTCACCCGTCAGAGTCGTATGTAGACGTATCAGGGGTCCCATATCACTCCACTGCACACGCCTCCCTCCACTGCACACACCCCACACCATTAAAGAACCTCCACCGGGTAGAACAGTGCCGTGCTGGCGTGCAGGGTCCGTGGATTCATCAGGTTGTCTCCATTATTCGTACATGTCCATCCGCTCGATAAAATTTCAAACGAGACTCGTACGACCAGCCAACATGTTTCCAGTCATAAACAGTCCAATGTCGGTGTTGACGGGCCCAGGCGAGGCTTAAAGCGTTGTGTCGTGCAGTCAGTCAGGGTACACGAGGGGGCCTTCGGCTCCGAAAGCCCGTAACCTTTCGTTGAATGGTTCGCACGCTGACACTTGTTGATGGTCCAGGACTGAAATCTGCAGCAATCTGCGGAAGGGTTGCACTTCTGTCACGTCGAACGATTCTCTTCAGTCGTCGTTGGTCCCGTTGTTGCAGTATGTTTTTCCGGGCCCAGCGATGTCGGAGATTTGATGTTTTACCGGATTCCTGATGTTTACACTTGTACGGGAAAATCCCCACTATATCGCTATCTCGGAGATGCTGTGCCCCATCGCTCGTGCGGCGATTATAACACCACGTTCAGACTCACTTAAATCTTGATAACCTGCCATTGTGGCAACAGTAACCGATCTAAAATCTGCGTCAGACAACTCTTGTCTTATACAAATGTTGCCAACCGCAGCGCCGTATTCTGCCTGTTTACATATCTCTGTATTTGAATACGCATGGCTATGCCAGTTTCTTTGGCGCTTCAGTGTATTATGGGACTACGAAATTGTGAAGCAAAAGCTGGGCACTAACAAATTTTGGATAGTCTTCATGCGTTCCTCAACAGTGTAGGTGCTCGGGCAGAGCTCGCCCTTTATAAGGTTCGTCTGAGAATCTCCATGTATTCATGTTGCTTCTGGTTATTGCAACTCCGGAACGTAGTTCGCTCTAATTGCTATGTATGTGTTCTGCATGTCGGAGATGGAGATTTTTTCTTGCCACATTTCTACTCTAGTTTGTTGCGGTGTGTTAGCGAGCTTTTCCTGCAGAGTGCGGGAAATTCCTCATCGATTTGAGTTGGCAGCGGGCTGATTGGTGTCCAGAAAGAGAGTGAGCCGTACGTGTAAACGAGTTAGAACTTTTTCATTCTCGGGCTGCTACTTGGCGACACGGGCTAGGCAGTCGTTGCGTGTCTCAAATAGCCTGTCTGATCGGTACGTCCATTTGTCGGCCGTGACTGGGGCTCTGCCGCACTCCACGCGTGTACTCCGCAGCTCAGAAGCTCGAGGCTAAAACTGTAGTCCCTACTACCCCTGTCCGTGTCGTGGCTGCCAGTTTGTGCGCAATGTTACGCCGTTCTACTCACCGCTACTGGCTGTTGGCAACAGTGACGGTTGTATCTCGGGTTTGTTTTTTCTCCGGTGCTAGTTTTGCTTTAACGGTGACACACAGCAGGGAACTGGGAAAAAATGTTAACACGTGGTTACTCGTCTCCAGAGCCACACTGTGATAATCGGGAAGTTCGTGTTAGGACCTATCTGGATGCAGTGAGGCACTTCCTGCAGTAGTTCTCTTCCGCACAGAGCCAAAGTTCCTTTCAATGTTCTCCACATGTCACAAAACCCACGGCGTAGCTACACACCACGTGTCGAGCAAATCATCGCCTCTACTTTGTGTACACATAAAAAAAACATTTTTACGTACGCTAGTCCTCCCACTTTTTCAAGGGCATATTGTCCCATCCTGGCCATGGATTCTTGGTTGTAAGGCAAATGCTAGATGTGAAAATCTCTTCCAAAATATTTTCTATTGAGACTCGCTTTCCCCTCTTAAAGCTTGCTTGGTACTTGCGTGAAAAGCCCCTTACTCTGCTCTAAGTCCTTACTGGGACAGATACAAATAAAAACATTAAAAAAAGCCCATATGTCATGTAGTTGCTAAAGTGCAGTCTGTCGGCATTTTGTTGTAGAGCTGCTCAGCCATAGAAGAAGCAGCTGTGGTCGTTGCAAGTACTGTCATTACGAAGGAACACAGTAAACAAACAGATAAAGTTTTTGCCACCCAATCAGTAGATCTCTGTTAAGTTAAGCAGCTTTCCTTTGCCTTGAGACACTTTGAGCAGAGAGTGGAAATAAAAGTAGCAGTTGTCGTCGCCAGAACTCTTTATTTATTATTGCGTACAAAAAAATGGTTCAAATGGCTCTGAGCACTATGGGACTTAACATCTGAGGTCATCAGTCCCCTAGAACTTAGAACTACTTAAACCTAACTAACCTAAGGACATCACACAACACCCAGCCATAACGAGGCAGGATTTGAACCTGCGACCGTAGCGGTCGCGCGGTTCCAAACTGAAGCGCCTAGAACCGCTCGGCCAATCCGGCCAGCCTATTGCCTACAGTATTAACATCTGCCATATGGAATCTAATACAAATCGTATGTCCCATAGCTACAGAAGAATGGCTCTGAGCACTATGGGACTTAACATCTATGGTCATCAGTCCCTCAGAACTTAGAACTACTTAAACCTAACTAACCTAAGGACAGCACACAACACCCAGCCATCACGAGGCAGAGGAAATCCCTGACCCCGCCGGGAATCGAACCCGGGAACCCGGGCGTGGGAAGCGAGAACGCTACCGCACGACCACGAGATGCGGGCAGGTACAGAAGAATGTTGTATACAGTTGTAAATAAATATTCGCTTCTAGGTTTTTCATTTAGCTTAAACACGTTCAGTAATTGGTGAAATTAAATTTAATATAAAAAAGTAAAACGCTCAGAACTCTTATATCCTGATACTATATATGTGCCTCGTATACTCTATTACCGCACCAGATGTTTTACTGGCAGTTCGTAATCTTAACCACTGAGACATCCCACGGTAAGAATGTTATATTCTTTGCAAAACCCTGTGTACGTAAGAATGTGAAATCTAACTGAATCTGATATTAATTAAGAATCAGACACACCCTTGGTATCCAGTGCTGAATTTAATGTACGCAATGGAATTACTAAAGCTTTAATGCAGGTTGATTTTTCCCCCTGTGTACAACCTTTAGGGAATGATCGATGAGAGGATACGGAACAAAAAAGGCGTAATGAACTTATGTTCGGAAATGCATGGCTTCCATGCTAGTGACTGTTTATTCAATCGTCAACTGTTACAGAGACAGCGGTCCAATACGCGCTGTATCGTGCAGTCACAGTCACAGTATCTGTTGAAAATGCTTTGTGTGTGCTTCGACGCGTGCGTGCGCGCACCGTAGCATGTTCTGTCTCACACGTTCACATCGGCCAGGCTGCATCGGAACAGTGTCAAAGGCAGCATGCATAAGCTCCTCCAGTATCTCCACATATGGAATGCGCTCTGCATACACGATACGTTTTGAGATGGCCCTGTAACCAGAAATCGCACAGGTTGGGAACCGGTGAACGAGCAGACCATTCAACTGGACGTCCTCGTCCGATCCATCGACCAGTGAAGCTACGACTGAGATGCCTCCGGACGTTGACGGCAAAGCACCGTCACGTAGCAGCAACATAAGCTCCCGGGTCACCTGTGGCGCTTCCTCCAGCAGGGGAAGCAAAGTCACCCGCAAGAAATGCCGGTACTTCCGGCCTGTTAGGCGACCTGGAAGGAAGACTGGTCCCAAAATACGGCCGCCAGTTACCCCGGCCCACACATTCCGGCTGCACCGATGCTGATGATGCGCTGTCACCGTACGATGGCGCTTCTGCGCACTGTCCCACAGATGACTGTTATGAAAGCTGAAGATACCACTCCGCGTAAAGGCGGCCTCATCTCTGAACAGGATGAATGACACAAATCGCACAATAGCGGTTGCCTGGTGAAGAAACGAGTGATAGAACTGTTCCCGACTAGGGAAAGTCTGTTCCTAGTAAGCCCTACACACACTGTAAGTGATAAGGATAGTAGCATTTGTCACAGAGAATGTTCCACACGGTCATCTGTATAACCTTGTACTGGCGGGCCAACTGGCTGGCACTGACACGGCGGTCGCCTTCCAAACTGTTACTCACGTTTTCCTCCAAGTCCGTTTTCCTCCGAACGTTTCGGGTACGACCTTCATGGTTTACTGCATCCTGAAACTACCCTTGTCCGCATAACTGTTTTTTTTACTTTATTATTCTTGGGTCCTCTATAATACGCCATAGTATTGCTTAAATATTCTGGTTATTACCGCAACGATTGCCTTTAAATGATAAATATTGTGTCACCTTCAGATTCACTGTTGTGGCCAGTATACAACCTGATTTTTTCCACCGTGTAAAAACTCTAGGGATTGATCGATGAGATGATACGGAACAAAAAAGGTCTAATGAACCTAGGCCGGCCGCTGTGTCCGAGCGGTTCTAGGCGCTTCAGTCTGGAACCGCGTGACCGCTACGGTCGCAGGTTCGAATCCTGCCTCGGGCATGGATGTGTGTGATGTCCTTAGGTTAGTTAGGTTTAAGTAGTTCTAAGTTCCAGGCGACTGATGACCACAGACGTTAAGTCCCATAGTGCTCAGAGCCATTTGAACCATTTTGTGATTGAATAATTGGTCTCTAACATGGAAACCGTGCATTTCCGGGCATAAGTTCATTAGACGAAATCGTTGCGGTAATAACCAGAATATTTAAGCAATACTATGGCGTATTATAGAGGACCCAAGAATAATAAAGTAAAAAAAAACAGTTATGCGGACAAGAACTTCACAGCGATGTGCCTTACTAGAGAACTGTAAACTAAAGCTCTGAATTGGCAAAGTTACTGAAAGAGATGGAGTTGCACAACTCTCGAAAGTACAGTAGCCTGACTAAGACAATCACAGTGAGTGTTCGTCTGGAACCATCTTCTAGAGTCCTAAAGATCAGAAGAAGCACTAACAAATATGAGCAACTGAACTACAACACTCTCACTTACCCTAATGTACCACAGTTGTAAACGATGCTTACCATAGTCTTCAGAGTACTGTGACAAGAGTAGACACACAGTGACTCCGAGATTTGAAGGTGCATCTACCTCGCAGCTCCTTTTCTGCATCGTTACCTTTTCAAGTCTCTAATGTGCAGCTTGGTGCTGTCTTCCCACCAACCAAATACACCCACCAGTTCTCTCACAACATATTAGAGCCAGCCAATGGCGTAGTTGTTTCGTGTACGATATTTCACTCCCAGACACCACGAAACGTCAAGAGTCCAGTGAATCTAATTTCTTGTCCTCTTATCTAAAAAGCTTCCCTCCGAGGGATACGTCCTCTTGACATCAATACTAACACTCCAGTTGGTTCTCATTCAGTCACCAGCTAGCACCACATTACAGGTTCCACGAGATTTTAAAAAGCGTGCTGTGAGACTATTAGCCGACTCTGCTGTAGCATCCGTGCATTAAGTATGTCAGTGCTGTTTAGTCAAGCTCTTGAGAAAGTCAGGAAAGCCGGCCTTTGTAGCCGAGCGGTTCTAGACGCTTCAGCCTGGAACCGGGCGACCGCTACGGTCGCAGGTTCGAATCCTGCCTCGGGCATGGATGTGAGTGATGTCCTTAGGTTAGTTAGGTTTAAGTAGTTCTAAGTTCTAGGGGACTGATGACCTCAGATGTTAAGTCCCATAGTGCTCAGAGCCTTTTTTTTTTTTAAGTGAGGAAATTTTTGTCATCCCAAGCATGTTACTTAACAAGCTTCTAGGACCTGCGATCCATTTACAGCGGTCCGCCTTCTGGACTGATTTTTTTTTTTATCTCAGCCACCTGCAGCTCGGTCCATAAATGGACAATGGCTAATCTGCCTGCTCTCTTTGCTGCAAAGCGACTTCCATCCTGTGGCAAGGAAGCTCTGCTATTTCTTATCCATATGTTTCTACGCATGGGTCCCAGTGGTTCATTCCAATGGGACTCAAATCACAGCACTCCTCACTTACGAAGTTTGCCATAAAGCAAATGAATGTTCTCAGAACCGTGTTAGAGTACAAGAGGTTAAAAAGAGGAAGTGAAATCAGTTCATACAATTACCGTGACATCACGACTCTCACTGAACTCTCCGTTTGTATAATTAAAGATGAGTTAATATGAAGGGGAAGCATCTATTGTATCTATTGTGTATGTTAACATTAGTTATTTCTATGCGAACGAGTCCTCGTTTGCTGGGGACAGGATGCTAAATTTATAGCACCAGAGTTCCAGGAAATTCATACCGTCCTCAAACAATACCGAACCCATCGTGTGTCAGCCCTGAGTTGGGGCCTCAGTTGAGCTAGTGCTGTCGTCTGCAGTGCAAGTAAGGTTAACCAATGGGACTTGACGGATTCACACGCCGAGCCCCGCAGCCCGCTCTCGATGGGAGACCCACATAAGTCACCTTACATGTTCTCGTCGATCATGCTGCTTCCGCCACACCTGCCACATATCCACTGCTTCTGGTCAGCCTCTCTGTAGAGATTAATTCCGGCGTCGGTGACTCCTCGGTGGTATTCACTGCAACTGGCAACACACAGTTCAGCACTGCGGCGTTTTCTGTTACAGATTCGTCGGAACTACTCATTATCCACGCCTACGGCGGGGTTGCTGATCCACTCGTCACCGGCGGCTACCGACAACTACAGCTCTGCAGTCTGCCCGTGCTCTGTTGACGACGGACGACCACGGCGCGTTCTCGCGTTCTGCCCGCCCGCACTTTGGCTGAGGTCAGCCTAAACCCCTTTTGGACGATCAACTTTCTTGTCTCAGCTGACTAGTCGAGGCCAGCGAGTCTACTGCAGTGCCAGTCGCGCTTTATCCCTGTACCGACTCCTGCCTGTCACTGAGCCAGATCGCTGGTCGATCATCAGCGATCGGCTTGTTATCTTTGGCGCGTCCCCGGGCATGAGCATCTTTGCGTTTTCGGCTGGGGCGCACGGGACGGCGAGAGGCAGTCGGTTTGGGGCGGCCGGTGAGACGCGGAGTCGTGGCTCGGGCGTAAGCACACGTGTGATGTCTGTTACGCAGGAGCTGTTTGCTAATCGTGAAACTCCTGCGGCGGTCACTGGTTGCCTGGAAGGCATTTCGTATAAACTGTGCCGAGCCTGGCAGTGAGAGGGGAGTCCGGAGTTGGTGTTGGCCTAGACGTTTGTGCAAATTGAGGTGTCTGTGTGAGAAGGACGGCGTGGGCCTGTCTGCTGCTTCGTCCTTCTGGCGGCCACCGCAAGCGGATGTTCGGCCGGAATGTCTACAGTTTGTGGTGGGCATAGTGTCAACAAGTTCTCGTAGGATGTGCTCCCAGCCTGACTCTCAGCCTGTGTTATCTGTGGGTGCCGACCCCTTGTCTGTTACTGCTTCCGGGTGTCCTGTAGGATTTCACAGCAAAACTGTGTTTTTGTGGCATTCTGTGTTTCTGGCTCAGCCTCCGCCTAGAAAGGGGAAAGATTTGTGCCTCAACTGAAAGGGGGGCGGAGGGTTCGATTGGACATCTTTTGGAATTCCTTAATGCTGTAATTTAAAGATATAAGAAAAATGTTCCTTCAGATTACGCGCCTGTTTCTATGGCACACTACAGTTCAAACAGGAGTGGCGTAATGTTAATGATTATTTGTTATTCGTCAAATGAAGTGTATTTAATGTCTTGCAGTTTTCTGGGGCACGCAGCTGTGTTATTGAACTGATTTTGAAGTGTTCTGTCGGGTGAATGACTGCTCCCCATTTCAGTGTATTCTTTTGAGTAGTATTGTAAGGTTTTTTGGATATTTGTCAGTCGGGTGTATTGATTCAATTTTGTTTTTCTGTTTCTTTTGAATTATTGAGAATTGTTTAGTCTATCTGGTTATAGGCTTAACTCGAGCTTCACGCACTAAGCCCGCATCTCGTGGTCATGTGGTCGCGTTCTCGCTTCCCATGCCCGGGTTCCCGGGTCCGATTCCCGGCGGGGTCAGGGATTTTCTCTGCCTCGTGATGGCTGGGTGTTGTGTGATGTCCTTAGGTTAGTTAGGTTTAAGTAGTTCTAAGTTCTAGGGGACTGATGACCATAGATGTTAAGTTCCATAGTGCTCAGAGCCATTTGAACCATTTTTTCACGCACTAAATCAGCTGATATTGAAATTTCCAGAATGAGATTTTCACCCTTCAGCGGAGTGTGCGCTGATATGAAACTTCCTGGCAGATATATATCAGCACACACTCCGCTGCAGAGTGAAAATCTCATTCTGAAAACATCCCCCAGGCTGTGGCTAAGCCATGTCTCCGCAGTATCCTTTCTTTCAGGAGTGCTAGTTCTGCAAGGTTCGCAGGAGAGCTTCTGTAAAGTTTGGAAGGTAGGAGACGAGATACTGGCAGAAGTAAAGCTGTGAGGACCGAGAGTGAGTCGTGCTACGGTAGCTCAGATGGTAGAGCACTTGCCCGTGAAAGGCAAAGGTCCCGAGTTCGAGTCTCGGTCGGCCACACAGTTTTAATCTGCCAGGAAGTTTGATATTGAAATTGCTTTTTTAAATTCCTGTTTAATGTCAGACAGATTCAAATGTAACTTCATTTATTTTATTTGAAATAAATGTGTTGGATTGACCTTAACGCATTATGTGCAATCGATGTAAGGGAGCCAGTCCTTCATTAGTGCTTAACAGTGGCGTGCGGTTCGGGTTGTGAGCCCCGCGCTCGGACCAGTCACGTCGGCAGCAGGGGACGAGGAGAGTAGTGTTTATCGTCCCTTCGACTGCGAGGTCATTAGAGACGGAGCACAAGCTCGCATTAGGGAGCGACGGGGAAGGAACTCGGCCGTGTCCTTTCAAAGGAACCACCCCGGCATTTGCCTGAATCGATTTAGGGAAATCACAGGAAACCTAAATCACGGTGGCCGGAAGCGGATTTGAACCATCGTCCTTCCGAATGTAGGTCCAGCGTTCTAACCACTGCGCCACCTCACTCGCTCGTCACCAGCGGAATTGCATCTGCTGTGAGATCTGTTTGCAGTTTGGTACCTGAACGGTCAGAGTGAGGTTATGAGGGACTATCCAATTTACACCACGAAGATGACGTGCTACAGACGCGAATTTTAACCGACAGGAAGAAGATGCTGTGATATGTAAATGATTAGCTTTTCAGAGCATTCACACGACTTTGGCGCCAGTGGTGACACCTACAACGTGCTGACATGAGGTAAGTTTCCAACTGATTTCTCATACACAAACAGCAGTTGACCGGCGTTGCCTGGTGAAAAGTTGTTATGTAAGGAGGAGAAATGCGTACCATCACGTTTCCGACTTTGATAAAGGTCAGCTTATAGCCTATCGCGATTTCGGTTTATCGTATCGCGACATTGCTGCTCGCGTTGGTCGAGATCCAATGACTGTTAGCAGAATATGGAATCGGTGGGTTCAGGAGGGTAATACGGAACGCCATGCTGGATCCCAACGGCCTCGTATCACTAGCAGTCGAGATGACAGGCATCTTATCCGCATGGCTGTAACGCATCGTGCAGCCACGTCTCGATCCCTGAGTCAACAGATGGGGGTGTTTGCCAGACAACAACCATATGCACGAACAGTTCGACGACGTTTGCAGCAGCACGGAATATCTGCTTGGAGACCTTTGCTGCGGTTACCCTTGACGCTGCATGACAGGATGGTGTACGAACCTGCGTGCACGAATGGCAAAACCTCATTTTTTCGGATAAATCGAGGTTCTGTTTACAGCATCATGACGGTCGCATCCGAGTTTGGCGACATCGCGGTGAACGCACACTGGAAGCGGGTATTCGTCATCGCCATACTGGCGTATCACCTGGCATGATGGTATGGGATGCCATTGGTTACACGTCTCGGTCACCTCTTGTTCGCATTGACGGCACTTTGAACAGTGGACGTTACATTTTAGATGTGTTACGACCCGTGGCTCTACCCTTCATTCGATCCCTGCAAAACCCTACATTTCAGCAGGATAATGCACGACCGCATGTTGCAGGCCCTGTACGAGCCTTTCTCGATACAGAAAATGTTCGCCTACTGCCCTGGCCAGCATATTCTCCACATCTCTCACCAACTGAAAACGTCTGGTCAATGGCGGCCGAGCAACTAGCTCGTCACAATACGCCAGTCACTAATCTTAATGAACTGTGGAATCGTGTTGAAGCTGTACACGCCATCCAAGCTCTGTTTGACTCAATGCCCAGGCGTATCAAGACCGTTATTACAGCCAGAGGTGGTTGCTAAGGGTACTGAGTTCTCAGGATCTATGCATCCAAATTGCGTTAAAATGTAATCACATGTCAGTTCTAGTATAATATATTTGTGCAATAAGTATACGTTTATCATCTGCATTTCTTCTTGGTGTACCAATTTTAATGGCCAGTAGCGTACTAACAAAATGTCGCGACAAGCAGTGGTAAGAGAGTTTTGTTAATGAGCGAACCAAAATTCATAGTTGACGTTGTTGACAAATCTCGCGTGGTAAATTCTTTACATTCGCGAGACCTAAAAGAAATAGAAAACGTCGTCCAAATTTTTAACAAATAAATGCATGTACTTGCTCGAGAAAGTACATAATTGCAAACACCTCAGACAATAGAACGTATGTAGCAAACAGTAAACAGGGCCTTTCTGCTGTATCCATTGTATGTTGTTTTCTTGCCAAGTTCCAAATAACACAGAAAATTACTTTTCTCGACAAATAATTCTGACATTTTGTCTGTTGAAATAATTTACCTTTAAACACATTTACATATTTACGTTCTTATACGGTCTGAATAGATTGTAAGGGTGATGCAAGGGAGGTTGTGATGAGAAATAATTGTTAAGAAAAAGATTGGATATGTTGCCCCATTTCCGAGTTAATTACTATTGAACTCAGTCAATCACATCGTGGCACACGCCAGTTCAAGCAGCTTGCCATTAGACTCCTATAACCTCATGTAAACTGTCCGCCATGTTTTCCCCAAAGTGTAGGATTTTCATACTTGTTTACATACGAGTCAGGCTGCAAGTGGAGAGTTCGAATTAAATGTGTTGAGAAATTCGTTGCAAATATTGGTGTTACTTGCCTGTGAACTGCATCAACCACTGAAAAAATGGTTTTTACCTTGTTTAGATTTCCAAGTGACACCAAACGAAGAAGAAGACGGGTCATAAATTGGCGCAGAGACAACTGGGTACCAGGGCCTGGCTTCAGTTGTGTATTGTAAGCGTATGTTAATAAAAGTAAACTAAAGTGGAACCACTTGTATGCAGTTGCATTTCTTTCCCCAGTCGAAAAATATACTGAATCAGTTTGTCTCAAAATTTTCGATTCCTGAGATATTTTCGCAACTGGCAAAGTGGAAAGGAATATTCATTATGCAGTATTTATACATCGTTATCAGAGACATACAAACACAAACTGAATAACACTTAACCCCATTTCTTTTATCGGTACTTTCGGATGAGTGATAAGATATTTTTATAGCGGGTTGGTCATTGTGAGGGAACTTCCACAAGTAACATAACATTCAAAGAATAAAGTTTTGAGCACAACTCAACAAGCAGCAAATTGTCTGTCATATTTTTGTGTTAATAATAAAGACATTTAATAACAGCGTAAATTCCAGATACACAAATTTTACAGTGGATGTTTTGAGGGAGTTCTCAGACCTCCCTGATGAGTAAGAACTCATTTAACATAATGAACAAAAAATGACATAAAATCTTAGTTTCGGGTAATAGACCTATATGAACATACTGTTAGCGTTGAGTTCATTCACGGTACAATTAAAGGGGCTTCATAGCAAGGTATTTCTTAAAATACCTACTTATGATTAAGGAATAAACATCACTTTCGGATGTGCCTATATGCGGGCAAAAACTACTAGTTAGGCGCAGGTTGTTATTGCAGAACACACATATTTGTAGACAGTAGTCCCGTGTTCTTAACTCATTACATTTAATATCTACAAACTACCACGCAAATTCCGAGCCTACATTTCTGTAGCTGTGTAATGTCAAATTTCAGTTTTTCTGTTGTATGAAAAGGGCATTGTAAATACCGGGTGATCAAAATGTCAGTATAAATTTGAAAACTGAATAAATCACGGAATAATGTAGGTAGAGAGGTACAAATTGACATGACATACATGCTTGGAATGACATGGGGTTTTATTAGAAGCAAAAAAATACAAAATTTCAAAAAATGTCCGACAGATGCCACTACATCTGATCAGAATAGCAATAATTAGCATAACAAAGTAAGACAAACCAAAGATGATGTTCTTTACAGGAAACGCTCAATATGTCCACCATCATTCCTCAACAATAGCTGTAGTCGAGGAATAATGTTGTGAACAGCACTGTAAAGCATGTCCGGAGTTATGGTGAGGCATTGGCGTCGGATGTTCTCTTTCAGCATCCCTAGAGATGTCGGTCGATCACGATACACTTGCGACTTCGGGGAATCCCAAAGCCAATAATCGCACGGACTGAGGTCTGGGGACCTGGGAGGCCAAGCATGACGAAAGTGGCGGCTGAGCACACGATCATCACCAAACGACGCGTGCAAGAGATCTTTCACGCGTCTAGCAGTATGGGGTGGAGCGCCATCCTGTATAAACATCGTACGTTCCAGCAGGTGTTTATCAGCCAGGCTGGGGATGATGCGATTCTGTAACATATCGGCGTACCTCTCACCCGTCACGGTAGCAGTTACAAAACCAAAATCACGTATATCCTCGAAGAAAAAAGGTCCGATAACGGTAGATGTGGTGAATCCAACCCATACCGTGACTTTCTCGTCGTGCAATGGAGTTTCCGCGACAGTTCTAGGATTTTCGGTAGCCCAAATTCTGCAGTTGTGGGCGTTGACAGACCCTCGGAGCGTGAAATGAGCTTCGTCGGTCCACGACACGTTACTCAACCAATCGTCATTTTCCGCCATCTTTTGAAACGCTCACACCGCAAATGCCCTCCGCTTCACTAAACCGCCTGGTAACAGTTCATGATGCCGATGGATTTTGTACGGATAGCATCGGAGGATACGCGTCAGTGCCAACCAAACAGTAGTGTATGGAATGCCGGTGCGACGTGCGACTGCACGAGCGCTGATTTCCCCGTGCATAGACGAACCCGCTACAGTCTCCATTTCTTCCTGAACTGTTTCAGCAGCATTACGCCATGTGCTCGGTCGGCCACTACGGTGTCTATCGTCTAAATAACCCGTAGCTTCGAACTTCGAAATCATTCTCGGCACAGCTGCATTTGTCAGCGGACCTTTACCCGTTCGAATCCCCTTCCTATGGCGATAGGATCGTAACGCTGAACTAGCACATTCCCCATTCTGATAATACAGCTTCACTAAAAGCGCCTTTTCAGGTAACGTCAACATGCTGCTACTGCTGGCATATCTGATTCTCTCTCTCTCTCTCTCTCTCTCTCATTACAGCTCCTTTTATACACGATTGTCGTGCGCAGTCACTGACGTTTTGCTGTTCAGCACCATCTGTCGGACATTTTGTGAACTTTGTTTTTTTTTTTTTGTTCTGATAAAACCCCATGTCATTCCAAGCATGTGTGTCAATTTTTACCTCTATATCTACAATATTCTGTCGTTTATTAAGTTTTCAAATTTATACTGACTTTTTGATCACCCTGTATATCTAGACTGTGCGCTGATATGAAACTTCTTGGCAGATTAAAACTGTGTGCTGGACCGAGATTCATATCAGACTCATATCAGCGCACACTCCGCTGTAGAGTGAAAATTTCATTCTAGAAACATCCCCCAGGCTGTGGCTAAGCCATGTCTCCACAATATCCTTACTTTCCGGAGTGCTAGTTCTGCAAGTTTCGCAGGAGAGCTTCTGTGAAGTTTGGAAGGTAGGAGACGAGATACTGACAGAAGTAAAGCTGTGAGGAGGGGGCGTGAGTCGTGCTTGGGTAGCTCAGAAGGTCTCTGCACTTGTCCGCGAAAGACAAAGGTCCCGAGTTCGAGTCTCGGTCCTGCAAACCGTTTTAATCTGTCAGGATATTTCACATGAATTACTGTTGAGTACACTTCATACATGAAATATCAAAGCTTTTTTGGATGAAGTTACTGAAGCTTTATTAGTTCGTAATTTTTCTATGTTGTGTGGTACAGAATAACAATGATGCAATATTGGGGTGATAGATGTGAATGGGCCGTGAGGGACGCGAATCCGCTTTGGACTGCAGTACCTATATGTAGTTTGGAGACAGACCACAGTGCAGTCGCAAAATCCTCGTCCTTCTCCCAGTTCCCGTACTGTCTTCTATACCACCTTGTGTTGCAGGAACAGGCTTCATTTGACGCTGACCTTACACTTCGTACACTGTTGGCGGAGCTACGACAACTTGTTCCCATGTGCACCTATTGGTCAAAGCAGTGGCCTGTCGCACTAGCTCAGGTCACTCTGTTTCTACACGGGCTGCAGAAGGTGGTGGATATAGCTCTCTCCGACTTCTGCTCAGTTCCGACTTGAATTGGAATGCTCACGTGCGCAAAGCTGCAGGAATGGCAGCTGTTGCAAGAGGCATAGGGACTGCCTAAAAAGCCACGTTGGAATTTTATTGTAACGCACAGATTCGAAAAAGGTGACTCCTTTCGAGATATGAGAGTGCCAGAAATAGGATTCACTAGTGGCTATAATCCTTAAAGTACTTCTCCGTAGGATCCAACACAGGTATGTGGTTGAATGGAAAGACCTGATTCCAAATCGCAGACGGCATTTCTACGGGAGAGCGTAACACCAGAGGTCTGAAAAGCCTGTGTACATTTCTTACGACCTCAATCAGCGCAGCATCTACTGTTTGTGATCCTTCTCTATCAACCTTCGCCTATAACCCAGTGGATATATCTCAGAACCTCTGACGTGGCATCGAGACAGAATGTGCTACAAATACTGGAAAAATATCTAGTGACAGCATGAGGGAGTTGCAAATACCGGTTTCATACCACGTTCCTTAGCCGAATCACTTTCTAAATTTCATGGTTTTATCACAAGGTTACACCGTCGGTGAGGTGTAACTGCACTGTTGGTATCATTATATGCACTCCGGCGATCACCGTCGTGGTACAAGTCTCTGGAAGAACCAGTTCATTCTGAGCTAATGGCATACCTCGACTTATAAAGCCAGTGTAGCTGTTAACATGGGTACTTGTGTGCGCCTGTAGAGCCAAGACCGATTGTGATAGTAATATGGTCGCTGTGATAGTGTTTTTCTTTTAACATCTGGCGGTTTGTAAGATCATTAGGCCTCTCTTTCTTCGACGCAGTGGTACCACTCGCAGTAAGAACTTGTGAGACATGTCGACCCATCGCTTATTTTCGGTGAGTATTATTTCGTATCGACAGCAATAGCAATCAGTTATTGGCGAAGTATTGTACTTAGTAGTAGGGGATGCATGGCAGGTTCACCTTGAGCATCAGTCTTATAAAGTAGGTGTGTGTGTGTTCCAACATCTGCAAAGGAAATCACTATGTCCAGTCGTAAGGAAGGTATGGATTTGACGTGGAATACTGTGACAGCAAAGGGAAAAGTGTGACAAGTCATAAGAGTGGCACAGATATTTCTATTTCCTAGGCCACAGCTGCTAGCAGGGTGTACGTCCGATACTTCGCTCATTATCGAATGCCGTCCAATTGAGACCGTGATCGTAATATTTAATTGTAAGTGTATGTTGCTGGTTTCCTAGGACCATTCTGTCCACGGTTGCGTGGCGCGCCACGGCGGTGGCCTGTGGGGGGAATGATTCACGTTTCCCACTAAAAGCAGGAGCCGAGCCGTCCAAATGGACAGGCCTGTTGGGCTGCAGCAGTGTAGTCGAGTTAACCGTGTCGTCCTCCAGACGGCCGAATAGCGAACTAATACTTAGTATGTGTTGGACAACTTTTGTGATGGTGTGGAAATTTAAGAAGATTCGATATGGACATACGTCTGCGATGGACCATTATTCCCTCCCATGTAAATTGTCCTGTTGTCTGCTGCTGTACATTTCGCGCCTATATTTAGTTGAGAGAACATTGATTGTGTTGTGTGCATCTGGCAAGTGCGAGACTGGTGGAAGACATGTTTGCTGGTTCTCTGGACATGAGAAACATCTTAGTTGACTTTGTAAATGATGGGGATGATTTGGAATCTGTTAAATCACCGACATCGGTAGTCGCGAGTGGAAATATCAATTTTCACATAAAGGTCTTCGAAAATGGGATAAGTTACTCAGTGGTTTACACCATAATGCACCTCGCTAAAGTTTCAGGTTTCTGGAGAAATAATTTCGAGTCTGTATCTTCGGAATTATACTGCGCAAGCGACACTGCTATGCGAGTGATATTGCTATGTGCTTGATATCGAGAAGTATCGCGTAAATTGTATAATATTCTAGCAAACCGTGTAAAAATACATGAGTTCTTGTAATCCTGGAGCCTGAAGATGGCTGTAGAAAGCAAGCAAACAAATAGGATGGCGCCACAAACAGTGATGCCTTTGTGCCAATGGGAACTGACCCACCCTTTGTGTTCGCGGAATACGTACGAGTGTCTGGTGGTCTCTAATGTGTATCCTGTTGTGAGGGAGGTATAGATTCAGCACATCGAAAGCCATAAGTGGAATGGAAGATTTTTTTACGTGGAAAATTATGAGCACTATAAATATTGAGATTCATTCCAGAAACACAGCCGTCAAGAGGAGATATTTCCAGTATATTGCTCGCTGTCAGGCTGCAGCAGCAATCTTAATATTTAATTGTTGTTACACTGATAAATATGTGCCCGGTTCCCAATGTTCTTGTGAGTCTGGAGATGGCCGTAGAAAGCACAGCAGCAAGCAGGCAGGTCGGGGCCGGAAACAGCACCTCAGCGGATGCCTTCGTTCCGAGATGGAACTTGCCCGTACTTTGTACACCAGTGCAGAGAGTCCGAGGAAGCTTTCAACTTACGATGATTTGGCTCGCAGCTCCCCCTGGATGGGTAAATAGTGAACTAATATCGTGTTTGCATTGAGTTACCTTCAGGACTGCATGTGTCATGGGTACACTCCGCGGGAATTTGAGAAGATTCATTATGACGAGTGTTTGCACTGTGAGTGTTGACGGCGTTTGAACTCCTACCACCCAGATCCTCCTGGGGTGGGGGATCGTCCACAGCCGGCTGGCCTCTCTCTGACCGACACGCACTTCTGCGGCTGCAGTTTTGGGCAACGTTTACGGCGGTAACTTTCTCTGTCGGTGCTGCTCTGCCGCACATTGAGTATATGCGATGTAATTGATCTGTAGACCACATTTGCGGGTTTTAACTGTCAGTGGAATATGGCGATGTGTAAAAAATAGATTTTTGCCACTGAAAGTCTCGTCTGCAGAAAAAGAAAGGCGGGCGGTGCTTCCACACTGTTAGCATCAGTAATTTGGTGGGTAAATTCAGTAAGAGCCAGTCAAAATGCTCCATTCATTGACAAGACATCCTTTGTGCTGGGATTTAGGAGCCTCTACAGACAGGTTCGAACAAGCTGAGCGGTAAGGTATTTACGGAAAGTTCTGAGTGTAAGGTGATGTATTCTTTGTTCAAGTGTTCAAAGACAAGTTGAAGCAGACCATCAATCTCTGGTGTGACGCTGTCCCTCATCTGACATTGTGGCATTAGGACTTCTCCAGACCAGTAGATGTATGACACTGAAAATTCCAGCCACGCTACACACACATCTCGCATCTATGTGTAAGCCATACTGGACAGGTAAACACGTGTGTGGCCAGAGTCGTCTCACATGTCTCATCAGGATCGCTAGGGAGAATGCACCCTGTGCTGTTCTGGGAAGCATTGCAACAGAGCCGGCCGAGGTGGCCCAGCGGTTCTAGGAGCTTCACTCTGGAACCGCGTGACCGCTACGGTCGCAGGTTAGAATCCTGCCTCGGGCATGGATGTGTGTGATGTCCTTAGGTTAGCTAGGTTTAAGTAGTTCTAAGTTCTAGGGGACTGATGACCTCAGATGTTAAGTTCCATAGTGCTCAGAGACGTTTGAACCATTGCAACAGATTTCTATAGCGCATTCGTAGGAAGACTTGGCAGCTATTTACATAGACATTTCAAGTCAATATAACACTCCAAGAATTCTAACTGTATACCCAAGAATCAGGAGTCGCCGGCATCGGCACGTGCGCGAGTTGGGAACCTCTGTAGGGAACAGTTTGCTGATACGTCGCAGTCGAATTTCTTAATGTTAGTTGGAAAGCGATTTTACGTGCAATGAGTGTTTGTGCATTACATTATGTTCGGCTGTTTAAGCGTTGTGAGCGTGTTGGCAGAGAGTTAAATATGCATTATTTTCTGACAGTTTTTACTAGTAGTGAACGTGTCTGTTGCATTATTTTGTGATCATGTCTGCAGGCTATGCACTGCATTAGTTTTACAGTTTACAAGTAGTGAGCCTGTTTGCAGAGCCTTTTATGTGCATTATTTTGACAATTTACAAGTTGTTTGTGTGTCTGTACATCGGTGTACTCCATTATTTTGGTAATTTACGAGTTGTTTGCGTTCTGTACTTCAGTGTACTGCATTATTTCGATAATTTACGAGTAGTTTGCTTGTCTGTAGGCTGTGTATTGTGACCCCAAGCACGTCAGAGCGAGTGTTTTGTATCATTGTAATAAATAAACTATGTGAAATCCATCCCTAAATAAATTGTTCCAAAATAAATAAAGTACATTCCTCCCTCTGTCCAGCAGCCCAGCACAGACTGAGTCCTTCTCCCACTGTCTTCCCCCAGACTGCCATAGGATGATAGCACCCTCTGGTGGCAGTACTGTGTACTAGGTCAGTTGGACTCCAGACCTCATGGTGAACACACTGGATGGAGCTACTCAGATTGTTTAAATAAAGACTGCATGCAAAATAAATACATGTCCATCCTATCCTGCAGTGCAGCACAGACTGAGTCCTTTTCCCATCCATTCCAAGGAAGAGATGGCTATCGGATGACTTAGATTAGTGGAGGCAGCCCAAGTGATCTTTTTTCCCACCCTTTTCTTAGGTTAGTGGAGGTAGCCTAAGTACTCTTTTTTCCCCACCAAAATTTGAACTCCCCACCGTTTTCTCTAGGGAGAAGGGGAGGGGAGGGGAGAGGAGGGTGTTAGGTTAGTGGAGGTAGCCCAACTGACCTATTTTCCCGCAAAAATATGAAATTCCCGCCATGACGTCATTGCGACGTTGCCATATCTATCGGCACTCTCTTGGATACACAATCTAGAATACATTTGGCAACAATGCAGAGTGGGGCGATGCCAGCCATGTCCCTCTACTCATACTCTGTCGTTACTACACTTGTCAATAGGATTGCAATGTGTGTAAGTGATGAATGCTCAACAGACTTTAGTATTGGCTCTTTTTGCTATAGTAATTAGGATCTGATTAAATCTTGTGCACACTGTACATTATATGAAACATAAATACGCTCGTTCAGTGAGCCTAACGTGGGTTGCTGTTGACAACATCCGTTCAACAAGTCTCAGTAAAACTGCGTACATTATAACCCATAACTTGTGTCAGCTGTGGCGTTATTATTCACAATTTAAACGATTAAAACCTCTTAATGACAGGAAACAGATTATAGCTCGAAATGACTATAACTATCGCTGGTTATTTACTTTATTCGCACTAACGATCGTTATTGTTTACCACCCGAAAATCTTTCACTCACTGTTATAAAACAAAATCACCTAAAAACGCGTAATAAATGTTTACCGTGACCAACGTTTCACTTACTTACAGTAAATTTCCATTTAGTACACTCTTGTTTAGTTAAATTTTATAAACTGTTTCTTATTACGATAATTCTGAACATAGCAACCAAAATTATAATTTCATTGCAAATCAGCGATATAGCGATAGCTGTCTCTGCGATACGATTAACCCTCTTACGATCTGTAAACGTTATTTGCTATTGTCCCTTTTCCGTATTTCTTTATCTTTAAATCCTTGAAATAAGCATTAAGTGAATAATGAAATTAATACCTTTGCCTTTTCTTAAATGAAATCTAATTAGATCCTTTTTCTCTAATTACTGATTTTAAATCGTAACAAAATCTCAATAAGACAGTAATTCTTTGAGTCTAGCTCTTTGAAACCCAGAATAACAGACCTATCTTTGCATGACTGACTTTTAACTACTTTGCTTCAACGTGGCTATTTATTATTTACGCCACTTACTTATCTTTCATTTCAGTGGGGATTCAATCCTTTCCACTGCAAAATTAGACTCTGAACTCAGAATTAAGTTTGACTTTTTTCTGTTGGAATCGAATTGGTATCTCACGTACAACTTTCATGTGAACGAGCGACATTCAAAAAACCTAAGCCTCACACAGATCGGGATAGGACAGACAAAACAAAAACACAAACAAAAACAATAATACTACGTGCCACGTCCACGTTTGTACTAACTGTAACACAGCAATCAAGGATCATCCACTTCAGGTGTTGGGAATCGCGTTCCCTTTAACAGTCGCTAAATTAAATTTTCCATTCGTCACCCTACCAAGCAATGGAGTTGAATATCGTTGAATAATATTAGTTGGTTCCGATAGGATACGTAGTCCATATTGAAAGATTTGGGTCACAAAATTTGTAGGCAACAATAGCCGTGTCCTCTTTCACGTCAGTCGTGCAGACCCTGGTTCCTGGCTTTATAACACTAACCCTGTAATCCGTACTCAAAATATGCACCAACACAGACCGCCCAACTCTTAACTCCCTTAGAGTGGGCGTCCAAACTCTCACAAATACGGCAACCGCTCGGTTACCCCAGAGCGTGCGTCACTGCTACTTGCACCAACGTAGACGACAGGTACCTCTAGTGTTTCGAGCACCAGGAATACCACGAATGGCACTATTAAGTCCAGTCCAATGGCTAACCAACACTTTCAAACATCAACTTCTCCAAATATGGAACAGGGTTTCACCAAAATTAGAGCGTAACTTTTCAACAGCACGCTAGCCCGTTACTTCCTACACAATGTGATCACTAATAAACTTCATCCACGATATTGCAGCGTCAATTAACCAATTCCTCCACATACACACGATCGTAGCAAAAATCTCTCCAGCGCTACGACCGAAAATAAACTGAAATCAATTATTTTGACGTACCCCACTTTCTCTCGTGGAACAATATAAATTTAAGGTGGTGCTCTGCTAAACAAGTTTAACAATTCGATCACATTAAGTTCTGATCTACAACATCGTCCGACTACTAACTCAGTAGTTCAATAAAACGTCTTGATGATATTGTCGCAAAAAATTAAAGTAGCGATCCAGCCTAAGTCCGCGATCTGTTGTCTTTCCCGGTGACAGTTGAACAAGGTAATTAATTAAAGCTTGCACCTAGCAGCTGTAGGGTTGGCTTCCCTAGCAATACTCAAATCAGAACTGAACTTCTAAATCCCGAAACCTATAGGGGAATCAATGTAGGCAATCATTTCACAACTGCATTACTTTTAACAGCATTAACATTCTCCCTGTTTACATATCTCTGTATCTGAATACGTATGCCTATACCAGTTTCTTTGGCGCTTCAGTGTAACTTGTTACCAATAGTTTGCTGTTTATTCCGAATACGTCGCAATTTGCGAGGCAGGAACCTAGCAAATGGTTCAAATGGCTCTGAGCACAATGCGACTTAACTTCTGAGGTCATCAGTCGGCTAGAACTTAGAAGTAATTAAAGCTAACTAACCTAAGGACATCACACACATCCATGCCCGAGGCAGGATTCGATCCTGCGACCTTAGCGGTCGCTCGGTTCCAGATTGTAGAGCCTGGAACCGCACGGCCAGGAACCTAACAGGGCAGCCTAAATTACTGCTAGTGAAACAATCATGAATCATATTTCTAGTGGTGGTTGTCAGAAATATTTGCCCTTTTATTCGGAATATGTCGCGATTTCTGAAGGAGTGGTCATGGTTAGGCAAGAACCTAAGAGCGCAGCTTAAAGTTCTACAGGTGAAACGAGCGGCAATATCCTCACATGAAATGAAAAAGCATCAGGTGTATAAGGGAATGGCCGGCCGAAGTGGTCGAGCGGTTTTAGGCGCTTCAGTCTGCAACCGCGCGACCGCTACGGTCGCAGGTTCGAATCCTGCCTCGGGCGCGGATGTGTGTGATGTCCTTAGGTTAGTTAGGTTTAAGTAGTTCTAAGTTCTAGGGGACTGATGAACTCAGAAGTTAAGTCCCATAGTGCTCAGAGCCATTTGAAGCCTTTTGTCTTCTGCCGAGAACGGACGGGAACATTCCGTTTGGTCAACGGAAAGAGATTTTAATGTTGTGAGCTCATGCTTTATCTGAGTGGTGTGAGGTCTGTCTCGCGGAGTTTTAGAAGTTGACATTATATGGGAGGCAATGTCGTTTGGATGTATCGGTGTTTCTTTGTGGACGCTCTTATTGTCGTCATTTCGTTTTCTTAAAAGGGATCGTACTGTTCTTCTAGTTCTCGAACGGTTTCCATCCATCGTTCTCGTCGAGCCCACAGAAAGCCGAAGAAAAAGATGTCTCTGCCAGATCGTACTTCGAGCTCATCCGAAACGAACGAATCCCGTTGGCTCTCGCTGTCCTGAAATGCCGTCACATACGTCTTGGGGCCGAGTAGTCGCTAGCGGTAGGTGAGAGGAGAGGCGCCTTCGTGTCTCCAGTGCAGACACGGGCTCTGCTGCACACGCGTTCACTGCTTCTAATTTAGACCACAGGTCGCCCCTGGCGTTATGTTGGAACCGACACTCGACCAGCTGACTGGTGCAGCCATACATTTAGAGATGACTTCAGAAAAAAATAATCTGTTTACCTTAATTGTATTTTCAACGATAAATTTTCTATATTACATTGGTGGAATTTTGTTCAGAGTTTGGCTGCACCCGAAACATATCTGAAAGAAAACAATATTTGGTTCTACATATAACACTACTGTCTGCTACTACTATACCATAACCCCAAAGCTGAAGACAGTTCGTATAGTGGAATTATTCTTATTCAAGTAATTATA
Source organism: Schistocerca serialis cubense (assembly GCF_023864345.2). Lineage (NCBI taxonomy): Eukaryota > Metazoa > Arthropoda > Insecta > Orthoptera > Acrididae > Schistocerca > Schistocerca serialis. The sequence goes on along the minus strand of NC_064647.1, from coordinate 56,862,156 downwards.
GTATGAAGAAGCAGAGCAGTGTTACCCTCTGAGAGGATTTTAGTTGTGTTGACGGTGTTGTACCTAACGGAGGTGGCTTATCGGAAATGAAAGTCAAAATTACGTAAATATTTAAACAGTAACAAACAATATTTTACCTATCTACACAGTTCAAAGAATAAAGAAAACGGTCGCCAGCCTAATTAGGCAAGAGAATGATTGACATTCTTGTTCAAAAAATAAGTATGAGTAACTTTAAACGGACAAACACAACCTGTACTTTGCCACACGCGAGTGCAATAAACTCTGGCACCTGAATACAGTGTGTTCACGTGAAGGTTGAAGTTTACAGACTAGAACAAATTATTTGCATAAATATAACACACTATTACTTTCAGGGCTTATTCAAACTGAATGGTCTTTATAACATTACTATTAATATTCACAGTAGAATCATAAATTGGACATAGGTTCAGTAATACTTTTCACACGTTTTCCTAGCAAACATAAAATTGTAAATGTAGTTCACTGCAAAATTATGAACTGATCACACGTTAAGTCTCTCTCAACTAAATACTCTTCTATTTAGAAATGGTTCAAATGGCTCTGAGCACTATGGGACTTAACATCGATGGTCATCAGTCCCCTAGAACTTAGAACTACTTAAACCTAACTAACCTAAGGACATCACACAACACCCAGCCATCACGAGGCAGAGAAAATCCCTGACCCCGCCGGGAATCGAACCCGGGAACCCGGGCATGGGAAGCGAGAACGCTACCGCACGACCACGAGATGCGGGCTCTTCTATTTAGAATGAAAGTTAATTGGAATTCACTAACAGGTTACTTCTCAGTGCCTTTTGAATAAAGAAATTATTGTTTTCATAAATAGTGGTCTTTCTATTAATTGTTATTTATCATGAACATAAAGGATAAACTGTGGATCCTATTACACTATCAATACACTTTCAATATCCAAAAGAAACAAGTCCTTAGCAAGCATGAGTATATAACTTTCCACAACTGCAGTTTTCCACTTTTGCTACAGTGAGACACAAAATTAACATATTTGTAAGATACTGACTCACCCTCTGTGATTTACAACAGGCAGCAATGTGATCATTTACTAAGCAAAACTTTATAAGCCTCAGTCTTAAGAAATTTTAATTTTAAAGTTGGCAACAACATATTAATAAGGAGTTTTAATTGGAAAATTATTTTCAGCAAGCATCATTTACTTTAACTCACTCTCTTGCTACATTAACTTTAACTTTGTTTTTCCTATGTTCAAGAGGCATTATTTAGCAAAACACTGGGCTTCAATGTTCTTTCAGTAAGGACACTCGGTAATCACCTTAGTTCAAACGGAGAGGAACCTGTGAGGTGTTATGATAAGGAAAAAAATCAAGGTAGGTACATAAATTCAGTTATAAATTACCTTATATTTGAGCACACTAACACATCCAATAAGCTGATCCTTCACTGTACATTGTTATAGTGTTCCGTTACAGTGATTGCGCAATGTGGTGGCGATCACATGTTTTTTCTTGGTGGCGATGATAGATACCAATTTCAGAAAATTTCCAGCTCTTCATCCATCCATCCGAGGTATTGGAATGCGTCAGGAAAAGCCTCTCTCGGAACCAACACAATATACAACTTTTACGTGGGCAGTTCACAGCTCGTCGCCGACTGACTCTCGGTTCCACCTTTTCTGCCTAGACTAACCACAGTTTGCGCGCGCTACACAGTTCCGTTCCCGAGGGAACGACAACACCTTTTATATGTGAAATAACTAAGAACCCTAAGTGAAGGTCAGCAATTTACATAAACAGCAAACAAACATTTTAAATAAAGCAGAACATTTGCATATTTTGGCAGTTCTATAAAAAATTATTTAAACCAAATTATTCATCCTCAAAGATAACCAAAGAGATTATGTGAGAAAGACAAAACATATTATTTACTCATATTGTCCATATCACAGAGATTACTCTTCATTACAGTATCGAATTAATTGTACGTTAATTACAGAAGTTCAACTATGGAATGTTGAACAAAATACAAAGCTAAATGAATCAACAAAAGGTATGTAATGTCTAAGCTATGGTGCTACATACATTTTTTAAAAAAAATTTCCGAACACGTTTTTCTAGAGCAGCCGGAAGGTGTTGTCCGGATTGCGGGTAGTCGTGCAACTGTGCTTGCCCCGTGTCTCCCCGTGTGTTGCTGTGGGAGACAGCTGCGCCCGCCGTGCGCGACTTTGCACCGGGCCACGCGCCTCCTTGCGTCTCGATATGCAGCGGCTGCTTGCGCGCCTATTGCACACGTAAGGTAGTACAGGTGTAAACGCACTTCAAAGCAGACAATTTACTGTCTGAAGCTAAGGAATGATGCCGTTACCAAGCACAAGCGGGTGGTCTACTGTTTCAGAGTGTTTATTTCTGTCTAAATATTGAGTGATAAGTTCCCGAGGGCAATGATCACAATTCAGGGATATGACAGGATCGCTCATTTGAAGCAAAAAGAAAAAAAGTCCAGTATATATCGGTTGTAATATGCATACTTTAAGAGCTATGAGGACTTATCCATCTTCGATAGTGTGAAATACATTTTTTCTCTCATTTTAGAGCCCGCCCGGTTGGCCGTGCGGTCTAACGCACGGCTTTCCGGGCGGGAAGGAGCGCCTGGTCCCCGGCACGAATCCGCCCGGCGGGTTTGTGTGGAGGTCCGGTGAGCCGGCCAGTCTGTGGATGGTTTTTAGGCGGTTTTCCATCTGCCTCGGCCAATGCGGGCTGGTTCCCCCTATTCCCCCTCAGTTACATTGTGTAGGTGATTGCTGGGCACACAATTTCTCCACTTACGCGTACACCACCATTACGCTACCACGCAAACATAGCGGTTGCACTCGTCTGGTGTGAGACGTTCCCCAGGGGGGCCCACCGGGGGCCGAACCGCACAATAACCCTGGGTTCGGTGTGGGGCGGCGGAGGGGTGAAGTGGACTGCGGTAGTCGTCTTGGAGTTGTGGACCACTACGGCTGCGGCGGGGATGGAGCCTCTCCGTCGTTTCCAGGTCCCCGGTTAACATACAATACAATACAATACAATGCATTTTAGAGCCCGTGTTATCTGCAGGTACTGTTCTTTTGGTCTGCGCTGTTGCCTCTCTAAATATGGAAACCGAAGGGTTTCCAGTGAAACATCCCCTTAGAGAAATTATCAAGTAGTGTGCTGGTAAGCCTATTACGTTATTTGATTTTCAAACAGCTGAGCAAAACTGAACGTACTCAGACATTTCTCTCTTTACTTATTCTGATCATCACTAAACTGACATAATATTTTTTTTTTTTTTTAGAGCAACGCAATCTGACTTTCAATAATCCCTACAAAAGAATGGCCCTGACTAACAATAACCTATACCTTTCATGAATCACTTACCTCACAAAAATCTTCGTTACTCAAACTACTGCAATACATCGAGCGCCAATACTGCCAGCTGCATAAAAGATTCTAACTACTGAAGATACTAACTACTGATGGGCATACTTGGCAAATGAAAGATTTTGATAGAGAACATACAATGTATTTACCTTAATAGTGTTCAAAAGTCATTATATATATATATATATATATATATATATATATATATATATATATATATATATATATATAATCAGTTCATGACATCCAATCTTACAAATTTCCTTTTCCTGACGGACACACGTCCAAATCGTCCGCTCTCAAAACACTGCCATCTCACTCCCCACATCCACCACTGCTGGCGGCTCACCTCCAACTGCGCAACGCTACGCGCTATTCGCATCCAGCTGCCCAACACTACAATAGCGAATATTCCAACAATGCCAACCAGCCACAGACTGCACACAGCACAGCCAGTGATTTTCGTACAGAGCGCTTCGTGGCGCTCCCAATATAAAAACCTAAACAGCCGACTTACACCAGTAGTAGAGATCTCTTTCACTGTGTGGAAGATGAAGAACTGGTCACAGCTCTTAATTATGCATTTTAGAGCACAAGTTTACTAGCTTTTTTCTTTCATTTGCCGCCGAAGATGTCATATTAATGTAAAATAAAGGTTTCAACAAGTAAGATAATAACGTTTCGGCAAGTAATGGGTTAAATGATTTAAGCAGCGCACACCACTGCAGCCCCTAAAGGCGCGAGGCAACTGCTGCCCGACCGCATCCCGCTTGCAGCACCAGCCTTGCATCGCAGGCTCCGCGCCCCAGCATTTGTCCGCGGGTCGGTGGCGCCAGTGCGCCGCGACTGTCCACGTCCGTACAGTGCTTCCTGAGAGCAGGCTCCACGTACAGACAAAATAACCCGACGTGAGGGCTGTAAACCGTCCCCCGTCAGCCAATTTGGGCCAAATCTTCATATGCGTACACTAACCTTCCTCATAAGTCAGTGTACCTATTAACGAAAACATTATCCAAGTTCCTAGGGTATTTCCTGAGTTAGCTTTCACATACAGGCAGATTAGGGCGGTGAGGGAACTTAATTTATAACATATTAGAAGGAGAACGTTTCGATAAAGGGTGAACAAAAAGGCCGCACTTGTCGTTCGCCAGGCGGTTCCTCATCCCATTCCAAAATAAAAATCTGTCCAGCGAAATCTAGTTCTGCCTGTAGGTTTAATAGAAAGTCCGCAGCTCGTGGTCGTGCGGTAGCGTTCTCGCTTCGCACGCCCGGGTTCCCAGGTTCGATTCCCGGCGGGGTCAGAGATTTTCTCTGCCTCGTGATGACTGGGTGTTGTGTGCTGTCCTTCGGTTAGTTAGGTTTAAGTAGTTCTAAGTTCTAGGGGACTGATGACCATAGATGTTAAGTCCCATAGTGCTCAGAGCCATTTGAACCATTTGAATAGAAAAGCGGTTTAAGAAACAAGGCTGTAACTGCGTGCAACTTGGCCAAGAACAGGTAGCATGAACGCTGCGCTGCGGCGCTGCTATCCCATTAGCTCAATCAGACTGGCCAATGCCGTGGAAAACGGATATGCAGCCTCGCCGATGCTCGTGTAGCGTTCGCGCCAAATTTCTTTTTCAGTTAAAACATAAAATTGTATCCAATTTACACCTCCACAATGCAGTATGTTGTGTATTCCTTTCTGCTACTGTTACCTTTATTTAAACATACATAACGTAAGCTTCTTACAGACGTAATCGACCACTTCGTTTCATCCATGACACAAATGAAGCCAACAAAAAATAATTGTGGATACACCAACATTACATCCAATGAGGTGCAAAACACACAACGGGTAGGCTACTCTAGGTTCCACATTGTGCTACGCACAATAATTCCACTGCGTACGTTTGAAGCCCAGGCTTATCGTCACAGAGCCGATACGTACACGTACGAGCAAAGTTCACATGAGAGAAGACGTTCAGAGCGACCACCTCGCATCTGCAAACACGTCGCCACTCGATGGATCATATTTTGATGGATCCTCTGCAACACACCTACACCACCATTGTCGAAGAGGCGTGCACGCGAGTTATTAGCTCATGTACATCCATGTGTGGAGTACTGTAAACTTGTTCCTGTAAGGACCTCCACAAGTAAAAATCCAGTCCGGGGAACGTGGAGGCCAGGGCATTGGACCTCCACGACCAATCCATTTCTCTGGAAACGCTTCATTTAAACAGTTAGGCAAATTCATTCCAAACTGTGGCGGTGCACCGCCATGCTGAAACCGTAGATGTCACCGAAGACCAAGTGCAACGTTCTCCAATGCGTCACGCAAAGTATTGCAAAAAAACGTATGATACAGGGACGCATTCAACTTGTCCGGCAATATCTAAGGGCCCAAAAGCACTCCTCCAAGGATTCCAGCCCACAGGTTTATGCCAAAGCGTACCTGAAAGCCATGTTCACAGATATGTGGGTTGTGTTCCGACCAGTAATGGCTGTTTTGGAGGCTGAAAATATCTTTGCGAGTGAAGTTAGATTCGTCAGTGCATTATCACGTTGTTTGTAAATTGATGGTTATCTTCCACTTGGCGCAAAAGCTATTCACAAAACAGTACTCGTCGAATACGGTCAGCTGGCTCCTGATGTTGTGTTAACGTGTACCGATACGGATGCAGTTCTTCAGGATGCAACAGTTTAACAGTTAGTCTTTGAGATACCTGGAACTGCCTTGCGATATCATGTGTACTTCGCCGAGGTGATTGGTGAAGTGCTTTAAGAATCGCGTCCTCGGTGAAGTACGTTTACTCCTGGGACAACGTCTGCCCATTACTTGTGGTCGATGATTACCAGTTTCCCAAAGTCGACAGAACCATTCTTATCGGGATGGTGCCTTTGAGGTCACCGCGCAGCATAGCCACAAGTAGCTGCAGCGGCAGCATCAGCAGCTAGGTTATCCGATGCACCCAGCACCAAAAGCACTTCGACGTGTTCATCGTTTGTGTCTCCATTGGGAAGCCGCCCTGCACGAACTTGACACGACAAGTCGCGGGTGTGCACTGCGTCGTTAATGGACGTATGCGTGCAGCTTAATGGATTCCACTGTAATGGGATACCTTATTGTCGTGAGAGAAAATGGTTTTTGCGCTTATTAACGCCGAGAACTAGAGTACGGATGTCTAAAAATAAAATAAAAAGAAGCTGACGAGGGTTCGAACCGTAGTTCCACGGTGGATATGGATTTCACGCTGTATATGAGTTTGATGCCGCAACAGCCTACTCAGTGAGTTACGACGGCTGGTACTGGTTGTGCCGGCTGATACACTTCCGTCTTTGCATTCCGATGTGCTGTGGCCCGCATAGAAACTGAATGAATTGTGCAGTTTTGCTCCGTGCTATTCTAGTATACCCAACTGGTACCGTTAAGAAGTAGTAGGAACACCTATACTAGATCGTTACTTGATACAATTTCTTCAGACTTTACCGACCCGGATATTATATATCTTGTGTCCTCCAGCGCTTCGGATTGGAAAATTAGATGTCAGTTGGGTTCATCCTTCTCGCCACATGTTCTACATTTTGGGGCTTCTTCCTCTATACGCATCGTGTGAAGGGGTTTCTTAAAGTTCCCGTCGTGATGACTGGGTGTTGTGTGAAGTCCTTAGGTTAGTTAGATTTCAGTAGTTCTAAGTTCTAGGGGACTGATGACCATAGATGTTAAGTCCCATAGTGCTCAGAGCCACTTGAACCATTTGAAAAGTTCCCGTTGCCAGTCACGAGTCTTGCCATGAGTTTGGTCTGTTTCCTGCTCAAGTTCAGACTTACGGAACTTTTCTTGAAACATGGCTTCGACATAAATAGTTTGCCATGTTTTTGGTTTTGGTTCGCAGCCCAGCTGCCTCCTGATCTAGCTATATAGTTTTGAAGTTACATCACCTTAGTGACTGATGGTGAGGACAGATTCCAGTCCAGTTAGTGGAGACGTCGTACCTGTCCTGGCCAGTCTACTAGTTAGTTCATTGACCTCTGTGGCTGGAGTATTTTAGCCGTAGGTTTGAACGACGAGTGGCGTGGAGACTACACCCGACGAATGCACGAAACCAGAGGAATGATATTGTCAGCTGGGAGCATCTGTACTCCCTGCGGCTGGGTGTGTTACTACAGACAGTTCACTCATTTCTCGTGCTGAGCTGTGGGAACGCCACGTTATGCTAAATCGTGTAGCAGCCCTCGCCAACTACGACCTGTGTTCAGCGGTAGCATAGAACAAACAATCACAGACGGCAGATGGCAGCAGTAGCAGTCGGGTTGTACAGGGAGGGAGTGGCCAACCAGACGATACGGCGGCCATTTTTCTGCCAAAGTGCGGGCGGGACTTTGAATGGCCGGTAGTGGAGTAGTGGAGTACACACTCACCGAATCAAAAGCACAAGACAATATGGCGAAATCATTCGTTAAATGCCTTTGTTTATAAGAATAATGTATTGTAATAATTTTCACACAGCCAATTTACAAGTCTGTATTCAAATTTTACTATGCATATTGCAAGTGAAGCAAAAGCGACGTACTTCGCACAGATAAGAGTACTTGGTTGGTTTCCACGAGGCTCCTGTTTGATTTACGTCAGCCCTGTTGACTGCGACTGCCCACTGCTTTCGTCTTTCTTCATTGCGTGGAAATGCTAACACGCGAAATCCACCTTCGCCTTTATTGGAACAACCAAATGCAGCACAACCTGGCATCGTTTACGAACGTCTGCAGATCGAATTACAGATGTCAAAAACAATACTATACAATTACTAACGTGTTTACCTCAAACATGTAAGCCTACCGACTTCATCACAAAACGCTTCATTATTTCAACTTGTATTTAAGATCGCAAACGGTAATTACGTACTAAAAACTATATACAACTAAATCGAACACGCATGCACAACGCATAACAAGTCTCTCACTAATTCAAATACCTTTTAATCGTTTCCAAAAGTCCTCTGAACTTCAATTCAACTCAAAAGCACGGCGAACATAGGAAGCGCGAGAGACGTTTGGCTTCATTTTTCTGCCAAAACTAATCAACCAATCACGGCCAACTTCACCTATGGCCACTATCTCCCTATACAGGCTCTCTATCAGGGTACACTTACAAAGAGTATCGTAGAAAAACTGTACCGTTGTAGTAATGCAAAGATGCGGCGATTTATGTGACGTCCACAAGGAGAGATCAATGGCTATTGCGCCAAGGTTGGAAGCATTCCCGAAATGGCCAAGTCTGTAAACTATTCGTCTGCCGCCGTCTTTAATGTACACTGTGCACGGCAAAATGGCGCTCTCCGAAACCGGCGTCGAGGCAAGTGCAGTGCAACACAGGTCACAGGTGATAGGGATGAACCACGGCTCTGGAAGCGTGTACGAGCGAACAGACGTGCAACTGCCGAGGAACTGACCTCCAGGTGAACCGAGGGGCACCGACAGTGTCTGCTCGACGACCGTTTCGTGAACATTGCTGCGTACTGACCTGCTCCATAGGTGCCAGGTTCGTCGACCCGTACTGACTATCGTTGATTGGCGACGAAGGTTGGAATTTGCACACGATTACTGCAACTGTATATTCGCCGAGTGGTGACAGGTGGCCTTTTCACACGAATCACGTTTTATGCACTGTCTGACAGATCGCCGTTAGCATATAAAACTTGAAACATCTGAAAGCAAACATTCTGGAACAATCCTCGGAAGAGTCCAGGCCGAAGAACGCAGTATTATGATCGGGGAACGTTTTTGTAGTATTCCTCGGATAATCTCGTCATTCTGGAAAGGACAGTGGATCAACACGCATATGGATCTATGCCACCACTACATACAGATTATTGTTCCTTAGCATGATGGCGTCTACCAACAGGAGAGTTCATCGTGTCACACAGCTCGCACTGTAGTCTCGGGTGAAAGAGCAGCAGGATGAGTTTATCGTTCTGCCACGGCCACCAGACTCATCGGATTGCAATCGACACGACTTTGGAGAAAAAACATTTCCTCCCTCAGTGAAAACTTAAAAAAAGACATAATTGTGCGGTTTCTTTTCTTCCAGAGACGTAGGTTTCTTAACTCTTACACTGGTTCGACATGAGTTTGTGCTGTAGTTTAGGAGGGGAGATTTAGCGCCACTAAAGCCCTGTGATTGGCTCAAGATGGGGTGAAGGCGGTGTCATGCACTTTACAGGAAACGGAATTTTTTTTTATATGGGGAGGTGCGAAACACTCAGGTTGTGGACTCTGGTCTGGAAGGGATCTTTTGGTGTAAGGTGTGGCACGTGTGGTTTGTCCTGAGACTGACTTCACTTCCGAGAAGTCAGACTGGGGAGTCTGTGGGGAAGTTCTTACTGTACCGACAGTGAGACTCCAAACGTCTCTGACTGCTCGTTTGCCGAGGGCAGTCTTACTCGTTTCGGTTTAGCAGTCTTGACATTGATATTGTATAAGTGAGCCAAATTGGTCCTTGGTACGACCAGCGAACGGGTGTGTCACACACTGGAACCTACCACGATTTCAGGGCTCTGGTAGAGAGTAAATTGCGATCCGTCTGCCTGATCGCCTCACTGTGAGATTGTGCATTCCTTTCCTGGTCCTGATCGATTCACAGGTGCCGGCTTACGCCTCGCCTCCGCCACACGCAGCTCGCCAACTGCAAGTTACATTGCTGCATGCAACAAACACGATAATGTACTGCTGCTCCGGCCTTGTCAGGGCGTACAGATCTCAAGCGCCACTTGCCCTCAGCTGCACCAATATAAACTTCTGTAGATTATGAATCAAGGTCTGCTCAGTGTCAGATCAGTACAGATTGCGTCATCCACATTTTTAGGGCCAGAGTACTTGACTCACGTCTGCCACCCAGGGTCCTTGTCCATTGTTCTCTTAACCCAACTGCTTGTCGTTTACTGTACTCAATCAATAACCATAATATATGTCTGTGTTTCTTTAAAAAAATAAATGTTGTTAGTAAATTTTACTACATTCTCAATCATTTTATATAGTCAGCAGCACAGGTTAACTTTCATTGTGGCGTCCCTTGCCAGGATAACTTTCCACCTCACTGACTCCCTTCCTTCACGTGTCGCAGCAGTTCACGCTGCAAGACGTGGTTGTTCACGCTTTTGTCTGGCGGACACATTAATGTGACTGGACAGTGCGGTTGAGGACGCCGTGTGTAATAGATATTCTGAGCTGAAAACGTCGGAATACAAGAAGAAGAAAAAAAAAGTAAAGGCAGTAAGTTCGATACTGGCATTTGAAACAGTTTATAAAGTAACACATACTTGTAAAAAATTCTGGTACAAGGAATGCAAGGTTTTTTAACATCCATAACATGTAATTCTTCAGGCTTTCCCGGCGATCTAATGACATCTTGGGTTGTCGGGTGTTCTACCGGATATCAGTGTCGTACAGGCACGGTATTTCGGTAGCGTAACTCGTTACCTTCATCAGGTGCGACCTGAGACTACTCCTCGAGTGGACCTGGTCCAGTATTTATGCCTGTGGCCTTGCCCCTTCACCAGGCGCTCCCTCTGGAGAAGCAACGGGGACAGCTGAACCGCCCCACGAATAGAAGAACTGAAGGCGTGGACATGGAGAACGATCCCCACACAGAGTTCCAGGGGCACCAGACCGAAAATGGAACGCGCAGGGTCGGGTCTGACGGGCGAGGACCGCAGAGGGAACATCTAGAACCGCAGCGGACCGAAAATGGAACGGCAAAGCTCCAGCAGATCACAGTGAGCGGGAGAGGGCCACAGGGGGAGTGCCTGGTACCAAACACGGGATTCCAAACGCACCAGACCGAAGATGGAACACCCAGGAGCGTGCCTGGCGGGCGCGGACCGCAAAGAGAACACGCAGGACTGCAGCAGACGTAAAAGGGAACGGCAGTGCTCCGGAAGATCGCAGCGAACGGGCGCGGACCGCAGAAGGAGCGCCTGGTGGAGGGGGAAGGCCACAGGCATAAATACTGGACCAGGTCCCCTCAAAACCGGCACGAGCCTGTGCAGGCGCCGCTCTGCTACTGCGGGAGAGTTAGTGAGAGGAACGTACTGCGCGCGGGTGGCAAATTGCCGTGCTGCTGTTCTAACGGCAAGAAAAGCACATTGTCAAACCCTAGCGCGCAGTATGGTAAAACTGAGCAGCGTGGGACGAGATGTCGCGAGAGGCGGCAACTCGGCGACAGAAGAGGTAGTTTCCCCCGCCCCCACCCTGTACATCAAGTGCAGGGAGGTCGAGTGGGTGGAAATCTATGATGAGATGGGGCAGAGCTGCGACAAGGAGGTTGTCGTTGAGTCCGTCGACTCCGACGCCACCATCAAGCTCCAGGCCGCGAACTGGGACGACTACAGGGCCCTGAAGGCCCTTGTGGCCGCTCACACAGCGGACGCCCCGGAAAGAGGTGCGATGGGTCAGAAGACTCGTCGCAAAGAAGTCACCAAGGCGCTCCTGAGGGGACTGCCTTGGATCCTCACGGAGCGAGCAGTGAAAGAAGGGCTGCGCCGCCAAGGTTTTGTTGAGCCAACCGTCAGGTTGCACAACAAAACCAATAAGAAGAAACCGCCGCTATTTATTGTCGCCACAACAGCGGCAGACAACGGCGGGGACATCCTGGGAATCCGAAAGCTCTTGGGCATTTTCCTGCAGCCGGAGACCTTCCTCCCCCCCCCCTCCCCCACCTGGACACGAAGCCACAGTGCTTCAAGTGCCAGGAGGAAGGGCACGTGGCAAAGCACTGCCGCAACGCCGCCAGGTGCGTCAACTGCGGACGTCACCATGACACCCGCACCTGTACCAGCACCAAAGACGTCCAACCGACGTGCGCCCGTTGCGGCGGTGAGCACGTCGCTAACTGGCGCGGATCCCAGGCCTTCAACGGCCGAAATCCCGCCACAGCACAGGAAACGGCGCTCCAGGGAAAGAGGAGACGCCGCAGAGGAAGAAGACGGCAACGTCCTGCAGCCGCTGCGAACAACGGAAGGGCAGAGGCAACAGCGAGAGGAGGAGGCAACGCCGCGGGAACAACGGCGGCATCCGGAGGAGAGGCGACGACGACCACCGCTCACGTGCGGCCGCCTTCCCCCGCCGCCAGTGGCATTGGCGGGGGCCGGGGGGGGGGGGGGGGGCGGCGCGACGCAGCGTGTGGGAAGACGGCGGTGACGGCTGGTTCCGACGTCGACTCGGCCCTCCAGGAGGCGGAAGCAAGATTCCGCATGGTTCTCCGTGCAAAGATGGAGGCCGCCTGCCTCACTCTCCGTGAATACCTTCGCCGCAATACCAACAAGGAGACGCAGGCACTGCAGACAGATGAGCAGCACAAAGACGACGGGCCGGCATCAGAAGCAGCACACCCCAGTCGTGACCAAGCCACACAAACGGCCTGGCCGAAGAAGATGACCATCAGTCGAGCCACACAGGCCTCGGTAGAAGGCAAGGGAGCACCGGCAGCACGTCAGGACTCAAGCGTCCAAACCAAGGAGTTCGTCAATCACTGGGCCGCCCTTGTGGACAACGAAATCCTGGACGTCACCAACCCAAACTTGGCCGACCGAGATGAGCACCAAATGAGCTTCTTGCAAAGCAAGGAGCTCATAAGAAGAAAGGCGGAAGCCAGAGACGAGCAGTTGAGAAGAAAGCAAGAGGAGCAAGAGGTGGAGCGTGACAGAAGACGCGAAGCCGCCCTTGCCCGCCGTGAACGCCAGAGCCAACGCTGGCAACACGGCAAATAAAGAGAAGGCAAGTCACAACAAGCAGTTCTGGCCGGGTTTTGCAGGTTTTCCTTGGCCGCTAAGGTAAATACCGGAACTGTCCCCAACAAACTCCTGCAAATAAATTCCCAATTGGGAGAACCCCCCCCCCCTTATTTTGCACCCCAGCGAGAGAAATAAAGAGTGCCACAGCAGAATAAACGTTACCCCTTGGCTGATAAGAGCTAAACGCACGCTCTACAACAGCCCGCCCTTCTCCATCTGAGAAGGGAATGAAAAGTGCAAAACAAACACAAAAACCCTCAAAACCCCCCTCCCAGACGTGCTGTGGGTGCCGACCGGAGCGGACCGAGAGCCGCACAGCAGCAGCAGTCGTCGAGCGCCCGCAGTGCCCGCACACCCACCCCACCACCACCACTCCACCTAGGGGGACACCGCAGCCGCCGCTGAACAAAGCGCCAGCCCACGCGGTGACCAGCCGTCTTCAACAACAGCGAGGAGCAACGAGAAGGCAGAACAGCGCCATCGCACCTCCCACACCGAGGTGCATTCCAAAAGAGCATTTTTGTCGTGTTTGTCGCAATTTTGTCGTGTCGGTCTGTCTGCTTAATCAGGCAGACAAGCAAAAGTGTCGTGTTCGTCTACCTAGCGCAAGCGGGTAGACAAGCAAAACTGTCGATACACCAGCGTCGCACGGCAGCCAGTGCTGCCTCTTCCCACCAGAGTAGGGTAATCTCCGTACCAGGGCCGGTGGCACAGCCCGCTACCTGCGTACGTGTAGAACAGGCCAAATCAGCCCACAGCTACCCTACGGTGACAACAAGTGGGACTGAGCTGGAACAGTCACTGGTGCGACTACACTCATCACACACGACCCCATCATGAACACTGAGGATCGAGGTGGGACCCCCCACTCCCCATCGCCCCCCCCCCCCCCCCGCGACACTGTTGGCGGAGCAGAAGCGGCCACACCAACGTCCGACAACCGTACGGTGACGTACGTCGTGGAGAACCTTCCTCACGACATCACACAGAAATCCATGGCAGCAAAAATTAATTCCTTTGTAGAATACGCGGTCAGGTCAAAATCAGGTCGCTGAACGTAACAAGAAATGGGAGGGCCTACATGAACTCCGCAAGTAGAGTGCGGGAGGAATATTTCCAAAAGATCTTCCGTCATCATATAGTATCCTCAGTCACAGTGCGCCCTGAAAAAATACGCGAACCGAGACAGCCCATGCAAAGATCTCGGAAGCCACCCCTCAGCGCGGTCATCAAAAAAGTGCCGTTAGATGTTGAGGCAAGTGACGTAATTCAACAGCTCCCCGACCAGGGCCTAGATGTAGAGAGGGCTTGGCGAATCACTTCTAGGGAGAGGCAAGCTCCCACCAGAAACATCAGAGTGATATCGCGAAATCAGGACACGATCGACAGCATCCTTACAAAAGGCGTGGTCATCGACTACGCGAAAAAAGAAGTGGAGCCCTCCAAACTTCCTCCACCGCAGCCAGCGCAATGCGGGCAGTGCCTGGGCTTTGATCACTCCACGGCGAACTGCAAGGCCCAGCCAAAGTGTCCGCAATGCGGAGGATATCACAGACTTAGCAGGTGCGACATTAAAAACCCGGAGAAGTGCTCAAACTGTGAAGGCGACCACTCGGCCTCGCGGTACCAACGTGGCCGACCACCAACAATAGTTAAATCTCCTCTTCGCCAACGCGAGGGGAGTTAAAGACAGGAGGACACTACACTATTGCGCAACAACATACACGTAGCCGGTATCGCCGAAACGTGGCTGTCTGATGGGAAGCAGTGCAATATACCTAAGTTCAACTGTTTCCGCAAGGACAGAGACGGTAGAGGCGGCGTCGCTCTGTATGTGCGCAACACAATAACGGCAACGGAAATCCCTTCCCCCGCACAGCTTGGAGACACAGAGATCGTCATGGTCAAACTAAAGGGCCACAATGCAAGGTCCATAACAATTGCATGTTTGTACAACCCTCCAAATAACCCCATCCCGATCCACGCGATACGACACCTTATGACGAAAGACAGATTCATCCTACTAGCTGACTTGAATGCGCGACACGAGAGACTTGGTGACCACAGCACAAATCACAACGGACAAATCCTCTTCGACCTTCTGACGACGGAACCTGTAGACCGCCTCCCCATCTACCAACCCACTTTTGTAGGCCACCGAGGAACGTCAGCGCCCAATCACATCCTATACAGCCCTACCATGAGTGACTCGATAGCCAGTGCGGAAGTCGGCAACTCAGTAACAAGTGACCACCTCCCCATCCTCTTTTCAACTATTGCAATAGCCCCACCGAATCCTCCACCAATCAGACGAACCATACGACAGTACTCCAACGCCGACTGGAATAAGTACAAAGACGTACTCTAACAAGAATTATCCATCCTCATGACCGTGACAGACCCCCACGACCTCGAACTTGTCACAACCAAAATAGAATCATCCTTTAAACAGGCAATAGAAGAAGCAATACCGCAAATTACCATAGACAACTGGAAACCTATTATCCCCCGAGAAGCTCTTGACCTAATACAACGGAAAAGACGACTACAAAGAGAGATGAGACGTACCAACAACCCGAACTTACGACAAACTTGGAACCGACTGAACAATCGCGTCAAACAAATCATCTCGACACATCGACGAAGGCAATGGGAAGAAACATGCGAGAGACTTAACTACAGAAACGGAGGACAATTTTGGAAACGATTTAAAACACTGACGGGACAAAGAGCAACAACTACCAGCACACTAATCACAAACAACGAGCCAACGACAGACCCACAACAACAAGCCGACATCTACAAAGACGTGTTAGAAGAAGTATACTCCTTCCCACATGACAACAACTTCGACGAGGTTTTCAGACGAACAGTAGAGCTCCGACTCCCACGACTACTTAACACACACACAGTAGAGACGGAAAACGAAAACTCCCTAACTAAACCGATAACTGACAGGGAAATAATGGACGCGATACTAACGGGACGGAACTCAGCACCGGGCCTAAACGACGTACGACGAATCCACCTACAAAAGGCACCTCTCCTTACACTCATCCCTATCCTATCCCTCATATTCAATTACTTCATCAGCACAGAGACCATCCCAACTGCCTGGAAAACAAGCAAGACAATCATGATCCCTAAACCAGACAAACCAAGAACAGACCCACGATCCTACAGACCCATCTCTCTTCTAGACGTACTGGGAAAAACCTATGAAAGAATCATCAGACAGGCTCAGGACATACGTAGAACAGAAAGAACTCCTTCCCCTGATCCAAGCCGGCTTCCGCGGTAAGCACACCACCAACGATCCACTGCTCAAACTTGTGAGCAGAGTTACGCAGGGCTTTAACAATGGACAGTGCACCCTCGCAGTATTCCTGGATATTGAAAGGGCGTTTGACAAGCTATGGCATGACGGACTCCTCTTCAAGCTGTGCGAAATAGCGATCCCTATCAAAATGATTCGGCTCGTAAAAGCATATCTAACCGACCGCGTATGCAGGATACATGTATCCAACACCTCATCCCAACCTTTCACCCCACAAGCAGGAGTGCCACAAGGCGGCATCTCCGCTGCTGTACGCGCTGTACACAGCAGATATACCGACCACCCAATCCCCAGACGAAACAATAGCCCTCTACGCAGACGACACAGCTTACTCGTGTACATCACTCAGGACAACAACTATACAAAGAAAGACGGACGCATACCTAAAACGACTCGAAGACTGGATGAAAAAGTGGAGAATCAGACCAAATCCAGCAAAGACACAAACTGTACTCTTTAGACATAGAAACTTGACCAAAAAGAGACAACAAAACGACAACGACATACAATTAACACTCTGGAACACGCCACTCAGACTTGTCAACTCGGCCAGGTACCTTGGCGTGTTCCTAGACAAACTTATGAACTGGCTTACCCACCTGAACTACCTCACCGACCAGACCAGAAAACGCCAAAGACTGGTACGACAAGTACAAGGACGCCTCCGTGGCTGCAGCGTGGAAACAGCCATACACACCTACAAAACTTTTATCAGACCTGTCCTCGAATACGCCAGCGCCCCGCTGGGAGGCACTCCGCACACGGTAGCAGACAGACTATACAGTACGGAACGGCGACTGCTCCGCAACCTCGCGAGACTCCCGGCAAGGACGCCCAGCAACGACGTATACGAAATAGTTAACGTGGAACCACTCCAGACGGGACTGACAAAACTGCGCGCGAACTACGGACAACGAATACTAACGCAAAGACCTGACATGGAAAGCCTAATTACAACAAGACCTCATACTCAACGACTCCCCAAGCACAAGTATATCTGCCCAGCGTGTACGGTAGCTCAAAACACATCAAACCACTTCCCAGATTTAGCCCCCACTATGGAACCACTGACAATCCACACCACTACCCCTCCCCACCTAGACGTCAGACAATAAATCACAGACAGACATTAACACGGAAACCAACACCCAACCACCAATCACATCACACACACTCTCTCTCTCTCTATCTCTCTCTCTCTCTCTCTCACACACACACACACACACACACACACACGCACATACACACACACACAACAACAACAAAAACAACAACAACGACGACAACACACGCACACTTAAACAAGCCGGCACACTCTACAACTACTCAAACTTGTTCTGCCGCTGATAAATATGAAAATAGAAAATAGCCATAATTGTACAACAAAAATTAGTAACAATAGTAACATCATTATACGTTACCCTCAGACTCACTTCAAAAACCTCTTCTCATTTGCTCTCCTCCCCTCTGGTCCACAATAGAACACAGTGTTAATTTAAGAAATATTACATACAAAGTACACACAGTAACACTATACACTCCAACGTAAGTAACCATAATTATATATTACCATATGTTAATGTTTATGTCTTCAACTCTCACTTAAAAAACCTCTCCTCATCTCTTCTCCTCTCACACACTCTATTGTTGCACATATTGATAAAATAAGACATATCCCCTGGTAATTACGTACAGCAACACAATACACAACAATGTGAACAATCATATATTATCATATGTCAATGCTTACATCTTTATCTCTCACTGTCTCCCCAAATCTCTCCTTTTATCTTCTCTCCTACTATATTCTATTATTATAAACGTTGTTAATTCTATTACTATATACATTGTTAAACTAAAATATAACCTTGTAAATTATGTATCGTTGTTTAATTCTATTATTATATACCTTGTTAAACTAAAATATAACCTTGTAAATTATATATCATAATACTAACTGTTTATTGTCAATGACCACATCAAAAGTGCAAAAAATGTATAAAGCACCTTTCTGCAAGCACTTTAAATTGTATTAAAAAGGAAATAAAATTGTAAATCCTGCCTTTGGCTAAAAAGTGCAATGCAAGCACTAGAATAGCCCGCCCTCCCCCCTAAGGGAAGGGAATGACATGTGCTAAAAAAAAAAAAAACCTTCATTCGTACAGTTCTGGAGTATGCAGCGGCCCCCCTGGGAGGTATACGTGCACCGATCGCAAAAAGACTGTTCAGCACGGAATGCAGACTCCTACGAAGTATCGCAAGGCTACCGTATATAACACCTAGCAACGAAGTATATGAGGCAACCAGAATGGAGCCACTACAAACCATGTTAGCCAAAATGAGAGCCAGATACGGAAATCACATCTTAAACAAACGACCGGACGTGGAGCACATTATCACAGTCAACCACAGAACAAACAGGAAACCTAAATTCAAACACACAACACCCTCCCACATTATCTCTCATAACACAGCAATGGCGTACCCCGACCTCGCCCCAATCCTATCACCACTAACATCAAATACCACCATCCTCCTACACCTAGACAAAGGAACTCAAGAATAAAACACAAACACCACCAAGCACACAAGAACATGGCCCACAAAAGAACCACCAAAACATACCTAACCCAACTCCCTCTACTCCCCCTCCCTCGCTCTGCACACTAAATAACAAAATGTAAAATAAATGCATATGTATAGTAGCATAAGTACTTACCTGTATTATAAAATATCTGTAATTATAAACTATTAATGTCAAAGAACAGATTGCATTGTAAAATTAATTGAAGGGAAACGAAACTGTAATGTAATATTAACAAAAAAATTGTTAAAATATCACTGAAATTGTTAAAATATCATTGTAATTTGCATGGGGGCTTAATTATATAAATATGAAATGCAAATAATTTTTAAGTTTTAGTCGCTGTATGTCCGATTACGAGGTCTCGTAAACGGTTGGCCCTGACTAGTTTTTGTACGCAATCTGACTGCATAGAACAACAACAAAGAATGAAATGAAAATTTCCGTTAACACAATTAATTAATTAAGTCCCCAGCAGCTATAAAACCAACGCAACAACAAAGCACAAGTGTAACTGTTCTGTGTGTGGAAGTGTGATTCAACGTACACATCTGGCACGGTTCTTCTTCAATAAGACAAGAAATTTTAAATATCATTTATACTGAAGTAATTAAAAAAATATAAATACTATAATTGCGTAAGGAAACCAGAATTACACTCTAATACAAGAACACGAGCCAGATGCTTTGTTGACTGAACCTGTAATGACGCATTATTTAAGACACTGAAATAATGAAAAAAAGGGAATATTTTACCTTCATATATAGTGACGAAAAGCACTCTGGTCATTACAATATCTCCATTCGAATAACATCTGCTGTCTATCCCATCAAACTACTGCATAAAACATGGAACAAGCACTCTCCACTACGACTTCTCAACACCGACTCACCACTACCACATCTCGGTAAGCACTCTCCACCACGACTTATCAACAAGAACTTTTCACTACAACATCTCAGCAAGCACTGACTACTACGAGTTCTCGACAAGCACTGCCAGTGGAGGCGGCTGAATAATACTCTTTGCCGCAATCTCTGGCGCTGTGGCTCAGTGTAGCCACCTTTCATATGCCCTTCCTCCACGGGCCAGAATTTGATGGTATTTTTGCCAGCATTGGTGGTGAAAATACCACCAAATTCGTCCAAAAAAATAAAGACAAAAATAAAAGATAATATTAATACGTAAATATCACATAATTAGATAAAATTTTGGCTTTGCACTGACCTTTCAAAAACCTAATATATAAAATACAGTAAGCAATACAAATTCTTTCATACATGTGACTTTACATAATTGTTTACACAATACACAAAAAATCAGTTTATACAAATGTTCACATAAAATGCTTTTAATTATTCAAAAAAAAAAAAAAAACAAGTAGTTGATAGTTCCAGCAGTAGCACCCAGCAATGGTCAACAGGTGCAAATACCAACAAGTGACATCATTTTAGTAAAAGCAGTTCCATCAGTAGCACCCACCAATGTTGAACAGGTGCAGAGACCAACAAGTGACATTTCAGTAGAAGCAGTCCATCAGTGGCACCCAGTAATGTTGAGCAGGTGCAGACAGCAACAAGTGACATTATGTCAGTAGAAGCAGTCCATCATTGGCACCTAGTAATGTTGAACAGGTACAGACACCAACAAGTAACATCATTTCAGGAGAAGCAGTCCATCAGTGGCACCCAGCAATGTTGAGCAGGTGCAGACAGCAACGAGTGACATTATTTCAATAGATGCAGTCCATCAGTGGCACCCAGCAATGTTGGGCAGGTGCAGACAACAACAAGTGACATCATTTCAGTAGAAGCAGTCCATCAGTGGCACCCAGTAATGTTGACAAGTGCAGACACCAACAAATGACATTATTCCAGTAGAAGCAGTTCATCAGTGGCACCCAGCAATGTTGAGCAGGTGCAGACACCAACAAGTGACATCATCTCAGTAGAAGCAGTTCCATTAGTGGCACCCAGCAATGTTGAACAGGTGCAGACACCAACAAGTGACATTATGTCAGTAGAAGCAGTTCATCAGTGGCACCTAGCAATGAAGAGCAGGTCCAGACAGCAGTCCATAATATTCACTATCACTAATCACACAGTTCATCAGAGTTTATGAGCAGAAATTAAACATGTCCTAGTGGCACCAATCATGTAGAAAAAGTGCAAGTAACAGTCCATGATATTCACTATCACTAATCACACAGTTCATCAGCAGAAATTAAACATTTCTAAGTGGCACCCATTATGTTGAAAAAGTGCAGGTAACAGTCCATAATATTCACCATCACTAATCAGACAGTTCATCAGCAGAAATTGAACAGGTGCAGGTGTGAACAACAGTTTGAATGCTCACACAATTGCTTTTACAAAATTATTATCAATGCTCTTACACTAAACATACAAATTATAAGAAACACACAAATGATATCAGATAATTGTCATATTAACTATTACAAATGCACAAATATCAGTAAACCTATAATATTTACGGGTGTCAGTGCAAGCCACTACAATCAAATAAAATAATATTTAGGAGATAAGTCGGTACCATTTATCTGGGATTAGGAAGGGAAAACACACTCACTCATCTTTCATCCACATTAAGTACTACTGTGTAATTGAATAGTGTTAACTGTGTAAATGCAATTCTGTCAAAATTTGATGTTCATCATGTGCATCAAGTAGTAGTGGCAGCAATGTATAACAGTCAATAATAGTTAGTCAACGTCATAGTCATCATGTCAAGACCAATGTTTGCCAAGCCAGATCAAAATGTACGGTTGCTGAACAACTGTCAGTGTGCCAAGATATGCAAATGCTTCCTCTCTCCAAAAAAAAAAGTATGTACTGCTTATTGATTTAACAGAGTGTGTGTAGACAATCTTCCTTCCACTTTAGTGTTCTTGTCTGCCATCTTCATCCTCCTTGTTCCATATAAACCAACAAAAAAAATATGCTCCTCACTTACTTTACCTCTTATCCACCAAAACTCCAATAATCATTAGCATCACATAATGTTAATACTTCAATAATACCTCTTACGTCAATACATATAAACCTTATCATCAATATCATTTACCTTACCTCTTGTCCACCAACACTCCAATAATCATCAACTTCACATAATCTCAATATCTCAATAATACCTCTTCAATACGTCGATACATATAAACCGTAGCACCAACATCATTTCACTTCCATAACAACTCTTTCCTCTAGTCAGTCTCCTCTAACAAGTACAGATAAAATCCAAGTGCAAACTTCAGTTCATCATCCCATACAATCCGAAGACACAATGTCCACACACAACCTCTGTGTAGTCCACCTGAGCCAAATCTTCTACTCATTATGAATTATAAAATACATTTTGGTTACCTTGTCCATCATTAAACAAAAGAAATGCATACATGACCTCTAACAGCCTTTAGTTCGAATAACTCTCAGTAATTAAGTACGATTATGGAGTGTGAATGATCATAATATTTCACAGTGTGTACACCACTTCAAGAATCATGGCAGAAGCAAACATGTGGAGTATTTTTTGTGTCAAGTGTCACTTGTTATTTCAAATGCTCACGAAGAATGCAGTGTAATAACTGTCAATGGTCTAACCCTAGTGTTGGTATGTCATGTCGTTAGCTTCCTTCCTGTTAGCATAAATTTATACAGCTTTCATAAAACCTCCAGCTCATGCAACTTCTATGAAGTTTCTTGTACTAATGTCGTTCGTCGAATTATAGCAGTTCATTTTCTTATCTTAAAAAAATACAAGGCACTGAGCGTAAGCAAAACATGCAATAGCGAGTAAATATACCAGTGGAGAACAGAATGTCAACAAGTGGATGCAGCACAATTCTTACAACGAGGCTCTGCCAAGCGAACAATCTATAATTAATACAATAGTGTGACCTACACTCTATGTTCGTACACAGTGCATCAGCATTTCCATATATCAAATTAAATAGTAGTTATGACAACAAAACAGAAATGTGTAAATATGCAATCCATAAGCAAGGCAGCAAATATGTTATCTAACATAATAAACAGGTCATTAGCATCATATCAGCATAATCAAATAAATGTTCATATGTAATCTTAATAAGTAAACATGAAGGCGCAAACAGATAAATCACAAAGTATAACCTACACACATAACCATAGTCAGCACAATTAATCAGGTGACAATTATAATTTAAATAAATAAGCACAGCAGGCACATAAAAATAAAATAATGTGACATCAGTGAAAAAGCATAGCAGCCAAGCGATGCATAATATACATAATTAACAACCCTGTTCATTAATCAATCATTGTCAAAATCAGTTAATGTACGCAAGCACGTCGCTTCACACGTAAATTCATAGAACATGAAATTTAGCACAAAGTCTGAATCACATAATCGCGAGCAGCAAATTACGTCTAAAGTACATACCTAAGTGGAAATATGTTACCTGAAAAATAAACTCAATTAATCGTTACCTTTTTAGTTTATTAGTTTCTTCTTCGAAATTAAATTCTTCCTGAAATTTTCTCGATAGCAAGTCGTCTTGACGTCGGACGCGCACAGAATTTACCTGAAGTTCTTAAATATTTTATGCAACCGTACCCTGAAAAATACTGTACGTTAATAACATAATTCATCAAGTCACTATAGCTTTATACTAAATTTAATCGGAGAAATTAGACTGTGTATTTGTTTACGGTTGTCAGTGCATTCGCACTGAGCGCTCGATCAGCTGTAGGCGCGTGACGTAGGAAGTAATTGTTTGCGGTCAACGACTGCCTTGTGCGGCGCGCAGACTTGACTGTTGCTTTGAGTATGTGCCACCGCCAAAACACAGCGCGGTATCCTTGTATTCTCTGCATGTTTACGTATAACTGTTGGTTTCCCGAAAGTATGTCATTCCACAAAAATTTTAACGTTAGATATATGATGTACTCCCTTAGAGCGCCGAGATTTAAGAGCTTCTACTTCGACAGTGTTATCATGAATAATTTTGCGAATTCTATATGGACCGTTATAAAGCAGAAAAAATTTGCGACACAAACCCTTTACTTTGTGAGACAACCGATGAGACTTAATTAACACCTTCTGACCAACTGACAAAATTTTTAAACGACCAGGATGTTTAGCTGATTTCTCTCTTCTAGCAGTCGCAGATGCAATATTTTGCAGAGCCAGGTTCACAACTTCAGAATGCCGCAGTTTCCGTGTAGGCGGAAAAGGAACGATTTCGGAAATGCGATTTGTCGATGCTTTATTTTTTAATATCAATATAGGCGGTAAAGAAGTTGAGTCATTAGGGAGTTCATTCAGAATGTTTTGAAAAATATGAAGATACTGATCCCAAGTTCTGTGATTCTGATGACAATAAAGACGACACAATTTATTGATTTCCTTCATCCATCTCTCTGAAGCGTTAGATTGAGGGTGAAAAAGTGAAATGAAAATTGGTTTAATCTTACGACGCCGTAGAGTACGAAGCCAAATTTTAGAGCGAAACTGTGATCCATTATCTGATATAACCTTATCAACATGACCCACTTCTTTAAGAAAATGTTTGATGAAAGCGTTAGATACTGAATGAGCTGTTGCTTTGCGTAAAGGTGTAAAACACCACTGCTATGAAAATGTATGCAAAACCATTAGTAGAACGAACCACTGGACCGAACAAATCGACTGCAGCCATGTCCTTTAATTTCGCTGGAATGATAGGAAACAACGGTGCTCTGTGAGAAATAGTTGGCGGCTTAGCCTTTTGACATAATTTTCATTTGGCAAGAACAGATCGAATACGTTTTTCCATATTACTGAAGTAGCAATTTTCTCGTAATTTATGAAAGCATTTTCTGGGACCAAAGTGTGCATAACTGAAATGTGTGTACCAAATCAATTTATTAACCCACTCATCAGGAATACAAACTAACAAAAAAGAGTTGTCAACCGATTTTCGTTTAAAAAGAACTTTCCAGATAGTTCGCAAAAACGAGGTGTGGCCAAATTGTCCAATCTAACAAAGCGTCTAAGAAAATTACAGACACCAAGGAAACTACGAACATCACGTTTTGTAGTAGGAACAGCATAATTACGAATAGCGTCTAGTTTCTCTGGATCAGGAAGAATACCTTCTGTAGAAATAATGTGACCGAGAAATTTCACCTGAGAACGCCAAATTCAGATTTTTCCAAGTTCACTGTAATGCCAACTCTTGCAAAAATACATAATAATGAATCCAAAATTTTGTTGTGGTCACTCCAAGAACGTTTAGCAATAAGAATATCGTCAACATATGAAGTAATATTGTCACGAAGATAAACAGGTAAGATTTCATTTAAACTACGAATGGATGCTGCTGAAGGCACAGTAAGTCCAAATGGTAATTTCCGAAATCACTTTTGGGTAAAATAGTCATATCCGGTTATTCTTTAACGATTCTCTAGATAGATTGATAGTCGAAGAGTTGTTTTGACAGATGCAAAGAATAGTAAAAGAGTAGGCAGCAGTGCAGAAAACTAAAAGGGAAATAGCACCACTACAGCTCGGGGCCCTATGCACGCTACGGCACATATTCACTTAGAGTAGTGAATCCCCTGAGGACTTTAATAGCCGCTCATAATTTCCAGTTTGTGACTTAGTGGCCAATTTGGTGGAAGTGCGTACATAAATTGATCTAACCATGAACATGGATGTATGTCATTCTTAGAATTACGAAAGATCTTAAATTTCCGAACAGTCAGAAAGTGTTTATAGTCAAAGTTTTCGCCTCGTGGCGACAAAGACCTACCGCGTCTGTCCCAGTCCGAATGTCGGTTATTGTCAAGTTCGCGCGCTTGGCGCTCTCCTGTTGCATCCCGTAAATGAAATAAATTATTTTCTTCAAAGCCCTCTGCTATCTGTGATTCTAAATTTCTTCTGCTGTCTTTTCCTACGATTTCGCCTTCAATTTGTTTGACTTGCTTCCATAATGCCTCAACTTCCCTTTTAACACGTTCATTAAATTTTTCCTGATTTTCAACATGTTTATTTATGTTCTGGTACTCTTCAGTTTCTGCAAATGGTAATGGAGCTGTATCATCCGAATCTCTGTCCCCATTTAAGCTAAGACTTGTCAATTTATCTGATATCTCCTCAACTCTTTCCGATAAGTCACCTAATTGTTTTTTCTGTTTATTTACGTCTTCTGTAAGTGTCGCGACTCGGGTTTCAGTATTGACACATTTGGTGGTTAACTGTTCATATTGTTGTGTTAGGTTATTTAATCTGTCATTTGGTACGGATTCCTCGATTCTCTCAAATATTTCCTCCTTATCGTGTGCACGTTGTAAATTTAACTCTGAAAATTTTTGTACTATCATGCGATCTCTTTCTTCCTGTTCTCTATCCTGTTCCTTTTGTCTAATCTCTACTGCAATTAATCTATTATTGTGAGAATTCAAAATCGGTTGTACTTCTTTTCTGATTTCTTTCTTTAATTCATCTTTCATATTTTTGAAACATGTCCCTATTCGTGAGTCTAACCGTGTTTCCATTGTTCCCATCTCAGTTCTAATTGTTCCTATTTGTGATCCCACTGAGTCTAACCGTGTTTCCATTGTTCCCATACCAGTTGTAATTGTTCCTATCTCTGTTTTAATTGTTCCTATTTGTGATCCCAGTGAGTCTAACCGTGTTTCCATTGTTCCCATCTGTGTTTTTAATTCAGATCTAAACTGTGTTTCCACTGTTCCCATCTGTGTTTTTAATTCAGATCTAAACTGTGTTTCCATTCGTGCTCCCAAATTTAATATAGCACCCATCAACTGCTCCATATCTTTCGTCGTTAACCACGTAATCCGAACATTTTTCGATTGTGAAAAATTTTGAACTAGTTCCGGACTATTTTCTCGACTTATTAAATTGTTTTCCACTTCATTATTCATAACACTGTTCTTCTGTGTTGGCGAGTTCGCCATGTTAACAATTTCGTTATTCTGACTATTCATCATTTTTGCCTTTTTCATCGATCGCGTAATCATTTACAAAACATACAAAACTCGTCAGTGTACGAAAATTACACACAATGACTCCTCCTCTCCAACAATACCATTCACACGAAATGTTTCCCTCAAACACGATTAACGAACAATTGAAATAATTGCACTAAATTGTCAAACGCGTATACAAGACAACAAAATTAAATTCTGAAATACCATTAGAAGAATGACAATTACCAAATCTACACATGCAAAATAGACTACAATTACTAAACTACAAATTACTACAACAATACTACTGTCTACTATTTTACAATCAGAAGATTTCCAAGGGACGATCCGAAGCAGCGGTCGCCACGTGCATGGGGGCTTAATTATATAAATATGAAACGCAAATAATTTTTAAATTTTAGTCGCTGTATGTCCGATTACGAGGTCTCGTAAACGGTTGGCCCTGACTAGTTTTTGTACGCAATCTGACTGCATAGAACAACAACAAAGAATGAAATGAAAATTTCCTTTAACACAATTAATTAATTAAGTCCCCAGCAGCTATAAAACCAACGCAACAACAAAGCACAAGTGTAACTGTTCTGTGTGTGGAAGTGTGATTCAACGTACACATCTGGCACGGTTCTTCTTCAACAAGAGAAAAAATTTTAAATATTATTTATACTGAAGTAATTAAAAAATATAAATACTATAATTGCGTAAGGAAACCAGAATTACACTCTAATACAAGAACACGAGCCAGATGCTTTGTTGACTGAACCTGTAATGACGCATTATTTAAGACACTGAAATAATGAAAAAACAGGGAATATTTTACCGTCATATATAGTGACGAAAAGCACTCTGGTCATTACAATATCTCCATTCGAATAACATCTGCTGTCTAGCCCATCAAACTACTGCATAAAACATGGAACAAGCACTCTCCACTACGACTTCTCAACACCGACTCACCACTACCACATCTCGGTAAGCACTCTCCACCACGACTTATCAACAAGAACTTTTCACTACAACATCTCAGCAAGCACTGACTACTACGAGTTCTCGACAAGCACTGCCAGTGGAGGCGGCTGAATAATACTCTTTGGCGCAATCTCTGGCGCTGTGGCTCAGTGTAGCCACCTTTCAAATTGTTAAAATATCATTGTAAATGATTAAATATCAGAATATCACTGTAATTGTTAATGACAAAAAGAAAACTTGCACATGTAACAAGAGAAATGTAAAAATTGTCTAAAAATAAAGTGTATAAAGCCGTAAAACAGCCCGCTCTGTCCCCTCAGGGCAGAGAATGAAAAGTGCAAAAAAAAAAAAAAAATAAAATAAAATAAAATAAAATAAACAAATAAATAAAAAATTAAAAAATAGAAAAATACCTCGAGGAGTAGTCTCAGGTCGCACCTGATGAAGGTAACAAGCTACACTACCGAAATATCGTACAAGTACGACGCTGATATCCGGCAGGACACCCATCAACCCAAGATTTCATCTATAAAATGTATCTACATTAAAGTAAACGCAAACAAGTATTAAGATTACTATGTATTTGATTTCCATCTTTCCTTGTCTAAATCTTTTGTCGTTCTTATTATCAGCTCGTATTATTTCTGCTTACTTTGTATCTTCTTTTACAACACTGGCCCATTTTTTGCTTCAGTTCCAGCTGTACTGAGAGTCTCGTAAAAATTCGATACCTGTCTGGGTAACCTTGTTGGTTCCATCCTTTTAAAGTGGTCACAGAATTTAACCAGCATCTTTTCATATGCGAATAAATATTGGTATAATTTCAATTTCCATATTGCCTCATCGTCTGTATATTCTTTGCTTTCTCTCCTGGATTTAATTTTGCCTTAAGAACTTGAAGTCAGTTCTCGGTATTCGACATGTCACCATTTCGGCTGCTATAATTCTGTTTCATTTTAACATTCATTACTACGTATTTTCAAAATTAATATTATGAAATTGACATATCGAATTTTATTTGTTGCTCCCAGCTATGAATTATTTCTTTGTGGGAGCATGTACATTGATTAATGTGTACGCCTTGTTTTCTGAGTTGATCAGAATGACTTCAACTGCAGAGCCACAGTATGGTTGCTTAAATGTATGTTAAGGTTTTTTTAACGTTTATAAACTTTTATCTACAAAGTAAAAATTTTCGTTTTACAAAAACAGTTTGCATATTACTCGTCCCGATAAGACAATCCGTTCTGTGCTTTTTTTTCTGTTATTGTCCAGGTAATTATTTCCTTTGATCGTCTATATTTTCTAGTGTCTGTCAGACTGAGTTCGTTAGTAGTTTCTTACTCTGTTTATTATTTGAGTTTAGCGTTTTCTGAGTCTTGATGTACTACATTTGTTCATGTGGCAGAAGGAGTTTGGAAGAAAGCATTGATTGCAAGATCTAGTTAGTTACAGAGAATAATTGAGAAATAAAAGTTATTGTAAGGTCTTTTTACTTATTACTAGTTGGGTTATTTTTTTATATATATTTTGAATTCTGGATGTTTTATATCCATTTTAAAATCATGTTGTATTTTAACTATTTTCTTATTAAATCTAGTGTTGGGAAGCAAAAAGGGGAAGCATTTTACGTTGGGCCTGAAAACCAGACCGTGGTGGAATATACACTAGACATGAAATCAACTTGACAGAAACTTCGACGAATGTATCAACCGTCAGCCATTATTTGGTAAGCAAAGTGGGATCCAAAGGAAAACACTCATGAATAAATATTTTAACATAAAAAACAAACCATGATAAAAAAACATTACCATTATAGCGAATTATTAAAACTATTTTGTCAGATTGAACGAAGAACAGGACACTAGGAAGCAGTGGACGGTGCAATGGTAGAGTGGTGAGCGAGAGTAAAGAAGACTGAAAGGAGAGGAAGGAAGCTATTCATGGTGGAAGGAAAGGCATATATAAGCACGTGAACACTAATTTGTTGCACTGATAGAACTTTAATGATATTGAGGTACTCACTGTTGGGAACACCTCTCGATTGGACACGAGGAAGGTAGAAAACACTCAAAGCAAGGTCTACCCTGTTATGGTACGGAAAACCTAGTGGCGGTAAATTGCCAAATTCGGTATGGATTTGGTTAGCATACTAGCTCTGTTGGAAAACTGTAGTTATAAATAAAATTTTTCCGGTACCTTTTTTTTTTTTTTTTAACGTATATAGACTTTTATTTACAAAATAACAAATTCGTTTTACAAAATACAGTTTACATTTTACTTGTAGAGACGAGACAATCCATTCTTTATTTTTATTTTTCTGTTACTGTACTGTCCAGGTAATTATTTCATTTGGTATTTTTTTTTAATTTTTTTAATATTTTTCGAAAGTCTGTCAGTCAGAGGTTTTTTTTAGTTGTTTCTTGCACCGTTTATTGTTGTAGTTTAGCAATTTTAGCTTTTCTGAGCCTTTGTACGCTACATTTATACGTATGGCAGAGTGAATATGGAGTAAGCATTGATTGTACGATCTAGTTATTTACAGAGAATAATTAGTATATAAGAAAACAAAGTTATTTTATGGAAATTTTACTTATTACTAGTTATGGTATTATTATCGTTATTATTTTTGTAGACGTTTTGAGTTGAGGATGTGCTCTATTCATTTTAAAATAATGTTGTGTTATTACTATCCTCTTTTTAAATCTTGTGTTAGAAAACAAGGGGGAGGCATTTTACGTTGGGTCTTCAAAAACGAGACCTTAGTGGGACATGCACTAGGCATGAAATCAGTTTGATAGAAATATTAACGAGTGTATCAGTTGTCAGCTCTTGTTTGATGGGTAAAGTGGTATCCAAAGGGGAAACCCTCATGAAAAACTATCTTAACATATTAAACAATCCATGACAAAAGAAAAAGGACATTTCTATTTTAGCGAATTATTAAACCTATTTTTTTTTTTTTTCGATTGAGCAAAGAGCAATACACTAGGAAGCATTATGGAGTGCAATTTTAGAGCTAGTTTACTATCGGTGGTGCGTGAGAGTGAGGAAGACTGAAAGGAGGAAACTATTCGTGGTGGAAAGACAGACCTATGTGAATCACTAGTTTGTTGTACTGATAGGGCTGTAATAGTTTTGTGGTACTCACAGTTTCGCACACCTCTCGATTGCACACGATGGAAGGTAGAAAAAGAAAGAAAAAAAAAAAAAAAGCACAAAAACACAAAAGACAAAGGGACACTCGGAGCTACGGTTATATTGACACTATATTGTAAACTTTTACGCGTTCGATCACTTTTCACTGTCACTTTTTTTTTCTTTTTTTAATAAAAAGCACTTTAGCACTGTAACACACGCATCACTGTTGGTGCTTTTGGGATGTGGGAGGACATCTGCGACTGCGGCAAGGGCGTGGGGGGGGGGGGGGGGGGGGGTTTGTGGCGGTGGACGGCGGCGATGGCAGCGGCGTCGGCGGCGGCAACGGCGGTGGCGGTGGCGGACACGTCACGTGGCGGCAGACAGGGCGTCCCTGAAGGCGGCGGCCAGCGGGGTCTCCAGGAAGTTGTGGAAAGTCTGACGATATGTAGCGCGTTGTTTTGCCCTCTTGTGCTCTTCCCACAAGTCCGTGAGGAACTGCACGCTGTCTGACTGCTTTTTGGCAACGACTGCGTGTGCAGTCATGGCGAGTATCCACATCGTGGCCGTTCGTTTTGGCCTAGGGAACGGTTTCGCGTCAGGGACAGTGAGAGCCGTGACTTGGATGTTTCTTGGATCGCTTCTGTTCATGTGGGCTATTATCTTCTTGCTTGTCTCCCATATGTTGCTGGTTGCCCTGCATAGGAAACGGTGCTCTACAGTGTCCTTTTCGTTGCACGTTTCACAGTTGGGCGATTCTTTTATCCGGATTCGCGCCAGTCTCTCGTTGGTCGGTACGGTGTTGTGCACTACCTTGTACCACGTAGATCTGGCGTGCTCCGGTATTGCTTTTTCTGAGATATTTCTCCAGACGACTGGCCAGTCGTGGTCTGGAGATTTTATCTCGATTCTTGTTCTGTGTGTTTGCCCTCTTAGTGCGCCGTAGATGTTTTTCGCTGTCCTTAGCTGCGGGTTTGTTACGGTGGGCAGTGCGTAACTTTTATCGAGGATCAGTTGCCTGATGTGTCGCATCTTAAACGGTATGTGACTGGTGTCTACCGGCGCTTCTTCTGATCGTGGCCTGTAGATGTTTATTAGGCAGGCCGTGATGCTGTCTTTGTTTTTGCCCTCCATTTGGATTGCTCTGTGGAGCAGCAGCGCAGCACACTTTGTCCTGACGTCCACCAGCCCCAGCCCTCCTTCCTCCTTCTTCAGTGAGCACGTCGCCTGCGATACTTTGAATATTTCCCGCCTCCACAGCAGGTAGTAGACGGCTCCTTGTATCGCTCGGGCGATTTCTGTTGGTGCACTCAGTATCTGTGCCACGTACCAGGCTTTCGACAGGATCGTTGTGTTGATCAATTCTGCTTTTTGTCCTAATGTTAGATGTCTACTCGAGTGAGTCCTGGCGAGCCCTCGTATTGTATGTAGGGTTGTTCGCCAGTTCTGTGTCGCCATCTTTAGTGGGCATTTTTGGATGAGTATCCCTAGTGTTTTGTGGGTCTCGGTTACTCGATACCACTCCCTGTTGATGGTCAGACTTCCGTTGCCAATGGGGAGCAGCACGGTTTTTCTGGGATTGACCCTTGCTCCCGATGCGTTTTGAAATGTTTTGATTATCGGTTCTATTTCGTCTATCTCCTGCTCGTTGTTGACAAAGATTCCCACATCTTCGGCGTAGGCCATGCATGTGACCTTCTGCTGCCCGATTTGGTAACCGTGCAGGCTTGCAGCCAGTTTACGTAGCAGTGGATCAAGCGCTGCCGCGAAGAGGGCCATGGACAACGGGCAGCCTTGCCTTACTGACTTGCCTAGTTTTAACCTTTTTGTTGTCCATCCATTTACAGTTATTATCGATGAGGCGTTCTTT
This sequence comes from Schistocerca serialis cubense, assembly GCF_023864345.2. Classification (NCBI taxonomy): domain Eukaryota; kingdom Metazoa; phylum Arthropoda; class Insecta; order Orthoptera; family Acrididae; genus Schistocerca; species Schistocerca serialis. Next base: position 56,829,076 of record NC_064647.1, on the reverse strand, counting down.
AGAAAGTTTCTTATAATGTCGGTGAATTTTTGTCCGAATCCGAGTTTGGTTAACGTTTGCAGGAGATATCGGTGGCTGATCCTGTCGAAAGCCTTGTGGAAGTCAACAGAAATTATTGCTGCGGTCGTTCTGCTGGTGGTGGCGTGCGCAATTACATCTCTGTATGCGCAGGCGGCGTCGAATATGCTCCTGCCGAGCACTGCACACGTTTGCCACGGGCTGATCGCCTTCATTAACGCAGTCTTGATGTTATTTGCGAGGCATTTCGCGGCAATCTTGTAATCTGCATTCAGCAAGGTTATGGGCCTGAACTCTTCGATGTGTTTCGCTGCCTTTGTTTTTGGGAGAAGGATTACCGTCCCTTCCAGAAAGGAGGCCGTTACTGCTGTCCCGTTTAGGATTTCGTTCACCATTTCTGTCAGATGTCTTCCTACTTGGTCCCAGAGCTGGCTGTAGAATTCCTTGGGGATGCCGTCGGCTCCTGGTGCTCTGCCGTTTGCGCTGTCTTTGAGGATGGCTCTCACCTCATCCTCTGTCACGTTTTCGGTCAATAGCGCCCGATCTTGATTGGTCAAGAGCCGACGTGTCTCCAGCAGGATGTCTGCCGTTTTGGCATCGTCCGTCTCTTCGCTTCTGAAGAGCTTTTCGAAGTGGTTTTCCACGTGGTCCACAATTTCCCGCTTTGTGGACAGCTTGTTTCCGTCCTTATCGAGGAGTTCGGAGATAACCTTGCTGTTTGCCCTTTGCCTTTCCCTGACTAAGTGGTGCAGTGTGGCGGGCTCATCCTCGATGACGCCGTGCGTTTGACTGCGAGCGATGACGCCTTCCATTCGCTGCCGTTTCATGTTGAGCAGACGTGCTTTTAATCTTCTCACGCGCGTCAGGTACTGTAGGTCGTCAGCAGGGGCGTTAAGCGCGTCCTTAAGACAGAGTGCGTAGAAGTCTGCTGTGCTTTTCTTCCAGTATGCTTTTTCCGCGCTGTATCTGATCAGTGCTCTTCTGATCGCTGGCTTGGCAAGTTCTGTCCACCACTCTATAGTGGAGTTGTATGCGTGACGTCTTTCTGAGCATTTCCCTACTGTGTCGGAGATTTCCGACCGTAGTTTCTCGTCTTTGAGGTGTTTGACGTTTAGTTTCCATCTCGCCTTTTGTCCAGCGGTCTTTCTTCTCGGCAGGTGGATTTTGGTTTCGTATGCGCAGTGATCAGAGAAAATCACCGGGCAGACCTCTACGTGTGATACAGAGGCGGCCAACTCTCTGCTCACGTACACCCTGTCTAATCTGCTTTTCCCCGTGTTGTAATGAAAAGTGAACTCTGTGTTCCGTTTGTTGAGCAGACGCCACGAGTCGTCAAGTTTTAGACGCCTTATGAGCTCTTGCAGCTCCATGCATAGATTCGGTACCGGGATCTGATCTTCTGGTGCAGCTACGCAGTTAAAATCTCCTCCTAGCACAATGTTGGTGTCATTCTGCGGGAGGAGTTCGCAAATGCGTTCGTTGAAATATTGTCCTCTTGCCCTCTTCTTTTCTGAGCCCGACGGTGCGTATATGTTTATGAACACCGTTCCTGATATTTCTAATGCGATCCCGCTTCCATCTACCATCAGTTTTGGCTCCCCTGTCTCTATTCCTTCTCTTATCATAATCGCTGTCCCTCGTCGGGTTTCGGGGTCTATGTTACTGATAACTTTGTATCCGGGTACCTCTTCTATTTGTGTCGTTACCACCTCCTGCAGGAGAACTACGTCTGCGGTTCTATGCTGCAAGAATTCTGATAGGGCTTCTAATTTAACTGAAGAGCTCATTCTATTGACATTGCATGAGAGGATCGTGTGCGTTGTTTTACTGTGCATTTATAACGAGGGTCGTCGGGCGCTTTGCTGGGGCGGGTCGGGTGTGTGCTGTGGCCGGTCAGGCCGTAGGACGACGTCCTCGGGTTTGCTGGTGTGCGCTACGGTTTTTGCGGGTGGTGCGTCTGATGATTCTCCATCAGATGTCTCCATCCGTTCTGCGTTATCGTGGCTCCTCCTGGCGCCTTTCCTTTTCGGTTTTGTCGGCTTTTGCCGCTCTGTGTTGGTGTCCTTCCTCTCGTTGTCCGACTCTTTGAGCATGCGCGCAATTTTGTTAACAGATTTCTTGATGTTGGCCTCGCGCCTCGCGCCTCGCGTACCGGGAATCGAACCCGAGCCTCCTGGGTGAAAGCCAGGTATCCTAGCCACTAGACCATACCGGATTCGCGTGTGCTAGTTCCACACGTTGTGTCACACTGTTGCTCTTGCCGATGAGATACACGAGAGTTGTAGCCACCGCCGGCGAGATGCGAGGGAGTGACGAATAAATATGGTCATCGCCTGGCAGCACTCCATCACTAGTGGCGTCCAGTTTTGCCGCTGAGACGAACTCTTGCTGGGATCTCGCCAACTGTGGCCGTTACACAACCCCGTGGCACACAGTATGCGCTCCGAGACAGACCGTCACCGCCGTGGAAATGTTAAGGTCCGGCGAGAACTACGTAGACCGCAGTCCGGGTCGTATTGATGGTGGCGTGTTGAACTTCAGCAATTTTTGACCATACCGTGAAAGATTTGACGACCGGAGGTCTTAGCTGCCCGTGAGGTTCCGGGTTGTAGAATCATCGTCCGCGAAACTGTTCCGTTACGTCTTCGTCCAGATTTGCACAGGACATCTGAGCAGGACAGAGTAAGCCGATGCAGGATCACCTCTGAAGATGCCTGGCGCAGCTCTGAGACGAAACATTAGCAGCCGAGTACCTTTTTCAGATTCGTCTCATTTATCTTTTTTTTTTTTTTTGTTCGAATATGTGTCCAACTTTTGCCATGTCTTTTTATTCTGTCTTAGGTGCAGTTTAAACCTCTTCTCTTTTCGCTGTAGAGTTGGCTTATGCATGGAGTATGCGGATGCGCAAAACTAAATTTGTCGTTCCTTTTTATTGTTCCAATTTTATCGTTACTGCGACTTTCATAGAAACCCGCAACGTTGCGTAGCTAATTTGCTTGGTTCCATTCTCTTAATATGCCTAAAGAATTTTAGCGTGCGTCTTCTCACATCCGAATACTATTAGCATACATTTCAATTTCTATATGAGACTCCAGTGGTCAAGTGATTAGGTTACGGAGAAAGGTTTTCCCGTAAACGCCCTCCAGATTATTTAATTTCGTTACATCACTAGTACAGATCGATCTCATTCAAGATTGTCACGTAATTTGAACTTAAATATCACCATCCGATATTTGCAGCGAAATTCGCTTCAGACTTTAAAGAGACAAACGCAGGCGTATTGCGCTTGTTTGTGACAAGTGCCACAGCTTGCTACCGCTACCTTTTTCTGTGTTATGGGACAATAACGCACAGTTCTCATTATTTTGTTTCGTGCAGCACTTTACCATATTGTCGAGTCTCCATTTTAGGACAAAGCAATGCTGTAGAAACTCGAATTACTAGCGAAAAGGTAGATGCCGTCCAACTAAAATTAGACGCTTGGAAAAAAGGGAAGCAACCATATGACTATGATCAACTTAGTCAGCAAGGAAATAATGGGGGAGGGAAGGAAAACTAAAAGGGGGAAGAAATATATAGAATAGCTATACAAAGGAAATGAAGGAAATAATGCAGAGAGGAAAGAGGAAATAAATAAAGATGGAATGGAAGATAAAATACTGCGAGAGAATTTGACAGAAGAGGGAAAGACAAGTCGAAGCAAGGCACCTAGAGTAGACGACATTCCCTCAGATGTACTGATATCTTCGGAAGGGTCAACTATGAGAAAACTACTTCCCCTCGTAAAGCAGATATGAAACAGGAAAAAAATACCCTCAGGCTTCAGACAACAGAGTGATAACCCAAAATTCAAACAAAGTCGGGTGAAAATATTACCGAAAAAAGATTATATACTACAATAAAATAACAAGCAGCATATTGCCCACTAATTCTCTGAAGAAATAAAAACTTTACAGTTTGCTGATGACGCTGTAATTATGTCAGAGACAGCAAATGACTTGGAAGAGCAGTTGAACAGACTGGATAGCACATAATACGAAGGACAGACATATAGTTTAAAATCAGAGACGATAAATGAGCTAAAGTCCAGCTGTTTATTCTGTTTTCACTGTATGACAATGGGTTTCATACATTGGGGGTTGATCGTCAGGTCATATCTGCATACAGAACAGAACTACGTAAGTAAAAGCTCCAATAGTCAACAAAACCCACCGAACAAAGTAGACAGTAAAGTGATGAACTCACAAAACTAATACTTCATGTGCCACAAATTCCAAAGAACAAGGCGCGTAAAAAAATGTCACACCACGGTAAAACCTTGGATGAAACGGCAAATGGGCATCCGCTCCAAATCACGCATGATGAGTAATACGTCTCCAAAACACAGTCAAAAGATGAGCCCGGACAGCACGTGACACTCCACGTGTGATAGGATAAAACCTATGAGCATGAAGCACTGCAGAATGAACGTAATGCAAATTAACACACAGCTCGCGTTGTCAGTAGAGTACAGAAGAGAAGAAACCTTCTAGCATCGCCAAAAGCCGCGGGAGCAACAAAGAATTAAAAGACGCTCAATCCTTGGGAGTCATCGACATACTAAAATATATTGTCACGCGTCAAATTAGAACTGTACGTTACAGCGGTAGCCATAAACTGAAGCCAAGCACGCTCTACCTCCAAGTTGAAGGTCACGACATCTAGCGGTAGAAACCGTACTAAAGGGACATGCATATTGGACCTTGACAATCGCAGTAATGAAGTGGATGTCAATGTTAAATAACAGTCCAGTACAAGAGACAGAAAGTAATAATCATTACAGTTATGAGAAGTGAGATACAATTAAAATTACCTAAAGATAAGAAACAGAACAACAAGATAACGAAACTGACTGAAGTCCTAGTCCCTGATGGCAAATTATATTAAACCAATAAAAATATATAAATATAAGAAATATAAAAAATATAAAAACAAAATATCTAAAACAGCGCACAGTAATGCTACCCTAAGTTAACGCAGAAATCGATCTCTATCATTTTTTAAACAGTCAATAGAGACCATATGATAGATCTTAATGAAACCAGAGTAGAGCTGACAAAAGACAAATTCATGGACCATAACCCTGCTAAAACAAATCACTCAAAGCTGGCCAAAGACCCCCGTCGGAAGGGTTGGGGGTGAGGAGGGGAACGGAGAAGGAATCTGAGCGAACGCAATCTAGGCGACAGAGGGGAACGGAGAAGGAATCTGAGAGAACGCGATCTAGGCGACAGAAACAATTATTTATCCCCGGATGAATAGAAAACACACGTGGGCCCTATCAATAATGAGGAGACTATAAGTAGTCAAGTTTCATTAAGGAACCCCGTTGTTTTAGTCCGTCTGGCCGTTCAGTATCAGTAAAGGAATTTCTTGATAGCCCTAAAAATGTTTACCTCTTCTAAAATATCTTACACTGTCCCTTTATTCTCAATGCGTAAAAAGTCAGGGTTATTTTCTACACTCCTTACTGAATGTCCCGTTTCCCGCAAATGTGCCGGCCGGTGTGGCCGTGCGGCTCTAGGCGCTTCAGTCTGGAACCGCGTGACCGCTACGGTCGCAGGTTCGAATAATCCTGCCTCGGGCATGGATGTGTGTGATGTCCTTAGGCTACTTAGGTTTAAGTGGTTCTAAGTTCTAGGGGACTGATGACCACAGATGTTAAGTCCCACAGTGCTCAGAGCCATTTGAACCATTCTTTTTTTTTTTCGCAAAATGTAACGACAAGGCGGACTTTGGGTTATTCACATTGAGGTGTTGCTTAAACCGCATATACAACCTCTATCTGATTGACCCATTTATGTGTCCCGGAAATCATTATACATTATGGCGTAAACCGCAGCGTTGTTATACAAGTTGGTACCACATGACTCTTTGTGTCTGTATCTGGTCCCGACATTACGAGGAATCAAAAATGCAGGTAAATACCCTTCATTCTTAGGTGTCTGCCTGTGCATTCTGACGCACTCCCGTAATATTGCAAACGGTGATATCTGACCGCGGGTGGGTTAACGTGTAAGGGAACGGGCGTGGAGAAGAAGCCTGACCGACGTGGAGAGGAACCAGATATCTTTTTCAGAATCTCATCGTTAATGCTCTGAACAAAACCCCTGTTATATCCATCGGAAATAGCAATGTCGACCATAGTATCATATCCCTTTTTAAAAGCTTCATCGGAAAGGGGAACGTTGTGAAAGTGACGTAAGAATGCTCTGAACGCCGCTTTTTTATAACTCATGGGTTGGTTGGGTTGGAAGAAGAATGGATGACCAAGTCAGTCGTCAACATCATTTGGACATTGAATAGTGTCTTCAAAAGAGGTTGTAAGGTGAACATCACCAAAAATAAAAGAAGAATAATGTAACGTAGTGGAATCTGATCAGCCAATGCCGAAAGAATTAGGTTACGAAATGAGATAATAAAAGTAGTTAATAAGTATTGCTATTTGGGCAATAAAAAAACTGACGCTGGCCGAAGTGAAGAAAATATAAATTGAAGACTGCCGTGAGTCAGTATTTCGGAAAAAGACAATTTTTTTTAACGTCGAATATAATTTGAAACGTTAGGAAGTATTTTCGGATGATATTTACCTAGAGTATGGGAGTGAAACATGGACGATAAACAGTTTAGATAAGAGTGGTATTGAAACTTTTGAAATATGGTGCTACAGGGCAATGATGAAAAGAAGATGAGTAGACCACGTAACTAATGAGGAGGTACTGAGTAGAAATGGAAAGACTAGAAATTGTGGCACAATCTGACTAGAAGAAGGGATCGGTTGATAGAGATCGCCGATTTAGTTCTGGAGGGATGTGTGGGGGATAAAAATTGTAGAGGAAGACAAAGAGATGAATACAGGTAGCAGGTTCAAATAGATTGCGATGGTTATACGTAGGAGAAGAGGCTTCCTCAGGATAGAATGGTGTGGTCAGCTGCAGTCTTCGGACTGAAAACCACAACAGCGTGAGATATATGTCTGTTCTTTTTTGTTTTCATTTCTTACAGGGCCCTGCTTTGAGAAGTGGTTTACCACTCGTAAGAATCTCATTGATGCAGTGTGGATCTGGAATTATCCATACGTTCTAGTACACATGCGCGATTCCCATACGACAGAGCCGGATCTGCTATATTTATGTGAAATTTAAGTTATTTTCTTTACTAGGGTATTGCCAGAATCATGTTTACCGCACCAGACATTCTACTAAATACTATTAGTGTACACAAAGGCAGATTTGCGCACTCATTTTTCGCAACGCGGTGGTTGCACATTGAAAGTGGCCATGGGAGGAATGTAAACCTGGGGGGAAACAAATTGTTCTGCCTTACAGGCAGTTCCCTTTCACTTGTGGCTGTTTATTAATAGAAAATTTGGGGAAACGTTTGGGAAGGTCGAACAATTTGGTTTTTATTTTACACTACTGGCCATTAAAATTGCTGCACCAAGAAGAAATGCAGATGATAAATGGGTATTCATTGCACAAATACAGGGCTATTACAAATGATTGAAGCGATTTCATAAATTCACTGTAGCTCCATTCATTGACATATGGTCACGACACACTACAGATACGTAGAAAAACTCATAAAGTTTTCAGAATGAGATTTTCACTCTGCAGCGGAGTGTGCGCTGATATGAAACCTCCTGGCAGATTAAAACTGTGTGCCCGACCGAGACTCGAACTCGGGACCTTTGCCTTTCGCGGGCAAGTGCTCTACCAACTGAGCTACCGAAGCACGACTCACGCCCGGTACTCACAGCTTTACTTCTGCCAGTACCTCGTCTCCTACCTTCCAAACTTTACAGAAGCTCTCCTGCGAACCGAGGTTCGCAGGAGAGCTTCTGTGAATTTTGGAAAGTAGGAGATGAGGTACTGGCAGAAGTAAAGCTGTGAGGACGGGGCGTGAGTCGTGCTGGGGTATCTCAGATGGTGTCAGAGGGCTGCGTGCTCTCTGTAGTAAAAAAACTGAGTCAAGAAATCAACGATCAACTTGAACGGATGTCTTGTGATGTCCGTCCAGACCAAACGCAATGAACTGTATCGAAAAAAAAAGATGGCAGAGCACTTTCCCGCGAAAGGCAAAGGTCCCGAGTTCGAGTCCCGGTCCTGCACACAGTTTTTATCTGCTAGAAAGTTCCGTATCAGCGCACATTCCGCTGCAGAGTGAACATCTCATTCTGGAAACTTATTTTCTATGCGTAAAAAATCCAAATGGTGCAGTTCCTCCAACTAGCGGATTACTGTGCTCGTTACGACTTTGCTGTTCCCGTGCTCCCAGAGACTGAGGGAGATGGTGACTGTCTGAAACGTGTCCTTTCCTGAGCTGAGGCCAGAATTTATTTGAATGGTGTTGTCAACCGACACAATTCTAGGATCTGGAGGCCGAGAATCCACACGCTGTGTCTGAGACCGCCAGAGACATCCCTAAGTTTAACGCGTGGTGCAGTCGAATGCACAGTAAAATCATGGGTCCTTTTTCTTCAATGAAGCGACAATCACAGCCAATACCTATCTGATATGTTGCAGTCCTTTGTTGTGCCGCAGATTCAGGACATTTCGGACTTAATTTTCCAACAACATACTGCGCTACCTCATTGGTGCTTGGATATTGATGCCTATTTGGATACATTACTGGGAAGGTGGATCGGCCGTGGTGCTCCACCAAGTGCTTTCGACGATCACAGGACATAACACCTCTGGATTTCTTCCTTTCGGGTTATGTCAAGGATCAGGTTTACCAAACACCAATGAACGACATCGCAGCATTACGGGACAGAATTACGGACGTCTCTCACAAAATGTTGACCAACATTTGGGTAGAACATGAATATCGCCTGGATATCCTTCGGGCAACGAAACGTATACACATCGAAATTTGTTAATTCTGTGTGTGTGTGTGTGTGTGTGTGTGTGTGTGTGTACAAAAACTTCAATATGTTGCCTGCACTTCAAAGATATTGTTGTTGTGGTCTTCAGTCCTGAGACTGGTTTGATGCAACTCTCAATGCTACTCTATCCTGTGGAAGCTTCTTCATCTCTCAGTACGTACTGCAGCCTACATCCTTCTGAATCTGCTTATTGTATTCATCTCTTCCTCTACGATTTTTACCCTCCACGTTGCCCTCCAATACTAAATTTGTGATCCCTTGATGCCTCAGAACATGTCCTACCCTTCTTCTAGTCAAGTAGTGCCACAAACTCCTCTTCTCCCCAATCCTATTCAGTACCTCCTCATTAGTTAGGTGATCTACCCATCTAATCTTCAGCATTCTTCTGTAGCACCACATTTCGAAAGCTTCTGTTTTCTTCTTGTCCAAACTATTTATCGTCCATGTTTCACTTCCATACATGACTACACTCCACATAAATACTTTCAGAAACGAATTCCTGACTCTTAAATCTATACCGGATGTTAACAAATTTCTCCTCTTCAGAAACGCTTTCCTTGCCATTGCCAGTCTACATTTTATATCCTCTCTCCTTCGACCATCATCAATTATTTTGCTCCCCAAATAGCAAAACTCCTTTACTACTTTAAGTGTCTCATTTCCCAATCTAATTCCCTCAGCATCTCCCGACTTAATTCGACTACATTCCATTATCCTCGTTTTGCTTTTGTTGATGTTCATCTTATATCCTCCTTTCAAGACCCTGTCCACTCCGTTCAACTGCTCTTCCAAGTCCTTTGTTCTCTCTGACAGCATTACAATGTCATCGGCGAACCTAAAAGTTTTTATTTGTTCTTCATGGATATTAATACCTACTCCGAATTTTTCTTTTGTTTCCTGTACTGCTGGCTCAATATACAGATTAAACAGCATCGGGGATAGGCTACAACCCTGTCTCACTCCCTTCCCAACCACTGCTTCCCTTTCATGTCCCTCGACTCTTATAACTGCCATCTGGTTTCTATACAAATTGTAAATAGCCTTTTCCATTCGTCTGTAAAGAATTCGCGTTAGTATTTTGCAGCCGTGACTTATTAAACTGATTGTTCGGTAATTTGCACATCTGTCAACGCCTGCTTTCTTTGGGATTGGAATTATTATATTCTTCTTGAAGTCTGACGGTATTTCGCCTGTCTCATACATCTTGCTCACCAGATGGTTGAGTTTTGTCAGGACTGGTTCTCCCAAGGCTGACAGTAGTTCTAATGGAATGTTGACTACTCCCGGGGCCTTGTTTCGACTCAGGTCTTTCAGTGCTCTGTTAAACTCTTCACGCAGTATCTTATCTTCCATTTCATCTTCATCCACATCCTCTTCCGTTTCCATAATATTGCCCTCAAGTACCTCGCCCTTGTATAGACCCTCTACATACTCCTTCCACCTTTCTGCTTTCCCTTCTTTGCTTAGAACTGGGTTTCCACCTGAACTCCTGATATTCATACAAGTGGTTCTCTTTTCTCCAAAGGTCTCTTTCATTTTCCTGTAGGCAGTATCTATCTTACCCCTAGTAAGATAAACCTCTACATCCTTACATTTGTCCTCTAGCCATGCCTGCTTAGGCATTTTGCACGTCCTGTCGACGTCATTTTTGAGACTTTTGTATTCCTTTTTGCCTGCTTCATTTACTGCATTTCTATATTTTCTCCTTTCGTCAATTTAAAATGTTTCTTCTGTCACCCAATGATTTCTACTAGCCCTCGTCTTTTTACCTACTTGATCCTGTGCTGCCTTCACTACTTCATCCCTCAAAGCTACCCATTCTTCTTCTACTGTATTTCTTTCCCGCATTCTTGTCAACTGTTCCCTTATGCTCTCCCTGAAACTCTGTACAACCTCTGGTTTAGTCAGTTTATCCAGGTCCCATCTCCTTAGATTCCTACCTTTTTGCAGTTTCTTCAGTTTTAATCTGCAGTTCATAACCAATAGATTGTGGTCAGAGTCCACATCTGCCCCTGGAAATGTCTTGCAATTTAAAACCTTTTTCGTAAATCTCTGTCTTACCATTATATAATCTATCTGAAACCTGTCAGTATCTCCAGGCTTCTTCCATGTATACAACCTTCTTTTATGATGCTTGAACCAAGTGTTAGCTATGATTAAGTTGTGCTCTGTGCAAAATTCCACCAGGCGGCTTCCTCTTTCATTTCTTACCCCCAATCCATATTCACCTACTACGTTTCCTTCTCTTCCTTTTCCTACTATCGAATTCCAGTCACCCATGACTATTAAATTTTCGTCTCCCTTCACAATCTGAATAATTTCTTTTATCTCATCATACATTTCTTCAATTTCTTCGTCATCTGCAGAGCTAGTAGGCATATAGACTTGTACTACTGTCGTAGGCGTGGGCTTCGTGTCTATCTTGGCCACAACAATGCGTTCGCTGTGCTGTTTGTAGTAGCTTACCCGCATTCCTATTGCTTTATTCATTATTAAACCTACTCCTGCATTACCCCTATTTGATTTTGTATTTATAACCCTGTAGTCACCTGACCAGAAGTCTTGTTCGTCCTGCCACCGAACTTCACTAATTCCCACTATATCCAACTTTAACCTATCCATTTCCCTTTTTAAATTTTCTGACCTACCTGTCCGATTAAGGGATCTGACATTCCACGCTCCGATCTGTAGAACGCCAGTTTTCTTTCTCCTGATAACGACATCCTCCTGAGTAGTCCCCGCCCGGAGATCCGAATGGGGGACTATTTTACCTCCGCAATATTTTGCCCAAGAGGGCGCCATGATCATTTATCCATACAGTATAGCTGCATGCCCTCGGGAAAAATTACGGCCGTAGTTTCCCCTTGCTTTCAGCCGTTCGGAGTGCAAGCACAGCAAGGCCGTTTTGGTTAGTGTTACAAGGCCAGATCAGTCAATCATCCAGACTGTTGCCCCTGCAACTACCGAAAAGGCTGCTGTCCCTCTTCAGGAACCACGCGTTTGTCTGGCCTCTGAACAGATACCCCTCCGTTGTGGTTGCACCTACGCTACGGCTATCTGTATCGCTGAGGCACGCAATCCTCCCCACCAAAGGCAAGGTCTATGGTTCATGGGGGGACTTCAAAGATAAGAGAGAATTGTCCTTGTGCATGCCTTATGCATGTTTGTAATCAAGGACACAGTACTGGAACACCCTGTATATTGAAGTACTTACATATCCAGCGGATCTGTGTGTGTGCACCATCGTTCCTTACTTCCTGTCTGCGCGTCAACAAGTCTTCCTTCAAATCAACGTTTCTTTCAACACCTTCTACGCTATTCTTCACTGGCGTTTTAGCTACTGAACTACATGGGACTTGACTGTTCCCCATAATGACTTGTCTGGCGTGGTAAGGTCCAGGTTTCGTGGTGGCCATTTATGTGGGGCTGGAGGTGTTGCTGAACCACGTCCAACCCAACGGCCTCGAAATTGTTCAACAAAGAAATCATTCACGTGAACAGCGAAGTGTGCCGGAAATCCTTCTTGCTGTAGCTGTTGTGGCTGCGCCCTCTTGTGGTGTTTTGTGGTCCCTGGTTGGATGAGGAGAGGGTGTGGTATGATAGGTGGGTGGCCGGTTTCCTCTCACTGCAACACAAAATGCACGCGTGGTTAAAATACACTTTATTACAGGAACCCGTTGAGTACTTCAATGATGTACAGTTTGAAGTTCTGTGGTTAACAGCAATCATATAACATGTACTAATTCTTGAAACTTGTCCGTGTCCACATCACAGTTACGAATATATAACGACTAGCATTACCTCACAGTTAGAGAAGATGCGGGGCGACGACTGTCACTGTGGAAGACTAGGGCAGAGTACGACGTATTAAGGTGCAGTGCGAACTGAGTCCCGATACAAGGTACTGAGGTACTGATATTGAGGGGATGAGACAGAACGGTCGGCAGCGGCGTCCTATAAGGACGCTGCCTAGGGGGCGTTACCGGCGTGTAGCCCGGGGGAGTGTCTTGGTCTTCTCTTGTCATAGCCGCGCTTATATCAGCGCTTGGTATACAATGTTTCCTAGTGCCGACAGGTGTGCTGGCGAAGGCACACTAACTACACAAGGTCCATGAATACCTTGTCCTCGAGTAAAAACAATGTCAGCACTGCGCGGAAATAAATCAGTAAATAAAACTACTCGATTTATTTCCCAAGTTGTACAAAGTGCAGAGGGTCACGAGGACCTCTGGGACAGCTTGCAGAGCATACATAGTTGAGAGGAGGAGGTCGCCAGTGGTCCAGTCACAAGTAGGACTTTATGGGTGCAGTGGTGGTCTTCGTGGCACCTGTACTGTACTTCGCGCATAATGTTTTCAGTGGCGGTTACGCTTTGCAAGTAGACGTCCCACAGTTGGGAAATATGAGTTTAAAGTTGATGTTAGTCTCGAGTCATTCGTGTCATCATTTACATTTGTCGCACAATTTCTCTGATTTATTACCTTACTCGCGTTCGACATTTGAATTAAATCTGAACGCTACTAATACAGAAAATCAAAGAACTCTTCTACTTCATCTTCTTCACCTCTCTCAGTCCACCTCTTCCATATGTTTCCATTATGTTCACCTGGTACCATTCTAAGCTAACCTGTTTCTACGATTTATTACGTTAAGAGTGGGAATGGAAATGCTTATTGATTGTGAAATTGACGTGAGATGATTAGGGTCACCACCGACTCTAACCATACAACTAATCAAAGGTTTGGCCAAGTCGGAAAATAAATTAATTTGATCACACACCAAAAACTCATAAAAATACGTACGTCGTGATATCGCTCATAGGGGATGCGATGTAATTAATAGTATTTCCGGTGCACTGTCCACGAGAATCAACCATTTAAAATAAAATAGTACATGCATGAACACTGTGCAGAAGATCAGCTCCCAGCAACACACCTGAAAATAAGACTTAATCTAAAGCATTTGTTTTAAAATAAAAGGGGAAACTAATCACTGGACCTGTGCGTAAGGAAACGCGTTGGATGTGCTAACAGGAAAGCTACGAGGTGAGTGGCTTAGGTGCAAAAACGTAACCTCGGAATGCAAGAGAAAATTGTGTATAAAATCATTTATTCCTAAGATATGGATGTGAGGCATGTACACTATTCTTGACAACATTAATTCCTAAAACATTAAAGAAAAGCATCGATACATACACCGTTATAATCTACACCTAAAATCATTGGTGTGAATCATTCATACAACTGCTGTTGCCTGATAGCTGATCGCAATAACTCGTGAAACGGTATACGTTTCGCAGTACACCCGCATGCCCACGTGGTTTGTGGACAAGCAATTTCCAGGTATCGTGGCCAAGTTGCAACAACATCACATCACATAATCATGAACAGCTAACATTCTTTAAAACAAACATGAGACCGGACAGTTGGTGATGACGGTAGCCCAACAAACTCTAATGTTCAACCACGTGGTTGGCTCACCAAGGACGAAAGATACATAAAGCAAGGAAAATTTACGAGAAGGCAAAGCTATTAATATATAGAAAAATAAAAGCTTATACAGGCACAGCTGAAGGCAAACAGACATTCATACAGAAGCGAGTGCTCACTTCTTATCGACACCTTTGTGTGGCGCTCTTCCGGCGGATCCAAGTCTGCTATAGAAATTTATTGCTGTGACAAGGCAAAGCAATCTTTCAGAGTTGAAAAGCGAGACCAAAAGCTAACAGCTCTCCTCTCGCCAAGTAACAGCGCGCCACGCGGTCAGTCTAACTCACCCTTCTTCGACTGGAGCACAGCTGTGGACGCTTCCCGTACCGGCGGCAGACTGCCTCCCTTTTACCTCTCCAGCCTCCTCGACCGCTCCGCGTGGCCCGGAAAACCGAAAAATGCCATTTCCGCCACCAACCTAACGCAGGTGGATTTCTCCCAAGTAGCGGAAACCTCTTTGCCGACTTGACCACTACGAGAGTTGGCTGTTCTGTGCAACTGCTGCTGAATCTGTACGACTATCGCAGACGTTCTGCAGCAGACTACTCCACCGTCTAGCAACGTGACACACAACCACATTCATTCAATCACACCACTATGAGAGTTATGAGAAAAGAGAAACAAGGAAAGGAAAGAGAAATGCTAGTGAAAATCGGCTACCGGACTAATGAAAGGTGGCATCAGGACCCTTTCACCATTGTGTTCCAGCCACCCGCTTCACGTTGTCGAGCAGTCTCTTTTACGGTCTTGCGGTCCCATTGCGTCCAGTGAACAATTCTAGGGGCCGCCTGCTGTGACCTTGTCGAGCTACGTGTCCGACCTATTGCCAATTCCCTGTGGGACGTCTGTTGCCTTTGCTCCCTGTGTAGCGTCCCCTGGTCGTGCCCTGTCCCTGCGGCTGACTTCTACATCTCTCACTCCACGGTTCGTTGTGTCCACTGTAGTAGGCGAGTACTCTCCGTTGTCAAAGTCCAGACCGTAGGTTGTAAATGGTAGTATGCACGTACAGCAGGTTATTTGGGACGTCCTATTTAGTCGGGATAAATCTTAGTTTCTAGTCCCTGCAAGGAATTTCTGCTTTTTGATTGCTTTTCCGTAGTTTAAGTTTGACACCAAGGTTGTTGTATTCATCATCACCTTCTACACCTTGGTTTCGATTGTACGTGGTCGCTTGTCTGCGTTTAGAATTTTTATTTTATTGATGTTCACTGCCACGCCAATTTTTGCAGAAGCAACTTCAAATTCTTGGATCATACTCTTTAGTTCTTCCATCAAAGAAATAATAAAACTAATTTTTTATGAAAAGTAGTAAGATTAAATGAAGGTAATGTTCCTTTTCCCAACACATTGTTGACACTGCACGTTTACATTTAAGTCTTCTGTAAACGATGAAACAATTTTTCAGATTTGTCAAATCATTTGGCAGTTTGCAGCTTTGTTCGGAGTATTTCTGAAAAATAGATTGTGTTTGAGAGAAATTTAGATTTATGGCCGATATCAAGAGATAGCGGACGTTGTGTGCGTTGATGTTTCGCCGCGCACGCTCAGCGAGAAAGAGTTGATGAAAAGCTCTGGCAGTCATTGCGTGTTTCCCAGCCACATGTTACGCAGGAAGACGCTAGCAAGAAAATCAATATGCTACGCACCACGTACACGTGGCAGTGCAATACATTGAAAAACAAACTCGAACTCTCCGGCTCTTCCACGGACGACGTACATGTTCCCACGTCGTGGTATTTTAATGGTCTTTAATGAGACTCGCACGGGTATATTTATCACTCACTTTCAACCATTGTCTGGACCACCGTCTTTTTTTCTATTTTCTTCTGTATACATAGTGCTAAAGTCTACACAACAAATACTTTATCTGCTTTTGCAGCAGTTTCCATTGGTGTCAAAATACTTCCCGATAGCTGCTTCACCACTGTGGTTAAATTTGGCAGACTTTGCTGGGGCGCCTGCACGCTTGTTTGAAGAACCCGTGTATAGGAAACAGCGAATTTGACAAAAAAAGTTTTATAGGTTACAGGATCACTTCTGCACAAAGAGAAAAAGGGTTTCTTTGGAATCCGGCGATATGTTCCGTTCACAAAACACTTCGTTACATATTATGGTAAGCTTCTATTTCAGCATTTGTCAACCAAATTTGTAGAATTCGTCAGGGTGCCCAGCTGGACATGGTTTCTTTTTCTTTGGTTTTTTCCTTTTTCTTTCTCTTTTTTGCTTACTCTCTTTTCCTTCAGCAGAATTTGAATATACCGAATATTTTTGTTTCACTCGGTTCTTCATCCATTTTTTGTTGTAGTTGTTGGATTAGGCCTGTGTCAGTTTCACTTAATAGTTACTTTTAACTGTTTCGATTAGTTTACACCGTCCCTTTTTTTTTTTTCTGCGGCGATTTAATGTGGAGAGTTTATTACTGCCGCCACGTCCCGGCGCAACGGTATGTTCCTTATACAGGGCGAACCTCAACAAAATTTCGGATATTCTCTAAGGATTGTAAAAGATCCGCCTCGATTGCAATTAGAAAGCGGATGTTGACCTAGGTTTCGGCGCGGCTAACCACACCTTCTTCGGAACACACTAAAACTACACACTGCCTAAAGAGGCATGGTCCAACATTAATACAGAACGCCCAAAAGGGCAAAAGACTAGCATAAAATGTAAAATAAACGGTACGTGTATACCATGTCAATAACTGTACTTAGCTCAAACGTCAGAAGCGTGCTTCCTCACCCCAGTCAACGTTCGGTGGGCCGCGGGCTCCCAGGTAAAGTCACATACCGTTTATTTTGCATTTTATGCGAGTCTTTTGCCCTTTTGGGCGTTCTGTATTAATGTTGGACCATGCCTCCTTAGGCAGTTTGTAGTTTTAGGGTGTTCCGAAGAAGGCGTAGTTATCCGCGACGAAACGTAAGTCAACATCCGGTTTCTATTTGCAATCGAGGCGGATTCTTTATAATCATTAAATTATTCACGACTGCTGACGCGCTGCAATGTTAAAAGTTCTCATATTCTCTATGTACTTTGATAAAGAGGTGCCACGGTCACTCTTGTTTCTGTTACAATAAACTATACACCGTAAGCAAAGTTGTGTAATTCATTGTGACATACGTTAAACTAGAATGTGTACGGTCTTTTCCAAATACACAGTCGACTCACATTTATGTGTTCACCTGCTCGAATAACTACCTTTTGCAGTGTGGACCGCTGCGAGACGTGAGGAACAGAGCCAGTGGCCGTCTGGAAGCTTCCGACATGGACGTGCAGCTGTGCCGACTGCAGCCAACACCACCCGGACTGCACACTTGTGACGTCACATACTGATGGCCGGGTCTGTATGGGAACGCTCTTGTTAAGCACTCTGCAGTTATACCAACTTTACGGGTTTTAGAGCTGAAACTGCATACGGATTCTCGTCCTTTCCTCTTCTACGTGGCCTTGTAATGAAAGTATGGAAATTTATATCATTGCATAAAGTAACTGAACAAAGCTTCCCTATGTTATTTCAAGATGTAAAATTATTTTGACGATCTGCCTTAAATACGCGTTTCTAGGCTTGAATACAAACCGTAATTTTAATTCTGTCTTTTACCTCAGGAGCTACGTTTTTTGCAGTAAAAAATCGGCAATATGCAACAACAAGCAGACTTTTTCGGTTTTAAATAAAGCAGCTGGAGCTCCTACAGAATTTAAGAATTTGTTTCCCCGGTTATTTTCGTAAATTTTCCTCTCCACTTCAAAATTTGCTGACCGCACACGAAACTCAGATCATTCGACGAAATGGAGCACCTTCTGACATAATGTTTAGTAAATCAAAAAACCCGAAAAAATATTTTATTTTCCTGTTTCTCAAGAATTTTAGAACCTTAAACATGAAAAGATTGTATGTCCTATATCCTTGACTGAAATTTGTGTCACAGACTGCTGTTAATTTAATCACAATGCACTTACCTCGAAATTATACTTTCTATACTGCTTAATCTGTGGAACACTGAATTCATTAAAGCAATTTTCTTAGGTAGTTTACTCAAATTGAAATTATTTCCGAATAGCTGTATATGTAAAACTGGACAAAATCATTCTGTAGCTCTTCCAAATAAAAGTACTGAAAACTCAATAATCTGGTAGGAATGATAAGGAATACTACACGTTTTCGAGCCACACTAATTAATATAAATATTCTCTGTGACAATAGTTGCATTAATGAGAGCCATTTCACAGCCAACTTCGTATTAACCTCGCAGCAATGGTCCAGAATTAAGAGACAAATTATACTGGTACATGATACATAACTACTTTTAAAAACAATTGGCAAATGTGGTGCAATGGAAACAAATAACACGCTATAAATATTTTGTCATTTACTTACTCCCGAATGACGCGTAGACACAAATTCCTGTCTGGGAATACCTGTAATCCAGCGATTTCTCAACTTCATACATTTGGGAAAACGAAACATGTGCACTTTCATGCCTTTTTCGGATTTATAATTTCCCTGGCAAAAGGGAACGCAACACTTGTATCCCATACTTCGAAGAACTGTAGGCGAATACTGTATGAAATCTATATCAGTTTCACGTGGCACACACTTTCAACGCAACATACACGTCAACAGGACTGCCGACTAAAGATAAGATGGCCAACAGTTTGTGACGTCATGTGCCAATATGGCCGCTGTGCGTAGGCCTTGTGTCTGGAAGGCTTTGCTCCAATCCCGTTTTCTCGGTCGAGGATTCGTGGCGCGAGCAGCCCCTTCCAGGTGGTCCCACAGATTCTCGATTGGGCTTAAATGCGGGGAGTTTGGTTGCCAGCGGGGTACGGTAAACCCATCGTGGTGTTCACAGAATGAGATTTTCACTCTGCAGCGGAGTGTGCGCTGATATGAAACTTCCTGGCAGATTAAAACTGTGTGCCGGACCGAGACTCGAACTCCGGACCTTTGCCTTTCGCGGGCAAGTGCCCGCGAAAGGCAAAGGTCCCGAGTTCGACTCTCGGTCCGGCACACAGTTTTAATCTGCCAGGAAGTTTCTCATCGTGGTGTTGTTCGAACCACGCACGGGCACTGCGAGCTTCGCGACATGTTGCCTTGTCCTGCCGGTAGATGCCGCCGTAGAGAGGAAAAGTTGCATGTAGCGGTAGACGTGGTCCCCAGCGACAGATGGATACTTGTGTAGATCCAGCCTGCCTTCCAGAATGACGACGTCAGCCAGGGAGTATCACGAGAACGTGATTTCACGCGCCCTCATCCAACCTGGAACTTTTGCTTTCAGACGTTTCACGCCATACATGCCAAGAGCCATCTGTCCGATAGAGCATAAAACGTGATTCATCGGAAAAGAACATAGGCCGCCAGTCGGTGAATATCCAGTTGTGGTAATGTTGTGCAACTTCCAGTCCTCGTCGCCGGTGAACGGTAGTCAGGGTGGGTGCGCGAGCCAGGCATCTACATCTACATCTACATCTACATGACTACTCTGCAATTTACATTTAAGTGCTTGGCAGAGGGTTCATCGAACCACAATCATACTATCTCTCTACCATTCCACTCCCGAACAGCGCGCGGGCAAAACGAACACCTAAACTTTTCTGTTCGAGCTCTGATTTCTCTTATTTTATTTTGAGGATCATTCCTACCTATGTAGTTTGGACTCAACAAAATATTTTCGGATTCGGAAGAGAAAGTTGGTGACTGAAATTTCGTAAATAGATATCGCCGCGACGAATAACGTCTTTGCTTTAATGACTTCCATCCCAACTCGCATATCATATCTGAAACACTCTCTCCCCTATTACGTGATAATACAAAACGAGCTGCCCTTTTTTGCACCCTTTCGATGTCCTCCGTCAATCCCACCTGCTAAGGATCCCACACCGCGCAGCAATATTCCAACAGAGGACGAACGAGTGTAGTGTAAGCTGTCTCTTTAGTAGATTTGTTGCATCTTCTAAGTGTCCTGCCAATGAAACGCAACCTTTGGCTCGCCTTCCCCACAATATTATCTATGTGGTCTTTCCAACTGAAGTTGTTCGTAATTTTAACACCCAGGTTCTTAGTTGAATTGACAGCCTTGAGAATTGTACTATTTATCTAGCAATCGAATTCCAACGGATTTCTTTTGAGCCCATGTGGATCACCTCACACTTTTCGTTATTTAACGTCAACTGCCACCTGACACACCATACAGGAATCTTTTCTAAATCGCTTTGCAACTGATACTGGTCTTCGGATGACCTTACTAGACGGTAAATTACAGCATCATCTGCGAACAACCTAAGAGAACTGCTCAGATTGTCACCCAGGTCATTTATACAGATAGGAACAGCAGAGGTGCCAGGACGCTTCCCTGGGGCGGAGACTCATACACGGAAACATCCACCGAACGGTCGTCGACCAGACGCTGTCGGCAGCCCCTTCGTTCGTCTGGCTGTCACCTGCTCAGCAGCTGCACATCTGTTCACGGGTACAGGTGTCCGCTGCCGCCATTCACCCACGTCATCTACGGCCCGTGGTGCACCACGATTGTCTCGGCGCCACTTGTGGATAGCGACATTTCTACATCTACATATATACTCCGGTAGTCACCGACCGGTGTGTGGCGGAGGACACTATTCGCGCCAAAGTCGTATTCCCCCCCTCTGTTCTCTCGCGGATCACCGAGGGAAAAACGAGTGTCTGACCGCCTCAGTACGAGCTCTAATTTCCCTTATCTTTGAATGGTGATCATTGCGAGGTATCAAAGTTGGTGGTAATAATATATGTTGTGACTTGGCAAGACAGCCAAGCCACTAGGAGATAGCCGAAAGGCACGCGTTTAAGCCCACGCAGGCTGGCGTGAGGTCTAGAACAGTTAAAGGAGTTGAGTGTAGTAAAAAAAGTACGTAGCTTCTGGAATACTTAACTTTAATCCATAATTGGTGAACATCGGTCTGACGGTACATGCATCACAAGATAAATAGAAAATGATAATGGCACCTTGCCTAGGTCGTAGCAAATGACGTAGCTGAAGGCTATGCTAACTATCGTCTCGGCAAATGAGAGCGTAATTTGTCAGTGAACCATCGCTAGCAAAGTCGGCTGTACAACTGGGGCGAGTGCTAGGAAGTCTCTCTAGACCTGCCGTGTGGCGGCGCTCGGTCTGCAATCACTGACAGTGGCGACACGCGGGTCCGACGTATACTAACGGACCGCGGCCGATTTAAATGCTACCACCTAGCAAGTGTGGTGTCTGGCGGTGACACCACAATATATGCTCTACATCCTCGGCGAAGATTGGATTTCGGAATTTAGTGAGCAGCCCCTTCCGTTTAGCACGTCGTCTATCTGCAAGTGTGTCCCACTTCAAACTTTCTATGAGATTTGTAACGCTCTCGCGATGGCTAAATGTACCAGTCACGAATCTTGCCGCTATTCTTTGGACCTTCTCGACCTCTTGAGTCAGTCCCAACTGGTAAGGGTCCCATACAGACGAACAATACTCCAAGTCTGGACTAACTAACGTATTGTAAGCAATTTCCTTTGTTGAAGGACTGCATCGCTTCAGGATTCTACCAATAAACCGCAATCTAGAATTCGCCTTGCCCGTTACTAGTGCAATCTGATCATTCCATTTGAGATTATTTCGAACAGTCACACCCAGATACTTGACGGATGTTACCGCTTCCAAAGACTGGGCATTTATTTTGTACTCGTACGTTAATGGGTATTTTCGCTTTGTTATATGCAGTAGGTTACACTTACTAATATAGAGAGATAACTCCTAGTCATTACGCCACGCATTTATTTTCTGTAAATCGTCATTGATATGTTCACAACTTTCATCTGATTCTACTTTCCTGTAGACTACAGCATCATCGGCAAACAGTCTAATGCCACTGTCAATACCATCAACCAGATCGTTTATGTAAATCGTAAAAAAGAGCGGACCTATTACACTGCTCCGGGGTACACCTGATGTTACGCTTGTTTCTGTTGAAGTCTCCCCATTCAGGACGACATACTGTTCTCTGTCTGTTAGAAAACTTTCTATCCAACCGCATATGTCATCGGATAGACCGTAAGCGCGCACTTTATGGAGCAAGCGACAGTGTGGAACTGAGTCGAACGCCTTTCAAAAGTCGAGGAATATGGCATCAACATGGGAGCCGCTATCTAGATCCTGTTGTATATCATGCACAAAGAGGGCCAGCTGTGTCTCGCATGACCACTGGTTTCTGCAGATGAGCTTCTCAGAGTCTAGAGAGGTCATTATGTCTGAACACAAAATATGTTCCATGATTCTACAACAAATCGATGTCAGTGAAATTGGTCGGTAATTATGTGCATCCGATTTTCTACCCTTTGTATAGATGTGGGCCTTTTTCCAGTCCCGTGGAACTTTCCGCTGTTCCAATAATGTCTGATAGATGATGGATAAGAATGGTGCTATACTTGTAGCATAGTTAACGTAAAGTCTTACGAGGATATCGTCTGGGCCAGATGCTTCCCTGGCGTCTAAGGATCTTAACTGTTTTACCATCCCAGATACACTAAACACAATGTCAGCCATCCTTGCGTTTGCTCGATAATTGATAGGGGGAATGGTGCTGCAGTCCTCTACCGTAAACGAGTTTTTGGAAGCTAGGTTGAGAATTTCGGCCTTCTGTTTATCATCATCTGTTACAGTACCTGTACTGTCAGCAAGAGAAGGTATTGAATTATTTGTAGCGTCCAAAAATTTTACATACGTCCAAAATTTTTTCGCCATGCAAGTACACTTTAACCGCGGCGCAAGCGAACGGTTTACATACCTTACTGTTTCGGAAACACTGTCAGCCGTGGCCAGAAAGCCAATGACCGTGCCCGTTTGGACGCCAGATAAATCGCTCCGTTCCCGCATAACTGCAACGACTGCACTCTTTCGGCGCTCACGCGACACGCTTTGTATACCCTCCACTGCTAGTGCTGCCAAGCTGACGTCAGCTATAGGCTGCAGTCAGATTAATGTGGCTGGACATTGTATATTTCAGCTTCGTGTCACTCTGATAGTATCATTACAGCTTTTGACTAATTATCGAATCAGCATCAGACGATCTCTTTGTAAACAAAGAAAAAGGGGATAGTAAATTACGGAAATCAAAACAGTGATTCTGCCCCCAGGCCACAGGGACCAACCTACCGACCGACCGACAGCCATGTCATCCTCAGACGATGGCGTCATTATGTGCAGTGTGGATGGGCATAGGGTCAGCACACCACTCTCCCTGTTGTTGTCGGGTTCCAAGACCGTGGAACCGTTACTTCTCACCCAACTGGCTGCTCAATTGAAACCATCTGGCTGAGCGGACCTCGTCCCAGTCTTACCAACAAGGAAAAATCTCTGGGAATATCATGGCAGTCACTGAACACTCTGCTACCCAGGAAGATCCGTAGTAAAGTACTGGAAAAATAAATTACAGATTAAAGTACTTTCTTTAAATCACTACATACTGTAGTTGTTCGTACTTATAGAATTGAGCCTGATTTGTAATTTAGCTTTTTAACGTTTTACTATCGTCCTTTTTCTTTCTCCTTAAAAAGAGAAAACCGGTCATGATACCATGCGAGTGACTTGAGGCCGAAACACATAGTAACAACAGAAGTCAGTTTTTACAAGTGTAATAACGAACTACAGATTTTAAAATGACACTGTAACCCACAATATTATATCGTGAATAAAGGTCACAACTTGGCGAAAACTGGTTTAGTAAGTTTGGGAGAGCACCAAACTGAGCGTCTAAAGTTTCCTTGTTCGGTTCGTACTTTCAACATTTATTTTATTGCAATTAAAATTGGTAGCGCTGAAAGAAATAGCCTTAAGAAAAAGGGATATCGAACATAACTCACGAGGCCGCTTCAGCACAGCCTAAAATTTTGACGCATTCATCTAACCAAAATAATTTTGTACGTGAGATTGTGAATAATGGTAAGAGTTGATCAAAACTGAGCACCGGTACGACGCTATTGGGCGCTGTTAAACGCGAAGCTGAGCATAAGAAGCACACATTAATTAGTATCGCCATCGCCATCGCCATCTTACAGTTAAAAAATTTTCATAATAATTTGAGAGTCTTGTCTTAATTTGAGCCCCCTTTTTTGTACATGGTGCAGTAAAAGCTATTAGAAGCCAACTGAACAGAAAATAATCGATAGCCATCAAAATTCCAGTCTAATAGCAAGTGTTCGTCGCCACACCAGATGCAGATTCATCACAAGAGATTTTTACGAATACATGTACTCGTATGAGAGTATATAGTCCGGTACGTGGAGTATACCAGTATTGTGTAATCGGAGAAGTGGCAGCATACTGAAGATAGCGTCCAGGCTCCTTCAGTCGTACGTTGTCTTTGGTTTATCCCGTCATGAAAGGGAATCTTTTTGGAGTCGAACGAGTCAAGGTATACATTTGCGAAAGGAAACGGCTGTTGAGAACTAATTGTATAAGCGGATTAACAGTGAACCACTCCTAAGCTAATACCGTATATCCTTTTGTGCCTACACAAAAATACTAAAATTAACAGAAAAACCGTTACTTGGTAAAATGCTACCCTTTTTCTTTATTATTGAATGAATGATACTTACAATAAATGAAAAACACAGTATTTTGTATGTTATACAGGATTAATTCATTTGGTTAACCGGTTTTCGACTTCCAAGACTGCTAACAGACTGTAACGGATTATCGTCGTCAAAGAAACTACAATTTTTGTAAACGACATTCGAGAATATGTTACTCGCCTAGAATAAAGGCACAAACACACTTTAAATGTCATCTTTGACAGTGTTGTGGGAAATAAATGAATATAAGGGGAGCAAATCTGGTAAAACCTTAACACTTAACTCAGAAAACAACCCATAAGTAACAATTTAAATTAAACAAACAATCATAATAAAATAAAATTAGTACTTCATAAGAGTGATAATGAGTTTTATTGGGACTGTTAATTTAATTTAAACTGTCATGTAGGCGTTGTTTTTCAAGTTTAGTCTTAATGTTTTCTCTGGTTTGTTTCTATTAAATTTACTTATTTTTCAACTTTTTACCTTTTTAAGTGCATTGTCAAACACGGCATTTAGAGCATTCTAGACCAGTAATTACTTGTCCAATGTTGTTCACAAATGTTACTGATGTACAATGAGAGACTTGTAAACACAGAATGTCACGGCAAGAGGTGCAATCAGTCGCTACTGACGATCTCCAATCGCGATGACTTTTGCGACTTTAAAAGATGCAGCAGATTGGGTGAAATACGCTACATGAACATCCATCTTTCACCAACGTGGAAATCGGCGATTTTAAATGCAGACGTTGTACACATCCACTAGTGAACATTTTTCCACACAAGCGACAGGCATATCATTTGGCGCCTCCTCCACCTCAGACATTTGTTGCCTTTCCTTAGGTTCTTGGCAAGAACTACACAAACAAACCTAAAGCTGGAGACAGCGTAAATGTCTTTTTTCCCTTTCAAAATAGCTAAGAGATAGACATTACCGTGTAACAGAAATAAATTCCGTAATCTGATTCCATCATTAACAACAAGTGTTAAAACAAGAAGCAGTTCTTTCTTCTTCTTTCGTTTCACCCTCTTTGGGGTACGCTGGATCAATCATTTCTTTGTGCGTTGTTCTTTTCTTAGGGCCCAGTATTTCTTCATTATTTCTGATCTTCTTCTCCTCTCTTCTTCCGAGATGAAGGATTTGGACTTTTGTGTGGATTTGTCTTGGAACCTTATGTTTTCATTTTTAGTAATTAATTTAGCAGTTCGATCAATAAGTGAATTTTCTGAAATATTTAATTCCACTAGGTCTTTCTCAGTTTTTTTAAACCAGTTGGGCTTCGTTTTTCGGTTACGGAAGAAGTCAAAGATTTGTTTAGTTAATCTGTTGGAATTCATTCTGAGAAGATGACCATAAAAATTTATTCTCCTTTTTCGCATAGAATCTGAAAGTTTTTCGATTTTCTTGTAGAGAGTTTCATTTTTGATGTATATAATCTTATTATTTTGAAATTTTGGCCCAATGATTTTTCTTAAAATTTTTCTTTCCTTTACCTCAAGTTTCTCCATTTGGCCTTTGAAATTCATGTTAAGCGTTTCTGCTTCATACAGTGCTTCTGGCTTAATCACTGTCTTGTAATGTGTAATTTTGGACCCCCATGAAAGGGATTTTTTGTTGTATGTATTTTTTGTTAGTTGGAAGGCCAATTCAAGTTTATTTTTTCTGGATTCCATTGCTTTGCTTTCCCCAGCATTCCAAGTAATCCATTCTCCGAGATATTTGAATTCTTTTACTATTTCAATCTTCTGTTCTTGAACTTTGAGGTATTTACATGAGTGCTTGATGTTTGTCAATATCTTAGTTTTTTCAGAGGAGATGTGAAGACCAATTTTAGCTACTTGTTTCTTTAGTTCAAGGATTTGCTCCCGTGCTTCTTCCATTGTTTCAGCAAACAGGGCCATATCATCTGCAAAAGCAATGCAATTTACTTTAAGGTTCTTCTTTTTGCAACCCAGTCTTATACCACTCTTAATATTTGTGTTCCATTCTCTGACTACTTTCTCAAGAGCACAATTGAACAGCAACGGTGAGAGCCTTATCGCCCTGTCGCACTCCCGTTTTTATTTCAAAGGGTTCCGATAGTTCGCCCATAAATTTAACTTTCGAAAATGTATTTGTAAGGGTCGCTTTTATAATATTAGTTGTTTTCTTATCCAAACCCATTTCTTCCAGGACTGATAACAGAGATTCTCTATCAATCGAATCATATGCTTTTTTGAAATCAATGAAGGAGATTACGTATGTCTTTGCCCTTGATTTTTGGTATGCCATAATGTTTTTGAGGTTTAGTATTTGTTCCGAACATGATCTGCCATTTCTAAAACCTCCCTGGTAATCCCCGATTTGCGGATCCAATTGCGGCTCTGCCCTGTTCAAAAGGACTTCAGAAAGAATCTTGTACGTTATATCCAGCAGTGATATTCCTCTGTAATTGTTGGGGTCTGTCTTCAAACCTTTCTTGTGGATGGGGTGGATGAGAGCTGTTCTCCATTCTGCGGGGATCTCTTCTTCTTTCCAGATTTGATGGAAAACACACTTTAGGGATGTAACTGCATTTTTGTCAGCCTTTTTCCATAGTTCGGCCACTATTTGATTTTCTCCGGACGCCTTGTTGTTTTTAAGTTCTGAGATGACCTTCTGTAGTTCTTCAGTCGTCGGTGGTTCTGAATCCGGCTTCTCACGGTTGTTTGGAATGGATTCAAATTTTTCAAGGATGGGTTCACAATTCAAGAGTTTGTCAAAGTAGCCTGCTAGTATTTTGCAGTTTTCCGTGTTGTTGTGAGCGATGGTCCCATTTACATCTCGAAATTGGAGGGTGAGTGCTTTGTATCTTGATAACCTTTGTTTGAAAGTTCTGTAAAAGCTCCTTGTGTTGTTTTTAACAAATTCTTCATCAATTTGGAGGAGAGTTTTGTTTTCATGTGTCTTCTTAATCCTTTTTATATTTTTATCTACCAGTTTTCTAACTGTAATGAAATTCAGTCTACTTTCTTCTGTTTTCTGTGATTGCCAATTTTGCCATGCCTGTTTTCTTGTTTCAATGAGGGCATCACATTCCAGCGACCACCAGGCATGTTTTTTACTTTTTTTGTTAGGTGCTATCCGTTCAGCTGTAGTAATGAGGTTTTCCTTGATACCCTCCCAGCTTTGTGTCTGAATGGTTTCTGTTGCTTTTGTGAATTCATCTGATTTTAATATTTTCTGTGCTATAGTTCCGACCCTTAATTTGTTTCATGCTGCGTTTCCTGTTTGGGATTACTTTGAACTTAATTTTAGAAAGGTAATGGTCTGAATCCAAGTTTGCACCCCTGAGTACCTTAATGTTCATGATTTCTTTGCTAGAAATCTTCTTAATTGCCACATGATCAAGTTGAAATTCCCCAAGGCTAGGATTTGGGGATACCCATGTCTTTTGTCTTCGTGGTAGTTTCTTGAAAGCTGTGGATTTAAGAATTAAATTGTGTGCTTGGCAAAGTTCTATTAGTCTCACACCATTTCTGTTTGTTCCTTTTGTGTGCAGGGTAGTTTCCAACTATTTTCCTATATCTTTTTTCTTTACCAATCTGTGCATTAAAATCTCCAAGAAGAATGATGATGTTTTTATCTGGAATTTTCTGAATAATGTCATCTAGATGATTCCAAAAGGCCTCCACTTTTTCTTTGTTTTTCCTGTTATCCTCGTTTATAGGAGCATGTGCATTGATAATTGTGTAGATTTTGTTTGTGCTTGTGAATGTAAGACTTGAGATTCTTTCTGATTGGGAATCAAAGCCAGCTATTGAGTTCAAGATTTGTTTGTTGATTATAAAGGCTGTACCAAGATGTGGTACATTTTTCATTACTCTCGGTCCCACTTTCCCTTTGTATATCCTAAAACCTTCGGAATCGAAGGTATCTGTATCCATGTATCGTGTTTCTTGAATGGCTGTTATGAGTATGTTGTGGTTCTTTAGCGTATCTGTTAGATGTTTTAGTTTTCCGGTTTTCAACAATGAGTTTGCATTGAAAGTTGCTAGGTACGTTGATTGCCTATATTGAAATTTGGATGAGATTCCAAGACACTCCGACTTGTCTTTGTGCAATTTTGCAGACTACCCAGAATCCGAATGTCTGCTGACGTACTGGCGTACGGTGGATCGTCCACCTGGGGTAAAATAGTTTACATCACACACTTCCATGATTGATGAAAGTTATTTTGGGTGTGGCCCAAAGGCCACAAAATGTACAACCAAGATTGTGAGTCCTGGAGATAGTTCTTCCGCTCTCTCCGCCGTTGGGAATCTGAACTTCCTCTTCCGCCTTTGAGACCGTTGACCAGGTTTCACCTAGTAACCCTAGGCAGGGGCCCTTACAGGGTGCTACCATTCGGAGCCAGATGGACCCAGGTTTTTTTAACGAGGTGTTACTCCTCCCCCTCCTCCTTCCTCATCACTTGCGAAATGAGGCCCCGGACTTGGGACCGGCAGTGGGGGAGTTAAGAAGCAGTTCATTTCCACTTACGGTTATTTTTAAGCTCTCCGAAAGCTTTTAGTGAAAGAACAGAGAACTAATCTACTGTATTGTGCTAGCTTCAATAAAAAGGTGCCAGCTATTAAAATGTGCTATCTGTTAAAGTAAGAGGAAAGAATGAAAATACTAATTTCTGCTATTTTTTGTTTAATAACGGAACTTTTTACTTCTATGATGTAGAAATTATTGCACTTTTAATCGCCAAAAGTGAACCAAAGACGCAAAACTTATCATTTAATTTTGTATTGACCTGTTCAATGTAAAACTCTGTTTAAGTCCGTATGTCGTTTGTTGGAAATGCAGGAAACTACTCAAAACTTGTCAAATTCCGAGAAGAATTGACGTGAAAGTAGTTGAAAATTGATGAACATCAAATGATTTTTCACTCGTTGCGAGTGTAGTGTGTGAGTACTGGCTGAGCTGTCACGTAATGTAGTTACTTGACTCCGGCGAGCAGAGTGGCGCAGTGGAAGCGTGCTGGGCCCATAACCCAGAGGTCCGTGGATCGAAACCACGCTCTGCTAATTTTTTTTTTTTCTTGTCATAACCGTAATGGTCTTTAGGGAAAATTTCAACTAAGAAATCGACGAGATATTGATGATGGTTGTAGTCTTACAATATAATTTGCCAGTGAGCATTATGAAACACACTCTTATGTTCAGAGCGTTCAAATGACTACGGAAGGATCTTCATTGCATGACCAGTGGACGGAC
The DNA here is from genome assembly GCF_023864345.2 of Schistocerca serialis cubense. Classification (NCBI taxonomy): domain Eukaryota; kingdom Metazoa; phylum Arthropoda; class Insecta; order Orthoptera; family Acrididae; genus Schistocerca; species Schistocerca serialis. The sequence goes on along the minus strand of NC_064647.1, from coordinate 56,798,842 downwards.
ATGTCTGAAGGAGGGCAACATTAGGCGATAGGGTGCCTGAAGTCCTGTACTGCACGGTGTCTCGTGCTGCCATGTTCTGCGGTGCGACATGAAACCGTGCTACGAAATTGCTACCGCCCAGTACCGTGCGCCTTACGTCATAATTGCGCGTCGTGTCTTTTACAAACGGTAACAGCAGCTACAGTCTTCATCATAGCCTTGAAGAAACAGAAGAAAAAGACGCGCCGTACAAAATTGATTTCTTTCATTTAATATCACATTTTTTTCAATATAGGTCATAGTTACTGTGACTGTAGCATGAAATTTGAAGGGTTTGCAGTCTCTGGCTGCATTACGTTTTGTTCATTTTAGCCGATACGTTGCTGTTTGCTAGATGTAGCTAACATATCGAAATCGGTTTTAGAATTGGAAGGAAAATAACATCTCACTACAGTACGCAGGAAACAGACGTTCTAGTACTTTACCTGAGTGCGGTGCCTGACGGCGCCACATGAAAGAACAGTTGGTGGAAGTAGACGCACTTTTCTCAAACTAGTAATCACGATTTGCTGTCGTACTTTTCTGCTGGAAGAAAATGATGGAGAAGAAGAGGTTCCACACCAGAGGTTACATATGGAAAAGCTGAAACATATCTCACACTTAGGACGAAGATTATGAATCGTCGTTTACTAAACGAATATGATTCTTTTTACACAATATGTCAGAGTGAACGTACAGGCCTTGGCCTAATTCAAAACATTTGTACAAATTAAATTTTAATGGAGCCTGCCATCTTCATTTAAAGTAAAAGCTATGTTAATTCAAAATAAATTCGCTGACTGAGAATATCTTGGCATCAGTTGTGTTAGACATAAATTAACTATCTACCAGCGGCATATGAAAATCTTTGCCACACCGGGACTCGAACCCGAATTCCCTGCGGATTGCGAGTGGTCGCCGTAACCACTTGGGCTGTCTGCGCGCGCTAGCTTATTACTGACTAATTCTGGACAACTGTCAGTCGTTATTAATGACTGTTCATCCAGACAGGCAAGTAAATAATTTGATTCAGCTCAAATTCCCAGAAAAAGAAAGTACGTTCATTGTTATCTGAAGCTAAAAGCAGTACCAGTTCATAGCTTTCACATGTGAGCGGTAATGAATTTAGAAGCTTATTTGATAAGTTTTTAACTACAGATTTGTCACAACTTGTTTGATTAGCGTTACCTACCGTAAAAGTTTTCATTAAGTTGATTAGATTATTTCCGTTTCTTAAGGCTGTCCGTTACGAGCCGTAATAGTAAGCAGCTATGATTTCACGTTTACTCGGTTTCAATATGGAGTCGAGGGCAACACTTGACTCCACACAGTTCCAAGGAGCCGCCCTTTGCTTTCCTTTCTGTATACTCGCTATTCTGCGAGGTGGCTCAGCTGATGCGATAGCCGAGAGGTCCGAGGCGCTGCAGTCATGGACTGTGCCGCTGATCCCGGCGGAGTTTCGAGTCCTCCCTCTGGCACGGTTGTGTGTGTTTGTCTTTAGATTACTTTAGGTTAAGTAGTGTGTAAGCTTAGGGACTGATGACCTTAGCAGTTAAGTCCCATAGGATTTCACACGCATTTGAACAAGTTGATGCGAAATAGTGCCGGCTGTGTCGTCGATGGAGGTGCAGTAAATTTGAGCTGCAGGCGTTTAGTGGGCGGCAACCCGCAGCGTAACGCTGTGTGGCGAGGAGCTGCGCCGTCAGGCGCTTGCCGTACACGGCACTCCTCTTCCCCTTGGAAGGAGATGCGAAGCCATCTCGAGAAGTCGTTTGCGGCAGTCAGAAAGCCAGCAACGCCTACATTTACGGCTATCACTAGTCCGCTGGTGAAAGGACAGCAGCTCGATAATACAGACGGTTACCTAAAGATCCGTTCAGCACTTGGCGCAGGAGAAGGCTAGCTGTATTAAGCACTCTAAAATATTTTGTTGCATGTCTGTAATTCCCGGGAGTATTTCGAGAAACAAAGTGTTATCAACATTCCACGTACTACTAAAGTTAACTTTTACAGTAACAGTTTTTTTATCTAACTCGATTGCAGTAAAAAACCTTCCACGACACGAGCAACGACAATTATACAATGAGTTGTCGTACTGAGTGGCTGACCACTGTGACTGGACTGTTAAATTTGGGTTTTGTTTACGCACACAGTAGTAAATTTTGACTCCCGTACCACATGTTAGTGTGCGAGACACGACTACGTATGTGGATAGTACGCGTATGTGAAGTGGTGAAACAGAACACACCTATCCATAGATGTAAACGAATTGCAGTTCAGAGCTTATAGGTGATATGTGTTTGGGATTTGTGACCTTTTGCATGCAACACACAGGTCGACCTGAGACTTCCTCCAACATCTACAGCTTTTTCCCCAGACGAAACTAGTGTCTATATTTAACAGTGTATACTAGATATTTAACCCATTTACGTGGAAAGAATGATTGTAGGTACACATCCATAACAAATCGTTGCAGTCATTTTTGCGAGACATGCGGGAGGAAGTAACACAATCAGGTGACAAAAGTAATGGAATATCTCCCAACATCGTTTCGGACCGCATTTTGCCTTTGCAGCAACTTCACGTGGCATGGACTCAACAAGTCGTTGGAAGTCCCCTGCAGAAATATTGAGCCGTTATGCCTCTACAGCCGTCCGTAATTGCGAAAGTGTTCCCCGTGCAGAATTCTGTGCACGAACTGAACTCTTGATTAAGACCCATAAATATTCGATGGGATTCGTGTCAGGCGATCTGGGTGGCGAAATAATTTGCTCGAATTCTCCAGAATGCTCTTCAAACCAGTCTCAAAAAGACTATGGCCTGGTGACGTGACATCGTTGTTTGGTAACGTGAAGCCCACGAATGGCTGCAGATGGTTCAAATGGCTCTGAGCACTGCGCGACTTATCTTCTGAGGTCATCAGTCGCCTAGAACTTAGAACTAATTAAACCTAACTAACCTAAGGAAGTCACACACATCCATGCCCGAGGCAGGATTCGAACCTGCGACCGCAGCGGTCGCTCGGCTCCAGACTGTAGCGCCCAGAGCCGCACGGCCACTCTGGCCGGCCGCTGCAAATGGTCTAGAAGTAGCTAGAAGTAGCTAGTTTCCAGTCAATGATCGGTTCAGTTGGACCAGAGAACCCAGTCGAGTCCATGTAAACATAGTCACACCATTATGGATACATCACCAGCTTGTGCAATGCCTTGTTGACAACGTAGGTCCGTGGTTTCGTGGGGTCCGAGTCAAACTCAAACCCTACCATCACCTCTTATCAACTGAAATCTGGACTCATCTAACCAGGCCACGGTTTCCCAGTCATCTAGGGTCCGACCGAAATGGTCACGACCCCAGGGGAAGCTGTGCAGACAATGTCCCACTATTAGCGAAGGCACTAGCGTCGGCCGTCTGCTGCCGTAGACCACTAACACCGAAGTTCGCTGCATTGCCATAACAGATACGTTCGTGGTACGTCCCAAGTTTATTTCTGGAGCTATTACGCGCACTGTTGCTTGTCTGTTAGCACTGACAACCGTACGCGAACGCCACTGCTCTTGGTTGTTAAGTAAAGGGCGTCGGCCTCTGCGTTGTCCGTAGTGAGACGTAATGACTGAAATTTCGTATTCTCGGCACGCTCTTGACTATGTGGATTTCGGAATATTGAATTCCCTAACGATTTCCGAAATGGAAATTCCCATGCGTGTAGCTCCAACTACCATTCTGCATTGAAAGTCTGTTAATTAATCATGGCGGGCAGGTTTCCACGTGAATCACCTGAGTACAAGTGACTTCTCCACCAATGCAATGCTCCTTTATACCCTCTGTACGCAGTACTACCGCCATCTGTATATGTGTATATCGCCATACCATATGGCTTTTGTATATTGCCTGTAGCATATTCCCTCTGATTTTTGCAGCAGTAAACTTGTCCGTGATACATAACGCTGTGCGGCTGGTCCCGGCGGAGGTTCGAGTCCTCCCTCGGGCATGGGTGTGTGTGTTTGTCCTTAGGATAATTTAGGTTAAGTAGTGTGTAAGCTTAGGGACTGATGACTTTAGCTGTTCAGTCCAATACGATTTCACACACATTTGATTTTTTTGATACATAACGCTCTAAGGCAGCGGCCGACACGCAGGGAGGCAATTTAGAGGTATTAAAGTGACTATTATATCGTAAATTAACAGGGATATTCTATTCTCGTGTAATAAAGCGGAACGTACCGGAAAACACGAGTCTGTCTGCAACATTTTCAATGGCTGTGATTGCACCACGAATTACTAGCTAATGTTCTGATAACGGCTTAGAGAAGCATAACACCCTCTCCTGACCCCTCCACATTCACACAGACACACGCACACGCACACACACACACACACACACACACACACACACACACAAAAGCGCGTGCGTAATCCACGCTTCACAAAAAGCAGTATCAGCTAGTTCACCACTCGTGCATATATCTTCCCATGTTTGAACGGTTTTTAACATAGCAGTTTATTCATAATGCCTTTCACAGGCAAATGCATTTTGTTGATGATAATTGCCCATGCCAGTAGAAAAAACAGCTCGGAAGGTAGAGCTGTTACCAGCCACAGTTGCCAGTGCATCATCACAAATAAATATGTTTCCTCTTAAACCATTGTCATACACAGTCCTAGCTCAGATAGCAACTCGTCAAGGATCCGGCCCGCAGTAAGTTGGATGCTGAATCGTAAAATATTGTTGACATCTGTGTTATGGATTTCCACCTATGCGAGACCTGAGTGTCTCCTAGCATATACAATGTTCAAATAACTTATGGGAATGCAGCCAGTTGGCTTCGTCGCCTTGAAAATTGCTGTGTCTGCTCCTCTCGAAATATCAGCGGTTATCGGCGATTTCACCCGGCAACATTCCTGTAAGTTGTTTGCTTTCCACTTAGTTTGCCCCTCTGCCAAAACAGATTCTCATTAAATATAATTACTGCATATCTTTAAGAAAACTCGGTAACAAATCTAAAGAGCGAGTGTCGGTAAAACTACATATTGGCTTTTACTCCCTGGATTTTTGTCACATTGCAAGACGTATGTGGGAGGAAGGAATGTGTTGCAGCTGTACAGACGATTTGCTTATGGCTGTGGTACTTATTTGGCCTGATTAGTATGACTAAATAACCAACAACTTCTTAACCAAACTTACATCAGCACCGAAATTATGGGAACCAGTCTCTCACCATCTATTAATCCTGTATGCATACTATACTTCTACGTATGGAATATCGTGATGCATCCAATGTATTATTATCCTCTACTGGTTCTACTACACACAGCATGTCAGCAGGATGTTACATCCCAACGCAAAAATAAAATAACTTCCTGCTGTGTTGCTTTATTTTATCATGTGAATTGAACCGTTATGATTTTTTCTGTAGTTTAATTAGATCATCCGACATGCCAAATAAACCTTGAATATATATTTCACTGGTTAAGGAGAAGAATGTTCTGTATTGAGAAAAACATGTTTCTCCAGATTCAATATACATACTTACGTAGTCTTTGTTAATACTGTCCTTTTTTACAGGTATACAATTAAAAACTATAGGCAGACAGGGAATTCCACAGTGGAAAAATTACACAATGATGCTAGTGTCACAAAGGCACCACATACTCGAAATCTTTAATAGGGGATGATTTAAGTTAAATGGTATGTGTGAGAACCGAAGTATATTTAGGATGGAAATATATACTGAGAAACTCTGAGGTCTGCTCAGTACATTCCGGATTTAGTTACTTGCTATTTAGACTCGCAACCCAACTAAGATGAAAATTTAATTATAGAAAGGGAAGTAATCACTGATTTGACCTACATTAATAACATATCATTAATTGCCTACATCACTTATCAGTTAAAAGCAAATTGTTCATGAAACATGTTCTTCAGGAGTGAAAGGTAACAGAATGTTAAGTGTGTACACAATACACTAATTTCTGACCAAGAAACATGAAAAGGTTTGGCCTACACGAACTGCCGCATCTAGGAAAATGCCAGACAGAATGTACTCTGCTTGTTCTGACACAGGGCGGATTACTTAAGAAATTGTCAATTATATACATGTAAAGAAACAATTGCAGACTCAGCGTAAGAAATTAAGTTCAATTAAAGTTGCTGTTGTGTATATTTATGTCTGGCATCATTCCAACGAACAGTACGTTGGATACTGAGGCACTTTATGAATATAATTGATACAAAATGTGGTAATCACTTGCACACTAATTTAAAGACCACGAGTGTAAGTTCGTAGTTGACTGCATTTAACTGCGTAGTTGACTGCAGTTAACCGCCAAAGTAAGAAGCTCAGCAAGTCGGCCGAAGGGTCGGCAGTCTAGTTGCGTTAGTTTTGTACAAAAACTCGTTCTCACACCTAAGATTATTTTTTTCAACATAAAGACCACGAGGTTCGTTGCTTCTAATACATTAAGACTGCAATAAAATAAAATGGTACCGAGGATTGGCACACCAAGCAGACGTGTGCGCAACAGAATCAGGTGGGAGCAACATTTAATAAAATTGAAAACTAGCAAATTTTCTGAATATTCACGAGATAAATTAACTGTCAAAAGATAATTAGCTGATAAATACGTGCGACGGTAAGAACTTCTGTAAAGTTTGGAAGGTAAGAGACGAGATACTGGCAGAAGTAAAGCTGTGAGTACCGGGCGTGAGTCGTGCTTCGGTAGCTCAGTTGATAGAGCACTTGCCCGCGTCCCGAGTTCGAGTCTCGGTCGGGCACACAGTTTTAATCTGCCAGGAAGTTTTTTACAACCAAATGAATTGCAAAGAAAATCATCAAACGACAAGCGTGAGGAGCTGAGGGCTCCATGGAGTCCTCTGTGGACGTGGCCTATACGAACAAAGCAAGTACCCGTAAATCAGAGCTTAACACATTAAAATCACACGAAAACATATACTGTAAATTATCAGGCGAGTTCACCATGGAAAATACAATTTGGCAGTGCTTATGGCACATAGAAAGAATTTATGGCCGTTTGTGGTGGCATACAAAAGAAAGCTGCCAAGTTACTCATGTAACTGATACAGAAAAGAAGAAGCGAATCTACCTTCACACACACATTCTCAATTAATAGAAACCATTCTATCAAAACCTTCTCAAATCGTGGTGGAATGCGTTTCCATACCACAAGTTCAGGTAAGCCAACGCAAGTCTCAGAAAAACAGAACAAAACATGAAAAATACACCATTCACTATTGTGAGTAAACATTTAAATATCATTCTAAGTTTACCACAGTGAAATAAATGGCATTAGGGTACTACAGATAGCACATTGTAAGACGGAAGTCCGTGGTCTCGCTCTTAAACCTTGTAGTGTAACAGGACGTTGTGGGTCAAGTCCTGTTCGGCTATATGAAGAATAGTCGCGTCACGTAAAGATGTTCGCGATGTTTAAATAAAGCTGGGGGTCAAATATCGACAGACTTAATGTGCGTACCGTAACTGCCCCTACAGAGAGGGCAGACGAGAAAAAAATGTAGCCGCAGTCTGTTACGCAGTCCGTGGTCCCAGAAGACGTGCACAGAGTAAATGAGATTATGGAATATCTCAGGAGAAAAACAAATGACAGTTTTTTTATTCTAATGTATGAAAGCTTTTGTATTACTGTTAGATCGGCGGCGTTGTTTGAGTTCTCATAGAGAAAGAGCGTGTTAGCGTCGTCTAAATGGACGGATTTGTAAATGCAGTCATGCAATAAACATCTTGAAACGGACGATTGAAAATAAAAATACGTTTTCAGGTGTTATTTGATAATTTGGTATAAGTCAGTAGTCGGAAAGCCTTAGCAATTTCCTGCAGCAGAGAAGATGCTTCGGGGAAGTCCGCACGGGCGTTCCACAGCACAGCTGGTCCACAAAATTCTACACGGCGACCGGAACCACATACAAATCGGATTCATCAAAAAATAGGTAATCCTTTAACAGAGCAGTGTGTCGCGCGGTACACGATGCCAGTGAAATTGTACCGGGCGATACAAAACTAAACTGAACCAACTAACAAGACCAAAATCCAAATGGACAGTTTTCATTTTTCGCCGTAAGCTATGATGTGCACTCTCCAATGGCGACTCGCCAAGTGTTTTAGCACACTACGTGAAATGAACGTCCAGGTAGGCAGAACTGACCAGAGCGAACATTTCCGCCATCAACCTAAGAACAGTCGAACAACCACGTAGCGGGCACAAACCTCTTTGCTGTACATGAACCCATTAAATTTGCCACACTGTGTCTGCAGCAGAGAGCAAAGTGCTGCGCTGCTGACTATTATTGAAATACTAAATAGACTCACATATTCAGTTACTTTTTCACCCAGAGGGCAAGGAAAGAAGGGGTACGTGGAAATACAAAATATAAATAATAAAGTAGTGTTAGAGGCTTGCATAGAACATAAATATGCATGTATAAATACTTTATAGATGCAGCATACAGTTTGTCTGAAGTGTTCCGTTAATTTATCATGAAATAAACTTGTCCCACTGTTCAGTTTTCTCGTGGAGTTGGCCAAGTAATGGCCCGACAAGCGACAGTCCGAGGTGCCAGTATTAAGTGGAAATAATATTAAACTCGAGAAAGACTGCATGAAACGCTTCCGACAGAGATGTTTCAAAAGCTGCTCCACACATTTTGGAATTATCCTTGTCAGCGTAGAATTTTGATCCATGGAATATCACTTTAACAAGGTCCTGGACTGAGAAAAGTATTTGATTCCCGGCTTTAATATAATACTCGTCTAGCCTTTGTTAGAGTCTGTATTAACAAAGACCATCTACACCACACATGTCAGCCTCCTTTATTTAGTAGACTGCCCTGCAAGTTGTGTTGTGTACAGCTGTCAGTGCCCTGTTCTAGATAGAGTAACGCTGTGTGTGTGGTGCTGCCTTTCATCATTGCTGTTAAAACTACAGCACATACACCCTATATTTATTTTGAAATGTAGTTTGGTTACGACAAGTAACCAGTACTCCAGCGGGGCAATGAATGAGATGTGAAACATGGATTTTCATATAGTCACAATATGCCTGTGAACCTTTTTTGTTAAGCAGTGTAATGCTGTTTCTCGTACTGCCTGATTTTGAAACGCAACTGGTTTATGAAGAACAGTCAGTTCCTAAGTAGGGAAGTGGAACAGGATGCGTAACTTAGATTTCCAAGTGCAAATAATTAAATTCTATAGCCAGACAGTTTAGAGAAGAACAGGACAGAAGCGTTTCAAATGTGGTGTTACAAAAGAGTGCTGAAGATTAGACGGGTGTATCATGTAACTAATGAGGAGGTACTGAAGAGAAGTGGGAAGAATAGAAATTTGTGGCACAACCTGTCTAGAGATTTGTTGATAGGACACAATCTGCGGCATTAGAGATGACCAATTCAGTATAGGAGGGAAGGTGGGGGGGGGGGGGGGGGGGAGGGATTGTAGAGGGAAACCAAGAGGTGAATACAGTAAACAGATTAAAAAGGATGTAAGTTGCAGTAATTATTCTGAAGTGAAGAGGGTTGCACAGGATACAGCAACTGTAGACCACCACCATAACAACAAACACAACAGCAACAGGCATGTTGGCATGCTAAACAACATCTCCTCAGTCATTATAGTTTGGAAGGTGTGTACTTCTACACAGCCAACTTTCGTGTGCTCTTATGACTGAAGAATGACATTAATGATCAATGTATGCTTGTATATTCGAAAACAGCCTGTTTCGGTAATATCCAAATTTTTGACAGTATTGCTTCAGAAAGTCGGTACATCTTAATTTAGACAAGCTACACTTTGTAACTAGAGTGTATCTGGCCACAGGATTGTGACAGATACTCAAAGACTGTCTCACAGATAGCGTTGCCAGGCAGCTCTGGCTATTCAACAGAGGCAGCCCTGGCCTACCACACACCACTATGGTTTGATGAGCATAGTTATAGGTGATGTGCTATGGCCAACTGTAACTGTGTGTGCCCAATGGAATATAAACTATGTGTAATAATCAAAACATTAACGTATCATCTATGTCCCTCATGTCTGAAGTATCATGTTATAACAGACCTACAATAGCGAAACATCAATCAGTAATCTAAGTCATGTAGACAAAATGCGTGCGGTCATTGCAGTGTAGCCAGTTAGAGTGATGTAATATATATTTTTCTATGAATTCATTTGCATTTATTACTGAGAGTTGCAGTATTGTAATGGAGGTGACCTATGTTTCTGCTTTATAATCCATCATCGTACAGCTGAGCTATAACTTTTACGCATCTTTCTAACCCTTACAGATGCATTTTATCCAATGACCGCGTATATAGCACCTGTCAGTTCATTTGTGTAATAGAATATTGCTGTGTGGTACTGCCTCCCACCACTAAGAGATATTCCGTTGAAACTACACCATATATGCACTGTACTGATTTTTGAAACGCAGTTTGTTTCTGAAGGATAAACAGTACCCCAGCAGAGCAATGGAATCGTATGAGTAACATAGATCTCCATATAGTTTACAATTAAAACTATAGGCAGACAGAGCATAGTTTATAACCTTTTGTCAGTCCTAATTGTCTTGAAGCAACTGCATCTGTATTTAAGGGAATATGAACAAAATATATCTGTTCTCAGGAAAATGTATAGTGGTATGCATGAAAGGAAATTATACACACATAATAACAGTAATAATATTATATTATTTTGCGTTTACAAACTTTTAATATATGCTCATTTGCTTCCTCTTTCATCAAAACTGCTTGCCGTTGACAATATTTGTTAAATAATTGTTTTTATATGCATCAAATTCAGCTTATATGTAATCTTGCCTGTGTGCAGTTATTCATTCATCCAGCTTGAGACCTACACATAAGCGATATTACATATACTTTTCACAATGTCAATGAACACTTTTTTCACACTTTCACTTACTTGATAATTTGGTCAACAGCCAAACATAAACATCATACGACATCGGGGTATTTGTGAAACATTGTCTTTTTAACAATTCATTGTATCTTGTATCCTGATCCAATAACTGCTAGACACAGTTACTATCGAGGTGCTATACTGGCTGCTTCTGTTGCTGGTGTTGACAGTACTGGAGAAAACGCTGACTTTGATATGGTTTGGTTCGTACTCATTAGTTAATTGGCTCTCGATGTGTGGTAGTCTCTTGGACAGCCTCTACAACAAATTACTTTCACTCCCTCTGTATAATACCACTTTTTCTACGTCGATCTCCTATATGTCTAGTACTTATGCCACAGATTTCGATTACTCCCTATGTATAAATACAGACATCCTGTATACCCATTACATATAAGGATTTTTTCCATGTTTTACCCATTTTTCAATATTTCTATATTTTTTCCGTATTCTGGATGTAAGTATACAACACTCTTTGTGCTCTTACTACTTACCTTACCAAGTTTCTTTAGCATCCAACAGTTATATCAAGTCACCCTAACCCCCCCTCACCCCCACCCCCACCCTACCATCTGCAAGATCACTTATTACTCTTCTTCCAAACATGAACCCAGAAAAAAATTTGTTAACATCCAATGCTAACTGTGAAATCCAACCCTTATACGTGCTAAATGATTCACATGGGCTGCAGTGGAGGTGAAGTACTGACTTTACCTATCTTAAATATAGTTTCATGTCTACTGATTCTTGCAAAATATCACTCCTTGACCATCTATAAATGACTATGTAAATTTGTGCTTTCTCATATTTTAATAACACAGTTAATCGACAATTATGGCTACTTATGTCAGATATTTTGGTAACCAAAAACTCACTTATCTACGGCCGTCAAAGCTTTGTATAATTTTTGGAATACAATGCTTCTTTACATCTGGACACTAAAAGTCCAAGATGTTGTTGTTGTTGTGCCGGCCGCGGTGGTCTAGCGGTTCTAGGCGCTCAGTCCGGAACCGCGCGACTGCTACGTCGCAGGTTCGAATCCTGCCTCGGGCATGGATGTGTGTGATGTCCTTAGGTTGGTTAGGTTTAAGTAGTTCTAAGTTCTAGGGGACTGATGACCACAGATGTTAAGTCCCATAGTGCTCAGAGCCATTTGAACCATTTTGTTGTTGTGGTGGTCTTCAGTCCTGAGAGTGGTTTGATGCAGCTCTCCATGCTACTCTATCCTGTGCGAGCTTCTTCATCTCCCAGTACCTACTGTAACCTACATCCTTCTGAATCTGCTTCGTGTATTCATCTCTTGGTCTCCCTTTACGATTTTTACCCTCCACGCTGCCCTCCAATACTAAATTGGTGATCCCTTGATGCCTCAGAACATGTCCTACCAACCGATCCCTTCTTCTGGTCAAGTTGTGCCACAAACTTCTCTTCTCTCCAATCCTATTCAACACCTCCTCATTAGTTATGTGATCTACCCATCTAATCTTCAGCATTCTTCTGTAGCACCACATTTCGAAAGCTTCTATTCTCTTCTTGTCCAAACTATTTATCGTCCATGTTTCACTTCCATACATGGCTACACTCCATACAAATACTTTCAGAAACGACATCCTGACACTTAAATCTATACTCGATGTTAACAAATTTCGCTTCTTCAGAAACGCTTTCCTTCCCATTACCAGTCTACATTTTATATCCTCCCTACTCCGACCATCATCAGTTATTTTGCTCCCCAAATACCAAAACTCCCTTACTACTTGAAGTGTCTCATTTCCTAATCTAATACCCTCAGCATCGCCCGACTTAATTCGACAACATTCCATTATCCTCGTTTTGCTTTTGTTGATGTTCATCTTATATCCTCCTTTCAAGACACTATCCATTCCGTTCTACTGGTCTTCCAAGTCCTTTGCTGTCTCTAACGGAATTAAAATGTCATCGGCGAACCACAAAGTTTTTATTACTTATCCTTGGATTTTAATACCTACTCCGAATTTTTCTTTTGTTTCCTTCACTGCTTGCTCAATATACAGATTGAATAACATCGGGGAGAGGCTACAGCCCTGTCTCACTCCCTTCCCAACCACTGCTCCCCTTTCATACCCCTCGACTCTTATAATTACCTTCTGGTTTCTATATAAATTGTAAGTAGCCTTTCGCTCCTTATATTTTACCCCTACCACCTTCAGAATTTGAAAGAGAGTATTCCAGTCAACATTGTCAAAAGCTTTCTCTAAGTCTACAAATGCTAGAAACATAGGTTTGCCTTTCCTTAATCTAGCTTCTAAGATAAGTCGTAGGGTCAGTATTGCCTGACGTGTTCCAATATTTCTACGGAATCCAAACTGATCTTCCCCAAGGTCGGCTTCTACTAGTTTTTCCATTCGTCTGTAAAGAATTCGCGTTAGTATTTTGCAGCTGTGACTTATTGAAGTGATTGTTCGGTAATTTTCACATCTGTCAACACTTGCTTTCTTTGGGATTGAAATTATTATATTCTTCTTGAAGTCTGAAGGTATTTCGCCTGTCTCATACATCTTGCTCACCAGATGGTAGAGTTTTCTCAGGACTGGCTCTCCCAAGGCCGTCAGTAATTCTAATGGAATGTTGTCTACTCCCGGGGCCTTGTTTCGACTCAGGTCTTTCAGTGCTCTGTCAAACTCTTCCCGCAATATCATATCTCCCATTTCATCTTCATCTACATCCTCTTCCATTTCCATAATATTGTCCTTAAGTACATCGCCCTTGTATACACCTTCTTTATACTCCTTCCACCTTTCTGCTTTCCCTTCTTTGCTTAGAACTGGGTTTCCATCTGAGCTCTTAATATTCATACAAGTGGTAAAGTCCCAGATATATGTATAGGGCTGTGTGTGTTTATAGTAGAATAAAGTCAGTTCTCGAACATTACTATTATTATTTCGAACTATTACATACATATATCTCAAGTCCCAGATATATGTATGTAATAGTTCGAAATAATAATAGTAATGTTCGAGAACTGACTTTATTCTACTGTAAACACACACAGCCCTACTGAACTATTTTTTATATGTGAATATGCTGGCCTGTATGACCCAAGGTAGGTCTGGGATAGTGTTCGGAAGTGGATCCAGCCACATTAAGTCTGGAGTAGCGTAGGAAGGTGGATTCACCAGCATTACCACTGGCATGTTGTTCGGCGTGGATCGATTCATGTTACATTCAGGATAGCATCCAGAGGTGGATCCGCACCCACGTTCAGTCTGCAATAGCTCCTAGAGATAGACACACCTATCGTTGAACTGAAGAAAGGAGGTGGATCCACCTGCAAGGACTGGACAATGTCCTGAGTGTAATACTTGTGGATCCACCTTCACCTTCAGATGCTGCTTGTGATGAGTCACAAATGGGTCCACCTCTGGACGCTACATCAGACTGAATGTGGTGGTGAACCCTCCTCTGGATATTACCTCAGATGTTATGCAATTGGATCCACCCCAAACACTGTCCCAGGCATAACGGTTTGGTCACTGAATTAGAGGTGTTATTTATCATGGAGAAGCTTACTGTTGCTAACATCAAAGGGGGTATGCTGTGGGAAATGCGTTATTTTCTAACATATATGTCTAACGAAAGCGACAACAACATGGCATTATGGATATTTACCCATAATCGCTCTTTCCACTTGAATTGAGTACGGAAATCGGATAAATATCGTATATACCCTCCACGACACATTGCAAGGTATAGATGCTATCATCGTCTACACAAAAAGCTGTAGATTTTTTACAGACTCTGAGGTCTACATATGTGTTGCATGCAGAAGGCCACAAATCCCATGCACATGTCACCTAGAGGCTCTTAACTGCAATGGAGTTTCACCTTTGGTAGGGTGATTTGTCTTACTACTATGCATATGTGTACTGTCTGTACACGAGGTCGCCTCTTGCACAATGACGTGATATGGCAGCCACAATTTACTACTGTATACTAAACAAAATTCAAATTTAATGATTCCATGACAGTGGTCAGTCAGTCAGTCAGTATCAGAAATCATTGTCTGTCATTGCCCATGTCCCAAAACGCTGTTTACTGCATCGAGTTGAATAACAAAATGCTACTGTACAGGTGAACTTAACTCGTGTGTGGGCTGTTAATAACACTCCTTTTATTCAAATATTCTCGGGAATTAAAGACATGTAATGAAGAGTAATTTCTTTTTCATTTACTTCATCGGAAAAGCATCAGTACTAGTTTTGAATCTACACATTCATCGTGAGATAGCTTGGACATTTTTATCAAAACAAGTGAACAATAGTTTTAAAATAAGATACCCTAGGAGAAAATTGTTCAAATGGTTCTGAGCACTATGGGACTTAACTTCTGAGGTCATCAGTCCCCTAGAACTTAGAACTACTTATTCCTAACTAACCTAAGGACATCACACACATCCATGCCCGAGGCAGGATTCGAACCTGCGACCGTAGTGGTCGCGCGGTTCCAGACTGTAGCGCCTAGAACCGCTCGACCACACCGGCCGGCACCCTAGGAAAACAAACATTCACAGGTGGGCCCTCTGCCAGAGTGAACCTCCTACAATTTCGGTCACGTTGAGTTTGCTACGGCAAATGATGTAAAATATCATAAATATTCTTGTGCCATAACAAATCAAGATTGTGGTTTGCCAGTGAGAAAAATTTTTCATATTGTCAGTTTTGCCGTTCTCAGATATACAACCATCTATGGTGAGAAAATGAACTAAGTGTAATGACAAGATAGTGCCCCATCTTGTAGCTACTTTGACCTGTGACGTAGTTGCATTGTCTCAGAGTGTTCTAGCCGCAGTGTGCTTGTTTCGGAATGGAAGTATAATGTTGTTGCAGAGGGCGTAGTGTATGAAGAGCGGTTTATGTTACTGGTATCCTGATCTAGGGTTGAGCTATATAGGTTAACTGTAGAGTGGGATACCGGCTTTTGTAATTGTGGGGGAGGTGGGTGGGTTATTGGTACCCTGGTGTAGGGTTCAATTACGTAGGGGTTTATTTTAATCCTGGCATAGGGATGAGCTATGTAGGTTTATCCCAGTTTGGGATACCGTGATGTGTTTGGTATGATTTTGTCGGGTTTTGTTTTTGGCGGATTCGTGTGTTTTGGTTTTTGAAGAGTGTTGCGTTTTGAACGGTATTGTTGCTTTTATTACTGAATTCTTAATTGTCCCCCTCCTACCCAAAGACCCCCCTTCCCGCTGATTTCTTGCAACACACAACAGCCACGTTTCTCCAGATCTTATACCAATTAATGCTAGGCGTTTTCCTTCTCGTATAGTTTACCGATATAATCAGTAACATAGCATCCATAAAATTTGTTAAAAGGATGATGTCTCCCATTCAAATTAACAGATATGTCCACTAAATCAGTAGCAGGAATAAGAACAATCTTCATAAAGAGCTAAAGCCAAACACTTTAATCCAAAAAGGTATCCATTATTCAAGAGCACTCGTTTTCAATAGCAATCACAAAAGTGTAGACTTTACTAAGCACAGTTTAAGATAAGATTAAATTATTTATTTGGGTCAAATCCTTCCACTACATTCAATAATTTCGTAGGACATTCAATTGAAACGATCATTATGGTCTATATGACATAACACCAGTGTTATGCATTATCTGAATTCTGTATAGCATAATTACAATAATACAATATGTGTAAACAAGCTTCGTAAACTGTTCGTGTTTCCACGACACTTGGCTACCATAACCCAGGAGCTGTGTACTTTGGTATGATGTGTGGCGTCACAGAAACACAAGAGACGCTGCCGCAGAAAACCGAACCCCCGGTGAAACTCGCTGTGGGACTTCTGGTGGTGTGGGGGTGTGCGGCGACTGCTGCAGGTGCTGCAAAATTACGTTTTGTAGAGTGTACAGCGAATCACAGAATGTATATCAACACCTTAAAGAGAAAGCTAAATGAAAATGCCGAAAATTTGCGTCTCCAAGGAAATTACATCTTTCATCAAGGCAACGACCTTAAACATACGGCTAGGAACACGAATATGGGGCCCTGTAAAATACACCGAAACATCTCATCTGCCATCCTCAGAGGCCAGGTATTAATCCTATTGAACCCCTGTGGAATGTCCTGTAAGAGAACATCAGAAAAAGACAAATTTCCGACCAGAAAGACTTAAAACAAGCTCTTCAAGAAGAATGGAACAAAATTCCATCATCTGTGATAGCAACCTTACTCAGCCCGATGCCCAGACGACTACCAGCACTAACAACTGCACTGGAAAACCCCGCTAAATACTAATTTTTATCATTTAAACCATGTTTCAGAGGTCTCCATCTCAAAAAAAACCATGAGTTGATGGATGCTTTGTGAAGTAGTTTTTGTACGAAATTGTCTATTTTGTTAACCTTCTTATTGCTGTGAATGGATTTTGTTCCATTTCCTTTCCGATAAGAATGATGTACTGGGGTACTTTGCACGGGATTGGCTCTTGACTGTTTCTAGTCGGTTCTTTTCACATGCCAAAGACTTAGTTAAAATATATATATATAAACAGCTAGACAAGTAGCTTTCCGGCTGGCTGTATACATCGTTCGTGGAAGAACTGAAGAGCTTCGATTTTTTAAAAATATTTTATTACACTCCCACTTGTATTGGGAAAGACGCGACACATCTGCCATTATCGTTATTACCAGAGCTCTCTCGTTTCTATCCTTCATTGTAGTTTACACAGTTGATGGAGTTGTTTCTGAAAGGGCCTTCCTCCAGATTTTGAGTAAATGTGTTGAGAACGGTATCAGATTCTTTCCACATAAATACGTCTTTCCGATTGAAAAGGGCTTTATTCCACCCGTTGTAAATGTATTTTTACAAATTCGTTACAGCAAACACATTTTTGAAACGGCTTTACTCCTGGATTCATGCCCTTGCAATGGTGACCATTTTCGCATGGAATCTATCGAACACATAATGCACTATGAGTTACATTTCACTTTTCGTAGTTTAGCACTTGTGTCTAAAAGTCCGATTTCAGTCACGTTCGTTTATGCATTTTGAGTTAGGTGTTGGCCGGCCGAAGTGGCCGTGCGGTTAAAGGCGCTGCAGTCTGGAACCGCAAGACCGCTACGGTCGCAGGTTCGAATCCTGCCTCGAGCATGGATGTTTGTGATGTCCTTAGGTTAGTTAGGTTTAACTTGTTCTAAGTTCTAGGGGACTAATGACCTCAGCAGTTGAGTCCCATAGTGCTCAGAGCCATTTGAACCATTTGAACCAGTTAGGTGTTGTCGCTTCTGAATTCACAGACATTCGATCTTTTATCTCCTTAAGTATGTTGTTTAAAATTTTTGAAAGGCTTACACTGGATCAGTACCTATTGATAGAAACAAATTGTAAGACATTGATTTGATTATATTCCATGTGGATATAGGCATTTCTATGATGATTTGATGAAACTACCGCTACGTAACACTGCTGCTGCTGTTGATGATGATGATCAATTAAACCATTTTGTAAGTACTTTGATTAGAGCTACAATACAGTGGAAATATATGAATAAAAAAAGAAACAAATTGAAATAATATTAAAAATATAACTTGACCATGTGTGAATTACTTCCCCATGAACGGGACCTTATTCCAAGGTTTTGCACTTATCTTTTTCAAACCGGTTGCAGTACTTGACAACAGCAGTAATGGTAAAATATGCATTTCATTTTGCTTATTAAACATTAGGAAGCTCATCATGTTGAATTCCATATACTCACCCGCAGCGGAGTGTGCGATGATATGAAACTTCCTAGCAGATTAAAACTGTGTGCTGGACCGAGACTCGAACTCGGGACCTTTGCCTTTCAAGGGCAAGTGCTCTACCTTCCAGTTACAAAATCTAGTCCATCTCAAAGCTCGTGACGCTGGATCCGTTCGTGACCAGATGGAACGACATATAAATGTGTCTAAATAATGACATTCAATTTGTAAATGTCAGGCCTAGAACCTAGTAATTTTGAAGATTTTGGAGAATTACTTATCTGTATCCGTTAGGTTATAGAATATATACACTACTGGCCATTAAAATGGCTGCACCGAGAAGAAATGCAGATGATAAACGGGTATTCATTGGACAAATATATTATACTAGAAGTGAGATGTGATTACATTTTCACGCAATTTGGGTGCATAGATCCTGAGAAATCAGTATCCAGAACAATCACCTCTGGCCGTAACAACGGCCTTGATACGCCTGGGCATTGAGTCAAACAGAGCCTGGATGGCGTGTACAGGTACAGATGCCCATGCAGCTTCAACACGATACCACAGTTCATCAAGAGTAGTGACTGGCGTATTGTGACGAGCCAGTTGCTCGGCCACCATTGACCAGACGTTTTCAATTGGTTAGAGTCTAAGGTGTCAGGCACATCCAACACCTTCCATGAAAACCCTGACATGATAAGCAAATCCAGTAGTATGTCACATAGCTCCGAATAAATCGTGTCATTAAATTAACCAAAGTAATACGAGTAACGAGTGAGCAAATGGAATACCACAGACTAACACAAGAATGCGTAAATGCATGTCATACCTTCCCACCGTGAGACAGACGCAGTTCCGAGGGGAGAAACGAGAACAGAAGCCGAGAGCAGAACCGTGTTAAGCTGGAAGGCCCTAAGATAAGGGATGGACACCCACGTCTCCAGCTAACTGCTAGGACCACACCACCCGCAAGTTTTAGCGTGAGACTTTTTCGCGTCTCTGTTACGTCAGGACCACCCCCAGCCAATGTTGAAAGCTAGAGCCCTCCAGAAGAACAGTATAGATCTTACGATAACACAAAAAGGGCTACACCACCCGCAAGTTTTAGCGTGAGACTTTTTCGCGTCTCTGTTACGTTAGGACCACCCCCCAGCCCATGTTAAAAGAAGAACAGTAAAGATCTTACGATAACACTAAAGGACCACACCAGCTGCAAGTTTTAGCGTGAGACTTTTTCGCGTCTCTGTTACGTTGCAAACTTTAAAAACATTGCCCCACCACGAAAAGTATAACGTTTCTCATTGGATAGACAGAATTTTTGTAGGTGGAGCTTAAGGTTAACATTGAGACCCTGATTGGTCAGATGAAAACACAGCCAGATAGTTTTTTTTAAACCAACTTCGGTAAATTGTAGTAAGGAGAAGTTAGGACAGAGTTGCTTCGGAGACGGCGAGGTGAGCGGAGCTGTGCTGTCCGTCGCCCCCTGACGAACACCGACAAGGTAATGAACGCACGCGATGCCGCATAACAGCGCATAAAGCTTCACTCAGAACTGCAGAAGTCTCATCTGTTACACCCCCTTTTTGCGTAATACTAGTGTCGATCGTCAATTAAAGCTCATGGTGTTCACATTTTCCACTTGAAGTAAAAATCTGAAACGCGATGATTTTTCTGTTATATAGTTATTGAGAAGCCACATCAGCCACTGTAATTTACGACAAGTTAGATAAGTAATTAAAGATAATTGAGGGTCACTGTAGACCATTTTGATAGTTTTCTCTCTTGTGAAACTTAATTTAAACCTAGATTATAGATGTGATATGGCATAGGTCATCCTTCGATCCATTGTAGAACTTGGAAACCCACTCATAGATGTGATATGGCATAGGTCATCCTTCGATCCATTGTAGAACTTGGAAACCCACTCAGGGAATATTCGTTCACATTTTTGTTGAATGCAGTTAGTTTTTACCATCCTGTATTAAAACATTTCCTTTTATCAATAGTGCAATTTATAAACAATGTTTTGTGAGTAGAATAAAATTTCCAATGGTAAACTTAACTGCTTTTTCGACGTCATTTTACTAAAAATAGGAAAGCCTTGAACCCCTTCCACTAAATTTAGTTAGTATTAAGATTCTTTCACAGGGAGTGCAGTGGAGCTGACGCTGAAATCATTAAGTGTTTGATTATATCATCGCTAGTCTCACTGAACTCTTCTGAATTCTACATGTCATGTGTGGTCTGGCGTCTCCTTACCAGCAATAGGTCCCAGGTTCAAACTAGTCAATTCCCTAAAAAAGACGCTCAGAGCGTCGTTGCGCGAAAGTGGTAGGGAGACACGATATAGAACAAACAGACACCACGCAGAATGTTAGAAGAGATGTGGAAGATGTGCTGGCCAGGGCAGCAGTCGAACATTTTCTGTATCCAGAAAGGCCCGTACAGGACCTGCAACATGCGGTCGTGCAATATACTGCTGAAATGTAGGGTTTCGCAGGGATGGAATGAAGGGTAGAGCCACGGGTCGTAACACATCTGAAAAGTAGCGTCCACTGTTCATAGTGCCGTCAGTGCGAACAAGATGTGATCGAGACGTGTAACCAGTGGCACCCCATACGATCACGCCGGGTAATACGCCAGTATGGCGATGACTAATACACGCTTCTAATGTGCGTTCATCGCGATGTCGCCAAACACGGATGCGACCATCATGATGCTGTAGACAGAACCTGGATTCATCCGAAAAAGTGACGTTTTGCCATTCGTCGTTGAGTACACCATCGCAGGCGCTCTTGTCTGTGATGCAGCGTGAAGGGTAACCGCAGCCATGGTCTCCGAGCTGATAGTCCGTGCTGCTGCAAACGTCGTCGAACTGTTCGTGTAGATGGTTGTTGTCTTGCAAAGGTCCCCATCTGTTGACTCAGGGATCGAGACGTGGCTGCACGATCCGTTACAGCCATTCGGATAAGATGCCTGTCATCTCGGCTGTTAGTGATCGTTCCGTATTACCCTCCTGAACCCACCGATTCCATATCCTGCTAACAGTCATTGGATCTCGACCAACGCGAGCAGCAATGTCGCGATACGATAAACCGCAATCGCGATTGGCTACAATCCAAAGTCGGAAACGTGATGGTACGCATTTCTCCTCCTTACACGAGGCATCACAACAACGTTTCACCAGGTAACGCTGGTCAACTACTGTTTGTGTATGAGAATTCGGTTGGAAACTTTGCTGATGTGAGCACGTTGTAGGTGTCGCCACCGGCGCCAACCTTGTGTGAATGCTCTGAAAAGCTAATCATTTGCATATCACAGCCTCTTCTTCCTGTTGGTTAAATTTCGCGTCTGTAGCACGTCATCTTCGTGGTGTAGCAATTTTAATGGCCAGTAGTGTAGTTCTAAGTCTCTAAGTTTAGGGGACTGATGACGTCAGATGTTAAGTCCCATAGTGCTTAGAGCCATTTGAACCATTTTTGAACACAATTAACGTCCGACATCTTGTAAAATCGATCGTCAGTCAAAATTCCTCTCAAACTCGTCAACACACGTTATTTGTTTGACAAACACGTCAAAGTCGTGCGTTGCCAAATTATTTGAGAGACCAGTAAAGTTTTACAAATTGTTTGACTATTACACAGTATTAACGTAACATCTACCTCTCCTAGGGGAGGGGGCTGCTTTTCGTTTTTGAACCGACTCTCCAGAGTCCAGACTGAGTTGTAGAGCAAGATGAAGGAACAATTTTTTGTAGTAAACGGAAAGTGAAACGCAGGCGTGGCGTGCCGCGACCTCTAGCGCTTGTCGGCGCTCCTTTGTTTGTCTGCGCTTCCTGGCTCCCTCCCTCTCTCTGCCTCTCTCTGGTGCCACAAACACACGTGCGCCGGCGGCCGTTACGTCACGGCCACACGTGGCGTGCAAGTCTGCCGCAGCCAAGGACGCGGGCCAAGGGCAGCGCGGCTCAAGGGCGCCCCCTGCGTGGGCAGCCGCTGCACCGCCCCCACCCGCCTGTGTCGTGGAAGCCCTCCGGCGGGGAACGCCGCGTTGATCGTTTCCTTCACAGATGAGTGCTTATCCGTCAGGTACCGGTTTAATGAAGACAGGATCCTGCTGTGGCCGTGACGTTATCTGACACTTTCATTCTGTAAACCACAATCCTTTTCTTTTCTGGTCGTATATTTAAGCCGAGGCGAAAGCAAGACTCCGTAGAAATTTTTGTCCGAACTCTCGTAGCTAAACGAAGAATGAGAAATGAACAGAAATAGGATATCAGACTGACCGGTATGAGGTGTAATTTTGTAAATAAATTGGGGAGGTGCGACCAGGACTCGCTCTCTGAGCGCTCTGTACGAACCTAATTATGTTTACAGACATTTCACCCATTCCGGGAATACAGAATCTCGACCTTTTTCGCCTGTTATCGGCATCGATACTGCTAAGACATCGGTCCCAGGAATTCCAAGATTTCAGTTTTATTTCTGCAGTAAAAATCTGACATCAAGTCATGCAGGAAGCAGGCGACCAATCAGGCGAGAATGATTTTATTGCTCATATGACGCAGATTTGTCTGCAAATGTTTGTTTCACAAACCACTTCAAACGCCGTATCTACGTGCAGTAATCGTTCCTGGATATCTGATGATAAATTACGAAATGCGTCATATGAGCAACAGCGATATTCCTAGCCTGATTTTTTACTTTTACCGTTGTGACTCATTCGGTCTGAATGCAGAACAATTGATTGATTTAATTTCAAGTTTGACGTCGTGACGTAAATGACAGAAGAAATACTTCCTTCGTGTGATATAATTATAAATTAACAATTTTCGCAGTTTTTCTTTTACCTTTACTTTGAAACCTTGGTTCTTGTCACATTTCATGATTCTAGGTCTACGAGAAGTAGCCCATAGCTTTTGATGAGTTGGGTTGCGGGAATCAAAATACGTCACATAAGTGGATGTACCAGGTGTACCGGTATGAAATGAGCGTCTTTTTGTGAAAATGAAACACTAATTTTGAATTGAAACGTAAAAACATTTTATTCAAAGTACTGACCATTGCTTTCTATACACTTTGACCACCTTTCTGGCAATTTGTGGACACCACGCCAATAGGAATGTTCGTCTTTTGAATCAAACCAACCAGAAACCCAATTTTCGACTTCTTCGTAGGAATCGAAGTGTTCCTCGGCCAATACGTGTCCCATTGATGAAAACATGGTAGTCGAAGAGGGTCCAAGTCTGGTGAGTACGGCGGTTGGGGTAGCAGCTCCTAGCCAAGTGTTTTGATTGTATCCTGAACCAGTTTTGCTTTGTGTGCAGGTGCATTGTCGTGTAAAAAATTACTTTGCCATGTCTTCTGACCCATTCTAGTCTTTTTTCGATCAATGTATAGTTCAAATTGATCATTTGATGTCTGTAGCAATTAGTATTCACAGTTTTACTGTGTTTTAGAAGCTCATGATACACCACACCTTTCTGATCCCACCAAACACAGTGCATTGTCTTCTTGCCGGATCGATCTGGTTTTGCAGTCGATGTTGATGGTTGTCCTTGATTAACCCATAATTTTTCCCGTTTACGATTCTTAAAATAAATCCATTTTTCATCGCCAGTAGCAGTTCGATGCAAAATTGATTTTCTTTCATGTCTTTGAAGCAAAATTTGACAAATGGTTTTTCGGTTTTCCACCTGTCTTTCATTCAATTCATGTGGCACCCATTTTCCACACTTTTCGATCTTTCCCATAGCCTTCAAACGGTCAGAAATTGTTTGTTGTGCAACATTTAGCATTGCTGCCATTTGCTTCTGACTCAAAGTATCATCTTCATCCAATATTGCTTGCAATTCGGCGTCTGCGAACTTTTTTGGTGGTCTTCCACGTTCTTCATTTCTTACATCAAAATCATTATTTCTGAACCGTTGAAACCATCTTTTGCATGTGGCTTCTGATAGAGCATGATCACCATATGCCTCGACAAGCATTCGATGCGACTCTGCCGCACTTTTTTTCAAATGAAACCAAAAAATTAATGCTTTCCGCAAATCATCACTTTCTGGTACAAAATTCGACATTGTTAACACGATATGATGTTGTTTGTTCCATGACTTGATGTATACTAAATATCTTTGACAGATGTCATACCAACCAAACAAAAAAAAATTAAGACTCGTTCACAACAAATGTTCCCTATCGACACATTTGTATCTTAACGCTCATTTCATACCGGTACCCCTGGTATCTTTTGACTGCACTAACGTACAAGCGAACGTTTATTACAAGGCCAAGGCACCATAAATCTTACTATGTGACAAACTTCAACTTTATACGTCTACCCGTTCCTGAGAAGAAGGTTCTTAAGAGTCGTACAGACACAATCGGACAACAAAATCGATCCTATAGTGGTTCCGTTTCCACCGATTGAGGTGTGGAACCATAAAAATGGCTCTGAAAGCGATCAGGGAATTCTGAAAGCTTAATCATCGATCTGAGGGAAAATTGAAATATTTCGCTAGTTATGTAAATGAAGCGTTAAAAAAGTTAAAGCACAGCATAAACTGAAAATTTCTCTGCTCGTTCTTGATCTACGTACTTTCAAAATATATAATATCGATCCTAGTTTAAATATATATTATTTCATGCTTTCTCAATAAATCTTGAAAATAAAATAATTAAGAAGAACCACGGTGAAACGTTTTGTCTAAAAGTAAGATAAGGGAAACATTTAACGCTCCTTTAAACGACGCTCGAGACTGTCTACGGCAAGTGGTCTGCCGACTGAGAATGTAAAGTTGAGTGTTTGACGTGGAATTCTAGACACTACTGGAGGGTGTTCGTCTGGTAGGATTACACTCGGTGGTCTGACGTCACTTTCGTATGAGCATCTCATCTGCTGTGTGTGCATCGCTGAAAGGCACGTCATGTGTTTCTCTAACCTTAGACAAAATATCACAAGAAACGTGACCGTTTTCTTTTTTCTTAGAATTTAACTGTAGGCAGTTTAGAACACATATTTAATTAGTTTCAATTCTGTCTGTGTCATTTATGCAACAGATTTCCTGAAGCTACTGACGAAAACTGAGAATGATTTATATAGATTTGGCGGCTGTGCAGTCTACTTTTTTTTTTCCTTCGAGAAGACAGTCCACCATAGTATTACTTAGGAAAAAATATTTCTCCCCGGCCGGGAATCGAACCTTTTCTTTTTTTTTAACGTATATAGACTTTTATTTACAAAATAACAAATGCGTTTTACAAAATACAGTTTACATTTTACTTGTAGAGACGAGACAATCCATTCTTTATTTTTATTTTTCTGTTACTGTACTGTCCAGGTAATTATTTCATTTGGTATTTTTTTTTTAATTTTTTTAATATTTTTCGAAAAGTCTGTCAGTCAGAGGTTTTTTTAGTTGTTTCTTGCACCGTTTATTGTTGTAGTTTAGCAATTTAGCTTTTCTGAGCCTTTGTACGCTACATTTATACGTATGGCAGAGTGAATATCGAGTAAGCATTGATTGTACGATCTAGTTATTTACAGAGAATAATTAGTATATAAGAAAACAAAGTTATTTTATGGAATTTTACTTATTACTAGTTATGGTATTATTATTGTTATTATTTTTGTAGATGTTTTGAGTTGAGGATGTGCTCTATTCATTTTAAAATACTATTGTGCTATTACTATCCTCTTTTTAAATCTTGTGTTAGAAAACAAGGGGGAGGCATTTTACGTTGGGTCTTGAAAAACGAGACCTTAGTGGGACATGCACTAGGCATGAAATCAGTTTGATAGAAATATTAACGAGTGTATCAGTTGTCAGCTCTTGTTTGATGGGTAAAGTGGTATCCATAGGGGAAACCCTCATGAAAAACTATCTTAACATATTAAACAATCCATGACAAAAGAAAAAGGACATTACTATTTTAGCGAATTATTAAACCTATTTTTTTTTTCGATTGAGCAAAGAGCAATACACTAGGAAGCATTATAGAGTGCAATTTTAGAGCTAGTTTACTATCGGTGGTGCGTGAGAGTGAGGAAGACTGAAAGGAGGAAACTATTCGTGGTGGAAAGACAGACCTATGTGAATCACTAGTTTGTTGTACTGATAGGGCTGTAATAGTTTTGTGGTACTCACAGTTTCGCACACCTCTCGATTGCACACGATGGAAGGTAGAAAAACAAAAAACAAAAAAAACACAAAAGACAAAGGGACACTCGGAGCTACGGTTATATTGGCACTATATTGTAAACTTTTACGCGTTCGATCACTTTTCACTGTCACTTTTTTTTTCTTTTTTTAATATAAAGCACTTTAGCACTGTAACACACGCATCACTGTTGGTGCTTTTGGGATGTGGGAGGACATGTGCGACTGCGGCAAGGGCGTGGGGGGGGGGGGGGGGGGTTTGTGGCGGTGGACGGCGGCGATGGCAGCGGCGTCGGCGGCGGCAACGGCGGTGGCGGTGGCGGACACGTCACGTGGCGGCAGACAGGGCGTCCCTGAAGGCGGCGGTCAGCGGGATCTCCAGGAAGTTGTGGAAAGTCTGACGATATGTAGCGCGTTGTTTTGCCCTCTTGTGCTCTTCCCACAAGTCCGTGAGGAACTGCACGCTGTCTGACTGCTTTTTGGCAATGACTGCGTGTGCAGTCATGGCGAGTATCCACATCGTGGCCGTTCGTTTTGGCCTAGGGAACGGTTTCGCGTCAGGGACGGTGAGAGCCGTGACTTGGATGTTTCTTGGGTCGCTTCTGTTCATGTGGGCTATTATCTTCTTGCTTGTCTCCCGTATGTTGCTGGTTGCCCTGCATAGGAAACGGTGCTCTACAGTGTCCTTTTCGTTGCACGTTTCACAATTGGGCGATTCTTTTATCCGGATTCGCGCCAGCCTCTCGTTGGTCGGTACGGTGTTGTGCACTACCTTGTACCGCGTAGATCTGGCGTGCTCCGGTATTGCTTTTTCTGAGATATTTCTCCAGACGACTGGCCAGTCGTGGTCTAGAGATTTTATCTCGATTCTTGTTCTGTGTGTTTGCCCTCTTAGTGCGTCGTAGATGTTTTTCGCCGTCCTTAGCTGCGGGTTTGTTACGGTGGGCAGTGCGTAACTTTTATCGAGGATCAGTTGCCTGATGTATCGCATCTTAAACGGTATGTGACTGGTGTCAACCGGCGCTTCTTCTGATCGTGGCCTGTAGATGTTTATTAGGCAGGCCGTGATGCTGTCTTTGTTTTTGCCCTCCATTTGGATTGCTCTGTGGAGCAGCAGCGCAGCACACTTTGTCCTGACGTCCACCAGCCCCAGCCCTCCTTCCTCCTTCTTCAGTGAGCACGTCGCCTGCGATACTTTGAATATTTCCCGCCTCCACAGCAGGTAGTAGACGGCTCCTCGTATCGCTCGGGCGATTTCTGTTGGTGCACTCAATATCTGTGCCACGTACCAGGCTTTCGACAGGATCGTTGTGTTGATCAGATCTGCTTTTTGTCCTAATGTTAGATGTCTACTCGAGTGAGTCCTGGCGAGCCCTCGTATTGTATGTAGGGTTGTTCGCCAGTTCTGTGTCGCCATCTTTAGTGGGCATTTTTGGATGAGTATCCCTAGTGTTTTGTGGGTCTCGGTTACTCGATACCACTCCCTGTTGATGGTCAGACTTCCGTTGCCAATGGGGAGCAGCACGGTTTTTCTGGGATTGACCCTTGCTCCCGATGCGTTTTGAAATGTTTTGATTATCGGTTCTATTTCGTCTATCTCCTGCTCGTTGTTGACAAAGATTCCCACATCGTCGGCGTAGGCCATGCATGTGACCTTCTGCTGCCCGATTTGGTAACCGTGCAGGCTTGCAGCCAGTTTACGTAGCAGTGGATCAAGCGCTGCCGCGAAGAGGGCCATGGACAACGGGCAGCCTTGCCTTACTGACTTGCCTAGTTTTAACCTTTTTGTTGTCCATCCATTTACAGTTATTATCGATGAGGCGTTCTTTAGAAAGTTTCTTATAATGTCGGTGAATTTTTGTCCGAATCCGAGTTTGGTTAACGTTTGCAGGAGATATCGGTGGCTGATCCTGTCGAAAGCCTTGTGGAAGTCAACAGAAATTATTGCTGCGGTCGTTCTGCTGGTGGCGGCGTGCGCAATTACGTCTCTGTATGCGCAGGCGGCGTCGAATATGCTCCTGCCGAGCACTGCACACGTTTGCCACGGGCTGATCGCCTTCATTAACGCAGTCTTGATGTTATTTGCGAGGCATTTCGCGGCAATCTTGTAATCTGCATTCAGCAAAGTTATGGGCCTGAACTCTTCGATGTGTTTCGCTGCCTTTGTTTTTGGGAGAAGGATTACCGTCCCTTCCAGAAAGGAGGCCGGTACTGCTGTCCCGTTTAGGATTTCGTTCACCATTTCTGTCAGATGTCTTCCTACTTGGTCCCAGAGCTGGCTGTAGAATTCCTTGGGGATGCCGTCGGCTCCTGGTGCTCTGCCGTTTGCGCTGTCTTTGAGGATGGCTCTCACCTCATCCTCTGTCACGTTTTCGGTCAGTAGCGCCCGATCTTGATTGGTCAAGAGCCGACGTGTCTCCAGCAGGATGTCTGCCGTTTCGGCATCGTCCGTCTCTTCGCTTCTGAAGAGCTTTTCGAAGTGGTTTTCCACGTGGTCCACAATTTCCCGCTTTGTGGACAGCTTGTTTCCGTCCTTATCGAGGAGTTCGGAAATAACCTTGCTGTTTGCCCTTTGCCTTTCCCTGACTAAGTGGTGCAGTGTGGCGGGCTCATCCTCGATGACGCCGTGCGTTTGACTGCGAGCGATGACGCCTTCCATTCGCTGCCGTTTCATGTTGAGCAGACGTGCTTTTAATCTTCTCACGCGCGTCAGGTACTGTAGGTCGTCAGCAGGGGCGTTAAGCGCGTCCTTAAGACAGAGTGCGTAGAAGTCTGCTGTGCTTTTCTTCCAGTATGCTTTTTCCGCGCTGTATCTGATCAGTGCTCTTCTGATCGCTGGCTTGGCAAGTTCTGTCCACCACTCTATAGTGGAATTGTATGCGTGACGTCTTTCTGAGCATTTCCCTACTGTGTCGGAGATTTCCGACCGTAGTTTCTCGTCTTTGAGGTGTTTGACGTTTAGTTTCCATCTCGCCTTTTGTCCAGCGGTCTTTCTTCTCGGCAGGTGGATTTTGGTTTCGTATGCGCAGTGATCAGAGAAAATCACTGGGCAGACCTCTACGTGCGATACAGAGGCGGCCAACTCTCTGCTCACGTACACCCTGTCTAATCTGCTTTTCCCCGTGTTGTAATGAAAAGTGAACTCTGTGTTCTGTTTGTTGAGCAGACGCCACGAGTCGTCAAGTTTTAGAGGCCTTATGAGCTCTTGCAGCTCCATGCATAGATTCGGTACCGGGATCTGATCTTCTGGTGCAGCTACGCAGTTAAAATCTCCTCCTAGCACAATGTTGGTGTCATTCTGCGGGAGGAGTTCGCAAATGCGTTCGTTGAAATATTGTACTCTTGCCCTCTTCTTTTCTGAGCCCGACGGTGCGTATATGTTTATGAACACCGTTCCTGATATTTCTAATGCGATCCCGCTTCCATCTACCATCAGTTTTGGCTCCCCTGTCTCTATTTCTTCTCTTATCATAATCGCTGTCCCTCGTCGGGTTTCGGGGTCTATGTTACTGATAACTTTGTATCCGGGTACCTCTTCTATTTGTGTCGTTACCACCTCCTGCAGGAGAACTACGTCTGCGGTTCTATGCTGCAAGAATTCTGATAGGGCTTCTAATTTAACTGAAGAGCTCATTCTATTGACATTGCATGAGATGATCGTGTGCGTTGTTTTACTGTGCCGGGTCTCCCGCGTGACAGGCGGGGATACTAACCACTATACTACCGAGGACTGCGAGAGTAAGACCATCGTTGGAGTTAGGAGGACGTGATTCACTGGGAATGAGGGCGGCGCCTCTTGTGCTGAGTAAGATGCGCTCTCTGCACAGCGGTGGCACACTGGCACCTCGCCTGTAGTGTTGAGTTCCTACGCGGGATGTCAGTTAGGATGGCGGGTGAAGCGACGCAGTCATATTAGTTTCGGGGAAGGAGAAGGAATGGAGGAAGCCAAGTACACGTTCTTAAAAAACCGTATTATCAAAACCGAGGACGTAGTTTTCTTCGACATATGGTTCTGAGTTGTCTTGGCCGCGTCAGACTGTTTTGTAAGCAGGTGTTATGTTGGCCACCTTGGGTTTGTTGACGACTATTGGTAAGAGTTTCATAGTCTGCTCTTCTGAATCCCACAGCGGATCGTAGCTTGTTCGCCATTGTGGTGTCACCGCCAGACACCACACTTGCTAGGTGGTAGCTTTAAATCGGCCGCGGTCCACTAGTACATGTCGGACCCGCGTGTCGCCACTGTCAGGGATCGCAGACCGAGCGCCCCACACGGCAGGTCTCGAGAGACCGACTAGCACTCGCCCAGTTGTACGGACGACGTAGCTACCGACTATACTGACGAAGCATCGCTCCTTTGCCGAGCCGATAGTTAGAATAGCCTTCAGCTAAGTCAATGGCTACGACCTAGCAAGGCGCCATTAGTAACATTGCATGTATCTAAAGAGTCTCACTTGTATCGCCACAATCTCCAGAGGTACAAAAAGGATGGATTAAAGTTAAGTATTCCAGAAGCTACGTACTTTTCTTTATAGCATTCATTACGTATCCTGTTTCAGACCTCACGCCCATCTGCGTGAGCGTAGCGCGTGCCTTTCGGTTTCCTCTCATTGTGTCTAGGCTGTCTTGTCTAGACACAACAGCCATCCTGCAATGTCCAACAAATAATACAAGCGTCGTAACAATACCCACCTCAGGTGCAAACAAAATTCATAAGAACATTTACAATGCCAATGAACTTTCTTTTTGCATAACTTGTGTACAAGCCTATATTTTTGTCTACCTTGATCAGGAGACCTCACTGCCCGTGAGGCCATTTTCTAGGATGGCCTTCGGCTGTGCGTCTGAGGTATGACTTCTGAAGTTCCTTTATTGAGGTTCTAATAATTGTACCACAGCGGCCTATAACGGCCTTGCCTAAAATCAAAATACCTGTTTGCACACCTTATACCGTTTGGCATAAATACATATTCTCTATACGCGTCCCTGTGGTACAATTATTAGAACCTCAATAAAGGAACCTCAGAAGTCATACCTCAGAAATGTCGTTCATTTAAGGATGAGGTGGCGTCGGACGCGTCGGATGTGGAAACCCCGCAAGAAATTGTCTGTATATCGTCGGATGAGGATGTACCGGAAGTTTCGTGCTGCACGCCTCGGCGTTGGATACGCCGACGGACGAATCGAACTAGGCTCATATTTGGTCGTATGTGTAAGTGGCGTATTGAATTTACACGAACAGATGGTGTACGCTTTGAATATGGTAAAATGGCTGCTCTTGAAAAGCATGATGAAAAAGCGAAGAACTTTTCTACTCTTCAACATTATTCTATGTATGTGGGTGGATGGGTGGGCGGGGGCGGTGTGTTTCAGTCTTTTACTGTCTTCTCCTCCCTCCCTCCCTCCCCCCTCCTGCCGCTAAATGTAACTTGCCGACACGCCCACATTTAAAGTGCCGTACATGCCTAGAATTATCATAGTAGGCTAACAACGGTATTGCCCGGCCGCAAACCTATCCACGTGCGCCAGTCTTCAGACAGGCACTGGAAATAATATGCCTCAAAGATAGCTTATAACTTTCTAGAATTCACTGTCATTTTCTAACCTTTTAGTTGTCATCGTACTTTATTATTGGAAAGTTAAATGGGAAATCCGGAAACTCGTTTAGTAAGTGAGGATATAAAAGCTTGTAGTTAAATGTACTTTGAGGGGTGGGGGAGAGGGGAGGGTAATGACCCCCATGACCGCGCCCGTTCTCCCCCCACCCCCCCTTGAATCCTCTTATGGTTGTAACCTCAAGATTTGAATGACTTACTCTCTCGTCATATTTAGGATTTCTGTGTTCGACTGTTAACTCCTGACGATGACAACAGAACAATTCGTTAAAAGCTTGACGTTACAAATATGACGCGGCTAGGGAACCCAGAAACATTGTGTCAAATGTCAAAGTCATTAAAAAACTTAGTTTACTAATTACTAAGCATAGTAATGCTACTACCTTTTAATAGGTACCCACTACATATAAACGTATAAAAGTGCGCCCTGCTAAGTGCAAGTGCGTAGCTTCCGTTTCCGCTCGAATACACGGTTTCAGCTTGTCAGAACTGACTGCCAACATTTTCACACAGTGTCAACATGTCCAGCCACCCTGAACAGCTACCGCCCTCTCGAGCAAATAAGTAAACGTTTTTTTCAATTGCTGTTCTGCCAACTTAACATTCTCCACAGATAAGTAGCATTTCTGCCTTCTCTTCGTTGGTGTACATTGTGCACTTGCAAACATTAAACTGAAGACTGTTGACTGAATGACCAGTGTGTGCATTCTCCTTGTGTGTTTCCGCTTGTATACTCTCAACTCCAGGCAGCAGACGCGTTGCGTCACTCTGGGAACCGACACCGTTTGCTAGTACAGGGGAGTCAATCAGTTTTGTGTTACGTTTCCAAATACGTAGTGTTGACGTGAGTGGTACACTGCGGTACGTTTCTGAACAGCCGACAGGAAGTGAATTAACGAGTAACGATGTACGCTGCTCTTTATAAAGAAGTTCCGCTGTTCATGTCTTCGTAACGGACAGAGTTAGAAGAAGGGCAGTCATGCCGGTTAATGCGTCTCCCCGTCTCCCTGGTAGCTGAACAACGTTTACGTGATACATTTTTTTATTTTGCTTCTGGACAGAAAGTTATTTCGGATGGTCGTCTCCCAGGGGATACACTGTATAAAGCTTTACCTGCTTATCCTAGATCAGGAAATCGTCAACCGAACAACTGTGAAGAACAGGCTCCACACGGCACTGTACTTGCACCAACTTTTGTCAACCTATGTACTGGTAATTTCTTGATACTGACAGCGGGAAATCCGCTTACATATATTGTATTTATTTATTTATTTATTCATTTGTCTAAGCTAATCTGACGAGGGCCATCATGTTCTCTCCTACATCGGACCATTGTTTCACAGATGTATACCTTTTTTACACAGTAGTAACCTGAGAAATAACAAGTTCAATGTGATAAATGATATCAAAATGATATGAGTGTCCTACCTGTAGGGATCCATCGAAAGTCCATAGAGGAAACTGAAAGGGTATTCACAGATGATCTCTCGGTCTTGTGGCAGTGCTGTCGTTAGGCCGACTCTAATACAGCTCAGGTAAAACATAATGCTCATGCTTGCTGTCTCAATAACAGACCGCTCAACCATTTGCTTATCTATTACAATGGAAATCCTGTAAAACACCACCCTACCCCATAGTATGTGCGTGTCATGTTTCATACATCCTTCATCTGTCGATCACACTCGACTATATCTACCCCAAATTTTGCACCAGCAACAATATCCTCAAAGATATGTATAGATATATGTGTCAGTTCAAAATAGGCATTCTTCATTGAAGAAAGTCGCATTTGGTGTTCCTCAGGGCTCTGTCCTTGGACTGTTCTTCTTCATCACAGCGATTTTGTGTGCAGTTCCGCTATTTTCCATTGGGCTTACTGTGTAGTACAGTCGGAAAATTGTGTTCCTGTAATGGTAAATAGCGACCGTACCAGCGAGCTCGAAACCCAAGTAAGTACAACATAGGCTCTCTGAAAACATCACCAGCTTACTAGCTCCCAACCTGAACACAGGCATTGAGAAGTTGTGTCACATGAGTATAACAAGATACTGCACAACCCCGAGCTTTGCATTCACGAATATGTCCCAAGTGCTACGTATGACAAGCTAATATCCAGACAAGTAGCAATAAAAAGGAGCTCATGATGAAGGATTTGATATACGCCATAAATGGGAGCGAATATGGATCCAGCAAACAGCACTAGTAGTACAAACTAACCCAGTCATCTTCACTAAATTAGCGGACTGAGATTTGTCCTGATGTACGTGGAAGATAGCGAATGGAGTTGGCACAGACCAAGGAGTATGAAAGGAATTTCTTTTCGAATGGAAGAAAATGCAGCTGTGGCGAGACACCACATTGTGCAGGAGTTTACTGCGTTATAACATGATATCCAGGCAGTGGAGAGGACTACCTGATAGTAACCGGGGAAGCTGCTGACTGGGTTGAAAAAGTAGAGTTGTAACTGCTGCGCCCTAGATGCCACATGTGTTTCTTGTATGACGGCAGATGGAGTTACACAAGCGCCAGACACACGGCAGTGACTCTGGACGAAACCCTGAAGCGTCAAACAACCGCGTGGTTAGGGACTACGGCGCAACTCAAGCAGGACAAGGAAGCACTGCGCAGCGAGGTACAGGAATAGGAAGCCACTGGTCGGCAAGTGCGTTCTGATTCAGGAGAGACCAAAACTACTCTGATTGTACCCGCCTCTTCCCTTGACTTCACCCCGCAACAGCTAATCTTCTAGCGCCATTTTCTGGTTCAAATGGCTCTGAGCACTATGGGACTTAACAGCTGAGGTCATCAGTCCCCTAGAACTTAGAACTACTTAAACCTAACGACATCACACACAGCCATGCCCGAGGCAGGATTCGAACCTGCCACCGTAGCAGCCTCGCGGTTCCGGACTGAGCGCCTAGAACCGCTAGACCACCGCGGCCGGCGTCTCGCTGCAGGAAGGCCGCAGAACGGTAAGTAAATTACGTGGAAAAATAGGGAGTGTAGGAGGAACATCATTTTTCTCGTGTGTACATTACTTCGTGTTCAATGAAAACTGTGGTGCATTACTCTGTGGGCGAGCTTCCTATTAACCTCTGCCCCCATGTTCATAATGTGTGTGCCGTGAAGTGGCGCGTTGCAACGTGGCACCTTACAAGCACTCGTCCAAGTACTTTGCCGTGGTCTACACACACAATTAGGTGTCATGTGATGGGTTGTACATCGTATATATGAATATATAAAAGAGACTGACATTGTCACGTACGCCTTGTAAATAATAGTTAACGCTTATTGCATGAAAGGTGGCGGCGTGTCTTTATTTATCGGAACGGTGTAATGAATGATTGCCAATACTGGTAGAGGTTGGAACGACAGTGGAAATGAAGCGGCAGGCGGAACTCAAGCCCTGGCTGGGAGGCCCACACAGGTGTGTCGGTCCTGCTTAAACACAGGAAGTAGCGAGGCGGACGTTGAGACACCTGAGCGCTGGTGCACAATGTAGAGTGGCGACCGGCCAGCCTTGTAGCCGGACGGGAAGCATTATACTTTGGAAACTACGAAAATCTTGGACGCAGCTGAGAGGAACGAGGAAGCGTCACCTTGGAAATCACGCAGGCTGCGTTATTTCCGCGGATTTTTACTCAGAAGCGTACCATTGTACGAGTATAGATTTTTCCTCGCAAACTTTCCGCGCTGGACGACAAAAGACTAAATAAAATATGGTTGGTCGGCGTTCGGATGAATCTGTAGAGAGGGAGAATATTCCGTGGTTTCGGGAATATGATTCGTTTTGGGAATTACGACGGTGGGGAGCCGAGCCTTGCTGGGAAGCCAGCGGTGGAGGGAAGAGGTCTTCCGTTGTGAGCGCCAGTGTGTGACGGTCGCTCGGTTTCAGTTTTGTTGGTACAGACGGACTTGCTGTCTTTGCTCTCAGTAGAGTTAGAACAGTTAGGCACTGTACTGTGGCGAATCTATGCGATTCTGGATTTCACCTCCGGGTTGGAAGTCGTCGTTGAGTTTGCAGTGTTCACTAACTGAGAGCACTTCTTCTGGCTATACTTACGTTGAGATGTTATCTGAACTCTGTCCTTGTGGCTGGGAATTCGCATTTCTCGTCTGTTGAATACAGAGAGGAGAAGACAGTATTATAGTAGTCAGAGGACCGCCTTCTGCCGTCCTAGTGCTTGACAGAGTTTTATTTTGTGGCTGGAGTTCTTCCATCGTCGCAGACGAGTACGAGAACCAGCACGGCGACGCACCAGACGCAGTACATGCGGTGATGTCGCAAATTGCTTCGGCTTATTAGGGCTATCAAGCTAAAGAGCTGTGATCACGTTAGTTTATTTCCACAGAGGTTGCACACCACCGCAGATCACCTTCGAAAGTAGTGTCTTCTAGTGTTTGGTACGTAGATAATGACAGTCATTTCGGTTTATTTATGTTCGATCGCGTGACCATAAAAGGGGGCAGAGTTGGGCAATTGATTAATAATTTTACTTAAGAAACACAGACATTTGTCATAAATGGTGTCTTTTTTAATCTGCAATAAACGTATCATAACAAACAACGTTTATCATTTAGTAGTGTTTGTTGCCTTCATCATTCATTTATGTTTATATTGTAATTTATGGATATAAGAGATCCTAAGATCTGCTTCATCACTTTAGCGTTTATTATTTTCCGTTTCGCATATTCATTTTACACACACCTGGAGTAGCATCTAGGAAGCTTTGTGATGGCAAGCGTCTTTGACGCTTGGCGTTGGCGAAGTCCTGGTCCGGAAACCGGGACCAGAGTCGAGCAGAGTGGTGGTGGTAAGTGTGAGTTGGCACGACGAGGCGGCAGTGTTGTGCTGGGCATGCTCAGTACTGTGTCCGAATTCTCTACCTAGAGGCACTTACTGGACCATGGCAGAGATCGGGGTCGGGTATGAGTACGGAGATGTCGTGCGACTGTGATCTGGGGCGGAGATTGCTGGGTTTTGTGCGACAGTAGTGTGCGGGGGGACTTAGGGACATCAATTAAGGCCGCACGTCTAATCTTGTGCTGTACGCCTATATTACAGCTATGTAACGCGTGCCTACATTTCCAGTTACGCAGCCCGTTGTGGATATTGGTGGTGACAAATGAAGTAATCTGTTATCATTTTGCTGATAACGGTTGTCATTACATCACACAATTGACTCTCTTAGGAGCAGTTGTAAGTCGTACTTCCTATCGAGCCATAACCTTTCTGATAATATACAGGGTGTCCCATTTATCTTGACCACCGTAAATAACTGTTTGTCCAGATGCAAATTACAAAATGTTTAAAGCAAATGTTCTGTAGCCGTCAGGGGGACATCAATCAGCATCATTCACTTCGTTATAGCTTTGTTTTTTGCAAAGGTATGAACAGCGGTATGACTCTTTTAAATGACAGCGTGTATTTTTTATTCGGTAATTCATTTCCTCTCCCAGAAACCTGTTCAAAAATGTATCACAGTGTACCATACGCTGAAACACAACGTTATTAATTGCATAACACAACACTGACTTTGAGCCCGGGATCACAAACTCGTTCACTTGATGGAGTTGTCAGAAAACAAATGAAAACCAAGTAAAAACATTACATAAAATTGACTTTGACTCTCCTGTACCATTTCCCAGGAGTAGAACATTCAAAGGTGCTCCAAGTGGTGACCCTGGACACCGATACACTGGTACACTCGTTGAATGAAAGAATCATTTACTGCTTCCAGTGTCGCCTGCTGAAGAGAATTACAAACAAGCACGATACTTTCCTGCATGTCCTCTGGAGTTGTTGGAATATAGCGATAGACAACGTCTTTAATGCATCCCAAAACAAAGAAGTCCAGAGGATTTAAATCAGTAGACCTAGCAGGCCAAGTAACTGTTCCTCCTCGACCAATCCATCTGGCAGGATACCTTCGGTTCAGGCATTCATTATGTGCTGGGCATCCATCGTGTTGACACCACATAAGCAGTCTGGTTCTTAGCGGCACTTCATCCAGAAGAGGAGGAAGAATTCGTCTGAGGAATTTGGCATACGCTGTGCCGTTTAGTCTACCATTGATGAAATAAGGACCAATAATTGTAGTCCGAGCATCCTACTCCAGACGTTAAGTCTCCATCGACGCTGATGTTCCACCTGTCTAAGCCATCATGGGTTGTGACTGGCCAATAATGCATGTTTCTTGTATTTACCTGTCCTTTGAGAAGGAACATTAATCGGTAAATAGAACATTGGAGAAGAAGTTCGGGTTGGCGAGGATTTGCTGCTGTGCCCACTGAGAACTGTACACGATTCTGGAAATCATTCCCATGCAATTCTTGATGTAGGTGTGAGGATGGAACCGGTGACGTTTAAGAATACGATGTACACTGGTTTTAACAATGCCAATCTCGTGTTCAAGCTGTCGTGTGGTCCCATGTGGAGTCATAGCAACGGAAGCGAGAACAGTAACTTCGGCAGCTTCGTCTGTGCGAGTGCTACGACGATTGCGTTGTCGTGGGTTGAAACTTCTCCTTTCCTGAAGACGAGAAAACGTCCGTCGGGAAGGTGGGTTCTTCTCAGGATATCGCTCTCTGTACAGTTCCGCTGCATGCATAACATTTCGGCTACCTTCAACAACAACAACAACAACAATAAGAGAAACGTTATATCTATGTAGTTTGTAGGAAGGACAGCCTTTACTGTATGCCTACTCTACACAAACAGTATTTAAAACGACTAAACTATTGTACTAAATGTACCAGTACATAAGGAAACAGTATTGCAATTACTGTTCTGCTAACTTACATTCTCCATGGATGAGTAGTATTTCCACCTTCTTTTCGTTGGTGTACATTCTGCTCACACAACTCTTCAACTGACGATGGTTGACGGAATGACGGCCGTGCATTCTACTTATGTTTACATTTGCCCTCTGTCAACGTCAGCTCGTGAATGTGTTCCACTACCCCGAGTAGCTGCACTATGCGCTGGGAGCGTCAACGTCGATGTTGTGTTATGTTTTAATAGCGTTGTGTTTCAGTGAATGGTGCACTGTGATACATTTAGGAGAGGAAATGAATTACCGAATAAAAATGCAGGGTGCTATGTAAAAAAAGTCATACCGCTGTTCATATCTTTCTAAGAAACAAAGCTGCAACTAAGGTCATCATGCTGACTGATGTCTCCCTGACGGATAAGGAATATTCGCTTGAAACATTTTGTAATCTGCATCTGGACAAAACGTTATTTAGGGTGGTCAAGATAAATGGGACACCCTGTATAGAGGGTGAGTCAGGAACAAAGGTACATGCTCTGAAACGCGATAGTATTAGTGATTCTGAACAAAGAATTTCCTATGGACATATGCCCTATTGCGAACGGTTTCCGAGATAGAACACGTTTTACATCACTTTTGTACGTTTTTCTTTAATAACTCGAAAACCGCACACTCCAACGAAAACGTGTCTAATGTACATAATTAAACTAAATTAAAATTGCTACAAAAAGAGTCCTGTTTATTTTTTTGTCTAGGAGTAACAGTTTGCGAAGAGAGATAGCAGGAATATTGAAAATCTGGCGCGACGCGCGTGCGCTGTAACTTAGGTCCTTTTTGTAGGCCATTTCGAGGTATTTTTCCGACTTGATGGGCCACAAGCGTCCTGTATCAAAATGTTCGTCTCAACTTCCTTTATATTACTGTGGTACGTTAAAACAGAAAATAAATATAAATATACATTAAATGTGTTCTATCTCGGAAACCATTCGGAATAGGGCATATGTCCACATCAAGTTTCTTGGTCAGAATCAGTAATGCTATTATGCGTCAAAACACGTACGTTTCCTCCTGACTCACCATGTATGTCATAGGCTATGCTTGGGCAGACGAATGTGGAATGAGGTATTTCTGTATCATGTAAGCAGTGTGATTTTAAAGCTTTAAAGGTTCTCATAGGAGTGACGAAGATAAAAAAAATAGATACGTTTAAAAACTGGTATTTAAGTATGCTACACGGCTATCGCTCTATTTAACGAAGAAAAAGAGCTGTTAGCACACGATGGTTGATCTAATTTTGTGTCTAGGAGTATCTGAGTCTTATGTAATTTTCTAGTGCTTTGTGATCGACTAAACTATATAGTGTGACTAGTGTGTTTGTTTAAAAAGTAATTTATCTGGAGCAGACTAGTCTCTGAGTGATGTCACTGTAATTTTCTCGCACCTCGGTAGAATCCTGTGGGTATCTGCCCTTACTAGTATTGGTTTCCAGGAAGTAATTATTGTTATTTTCAGATTACCTTATTAAACGTCTTATACGATGTAATGTTGGTTAATCTCCTGTGAATATTGTCAGCAGTGCCACCGGAGGTCGCCGAACGCTACATTATGTCAGACATTTCATCAGGTAATCTGGAAACGACCGTAATTAGTTCTTGGAAAACAATATGAGGAAGGGCATATACCCACAGGGTTTTACCAAGTTGCGAGAAAATTACAGTGATATTACTCAGAGTCTAGTCTCCTCCAGATAAATTATTTTTGGTCGCTTGTTATAATGTACTCGAACACATAGCACTAGAACATCACAACTTGCACTCAACGCCAATCTACGCATCTCCAGCATCGGGCGATGTGGCGTAGTGGTTAGCACACTGGACTCGCATACGGGAGGACGACGGTTCAATCTTGCGTCTGTCGATCCTGATTTGGGTCTTCTGTGCCGGCCGCTGTGGCCGAGCGGTTCTAGGCGCTTCAGTCTGGAACGGCGCGGCCGCTACGGTCGCAGGTTCGAATCCTGCCTCGGGCATGGATGTGTGTGATGTCCTTAGGTTGGTTAGATTTAAGTGGTTCTAAGTTATAGGGGACTGATGACCTCAGAAGTTAAGTCCCATAGTGCTCAGAGCCATTTGAACTACGTTTAGGTCTTCTGTGATTTCCCAAAATCGCTTCTGGCAAATGCCGTGGTTGTTGCTTTGAAAGTCCACGGCCGATTTCCTTCCCCATCCTTTCCTAATCCGAGCTTGTGCTCTTTCTCTAATGACCTCGTTGTCGACGGGACGTTAAGCACCCATGTCCTCCTCCGCCTGTAGCACCG
Organism: Schistocerca serialis cubense; assembly: GCF_023864345.2. Taxonomy (NCBI): domain Eukaryota; kingdom Metazoa; phylum Arthropoda; class Insecta; order Orthoptera; family Acrididae; genus Schistocerca; species Schistocerca serialis. The sequence goes on along the minus strand of NC_064647.1, from coordinate 56,757,284 downwards.
GTTTCCGGCACCGTATGGATCCACCTCCAAGCGTCAAAGACGCTTGCTATCAGAAACGTTCCACTCCACGGCACATATGAGAGTGCTGCAGACACGCACGGAGTAAGTGCACAGGTTCAAATCGAGAGTTAAGTTGCCTGCCTTGGAGGACCGGAGACGCGTTTTGGGGGAAACTCGCTTTCACCGGCGCGCCTGACCTGCTACGTGGGACTTTCGTATTGTCTGACGGCTCCTGCAGTCACTCGCTAGGGCGGCGTGCAGAGCCACGGATCCCCTATTACACCACTGACTTCGTTGCCTACTGCAGTGACCGTATCGTTTTATTCCTGTACCGAGTCTCGCCTGCCACGAGTGGTTGTTGTCTTTTGCACTCCAAACACAAAATTCCGTGTACAGTGCGACCTGTCCGCTGTGCAGTTTAGCACCTGGTCGGTCAAAGTGAAATTTTGAGCAACCATCCTTTTTACGAAAAAATCGAAATAGTAGTAACACAATGTAGGGGCAAGCTATGACAATAGGGTATATTTGGTTCAAATGGTTCAAATGGCTCTGAGCACTATGCGACTTAACTTCTGAGGTCACCAGTAACCTAGAACTTAGAACTAATTAAACCTAACTAACCTAAGGACATCACACACATCCATGCCCGAGGCAGGATTCGAACCTGCGACCGTAGCGGTCGCACGGCTCCAGACTGCAGCGCCTAGAACCGCACGGCCACTCCGGCCGGCAGGGTATATTTCTCATCGAAACAAAATTCATAGTGGATGTTCTTGACAAAGGTCGTACGATTAATTCTCCAAATTCCTGAAATCTGGAGGAATAGGAAAAGTGGCGCCCAAACAATGAAACATACTTTTCACCAAAATAACAGTTGCCGGTTGCTCAAAAAGTAAATTTATCTGTCATATTGTGATATTTGACACAGGCTTACATCAGCTGTAAGGCGACTTTAAATAACGATCGGATGATAAAGACGTCCTACAGACAAAAAGTTAAAAAATAAAATAAAATAAAACGTCTGCTAAAAACAAATGTACTATAGTTGAGCATCAGAAAAATATAAAAAGTTGGTTAAAATTGAATGCTTGAACATCAAGAGACAGATTAATATGTTGAAGACAGTGAAGTGAAACTAAAAATTTTGTGCAGTTGTTGAGTAATTTTTGTACAGGTGAAAAGGCGTTTTACCACATGTTGCTCCTGTCTGAAGGTTGGCCTTGCCATGTGGCGTCCTCTCTGAAACTAACACAGCACATCGAGGCTGGATTAGTGGATAGAAGAATCATCGGGGCTGTTTACATAGACGTACCAGCCGCTTGCGACACAGTCAGCCACCGATTGCTATTACGGAAAGTGTACAAACTAACTAAAGATTATGGTATGATACAAATGATGGTAATCTCCTTCGAAACAGAAGATTCTTTGTCGGCTTTCAAGCACAAGGAAGAAGACAAGACAATGAACTACCATAGGGTTTCGTGCTGGCTCCACTGTGCAATACCCATACCAATGACCAGTAAGTCCCAGGAAGCAGTCAAAGTTTTGTATACGCAGACGACTGTGGCAGCACAGCCCAAGCAGATAGCTTTGAGACCATCGAAAAGGAGCTGTCGGATGTTCTTGAACAATTGGCTATCTGCTTCAAGGAAAACGAACTCAAAACCAGCTCAAACCCTAAAACTAGGAAGAGACGGAAATAGTCATATTGGACAGACCACTCACTTACAGGAAATACTACAAGAACATGAAGCTTTAAGAAGCTTCTAAAAACAACACTGTGTGCAAAGCAGAAGGCTCTACATGGCCTGCACGACGCTGGGCAACAGGAACCGCAGCCCTAGCGTAGTGCTGCTCTCTCGTGAATCGTGCCGCATCATCAAAATGGTTCAAATACTCTGACCACTATGGGACTTAACATCTGAGGTCATCAGTCCCCTACAACTTAGAACTACTTAAACCTAACTAACCTAAGGACATCACACACATCCATGCCCGAGGCAGGATTCGAACCTGCGACTGTAGCGGTCACGCGGCTCCAGACTAAAGCGCCTAGAACCGCTCGACCACAGCGGCCGACACCGCATCATCAGAGGCTGTTTGAGGAGAACACCGCTTGACAAGCTTTACTGTCTAGCCGGTATCACTCCATCTAGCATCAGGTGCGTAGTCTACATCTACGTCATTACTCTACAATAAAGTGCTGGCAGAGGGTTCAATGAACCACCTTCAAGCTGTCTCTACTGTTCCACGCTCGAACGGCGCGCGGGAAAAACCAGTCCTTAAATTTTTCTGTGCGAGACCTGATTTCTCTTTCTTTATCATGGCGATCATTTCTTCCTCTGAAGGAGGGTGCCAACAGAATGGTTTCGCAATCGGAGGAGAAAACTGGTGATCGAAATTTCATGACAAGATCCCGTCACAACGAAAAACGCGTTTCTTTTAATTATTGCCACTCCATGTCTGTGGCACTATCTACCCTATTTAGCGATAATACTAAACTAGCTGTCCTTCTCTGAAACTTTTCTATGTCATTCGTCAGTCCCGCATGATGCGGATCCCACACCGCACAGCAATACTCCAGAATAGCGCGGCCAAGAATGGTGTAAGCACCTTCCAAGTGCTCTGCCAATGAATCGCAGTCTTTGGTTTGCTCTACCCACAACATTATCTATGTGATCGTTCGAATTTAGGATATTTGTAATTGTAATAGCTAAGCATTTAGATGAATTTACAGCCTTCAGATTTGTGTGACATCGTGTAATCGAAATTTAGAGCATTTCTTTTAGTACTCATGTGAATAACTTCACACTTTTCTTTATTCACGGTCAATTACCACTTTTCGCCGCGTTCGGGAGGACGACGGTTCAATCCCGCGTCCGGCCATCCTCATTTAGGTTTTCCGTGATTTCCCTAAATCGCTCCAGGCAAATGCCGGGATGGTTCCTTTGAAAGGGCACGGCCGACTTCCTTCTCTAATCCGATGAGACCGATGACCTCGCTGTCTGCTCTCCTTCCCCATACAACGCAACCCAACCACTTTTCGCACTATACAGATATCTTATCTAAATCATTTTCCAATTCGTTTTCGTCATCTGATGACTTTACAAAACGGTAAATGACAGCATCATCCACAAACAATCTAAGACGGCTACTCTGTCTCCTCTGTCGTTAATATAGATCAGGAACAATAGAGGGCCTATAATACTTCCCTTGAGGAACGCCGGATATTACTTCTGTATTACTCGATGACTTTCCGTCTATTACTGCGAACTGTGGTCTTTCTGACAGGAAATCACGAATCCAGTCGCACAACTGAGGCGATACTCCGTAGGCACGCAGTTTGGTTAGAAGACGCTTGTGAGGAACGGTGTCGAAAGCCTTCTGGAAATCTAAAAATATGGAATCAGTTTGACATCCCCTGTCCACAGCGCTCATTACTTCATGGGTGTAAAGAGCTAGTTGTGTGTCGCAAGAACGATATTTTCTGAATCCGTGCTGACCATGTGTCAACAAATCGTTTTCTTCGAGGTACTTCATAATGTTCGAATACAGTGTATGTTCCAAAACCCTTCTGCAAATCGACATTAGTGATATGGGCCTGTAATTCAGCGGATTACTTTTACTTCCCTTTTTGGGTATTGCTGTGACTTGAGCAATTTTCCAGTCTTTAGGTACGGAACTTTCTGTGTGCGAGCGGTTGTATATAATTGTTAAATAGGGAGCTATTGTATCAGCATACTCTGAGAGGAACCTGACAGGTATACAGTCTGGACCGGAGGCCTTGCCTTTATTAAGTGATTTAAGCTGCTTTGTTACTCCGAGGATATCTACTTATATAATTCTCATCTTGACAGTTGTTCTTGATTTGAATTAAGGAATGTTTACGCCGTCTTCTTTGGTGAAGGAGTTTCAGAAAACCGTTTTTAATAGCTCTGCTTTAGTGACACTGTCATCAGTGACTTCACCGTTGTTATCTCGCAGTGAAGGTATTGATTGCGTCTTGCAACTGGTGTGCTTTATGTATGAGCAGAATCTCTTTGGGTTTGCCGCGCGGGATTAGCCGAGCGGTCTTAGGCGGTGCAGTCATGGATTGTGCGACTGATCCCGGCGGAGGTTCGAGTCCTCCCACGGGCATGGATGTGTGTGTTTGTTCTTAGGATGATTTAGGTTAAGTAGTGTGTAAGCTTAGGGACTGATGACAGCTAAGTTCCATAAGATTTCACTCACATGTGAACATTTTCTTTGGGGTTTCTGCCAGATTTCGAGACAGAATTTCGTTGTGGAAATTATTAAAAGCATCTTGCATTGAATTTCGCGCTGTATTTCCAACGTCTGCAAAACTTTGCCAGTCTTGGGGATTTTGTATTCTTTTAAATTTGGCATGCTTTTTTCGCTGCTTCTAAAACAGCGATCTGACCCTTTTCTGTACCATGGGGGATCAGTACCATCACTTATTAATTTATGTGGTATATATCTAATTGCTGTCTATTCTATCTCTCTGAAATAATTCCACAACTTTTCTACGCTTACATGATCAGTTCGGAAGGACTGAAGACTGTTTCTTAAAAAGGCGTTAAGAGAATTATCAGCTTTTTTTTTAAATAGATGTACTTTGCGTTTCTTTTTGATTGTTGTAGGTGTTATGGTATTCAGCCTAGCAGCAACTGCCTTGTGGTCGCTAATCCCTGTATTCGTGACGATACTCACTATTTGTGCAGGATTATTTGTTGCTAAGAGGTCAAGTATGCTTTCGCAACCATTTACGCTTAGAGTGGGCTCATGAAATAATAGTTCAAAGTAATTTCCTGAGAAACCATACAGTACAATTTGTGGTGGCCAAGAAAGCAAAAACCACATCGTTTACATATAGAGCCCAACGACTTGTTGGATACCAATCGAGGAGGAGTATCCTCCATCGAACAGAAAATCTCACTAGCACGCCGCAACAAACCATAATAGAAACGTGGCAAGATAAAAAAGGCCAACTCCGAGACTGGTGTACACTAACGTAAGAACTTCTCCCGGGTCACACAGAGGAATAGAACGTATGGAGGTATATCTTCTGCAGATGTAACAACCGCAATTAAAACAGTAAATGTAGATTATCAGACGAGCCAGTAATGGGTGACGGTCGAGAAGATCGGACTATTACCCATCCTATGACGACGGAGCTGTGGCCAACTACACTACTGGCCATTAAAATTGCTACACCACGAAGATGACGTGCTACAGACGCGAATTTTAACCGACAGGAAGAAGACGCTGTGATATGCAAAAGATTAGCTTTTCAGAGCATTCAGACAAGGTTGGCGCCGGTGACGACACCTACAACTTGCTGACATGAGGTAAGTTTCCAACCGATTTCTCGTACGCAAACAGCAGTTGACCGGCGTTGCCTGGTGAAACGTTGTTCTGATGCCTCGTGTAAGGACGAGAAATGCGTAACATCACGATTCCGACTTTGATAAAGTTCGGATTGTAGCCTATCGCGATTGCGGTTTATCGTATCGCGACATTGCTGCTCGCGTTGGTCGAGATCCAATGACTGTTAGTAGAATATGGAATCGGTGGGTTCAGGAGGGTAATACGGAACGCCGTACTGCATCCCAATCTCGTATCACTAGCAGTCGAGATGACAGGCATCTTATCCACATGGCTGTAATGGATCGTGCAGCCACGTCTCGATCCCTGAGTCAACAGATGGGGACGTTTGCAAGACAACAACCATCTGCACAAACAGTTCGATGACGTTTGCAGCAGCATGGACTATCAGCTCGGAGACCATGGCTGCAGTTACCCTTGACGCTGCATCACAGACAGGAGCGCCTGCGATGGTGTACTCAATGAAGAACGTGGGTGCACGAATGGGAAAACTTTATTTATTTAGATGAATCCAGGTTCTGTTTACAGCATCGTGATCGTCGCATCCGTGTTTGGCGACATTGTGGTGAACGCACATTGGAAGCGTGTATTCGTCATCGCCATACTGGCGTTTCAGCCGGCGCGATGGTATGGGGTGCCATTGGTTACACGTCTCGGTCATCTCTTGTTGATATAGACGGCACTTTGAACAGTGGACGTTACATTTCAGATGTGTTACGACCTGTGGCTCTACCCTTCATTTGATCCCTGCGAGGAACCGCGAGATTGCTACGGTCGCAGGTTCGAATCCTGCCGCGGGCATGGATGTGTGTGATGTCCTTAGGTTAGTTAGGTTTAAGTAGTTCTAAGTTCTAGGGGACTGATGACCTAAGATGTTAAGTCCCATAGTGCTCAGAGCCATTTTTTTCGATCCCTGCAAAACCCTACATTTCAGCAGGATAATGCACGACAGCATGTTGCAGATCCTGTACGGGCCTTTCTGGATACAGAATATGTTCGACTGCTGCCCTGTCCAGCAATTTCTCCAGATCTCTCACCAATTGAAAATGTCTCGACAATGGTGGCCGAGCAACTGGCTTGTCACAATACGCCTGAAAGGGTACAGTACTGCCCGACATTGAAAATAGGTACAACATACTTCATTATTTTTGTCAGAAGAACACATTTTTTTGTAAAATAACTCAATTTCAATTAATACAACGAAGCCGGATACCAGTGTGGGAAAGAATGACAATTTATTTATTTAATTGATCACATGTGCACTCCCACAAAGTAAATCCCTACATCCAGTTTGGTGAGATCTGTGAAATGAATGAATGTATGGTCGTCTGCTAACCGCAGATAGTGAATGTGAATATATGATCATCTTTGAGACGATCCTTTGGCCACCTTTGGTGGGGCCAAAGAGATGAAATTTACCAGAGCTTGGAGCGCCTGAAATGTGGCTGACCAATACTATAGCAAGGTGCTTCCCCCACCTCGACAGAGATGGGAGACGACCTGGAGAACGGCCATGTTTCAGCACTCTGCCGCTGGATCTTGTGCTGTTAAGACCTATTTTAGTTGTGCTTCGTAATGATGAAAGAGTGGAGACATGATATGCATGTGGAATATTTAAGAGTAGTTTGAAATAATAATTTCTCTATTTCAGGAACTTTTGTGGGGAGAATTAAATGTCAGGCAGGTAATATTAAAGGGATTGTAGTAATCTTCAGAAGTGACCAACGGTCACAATGAAACCACGTGTAGCAATAAGTTGAAATACTTCCGTGTGCTTAAGTTAAGCTGAATTACTAGCGTGTGTACAATAAGTTGAAATATTTAAGAAATAGCGTGTGTACCATAAGTTGAAATATTTAAGAAATGGCGTGTGCAGGACTTGAAATTAGAGACGAGTACTTCCACGTGGTGAGTACTGTGTAAGTCTCAATCTGTGTATGAGACACAGGATAAAGAGAAGTACTCGTCCATGGTATCAGTTAAGGACTCGCGTGTGTGATGAATACGTTCTTAATGTTACTTTGCGTGATATGATTCCGTGTGGCGCTAGATTCAAACTCTGAGAGAGAATCAAGGTGAGTCGGCCGTCTATCCAGCAACGCCACTTGGCTTGCATTGCACAGGAAGACGTGGAAATATCTCCAGAGTTCATAGTAGGAAAGTAGAATTACGAAGTGGGGCAGTGTCGTGTGAAACTGGGATAAATATTAATTGAAGTGGGAAAGCTGAAAGTGATAATGTTGTGACTATTCCCTGTGTAGTATTTCATGTTGTAGTGTGGTGTATGTCATGTAATTTGGGTATGTGTGGTTTGCATGGGAGAGTAGCGTGGTAGTTTCAAAAGATTAGTGGGCTATGCTTGTTCCTTCGGTACCGCTCGGTCTGGAGGAAAGTTTCGTGATGATGATTGTGAGAGTCGAAGTGTGAGGTATAATAAAAGATCCACCATCCTATCCAGAAAGTGCACTGTAGCGTTAAAAATAATTACGAGACCATAATATAGAGATTCACCATTGTAAAGCCATGCCCACTGGGCGGAATTTCTCATGTGATATTGTTGTAGGTTATAGAATTTGTGTGTTTAGGTTAGAGAATTTATCGGAATAAATAAGATAGTGAAAAGAAAAAGATTGGTGGACTTTTCCTTCGAATTGTATGTTGTAATAATGTCCCGAATTTATAATGTGTGCGCCATTCATATTCAGTGCGGTGGCCACGTGTTGATAAAAGCCGTTAAATAAAAGACAAAAAAGAAAATGTGGTATTGCCAGTGCGTAGTGTACAGTCAGAGTTCTGTAAATTACTGATAGTCAGATGCGTGTTTCCGTTGCGTATTAATCATTTAGGAGGATAACTTGTAACTTAAGTGTGAGTACTAGAGTTCATGTTACTCGATAAATAAGAATGAATCCACTCGCTTGGCAGACCACTCATCTTGCAGGCCTGACTGCTTGATGCCACAGTATGAGCAAGGCATGTGGGTGCCTCTCAAGCCAGTCACTACTCTTGATGAACTGTGGTTTCGTGTTGAAGCTGCATTGGCAGCTGTACCTGTACTCGCCATCCAAGCTCTGTTTGACTCAATGCCCAGTTCAAGGTCGTTATTACGGCCAGAGGTCGTTGTTCTGAGTACTGATTTCTCAGGATCTATGCACCCAAATTGCGTGAAAATGTAATCACATGTCAGTTCTAGTATGATATATTTGTCCAATGAATACCAGTTTATCATCTGCATTTCTTCTTGGTGTAGCAATTTTAATGGCCAGTAGTGTAGTAGAGGCCGTGGGCCTCGACCTCGGAACGGACCTGACCCCGCAGCCGGCTGAAAGTCGGACAGTGGCGGCTCCAGACGATGCGAGGCCACCCGTGGTCACGTGCCGCCATGCATCCCAACATGCCCGCACACTCCGGTGCTCCCATAGAAGCAGAATATCCCAAGCGTGCCACCAACTGCATATGTTGCCGTGATCCTCAGTCTGGAGGCTGGTCTGGCCCAGCTCTATACCTTAGTCTGGCCTGTGCAAGTCTCTTTATTTCATTCCTACAAACTACACCGATTTCAACTTGCTTACTGCCCTCATGCCTTGGTTTCCCTCTACAATTTTTACCTCCACGCTTCCCTCTATTATCATACTGAGATCCGAAATGTGAAATAATTTGGGTGAAGGTCACGGTTAAAGCAGGCTCAGACATGGTAATTGGATGTCTCTATAGGCCCCTTGGCTCAGCGGCTGTTGTGGCTGAGCACCTGAAGGATAATTTGGAAAATATTTCGAGTAGATTTCCCCACCATGTTATAGTTCTGGGTGGAGATTTTAATTTGCCGGATATAGACTGGGAGACTCAAACGTTCATAACGGGTGGCAGGGACAAAGAATCCAGTGAAATTTTTTTAAGTGCATTATCTGAAAACTACCTTGAGCAGTTAAACAGAGAACCGACTCATGGCGATAACATATTAGACCTTCCGGTGACCAACAGACCCGAACTATTTGAAACAGTTGACGCAGAACAGGGAATCAGTGATCATAAAGCGGTTACTGCATCGATGATTTCAGCCGTAAATAGCAATATTAAAAAAGGTAGGAAGATTTTTCTGTTTAGCAAAAGTGACAAAAAGCAGATTACAGAGTACCTGACGGCTCAACACAAAAGTTTTGTCTCAAGTACAGATAGTGTTGAGGATCAGTGGACAAATTTCAAACCCATCGTACAATATGCGTTAGATGAGTATGCGCCAAGCAAGATCGTAAGAGATGGAAAAGAGCCACCGTGGTACAACAACCGAGTTAGAAAACTGCTGCGGAAGCAAAGGGAACTTCACAGCAAACATAAACATAGCCAAAGCCTTGCAGACAAACAAAAATTACGCGAAGCGAAATGCTGTGTGAGGAGGGCTATGCGAGAGGCGTTCAATGAATTCGAAAGTAAAGTCCTATGTACTGACTTGGCAGAAAATCTTAAGATATTTTGGTCTTATGTCAAAGCGGTAGGTGGATCAAAACAAAATGTCCAGACACTCTTTGACCAAAATGGTACTGAAACAGAGGATGACAGACTAAAGGCCGAAATACTAAATGTCTTTTTCCAAAGCTGTTTCACAGAGGAAGACTGTACTGTAGTTCCTTCTCTACATTGTCGCACACATAACAAAGTGGTACATATCGAAACAGACGACAGAGGACAGAGAAACAATTAAAATCGCTCAAAAGAAGAAAGGCCGCGGGACCTGATGGGATACCAGTTCGATTCTACGCGAAGGAACTTGACCCCCTTCTTGCAGCGATGTACCGTAGGTCTCTAGAAGAGCGTAGCGTTCCAAAGGATTGGAAAAGGGCACAGGTCATCCCAGTTTTCAAGAAGGGACGTCCAACAGATGTGCAGAACTATAGACCTATATCTCTAACGTCGATCAGTTGTAGAATTTTGGAACACGTATTATGTTCGAGTATAATAACTTTTCTGGAAACTAGAAATCTACTCTGTAGGAATCAGCATGGGTTTCGAAAAAGACGGCCGTGTGAAACCCAGCTCGCGCTATTCGTCCACGAGACTCAGAGGGCCATAGACACGGGTTCACAGGTAGATGCCGTGTTTCTTGACTTCCGCAAGGCGTTCGATACAGTTCCCCACAGTCGTTTAATGAACAAAGTAAGAGCATATGGACTATCAGACCAATTGTGTGATTGGATTGAAGAATTCCTAGATAAGAGCATGCAGCATGTCATTCTGAATGGAGAGAAGTCTTCCGAAGTGAGAGTGATTTCAGGTGTGCCGCAGGGGAGTGTCGTAGGACCGTTGCTATTCACAATATACATAAATGACCTTGTGGATGACATCGGAAGTTCACTGACGCTTTTTGCGGATGATGCTGTGGTATATCGAGAGGTTGTAACAATGGAAAATTGTACTGAAATGCAGGAGGATCTGCAGCGAATTGACGCATGGTGCAGGGAACGGCAATTGAATCTCAGTGTAGACAAGTGTAATGTGCTGCGAATACATATAAAGATAGATACCTTATCATTTAGCTACAAAATAGCAGGTCAGCAACTGGAAGCAGTTAATTCCATAAATTATCTGGGAGTGCACATTAGGAGTGATTTAAAATGGAATGAGCATATAAAGTTGATCGTCGGTAAAGCAGATGCCAGACTGAGGTTCATTGGAAGAATCCTAAGGAAATGCAATCCGAAAACAAAGGAAGTAGGTTACAGTACGCTTGTTGGCCCACTGCTTGAATACTGCTCAGCAGTGTGGGATCCGTACCAGATAGGGTTGATAGAAGAGAGAGGGAAGATCCAACGGAGAGCAGCGCGCTTCGTTACAGGATCATTTAGTAATCGCGAAAGCGTTACGGAGATGATAGATAAACTCCAATGGAGGACTCTGCAGGAGAGACGCTCAGTAGCACGGTACGGGCTTTTGTTAAAGTTTCGAGAACATACCTTCACCGAAGAGTGAAGCAGTATATTGCTCCCTCCTACGTATATCTCGCGAAGAGACCATGAGGATAAAATCAGAGAGATTAGAGCCCACACAGAAGCATACCGACAATCCTTCTTTCCACGAACAATACGAGACTGGAATAGAAGGGAGAACCGATAGAGGTACTCAATGTACCCTCCGCCACACACCGTCTGGTGGCTTGCGGAGTATGGGTGTAGATGTAGATATCACCTCGTGTTTGTGTACTGGTGTTATTTTCATGTTCAAAATGGTTCAAATGGCTCTCAGCACTATGGGACTTAACTTCTGAGGTAATTAGTCCCCTAGAACTTAGAACAACTTAAACCTAACTAACCTAACATCACACACATCCATGCCCGAGGCAGGATTCGAACCTGCGACCGTAGCGGTCTCGCGGTTCCAGACTAGCGCCTAGAACCGCCCGGCCACACCAGCCCGCTATTTTCAGGTTATTAAATCACTACATATTTCTAGTTGTTGAGTGAGCTTTTACGTGAAGTACTTTCTCATGAACAACGGCTGAGAAGTGTTTAATTTCTAAGTGTGATGTTGCCAGTGACTTATGTAGTGCATATTGTAAAGTCGTGTGATTGCGTTGCAGCCACCTGGTGGTGAATTAATGAATGAGCAGAACGTAACTGCGTATCTCTTGCCATTAATTGTGTCATTGCTTGAATGTATAAATTTCTTCGATTCACGAATTTCTGGAACTTTTAGAGAGGGCTGCACTGACTGGACCACTTATCATGTATCCGGCAGCATACATTGCAAATATCTCTGACGCTATGGTACTGATTCTGCTCAAACCTGGAACAGTAATTTGCTGTAATGCATTGCTTGATTTATGTTTAAACATTTCAAGTCCAATAAAATCTAGATGACTTACTCCTGTTGCAGAGGGAGAGAACTTAAGCCTCTGGGGCTCTTCAGGTGTTGGGAGGGGCGAAGCTGTGGTGCAGAATTTGATACACCTCGAGAGTGGACCATACGTCAATGGGAACTGTCGCCTGGTCGGATGAAATATCTTTCTTGTTGATTATCGTCCCTGAATATGTCATTATCCAGTCGAACGACAGCCTGAAATATGCACTACGCCGCAGACGTAGACTGGGGGACAGTACTACGCTATGGGGGATAGTCACTTGGGCTTCCATGCTATCTGTGGCAGTAATCAAAGGCACCATGGACTACGTGAACATCATTGCAGACCATCTCCATCCCTTAACACGTGATGTCTTGCGCAACACCAATGGTATTTTCCAGCAGGATAAGTCCATGTCATAAGGCCAGGATCGTGCGGCAGTGGTTTTAGGATAGTGTCCTTACATTAACACCTTGGCCACAAAATCGACTCATCTGAACCCAATGGAAATCTGAGACTACTGGGCAACAGCCCAACACCCACGAACTACCAGCTTGAAATTTATGGGAATTGCGTGATCTGTGTGTGGACTTCTGGCAGTATATATCTCCAGGGACCTACTTAGGATCTGTAGCATCCGTGCCACGCGGAATCCCTGATGTATTGCGTTCCAAAAGCGGGCGAATCCACTATTAAAATGGTGTTCATAATATCTTGCCTCATCACTGTATATTCATAGCAGCTAAGTTGTCAGATAACAGGTACATCCAGGCCCTTTGAAATCCAGATGCGCATGAGACGTCAAGGCGGTCTGTCAACGCTGTTATTCAGTTGTGATATGGAAAAGGTTGTGAGAATTTGGAAGTCAGACTATGTAGATAACAGAATAAGCCCGATCTGCTTAGGGGAAAATCGAAAGGAACTGTAGTCAACTGTCTGGCTTTTGTAGTTGACTTTACGTTACTCTCGTACGATTTATATCAACCTCCTAGAATGCATCCACAACAAATCAGGCATGTGGATCACGATGCAAGGGACCAAATTCATGATGGATGACAAATATGGACCAAAACTCCTTGAAGCAGAGATAGGTCAGATTACGAGGGTGAAGAAATTCGAGTCACATGCGTGAGACAATACAACAAGAAACTGGACTCGAAAAAGCGGCAACAGGCGATCGGATCCCAAAAATGAACAGAACATTTGGGCTGACTAAAAATTTTTGCAACAAAAAGTGCTTCTCCTGGAATTCCAAACTAACACACTATAATGCTTTGATCAAAACATTATGCCTGTCATCTCAGTGGATGCTACTCGATGAACTACACGCTGAAGAAGTTGGAGATCTTGGAAAGCATTGAAGATGCTTTGCAGACTGATGCCGACTGGATACCCAGGTGCAAGGAAGAAGTCTACCAGAGTGCGGAGAGGATTTCGGGGACTGTGAGGAAAAGGAGGCTGAAATTTCGTGGACATCACAACAAATATTTGATTACCTGTGTAACAACAAGACCACCACGACGCGGTGCAGAAAGACTGAGAAGTCCCAGACCCCGAACCTCTCATGTTAGAATGGGACATGTTCCGAAACAGAACACTAAGTTTGTAAGGGTTTGAAGTGGACAGAAGAACTACAAGACTGGAAGAGAAAAAGCAACAGCATATCAACCGTGTGAAGGAGAACTGGAAGCAGTGGAAACTCTGGAAGAAAGTTATAAACTGAAGTTATAGTGTGATACTAAGTGGCCAGTTCCTCAATGAAAATATAAAAAAGCACAAAATACGGGCTTAACTGCGAACGACCTAATCCAATATGGCATCTCCCAATGTAGATGTAGAAAGTGGTTGCTCGGTAATGCTCCGCAACGTAAAAATCCACACTGTGACGTCACAAAACTCTCCCCGCTTCACGTCCACCACCACTCTGACGTCCTGAATGAAGACGGCTTCAGCCTGTGGACGCCTACGTTCCGTCGCGTCCTACCAACTCGTTGGCTTCCACGTCGCGCCGTTTGCTGGAGAGAACGGCTCCCTGTGGACGTAACTACTGCCGTGCATCTGCGGCTCTGCGCGACGTGAGCTATGAACGTGACGTGGCGCGGCTCGCAGTCACGTGAGTGTTCAAACACCTGCCCCGTAATAAAGACGCCCGCAGCCTCTCCGTGATGACGTCACACGGCTGACCTCCAGCGCGGCCTTGGTCGGTCGGCGTCTGGCTGCTCAGACTCCAGGGCCACGCAGGAGACTATGGAGCCCGTGTGTGTGTGTGGGGGGGGGGGGGGGGGGGGGGGAGGTCGCCGCCTCGAGGCCATCGCGATGGCGTTCCGCTGGCGGCGCCACGTGCCACGCAGCCAGACGATGACGTCATAACAGGGTGCCGAAACGCGAGGCCTCTTGGAATTCCTAATTTCATAAAAGAAGGTCGCAGTAAGAGGCGTGTGTAGAGCGCGGTAAGTGCGAAGTTGACCGATGCGAAGGAAACAATCCGCTGCCCACATACGTAGGCCACTACAGTGTTGAGTCACGTTAATGTGGCCACCTGTCAGGAGCCTCATTTACCAACTTTTGCGGGTACCGACTACTGCGGTACGTGCAGGAAGAGAATCAGTAAGTTCTGGAAGGAACGGACAGGGATGTGGAGCCATCTTCTAACGTAAGTCAAGCAATGCATTACAGCAAATGTTTCGACATAACTCAAGCAATGCATTACAGCAAATTACTGTTCCAGTTTTGAGCAGAATCAGTACCATAGCATCAGAGATATTTGCGAGGTTTCTCTGCCTCGTGATGACTGGGTGTTGTGTGACGTCCTTAGGTTAGTTAGGATTAAGTAGTTCTAAGTTCTAGGGGACTGATGACCGTAGATGTTAAGTCCCATAGTGCTCAGAGCCATTTGAACCATTTGAACCATTTGCGAGGTATGCTGTGGATACATGGTAAGTGGTCCAGTCAGTGGAGCCCTCTCTAAAAGTTCCAGAAATTCCTGAATCGAATAAATTTATACATTCAAGCAGTGACACAATTAACGGCAAGAGATACGCAGTTACTTTCTGCTGATACATTAATTCACCACGGGGTGGCTGCAACACAATCACACGACTTTACAGTATGCACTACGTAAGTCACAGGCAACATCTCCAGTGCCGTGGCCTAGGTTCCTCGATTGAGGATTTATGGCGCGAACAGGCTGATCGAGTTGGTCTCACAGTTTCTCTATTGGGTTTAAATGCGGGGAGTCTGGTGGCCAGCGGAGGGTGGTAAATTCACCCCACTGCTCCTCGAACCGTTCACGTGTCATGCTGCTAGGTGCCTTCGTGTCGAGGAAAAACGGACTGTATGTAGTAGTGGACATCGTCTTCATACTTGTGTTGATCCATCCTGCCCTTCAGAATGACAAGATCACCCAGCGAATGACCTCTGGCCCGGACCCTTCCGACAACTGTAGCGGGGTGTTTGCTTCCAGACGGCTCACGCGGTACTGGCCTACGGTGAGCATAAAACGTGATTCATCTTAAAAACTCACCTGTCGTCACTCAGTGGACCTCCATTTGCAATACTGGCGGGAAAAATTCAGCCTCCGTCGTCGATGAACACCAGCAACCAGTCGCCTGTTGTGCAGACCCTAGCGCAGCAACGCTCGCTTGATGGTCGTTGAGGAGACAATGTTGGTCGCCCCTCGGTTAACATGGAGGTCAGTTCCTCAACAGCAGCGCGTCTGTTCACTCGTACACATTTCTGGAACCGTCGTTCACCTCTCTCATCTATGACGTGTGTTGCACCGCAGTTGCCCCGGCGCCGGTTTTCGATAGCGCCATTTTGCCATGCACGGTATGCTGCAACCACGGTGGCAAGCGAACAATGTGCAACCTTAGCCTTTCGGAAATGCTTCCACCCTTGGCTCGAAAGCCGATTACCGTATCCTTTTGGACGACTGCATTGTTTTCCCATCCCTGGACAAGTTTTATACAGGGTGTTACAAAAAGGTACGGCCAAACTTTCAGGAAACATTCCTGACACACAAATAAAGAAAAGATGTTATGTGGACATGTGTCCGGAAACGCTTAATTTCCATGTTAGAGCTCATTTTAGTTTCGTCAGTATGTATTTGTAAATTTTTACAAACAACGTCTGAGCTGTCGAGAATCCGTACGCAGTTGTGCAATCACGTCATCAACACAGATTTTCTGTGAACGATTGGGCAGGCATTGTTGGTGATGTCTGGATTGGGCCACATGTTCTTCCACCTACGCTCAATGGAGCACGTTATCATGATTTCATACGGGATACTCTACCTGTGCTGCTAGAACATGTGCCTTTACAAGTACAGCACAACATGTGGTTCATGCACGATGGAGCTCCTGCACATTTCAGTCGAAGTGTTCGTACGCTTCTCGACAACAGATTCGGTGACCGATGAATTGGTAGAGGCGGACCAATTCCGTGGCCTCCACGCTCTCCTGACCTCAACCCTCTTGACATTCATTTATGGGGGCATTTGAAAGCTCTTGTCTACGCTACCCCGGTACCAAATGTAGAGACTCTTCGTGCTCGTATTGTGGACGGCTGTGATAGAATACGCCAATCTCCAGGGCTGCATCAGCGCATCAGGGATTCCATGCGACGGAGGGTGGATGCATGTCTCCTAGCTAACGGAGGACATTTTGAACATTTCCTGTAACAAAGTGTTTGAAGTCACGCTGGTACGTTCTGTTGCTGTGTGTTTCCAATCCATGATTAATGTGATTTGAAGAGTAGTAATAAAATGAGCTCTAACATGGAAAGTAAGCATTTCCGGACACATGTCCGCATAACATATCTTCTTTCTTTGTGTGTGAGAAATGTTTCCTGAAAGTTTGGCCGTACCTTTTTGTGACACCCTGTATACCCCCCACAGCTGGTGCTGCCAACTGCCGTTGTGAGTGGTTACGCACGTTTGCCTCGCGCATACGCGGTGGCCACATTAGTGAGACTGGACCGTGTAGAATAAAACCAGGCAGGCCATTCCGTCGTGGGGGGGATTCGAGCTGCTGTGGTGTGACGCGTGACCCACGACAAATGCAGGCGTAAGCGCGCGTGTTTGACGCCAGCAGTGTTGTGTTCGCGACCAACGATAGATACCTGTCAAAGCCGTTTGGTCAAATATTTCATACTGTAGTGGGGATGCTTTTATCAAAGATCGTTGTTAGAAGTTAGAGCGAGGACCTAACTCTGACCGAATTTCGCTATTGTGTACCTGAGGCAATAATGACCTTACGACTTATCTTAGAAGAAAGATTAAGGAAAGGCAAACCTACGTTTCTAGCATTTGTAGACTTAGAGAAAGCTTTTGACAATGTTGACTGGAATACTCTCTTTCAAATTCTGAAGATGGCAGGGATAAAATACAGGGAGCGAAAGGCTATTTACAATTTGGTACAGAAAGCAGATGGCAGTTATGAGAGTCGAGGGACATGAAAGGGAAGCAGTGGTTCGGAAGGGAGTGAGACACGGTTGTAGCCTCTCCCCGATGTTATTCAATCTGTACATTGAGCAAGCAGTAAAGGAAACAAAAGGAAAACTCGGAGTAGGTATTCAAATCAATGGAGAAGAAATAAAAACTTTGTGGTTCGCCGATGACATTGTAATTCTGTCAGAGACGGCAAAGGACTTCGAAGAGCAGTTGAACGGAATGGACAGTGTCTTGAAAGGAGGCTATAAGATGAACATCAAAAAAGCAAAACGAGGATAATGGAATGTAGTCGAATTAAGTCGGGTGATGCTGCGGGACACTTAAAGTAGTAAAGGAGTTTTTGCTATTTGGGGAGTAAAACAACTGATGATGGTCGAAGTAGAGAGGATATAAAATGTAGACTGGCAATGGCAAGGAAAGCGTTTCTGAAGAAGAGAAATTTGTTAACATCGAGTATTGATTTAAGTGTCAGGAAGTCGTTTCTGAAAGTATTTGTATGGAGTGTAGCCATGTATGGAAGTGAAACATGGACGATAAATAGTTTAGACAAGAAGAGAATAGAAGCTTTGGAAATGTGGTGCTACAGAAGAATGCTGAAGATTAGATGGGTAGATCACATAACTAATGAGGAGGTGTTGAATAGAATTGGGGAGAAGAGGAGTTTGTGGCAGAACTTGACTAGAAGAAGGGATCGGTTGGTAGGACATGTTCTGAAGCATCAATGGATCACCAATTTGGTACTGGAGGGCAGCGTGGAGGGTTAAAAATCGTAGAGGGAGACCAACAGGTGAATACTCTAAGCAGATTCAGAAGGATGTAGGCTGCAGTAGGTACTGGGAGATGAAGAAGCTTACACAGGATAGAGTAGCATGGAGAGCTGCATCAAACCAGTCTCAGGACTGAAGACTACAACAACAACATACATGTCACTTCGCTTGCTTTAGTCGATTCACGCTACAAAATAACTAAGTTTATTTCGTGCGTAGCTAACGCAAGAGTGATCATAGCAAAGTATGACGAGTACGAAATTCTTCACAACACAAAGCATGCTGACTACAAACCCGTAATAAGCGGTTGGAGTCTTACAAAGAAATAGCTGCAGATACCAAACTGCATTCACAGCGGCTACACTGTGGACGATGTTAGGCTTACACGTGGAAAGCTAGGATGTGGGAGGGGATGAAGATAAAAAAAGCCAACCGTGTTGAAACTATATATAAGTGACATAAACACATTTATTTGTAATCTAAATGACCATCTTCGTAAATTCCACCTTAGGTGACATACATTCGTTCAAATATTTTTGTAATAATACGTAAAATAGTACACACAAAATACCTATGTAAATACTTTCTCTTGAAAATGACAACTGTAGTCTTCCCAGAAACATCGATTAAGATGAATGAAATTAAGAAATTATACCTAAATGAGTATCGTGTATGCAAATATAAGGGACTACTTTTGTGAGGGCAAACTGATATGTCCGTTCGCTCATTCTCAAATAACCTTCGTAGTTCCTTATTTCCTCGAACTGTAGCTCACGAAGCAAATTCTGGTGAACACTTCGAGCATCTCTTCTCGCTACGCATTGTTTCACACACGATCGTTTCCATTTCTCTTTCTTCCGAGCAATGCGCTCGCCATCAGCGTTTGTTTTTGTACAGAAGATCAACTGTTCGGCATGTATGTCTTAACAGCTATTGGTGTGGCGATTGCACCTTCTAACCTTGTATACCAGTAACGCAACCAGTTTGTAGTTGCAACCCTTCTTTATTAATTACACATTCACATGAATTCATCAGCAATAATACCCATTAACAACATTTGCATATCATGGCCCTATCCACAGTTACAATTTAAAAAACGCACAAAATGAGTAAGGAATTGTAGAGCACAGAAACAGCTTCAATTAAATAGTCATTTAAAAATGTTATACAGGAATGAAACTTTTAGATGAAATGGAAGCAGTAACTTAAATTAACTTGCAAACAGGAGGTATTTCACAGCCGTATTACAATATGACAAAATCTTAAACTACTGTAAATACGCAACTTAGGGATAGGCACAACCAGGGTACAATTTGCCCTTTCTTTCTGTTCATAAATTTACTGACTTATTTTTATTATCACTCAGTTTTACCCTTATGCAAGGTTAAGGTAAAATGTCAATGTGATGAACATGTGATGGACGCGAGCAAACTTTAATCTATCACGATTTCACGAACACACGATCCAAAGGGTGAACTTATACTCAACTTTCAGCAGTAGGAAATCTTATGCCTAAAACAAGCCTCTCGGCGAATGGAAAAGAGAAATCGCGCGTTAACGGGGCCCGGACGGCCCTGAGTTCAAATCCTGGGATTTCCGTCACACTGCAAGCTCGCGGGGCGAGGTTTGTTCGCGTCGACCACTATACACGTTTCTGAAAACAGCAAAACATGACCAGCAGACAGTGTAGTATACAGGGTGTTACAAAAAGGTACGGCGAAACTTTCAGGAAACATTCCTCACACACAAATACAGAAAAGATGTTATGTGGACATGTGTCCGGAAACGCTTAATTTCCATGTTAGAGCTCATTTTAGTTTCGTCCACCTACGCTCAATGGAGCGCGTTATCATGATTTCATACGGGATACTCTACCTGTGCTGCTAGAACATGTGCCTTTACAAGTACGACACAACATGTGGTTCCTTCGCGATGGAGCTCCTGCACATTTCAGTCGAAGTGTTCGTACGCTTCTCAACAACAGATTCGGTGACCGATGGATTGGTAGAGGCGGACCAATTGCATGGCCTCCACGCTTTCCTGACCTCAACCCTCATTTATGGGGGCATTTGAAAGCTCTTGTCTACGCTACCCCGGTACCAAATGTAGAGACTCTTCGTGCTCGTATCGGACGGCTGTGATAGAATACGCCATTCTCCAGGGCTGCATCAGCGCATCAGGGATTCCATGCGACGGAGGGTGGATGCATGTATCCACGCTAACGGAGGACATTTTGAATATTTTCTGTAACAAAGTGTTTGAAGTCACGCTGGTACGTTCTGTTGCTGTGTGTTTCCATTCCATGATTAATGTGATTTGAAGAGAAGTAATAAAATGAGCTCTAACATGGAAAGTAAGCGTTTCCGGACACATGTCGACAAAACATATTTTCTTTCTTTGTGTGTGAGGAATGTTTCCTGAAAGTTCGGCCGTACCTTTTTGTAACACCCTGTATACAAGCTACACAAATATAAGCAATACATTAATATAAACATATTACAAGTTAACCAATGAACAGAATTAAGGAGCTTAGTTTCCTTTGATCTAAAAAAAAAAATGTCTAGATACTAAGCAACTAACGTGACAATCCATACACACAAGAAACTACCACTAATTCGTAAAATCAGAATATTCTAAATCTCTAACTAAATTAAGAAATGACGTTCAAGTGAACCAGCTACCTTCAGCGTGCCACTAAGCACCAAATCCAAACTTACAAATGCGAGGCGCTATTTCTAGCCACTTTAGTAACATAATTTCATGGCCGTTCCAGAACATAACTCGCCTCGCCACCACTGCAGTGAATGTTTTGCTGGCCACTAGCACGAGCAACTACAACAGTCAACAGTCCTTAAGTACACAATAATATTCACTATATATAGGAGGAGGACCCCACCACGAAAGCTTAGAGATTAATTTTTTTCTTCTTCATGTGAAATTCACACGCCATCCATCCACGTAGCTCTCGAGGTATTAGCAAAGCCCTGTCGCCTCTGGACAGCCGTGTCAATACAACTTTAGTACTTTCCGACAGCGGCCCACGCTGCTTCGTTGCTCCAACTCAACTGGTCCTCACGGCATACGGCCGTGCCACGTGACACGGTGTCGTCAACTCCCCACAACGACAACATCGAAAGCATCGAAAGCACGTCACGTCACAGACTGACTCGGCTCGTGCGCGGACCCACACTCCTCGACTTGCGCACGCGCCCCACTATAAATAACCTGCCTCAAAGACGCAAAGAGAACAAGGCACAGGGTCAGCGATCAAAGATGGAAGTAAGAATCGATATCGCCTGGCGCCAGGAACCCACCGGCTCAGCCGTGACAATCGTGTATTAATTGTGAAGCATCGCTTAATTCTAAAATGAGAAAAGATAAACATTTGCATGTCGTAATAACAACCACTTTCAGAGACTTCAGAATAAGAGATAGAACATCTTATTGCGTCCATAAATTCTCACTGTAACACAGGAAGACGACGACGCAATCCACTGAAGACTTTTCTTCGCAACAAGTTTTTTTATGTTCTTTGTTTTAGCTTTCGTGTTCAGATGTCTCATTCTAATGAAGATTGTTGTCCGTACGTAGAGAGAAACCACTCTGTAATGCATTTCGGGGAACTTTCAGGTTAGTATAGAAATTAACTTTCTCATCACTCCGTCACACTTAGCTACATGTCGCCCATGAAAATTGCAAAATATCGCTTCAGACACCTTTATTTTATTGAAGCAGTCATTTGAAGGAAAAGTGAACCCACACTTGGTGATTGCGAAGTTCCTGTCTTTACCAATGATGTAATCTGAATCAGGAAGAAGATTCTCTGAAACTGAAACCAAGGAACTGTCAATGTGCTTTCATTTGAGTGCTGCGTAACCCGCGAGACAAGATATTTCAGTGCATCTTGGGATTCGTAATCATTACTTATGAAAGGTGTCGCTAATCAGTTCAATTTAATTTCCTTCCCGCTCTTTGTTTAGGACGTATTTAACAGCTCGGGCACAACGGTGTGAAAACAGCTGTGCTGCATTCGTTCTTTATTCTCCCAGGCTCGTCCTCGTACTTGTGCGTGAGCCTCCGTCATGTGTTGTGTAATGCTTAATTCCCTGCTCTGTGTCGCTAACAGATTATCAGAAAGCTTCTTGTTCAAGACTTGTGATGTTACGAAGAGTTACTCAGTCATCTAAAATAATACATAGTTTCTAAGCAGTTTAAGAAAATAAAGGGACAACACAGAAAACCTACATTTTTCTCGCTGGATCCGTAGGATTCGATAAGTAAATCCGTTTCTGTGGAAACGCCACCCTCCTCTCAGATCTTTGAACTGTTGCTTCACATATCAGAAATTATTGCTGCAACTTGGGTTTCAGCTGCTTCCAACTGCTTTATTATGTTCAGGAGTAATTCACTAGTCATGGTAGTGTCTAATTCAAAATACACAGGTCGTTTAGTTTAGTTTAGTTATGTCATGTTCCGTAGATCATTTTCACTATTATTTTATCGACATAATGTGGAACAAGTCAGATTACAAGATATATACGAGGTGCGGCTAGAAAAAAACCGGACTGATGCTGGAAAAAACATTTATTTACAATTATTTACAATTTCATGTTATCTCCTTCAATGTCCTCTCCTCCTCGGTCTCTACACCGCTCCATACGAATTTTCCACTGTTCATAGCAATGCTGCAGATCATTTTCGGTAAGTCCGTACATTACTTCCATCGCTTTTTCTTTTACTGCTTCAACAGTCTCAAATCTAGTTCCTTTCAAAGCTGACTTGACTTTATGGAAAAGAAAAAAGTCACAGGGGGCCAAATCAGGTGAGTAGGGTGGATGATCTAAGATGGGAATGTTGTGTTTTGCCAAAAACGTCTTCACTGACAACGCACGGTGAGCTGGGGCATTGTCTTGGTGAAGGATCCATGACTTTTTTCTCCACAAATCGTTCCGTTTTCTCCGTACTCGCTCACGTAGGGTAGCCAGGACGCTAATGCAGTAATGCTGATTCACTGTTTGTCCCTCTGGTACCCAATCAATGTGCACAATCCCTTTGATGTCAAAAAAAAACAATCATCATTGCCTTGAATTTCGATTTTGACGTTCGTGCTTTTTTTTGTCGTGGAGAACCAGGAGTTTTCCAATGCATCGATTGGCGTTTAGTTTCGGGATCGTAAGTAAAAAACCACGATTCATCGCAAGTAATAACATTTTGTAAGAAGGTGGGATCACTTTCAATGTTTTCCAGGATGTCAGAACAAATCATTCTTCGGCGTTCCTTCTGTTCAATTGTGAGACACTTTGGAACCATTTTTGAACACACTTTGTTCATGTTGAAACTTTCATGAAGAATCTGCCTAACACTTTCCTTGTCAACTCCTGTTAACTCAGACGCTACTCTGATTGTTAAACGGCGATCTTGTCGAACAAGTTTACCGATTTTTTCAATGTTTGCATCAGTTTTTGCTGACAAGGGTCTGCCAGTGCGAGTGTCATCACTGGTGTCTTCGCGGCCATCTTTAAATCGTTTAAACCACTCAAACACTTGTGTTCGCGATAAACAATCATCGCCGTACACTTGTTGTAACATTACAAACGTTTCACTTGCAGATTTTCCTAGTTTGAAACAAAATTTGATGTTAACACGCTGTTCTTTCTGTACACTCAACATTTTCCGACGCACAGACAAAACGTCAACTACTAAAAACAGACGCCACGGGCAGACTGAGTGCAGGAGGCAGATGAAACTCGAGGAGTAGGCGGAGCGAGAGTCACGTGACAGGCCACGCGACTTTCAGCCTTATTGCATTCGTTTTATTGTTTCACCAGTACTAGTCCGGTTTTTTTTTAGCCACACCTCGTATACACACATGAATAGTGCTAATATTAATATTACCGAAATTTTTAGTTCTACACATGCAACTACATTTAGAGGTACAATTTTTTTTTACCAGTTCTGATACACAAACTCGTCCATGGAATAGAAGGAATTGTCCAAAAGAAATGATTTTAAGGTAGATTTAAAACTTGATCGGCTACCCGCCAGACACTATGTTGTTGGGTAAATGATCAAAGATTTTTGTTGATGAATAATGTACTCCTTTTTGAGGAACTGACAGCTTCAATAACGGATAGGAAAGGTCATGTTTCCCTCTAGTGTTGTACGTATGAACATCACTGTTCTTCGCTAATTGAGCTGGATTATTTATAAAGAATTTCATTAGCGAATATATGTACTCTGATGGTGCGGTTAAAATACCTAACTCATCGAATAGGTGCCTACATGACGTCCTTGGGTGAACACCACTAATTATTCTCACTGTTCTCTTTTGTGCAATCAATACTTTATGTCTAAGTGGTGAGCTAGCCCAAAAAACTATTTCATAAGTCATTGGTGAGTGTAAATATGTAAAGTACGTTAGGAGGCTGATCTGTTTATTACCAAGACTAGCGATTATACGAAGAGCGAAAGAAGCTGAACTTAATTGTTTGAGAAGCTCAGTAATATTCTTCTTCCAGTTCAAGTTGTCATCAGTGTGAACACCCAAAAATTTGGAGAAATCTACCCTGTTAACTCAGCCCTGTTCATGTGCTACATCAATTGTCGGTATGACTCTATTCAGTGTTCAGAACTGGATATGGTGAGTTTTTTCAAAATTGAGGGAGAGTCCATTTTCTGAGAACCACTTAATAATTCTTTGAAAGATATCCTTAGCAATATCTTCAGCTGCTTTTTCTGGAATGGGATTTATTTATAACACTCGTGTCATCTGCAAAAAGTACTAGTTCCGCTTACTGAACGTTAAGTGGGAGGTCATTCACATGAATAATGAACAGCAAAGGATCTAAAACTGAACCCTGTGGGACTCCCTTTGTGATAACTCCCTGTTCACTAGAATTTATCACCCCCCCCCCCCCCCCAACGTTTTTTGTGCTATTCAGCACAACTTTTTGCTTTCTGTTCATTAAATATGATTCAAACCAGCTGTGTGTATAGCCTTCAATTACATAAAACCTGACTTTTTCTAAGAGTGTGACATGATCCACATAGTCAAATGTCTTAGAGAGATCACAAAAAATATCAACTGGCGATAATTTGTTATTTAGGGCTCGTACTATTTGATGAGTAAATGTGTAGATAGTATTCTCAGTCGAGTAACCCTTCCGGAATCCGAACTGTGACAAGCTGAGTAAATTACTTTCATTTAAATGTGAGACTACTCTTGAATACATAATTTTTCGAATATTTTAGAAGATGAAGTCAGCATGAGATTGGTCCATAATTATTTAAGTCACTCTTGCCCCCTTTCTTATGAAGAG
The DNA here is from genome assembly GCF_023864345.2 of Schistocerca serialis cubense. NCBI lineage: Eukaryota > Metazoa > Arthropoda > Insecta > Orthoptera > Acrididae > Schistocerca > Schistocerca serialis. The sequence continues at coordinate 56,731,532 of NC_064647.1, read as the reverse complement.
GTTTGACAATTGCGTATATCCATCTGTCTGGAAAAATTCCCTGTGCCAGAGAAACATTATATATATCGCTAAGCACTCCACTTATTAAATTAGAACAACACTTCAAAATTCTGTTAGAGACTCCATCATCACCACATGAGCTCTTGTTTTTCAGTATATTTATAATTCCCTTAATTTTAGTGGGGGATGTTGCTACTTTTAAAGGCCTAAAGGGGAATTACATTTTTAAATTATATTTTTTTGCTTCTTCAGCTGAACTCTTTAACCCTATTTTTGCTGATACATTCAGAAAGTGATTGTTAAAAATACTTACAACTTGTGAATTATCACTCACAACATCATCAATTAGCTTTATTGCTATGGTAAGCTGTGCACTGTCAGGCTGCCCCATCTCCCGTTTGACAATATTCCATATAGTTTTAATCTTATTATCCGCGTTATTAATTTCTGTCAGAACACATAAGCTTCTCGACTTCTTCATGACTTTCCTTAAAATATTACAGTACCTTTTGTTGTAAGCAAGTAACCTCGGATCTTGACTTATTCTGGCCTGTCCATATATTTCCCTCTTCACCTTACACGATATCTTAATTCCCTTAGTAATCCATGGCTTACTTGACTTTGTAATGGCTTTTTTGAGTAACGTTTCAGGAAAGCAACTCTCAAATATTGAGACAAATTTACCGTGGGATAAACTGAATTTGACATCAGCATCATTTTCTGGGTATACTTCATCCCACTCTACCTCTTCTAGGCTGCTCTTGTTTGCACCAATAAGCCTCCCTGCCTTGTATGAACCTGGCTTAAGCCTGTAAGGTGCTATATATGTCATTTCCATTAACTGGGCATCATGATCAGGTAGCCCATTAACAACTGGTTACTCATTAATTGTTTCTGCCTGAGCACTGTCTATGAAACTGTTATCGATAAGTGACCTACTATCCTGCTGCACACGAGTTGGAAAATTTACAACAGATACTAGCTCATTTTTCCTATCCGTATCTTTTAAGAAATCTTCATTAAAATCGCCACAAACCACTAACTGCTTCTTTATGTCTGACAGGTAGTTCAATAATGCTTCCAGATTTTTCTTGAATAGCTGAAAGTTACCTTGATGGGATCTGTAGATTGTTACAATTACTGTAGAAGTATACTGCAGCAGCAACTCGCAAGCTCATGCTCTAAGAATATGATCTACACAAAAACTATTTGTTTCAATATTTTTGACTTTGTGTCCAGTTTTTATATAAGTAGCAACTCCTCCTTTTTCCATGTTTACTCTATGTGAATAAGATGCTAATCTATAATCCCTTAAATTTAACTTTTCCATCCCTGCGGTTACATGGTGTTCAGAGAGACACAAAACATATACACCTTCAGAATTTACCCCATTTTCTAGGCATATAAGAAGCTCATCTATCTTATTTTTCAATCCTATTATGTTCTGATGAAACAAACAAATTTTGTCATTCTTGAGTTCCTCCCGGCGTATTTGATAATCAAAATATCCACGGGTGTACTGCCGGTCTACAGTTTCCAACGGGCACAATATTTCGGCGATCATACATGTCGCCATCATCAGGTGAACTGACGGACTGAGCTCCTGTGAACGTGCCGGCACGGAGATCCGTACGTTATGGCTGCTCAGAGGGCGGCGGCCGATTTAAATACCCTCCGCCCGCGGCGCGCTCCCTCCGCCGTCCGCGCCCGGCGCCACGGTCGCGCGGTGGAGCAGATTGCGACGGCTTCTGAGATGACGTCGGACTGATGGCTCTGTCCGCCTTGGTCGTCACAACTATACGTTTGCTCGATTTACTCTCGATTAACGCAATCGTTGGTTGCCAACCCTTGCTAAGATTATAGCCACAGTCACGGTTTATGAGGTCGTCATTGGTGCGAATTTCGATGGCCTCTCTAACAACCCTGTCCCAGTATCTCGACGTCTGTACCAGAATCCTCGTGCGTTCATACTCCATGGCGTGATTTTCCGACAAACAATGTTCAGCGACCGCCGACTTGCTCGGATACATCAGCCATAGCGTACGGATCTCCGTGCCGGCACGATCACAGGGGCTCAGTTCGTCAGTTCACCTGATGATGGGGACATGTATGATCGCCGAAATATCGTGCCCGTTGGACACTATAGACCGGCAGTACACCCGTGGATATTTTGATAAACAAATTTTATTTCTTTGGGTACTGCTACAGACATTATGACGTTGTTCTGTTTTAATCTCTTTCAGTACCCTCTGTCGGTAACCTGACTAACCTAAAAAAATGCGTCCCTCTGACTCCAGTAATCACAGGTATTTTCTCTTGTGTGCATGTGGCTCCCCCTTACATTTTATATCAAGTAATCTATCCTCCCACCTCCAATTCAAGTGCAGGCCATGGCTAGTGTAACCCCACCTCCCAATTGCATCAACAGGCACAGCACAGATATGAGACTTAGTTTCTGCCAACAGTAAGACCCACCCAGCTCTCTGTTAACACGGTTGACAGCCGTATTAACCCAGGGCTTGCCATGACGCTGCGAAACATCCACAAACCCCACACGAGTGCGGCGTGTCGCTGCTTCTGTTACATCCAGGTCACACCTGACACTATAGTCCGATCTGCTAGCCAGGCTGTTTCCTGCTCCCCCTGCTATAACAACATGGTCCTCGCCAGCATAATCTTTGCACAAGGCCCCTAGGTTTTCTGTAACCTGGCTAAGCTCAGCACTATGTTTCACAGTGCTTGTGACCTGGTACTCTACTCCTAGCCTGTCCTGTAACAACTGGCCTGCACCTCTACCGTGACTGCTACCTAACAGCAGGACTCTTTTCTTTCTGCTTGACTTTGCTCCCGACCTAGCATTACAATTGCTACTAGGAGTCCGCTGCACCCTACTTTGCTCAAAAGCTGTTTGAGGCTCTTCTACTTCAGGTAACAAATCACTGGAATCTGAAAAGTGATTTCTGGGGTTATCTCCTTATGACTACGACTTGTTACCTGTTCCCAGCTCCCATTGTCTCTTTCCCCCTTCAACCTTTCTAATTCGAAGTACACCATTCCTAGTTCAGGCTGAAGGGCACCAATCCTTTTTCCCTGTTGCACGATTTTCTTGTCACGGCTACATAATCTACAACTCCACTAGCGAGCCTCACCTGGCACTATAACAGCTTCCCCGCTACAATCACCCCATGAAACACCAACCCAAAATCGTGACATTTCACTCCAGCGCTCACTTATCTACGACAAAACCCACATTTGTCACACATCGGCAGATCAAGCAATACAAATTACACTACAAACAATTCCACTACACCAGTTAATAATTAGTAGAAAGAAACTTAGCTTCCGGTGAGATGAGCAGAGAACTTCTGGACATCAGGCGAATGTAGCAGCAGGCGAATGTGAACAGTGCGAAGTTAATTACTGGCGTAGTTTATAGTGGCGGAAATCACGAAACGAGTAAGAAACTGAAGAGGCTCGATATTTTCTAACGACAAATTTGAGCAGGCGCTATCATTGAATTATGTATAAATACTCTAATGGAAACGGAAACACCACTTAACGACTTTACTGCACAATATGGAAAATTAACTCTACGGGAGTATAGAAACATAGAAAACACGAACCGAATGCAAACTATACAAGCACGATACTCTTCACTATAAAGCTACACAGACACTACCCGTAAATTATTGAATAATCACATAACTTACTGCGGTCGATAAGGAAAACAAACCCACGCCAACGGCTTGCACTGTAGAACAGATATGTTTCCACGAAAACTACGCAAGTAAAGGCGAAACCTTCAATATATAGATCACAATAGATACTAATTTACTTATTTAAGCTACAACATTGCCTTAATAAATTGTTTTTCCACGAGTAAACACACACGCCTGCTCCGAAGAGCTCAGACTTGTCTGTTTTCGTAGTAACAACAAACCACACAAAATGCCATCATAATGTTTCTGTTTGATAATAAAATTACATGATGTGATCAAAGGCGACCATCTATATCCGTCGTGTCAAAACATAGAACTCTTGTATTCTTTAGGGGTTTGAATGTTTCTGTCTTAGTTACTATAACATCCAGCACTTTTTCAGAATCCCAGGTCTTCAGTATTATGACAGTGCAGGATTTTCTACCCAACGAATACATGTCTTTCTTTAGTCTTCTTGTTATGTTTGGTACAGAACAGCGCCAACACTATTATTTTAATCGAATGTAAGTCTGTTTGTATTATTCTCAAGTAACTGTTTGTAGGACAGGTCTGTTATACAAAAAACTGTTTTTTTTTTTTTTTTCATGTAAACCCAAACATGTGTCACAACGTTTGTACCATCGTCCGTGGCTAACCATTATTCATTTTAAGTGATAATTATTGCAACGAAAATCAGGCTTAAAACGATTTTTTTATCTGTTGTTGTCATTACCATAATTTTTCTATATTATTGAGTTATATAGGGCGGTTAGAAAGAATGTGAAAAGACTGTAGGGATGTTGCACGATATGTAGTGCTGAGGAATAACGGTTAAGAGGAAAATTCGATACGTTGCGGCGTTCCCGAGTTGATTAGCACTGAATTTAGCCAATCAGGCCCTCGTGCCGTGATTCAAGAGGCTCGCTAGTACAGCTAGTGTCAGTTGTTGTCACAGAGTGGGCGATAGCGCACGGGTCTGCTCAGCCTCTGCCGCGGGTTCTGTCCTCACTACGGTCCAATGGTTGTATCGCTGTCTTGTTCAGTTTTAGGAAACCAAAGGAAGAACACGTTTGGCGACCACGTCTCTGGCGTTCCGCTTCGATCCCCCTCGCGCAACGCTCTGATTGGCTATGTTAGTTAACTCCGAAACGACGTGACGTATCAAATTTTTTCTTAACAATTACTTATCAGCGCAATCTTTTCTGCAAAAACCTTACAAGCATTTCAGACTGCTTCTAACCACCCTGTGTAGGACCCTTTGTTCAGTACTGGATATTGGTAGTCTCTCATCTCTCGGCCGCAATGAAATGATGTTACTGTGGATTTGATAGGCGAACGAACAAATCGCTTTATCTGTAAACGTAAAGTTAGTTCCAAAGTTATGGTGAGCCAATTCAAACAAATCGTTAAAACGAGAATAAAAACTCTCGCATGTATTTGTTGCTGTCCAAGAGCAGAGGGGTCACCCGTCCTAACACACGGACGCGGTCTTCCATCTACAGGGCAATTTGCGGAATTCTGGTAGAGGATTAGTGGATCCTTCCTCGGTCTTTCTGAGATGCGGAGTTCGTGTCCTCGCAATGCCTTACGTACTGCTACCTAGTCCTGTTCGCTCTACCACCATTCCAGTTACAGCGTTCAGCGGTGACTCCTGTCGTAATATACACTCAGCCATTCTCTCTCCGTTTTGTTAAATTACTACTACACTATTTTTCAAGTTCGCTCATTGGAGGACGTCTTGATTTTTTCCTCTATCTATTCATCGGATAGTCAACAGTTTCCTGTAACTCCGCATCTCAAGAGCTTCTAATCATTTGCTGTTTCTTCAGTTCAGTAGAACGTGGGGGATGCGCTCCTAATTACGAGTTGCGATCGTCATTCCGGGCGATTTGATTGCCACAACTAGCAAGTAACAAGATCATTAACTGGCGATCTGGCACCTGTTTCGCACAGCTCAACTGTCTCAGCATGGCGCCTAAACGGGGTCTGCAGACTGACTGTACCGGCAGCTGACTCGCATCTTGACGGTAGATGTCGGTCCCCAGTGAGCCGGAGGGGGCGTTTCTCCACAGAGGGCGCCAGTTTTCGTAGCCAACTTAACTGCGCTCGCCTGCACAGTTGTGGGCAGTCTGCTTAGTTACGTTAGGTTGCCGCAGACTGACTTTTTCTAACGGTCAGAACCACTTCTCTGACGCCTCTCTGCTGTATTCGTGCGCGAAGGACCCTTCAAGCACAAAGGGTTCTCTTAACAACGTAAACCGCCATATTGGCGACGATTAGTAACATCTTGCAATTATGACAAGTAAAACTATGGATATTAGCTGTGTACTGGCGTATGATACTGTCTATTTGGTGCATCTAGTCCACTTTCGCAGTACTCATAAACTCATTTAATTACTTCATGTGGGGATGTCATTGCAAGGCTCAAACGCTCGTTAATCTCCAATTAACCTAATTGCGATGTGGCGACAATAGCTTCCCACTCCTGGAAAGTGCGGAATCACTCCCAGAACGCAAAGAATGAGCAGAGATTCAAATCCATCCATTACTTGGTCACCGGCTTCCCCGAGTGGGACCGAATTCCTGCAGCTTTCCTGAGAATTCCTGTTGCGCCTGCATGCAGTCTATGCCAGCACTGCGAAGAACACGTTGCGAGTCACGTCACTGATCTGTGTTAATTGAGGACGGAATGTAAAAACTAACGAAGTGGTGATTGCGTAGGTTACACAATGACTGTGTGCGTCCACTCTTTTAGGGATGGAGCGTTGTGATACACACTGCCTGACAAGAAAAAGTGGAGCGCCCAGAAGGGGAAGAGGGAACGAAACGAAACTTCGCAGGTTGAGAAGGTGTCTTGTGTTTTTGCAAAGAACCTGGCAGTATGAACCCACTTATCTCTAAGACGTTGCGCCCCCTCTGTCCTGGGTGCGTGCTCTCATTCGGTTGGGAACGGAGACGTAAACTGACCAAGAAAATGTCGCGTGTTACACTTGACAGATAACAGCACTAGAACAATAATAAACACCTGATTCAGTTTTCAGAACTTTAGTTCAAGTTCAACAGGGGAACACACTTTAAGTTCTCCCATGAATATAAATATGCGCGTAGGCGCGTTAAAGAGCTGGTTATGAAACAATCACTTATAACATCATGGCAGGCTTAAAGAGAAAATAATTGGCAAGTCTACACATCGACTAGAACATTAAAATGAATGGCAGGAAAGTGTACCGTCCACAACACCTTACACTGACAGTTAATCTCCAATAAGTTCCTTTCTTTACAATATGATATTAAGTAGTAATAAAAAAAATGTAGATTCCACTTATATATATACGCGCATAAGCACAATTAAAAACTGGTGGAAAAACAATAAATTGGAAATTGAGAAATCTATACTCAAAGGAGCCGCACTCCATCTAAACACCCCAAAAATGGCAACTTAATGGCTACCTAGAGTAACAAATTAAGAATAGCATCCTTATAAATTGACTAGAATAAAGCAATAAATAATACATACACGGCTTCTGACGGCCGACAAACTGTGTTGGGCTACTGACCGCTGATTAATTTAAAATAGCCACAACATATGCTAACCAGGTTAGCGGCGTATTTAAAGACAAGCGTCGAGCCATGACCCTGGTCTGAAGGTAATCGAAAGAAGAAGGATTCCCTTACACGGCAGACGTGCCAACACATCCGTTCATACCCCAGAATGAACTAGCGCAACTTGTGTTTAGCACAAGCCTTAATTAGTTAGCAAGTTAGGCTCTTTTATTGAAGCCAGGCAAATGAGTTAGCAAGTTAAGGTCTACAGTTCTACTTTGCCATTTAACACGCGTCGTGACGAGGAAAAGGAAGAATCCAGCTAATTAACTGAAAGTCAGTACTTGGATCCAGTATTTGACGATGAGCTCAAAATCAACAGACAAATGTGAGAGTCAAGTTTACACTCGCAAACAGCACACGCAGAACACGAGCATAAGGTGAACATTAAATAAACTGCACCTTGTTCTGTCATTTACACACCGAAGAAACAAATAATCTTCGCCCAGAACAACCACCTCTGGCAGTAATAACGGCCTTGATACGCCTGGGCATTGAGTCAAACAGAGCTTGGATGGCGTGTACAGGTACAGCTGCCCATGCAGCTTCAACACGATACCACAGTTCATCAACAGTAGTGACTGGCGTATTGTGACGAGCCAGTTGCTCGGCCACCACTCACCAGACGTTTTCAGTTGGTGAGAGATCTGGAGAATGTGCTAGCCAGGGCAGCAGTCGAATATTTACTGTATCCAGAAGGGCCTGTACAGGACCTGCAACATGTGGTCGTGCATTATCCTGCTGAAATGTAGGGTTTCGCAGGGATCGAATGAAGGGCAGAGCCACGGGTCGTAACACATCTGAAATGTAACGTCCACTGTTCAAAGTGCCGTCAATGCGAACAAGTGGTGACCGAGACGTGTAACCAATGGCACCCCATACCATCACGCCGGGTGATACGCCAGTATGGCGATGACGAATACACACTTCCAATGTGCGTTCACCGCGATGTCGCCAAACACGGATGCGACCATGACGATGCTGTAAACAGAACCTGGATTCTTCCGAAAAAATGACGTTTTGCCATTCGTGCACCCAGGTTCGTCGTTGAGTACACCGTCGCAGGCGCTCCTGCCTGTGATGCAGCGTCAAGGGTAACCGCAGACACGGTCTCCGAGCTGATAGTCCATGCTGCTGCAAACGTCTTCGAACTGTTCGTGCAGATGGTTGTTGTCTTGCAAACGTCGCCATCTGTTGACTCAGGGATCGAGACGTGGCTGCACGATCCGTTACAGCCACGCGGATAAGATGCCTGTCATCTCGACTGCTAGTGATACGAGGCCGTTGGGATCCAGCACGGCGTTCCGTATTACCTTCCTGAACCCAGCGATTCCATATTCTGCTAACAGTCATTGGATCTCGACCAACGCGAGCAGCAATGTCGCGATACGATAAACCGCAATCGCTATAGGCTACAATCCGACCTTTATCAAAGTCGGAAACGTGATGGTACGCATTTCTCTTCCTTACACGAGGCGTCACAACAACGTTTCACCAGGCATCGCCGGTCAACTGCTGTTTGTGCATGAGAAATCGGTTGGAAACGTTCCTCATGTCAGCACGTTGTAGGTGTCGCCACCGGCGCCAACCTTGTGTGAATGCTCTGAAAAGCTGATCATTTGCATATCACAGCATCTTCTTCCTGTCGGTGAAATTTCGCGTCTGTAGCAAGTCATCCTCCTGGTGTTGCAATTTTAACAGCCAGTAGTGTACAAGCATGTGTGGTTTTCTGCGCGGGGGGCTTCTAGTAAGTAATGCAACACACTTTCTATGAAAGCAGGTTGCTTTTATTCGGGATTCCAATAGACCGCATTATTCACCTCCCTTGTGGCTACAAAACCCCATTTTTGAGCATAATCTCCGTTCAAAGCGGCAACCTTACGAAAAAATGGTTCAAATGGCTCTGAGCACTATGGGACTTAACATGGAGGTCATCAGTCCCCTGTAACTTAGAACTACTTAAACCTAACCAACCTAAGGACATCACACACATCCATGCCCGAGGCAGGATTCGAACCTGCTACCGTAGCGGTCACGCGGTTCCAGGCTGAAGCGCACCCTTACCCCACCTTACTAGCAGGAGCTATATGTCCGCTTCGTACCTATCTACTGCCGACGTGGGAGCAGACGCCTTGCCCACCTCCACGTACTGCTGCCCTTGGAGCGCCTCGTTCATTGCGGGAAACAGGTGGAAGTCGCGATGTGCGTGGGTGAGGAAGAGCAGTCTGGTGACGTTTTGTACCAGCTCGTCTCTGGTGCTCAGACTTCTGCCAGCACTGCCGACAGAGGCATCCAGTCCCGTGCAGCGGGGTGTTTCATTGTGGACTGTCGATCACCTCGAGTGAGGGTGTCCGCACGTTCTAGCACTGCAGCCGTCACGTCACGGCTGTGCGCGGCCGGCACGCGTGCGGGAGATCGTACAGGTTTGCGTGACATTGTTGCCGTGATGACAGGCGCCGCGCCCGACGACTCCCCTCGCTTTTGTTCACTGCCAGGACTCCGTAGACATCCTGCAAGCGCCTACGAATATCTGCGATGCTCTGGTTTTCCGCCAGAGGACCTCAGCGACAGCTCTCTGTTTGGAACGCGCCTCCTTTACAGACGCCATTTTGAAGTCTATGTACACCGGAACTTCATGAAACTATACGAGCTGAAGCAGGAACAGTCCACACTTCCCAACAAATTCCGCATTTTTTGAACCTAAATTGGCCGAGAAACAAAATGTGTTGCTTAGCTTGGTGAAAGCCCTTCGTAATTATTTCTGAATAACTGGGTTTCTTTCCTGCTTTTGCAACTCTTCTGCATCATAAACGGAATGCTTTGAGACAAGAGGTTACGGAGAAAAAACGTATGCCGAAACCTGGGATCGAACCAGGGACCTTTAGATCTTCAGTCTAACGCTCTCCCAACTGAGCTATTTCGGCTGATACGAAGTTTTCTCACGGTGGAGTTCACACTGGTGGATTCCTCGTCTAAGCAACCACCGCGGTAGTACTCCATCTCCAATTCCCTCTTTCCGCGCCCAAACGTGTTTGAGGCCACGCAAGGCGTCCCACGCCCGTGAAGTCACGTGTTTTCGCCTTGACGCTTAGATAACTCTGCGACTGCTTCCAATGATAACGCTGTAATGAAAGGCCGTGCTGCGTCGCACACTATCGTCGAATGCGTGGTCAATTTAGCCGCAACTGATGTTGAGTCGAAACCCGCAATCACTTCAGGGCTCACATTTCTCGTGCGAATCGCATATTGTTTCTTCTTCATTATGAGCAAATAACCGTATTTATATCTAATTAATTTATACATCATTAAAATGGAGATGTATGAAGTAGATCACAGGTCCGCGATTGATTTCAGTCCGTTTCGTGGTAGAAATTCTTGGGGCAGAGAGAGCGAGGCGCTCGCACTGTACTCTGCCCGGTACGCATTGTTATATTTCTGCCGACGCTCGGGTCGCAACGTGTGTACAACACTGGTTTCGAATTATGTGTACAGTCTGTAAACGTTTTACTCGATTCTCCAGTCACGTGTTTGAGTAGTTTCGGTCGTATCATGCAACGCCAATCACGCAATACAGATAAGTACAAATCACCATCAACAGTACAGAGAGGCTACCGAAGAGCAATATCCTGGAGAAGACAAACGAGTCTTCTGCCAGAGAAATACGTCGAAACACGACTCAACCCGCCCTTAACACGCTCAACGACGTTACAGGATAGCTGTATCAATACGATAGAATATGTAGGTGACATAGCAGTCGGTGGCTCCATCCACTAAGAGGTGACAAAGCAAATCAAAAGACCACTACACCACCGGACAAATTTCCACATAACATTAACACAGAGAATAGATGAGTTGGAAGATGAGCTTATATTTAATGCATACAAGAAAATGTACAAACAAAACCGACACACACTGAATTTCCCCCAACCGACGTACATCACGTGATTCAAATTCGCACACAAACCGGAATCGCGATCACGTGGAAAACCCTACGACACATGTGAATGTGAACAATACATCAAACCAGTCAAATTTGTCTCGGGAGGCTATCTCTACCGCGAACAAAAGAATCAAGGAATAGACATTTATATAGACTCTGAATCAATAGATGCTGAAACGCCGGCCGGAGTGGCCGAGCGGTTCTAGGGGCTTAGGTTGCAGGTTCGAATCGTGCCTCGGGCATGGATGTGTGTGATGTTAAGTTTAAGTAGTTCTAACTTCTAGCGGACTGATGACCTCAGATGTTAAGTCCCATAGTGCTCAGAGCCATTTGAACCATTTTTTATGCTGAAAGAATCAAAACCCTCAGCAATACCATGAACCAACGAACTCATGAGACTACACAATTTCCTCCCTGACGTAAGGGAGCGGTTGAGAATGAAACATATCGATCCTAGCTGCGGTATGGTACATTTCTTAACCGGACACGGACCTTATCCCACACACTTAAACCGCGTTGAGTCTGAGGCGGACACATACATGCACATGCGGGGAAGAAGGTTCCCCAGAACAAACTGTCTTCTTCTGCGGGCAGTACACGAACAATAGACATACACAACACTTAAGAATTCACAGAAGCAGAATACATGTATACACAGTTACACTCATGGCCATAAAATAAGGATAATGCTGACACATGGTGAAACAACGCTCTGGTGGGAGGTTTGCGGGTTTAAATCACCTCGGGGTATGAGCATGCGGTGCATTCCAGCTGCGGTCGGTACACGGTGGCGCTGGCAGCAGGCCGCATACGCGGAGGTGCGTTGGTGCATGTCAGAGTACGGAGCAGCGAGTAAGTGTGCAGACGTTTTCAGGCGTGCTAATGATGGCTGTGCGTTGAAAACGGCTCAAAGAACACACATTAACGACGTTATGAGGGCGACTCGAGGCTGGTCAAACACAGAAGGTCGTAGCACTGGCCCTCCGTGTGCCACAAAGTGTCATCTCAACGTTATGGCAACAATTCCAGCAGACAGGAAACGTGTCCAGGCGCTACAGTACGGGACGTCCACAGTGTACAACACCACAAGAAGACCGATATCTCACGATCAGTGCCCCCGCAGACGGCCACGGAGTACTGCAGGTAGCCTTGCTTGCGACCTTAAGGCAGTCACTGGAACAGTTGTCTCCAGACACACCGTCTCCAGACGAGTGAATAGACACTGTTTATTCGTCCGGAGACCTGAAAGGTGAATTCCACTGACCCCTCGTCACAGGAGAACCCGTAAAGCCTGGTGTCCAAAACACAGTAGATTGTCATTGGAACAGTGGTCCCAGGTTATGTTCACGGACGAGTCCAGGTATAGTCTGAACAGTGATTCTCGCCGGGTTTTCATCTGGCGTGAACCAGGAACCATAAACCGACCCCTTAATGTCCTTGAAAATGACCTGTATGGAGGTCGTTGTTTGACGGTGTGGGGTGGGATTATGATTGGTGCACGTACACCCCTGCATGTCTTTGACAGAGGAACTGTAACAGGTCAGGTGTATCGGGACGTCATTTTGCACCGGTATGTCTGCCTTTTCAGGGGTGCATTGATTCCCACCTTCCTCCTGATGGATGATAACGCATGCCGCCACCGAGCTGCCATCGTGGAGGAGTACCTTGAAACAGAAGATATCAGGCGAATGGAGTGGCCTGCCTATTCTTCAGACCTAAACGCCATCGAGCACGTCTGGGATGCTCTCGGTTGACGTATCACTGCATATCTTCGAACCCATGCGACACTTCGGGAGCTCTGACAGGCACTGGTGCAAGAATGGGAGGCTACACCCCAGCAGCTGCTCGACCACCTGATCCAGAGTACGCCAACCAGTTGTGCGGCCTGTGTACGTGGGCGTGGTGATTATATCCCATATTGGTGTCGGAGTACGTGCGCAGGAAACAGTGGGATTTTGTAGCATATGTGTTTCGGCACGGTTTTCTCAACTTATCACCAACACCGTGGACTTACAGATCTGTGTCGTGTGTGTTCCCTATGTGCCTGTGCTATTAGCGCCAGTTTTGTTTAGTGCCGCGTTGTGTGGCACCACATTCTGCAATTATCCTTAATTTATGAGCATGAGTGTATAAAAGAGAAAGAAGAATGGGCACAATTAAATGCATCCCGTAGAGTATTTCAGAAACGACACATGAAGAGTGCATGCGCACACAACATAACGGACATGCGTGTGCGCAAGGTAACAGCAGTCTCCAGAGGGTGGACAGGGTCACTCACTGTGACAGCGAAAAGAGTGACACTGAAGAGGAACAGGAGGAGGGAGATCAGGTGGAACAGGAAAACAAGCGTCAGGTGCTGGCGACCTAGCCACGAAAGCACCAACTGTCACACACGGATGAGCACAGTGTTAATGCATAGGATTAGCGATACCATTTCTCCACTACTAACCCAACATTTTTGCTGTGACTGGCGGTCAACAGCTCGAAGAAACCCTTCCGAGGTGTTCACCGCCAGTCACAATGTGCGGTGGCACTGACAAATGTCTCCGCTATCCTATTATCTTTTTACAGTCATCTTAAAACAACAAAATTTTATTTATATTTCAACCTTAAATTACTGCTATTTTTAAAAAGTACTATTCTTTGTCAAATGTTGTAGATAAAAACAAAACAAAAAACTGCAAAAAAGATGACAAACGAAAACTATAACATGTACGACGAGTTTTGAAACGTCAGGTAACAGGTCTTTATTTTGGCAATAAATAATTGAATAATGCCAACAACATAGGATATGTGTGAAGACCAATTCAGACTGGTCGCCACGGCACCCTTGCGTCAGAGTGACTTCACACCGCCCGCCACGTCAGTTCATGTGAACTCAATTCGCGTGTCTGTCCTGAGCTGTTATTTTGCCGGAATTGCCGCCATCGCAGGATTATTCTGAACTGCTGTTACGCGCGAAGTGCACATACACAAATCGGTAGCATATATACTGGGATGCTGCAGTTCACACCTGTACGAAAATGACATTTATCGGACTCTGGCGATTTGCAGCTTGCAAGGATAGCTCGTATATTAGAGAAGGAAGACAGAAGTGCGAAACAACGCAAGAAAATGACGTGGGTCCGCAACATGTCGTTACGTGGAACAGAAGGGAAATTTCACACGCTGCACGAGGAGCTCGACGAAGAGCACCCGATGTTTTATAAATGCTTTAGAAAGTCTAAACACCAATTTTTTCATTTGGTTCCTCAAATTACGCACAGAATTACTAAAACGAACACAGTGTTATGTTTAGTTGTCAGTCCAGTGCAAATTTCTGTGCAGTCGTCATATCTCCCTCAATATCTATCCCTTCAAGATTTATAGGTTTTCTTTATCTCTTGCACTTGATTGTTAATCATTCAAGTGCCTCATTTGAACTGAGATTACCTAGTTTTATTTATTTCCACTATGTTGCGTTACAATATTTTAGGTTTGTTTGTGTGTCTGGTGTAGTATAATGTGTGTGTTGCGTGATGATGATGGAAGGGAGAGAGTGATACCCGGTGGCAGCACACAGCCTCCTCCTTGTGAATAACACCAATGGGACCGCCAAGGTCAACGTTCCCATCCGACGATGCATTACCACCGACAGTGCCACATCCCCTCACATCGAGAGACAATGCCGAGAGGTTTGCAATTTAATCTACGCCATTGGTACAGAGGCTGGCGATCAGGAGCATTACGCCATCATCTCTCCTTCCAAGGCCGGTAAAATACCAGCAGTGGAATTTTTTTCCACCACTAGGATTCGAACCGGCTTACCCTCAAGTCGAGCGCCACCACACAGGCGTGTGTTAGCGAGGCGTTAGCAAGCAAAACCACATAAATATTGGGCACTGGTGCTCGTAGAACTGTTTCACACACATATTTAAACAAACAACTCTAATACATTACATGGCGTACGCTTAAAAAAATTGCCGTTGTTGAAGCGTCTGAAGGTTTCAATCTGTTTCTTTATCAAACATTACAATCGCCTGGCAACATACAAATAAATTCCACTTACTTATCATACTGATTGTACCGGCAGTACTTTTTCACTTCAAGTTGCAGCCATATTGCAATGCATTTCATTTTACAATATTAAACACGGCACCGATATGTATAAAGATCCACTTTATATATGTATTAGAGGGCAAATAATTTGGTAGCTTATGTCGTGCAGTTCAGACTACTGTCTCACTGCTTGAATTAATATGTCATCATTCATTATATTATAAAATTGAACGAAAGAAACAACGGAACAGAACAATTTACAACAAATATTAGAAATAATGAATAGGAGAGATTTAGAATGAAAACTTATATGAAACACGAAAAACACGACGGAACAAAGTACGCAGATTGAGCTGGGGGAGTGGGAACCACTTGACAACCGGTGAGCCGGCCGAAGTGGCAGTGCGGTTAAAGGCGCTGCAGTCTGGAACCGCAAGACCGCTACGGTCGCAGGTTCGAATCCTGCCTCGGGCATGGATGTTTGTGATGTCCTTAGGTTAGTTAGGTTTAACTAGTTCTAAGTTCTAGGGGACTAATGACCTCAGCAGTTGAGTCCCATAGTGCTCAGAGCTATTTGAACCATTTGAACCATTTGAACCATTTGACAACCGGTGATGACGTCAGCTGTCAAAACGTTCCTCCCCAAAATACCTTGACGGTGACGCGACGGCCTGTGTGAATGCCGCCATTTGAAATGCATTGCGAAATGTCGTGACGTGACGTGACGTCAGCTAGCTGGGCGTGACGTGACGGCCCGTGTGAACTGCCCTTAAACAGTTTGCCTACAACACACTTCTCCGTCTCTTCTGGAGTATATCTGCGCGGCGTGCTATCCGCATTAGACAGCGTTAAAGGAGAGCACCTCGATTTGTATTATCACGTAGTATGAGAGAGAGTGCCACGGATATAATAAGCGAATTGGGGTGGAAGTCATTAAAACAAAGGCGTTTTTCCTAGCGGCAGAATTTTCTCATTAAAATTCAGTTACCAACTTTCTGCTCCTACGAGTGGGCAAAATATTTTGTTTGCGCCCACCTACGTAGGGAGAAATGATCATCGTAATACAATACGAGAAATTAGAGCTGGCACGAAAAGATTTGAGTGTTCGTTTTTTGCGCGTGCTGTTCGAGAGTGTTGTTGTGTTGATGAGTCCCATACTTCTTTACAGAGCGTAGGGGAGCGACGCGGGAGACCCGCGCCGCCTTACTAGGCAAGGTCCTAGTGGAGGTGGTTTGCCGTTGCCTTCCTCCGACCGTAATGGGGATGAATGATGATGATGAAGACGACACAACAACACCCAGTCATCTCGAGGCAGGAAAAATTCCAAACCCCGCCGGGAATCGAACCCGTGACCCCGTGATCCGAAAGCGAGAACGCTACCGCCAGACCACGAACTGCGGACGTTCGAGAGTGTAACGGTACAAAAATACATTGACGGTGTTTCGGCGAGCCCTCTGCAGGCACTTAACTGCGAATTGCATACTAGTCACGTAGTTGTAGCGATGTGCATGTCCCTATCGTCTGCAATGGTAGAAATATCACACCGTAGTTAAGGAGCCCCCACATGCTCATTATTACTGTCAATACTTCAATATAATGAGCGTCTGAGAGCGAATATTGTATTACGAATACTAGAAACATTGACGAACGTGCTGATGCCGACCAAAATACTCCCAGTATTGCCAATACGTATTGTGTCGGTTTGACAATTCGCTATTCTGTTGTTTACATTTTTCCAGTTTGGCATCTGTGTAATACAGTCGGTATGTGCTAAGTTCAAACGATTCAGACTTTCAAACTTTTTAATAGGAACAAAGAAATGATGGCTTAACGTATTTACTTAAATTGTAAAGTGAGACCAATGCCCATGCAATCGGTCATCAAAAGTATTATTGAACAGGTATTTAACAGTCATTAAATTTAAAAAAAGTAATATAACACGTTTTTAAAACGAACTAAAAAGTATAAAACAATCTCTCCTAGCCTCATATAGATTCCTAACGTCCACACAGATAGTCCTGAAACTGTTTGCTTGCGAATTTTGATAAATATGAAAATACTTGTAGAATACTTTAAAATGAAAAACGTAGGGCGCACGCTATAGGTAGTATTAAGCAGGTGAACTGCTCGTGCATCAGTTATGTATTTCATGAGCCTCACGCTTTTCGTTTTTAATTCTAACAGTATTTCCATACCCATTAAAAACTCAAAAGCACAAATTTTCAAGACTATCTCTGTGGGGTTACGCATTTGTACCGGGCTTGGAGAAGTTATGTTATGATTTCTATTCTATTTAAAAAAGGTGTTATATTGAAAACTCCTTAATTTATATGTTTGTTTTCTGCTTTTTAGTCTTGTGTATGTTAAATTTTTGATGTTCTTAGGTTAGTTAGGTTTAAGTAGTTCTAAGTCTAGGGGACTGGTGACCTCAGATGTTAAGTCCCATAGTGCTCAGAGCCATCTGAACAAACCTTCTGCCTACTATTATCACACGAAAAGACTTCGAAGGAACAAATTACAGAAAATCGTGCTCACACGGGGACTTTTCAACCGTTATTACCACAAAACGTTCCCAAGGGGAACAGCAAAGGGGGTAGTAGCAATAGTACACAAAGTACCCTCCGCCACACAGCAGACACGAAAGCGAGTTAATATTGCACTGTGACCGAGTTATGAACTGTGCTGAAAGTTTCAAGTCTCTGGCTTGTCGGAGATTTAGTCTAGAATCCGTTGCAGAATGTGTACCGAACAAACAGACAAGAAAGCGACGTAATAAAAACTTGCTAAAAATGCTTGCTCATAGTGTTTGTCGATATTATCACACTAAAGTATAAAAACACTCGAATTACGTGCCTGTGGCCAAAGCTAGCAAAGTTGCTCCTAATCAGTTGTCCACTGGTACTGTCTACCTCCACTGCCTTATTTTGTTTTACTATTCTGTGTCGTAGGGGTGCTGCTTTCCTGTTACGTGGTTAGATGGCCCGCGATCTTAAGCAAATGTTTGTGTATCAGGTCTTCGCGTCACCAAATGTTGCCCATGCGTGATGTTAATGGTAGAAGACGTGCTGTACACTGAAGCGCCAAAGAAACTAATATACGCGTAAGTATTCAGATACAGATATATGTAAACAGGCGGAATACGGCGCTGTGCCCGGCAATGCCTATATAACACAAGGGTCTGGCGCAGTTTTTAGATCGGTTACTGCTGCTACAATAGTACGTTTTCAAGATTTAAGTGCGTTTGAACGTGGTGTTATAGTTGGCGCATGGGCGATGCCACACAGCATCTCCGAGATAGCGATGAAGTACGACCATTTCACTAGTGTACCGTGAATATCAAGAATCCCGTAAAACATCAAATCTCCGACATCGTTGCGGCCGAACATAGACCCTGCAAGGACGGGACCAACGACGACTGAAGAGAATCTTTCAACGTCACATAACTGCAACTCTTCCGCAAATTGCTGCAGATTTCAGTGCTGGGCTGTCAACAAGTGTTAGCGTGAGAACCACTCAACGAAACACCATCGATATGGGCTTTCGGAACCGAGGGACCACTCATGTACTCTTTATGACTACACGACGGGAAGTTTTACGCCTCGCCTGGGCCCGGCAACATCGACATTGGAATGTTGATTCCTGGTCGGACGAGTCTCGTTTCAAATTGTATCGAGCGGATGGATGTGTACGGATATGAAGACAACCTTATGAGTCCATAGACCCTGCATGTCAGCAGGGGGCTGTTCAAGCTGGTGGACGCTCTGTAATAGTGTGGGGCGTGTGTGGTTGGAGTGATGTGGGACCCCTGATACGTTTAGATACAACTCTTACAGGTGACAAGTGCGTAACCACCCTGTCTGATCACCTGCATCCATTCATGTCCATTGTGCATTCCGTCGGAACTGAACAATTCCAGCTGGACAATGCAACTCCCCACACGTCCAAACTCGCTAGAAAGTGACTGCAGGAAAACTCTTCTGGGTTTGAAACTTCCGCTGACCACCAGACTCCCCAGACATGAAGATTATTGAGCATATCTGGGATGCCTTGCAACGTGCTGTTCAGCAGAGATCTCCACCCCGTCATACTTATACGTATGTATGGACAGCCGTGCACGATTCACGGTGTCAATTCCCTCCAACACTGCTTCAGACATTAGTCGAGTCTATGCCACATCGTGTTGTAACACTTCTGCACACACGAGGGCGCCCTATACGATATTAGGCAGGTGTACCAGTTGCTTTATCTCTTCGATGTGTGTATTACAGTCTGAGGCACAGGGCGGATATCGGCGGTCGGTGCATCAGAGCGCGTAAATGGCGCTGTGGTATGGTACCTCGTCAGTTGGTCTCTTGTCTCAATAGGAGGCAGTTGATTGAACGCACTGTAAGTAGACACATCAAAAAAACTTTTACATCGTCCCAGTTCCCAGAAGATAGACGTTGACTGTCGAGCCGGCCGCTGTGGCCGAGCGGTTCTAGTCGCTTCAGTTCAAAACCGCGCTGCTGCTACGGCCGCAGGTTCGAATCCTGCCTCTGGCATGGATGTGTGTGATGTGCTTAGGTTAGTTAGGTTTAAGTAGTTCTAAGTTCTAGGGGACTCATGACCTCAGATGTTAAGTACCATAGTGCTTAGAGCCATTTGAACAATTTTTTTGACTGTCGATATTGTATCACAGACACAGTCCATTTGACTGTTCAGAGATGTCCCTAAACCCGCCCAAAGATGTAAACAACCATGCATGAGCAGCGCCTATTAGACGGAGGGGGTCCGTCAGCCGATCAGTTCCAGTCATTCCGCCAGAAACGAGGTACGCGGCTCTTGTTGTCTGTAGTTCAGCCATGCCTAGACGGTCAATACGGCGGTTCGATCACTCCGCACTGTTACTTTGTGCTAAGAAGGGCTCTCAACAAGGCAAATGTCCACGCGCCTCGGAGTGAACCAAAGCGATGTTGTTCGGACATGGAGGAGATATAGAGAGACACGAACTGTCGATGACATGCCTCGCTACTACCCAAGGGCTACTACTGCAGTGAATGGCCGCTACCTACGGATTATGGCTCGGAGGAACCCTGACAGCAACGGCACCATGCTGAATAATGCTTTTCGTGCGGCCACAGGATGTCGTGTTACGACTCAAACTGTGCGCAAGAGGCTGCACGATGCGCAACTTCACTCCCGACGTCCATGGCGAGGTCCATCTTTTCAACAACGACACCATGCAGTGGGGTATAGATGGGCCCAACAACATGCCGAATGGACCACTCAGGATTGGCATCACATTCTCTTCACTGATGAGTGCCGCATATGCCTTCAACCAGACAATCGTCCGAGACTTGTTGGGAGGCAACCCAGTGAGGCTGAATGCTTTAGACACACTGTCCAGCGAGTGCAGCAAGGTGGAGGTTCCCCGCTGTTTTGGGGTGGCATTATGTGGGACCGACGTACGCCGCTGGTGGTCATGGAAGGCGCCGTAACGGCTGTACGATACGTGAATGCCATCCTCCGACCGATAGTGCAACCATATCGGCAGCATATTGGCGAGGCATTCGTCTTCGTGGACGACAATTCGCGTCCTGATCATGCACATATTGCGAATGACTTCCTTCAGGATAACGACATCGCTCGACCAGAGTGGCCAGCATGTTCTCCAGACATGAACCCTATCGAAGATGCCTGGGATACATTGAAAAGGGCTGTTTATGGACGACATGACCCACCAACCACTCTGAGGGATCTACGCCGAATCGCCATTGAGGAGTGGGACAATCTGGACCCACAGTGCCTTCATGAACTTGTGGATAGTATGCCACGACGAATACACGCATGCATCAGTGCAAGAGGACGTGCTGCTGGGTATTAGAGGTATCGTTGTGTACAGCAATCTGGACCACCACCTCTGAAGGTCTCGCTGTATGGTGGTACAACATGCAGTGTGTGGTTTTTATGAGCAATAAAAAGGGCGGAAATGATGTTTATGTTGATCTTTATTCCAATTTTCTGTACAGGTTCCTGAACTCTCGGAACCGAGGTGATGCAAAACTTGTTTGATGTGTGTGTAACTAAGGCGGCTGTAACTTGACTGAACGCGTTGGAAGTCCAGTATGACGCAGTTGGAACAACGGACAATGTCGAGTCCTGCCGAAATTACGTTTAGCGCGAGGAAGAGGCGCTGTGGAGAACGATGTGGGCACTTGTTGGTCGCACGTGGTGCAAACTGAAGGCAGGATGATGAGGTGCAGGACCGATGCAGTTTACAAATGCATTTCCACCAAAAGAAATCTACTTGGAATTGATTGAGGATTGCGTTCCGTCTAGGATTTACGAAGAGAGCGGCGAGTTAAATAGACATTACTCGTCATCATCCGTTGTTGGTGAAATGAATGGCAGCCAGGTCTAGATGTGCAAAAACGTAAGTTAATGCGGATGAGTTGGAAGAATAAACCTGCTATTTTCGGTTACAGTACTACCAGGGTCCTGCTTGACACAGTCAAGTCGTTGGTATATGTGGGCGTAACGTTGCAAAGCGATATGACATGGAATGAGCATGTGAAAACTTTAGTAGGGGAAGCGAATGGTCGACTTCGGTTTAGAAATTTGGAAATTTGTGGTAAGGTCATGTGGAACCAAACTGCTGAGGTCATCCGTACCTAGGCTTACACACTGCTTAATCTAACATACACTATGCTACGCTAGGACAACACACACACCCATGCCCGAGGGAGAACTCGAACCTCCGATGGGGGGAGCCGCGCGGACCGTGACAAGACACCTCAAACCTGGCGGCTACCCCGCGGTTTATTGGGAGAATTTTAGGAAAGAGTGGTTCACCTGCAAAGGAGACAGCATATAGGACGTTCGTCCGACCTATTCTTGAGTACTGCTCTAGTATTTGGGATCCGTGGCAGGTGGCATTGAAGGAAGACATCGAAGCGATTCAGTGGCGGGCTACTAGCTTTGTTAGCGGTAAGTTCGAACAACACGTAAGTGCAATGGAGATGCTTCGGGGACACAAATGGGAATCCCTGAGGGAACTCGAAGTTCTTTTCGAGAAACGCTGTTGAGAAAAATTAGAGAACCGGCATCTGAAGCTAACTGCAAAACGAACCTACTGCCGCCAACATATATTGCTCGTAAGGACCACGAAGGTAAAATTCGAGAAGTTAGAGGACACCATACTGATGCGCTGAGACAGCCGGTGATTGTCAGTAATTAATTAATTAATTAGATTACAATTTCCTATTATTAAATTGCAAGCATGTACACCTAATGAGAAGCTACGATGGAAGCAAGTTAGAGTCCACTGAGAACGGGGGACTTCAGTTGGCCCATAAAGCGCAGGCAGTTGATCTCGCACCCCATACGCAGAACAGCTGCTCGCACCTCTTTCGAAGGCACGCAGCAGTCAGGTATGACGTCTGGGCAGGCTGCAGGCCGGCCTGACACCGACCGTCCAGAGACGCACAGTGTACACTACTGGCCATTAAAATTGGTACACCACGAAGATCACGTGCTACAGACGCCAAATTTAACTGACAGGAAGAAGATGCTGTGATATGCAAATCATTAGCTTTTCAGAGCGCCGGTGGCGACACCTACAACGTGCTGGCATGAGCAAAGTTTCCAACCGATTTCTCATACAAAAACAGCAGTTGACGGGCTTTTCCTGGTGTAACGTTGTGTGATGCCTCGTGTAAGGAGGAGAAATACGTACCATGACGTTTCCGACTTCGATAAAGGTCGGGTTGTAGCATATCGTGATTGCGATTTATCGTATCGCGACATTGCTGCTCGCGTTGGTCGAGATCGAATGACTGTTTGCAGAATATGGAATCGGTGGGTTCAGGAGGGTAATACAAAACGCCGTGCTGGATCCCAACGGCCTCACATCACTAGCAGTCGAGATGACAGGCATGTTATCCGCATGGCTGTAACGGATCGTGAGCCACGTCTCGATCCCTGAGTCAACAGATGGGGACGTTTGCAAGACAACAACCATCTGCACCAACAATTCGACGACGTTTGCAGCGGCGTGGACTATCAGCTCGGAGACCACGGCTGCGGTTACCCTTGACGCTGCATCACAGACAGGAGCGCCTGCGATGGTGTACTCGACGCCAAACCTGGATGCACGAATGGCAAAACGTCATTTTTTCGGAAGAATCCAGGTTCTGTTTACAGCATCATGATGGTCGCATCCGTGTTTGGCGACATCGCGGTGAACGCAAATTGGAGGCGTGTATTTGTCATCGCCATACTGGCGTATCACCCGGCGTGATGGTATGAGGTGCCATTGGTTACACGTCTCGGTCACCTCTTGTTCGCGCTGTCGGTACTTTGAACAGTGGACGTTACATTTCAGATGAGTTAAGACCCGTGGGTCTACCTTTCATTCGGTCCCTGCGAAACCCTACATTTCAGCTGGATAATGCACGACCGCATGTTGCAGGTCCTGTACGGGCCTTTCTGGATACAGAAAATGTTCGACTGCTGCCCTAGCCAGGACATTCTCCAGATCTCTCACCAATGGAAAAGGTCTGGTCAACGGTGGCCGAGCAACTCGCTCGTCACAATACGCCAGTGACGACTCTTGATGAACTGTGGTATCGTGTTGAAGCTGCAAGGGCAGCTGTACCTGTACACGCCATCAAAGCTCTGCTTGACTCGATGCCCAGGCGTATCAAGGCCGTTATTACGGCCAGAGTTGGTTGTTCTGGGTACTGATTTCTCATGATCTATGCACCCAAATTGCGTGAAAATGTAATCACATGTCAGTTGTAGTATAATATACTTGTCCAATGAATACCCGTTTATCATCTGCATTTCTCCTTAGTGTGATCAGGCGTGTGATCAAGCGTGACTTCCTTTTAACTGTACGGTATATGTTACATTGCATTTAGGAACTTTCGGGTAATTGAACATGTATCAATAATTACAGATTTCTGTAGTTGTATATATACGTTTGGATGTAGCTGTATTGCGTTGATGTACTGGTGGATATTGTGTGGTATGACTCCTGTAGTTGATATTATAATTGGTATAATGTCAACTTTATCCTGATGCCACATGTCTTTAACTTCCTTAGCCAGTTGGATATATTTTTCAATTCTTTCTCCTGTTTTCTTCTGTATATTTGTTGTATTGGGTATGGATATTTCGATTAGTTGTGTTAATTTCTTCTTTTTATTGGTGAGAATGATGTCAGATTTGTTATGTGGTGGTGTTTAATCTGTTATAATGGTTCTGTTCCTGTATAATTTGTATTCATCATTCTCCAGTACATTTTGTAGTGCATACTTGTATGTGGGAACGTGTTGTGTTATTCGTTTATGTTGTATGGCAAGTTGTTGATGTATTATTTTTGCTACATTGTCATGTCTTTTGGTGTATTCTGTATTTGCTAGTATTGTACATCCGCTTGTGATGTGATCTGCTGTTTCTATTTGTTGTTTGCAAAGTCTGCATGTATCCGTTGTGGTATTGGGGTCTTTAATAATATGCTTGCTGTAATATCTGGTGTTTATTGTTTGATCCTGTATTGCAGTCATGAATCCTTCCGTCTCACTGTATATATTGCCTTATCTTAGCCATGTGTTGGATGCGTCTTGATCGATGTTTGGCTGTGTTAGATGATACGGGTGCTTGCCATGTAGTGTTTTCTTTTTCCAATTTACTTTCTTCGTATCTGTTGATGTTATGTGATCTAAAGGGTTGTTGAGGTGGTTATGACATTGCAGTGGTGTAGCTGATGTATTTATATGAGTGATTGCTTTGTGTATTTTGCTAGTTTCTGCTCGTTCTATAAAGAATTTTCTTAGATTGTCTACCTGTCCATAATATAGGTTTTTTTATGTCGATAAATCCCCTTCCTCCTTCCTTTCTGCTTAATGTGAATCTTTCTGTTGCTGAATGTATGTGATGTATTCTATATATGTGGCATTGTGATCGTGTAAGTGTATTGAGTGCTTCTAGGTCTGTGTTACTCCATTTCACTACTTCAAATGAGTAGGTCAATATTGGTATAGCATAAGTAATTATAGCTTTTGTCTTGTTTCTTGCTGTCAATTCTGTTTTCAGTATTTTTGTTAGTCTTTGTCTATATTTTTCTCTTAGTTCTTCTTTAATATTTGTATTATCCATTTCTATTTTTTTCTGTATCCTAGATATTTATAGACATATGTTTTTTCCATCGCTTCTATGCAGTCGCTGTGGTTATCCAATATGTAATCTTCTTGTTTAGTGTGTTTTCCCTTGACTATGCTATTTTTCTTACATTTGTCTGTTCCAAAAGCCAAATTTATGTCATTGCTGAATACTTCTGTTATCTTTAGTAATTGGTTGAGCTGTTGATTTGTTGCTGCCAGTAGTTTTAGATCATCCATGTATAGCAAATGTGTGATTTTTTGTTGGTATGTTCCAGTAATATTATATTCATAATTTGTATTATTTAGCATGTTGAATAGTGGGTTATTATTATTATTATTTTTATTATTATTATTATTGCAGAATATGAGGTAACTGTTTCCTTTCTGATTTTATGTATTACAGTCCTCCCTCCGACTTACTTCTAGCTAGCATCCATTCGGGTATCTACAACTGGCACGCATCTCTTAAAGAAAAATGGAAGTAAAAATATTAGCAGAGCGTGGTTTCGATCCACGGACCTCTGGGTTATGGGCCCAGCACGCTTCCACTGCGCCACTCTGCTCCACATTGTGACCACCTTTCTCCATTGATTATCCAAAAACCAGTTCTCCTCACATAGGATGGCGTCAACACCCATGCTTTCTTTTGTAGGTGTGCTTACAGACGCCTAACAAAGATCTGTAGCCCTGCCTGCCTCTTCATATTGCTACTGCTGTCAAACGAGGGCGACACAGTGAGCAGATGCCCATAGACAGAGGCTTACAGTGCACACCTAGTTATATGTGGTAAATAGACATAGCGTATTGTGTTAAACAAGAGATGATCCCATTGCAAAACCATCAGCCATTAGGTATGTACCGTTGCGTAAAGATCTCCCTAAACGGCCATACTCTTACGGTCTTCAAACCTCACGCGTACATCTAAACTCAGTGAGAAGGAACGATCTAAAGGATTAGATTACCATACTGTAAATTCCGGAACGAAAGGAGCTGAAGTACGTGGGTATTCTGAGGAAATCATGAGGCCTCCATTCTGTATTGGGACAATAATATTGTCTGTTTTCTGTCCACTTTTGTCGGCGAGCTGCCAAAATTTAAAGTCAGAAATTTTAAGAGAAAGGGGGGAAAACGCGGAATGGTAGCTGGTTCTGCCGCTGTTTGTGTTTACAACCCACATATGGGAAATGCAGATTTATTGGCAACACTGGCAGATGTCACACACAGATTAGATACAAACAGTGGTATTTACGGTACGTTTGTTTTTGCATCCTATTGGATATAACTTTAAAAAATTTGTGGATTCTCTACAGAAGGGTACTCACTGGAAATCGAACAGCACACATCCCAGTGAACCAAAAGAAGTTTGCAACTGAATTGTCTGAAATTCTTTACCAGCTTGGTCCTGGAATAAGGAAGTGCTGCAGACCAGCTATCACAGACCCACAAGAGACCGACACAGTTGTGTATAAGGGATCATCGTCACCTCCAAAGCACTATGGCGAGATCCCTTTAATCACTGGCCAGCGTGGAGTAAGAAGAGCGCAACGTGCAGACTCTGTAAATCCAAAGGCTTACCTGTGTCGTGTGTGAGAATTGCGAAGGAGACTTATGTTTAAATACAGGCAAAAGTTGCTTTCTTGCGTTCCATACTATCTAAAGACTCATGCCAGACATCTATTGTCGATAGTACCATTAACGCTATCATAATTCTGTTCATTTCAAGCTTAAAACTATATTTTTATACTTAACAAATGTGTATTAATAGCGTAAATTGCACACAGTAAGTGCGAAGTGTAAAGCAAAATACAATTTTCCCGAATAAAAAATGTATCTTTTTCAACATTTTTCCTGACAACCTTGAACAAATTAAAGTAAAAAAGTTATGTGGTGTCCCACAAATAAAAAAAGTGCGGAATTAAGAGTTAAATACATCAGCTACATGTTAGAAAATATAATATTCTGTTAAAAAATTATAACCCATTGCTGTAACTGTCTGGAAAATACGTGAACGAAGTATGTTCGTAAGTGCACAGAAAAAGTAACGTTTCTACGTGTACCTTTCTAAATAAATATTCCTTGCACTTGCTAATTTAAACGTTACAGGAAAGAACATCCTGTATAATGGGCGGAAAGTTCTTACTAGTTCTGAACTGCAGCTAGCGTGTGGTCTCTAAGTTTAATGACCGAGAAATGGCGAGAAATCTTTAACTAATCTTCATGAAAATTTCATGAACTGATATATCTAAAACTACCAGAGTTGCGTTGTGCCAAAACTGCAACTCGGTAGTTTTTGTACAGTGCATAAATGTCTTTGTAAATGGTAGGATTGCCGTTATTATTGGTAGCGAAAGAAACATAAACGAGTGTGTGAGAGCCGACGACTTCTCTTTAATTTTTTGTTTGTTTGTTTCGTTTACACGTAATTAGAGCCGCAATACTCGATTTTAGTCCACTGCGTATTTTATATCCTTACAAAACATAAATTACTCTTTATGCAGATGTTCTGCGCTGTTATGTAACCAAAACAATTGCTTTTGATGCAAGAACAGTACATGCCAAACATAAAAACATATTTATAATTTCTGTTGTTTTTTTGTATTTAATAGAAAGTCCATCATTAATCACAAGTAAGAGTTTCCTGTTATTATTGATAAATGAGTTAGTTGTTTATTAACAGCAGAAACAAGTTTTATATAAGCTCGACACGTTTTTATAAGTTTTATCTTCTTTTGAGGAAATTACAATTTCTAACGGTATATGAAAAATCTGTGATTCGCGTTACAAGTCAATAGTTGTCGAATAAAGCATGAATTAAACAGTGTCATTTTCAATTTTGCTATTAACGTTTATTTTAACTTACCGACCAGAAGATAACATCTAGAACCAAAATGTTCCTTAGGTTACGCGGCCCTTGTACAGGGCGAGTCAGGAGGAAATGTATGTGTTTTGACGCATAATAGCATTACTGATTCTGAACAAAAAACCTGATGTGGACATATGCCCTATTCCGAATGGTTTCCGAGATAGAACACATTTAATGTACATTTATATTTATTTTCTGTATTATTCATTGCCATTGTTTACAACGTACCACAGTTACATAGTGGAAGTTGAGACGAACATTTTGATACAGGACTCTTGTGGTCCATAAAGTCGGAAAACTACCTCAAAATGGCCTATAAAAAGTAGCTAAGCTACAGCGCACGAGCGTCGCGCGATATTTTCAGCATTCTCGCAATCTCTCCTCGCAAACTCTTAGTCCTAGACAAAAAATAAATAGGGCCTTTTTTGTAGCAAATTTAATTTAGTTTAATTGTATACTGAGGCACGTTTTCTTTGAAGTGTACGGTTTTCGGGTTATTAAAGAAAAACGTACAAAAGCGATATTAAACGTGTTCTATCTCGGAAACCACTCGCAATAGGGCATATGTCCACATGAAGTTTCTTGTTCAGAATCATTTTATACTATCGCGTCTCAAAGCATGTACCTTTCCTCCTGACTGACCGTGTATATCCTCACGCAGTTTCTAGACGGTTCATGGCTTAT
Source organism: Schistocerca serialis cubense (assembly GCF_023864345.2). Lineage (NCBI taxonomy): Eukaryota > Metazoa > Arthropoda > Insecta > Orthoptera > Acrididae > Schistocerca > Schistocerca serialis. The sequence goes on along the minus strand of NC_064647.1, from coordinate 56,702,561 downwards.
GGTTTCTAAGGGAATCTAGTCAGACACACGGTACACTCAAAGAAAGTGATCGAAATTAACTAAACAAACACTGTTTTTGGCCTTGTTTCACAGTTTATTTATTGTACGACCTAGGTTGCGGGTTATAAGCCCATTTCGAAGTACATTACTGATTCCAAAGATGATAATGCACAGATAAACATGATGACAAGGCAAAGAGAATCGTCTCAACTTCTTACGGGTATTCTGCTTAATGAAGAACTACGTCAATGACAATTTTTTAACAAAATAATACTTTATTACACATTCAGCAATTAACCTACAATGACGGGACTAAAGTTATGAATCAGCCAAGAACTATACTGGACTGGGGCCCAAAGTTTTGATGAGGTCACAACCCCAGGACAGAAGTAAAACTTTGGGCCCCAGTCCATTGTAGTTAAAAAGTTCTTGGCTGATGCATAACTAGTACCGTCGTTGTAGGTTAATTGCTGAATGTATAATAATGTATGTGATTTGTTAAAAAAATTGTCGTTGACGTAATTGTATATTAAGGTATGGATCGATACCATAAGAAATTGAGATGATTGTCCTTGGCTTGTCATCGTGCTTATCTCCGCATTATCATCTTTGGGACTCAGTAATGTACTTGGAAATGAGCTTATAACCCGGAACTTAGGACGTACAATAATAAAACAGTGTTTGTTTAGTTGATTTACAAGGTTTCACCAAGAGCCCACAGCTGATTTAATTAATCCCGATAGGTTTGCAGCACACCTAATGTACAGGCAGCGCGACTACGATTTTAACTGGCCAACGCTAACAGGACAGCTTCGTAGTGTACGCTCAATCTACGATAGCCTATGGTAGTTTCACAACTCTACATACTATACTTCATTATCTGTTTATTGCAGTTTTGTATTATTTGTAAAGAAAACGAAATTGGAATCTGATAATGTTACTGATGCAAGGTAATTCACAAATACGGCAAATGACCGTATAAGATACGTTGCGGATACGGATGCTACGCTGAAACGTGTGCAGCAGCACGGCGCGGTCGGGTGGGCTTTGTCGCCGGTAACAAAGGACCTGGGATGCTGGTCGGGGCCTGACACTGAGGCAATGGCTGTGTGTGACGTGTCGGGGGGGGGAGGGGGGGGGGGGAGACGGCAGCGAGAGGGAGGGGCGCAAGGCCGGGCGGGGCCACGCGGCGGGCTGGGGCTGCCGCCGTGACGTCATTTCCGTCGGAAGCGGAAGCTGGCTGCCGGCTTCCGCCCGGAAGGAAGCGGCGCCGCCGAGCGGACAGCTGACGGCGCGCCGCGCCGCGCTGCGCCACAGAGAGCGGCCATTTCTGTTAGCGGGGGAGACCGAGGCGGCGCTCCATATCCATGATTTTTTCTATAAAATAAAAAAAAGATTACTAAACCCGACTTTTGACCTTAACTGTAGACCCTTAATATTCCATTATGTATCTTCTACTAGACGAATACCAATCAGGTTTCTGTAAACACCGAAGCACAACATCCGCTTTGATAAAGGTGACAGATGACCTGAAACTTGCCATGGACAGACAAGAAGCGACTATCATTTGCTTCTTAGATTTCAGCAAAGCATTTGATACTGTCGACTTCGACATCTTACTAGCCAAACTTAGCGGTCTAAATTTCTGACCAAGTGCAGTGCAATGGTTTCGCTCATACATGACGTCTCGTTAGCAACGCGTCCTGTCTGGGAATATAAAATCACAATGGCGGCAGGTAGTGTCAGGCGTTCCCCAAGGCTCAGTACTAGGTCCCATACTCTTCTCTCTGTATGTCAATGATGTGTCATCGGTTCTGACCTATTGCAAATATCATATGTATGCTGATGACCTTCAGTTGTATCTAAGTGCGAAACCAAGCGATCTTAAGAAAAAAAATGGTTCAAATGGCTCTAAGCACTATGAGACTCAACATCTGTGGTCATCAGTTCCCTAGAACTTAGAACTACTTAAACCTAACTAACCTAAGGACATCACACACATCCATGCCCGAGGCAGGATTCGAACCTGCGACCGTAGCAGTCGCGTGGTTCCGGACTGAGCGCCTAGAACCGCTAGACCACCGCGGCCGGCAATCTTAAGAAAGCTATTGAAAATTTCAATACTGATCTCGATGCACTATCAAAATGTACACAGGACATAGGACTAAAACTAAACTCGTCTAAATCCCAAGCGGTACTTGTTGGTCACTCTAAGCCGATTAGCCCAAAACATCGGGAATCCGTACCACCTCTTATCCTAAATGGAACAAATATTAACTTCTCTCCCTCAGCAGAGCGTTTGTGGGGTAATAATAGATGAAAATCTAAATTGGACAGAGCACGTAACTGCAGTGTGCAAAAAAGCATTAGCATCCCTTCATGTCCTACAAAAATATAAAAAACTCTTCCCTTTCGATATAAAAAAAATTAGTACAAACGCTTATACTCCCAATCATTGACTACAGCGATATTATCCTACAAGGTCTCTCTCAGGACAATTCGCGACGTCTGGAACTGGTCATGAATGCCTGCGTCCGATATACCTGTGACGTTCGACTTTTTGATCACATTTCACGAGCATATGCAAAATTGTCCTGGCTGTGTGCAGACAAACGCAGAGATTTCCATACACTCTGTCTCATCTACTGCCTTATAAATGTACACTGTCCCTCATACCGCTCCTCGTCCTTAACGCCTATGTCGGTACAACATGACAGAAACACACGTTCCAATCATAATAAAATCCTCTCTGTTCCACTGCATCGCTCAGTCACCTTTCCCAAGTCGTTTACAGTAGCGGGCACCCGACTCTGGAATAGCCTCCCTCGTCTTGTTAGAGAACTTAAAAACATGCCCGGCTTCAAAAAACAGTTAATGACGTATCTACTTAAGCAACAGTAATGCCTTCCCTCTTTCCCCCTCCTTAAATCCGCCTTCCCCAAAACTCGCAGGTTCGAATCCTGCCTCGGGCATGGATGTGTGTGATGTCCTTAGGTTACAAAATTGTTAAGGCTTTCGTGGCCACTTGTTGACGAACTGCCTATTGGCTTCTGTCTCGGGTTCTACGGCCGACGTTCATCTGATGATTTTTCTGACGTTTCGCCAGCACGAGTGGCTGGCATTGTCAAAACTTCACCCTCCATTGCCGGTGGTGAATTGTTCACCACTCGTGCTGGCGAAACGTCAGAAAAACCATTAGATGAACGTCGGCCGAAGAACCCGAGACAGAAGCCAATAGGCAGTTCGTTTTTAGGTTAGTTAGGTTTAAGTAGTTCTACGTTCTAGGGGACTAATGACCACAAATGTTAAGTCCCATAGTGCTCAGAGCCATTTGAACCCAAAACTCGCTGTACTAGTAAACATCTACTTTACACACCAAGATATTAATGTACATCCGCACAAATCTTCATTACTATTGCCAATTTTTCTCATGTTTATCATTATTATTTTTTTTTTACTGTTACAATTATTGCTTTTATCATGATTTGTATCTATAGCACCTGTTGTAAATATATAATGCCAGCACTTACTTTATTAGGTCTTAGTCACTACTCTTTATTCATATTGTCACTAGAGTAATCTAATTTTCTTATTTAAACTATTGTCATGATGTAACTCTGATGTGTGAAATGCTGCATGTGTGGAACACTGGTCCGACGTAAGAGAGGGCCTGATGGCCCTAATCTGATCGGGTTAAATAAATAAATAAATAAATAAATAAGTAAAAACTTGCACCCAGAGGACACTACACGCTGGGAGCTCTGAACGTCGCTGTCTTCAACCTAAACCAAAATATCACAGACTACTTTTAAACTGATGATATTGTGTAAGGTAGTACGTAGCGATATTATAAAACAAATGATTTTTAATAAAATGGCGGTACTATAAAATACAACTCAATTTTTTCGAAAAAAGTCAGAAGTAAAATATATCGAAAAAAATCCTACGCACTACAGTAGAAAAAACTGCATTTATATTTCGTGAGTTACAGCTTCCGCCAAGTTTCGACTAGTGTTTTTTAATACTGAAATTGAAACACCATTTCGTGGACAGTTCCAGCACCGTATAGTTGGCCTTTTTTTCGCCGATGTCGAAGGACTCTCATTTTCTACATCTACATCTACAAGAATACTCTGCAATTCACATTTAAGTGCTTGGAAGAGGGTTCATCGAACCACAATCATACTATCTCTCTAACATTCCACTCCCGAACAGCGCGCGGGAAAAACCAACACCTAAACCTTTCTGTTCGAGCTCTGATTTCTCTTTTTTTTATGATCATTCCTACCTATGTAGGTTGGGCTCAACAAAATATTTTCGCATTCGGAAGAGAAAGTTGGTGACTGAAATTTCGTAAATAGATCTCGTCGCGACGAAAAACGTCTTTGCTTTAATGACTTCCATCCCAACTCGCGTATCATCTGCCACACTCTCTCCCCTATTACGTGATAATACAAAACGAGCTACCCTTTTTTGCACCCTTTCGATGTCCTCCGTCAATCCCACCTGGTAAGGATCCCACCTGTCTCTTTAGTGGACTTGTTGCAACTTGTAAGTGTCCTGCCAATGAAACGCAACCTTTGGCTCGCCTTCCCCACATTATTATCTATATGGTCTTTCCAACTGAAGTTCTTCGTGATTTTAACACCCAGGTACTTAGTTGAATTGACAGTCTTGAGCATTGTACTATTTATCGAGTAATCGAATTCCAACGGATTTCTTTTGGAACTCATGTGGATCACCTCATGCTTTTCGTTATTTAGCGTCAACTGCCACCTGCCGCACCATACAGCAATCTTTTCTAAATCGCTTTGCAACTGATACTGGTCTTCGGATGACCTTACTAAACGGTAAATTACAGCATCATCTGCGAACAACCTAAGAGAACTGCTCAGATTGTCACCCAGGTCATTTATATAGATCAGGAACAGCAGAGGTCCCAGGACGCTTCCCTGGGGAACACCTGATATCACTTCAGATTTACTTGATGATTTTCCGTCTATTACTACGAACTGCGACCTTCGTGACGAAATATTGACTGTTACCTGGCATCCACTTGCCTATCGAAGCATTTTTATGACCGTTAAAATTACTTTTTGCATTTATTCTATCCGCATAAACACGTTTGTTTGTATTTTCAAGCACTCACGTTTTACACCGTATGGAAAACGTGCGAAATGACAAACGAAGCGGACGTGAGACAGACACGGGCTTTCAGACTGTTTAACGTAAACCAATCATTTTGAGCCGTCCGCTGTGGCCGAGCGGTTCTAGGCGCTTCAGTCCGGAACCACGCTGCTGCTACGGTCGCAGGTTCGAATCCTTCCTCGGGCATGGATGTGTGTGCTGTCCTTAGGTTAGTTAGGTTTAAGCTGTTCTAAGTCTAGGGGACTGATGACCTCAGATGTCAAATCTGAAAATGCTTGGAGCCATTTGAATCATTTTACGAAAAAAAATCATGTTGAGAATTGTGGTTTTAGTTGATACTTATGCCTTCGGTGATATTATCCGAAATTAACAGGATTCCTATTCCGTCGGTAAGTATGATAGTGTAATTTTTTTAATACATCGTATGCACACGGGCACTGGGATGCGCCGGACCCCCAATGAGTAAATCGCGGTTCCAACGTATTTTAACATTTATGACGCATTCTATATGAACGAATCTTTAAAAAAAGTCTGTCTAAGCAACATTTTAATCGAATAAAAAAATTAGACTAAAAAAATTCTGTCTTGGTTAATGCTACTTTTCGATAACTGGTACCTACATCTACATGGCTACCCTGTAATTCGTCCTTAAGGGTCCATTATGTTCAATTTATAAAATTCTCGATTTCAACAATTTTGTTTTGGAGAAACTAATGAAACAATCGACTTAAATCTTCGTGCACACTATTTATTCACTTTGCAACATATTCCGAATTTTTTAAATGAAATTCAGTCACTGTTATCCCCTCATCCGAGAAGAAAAAAGGTGCTCTTTCTAAAATGGATTGTGTCCATGACGGAAGTCTTGCATTCTGCAAAAAATGTCTAAAATCAAAAAGCAAATAATTCTTAACCTGTAAGATGCTGCGCACGGAGTAATACCACAGCTTTTTTGAAATTTCTCAAAATAATATAATGGCAGTGACGGAAAGGATTGCGGGCACACTAACAAAGGTATGTTGCTGAACTTTCGCTGAATTACTCCTCGGTTAAGTCCCCAAGGAGTAATAGGCTGTTTTTTTTTATTTTGATTTATTCATTAGTTACGGCAGAAACACGAGACCAAAAATAAACGAAAAAACTACGTCATTCTCAGAAACATCCGCCATTTCATAATTTCGTCAAATTTCAAAAATTGTGCTATTACTCCGTCCGCAATATCCTATAGATTAAGAAAATTGTTTGTTTTTTGATTTCAGAACAGATATGCAGCCTGCAGGACTTCATACACATAACACTGTGGACTTCGGAGGAGGAGAGGGGGGGGGGGGGGAGTTCTTTGAAAAATCAAGAAATGTTGTCCAACAATCAATAAATAATGTGGAAAAAGATTTTATGTTGATTGCTCCATGAGCTTTTCTAAAAAACGTTGTAAAAATCGCTTATTTTATAGGCTCTACCGTTCCACGTAGTTCAAGACATATGACGTCATAAACACTGAGATACGTGATAAAAATCGCCTATCATTCATGAAGTTTTAATACATTTATTCTTTACTGCTAAGACATTCCTACAGTCGAATCAACTTAAGGATATCCCTGACACCTGTCAGCGATTTTGACAGCTTTCAAGTGGGTAGCGCTAACGGCTGTAGGCGAAAAGAATAGCCTTCTGTACACCTATTAAGAAGCGTTGTCATAGAGACTCTTACCAAATCGCGTTGTAGACAGGCGAAGCAACTACGTCCAGTGTACAGAAACTGATTGGGATCATCCCACACCGAGTCTGCTGCAACAGTACGTATAAGGTTTCCTTTCTAATAGAAAATTGGCAAAACGAATACACGCCGGGTTTGCTGACAACTCGTTTGTGTAGATCGGGAACACCAGAGTACCTATAACACTTGCTTGGGGAACGCTAAACAAGTTCTGTTTTACTCGATGACTTCCCGTCAGTTTCTGTGAACTGTGACCTTTCTGACAGGATATCACGAATCCAGTCGCACAGCTTGAGACGTTGCTCTACAAGCACGCAATAAGATTAGAAACCACTTGTGGGGAACAGTATCAAAAGCCTACCGGAAATCTGGAAATATGGAATCAGTTTGAGATTCTCCTGTCGACAGCACTCTTCTTGAGAATAAAGAACCAGTAATGTTGCACAAGAGCATAATTTTCTGAATCGGAATTGAATGTGTGTCAATAGATCATATTCTTCGCGGTAATTCATAATGTCCGATGATACGTTCTAAAATCCCGCTGCTAATCGACGTCAGTGGTATGGGTCTGTAATTCAGCGAATTACTCTTATATCCTTTCTTGAGTACTGGTCTGACCTCTACAGCTTTCCAATCTTTAGGTACCGATATTTCGTCGATCTAGAGGTTCTATATGACTTTTCAGTCGTGATTTCTTACAGTTGTAAATCACATTTTACGAGTTCACAGCCTGTATTCATCGGCACCCACCAGCGGTAGAATGTTCCTACTGTGTGCTGTTTACATCCGTACTTGTTACGGTGAGATTAACGACCAGTAACAGCTAGCACACGCTGGTAAGTACGAGAAGCGTCCAATAAATAATACAACACATTTTTTCTAGGCCAATTTCGGTTCGAAAAATGCGGAATTTGTTTTGGGACATCAGGGAATATTCCCGCTTCGCCCATATAGTTGCATGAAGTTCCGATATCTGGTGGCGCCATAGTAGTAGTATGGTATTCTGCCTTACGGCAGGTCTCGTCATGGTTTAAGCCTGCTCCAGTTTTGTCTGTCCATAGCCAGTCTTTTCATTTCTGTATATTTGCCTCCCCCCCCCCCCCCTTGCCGTTGGTGGGGAGGCTTGCGTGCCTCAGAGATACAGATAGCCGTACCGTAGGTGCAACCACAACGGCGGGGTACCTCTTGAGAGGCCAGACAAACGTGTGGTTCCTGAAGAGGGGCAGCAGCCTTTTCAGTAGTTGCAGGGGCAACACTCCGGATGATTGACTGATCTGGCCTTGTAACACTAACCAAAACGGCCTTGCTGTGCTGGTACTGCGAACGGCTGAAAGCAAGGGGAAACTACTGCCGTAATATTTCCCGAGGGCATGCAGCTTTACTGTATGATTAAATGATGTTGGCGTCCGCTTGGGTAAAATATTCTGGAGGTAAAATAGTCCCCCATTCGGATCTCCGTGTGGGGACTACTCAAGAGGACGTCGTTATCAGGAGAAAGAAAACTGGCGTTCTACGGATCGGAGCGTGGAATGTCAGATCCCTTAATCGGGCAGGTAGGTTAGAAAATTTAAAAAGGGAAATGGACAGGTTAAAGTTAGATATAGTGGGAATTAGTGAAGTTCGATGGCAGGAGCAACAACACTTTTGGTCAGGCGAATACAGGGTTAATATTACAAAATCGAAAAGGGGTAATGCAGGAGTCGGTTTAATAATGAATAAAAAAATAGGAGTGCGGGTAAGCTACTACAAACAGCATAGTGAACGCATTATTGTGGCCAAGATAGACACGAAGCCCACGCCTATTACAGCAGTACAAGTTTATATGGCAAATAGCTCTTCAGATGACGAAGAAATTGAAGAAATGTGCGATGAAATAAAAGAAATTATTCAGATAGTGAAGGGAGACGAAAATTTAATAGTCATGGCTGACTGGAATTCAGTAGTAGGAAAAGGGAGAGGAGGAAACGTAGTAGGTGAATATGGATTGGGGGACAGAAATGAAAGAGGAAGCCGCCTGATAGAACTTGGCACAGAGCACAATTTAATCATAGCTAACACTTGGTTCAAGAATCATGAAAGAAGGTCGTATACACGGAAGAAGCCTGGAGATACTGACAGGTTTCAGATAGATTATATAATGGTAAGACAGAGATTTAGGAAGCTGGTTTTAAATTGTAAGACATTTCCAGGGGCAGATGTGGACTCTGACCACAATCTATTGGTTATGAACTGTAGATTAAAACTGAAGAAACTGCAAAAAGGTGGGAATTTAAGGAGATGGGACCTGGATAAACTGACTAAACTAGAGGTTGTACAGAGTTTCAGGGAGAGCATAAGGCAATAATTGATAGGAATGGGGGAAAGAAATACAGTAGAAGAGGAATGGGTAGCTTTGAGGGATAAAGTAGTGAAGGCAGCAGAGGATCAAGTAAGTAAAAAGATGAGGGCTAGTAGAAATCCTTGGGTAACAGAAGAAATATTGAATTTAATTGATGAAAGGAGAAAGCATAAAAATGCTGTAAATGAAGCAGGCAAAAAGGAATACAAACGTCTCAAAAATGAGATCGACAGGAAGTGCAAAATGGCTAAGCAGGGATGGTTAGAGGACAAATGTAAGGATGTAGAGGGTTATCTCACTAGGGGTATGATAGATACTGCCTACAGGAAAATTAAAGAGACCTTTTGAGGAAAGAGAACCACTTGTATGTATATCAAGAGCTCAGATAGAAACCCAGCAAAGAAGGGAAAGCAGAAAGGTGGAAGGATTATATAGAGGATCTATACAAGGGCAACGTACTTGAGGACAATATTATGGAAATGGAAGAGGATGTAGATGAAGATGAATTGGGAGATACGATACTGCGTGAAAAGTATGACAGAGCAATGAAAGACCTGCGTCGAAACAAGGCCCCCGGAGTAGACAACATTCCATTAGAATTGCTGACGGCCTTGGGAGAGCCAGTCCTGACAAAACTCTACCATCTGGTGAGCAAGATGTATGAAACAGGCGAAATACCCTCAGACTTCAAGAAGAATATAATAATTCCAATCCCAAAGAAAACAGGTGTTGACAGATGCGAAAATTACCGAACTATCAGTTTAATAAGCCACAGCTGCAAAATACTAACGCGAATTCTTTACAGACGAATGGAAAAACTGGTAGGAGTCGACGTCGGGGAAGATCAGTTTGGATTCCGTAGAAATACTGGAACACATTAGGCAAAGCTGACCCTACGACTTATCTTAGAAGCTAGATTAAGGTAAGGCAAACCTACTTTTCTAGCATTTGTAGACTTAGAGAAAGCTTTTGACAACGTTGACTAGAATACTCTCTTTCAAATTTTGAAGGTGGCAGGGGTAAAATACAGGGAGCGAAAGACTATTTACAATTTGTACAGAAACCAGATGGCAGTTATAAGAGTCGAGGGGCATGAAAGGAAAGCAGACGTTGGGAAGGGAGTGAGACAGGGTTGTAGCCTCTCCCCGATGTTATTCAATCTGTATATTGAGCAAGCAGTGAAGGAAACAAATGGAACATTCGGAGTAGGTATTAAAATCCATGGAGAAGAAATAATAACTTTGAGGTTCGCCGATGACATTGTAATTCTGTGAGAGACAGCAAAGGACTTGGAAGAGCAGTTGAACGGAATGGACAGTGCGATGAAAGGAGGGTATTAGATGAACATCAACAAAAACAAAACGAGGATAATGGAATGTAGTCGAATTAAGTCGGGTGATGCTGAGGGATTTAGATTAGGAAATGAGACACTTTAATTAGTAAATGAGTTTTGCTAATTGGGGAGCAAAATAACTGATGATGGTCGAAGTAGAGAGTATATCAAACGTAGTCTGGCAATGGCAAGGAAAGCGTTTCTGAAGAAGAGAAATTTGTTAACATCGAGTATAGATTTAAGTGTCAGGAAGTCGTTTCTGAAAGTATTTGTATGGAGTGTAGCCATGTATGGAAGTGAAACATGGACGATAAATAGTGTAGACAAGAGGAGAATAGAAGCTTTCGAAGTGTGGTGCTACAGAAGAATGCTGAAGATCAGATGGGTAGATTGTATAACTAATGAGGAGGTATTGAATAGGATTGGGGATAAGTTTGTGGCACAACTTGACTAGAAAAAGGGATCGGTTGGTAGGACATGTTCTGAGGCATCAAGGGATCACAAATTTGGTATTGGAGGGCAGCGTGGACGGTAAAAATCGTAGAGGGAGACCAAGAGATGAATACACTAAGCAGATTCAGGAGGATGTAGGTTGCAGTAAGTACTGGGAGAGGAAGAAGCTTGCACAGGATAGAGTAGCATGGAGAGCTGCATCAAACCAGTCTCAGGACTGAAGACCACAACAACAACAACAACAACAACAACATATTTTCTCTCTCTAATGACTTTTAGCATGTTTCTTTCTTCTCCAAATCTTCTTAATACTTCTTCATTCCTTACTCGGTCTTCCCATTTCACTTTTTCCATTCTTCTACATATCCACATCTCTAGTGCCTCCAGTCTTCTTTCATCTTCCTTCCTCAATGTCCAGGTCTCGGCGCCATATAGTGCAACGCTCCAGATGTAACATTTGGCAAGTCTTTTCCTCAGATCTTTTTTTAGTGGTCCACACAGTTATTTCTGTTTCTTCTTGAATCCTTTTTTTGCCATTGCAATTCTTTTCCTAATTTCTGTTGAGCAATACATATCATCCATTATTACACTTCCCAAGCAATTAAAGTTATTCACTTGCTCTATTTCATCTCCCCCTATTTTCATACGGCATTTTATCCCCTTTCCTCCAATTATCATGCTTTTCGTTTCCTTCTTGTTAATCTTCATTCCATATTCTTCTAATTTTGTGTTTAGACCATCTACCATTTGTTCCATATCTCTTGCACACTCTGACATCACAACCATGTCGTCTGCAAATCTTATACACTCCTTTCTCCGACATTCATTACGCCAGAGATTGCAGTTGTGTGCAGCAAATGATGGCCACCACATTGAACATCTATTGGCCTGACTTGTCGGGACACACTCTATTCCACTCCGTAATTGAAAACGGAAACCACGTGTGTACGTGTACCTCACCCCTCATGGTAATGTACATGTGCGTCGGTGAAAAAGACCAATAAAAAGGTGTTAGCATGTGGACGTAATGTGCTGTTCCAGTCTCTTCTGTACCTAAGGTCCATCACCGTTCCCTTTGGATCCCTACGTAATTCGGTGCTCTCCGATACACACGATCGAACAGCGGAGGAGTGGTACTCAAGCGTCAACTTCAGGTTACAATATCTCCGGATGTAATTAACATTTCACAATGCAACAAACGGCACTGATTACGTATTTGTTTATATGTTCAGATGTGCTAACAAAACTAACGGGGTTCCATTTAAAAAAATGTAGGTTTGTGTTAAAAGACATACTTCCGTGCATTTTTTTATGGTTTGTATTAATCAATTACACTAGCCCCTCTCCTCACGTTCGGTCTGTGGAATCGATTCGTCAGTATTTGATGTGGTTTACGAAATATATCCAGCGGTAATGTTAGGTGACTCACCCTGTATATCGAACAGTGTTGGTGATAAACAATAACCTTGTTTTACACCTCTTCCCAGTTCAATTTCTTCATTCATCACACCTCCTATTCTTAGTCTCGCTCTGTGGTTCAAATATAAATTTCTAGTTAGCCGTCTATCCCTCTAGTCAACTCCGTGTTTCCTTAGGATTTCCATCAGTTTGTCTATAGGTAGTCTTCAAAATGCCATCTGTTACGGATGTGCATTCGAAGCAGAGCGCTGTTACTGACTTTCTTTTGGCGGAAAACCAGGGCATCGGAGAATGTTTACGGAGACCTGGCAGTGAACAAAAGTACGATGGGTCGTTGGGTGGGGTGTCTGTCACCATGGCAACAATGTGGCGCAAACGTGTCCGATCTGCCGCGTGCCGCCGGTCACACACAGCTGTGACTCCTGTAATATTGGAACGTGCGGACACTCTCGTTCGAGGTGAGCGACGAATCACGATGAAGCAACTCACTGCTCAGCAGGACGTGTCTGTGGGTAGCGCTGACACACTCGTCCATCAGCCGGGGTATCAAAGACGTGTGACTTCTGGGTTCGTCGCCGTCTCACAGAAGACCATAAAGTACAACGAAGAATCATCTGCGCCGAAATGCTTGCGCATTACGAGACTGATCGTGACTGTTTTTTGTCGAACATCTGCACAGACGGTGAAACATGAAAGCAGTGGAGTGGTACCACGTGGGCAAACAGGTCCACCCAGTGAGATGGTGTATGGCCGCCCCATTGAGTGGAGATTACGTTGAAAAATATGATTTTGTAGTCAGAAGAGTGGGGAATAGTACTATTGGAATCCTGAATAAAACAAATCTGCTTCCAGAAAAAAAATTGAATTGATGCATTATTTATTGTGAACACCCCTCGTATATCTGCTAACTGTTATAGCTGATCAGGTGAATTGTGTCGGTTCGACAGAAGTGATAATAATTCATGTCGAAATAAATTCGCTACATGCGAATAAATTGCCGTGAGTAGCATTTAGGTGCAGATGCTATACCGGTTGGGGACATGTGAGTAGTCGCCTTGTCGTTAGGCTACCCGCGTACCGCTCCCAGAGTGGCCCAAAACAGTGTCTACATCCGTGCACCAGAGTCTCATACGTTCATCACTAATACAGCTGACGCCAAGTTATGTCGATCTAACTTAGAATGGTTGCAGTCACACCAACGCAAAGAAATGATAATTTTTGTTCTCGACTGTAAAGGTGATTACTTGATATGATGTAATGTTTGCACTTCCAGTAACCCAAGTGAAGAGTCAGTCAGGCAGCAGCAACGAGCCGAGAAACGCGCAGCAACGGGGAAGTAACCGAGTTTGTGACTTTTACGAGTTCCTAACCAATACCGAATTTTATAATATCATCTGTGTGCTTTAATAGTTCAATCTCTTGTGTTTCTGCGTGTTAATTTAATATCTATTAGCCACAGTTCACACGATTTCGTTTGCATCGGAAAGTAAATAGCTTTTGTGATATATTTCAAGTTCCTAATCAGGGGCGAATTATTTAGTTTCACCTGACTGCTTCTGCAGTTAGGTTCTTTAATCTGTTTTTGTTAATCTAATTTATTAGACACAGTTCCTGCGCTTTCGTCTGTGTCTAAAGTAGAGCTGCTCAGCACGTGCCGATAGTCCATTTATTTGCATAGTTTAATTTTCCACTGTCTTCAGTATGGACAGAGACTGCGATTGTTGTGTGCAGATGCGAGTCGAATTGGTGAAACTTCGCTCTTAGCTCCAGGCTGTGATGGCTTCGGTTACACAGCTTGAGGCTGCACTGGATGGACGCCACTGATGTGGGCCTGCCGTGGGGATCCGACGGACGTCCAGCACGTCAGAGTCCTCCGATCGGTCCTCACCAGTGGCCAACCCAGTCACTGCTCGCACTGAGACTGAGCCCTCACCTTTCGTCGAGTGGGAGGTCGGCGAAAGACTTCCCAGGCGACCGCACGTGAGCCCTCCCCAGATTGTCTCACAAACTAGTTCCAGGTGTTGTCTCTGTCTGACAATGTCGCTGAGCCAGATGCCGTCGCCTGTCCTGTTTCAACCTCTCAGCCTCCAAGAGTCGGACAGTCACAGAGAGTGGGATTAATGATAGTTGGAAGCTTCGACGTTAGGCGCGTTATGGGGCCCCTTAGGGAGACTTGGCTGAGAAGAAGGGGTACACTCTGTGTACATATCGGGTGGAGTCGTTCCACACGTGAAACGGATTCTCCAGGACTGGCGAGTCTTGCTTGCAAGATGAAAGCAGAGCTGACCATTTGCAGCATAGTCGACAGGAACCGATTGTGGACCTCTGGTACAGAGCCGAGTGGAGGGTCTGAAACAGAGGCTCAGACGGTTCTGCGACAGTGTAGGCTGCAGATGCCTCGACTTGCACCAAAGGGTGGTTGGGTTCCAGGTCCCTCTGTGTAGGTCAGGTGTTAGCTATACGCAGGAGGCGGCTGCACGGGTAGCAGGGGCTGTGTGGCGTGGACTGGGCGGGTTTTTAGGTTACGGAGTCTCGTGAAAACACAAGAAAGGCTTCAGCCACAAAGAGTGCAGGCCGAACGCAGGGAGAACGTAGACACAGGAACCATCGGTATAACAGTTGTAAATTATCGTAGCTGTGTTGAGAAAGTACCAGAGCTCCAAGCGCTAATAGAAGCCACCGATGCTCAAATCGTTTTAAGCACTGAAAGAAGCCTAAAGCCGGATATTAGCTCAGCCGAAATGTTTGTGAAGAACCTAACGATGTTCCGGAGGGATAGCTAAACACGGTTGGCGGTGGCGTGTTTGTTGCTGTTAGAAGTAGTTTAACTCGTCGCAAAATTGAAGTAGATCGTTCCTGTGAGTTAGTATCGGCAGAAGTCATTGTTGGCAACCGGAATAAAATAATAATTGGATCCTTTTACCGACCTCCCAATCCAGATGATACAGTTGCTATAAGGTTCAAAGAAAACTTGAGTTTGATTTCAAACACTTAACCGACTCATGCGATTATAGTTAGTGGTGCCCTTAATTTACCCTCGATATGCTGGCGAAAATACATCTTTAATTCCGTGGTTACGCATAAAACATCATCCGAAATTGTGCTAAGCCCATTCTCTGAAAATTATTTCGAGCAGTTAGTTCATGAGCCCAAGCGAATAGTAAATGGTTGTGAAAACACACTTGACCTCTTAGCAACAAATAATCCTGAGTTAATAACGAGCATCAAAACTGATATGGGTATTAGTGAACACAGGGTTGTCGTAGCGAGACTGAATATTGTAATTCCCAAATCCTCGAAAAATAAGCGGAAAATATACCTATTCAAAAAAGCATATAAAAATTCATTTGACGCCTTCCTGAGAGACAATCTCCACTCCTTCCAAATTCGAATCCTGCCTCGGGAATGGATGTGAGTGATGTCCTTAGGTTAGTTAGGTTTAAGTAGTTCTAAGTTCTAGGGGACTGATGACCTCAGATGTTAAGTCCCATAGTGCTCAGAGCCATTTTTGAGATGTGGCTTGAATTCAAAGAAATAGTATCGGCAGGAATTGAGAGATTTATACCAAATAAATTAACAAACGACGAAGCTCATGCTCCTTCTTACACAAAACGGGTCAGAACAGTGCTGCAGAAACAACGAAACAAACTTCCCAAATTTAAACAGACCCAAAATCCTCAAGATTAGCGATCTTCTACAGAAGCTCGAAATGTAACGCGTACTTCAGTGCGAGATGCTTATAATAGTTTCCACAATGAAACTTCGTCTCCAAATATGGCAGAAAATCCGGAGATTCTGGTCGTATGTGAAGTACGTTAGCGGCAATACACAGTCAATACCTTCTCTGCGCGATAGCAATGGAGATACTATCGGAGACAGTGCTGCTAAAGCAAAGTTACTAAACACACCCGTCCGAAATGCCTTCACAAAAGAAGACGAAGTAAATATTCCAGAATTCGAACCAAGAACAGTTACCAACAGGAGAAGTAAATATCCTCGAAGTAGTGAAGCAACTAAAATCACTTAATAAAAGCAAGTCCTCTGGTCCAGACTGTACACCTATTAGGTTCCTTTCAAGTTTGCTGATGAATTAGCCCCATACTTAACAATCATATACAACCGTCCACTCTACGAAAGATCCGTACCCAAACGCTGGAAAGTTGCACAGGTTACACCAATATTCAAGAAAGGTAGTAGGAGTAATCCACTAAATAACATGCCCATGTCTTTAATGTCGATATGCTGCAGGATTTTGGTACATATATTGTGTTCGAACATTAGGAATTACCTCGAAGGAAACAGTCTATTGACAATCAGTCAACACGGATTTAGAAAACATCATTCTTGTGAAACGCGACAACCTCTTTATTCTCATGAAGGGTTGAGTGCTATTAAAAACGGATTTCAGATTGATTCCGTATTCCTGAATTTCGGAAAGGCTTTTGACACTGTACGACACAAGCGGCATGTAGTGAAACTGCGTGTTTCTGGAATATCGTCTCAGTTATATCACTGGATTTGTGATTTCTTGTCAGAGAGATCACAGTTCGTAATAACTGACGGAAAGTCATCGGGTAAAACAGAAGTGATTTCTAGCGTTTCTCAAGGTAGTGTTACAGGCCCTTTGCTGTTCCTTATCTATATAAACGGTTTGGGAGACAATCTGAGTAGCCGTCTTAGGTTGTTTGCAGATGACGCTGTCATTTATCGACTAATAAGGTCATCAGAAGATCAAAACAAATTGCAAAACGATGTAGAAAAGATATCTGAATGGTGCGAAAATTGTCAGTTGACCCTAAATAACGAAAAGTGTGAGGTCATCCACATGAGTGCTAAAAGGAACTCATTAAACTTCGGTTACGCGATAAACCAGTCTAATCTAAAGGCCGTAAATTCAACTAAATACCTAGGTATTATAATTACGAACAACTTAAATTGGAAGGAACACACAGAAAATGTTGTGGGGAAGGTTCAACAAAGACTGCGTTTTATTGGCAGGGCATCTAGAAAATGTAACAGACCTACTAAGGAGACTGCCTACACTATACTTGTCTGTCCTCTTTTAGGATACTGCTGCGCGGTGTGGGATCCATACCAGATAGGATTGACGGAGTATATCGAAAAAGGTCAAAGAAGCGCAGCTCGTTGTGTATTATCGTGAAATATGGGAGAGAGTGTCACTCATATGATACAGGATTTGGGGTGGACATTATTAAAACAAAGTCGTTTTTCTTGGCGACAGAATCTTCTCACTAAATTCCAGTCACCAGCTTTCTCCTCCGAGTTGCAAAAATATTTTGTTGACACCGACCTACATAGGGAGAAACGATCACCACGATAAAATAAGGGAAATCAGAGCTCATACGGAAAGATACAGGTCTTCGTTCTTTCCGCGCGCTATACGAGATCGGAATAATAGAGAATTGTGAAGGTGGTTCAATGAACCCTCTGCCAGGCACTTAAATGTGATTTGCAGACTATCCATGTAGATGAAGATGCAGAAAAAAAGGTTGAATGAGATGATGTTGCTAATATTTGCAACTATTCTTCCTCAGTTTTTACACTATAAATAAAAGTTACGCGAGAAGTGGACACGCTTGTGCGCAGAGAAAATTTCATCCCAGCAAAATGTTGAGTAGTAACTATGGATTACCTTTGTTCTTCCTTTGGCTTTAAATTTATTAGTAACCAAACGAGTGTGAAAATATTAATAGTGTAGTCTTGAGAATCGTAGCATGAATTGCTACATAGTACAGTGCGAGTCCTTGTTTTGAAATAGGCATGCTAACCGCATTGTTACCCTCACGGGTGAATGAACTAAATTTTAAGTCACTCGATATAGATAAATATTACTCAATACAGTATGAGGCACTTAAAGTAGTAGATGAGTTCTTGTACTTGGGTAGCAAGGTAACTGATGATGGTCGGAGTAGAGAGGATATCAAATGTAGACTGGCAATGGCAGGGAATGCGTTTTTGAACAAAAGAAATTTATCAGCATTGAGTATACATATAAGAGTCAGGAAACCTTTTCTGAAACTATTTGTAAGGAATGTAGCCATGTATAGAAGTAGAATATGGATAATATATAGTGTAGACAAGAAGAGAATAGACGCTTTTGAAGTGTGGTGCTACAGAAGAATGCTGAAGATTAGATGGGTAGATCACATAACTAATGAGGAGGTACTGAAAAGAAAAGATGAGAAAAGAAATTTGTGGCACAACCTGACTAGAAGAAGGGATCGATTGGTAGGGCAGGTTGTGAGACATCAAGGGATCACCAATTTAGTATTGGAGAGCAGCGTGGAGGGTAAAAACCGTACAGGGAGACAAAGAGATGAATACACAAAACAGATTCAGAAGGATGTAGGTTGCATTAGTTACTCGGAGATGAAGATGCTGGCATGGGATAGAGGAGCATGTAGAACTGCATCAAACCAGTCTTCGGACTGAAAAGCACAAGAACTACAGCAACAACAACAAACTGACGGCGAAAGTGGAGAAGTTCCCACTACTCCATTAGACCGTCTTCATACGAAGAATGCTTAGTTTTTACGTTTGTGACTGAGCTTATGAGAGATTCTTTGCTGCAAGTGGGAACACTTCCCTCACTCAGCAGCTTTCATTACCGGAAATACTAACAGCTGTACACTGTGAATAACGTTGCCAGTAATCCGTAATACTGTTCGTGAGAAGTAACGGAATAACACTTAAGTTGCACGGTGGTATGAATGCGGTAAAGCAGATATCGCGCAGTGATTGTAGTCACAGTCAGATTATGGAGTGTGAAAACAGTGGCTATCTTCGACCTGGCCACCGTTGACTCTATCGGTGAGTTACAAATCGTCTCTCAGAAGCAAAGCAACAGAATGCGCAGGGGCTCCGCCACGCTTGTATATTCTACTCTGATGTTGACGAAGAGGAACATCCGTAAGCAGTTTTCGAAAAAACCCAAGTCCCTCTACTCAGCTGTGAAAGAATATGGTGCACAGTACTTCCGTCAACCCAGGAGAACAACTACAGCAGTGAATTATAAATGCTTGACAACATATTGGAAGCGATCCACAAGTATTAGAGATATTTATAAGCACAATGCCGAGACAAGTGTATTATCGCTTGTCTTTGCAACGCTTGCGCTTCGAGCACGTCATATACCAAATATGAGTGTGTAGTAACTGCGCGTGGTAAAGTGGAGCTGCCTTTCCTGTTCCTAACAAGCAACCGTATTATCACCAAGCCGGCCGCGGTGGTCTAGCGGTTCTAGGCGCTCAGTCAGGAACCGCGCGACTTCTACGGTCGCAGGTTCGAATCCTGCCTCGGGCATGGGTGTGTGTGATGTCCTTAGGTTAGTTAGGTTTAAGTAGTTCTAAGTTCTAGGGAACTAATGACCTCAGAAGTTGAGTCCCATAGTGCTCAGAGCCTTTTGAACCATTTATTATCACCAATGTAGGCAATTTATTTACCAATTCTCATTTTTGTGACAAGGACAACAATTGCAAGGAATCGAGTTGGCGGCTGTTAACTGTAATGGAAGTGTCGATCTTGTCATGAGGCATCAAAACTGAGTGGAAACCATCTGAAGAGGAACAGGAAATCGCTCGCAGTTCAAACTCATCAGTTCTGCCAACACGTGCGGGGACTCAATGTCATCTTCAACCAGCCTCTACTTCAGTGAAACAGAGGAAATCACTCATTTATAATGAAAAAAAAATGTTGATAAACAGCAGTCGCTGACACAGACTAGGCTTGCTTACTTATGAGAGTATAGTAGTCGTCATGCAAACCTTTTTTGTTTCAATTAACGATTTCAGCTTCAGTTTACACCATTGGTATCATTACCAGTGCCGTCTGCCCCGCTAGCTGAATGGTCAGCGTGACGGACTGCCGTCCTAAGGGGCCTGGATTCCATTCCCGGCTGGGTCGAGGATCTTCTCCGCTGAGGGACTGAGTGCTGTCTTCGTCAGCATTTCATCCCCGTCCGTCGCGCAGGTCGCCCAATGAGGCGTCGAATGTGATAAGACCTGCACCGAGGCGGCCGGACCTGCCCCGCAAGGGACCTCCCGGCCAGTGACGCCAAACGCTCGTCTCCATTTCCATTACCAGTGCCAGCCTCGTTGTAAGTCGTCACATAATTTGAATATGTTGAACAGTAACTCGTCAAATTGAACAGGGTCGGAGAAACGCATTTATTTACTCGGTCAAGGTGTCCACACTAAAGTCTCTGATTTCCAAATGCAATTCATATGGACTCCCTGTACCTTGATGCATTGCTATCAGATTTATTAAGATTATCTGATGATCTACTGAAAAGATGGAAGCCATAATGATAGCAATTGTATGACCTTGATTTGAAATTTGACCGAGCAGTTCTACGCGCTGTAGTCTGGAACCGCGCGACCGCTACGGTCGCCGGTTCGAATCCTGCCTCGGGCATGGATGTGTGTGATGTCCTCAGGTTAGTTAGGTTTAAGTCGTTCTAAGTTCTAGGGGACTGATGACCTCAGAAGTTAAGTCCCATAGTGCTCAGAGCCATTTGAACCATTTAATTTGAAACTGCACATTTTAAAAATGAATATTAGTCACTGACCTTTGTACAGCTAACAGGGTAGTTCTTCCATGGTGAGAGAGGCGAGTTATTCCAAGATAGATAAAACACAACAGCTCTATTGGTTGATTTGGATCCACGACTTGTTTCGGTACCCCGAGAGACGATCACTAAGTAATGTTACACCTGAATATTTGCTTGCATCTGTCTACGGCGCGCTGTTTTGTTCTGTGAAGTGTGTAGCAAACCTGCATAGCGTGGCTGTTGAGCGTGCAGCATGTTGAGATCCTGCAGGGGCAACCCAGCGTGGGCAAGCCTGCTCTTCCTGCCTAAATACTTGTTCCTCTTTCCTCCACCTCCTTCTGCTCCTTCTTTTAGTTTAATTTTATGTCTTACTCATCTTGCCACGAGACTTCCAATGCATGGCCAGACACCGCGACCCACCGATTTCGACGACATTTTCCATACTAGTCGGCACCACTCGAAAAAACTAGTCAATGTCTCAAGTGAACTGTGTGTTGGACAGTGACTCGAACTCGGGACCTTCGCCTTTCGCAGGCTAGTGCTCTAGCAACTGAGCTGCCCAAGCACAACTCACGCCCTGTCCTCACAGCTTTACTTCTGACAGTACCTCGTTTCCTACCTTCCAAACTTTACAGAACCTCTTCTGCGAGCCTTGCAGAACTAGCGCTCCTGAAAGAAAGGATATTTCGGAGACAGGCCACGGTGGCCGAGCGGTTCTAGGCGCTTCAGTCCGGAACCGTGCGACTGCTCCGGTCGCAGGTTCGAATCCTGCCTCGGGCATGGATGTGTGTGATGTCCTTAGGTTAGTTAGGTTTAAGTAGCTCTAAGTTCTAGGGGACTGATGACCTTCGATGTTAAGTCCCATAATGCTCAGAGCCATTTGAACCATTTTCGGAGACATGGCTTAGCCACAGCCTAGGGGATGTTTCCAGAATGAGCTTTTCACTCTACAGCGGTGTGTGTGCTGATATGAAACTTCCTGGCAGAGTAAAACACTGTGCTGGACCCAGACTCGAACTCGGGACCTTTGCCTTTCACGGGCAAGTGCTCTACCTTCCAGTTTCAAAATCTAGTTCATCTCAAAGCTCGTGACGCTGAATCCGTTCGTGACCAGTCCATGGGGGCTTATTTATTTAGAATGCAAATATTTTTAATTTTAGTCGCTGTCTGTCCGGTTACGCAGGTCTCGTAAACGGTTGGCCCTGACTAGTATTAGTACGCAATCTGACTGCATAGAATAACAACAAAAAATGAAACGAAATTTCCGTTAACACAATTAATTAATTAAGTCCCCAGCAACTATGAAAGCTACGAAACAACAAGGCGCAAGTGTAGCTGTTCTGTGTGTGGAAGTGTGATTCAACGTACACATCTGGCACGGTTCTTCCTCAATACGACAAGATGCTTTAAACGCCATTTACAATGAAGTAATTAAAAGAAAAACCAGAAATGTTATGATTGCACATAGAAACCAGAATTACACTCTAATACATTAACACAAGCCAGATGCTTTGTTGTCTGAACCTGTGACCAAGAGACATTGTTAGTTAGGAAATTTAAAAAAAATAAAAAAATGATTTTTAACCTTCATATATTGACGAAAAATACACTCTGATCATTACAACATCCCCATTCGAACAACATCTGTTGTCTAGCCCATCAAAACCACTGCACACGACATGGCCTCAAATAGTACAGCTATCAACATCCTCTCCGCAAGGCACTAACCACCACAACTTCTGAACAAGCACTCCAGTGGAGGCGGCGGAATAAAACTCTTTGGCGCGATCTCTGGCGCTGTGACTCAGTGTAGCCACTTTTCACCAGATGGAACAACCTGCAAATGTGTTTAACTAATGACATTCAATTTGTAAATGTCAGGCCTAGAACCTAAAAATTTTGAAGATTTCGGAGAATTACCTATCTGTATCCGTTACAGATTAAAATTGCTACACCAAGAAGAAATGCAGATGATAAACGGTTATTCATTGGACAAATATATTATACTAGGACTGACATGTGATTACATTTTCATACACTTTGGGTGCATAGATCCTGAGAAATCAGTACCCAGAACAACCACCTCTGGCCGTAATAACGGCCGTGATACGCCTGGGCACTCAGTCAAACAGAGCTTGGATGGCGTGTACAGGTACAGTTGCCCATGCAGCTTCAACACGATACCACAGTTCATCAATAGTAGTGACTGGCGTATTGTGACGAGCCAGTTGCTCGGCCACCATTGACCAGACGTTTTCAATTGGTGAGAGATCTGGAGAATGTGCTGGCCAGGGCAGCAGTCGAACGTTTTCTGTATCCAGAAAGGCCCGTACAGGACCTGCAACATGCTGTCGTGCATTATCGTGCTGAAATGTAGGGTTTCGCAGGGATCGAATGAATGGTAGAGCCACAGGTCGTAACACATCTGAAATGTAACATCCACTGTTCAAAGTACCGTCTATATCAACAAGATATGACCGAGACGTGTAACCAATGGCACCCCATACCATCACGCCGGGTGATGCGCCAGTAAGGTGATGACGAAAACACGCGTCCAATGTGAGTTCACCGCGATGTCGCCAAACACGGATGCGACGATCATGATGCTGTAAACAGAACCTGGATTCATCCGTAAAAATGACGTTTTGCCATTCGTACACCCAAGTTCGTCGTTGAGTACACCATCGCAGGCGCTCCTGTCTTTGATGCAGCGTCAAGGGTAACCGCAGCCATGGTCTCCGAGCTGATAGTCCATGCTTCTGCAAACGTCGTCGAACTGTTTGTGCAGATGGTTGTTGTCTTGCAAACGTCCCCATCTGTTGACTCTGGGATCGAGACGTGGTTGCACGATCCGTTACAGCCAGGCGGATAAGATGCCTGCCATCTCGACTGCAAGTGATACGAGGCCGTTGGGATCCAGCACGGCGTTCCGCATTACGCTCCTGAGCCCACCGATTCCATATTCTGCTAACAGTCATTGGATCTCGACCAACGCGAGCAGCTATGTCGCGATACGATAAACCGTAATCGCGATATGCTGCAATCCGACCTTTATCAAAGTCGGAAACGTGATGGTACGCATTTCTCCTCCTCACACGAGGCATCACAACAACGTTTCACCAGGCATCGCCGGTGAACTGCTGTTTGTGTATGAGAAATCGGTTGGAAATTTTCCTCATGTCAGCAGGTTGTAGGTGTCGCCACCGGCGCCAACCTTGTGTGAATGCTCTGAAAAGCTAATCATTTGCATATCACAGCATCTTCTTCCTGTCGATTAAACTTCGCGTCTGTAGGACGTCATCTTCGTGGTGTAGCAATTTTAATGGCCAGTAGTGTACTTTATGAGGAAAGATCTTCTGAAATGGGGTGGTCTCTAGCCTTTCTCAAGATAGGAACCTCTTTGCGTAATTTTTGCTATGAGAGTAGAAGCTATCGTAAAGTGGATCTTTGTTGTCTCTATATAAAGTGTGATTTTTTCCAGCATGTACAAACTCTAGGGATTGATCGTTGAGAGGATACGGAACAAAAGAGGTCTAATGAACTTACGTCCAGAAATGCGTGGTTTCCATTTTCGAGATCATTTATTCAGTCATATATTCCTACAGACACTGCAATCTAATACGCGCTGTACCACGTAGCCTCAGACAGATACAGCATGCGTGGTTTCCTCCTAGAGGGTGATACTGTTCCTCGTATGTCATGCCCTAGCGCCCGCTCTTGCTATGGTAACTGCTAATGTTGTGTCTATTTGACTTCTCTTGCCGACTCACCTTGTAGTGGATGTGATACAGCTTTGTACACAATGGTTCCGTATTCGAATCGAGAGTTCGCCGGCCGACATGGTGTTCACTTACGGAAAGGCAAATGGCAGCGAGCGGGGGACAGCAAGGTTGTGCCTATCCCTGCCGACAACAACCACTGCATTCAATATTTGCAACAGTGTTTCGCCGTTAGTCGTTTCAGGAAGCAGGAAATAGTGAAGGATGTACCCGAAATGTACGGACGCCAGACTTGGAGGAAAATGTGATTAACACTGTAGAAGGCGACCGCCGTGTCAGTACCGGCCAGTTGGCCTGCCAGTACGGGGTAAGCCAGACTTCCTTGTGAAACATTCTCCATGACAATTTTTACTACAATTACCACATAGGCGGGTGTTGGGCTTACTAGCGACAGGCTTACCACATCCGGAGCAGTTTGGTCACTGGTTTCTTCACCCGGCAACCTCGATCCCGTTTTCTGTGTCATCCCTTCTATTCACGGATGAGCCCACCTTACGCAGAATGGTATCTTCAACTTTCATAACAGTCACCTGAGGGATAGAATGCAGAACTTCCATGGTATGGTGAGAGCGAATCATCTGCATCGGTACAGCCGCAATGTTGGGCCAGAATAATTGTAGACCGTATAAGAAGTGTTATGATTATTCGAAAGGTTATCTGGCTTCCACATGATGGTGCTCCAGCCCACTTCGCCGTTAACGTCCACACGCATCTCACTCGTGTCTTCCTTGTTCGATGGATCGAACCAAAGGGTCCAGTTGCATGACCTGCTCGTCCACCGGATGTCAAACCGCGCGATTTCTGGTTATGGGGCCATCTGAGATGTATCACGTATGCAGAGTCCATTCCATATACGGAGACACTGGAGGAGCTTACGCATGCTGCCTTTGACACTGTTCGGATCCAGTCTGGCCGATGTGAACGTGTGAGACGCTATGGCGCGTACACGCATGCATTGAGGCACATTCCATTTTCAACACATACCGTAGCTGTGGCTGCGTGGCGCACCGCGTGTTAGACCGCAGTCTCTGTAACAAAGTTGTTGTTGTTGTTGTTGTTGTTGTTGTGGTCTTCAGTCCCGAGACTCGTCTGATGCAGCTCTCCATGCTACTCTATCCTGTGCAAGCTTCTTCATCTCCCAGTACCTACTGCAACCTACATCCTTCTGGATCTGCTTAGTGTATTCATCTATTGGTCTCCCTCTACGATTTTTACCCTCCACGCTGCCCTCCAGTACTAAATTGGTGATCCCTTGATGCCTCAGAACATGTCCTACCAACCAGTCCCTTCTTCTTGTCAAGTTGTGCCACAAACTCTTCCTTTCTCCAGTTCTATTCAATACCTCCTCATTAGTTATGTGATCTACCCACCTAATCTTCAGCATTCTTCTGTAGCAACATATTTCGAAAGCTTCTGTTCTCTTCTTGTCCAAACTGTTTATCGCCCATGTTTCACTTCCATACAAATACTTGCAGAAACGACTTCCTGTCACTTAAATCTATGCTCGATGTTAACAAATTTCTCTTCTTCAGAAACGCTTTCCTTGCTATTGTCAGTCTCCATTTTATATCCTCTCGACTTCGACCATCATCAGTTATTTTGCTCCCCAAATAGCAAAACTCCTTTACTACTTTAAGTGTCTCATTTCCTAATCTAATTCCCTCAGCATCACCCGACTTAATTCGACAACATTCCATTATCCTCGTTTTGCTTTTGTTGATGTTCATCTTATATCCTCCTTTCAAGACACTGTCCATTCCGTTCCAGTGCTCTTCCAAGTCCTTTGCTGTCTCTCACAGAATTACAATCGGCGAACCTCAGAGTTTTTATTTCTTCTCCATGGATTTTAATACCTACACCGAATTTTTCTTTTGTTTCTTTTACTGCTTGCTCAATATACAGATTGAATAACATCGGGGAGAGGCTACAACCCTGTCTCACTCCCTTCCCAACCGCTGCTTCCCTTTCATCTGGTTTCTGTGCAAATTGTAAATAGCCTTTCGCTCCCTGCATTTTACTCCTGCCACCTTTAGAATTTGAAAGAGAGTATTCCAGTCAACATTGTCAAAAGCTTTCTCTAAGTCTACAAATGCTAGAAACGTAGGTTTGCCTTTCCTTAATTTTTCTTCTAAGATAAGTCGTAGAGTAAGTATTGCCTCACGTGTTTCAATATTTCTACGGAATCCAAACTGATCTTCCCCGAGCTCGGCTTCTACCAGTTCTACCATTCGTCTGTAAAGAATTCGCGTTATTATTTTGCCGCTGTGACGTATTAAACTGATAGTTCGGTAATTTTCACATCTGTCAACACCTGCTTCCTTTTTGGATTGGAATTATTATATTCTTCTTGAAGTCTGAGGGAATTCACCTGTCTCATACATCTTCCTCACCAAAGTAACAAAGTGTGATTCAGTAAATGGTCCCTAGCATGAAAACCATGCATTTCCGGACGTAAGTTCATTAGACCTTTTTTGTTCCGTATCCTCTCAGCAATTAATTCCTATAGTTTGTACCCGGTGGAAACAGTCACCCCGTGTGAAAGGCGATGACTGACTCACTCACTCACTCGCTCACCATCACCTAGCCCACAATCTTACACTGTAGGCATCGTTTACGAAGGGACTTTTTGAAATTCCAACCCAAAAGGGGTGAATTAAGGGAGGAAGGGTTTTTTAAAATGTCGCTATTACGGCTATTTTGAAGCTAGACCTACGAAAATTGGATTTGGTGTCTCGGTCAGAAAAAAAGAAATATATGTTTCAGAATTTTTTGAAATTTAACACTATGCGTTTGAAATAGAGGATGAAAGCTTTTTTTTTTTAAGTGAATCATTATTAAGGAAATACTGATGTATCTTTCAAGCTACATGCCTCAACATTGATATTTGACTTCTCGGTTACAAATAAAAAACTGTGTATTTCACTGTTTTTGGGAAGTCAACCTCTAAGGGGGTGAAGTAGGGTAGACTGATTCACTGACTTATCACCGCCCAGTCGAATCCGCTAAGGACAGAAACTTGAAGTCAGAAGGGGGTGTGTGTTTTATACTGTAGGTATTGTTCAAGAAGGGACTGTTCGAAATTCCACTCCTAAGGGAGAGAAATAGGGGTCCGCAGCTCGTGGTCGTGCGGTAGCGTTCTCGCTTCCCGCGCCCGGGTTCCCGGGTTCGATTCCCGGCGGGGTCAGGGATTTTCTCTGCCTCGTGATGACTGGGTGTTGTGTGATGTCCTTAGGTTAGTTAGGTTTAAGTAGTTCTAAGTTCTAGGGGACTGATGACCACAGATGTTAAGTCCCATAGTTCTCAGAGCCATTTGACCCATTTTTAGAAATAGGGGATGAAAGGCTTTTTGAAAGTATGTCGCTATTAAGGGAATTTTGAAGATACCACTCAAACATTGGGGTTGCACTCGTCTGGTGTGAGACCTTCCCAGGGGGGTCCAGTGGGGGACGAACTCCACAGTAACCCTGGGTTCGGTGTGAGGCGGCGGTGGGGTGGGTGGACTGATGTGGCCTGTTGTGGGGTTGTGGACCACTGAGGGCTACACCGGGGACGATGCCTCTCCGTCGTTTCTAGGACCCCGGTTCTATACAATACAATACAATACAGTACAGTAGTATTACTTATCTTGCACGGCTCGGATGTGTGGTTTATGGCTGTCAGACACAACTCTAACCCGACTGCAACGTACCCAAAACAAAGCTTTCTGTGTCATCTCAGGCCCTGGCAGATCCGTCCCAAACACACACATAAGAGACTTTTTAGGCCAGCCGACCATTTACACACTTACTCAGGACAAATCCTCAAAATTCTGGTAAACAACACAAACTCCGCCCCACATTCTCATTCAAAATTTAGGACACAGACCGCCACAAGCTTCTCACAAAAACCCAGAATTAACCCTTAAAGGTCATTCAGGGACCAACAACAATACACAAATTGCCGGCCATTGTGGCCGAGCAGCTGTAGGCGCTTCAGTCTGGAGCCACGCGACCGCTACGGTCGCCAGTTCGAATTCTGCCTCGGGCATGGATGTGGGTGATGTCTTTAAGTTAGTTAGGTTTAAGTAGTTCTAAGTTCTTAGGGGACTGATGAACTCAGAAGTTAAGTCCCATTGTGGTCAGAGAGATTTGAACCTTTTTTTTTTTTCCCCCATACACAAACAGCAGTTGACCGGCATTTCCTGGTGAAACGTTGTTGTGATGCCTCGTGTAAGGAGGAGAAATGCCTACCATAACGTTTCCGACTTTGATAAAGGCCGGATTGTAGCCTATCGCGATTGCGGTTTATCGTATCGCGACATTGCTGCTCGCGTTGGTCGAGATCAAATGGCTGGTTCAAATGGCTGTGAGCACTATGGGACATAACTTCGGAGGTGATCAGTCCCCTAGAACTTAGAACTACTTAAACCTAAGTAACCTAAGGACATCACACACATCCATGCCCGAGGGAGGATTCGAACCTGCGAGCGTAGCCGTCGCACGATTCCAGACTGTAGTGCCTAGAACCGATCGGCCACTCGGGCCGACCAAGGTCGAGATCGAATGACTGTTTGCAGAATATGGAATCGGTGGGTTCAGGAGGGTAATACAAAACGCCGTGCTGGATCCCAACGGCCTCACATCACTAGCAGTCGAGATGACAGGCATGTTATCCGCATGGCTGTAACGGATCGTGAGCCACGTCTCGATCCCTGAGTCAACAAATGGGGACGTTTGCAAGACAACAACCATCAGGACGAACAGTTGGACGACGTTTGCAGCAGCACGGACTATCAGCTCGGAGACCATGGGTGCGGTTACCCTTGATGTTGCCTCACAGACAGGATCTCTTGCGATGGTGTACTCTACGATGAACCTGGGTGCACGAATGGCAAAACGTCTATTTTTCGGATGAATCCAGGTTCTGTTTACAGAATCGTGACGATCGCATCCATGTTTGGCGACATCGCGGTGAACGCACATTGGAAGCGTGTATTCGTCTTCGCCATACTGGCGTATCAGCCGGCGTGATGGTATGGGGTGCCATTGGTTACACGTCTCGGTCACCTCTTGTTCGCATTGACGGCACTTTGAACAGTGGACGTTACATTTCAGATGTGTTACGACCCTTCATTCGATCCCTGCGAAACACTACATTTCAGCAGGATAATGCACGACCGCATGTTGGAGGTCCTGTACGGGCCTTTCCGGATACAGAAAATGTTCGACTGCTGCGCTGGCCAGCACATTCTCCAGGTCTCTCACCAATTGAAAACGTCTGGTCAATGGTGGCCTAGCAACTGGCTCGTCACAATACGCCAGTCACTACTCTTGATGAACTGTGGTATTGCGTTGAAGCTGTACTGATTTCTCAGGATCTATGCACCCAAACTGCGTGAATATGTCATGTCAGTTCTAATATAATACATTTGTCCAGTGAATACCCGTTTATCATCTCCATTTCTTCTCGGTGTAGCAATTTTAATGGCCAGTAGTGTAGTTTTATGTGCGTAAAGTTGTATTGCACGTTTCTGTGTGTCTCCTGCATTGTTGTCAAGTGATTAGCATCTGTATGTTACGAGAAGGTTAATCCACAATTCAGTTGACAGAAAGTGGCCCCCCTTCCTCGCTACACTGCCCGCCATTCACGACGCTCTGTGGTTTACACGCCGCCCTGGCGCGGCCCCTGCACGACCCTGGCTGTGCGACCAGATCAGGTCGTGTGGTCGGCGAGGCGTGAGTCACGCACCGCACGCAGGCGCCCCACGCACGCAGCCACAGCCGCCGTTTGTGTCTGCCCCGGGCGTGACTGTGACTCGGCCGGCCCCACTTCTCCACCCCTCCCCCCCCCCCCCCCACCCTCCCAGTCCAGACGCATTGCTGATGCGCCGCTCGTCCCAGCAGGGTCACGTGACGGCTCGCGGGGAATTCTGCCGTATGTGTGTTTGTGTGTGTGAGCGAGCGGCGCCGGCTGCATCGCAAAGCGCCCTCTGCATTCTGCTCGCCTACAACTCCGCCCCGCAGCTCCATTCTCCTGGCTAGGGGCTGCTGCACACGGCCGCTACAACGCCCCCCCCCCCCCCCCCCACCCCCACCCCAATAAGCTGCGGCATTGCCTTTCGCATCCAAAAACAGTCGCGGCTACAGACGTTCCAGTATTAATGGTATCTTTTGAATGCCGGACATTTGCCACACTTGCCCCTTCACCAAGTACCGATCCCTCAGGTAAGGGACGCCCTTCCTCGAACTTCTACTGTTCGCTTTTCAAACCGCCGTCCCCACATCTTACTCGATACAACCAGTACGTAAGGGACCTGCTTCTTCGGCATCTTGGCCAAATACAGAGCTTCTTTTCCGAAATCGAAATATTTATAACTTTTGGGAAACGAAAGCAATACCGACGATTATGTCAGTGTGTAATCAGTTCTATCAAGTATAAAAATATAGATCCCTCTGTCTTTTGCTAGCTTCTTTTCATGCTTGCTGATTGCGTTACAAACAGTCCATCGCCATGGGAGCAACAAGAAAGGAACGATGTAAAGAGAATGCGAGAGAATGCTAATGTTCGCTAATCATTTATTTTTGATCACTGCATTTGTGCCTACTTTAATTACTACAACTGCATGCCCGAAATACAATAAGGAACGAAGGAATCGGTATGGCAATATTTGAAAAGAAGAACGACGTACTCCATATTAATTTACTCTCTAAAATCCGATATCCCTTGCGGCGAAACATCATTTAATAAAGTGTAGCGGGACAATGTTCAAAACATGACTGAAAATACGTTCACTAAATAAAGAACAACTATGATTGTCATCTAAAGTCGACGTACAATTTTAAAATATTAGAAATAAGGAAATGAAGTAATACAGAATACTAAGCTTATAACGTACCTTGTTCAAACCAAATGGCTCTGAGCACTATGGGACTTAACGTCTTAGGTCATCAGTCCCCTAGAAGTTAGAACTACGTAAACCTAACTAACCCAAGGACACCAAACACATCCATGCCCGAGGCAGGACTTTAACCTGCGACCGTAGCGGTCGCGCCGTTCCAGACTGTAGCGCCTAGAACCGCTCGGACACCCCGGACGGTCGTACGTTGTGGTTCTACATTGTTCAGCTCTGGTATTTACAGGGACACAGAGAAAGCATCCTAGGTTTTGGAGAGAAAAGCCGTAATTGTAATGATCTGCACTACAACAGAAACAAGAAGCACAACATAAGGAAAAATAATGTAATGTGTGTTCCAGCTGACAAGCGACATTGAAGCAGATAGTTCCTGTGATGGGCAGAGGTTATATTCGACAACCTGAATAAATTAATAACTGGCCCCTTTTACCGACCTCCGGTCTTAGATGAAACAGTTGCTGAACAGCTCAAAGAAGACTCGAGTCTCATCACAAATAGGTACGCTACTCATACAATTGTAGTTGGCAGTGACTTCAATCTACCTTCTGCATGTTGACAAAAATACGTTTTCAGACCCTACTGTGGATAGAAAACGACTTCCGTAATTGTTCTAAATGCTTTTTTCAAAATTATTTTGAACAATTAGTTCACGAGGCCATTCAAATTGTAAATGGTTACGAAAACACACTTGACCTGTTAGCCACAAATAATCCTGACCATCACGACGGATGCAGGTATTAGTGAGCACACAGTCGTAGCGAGGCTCAATTCCGTAACAAAGAAATTCACCAAAAGTAAACGCGAAATATATCTATTTATAAAAGCAGTTAAAAATTCGGTTGACGTCTTTCTAAGCGACAGTCTCCAATCCTATCAAACTATGTAAGTGAAGACCATATGTGGCTGAAATTCAAAGAAATACTATCAACAGCACTCGAGAGATTCATACCTAATAAATTAATAAGAGACGGAACTGATCCCCCATGGTGCACAAAACACGACCCAGAAAGCTGCTGCAGGAGCACCGAAAAAGACACGTATAATTTAGACGGACGCAGAATCTCCAAGACTGGCGAAGTTTTACTGAGGCTCGAAATTTGGTGCGGATTTCAGTGCGAGATGCATTTAATAGTTTTCACAACGAAACTCTCTCTAGAAATGTGTCGGAAAATCCAAAGAGATTCTGGTCCTATGTTAAGTAAACCAGCGGAAGGGCTCAGTAGGTACCTTTACTGCGCGACAGCGACTGTAATGTTACTGATGACAGCGCCACTAAAGTGGAGTTACTAAATGCAGTTTTCCGAAATTCCTTCACCAAAGAAGATGAAGTAAATATACCAGAACTCGAAATGAGAACAGCTGCAAACATAATATAGGAGGAGGAGGTAGAGGGTGTAACTGAACCTATTAAAGGCTTTATTATAACGAAGTATGCGATACCCTCCTAATTCAACCAGTTTAACTAGCAATTATGATAACAGAAAATTAATTGTTTATGTTAGCAATGCTTGCATAACATGTCTACATAAACAGTCAACCCATTAAAATATAACTAATAACTGACCCTCACAAAAGTTAAGATCACTTGAACACTGATAAGCAGATGTCTTTATGTAAAAACACTATACTCAACTGAAATAATTAATATGAAGCACGAATCATATTGGTCAACTTACGTATTTTGGATCTCCTTAAATAAAAATTACCCAGTGAAACTTATTTATTCACTAGGACTATTTTCACTCACTATTCACGTAGAGACATCTATTTTAAACGAGAACCACTGTAATTTTTAATAAATCACGTTATTTACTTATGTGTGCAAATGAGAGAAGTCAATAGATGTACCTTGGAAAAACGGCCTTTTTGCAACAAAGAATTGTTCTGACAAGTTGACAAATCTGTCATTTTAATGACCTGTTAAATTATGTCACTCGATGGAAATTAATAACTTTTTTGCACAAATTACGATAACAAATGGATGCCTGACTTATAAACCACATCTCTGCTTAGTAGTTCTTTGACGAGGTTATAAATACAAGCAGCAAAAAGCCTCGTCAGCTCAGTCTTAATAGAACTTTTTTGTAAAGTGTGTATGTTATTGTCTTATGTGGAAAAACAATGCAAAGATGTTGTAAAAGGAGTGTTACTCTATACTGTGACAACGTCTTTGGATGGTCAGCGGAGTTAAGATGGCTACTATTTTCCAAACCGCACGCGAGCCGGATGTGCGGGCGGCGTGCGCGCCGAAACCCGGCCCCTCTCAGCTGTGCTCGATCCTTCCCGGATATACGCGGCACAGTGCTGACGTTTCATTTAGCAAGGCGGTGTGGCATTTTGTCGGTCGGCACAACTCGCTTCAGTTCGGCAGTATCGTGGTGTCAGTGCTGTTCTCGCTTCGCTACTTGTTCGTGGTACGAACGACGTTCACAGGTCCAGTGACGACTTGCACGAAAAGAGGCAGCTAGCGACGTATCGTCACAAACCTTTAAAAATGAATGGGAATCTCAATAAGCCAGGGTTGAATGAATAGTAATGCCTCCACCTTCGTTAACTGGGTTTGGATAGCAATATTTTAATGAATCAAACGCAGAAATAATCTTTACAATGTGATCTTTAATTACCAATATTCACTTTTCCACATAATCACCAGCCAATTGGACACATTTCTGCCAACGATGAACAAGTTTTCAGAAGCCGTCACGGAAGAAGTCGACACTGACTCCGCAACCACAGTCTCACAGTTCTCTCAACGTCTTCATCAGAAGCGTAATGATGTCCCCGCAGATCTTTCATTATCGGGATCAAGTAGGAGTGAGCTGGGTATGAGTTTCCGTAGTGCACATGGAAACATGACTACTAATAGGAATAAAAAATCATTAAGATCAATGAAACTATATTTTCTGATACAGACTAAGCTGTATTGCTTCAGATAGTAATACAGATATGCAGATTTATACCTCAGTCTCTGGTATGGTCTAGTGGTTAGGATAGCTGGCTCTCACCCAGCAGGCCCGGGTTCGATTCCCGGTACCGGAAACTTTTTTCACCTCAGTTTCTCAGAGAACTGATGAAATAAAGCAAGGAAATGTTCAATTTTTGCAAATATGTCGTCGATTCAGCAAATTAATTCCATCTCCAGAGTTCCGTACGAGCCATCTTGTATATTACGCGGAGGTCGCCTCCTTTCAAATAACTTTCTCCTGGTAGTTTTTTTTTTTTTTTTTGAGAGCCTCCGCGTTGAGTAAAACACAGTTTTTCTTTTTACTCCCCAGATATATGTTTCGCTGCAGTTTCAGTATCATCATTGGGTTTTTATTGATATCTTCTATAAAACAGGAAAAATGATCTTTGCTACTCGTACAAATATAAATTTGAGTTTGAAGACAGGCAAAATTTGGAAATACGCCTTGCTACCACATGCTGTGAATTTCCAAATTTATATGCAATTTAATGCAGTTGTTTTGTTTCACAGTTTGTCATCTGGCTGCCGCACTTGTATGGGACTTGTGGCAAGCAGTCGGGAGAGTGCAACTTTGTGAGTATCGATCATAGTTTATAGCCCGCCTCAGTAATTTGTTTTCTGTATTATAAATGGTTTGAAACGTCGTTGTAAATGGTTTGAAATGTCGTAGGCACGTTGAGCCAACTCCCTACGAGATTCACTGCTAGTTAATTGAGACAGTCAAAATACCTATGGACGACATTATCTGTGTACAGATTTCACTCAAGTAGAATGATGCTTATGTAGAATTCATAGGGCAGGAATATGTATGGGATAAGCTAAGCGACTGCGCTTATGACGCCGAGGTCAATCGTTACAGTCACATCTCATTGGTACAACAATGTTCACATGTTATGCTAGTTCCAAACTTTTAATATTACACGGCAATTAGGTAGTGTATAATTTTATTTAGGTGAGTGGGAGGAGGGGCGTCCGGACCCTCAGTACGCCTCCCCCCCCCCCTCCTTTTGGCTACGTCCGTGGTTCTCCTACATCACCAAAAGATCAGCGGAGTCCAAGTTGTGGCACCTGTCGCAAACCAGCGGAACACCATTGCACTTATCTCTTCAATGTTTCGCATTTGGGAGGACGACGGTTCAATCCCGCGTCCGGCCATCCTGATTTAGGTTTTTCGTGATTTCCCTAAATTGCTCCAGGCAAATGTGGGGATGGTTCCTTTCAAAGGGCACGGCCGACTTCCTTCCCCATCCTTCCCTAATCCGAAGAGACCGATGACTCGCTGTCTGGTCTCCTTCCCCAAACAACCCAGCTCTTCAATGTTTTAGTCCACGATCATTCCAATTTCTAAGAAGACTATAAGATGTGTGTTCAAAATCCGCGATACTTTGCCACGGGATGTGCCTGTCCTAGCGATGTAATGGCACTGAAAATATCAGAGCGCTTTCGGGCAGGTTGTACCAAAATCACGTAAACCTGTAGGTAATGTACATTGACGACGAAAATTCTTTCCTGCGCATCTGAATTCTCAGTCCTCACATACTCCTACCGCATGAGGGTAAAACTCAATGTCCACTAATGTTGCGACATTGCGTGTAGCCCCTAGCCAATCCAGCAGTTCTCCGAAACAAGTGGAGCACAGGGAAGAGATTCCGGCTCGAGGAAGCAGACACTTGTTGCGTCAATTAAGATGAACCAACGGGGTGTTGGCGATCAGGACATGATCGTACCAAAGTCGTAACAAGAGATAGAGTCCCAACTTAAATTGTTTCTTTTTCTCCTTCTGCTTAGCTTCAATGCCTTCTAGTACGGGCTCCGTTGTGCTCGAGATGTGACAAATTTGTACGGTATGACTTGGCGGCCAGGTGCCCTCGGCCGTCAAGGTAACCTATGGGAGGAAAGTGCTTTGCGACTCCTCTCTGTCAATCCTGTACACTCTGTTCTATGTGTGACCGCATTTTTACCTGTTTGTGTATCGTATACTCTGGGGAGAAATTTGGGGACCAGCGCAGCATTTGCCTAAACGAACGTGGGAAACTGCCTAAAAACCAATCCCAGTCTCGGTACGAATGGCGGTTATCGCTGAAATAACCGGTTTCGGATTACATCCTTTTTTTCACGCCAGTATAACCTGATTGTTAAAACCGCCCAAATTAACTGGTTTCTGAAATAACAGATTTTCGGTTTTTTTATTCCTATTCCCTCTTGTGGTAAACGTAGAAATCGAACGAACATTGAAAAATTTCGACTCTCGAAGTCTATAGAATCAAATTATTTAGTTAAACAGGGAAAATTAAAAAGCTTTGTCCGTCCACCCTTTCTCGAAAAGTGGTAAGTGGTTCAATATTACTAAAAACAAAAAATCGCCAGTATTCTCCTGTTGATTCCAACATTTTGAAACTGTGCTCATAAACCATGCTGTAATCGGGGATCTCACCACTATGTGGGCATTACGAATAGTCAGTGGTAAAGGGTGAAAACTGAGGTTGAAGAACTCTGTTTTTCACTTTTATTTGTTCGTTTTGAAGAACTATAAGCAGATAGGCATATTACTTTGACACAAACAGCAGGTCAGCTACTCTATATTTCTGCTGTATACTATGGGTTAATTTTTGTTAATTTTGTAATATGTTACTGGTAGTATAATTTCCTTCCTCTTTTATTGTTTCATGTGAATGGTAGACAAATCTTGAATACTTCGAAGCAAATGAAGCATTGTACTTCATTGCTGCCTCACACGGCAAAAATATTTTCAGACTAGACTTGGTGCCATTCTGCAATGCTGTGTATGTCCAGAGAAGGCAGAGAGGAGCCACTGTATAGATCATGTGCGGGCAAGTCTTGCTGACTAAAACAGCACTGATCGTTTTCCCCATATTCAAAGATAACGCAGTACTTCAAACCACTGCAGATTTTAGTAATAAAAATTACTCCTTTTTTAATCATTTATTTAAAACCGAAAAATTTTAGCACTGCTGCTATGGCTAATTGATATTTTGGTTTTTTACTCGGTGACTAGTAAAAAATAAAAAAAAACACCTCTTATAACCGAAAAATACCGGTTATTTAGAACTAAAATATCGGCATCGGTTTTAGCCGGTTGTTTTTTCCCAGTCTTAGCCTGCGGCAGGTGCTCCAGCCATGATCGATAATCCGGCGCGCAGTTTCGATCCTGGTGTGCCAAACACGGACCGCGCGTTGGAACGTTCAGCGCTTAGCGCGCCGATTCTCTCACGTCTTATCGTGCAAATAGCACGTTGGGGAGTCTTTCCAAACGTGGCGGAGCAATGTCCAGCATTTCAGATATTCTGGGCGAGCGTTTGAATGTAGGCCAATGAGACTGAAGGAGTACATTTACGACACACGTCTCTCTTCACCACGGCCTCGAGATGACTGCGTGTTTGAGTTGTCCTCATCATTTCATCGTCATTCCTGAAAGTGGCGATATTGGACTGAGCAAAGGTTGGGAATCTGTACGGGCACTGATAACCGCGCACTTGAGCGCTCCACAAACCAAACATCATTATCTCTTCAGTACCGAGTCGCGAGACACTACACTGGCTTTCAGTTGAAGCGCGTTTGTATACATGCCTTTCCTAAATACGGGCAAATTTAGTCCCTCGAAAACCCGATGTTGCAATAAAATGAGGGGAAACGTCCTACTGATGGCTAAAAAGTTATTGTATCTTGTGTATCATGAAAGTATGCCGTCTCAAGGCCACGGTACATTCAGGAGCCATCAAATACGCATTCCTCCTTATCATCATCATCATCATCATCATTCGTGACAGTGACTCGATTGGAGTGTGAAAAAATTTGGACTGTGTGAAAATTGGGACTTTTTACGGGTGCCGATGGCCGCGCAGTTGAGCGCCCGACAAACCAAACCATCATCGTCATCAAATACGTATTGTTCTTGGTACAGTTCCTTACAATTCAAAACCAGTCAATAACATATCTGCTTTCAGAGATGGTAGGATGCGAAGTATGGTCCCAGATCGTTTGTGTTCGGGGTAGCGTAGTGATTGTGTTGTGGAATAGTAAGCTGTCGGATGCTGGGTGGCTGGCTCGCTTCTTATTCGTTTCAAATAATGTTTACTAACCGTCTCGTTTTCAAATAGGATTCTCATACTTCATTATTAAATTGAAGTATATTGCCAAATAATCGATGTTATGTAAATATAAGTGCGGTCTTCCTGAGTGAGTTTGTTCGATTGTCTTAATCTGCTTGCACTACTTGCAGTTAATATTTCTGCACTTTCTTGTTTTAAGTTTTGTATTTAACACACAAAGATTCTGGTGCTGAATTGGAACAGTGATCAAGCAAGATTGACGTTATGATTTTACTAGGAAGTGACGATGCTGAAATAATTTTTATGTTATATGAAGACTTACAACATACAGCAGCCTTAAGAAGGAAGCAATGGATCTCAGAAAATGGAGAGGCAAAGGACCTGCTAATATAGCAGATAACTGATGATGATGATGAAGACTTATTGTAAATTTGTATCGCACAATTTTTAAGGAACTTCTATACTGAAACGTCAAAAAAAAAAAAAATCTGGTATAGGCATGCATATTGAAATACGGAGAAGTGTAAACAGGCAGAATACGGCGCTGCAGTCGGAAGCGCCTATATAAGACGACAAGTGTGTGGCGCGGTTGTCAGATCGGTTACTGCAGCTGCAACGGCAGGTTATCAAAATTTAAGTGAGTTTGAACGTGGTGTCGTACAGGGTGATTTGCGAAGATATGCAAATATTTTAATATGTTATTCTACAAGTAAAACTAAGGAAAAAAGTTCACATGAACATAGGTCCGCAAATGTTTAGTTGCGGAGTTACGGCTAATAAAAGATTTTGCCTGAAATTAGAAACTTCCCTAATATGAAGCAATCGCAAAAGTGTATGAGGTTAAAGTAAAGCATGATTTCCATTTATTTTGTTGTTATTGGTGTGGCGAATCTAATAAAACGTGCCCCACACCTGTATCTCCAGCAGTTTTCCAGAACATCCACAGAACCAATGGCGTAATTTCGTAAAATTTTTAATTTATTAACCACTTGACCAATTTGTTTTTTAAAGTAGCGACCATTGCACGAAGTTTTCAACAGAAGTTGTAGAGAATTTAATTTTGGAAAGATGATATTAATAACGTTAACTCAAACTGTATGACTGTGTCAGATAATCTGCTATTATTAATACTATAGTACACGTGAATTCATGTTAAACCGAAAAAAACAAAGCTTAATACACTGTTGTTATTATGTTCTTTCACTGAACAATACAGAAAACTAACGCGTTTCGAGGTTAGGAAACGACTGAAACAACTCACTGAAGGTAGCCAACAGTGACATAAATACAGGACTATTACAAATGATTGAAGCGATTTCATAAATTCACTGTAGCTCCATTCATTGACATATGGTCACGACACACTACAGATACGTAGAAAAACTCATAAAGTTTTGTTCGGCTGAAGCCGCACTTCAGGTTTCTGCCGCCAGAGCGCTCGAGAGCGCAGTGAGACAAAATGGCTCAGGAGCCGAGAAAGCGTATGTCGTGCTTGAAATGCACTCACATCAGTCAGTCATAACAGTGCAACGACACTTCAGGACGAAGTTCAACAAAGATCCACCAACTGCTAACTCCATTCGGCGATGTTATTCGCAGTTTAAAGCTTCTGGATGCCTCTGTAAGGGGAAATCAACGGGTCGGCCTGCAGTGAGCGAAGAAACAGTTGAACGCGTGCGGGCAAGTTTCACGCGTAGCCCGCGGAAGTCGACGAATAAAGCAAGCAGGCAGCTAAACGTACCACAGCCGACGGTTTGGAAAATCTTACGGAAAATGCTAAAGCAGAAGCCTTACCGTTTACAATTGCTACAAGCCCTGACACCCGATGACAAAGTCAAACGCTTTGAATTTTCGGCGCGGTTGCAACAGCTCATGAAAGAGGATGCATTCAGTGCGAAACTTGTTTTCAGTGATGAAGCAACATTTTTTTCTTAATGGTGAAGTGAACAGTCACAATGTGCGAATCTGGGCGGTAGAGAATCCTCACGCATTTGTGCAGCAAATTCGCAATTCACCAAAAGTTA
The DNA here is from genome assembly GCF_023864345.2 of Schistocerca serialis cubense. NCBI lineage: Eukaryota > Metazoa > Arthropoda > Insecta > Orthoptera > Acrididae > Schistocerca > Schistocerca serialis. The sequence continues at coordinate 56,661,854 of NC_064647.1, read as the reverse complement.
ACGTGTTTTGTGCAATCTCACGGTTTAAAGTTTACGGCCTCTTTTTCTTCTGCGAAAAAAACGTTACAGGACACGTGTATCTGGACATGCTGGAAAATTGGCTCATGCCACAACTGGAGACCGACAGCGCCGACTTCATCTTTCAACAGGATGGTGCTCCACCGCACTTCCATCATAATGTTCGGCATTTCTTAAACAGGAGATTGGAAAACCGATGGATCGGTCGTGGTGGAGATCATGATCAGCAATTCATGTCATGGCCTCCACGCTCTCCCGACTTAACCCCATGCGATTTCTTTCTGTGGGGTTATGTGAAAGATTCAGTGTTTAAACCTCCTCTACCAAGAAACGTGCCAGAACTACGAGCTCGCATCAACGATGCTTTCGAACTCATTGATGGGGACATGCTGCGCCGAGTGTGGGAGGAACTTGATTGTCGGCTTGATGTCTGCCGAATCACTAAAGGGGCACATATCGAACATTTGTGAATGCCTAAAAAAACTTTTTGAGTTTTTGTATGTGTGTGCAAAGCATTGTGAAAATATCTCAAATAATAAAGTTATTGTAGAGCTGTGAAATCGCTTCAATCATTTGTAATAACCCTGTATTACTACGTTCTTAATGGAAAGTAAATAAATTTAGCTGTGTAATAATCTTTGCTTCTCTGGAGGGTCTGGAAAACTACTGCAGAAACACTTCTGCGACATGTTTTATTAGATTCAGAAGACCAGTAAGAACAAATTTAATGGAAATCGTGCTTTAGTGTAACCTAATACACTTTTGCGATGGCTTTATATTAGCGAAATTGCTAAATTTCAGGCAAAAGCTTTTATTAGCCGTAATTCCGTTACTAAACATTTGCGGACCTATATTTATATGAACTTTTTTGTTTAGTTTTACTTGTAGAATAACATATTAAAATATTTGCATATCTTCGCAGATCACCATTTAGTTGGCGTACGAGCGATGGGACACAGCATCTCCGAGGTAGCGATGAAGTGGGGATTTTACCGTACGACCATTTCAAAAAAAATGGTTCAAATGGCTCTGAGCGCTATGGGACTTAACATCTATGGTCATCAGTCCCCTAGAACTTAAAACTACTTAAACCTAACTAACCTAAGGACATCACACACATCCATGCCCGAGGCAGGATTCGAACCTGCGACCGTAGCAGTCGCGCGGCTCCGGACTGAGCGCCTAGAACCGCTAGACCACCGCATGATCATTTCACGAGCGACCCATGAATATCAGAAATCCGGTAAAACATCAAATCTCCGACATTGCTGCGGCTGGAAAAAGATCCTGCAAGGACGAGACCAACCACGACTCAAGATAATTGTCAACGTGACAGAAGTGCAACCCATCGGCAAATGGCTGCAGTTCAATGCTGGGCCATCAACTAGTGTCAACGTGTGAAACATTCAACGAAACATCATCGATATGGGCTTTCGGAGCTGAAGTCCCAGTCCTGCACCTTTGATGACTGCTCGACACAAAACTTTACGTCTCGCCTGGACCCGTAAACACAGACATTGGACTGTTGATTACTGTAAACATGTTGCCTGGTCGGACGAGTCTCGTTTCAGATTGTATCGAGCGGATGGACGTGTATGGGTATGAAGACAACCTTATGAATCCGTGGACCCTGCATCTCAGCAGGGGACTGTTCAAGCTGATGGAAGCTCTGTAATGGTGTGGGGCGTGTGCAGCTGGAGTGATATGGAGTCCTTATACGTCTAGATACGACTCTTGACAGGTGACACGTACGTCAGCATCTCTTCTGATCACCTGCATCCATTGACGTCCATTCTGCATTCCGACGGATTTGGGCAATTCCAGCACGACAATGCGACACCCCACGCGTCCTGAATTGCTACAGAGTGACTCCAGCCCTCTTACACTTCCGTTGGCCACCCCAAACATGAACATTATTGATCATATCCGGGATACCTTGCAACGTGCTGTTCAGAAGAGATCGCCACCCCGTCGTACTCTTACGGATTTATGGACAGCCCTGCAGGATTCATGGTGTCAGTTTGCACCAGCACTGCTGAAGACATTAGTAGAGTCCATGCCACGTTGTCTTCCGGCACTTCAGCGTGCACGCTAGAGCCCTACACGATATTAGGCAGGTGTGCCAGTTTCTTTGGCTCTTCAGTGTACAAACCCAATATTCTTCTTGACCTGACATAGTACATTCTTTGTTGCCTTATAAAATGTTCATGGGTATTGATGTTTTTATTTATGGATTCTAGAGACAGAACAACGTGAGTAGCATAAGCGCAAGGGAGAAAAATGTGCATTTTAATAGAGCTGAAGTAAGAATTTCACGCTCGTCCAACTCGCAAACACTGGACTGATCTGCGAGCCTGATATTGTCGATAACTGCCGCTGGAGCGCGCTGCGATCACGCATACCATGTTGGGGCACACGTGCCGCATGTACAAGTCGCATCGTTGCGATCGTTCAGCTGCGCGTTGAACTCGGCACGCTCGACGTTGCAGCTCGAAAGTGTGGCCCGGACGCCGACTGCTTTGCTTACTCTTTCGCAAGCTAGCGCACTGCTCCTTGCAGTATACGAGCGGGTGAAGAGGCCAAGTTTAAATAGAAGCAAAACGTGTTGCGCGCCCAAGACTGACATCTAATCAAGCACACAGGTATCTGGCATTGAGACCTGAACAAAAGAGTGCACTAGTATTTGCCATCCGGTTCCTTTGGCTGACCACACCTGTATCACTTACTTGACAATCTTAAGATCGATTGTCGGATATTCTCGTTCTCCACGCTCCTCTCTCTTTCCTCTTAGTCTCTCCATTTCCTCGTGTGATATCACCGAGCCGTCCGCCAGTCCACGTCTTCTGCATCTACATACATACTCCGTAAGCCACCGTATGTTGTACAGCGGTGTGTGGTCTTTAATCGAAATGTCTGTTGGCGGCAGTAGAATCTTTCCACAGACAGCCTCAAATGCCGTATCTCTAAATTTTCTCAATAGTCTTCGTCTCCTTCGCTCCGGAGATTCCCATTTGAGTTCCGGAAGCGTCTCCATAATATTTGCACGCTGATAGAGAACCTACTGGTAACAATTCTAGCAGCCCGCCACTGAATCGCTTCGATGTCATCTGACCTACCAGGGATCCCAAACACCCGAACAGTACTAAAGAATGGGTCACATTAGCCTTGTATACGCCGTCTCCTTTACGGACGAGCTACAGTTTCCCAAAATTCTCCCAATAAAACAAAGTGGAGCATTCGCCTTCACTACCACCAACCTGACGTGCCGATTCCATTCCATATCGCTTTGCAGCGTCACGCCCAGATGTTTAAACGACGAGACTATCTCAAGCAGCACGCTACTGATGCTGTATCCGAACACTACGAGTTTGTTTTCTTACTCATCCACATTAACTTACATTTACAGCAAGCTGCCGTCGGTCACAGCAGCTATAAATTCTGTCTACTTCATCTTCTACACCCCTACAGTCACTCAACGACTACACCTATCGGTACACCAAAACGTCATCAACAAACCGCCGTAAATTGTTGCTCACCCTCTTCGTCAGATCACTGATGTGTATAGACAATAAGAGCGCTCCTGACACAGTGTCCTGGGGCGCTCTTGGCGATGCCTTGTCTCTGATCAACATCCGCCGCGGAGGACAACGTACTGGGCTGTGTTACTTGAGCCGCTCACACATCTGGCAACCTAAACCGTTTGCTCTTACCAACAGTGGGGTACCATTTCAAACGCTTTCCGGCAATACACGAATGTGGGGCCTGCGTATTGCCCTCCATCCATGGGCTGAAGGATGTCACGTAAGAGAAGGGCAATCTGAGTTTCGCACGAGCGATGCTCTCTAAATCCGTGCTTATTTGTGGACAGAAAATTTCTCTCTCAAGAAAATTTATTACATTCACCTCTGAATGCGTCCAATAATTCTACAGAAAACGGATGATAAAGGTGCTTGGGTATAATTTTGCGCATCCTTTCTTTTATCGTTCCTATACAGGGTGTTACAAAAAGGTACGGCCAGACTTTCAGGAAACATTCCTCACACAAAAATAAAGAAAAGATGTTATGTGGACATGTGTCCGGAAACGCTTAATTTCCATGTTAGAGCTCATTTTAGTTTCGTCCACCTACGCTCAATGGAGCACGTTATCATGATTTCATACGGGATACTCTACCTGTGCTGCTAGAACATGTGCCTTTACAAGTACGACACAACATGTGGTTCATGCACGATGGAGCTCCTGCACATTTCAGTCGAAGTGTTCGTACGGTTCTCAAAACAGATTCGGTGACCGATGGATTGGTAGTTGTTGTTGTTGTGGTCTTCAGTCCTGAGACTGGTTTGATGCAGCTCTCCATGCTACTCTATCCTGTGCAAGCTTTTTCATCCCCCCAGTACCTACCGCATCCTACATCCTTCTGAATCTGCTTAGTGTATTCATCTCTTGGTCTTCCTCTACGATTTTTACCCTCCACGCTGCCCTCCAATACTAAATTGGTGATCCCTTGATGCCTCAGAACATGTCCTACCAACCGATCTCTTCTTCTAGTCAAGTTCTGCCACAAGCTGCTCTTCTCCCCAATTCTGTTCAATACCTCCTTGATCTACCCATCTAATCTTCAGCATTCTTCTGAAGCACCACATTTCCAAAGCTTCTATTCTCTTCTTGTCTACACTATTTATCGTCCATGTTTCACTTCCATACATGGCTACACTCCATACAAATACTTTCAGAAACGACTTCCTCACACTTAAATCTATGCTCGATGTTAACAAATTTCTCTTCTTCAGAAACGCTTTCCTTGCCATTGCCAGTCTACATTTTATATCCTCTCTACTTGGACCATCATCAGTCATTTTGCTCCCCAAATAGCAAAACTCCTTTACTACTTTAAGTGTCTCATTTCCTAATCTAATTCCTTCAGCATCACCCGACTTAATTAGACTACATTCCATTATCCTTGTTTTGCTTTTGTTGATGTTCATCTTATATCCTCCTTTCAAGACACTGTCCATTCCATTCAACTGCTCTTCCAAGTCCTTTGCTGTCTCTGACAGAACTACAATGTCATCGGCGAACCTCAAAGTTTTTATTTCTTCTCCATGGATTTTAATACCTACTCCGAATTTTTCTTTTGTTTCCTTTACTGCTTGCTCAATATACAGATTGAACAACATCGGGGAGAGGCTACACCCTGTCTTACTCCCTTCCCAACCACTGCTTCCCTTTCATGTCCCTCGACTCTTATAACTGCCATCTGGTTTCAGTACAAATTGTAAATAGCCTTTCGCTCCTTGTATTTTACCCCTGCCACCTTTAGAATTTGAAAGAGAGTATTCCAGTCAACATTGTCAAAAGCTTTCTCAAAGTCTACAAATGCTAGAAACGTAGGTTTGCCTTTCCTTAATCTTTCTTCTAAGATAAGTCGTAAGGTCCAAACTGATCTTCCCCGAGGTTGGCTTCTACTAGTTTTTCCATTCGTCTGTAAAGTATTCCTGTTAGTATTTTGCAGCTGTGACTTATTAAACTGATAGTTCGGTAATTTTCACATCTGTCAACACCTGCTTTCCTTGGAATTGGAATTATTATATTCTTCTTGAAGTTTGAGGGTATTTCGCCTGTTTCATACATCTTGCTCACCAGATGGTAGGGTTTTGTCAGGACTGGCTCTCCCAAGGCCGTCAGTAGTTCCAATGGAATGTTGTCTACTCCGGGGGCCTTGTTTCGACTCAGGTCTTTAAGTGCTCTGTCAAACTCTTCACGCAATATCATATCTCCCATTTCATCTTCATCTACATCCTCTTCCATTTCCATAATATTGTCCTCCAGTACATCGCCCTTGTATAGACCCTCTATATACTCCTTCCACCTTTCTGCTTTCCCTTCTTTGCTTAGAACTGGGTTGCCATCTGAGCTTTTGGTATTCATACAAGTCGTTCTCTTATCTCCAAAGGTCTCTTTAATTTTTCTGTAGGCAGTATCTATCTTACCCCAAGTGAGATAGGCCTCTACATCCTTACATTTGTCCTCTAGCCATCCCTGCTTAGCCATTTTGCACTTCCTGTCGATCTCATTTTTGAGACGTTTGTATTCCTTTTTGCCTGCTTCATTTACTGCATTTTTATATTTTCTCCTTTCATCAATTAAATTCAATATTTCTTCTGTTACCCAAGGATTTCTACTAGCCCTCGTCTTTTTACCTACTTGATCCTCTGCTGCCTTCGCTACTTCATCCCTCAAAGCTACACATTCTTCTTCTACTGTAGTTCTTTCCCCCATTCCTGTCAATTGTTCCCTTATGCTCTCCCTGAAACTCTGTACAACCTCTGGTTCTGTCAGTTTATCCAGGTCCCATCTCCTTAAATTCCCACCTTTTTGCAGTTTCTTCTGTTTTAATCTACAGGTCATAACCAATAGATTGTGGTCAGAGTCCACATCTGCCCCTGGAAATGTCTTACAATTTAAAACCTGGTTCCTAAATCTCTGTCTTACCATTATATAATCTATCTGATACCTTTTAGTATCTCCAGGGTCTTCCATGCATACAACCTTCTTTCATGATTCTTAAACCAAGTGTTAGCTATGGATTGGTAGAGGCGGAGGAATTCCATGGCCTCTACGCTCTCCTGACCTCAACCCCCATTTATGGGGGCATTTGAAAGCTCTTGTCTACGCAACGCCGGTACCAAATGTAGAGACTCTTCGTGCTCGTATTGTGGACGGCTATGATACAATACGCCATTCTCCAGGGCTGCATCAGCGCATCAGGGATTCCATGCGACGGAGGGTGGATTCATGTATCCTCGCTAACGGAGGACATTTTGAACATTTCCTGTAACAAAGTGTTTGAAGTCACGCTGGTACGTTCTGTTGCTGTATATTTCCATTCCATGATTAATGTGATTTGAGGAGAAGTAATAAAATGAGCTGTAAGGCGGAAAGTAAGCGTTTCCGGACTCATGTCCACATAACATATTTTCTTTCTTTGTGTGTGAGGAATGTTTCCTGATAGTTTGGCGGTACCTTTTTGTAATACCCTGTATACGGAAGTCACCTGCCGTTTTTCCCAGTCGCACGGAACTTTGCACTGGACGATACATTCGGGATAAATCCAAGCTGTTTACGGAGCCAATGCAACAAAGAACTCCCTGTAAAACTTAATTGTGATTCCATCTAGACCTGGCGATTTATTTGTTTTCAACACTTTGATTTTCTTCTCTTCGCCACGGATGTCTATTTCTACGCCTTCCGTACGACAGTCAAACCACGGTGTGTTTGTACAGTCCTCCTGCATGAATGATTTCTTAAACGCGAAATATAAAACCTCAGCTTTCCTTTTGCTGCCCTCTATTGCCACGCCAGACGGGACGACGAGATGCTGGATAGAAGCCTTGGATCCTCTTAGTCGTTTTACGTACCAGAATTTTCTCGCTTTCTCGGCAATATCTTTCACTAAGGTATCACAGTGGAAGTTGTATGCTTCGCGCAGTGAACTTCTTACGGACGCACGTATTTCTACCAACTATCAACATTCCTTTTTTGAGCCGAGAGTGCTACGATCTCTGTTTCCTCAGCGTTTTCCGAATTTTATTATTATTATTGATCCACAGTGGGCCATGTTCATCCATAATCCACCTACTTGGCACAGACGAATCCTGAGGGTAATTGATAATCAGTTTAACTATGGCCATAGTGCCTTTACGCCCGTCATATTGGAGCTTAATGATGTCCATTCATTAAGTAGGATGCTAACAAATGCTTATCTGCTTTTTGAGCATAAATATGCTCCTAGCCTTCTCGATGCGTCTGCCTGCAGCTCCAATGTCTAAAATACACTCCTGGAAATGGAAAAAAGAACACATTGACACCGGTGTGTCAGACCCACCATACTTGCTCCGGACACTGCGAGAGGGCTGTACAAGCAATGATCACACGCACGGCACAGCGGACACACCAGGAACCGCGGTGTTGGCCGTCGAATGGCGCTAGCTGCGCAGCATTTGTGCACCGCCGCCGTCAGTGTCAGCCAGTTTGCCGTGGCATACGGAGCTCCATCGCAGTCTTTAACACTGGTAGCATGCCGCGACAGCGTGGACGTGAACCGTATGTGCAGTTGACGGACTTTGAGCGAGGGCATATAGTGGGCATGCGGGAGGCCGGGTGGACGTACCGCCGAATTGCTCAACACGTGGGGCGTGAGGTCTCCACAGTACATCGATGTTGTCGCCAGTGGTCGGCGGAAGGTGCACGTGCCCGTCGCCCTGGGACCGGACCGCAGTGACGCACGGATGCACGCCAAGACCGTAGGATCCTACGCAGTGCCGTAGGGGACCGCACCGCCACTTCCCAGAAAATTAGGGACACTGTTGGTCCTGGGGTATCGGCGAGGACCATTCGCAACCGTCTCAATGAAGCTGGGCTACGGTCCCGCACACCGTTAGGCCGTCTTCCGCTCACGCCCCAACATCGTGCAGCCCGCCTCCAGTGGTGTCGCGACAGGCATGAATGGAGGGACGAATGGAGACGTGTCGTCTTCAGCGATGAGAGTCGCTTCTGCCTTGGTGCCAATGATGGTCGTATGCGTGTTTGGCGCCGTGCAGGTGAGCGCCACAATCAGGACTGCATACGACCGAGGCACACAGGGCCAACACCCGGCATCATGGTGTGGGGAGCGATCTCCTACACTGGCCGTACACCACTGGTGATCGTCGAGGGGACACTGAATAGTGCACGGTACATCCAAACCGTCATCGAACCCATCGTTCTACCATTCCTAGACCGGCAAGGGAACTTGCTGTTCCAACAGGACAATGCACGTCCGCATGTATCCCGTGCCACCCAACGTGCTCTAGAAGGTGTAAGTCAACTACCCTGGCCAGCAAGATCTCCGGATCTGTCCCCCATTGAGCATGTTTGGGACTGGATGAAGCGTCGTCTCACGCGGTCTGCACGTCCAGCACGAACGCTGGTCCAACTGAGGCGCCAGGTGGAAATGGCATGGCAAGCCGTTCCACAGGACTACATCCAGCATCTCTACGATCGTCTCCATGGGAGAATAGCAGCCTGCATTGCTGCGAAAGGTGGATATACACTGTACTAGTGCCGACATTGTGCATGCTCTGTTGCCTGTGTCTATGTGCCTGTGGTTCTGTCAGTGTGATCATGTGATGTATCTGACCCCAGGAATGTGTCAATAAAGTTTCCCCTTCCTGGGACAATGAATTCACGGTGTTCTTATTTCAATTTCCAGGAGTGTATATCCATTACGTGTGGGTTCTCTAACTAGTTGTTCGAGGCAGTTTTAACACAACAGTTAAAAAAATTACAAAATCAAAATTTACAGCGCAATGAGAGAAAAGAATTGACTGAAATTTACTCGACTTGTTTTGGTGGGTGTTTCCACCTTTCGATATAAGCGACACTTATTTTTTAACATTGCGAGCTCAACGAATGCTCCTATTGGAGCACAAAAAAGGCGAATATGCTCTTGACTGTAAAGATGGGTACTAGTTATCTCATTCTGTCTTCCTCAGAACCTTTAAACATTTTTCCCAAAAATTTTGGCATGCGAACATACGTGCGCTCTCTTTAACATGCAGCTCATCTCTGACTCTCACAACCCCCTCCCCTCCCCCCCCCCCCCCCCCCCACATACACACCCCTGTAAGTTGCTCAGACCCATCCACTCCCACTTGCCCATGCTCACTCACTCTCACTCATTGACGCTAACTCAGTGTCATTCTCTCTTTGTGTCTCTCTGTCACTCTCTCCTATCACACCGTCACAGTTTCCTTCGTTCTGGCCTACTATTACTGTCTACTTTAACTGCCACTGTCTCCCTCTTTCTCTCTCTCTCTCTCTCTCTGCTGCTATCTCATTTATTCCTTCCCACTGCTGCTGTCTGCTCTCACTCTTACGATCTCTGTCTTCCTCGATCTCATACTCAAACACCCTGTCTCCGTTTATCGCTGAGTCTCACCTCTTCCACTTTCTCCTTCTCTGTATTCCTCTCCCACAGGAACTGTCTCCTTCCCTCTTCTCCTAGCGCTGTTCTGTCACTGTCAACTATGTTCCACTGCCACTGTACCCCTCTCTTTCTCTCACACTGCCACTGTTTCTTTCGCCCTTTCTTTACCAAAACCACTATCTAGTATCTTCCAGTATTTATAACGCTTTCGTCCCTTCCCTCTGCCAGTGTCTCCTTTCTCAGCATAAAAAGTGCGAATATGTTTGCATGCCAAAATTTTTGAAGATGCCGAGGGAGGTAGAATGAGGCAGCTGGTATCAACTTCTCAGTCAAAGTAAATAGGAACATACTTGCAATTTTCCTGCTCCAATAGGAGAATTTTCCCCTTGGTTCTCTTCTTTTCTCTGCTATAGCAGGGCATATCACTCACATGAAAAGAATTTTATGGGTCACTAAAATTTTGATAGTGTACTTCCGTGAAATTTAAATAACGCACAAGTAATTTTCACGTGCACAAACATTTTGCAAGCGGTTCCAGAACTCTTCTGATGATAGTGGAGACACTACAGCATATTTCCCTGTGCTACATCACTTCAGAAAGTACGTTTTCGCCTCACAGCGGATTTTACTTGCGTAAAGAAGAATAATTTGAATCTCCGTACCTTGGAAACAGATATTGATATCATGAAATTTTCAGTGTTATTCGAGATGGAGATTTTAGAAACATGTGGTAAACATTTCAGCCATCTCTTGTGCGTAGCCTTCTTAGAATCCGCGGCTCTGCTTTGGTACGAAAAGAAGGCAAAAAAAAGTTTTTTGCTGTTTTCCAAGTAACTGCCCACGAACTAATGGTGCTTCCATAAAGCCCTCAAAGCCCACCGTAGGCCACATTAAATGCACAGAGAACGAACCGGTTGGTTACATCTGCTTAAGCAGATGCTTAAGCAGAAGATTTTGACCCTGTAGTGCAGTATAGTGGCACACAGATGATCCTTCTTTTGCGTATACAAATGCTCGATAGCCCAAGGACTATCCAAATAGTTGGCCGTACCTTCCTATCGCCAACAGAAGTTGAGGTATGAGCCCCGGAAGAATGCCGTTTTTATGCGCGGCGGTTTGGAGCACGGGTAGCACATGGTGTCCGCATGCGTCCCGATAAGCAAAGCTCCTCGCGTAACGAAACAGGAACACCGGAGAAGGCAAAAAAATAGCCCTGGGAACGCATGAAGTAATGGCGAAATTATCCGTAAAGTAAAAAAGGTTTCCTCCTGTGCCTAGAAATAACAGCTTTGATGGTTTTCATCAGCACTCACGTTGTTCAGCTGTCGAGGCAGAGAGCGACGAGGATTGTGACCTTCGACCATAAATGTAATAGACTGGCCCTGACGTCATTTTCGTGGCTCCAACATCTCTGGGCTAAAGTTACGTGAATGTTGGCAAAACATGGTTGTTTCGTGTTGCGCTTATGGCTGTACTCAGCGTTTTATCGGGGGAAATGGCATTACATTTCACGTGTGTTTCTATGATAGTGCAGATGCGTTTATTGAAATCTGCTGATTTTATATGTTTTTTATACTTGAAATAGAGTATCACGTAAATTGAAGTGTTGAAAGCGATGCCTGTAAAGTCAGACTCATATTACATTTTGGAAAGTACCTGTGATAATTCGGTTACAGAAGTAACTATAACTGTTTCTCGATCCTACTCATAAGTTCACTAAGGATGAAAACGGAAGGCAGCTTTGGATACAGGCCCTGAAACGGAAAAACTTCAATCCATCTGCACATACGCGCCTTTTTGTATATACAAGTGAGATTATAATAAGGTAAGACCACCTACTGTCGACACACGAAGAGAATTTTTTTCTGCCTTCTAATACTATTAAATAAATGTAGGCTCCAAAATTATTTTCTGAAACTTCAAAGTCTCACCTTTCATCCAAAATATAATTTTTTTTAACTGATAGTTTAAACTTTTTAAAAATAGTAGGAACTGAACCTTTGAAGTGCACCTAAAATTGATATTCTAAAATGGACCTGCTCCTAAAGACAACTTTGGCGCCTATAGTTGACATAATTCCCATATCCCATTTTCTTTTATAAGTGACTAGAGCTCAAAACGCGGCGAATCCAATGTTTAAAGTTTTGACACGAGCCCACTCTTACTGTTTAATAGAATTTTAACGACATTTTACTTTAATTGATACTTTATAGTAATTTCGTCCAGCTGCCCACCAGAGGGGCGTTCGATGTATTTGTTAGAATTTATAAATGGTACTGTGAACAAATGCAGGTCAAATGTAGTTCTGACATAATTTTTCGCAAATAAAGAAATAATTTTTGTTGGAAGGGTTTGGCAGTCAATTGAGAAATCTGGGTAAAATACGATTCAAACGTAAGATGGCAGACCGCAGATTTGAAATCCCGCCACGTTTTGCCAACAGTCACGTGGTTTATGTTGGAGCTACCCCAGCCCTATAGCTTCTGCACAGCAAGCCCAGACTACTAGTATCTATGGTCGAAGATTGTGACATAAAATATGGCGTCTTCTAGTACCGCGTGGCGCCGCGGGGAGCGCTGGATGTCCTGCCTCGTTCTCTGCGCGCTTCTCTTCTGTGTGCCCGGGTTGTGTACGCAGTCAGAACACGGAAGCGTCTGACGCTGCAGGATTCGCGGAAGCGTTTCGTGGCGGCAAACAGCCGCGGCGCGCATCTGGAAGTCAGCAGGCAGCGCACGCGTAACGCGATCCGTCTGCTCGCTGTACGGCCCTCGACCACAAACACAGCCGTCTCACAGCTTGTAATTCTTTTTTTCCTGCGGATTCTTCGCCACTGACGAGAGGAGTAGATATCACCTGCAGTTAAACCGTCAATTTCCGACACGTGAAAACCTTCGTGGACGAGGCGCCGATGAGGTCGCAGCCTGGAATTTCGCGTTCCACTCCAAGCAAAGGTTCTGGCGTGTCAGATCTTTGCCTCGTGGAGACGAACGTGCCCAGTGCGATGCGACATCGTTTTTTTTACATCACAGCAGAACTTAGGAGTCGCCACATTGATGGCGTTAAACATCGTGTTTCGTGGGTTTTCTTTGTTATAGAGTACGTGGGCTGAGTATAAGCTCTTTCAATACGTCAGGAAATTGAGGATATTTCGAAAAGGCGTCATTTTAGCTACGATTTGGTGTAACGAAATGTCTGCGATCTGGTATAATAAAATATCGTGGCATATTAAAACTGTATGCCCGAGCGAGACTCGAACTCGGGGCCTTTGCCTTTCGCAGGCTAGCGCTCTACTATTTTTTTTTAAATCTCATTTTGTTCGTTGCAACTGCTCGGGGCAGACGTCGCAAGACACCCGTTTCAGTTCGCCGTTGATCCGTTAACTCAGTTCTCTGATTAGAGAGGGCAGCTAACCCTCTGACTGAACACGCCGTGCCGGCGTCATCTGAGCTACCCAAGCACGACTCACGACCCGTCCTCAAACCTTCAATGCTGCCAGTACCTTCCAAACTTCACAGAAGCTCTTCTGCGAACCTCGCAGAACTTGCCCGCGAAAGGCAAAGGTCCCGAGTTTGAATCTAGGTCTGGCACACAGTTTTAATCTACCAGCAAGAATCATATCAGCCGGCCGCGTTGGCCGTGCGGTTCTAGGCGCTTCAGTCCGGAACCCTGCGATTGCTACGGTCGCAGGTTCGAATCCTGCCTCGGGTATGGGTGTGTGTGATGTCCTTAGGTTAGTTAGGTTTAAGTAGTTCTAAGGTCTAGGGGTCTGATGACCTAAGATGTTAAGTCCCATATTGCTCAGAGCCTTTTTTTTTGAAAGAATCATATCACTACACACTCCGCTGCAGAGTGAAAAATCACATTCTGGGAATACATCAGTAGGTAAAGGGTTCCTGTAGTTGAAGTTTTTAGTGTTAGGGAGACTAGGGCACTTTGGCCATATGTTTATATTAATTTCTTACATATTTAAATTTATGAAATCATTGTCAAATTTTAGAGCAGTCTTATTGGATGTGTATGGCAATTATTAAACTTGAAAATATGAGTTAAAAAATTAAAACCAAAATTAATTTCTGGACACATGTCAAGTGGGCCACTCTGCCCTATCTCAGGGTGAATTGGGCCAGATGCTTGGGCACGTTGACTTTTGATAAGTTAAACTAGTACAGCCTTAGGAAGTGAAAATAAAACTAATAGTTATCAAGAAACATACTTTAATGAACATACAGTCATGTTGAGTATTGAGTTACATGCTTAACATTTTATTGTGATAAAGGGAAAGCTTAAACTTATTAGATTTTATAGTTTCTTAATACAAACCAGTCCAGACTCAAAGGATCAGCACAGCTATAACATAAAACAGTCCACGGATTTCATTTTCACGCACTTCTGATAAGCCCAACGCTTGCAATTTGTGTACTGAATCCATTGCGCTCCAGGCTCACTGCTTGAAAAAGGCTTGGGACACCTTAGGCACAGTGAATCTTTATCTTCCTCATCATTGTCATCTTACCTCGGTTTCTTCTTGCATTTTAGGCTTCCTGCAGTTGATTTAGTTAATTTCATTCTACCTCTGATGGTAACCCTACTTTGGACGTTGAAGGAATAGCCAGAATATCCTGAGAGGTGGGCATGGGCGTAGCGTTTATCTCAGCTCGACTGATTTCAGTGTTTGGATCTGGCCTATCTGAAGTGCATGAAGGCATAATATCATTGTCAGTAAAAATATTTTTGTTAAAGGAATTGATCCCAGTGAGCTTGAATCCACTGGTTATGTTCTTGGGAGTTGCAGCATTTGGAAGTGCTATTCGCACTATAGACGGGATGTCGTAAATATCATAACTCTCCTCCCGTACAAGCCACGAAGGCCCAACGGAACCCACCGACCGCCATGTCATCGTCGGCCCACAGGCGTCATCGGATGCGGATATGGAGCGGAACGTGGTCACCACACCGCTCTCCCAGTCGTATGTCAGTTTCCGAGACCGGAGCCGGTACTTCTCAGTCAAGCAGCTCCTCAGTTTGCCTCACAAGGGCTGAGTGCACCCCGCTTGCCAACAGCGCTCGGCAGACCGAATGGTCACCCATCCAAGTGCTAGCCCAGCGCGACAGCGCTTAATTACGTGATCTGACGGGAACCGGTGTTACCATTGCGGCAAGACAGTTGGCCGTAAATATCATAGGCCATTTATTATTGGTAACCCATGCGTCACATGCTGAGTTCACGAACTTTTTTAAAAGGTCCATAAACATTTCTGTCTAAAGGCTGTAGCTTATGGCTACAATGCGCCGGAAAAGATACAAACGTGATGCCAATATCTTTACAATAATCAGGAACTTCATGGACAGATATGAACTGTGGTTATTAGTCGGAACGAAGCAAGAGCGTTCCTTTGAGCAGCAATCGTGTAGGACAAAGTGTTTCATATATTTTGCAAAGTTTGTCTCTGTTACCCATCCCCAAAGATGAGCTGCTCTATCACACCCAATCGGGCCATTACTGGTAAAATGAGGCTTGAAGTTGATGCTCGGGAAGATGAAGAATGAAGGCACACTATTACCCAACGCATTAACATCAAAAGCGATCATAACAAGTGACCCTCTCTTAGCCGATGTCACTCGCCCTATTTGGTGAAATCTTATTCGAGTGACTACAAGATTAGGACTCTGGACGGTAGTTACTTCAGCTTCGTCAATGTTCCAGATGTCCGCAGAGGTCACTTTTCACCTTTTTAAAACGATGGCGAGATTATTAAAAAATACAGTTCTACATTATCCCTGTTGAAACTGGTACACTGTGCCAAACTAGTTGCTTGAGGAATCCGAATGGAGAGTTGAGGATGCCTCTTCAAGAATCCTGTGAACCAATCGCTTCCCACCATTTTGCTCCAGGTCCATGTTAGGTGTGTTTTATTGTTACAAGCAATAGCATATCTATACGCAAACCGCCTGACTTTTTTCGGGAAAGGCCATAATATACGTCACTTGCCTTCATGAATATTGTTCAAACATATCTTCTTGTTCGGAATTAAATATCTGAAAATAAACAACTGTAGTTAAGTTACGCATAGAGGCACGATTTTTGTTTTAATGTATGTGTGTGTGTGTGTGTGTGTGTGTGAGAGAGAGAGAGAGAGAGAGAGAGAGAGAGAGAGAGAGAGACAGAGAGAGACGTATTACTACAGTAGTGCACAATACGACATAGAGATAGACACAATGACAATGGCAGCAACAGAGAAGAAACATTAGAAATTGAAAAACAGCTTTACAAATGAAAATAGTTAACAATATTTCATACCTGAAATCTTATATCGTAGCCACATTTATCCCAAGGCTTCTTTTAGGCATTAAGATTTGTAGGACTCCTCCAGGCTGAGGGTTTTGGTCCAGTGGCGTCGGTCGAGGTTCAGTTTCCTGAGTTTGAATTGGCTGTGTAGGCTGACACGAGGTCTACCTGCTTGTACTTAATACAGTACGTCCCCAGAGTTTTTCTTGGAATCTCAAATTTCTCGCTAGCAGCCCTGACAGATCTTTCCTTTCCTTTTGCTTCTAAACTGCCTTTAGCGCCGTATCTTCAGAAATCATTCTTCTTTCACTTTTTCTTTTATAATTTCGGACCATTTTTATGTTCCTGCAAATAACAGAAAGGTTTAAACCAAGGCCGTAACTCAGATGTTCCAGAAACAAGGACATGAACCAAATTTAAGACTGTAACAAAATTTACAGGTTGGTGTTTTCTAATAAAATGCTCTTTATCTCGTGCATATGACTATATTTTCGCCTCTGGAACGTATCAAAACATGTTTAACTTCGAAAATTATGTTATTAATTTAATAAACTCGACGAATTATAAATATTATTGTCATTAAAAATAACAAACCTTTCATCGAGTTTAAAAAAAAACACACACACAGAACGGGGAAGGTTGGCCAGGACAGTCATCTCTGGGCCAAACTGCCCCGTCGCCATGTTTACAATAAATTATATTCGTTACAAAACCCACTGAAGCAATTTAGATCGTACGCCGTATAGAAATAGTACTTAAACTATGACCTATAATTATACTACTCACATTTTGCGCCTGAAGTAAGCAAACGTTAAATATCACACATTTAAGCGGCAAGTAGAAATTTACCGAAACACGCAGTAAAACTTAATCACTACCACTTGTCCAAAACTGGTCCGCCGGCTATATCGGTCCTCTAGAGGGAGGGAGACAGTGTTACCAACCTGCTGATTGATTCCTAGCCCAGATCTGGGTTCCTAGCGCGATCTAGCGGCTATTGCATGGACTAACTCGGCTGGGTCATCCTGCCCCTATGGCCAAAGTGCCCCAGTCTCCCCTATAATTTGCGTTGTATGAAAAAAATACCTTTTCAGTGCTACGACACTATGACGACCTATCAAAAACCGCATCTTTTCGGCACAATTTGCATATTAAATATCAAATAACGGCATTTTTAAATACTGTCTTTAGACAGTGTATATCATGTACTGAGGCCTGGCTGCGATGTCGAAGCTATCGTACAGTCGATAGCGTCCTTAGCTATGAAGAGAAGAGTTGTAGGTTTCTGCCTACAGTCTTTCAATTTTTTTTTTACCTTCTGTTTTCTGAAAGATCCCTTATTAATTTAGTTGCTTATTATCTGCAAAAGTCGATATTATTTACTATAAATAAAGTGTTTGCTGCAATTCTCGTCGCAAATACCAAACTGGAATCGTGTGCCCAGAATTCTTAATGTAACTGCCAGCGTATGTCCAAAAGTAAATGCAAATTGCACACTGGAAGATTTTGCTATTGTGTATATCACCGGTAAATATCATTTTCAGTGACGGTGAACAGCTTCGAAAAAATTTCTTCTTCCATTCCAATTTACGAAACGGATCTAGACCCTGCAGTCGATGTGATGAAATATGTGATGTTACTTCAGAGTGATGGTAGTCAATGTAACATCGATAATAGGGATATTATCCATATGCAGACTGACATTGGACGCTATACTCTAACTATATTCAATTTAAAACCGAAAATGGGGCGAAGATTCAGTTGAGTTAACGAATACCGTTTCCTAGTATTTATCTCAGATTCTTGTACAGCATTATGTTGTTTTCCTGTACCAGTAGTTCGCTGTTTAAACCATCCCGCTTCCATTTTCGTAAGTCAACTGTGTTATGCACGCTCCAGATTCGGCCGAGAACTGCCGCTGGAGAACGCTGAGGCCGCAAATGACGTTGAGGAGCACGCGGAGTTCCATGACACGCGTAGGCAGGCAGGGCGTCGCAGAGCGCGCGGCAACAACGGCCGATACCGCATCTGGTGCGGTTCGCGTTGAGAAAGACGTTCCTTGCGAGGACGGCTCAAGTGTTGCATCCGCCTGACATAGTAAAGGATTTCCCATACTTGAATAAGCTGAATAATTAATCCCATATCGCCCGTGTACTGGACGCTAAAATCCCGTGTTTAACATTTTCCGTCAATTAATTTACTTCAGTAACTCATTCGTCGAAATTACGCTAGTGTTAGTACTATATATCGCCGATTAATATTCTGAAGTACTAATTTGTTCTATAACACGTTTATCGAAATCATATTATGGCACATCACATTACTTCTCCATTAATAGACAATACATCTAAGTTTGAATTTGCCTTATTCAGAGTGTAGCATAAGTGAGTTGCCAAAGTAACTTAATTATTACAGTCTGTGTTACTGAAAAATAGTTTCAAATTTGAAAGGTTGCAACGACAATGAACTCTGTTTTATTCAAACGAAGCTTACTACAGCTCCTGTCCAACGGCAACTACACACAAGCAATAGATGCCAGTCGTCAACGCTCGACATTAGTTGTTTGTTGTACCCTTTTACTGAAAATGTCTCACTCACCTTCTGAGTGAGTTACAAAACTACTTGTTCATCTAGAAATACGAGAAAAGACGTATCCATTATTCGCACGCTTCAATAATAGTTCATTAAAGGCGAAATGTGTAAGTTGTAACTAACAGTTACATTTACTGGAAATGTTTTACATTTTTAAGAATGACAAACTGTTCGCTAAATTAGCCTCATGGTAGAATGATGTATGTTAATAATTAACAATGTTCGATCGAATGATGTATGTTAATAATTAACAATGTTCCATACATTGATGTATGTTAATAATTAACAATGTTCCAATAATTAACATTCTGATGTTTTGCAAGAGTTTATAAACGAACTCTGTAGCATTTCTATCGAAAGTTATTAATACAGGATTTTACACAAAACCGCTAAACCAAACTTTTATGGTTTCTAAATGATGCGTATCCTTCCCTTAGTAAAACAACACCTGACGGCCGTAATACTTTTGGAGTTTTCGTTGGTATCCCCATGGAGGAATAGTAAGGAGAGATGGCGGTACAGACTTTTCGTTGTACGTTGTTTAGAAGGCGACGCCGACGTCATGCTAGATACCCCAAAACATTAGCATCTTGGTGTTAATTTGTGCCGTGTGCACGCAACATTTGTTTTAAATAGCAAATTTTGCAGTGTTTTCGTGAATGTCATAGAGTTAGGAATCCATTTTCATACGTTTTTCTTGTCTTACGCCCATATTTGATCCAGTAATACGATGCATTCCGCCTCGTTAATGTGACTTTCTTTTTGTTATGCATTTCAAATAACCAAGAAGAGAAGTATATGAAATTAAAAGCCTGCTCTCGGAATCCAGCATTTCCCTCAATACGAGATGACAAAACAGACGTTCGGTCCATGTCCTCTTCCCGAAAACGCTGAGAAAATAATCTGCTATGTTTCGTCAGTTTTCAGTCCACCCTTCTCACAGCGTTCACTTAGAAACATTTTAGAGTCGGTCAGATAGGAAATCTGAAGTCTCATGACAGAAATAAAACCACTACAATAAAAGTACCTAGCACAACCAAAATGCATTTAGGGGAAAGAAAATATCGCTTGAACGAGTCCACTTAGGAATGAAATATGATTGCTTTACACTTTAGACTAGTACACCTGTAAATGACGGAATCTAGCATTTTTTGATTGAAGCATTTCCACCAGAAACTAATGTTTGCGGCAAGCGACATCGCGGATGTCGCCTTCAAGTTTGTGATATCAAGACAGCCCCCACTGTTATACCTCCACGGGTGTTCCGTATTACGCTGTTGTAGAAGTTGCCAGCCCTACATACACCTGACTCTTGACAATTCGAATTCCAAGCGACCTAACAGAAAGCTCAAATAATAGATTCACTTTAGCGAAAATTTGACTGATCGAGTTGGAATCAGGAATAAGTCGGAGTAAGAGTGTAAGTTAGGAACTCTTCAACTACCTGAATAATACCGAATGATTTAGCCTTTTATTCAAACATCAGCAATAACACCCGTCCCCGAATCGAACATTTTCGCTCATCTCTAAGAAAAGCCATTTTTCCACACATTTTATGAACCCGTGTTTCCTGAATCGTGTGTCGTATTATGATATAATTTTTCAGGCTCATTCAGTGGTATATGTAGATACTATCTGGAAAATGTGTTCTGCATAGAGCTAGCAGTAAACAAAAAACAAACTGAAATGTCGTGCCTGATACCGAAGTTGCACTGGACGAAGAGCGAAAATGTAGTAAGCGATAAAGTTTTTTCCTTATTTTCTGGAAAGGGGGGCCCAGGAAACTCAGCGAGATGTAGTTTCGAAAATATTTGACATTTTGTGTAAAGTTTGTAGGAAGTCGCTAAGTGCTTTCATCCTCAAATACTGGATGAATATAATCTGGATGATATGCCCGCTGTGAGTCACACTGCCTCGAGACACAGTTTCTAACTTTGATATTTGACTTATTGTGTCAAAACTTTAGCATGGTATTATAAACAGATTCGACAGCATTTTAAGTTGGGTCAATAATAATAAGAAATATTGCAGAACAAATTTTGTTGCTCCTGGAAGCTGTTGGGTAGGTAACCTGCCACTAGAAATGGGTGAGCGTCGTAGTAAAGTGTTGTTGTTGTGGTCTTCAGTCCAGACTGCTCTGACGGAGCTCTCCACGCTGCTCTATCCTTTGCAAGCCTCTTCATCTCTCTGTAACTATCGCTACCTACATACAGGGTGACAATTATTGAATTATATGAAATAAAATAGTCATAACTTCTGAACGGTTTGCGTTAGGACGTTCGACTGCATGGTTGGCCGCGGGGCATGATGGGAATTAGTATGCCTGTATGGTTTGGTTTAGCAACGAAGCCCACTTCGTCAATAAGCAAAACTGGCGCATTTCGGGGACTGAGAATCCGTGTTTCGCGACCGAGAAATCTCTTCACCCTCAACGCGTGACTGCGTGGTGTGCAGTGTCCAGTCACGGAATAATCGGTGCGATATCCCTTGATGGGACGGTGACTGCCGAAAGATTACGTGAAGGTTTTGGAAGATTGTGTTTCATCCCATTTGTCAAAAGTGACCCTGATTTCGACAAGATGTGGTTCATGTCAGTCGGAGCTCGACCTCAGCGAAGAAGGAGACTGTTTGCTGTCCCGGAGGAACACTTTGGGGAGCGCATTCTGGCTCTGGAATACCCAGAGGCAACTGGCATGGATCCCCATTCGCCACCATATTCTCCGGATCTGAACACACGCCACTCCTTTTCGTTGGGCTATATTAAAGACAAAGTGTACAGCAATAGCCCCAAAAACATTGCTGAGCTGAAAACAACCACTGAACAGGTCATCGACAACATCGATGTTCCGATACTTCAGCGGGTCATGCAGAATTTCGCTATTCGTCTGCTCCACATCATCGCCAACGATGGCAGGCATATCGAACATGTCATAACCTAAATCCGTATAACTGTAGTGACGTTTACATGTTGAACAAAATGTGGCACGCCGTCGTTTGTAACTAATCTACCTTTTTTTCATATAGTTCAATAACTGTGACCCTGTACGTTTCAACCTGCTGTATTCAGCTACTGGTCTCACTCCACAATTTTTAACTCCCACATTTTCCTTCGTTACCAAATTAACGATTCTTTGATGCAACAGGATGTGACCAATGATACGATCCCTATTTTTAGTCAAGATGTGGCATAAACTGCCTTTTTCCCTAGCGCTATTCAGTGGCTCCTCACTAGTTATTCGATGTAATCTTCTTCTGTGGCACCACATTTCAAAAGCTTCTATTCTGTTCTTCTCTGAACTACTTACTAAACACGTTTCATTCCCTACAAGGATGCACTCTAGACAAATACTTTCGGAAAAGACTTCCAAACACATTAGTAGTAGATGTTAAAAAACGCTTTTGTTGCTAATACCACTCTGCATTTTGTATTCTCTCCCCTTCATCCATCAGCAGCTATTTAAATGACCAGATAGTAAAAGTCATCTACAACTTGTAGTTCCTCATTTCCTAAACTAGTTTCCTGAGCATCACCTGATTCTGTTCGATTACATCCCATTACCCTTGTTTCCTTTTCTTAAAAGTCATCTTATAATCCCTTTGCAAGATACTATCCATTCCATTCAAATGTTCTCCCAAATCCTTTCACTTCTCTAACAGAATTACAGTGTCATCTGCAGACCTGAAATTTGTTATCTCTTCTACATGAAAATTAATTCCCTTTCCAACATTTTCCTTTCTTTCCTTTACTACTTGCTCAGTGTACGGATTGAATATCATAGAAAGACTACAACCCTGATTCACTCTTTTTGTAACTAATGTTTCCTTTCTGGTCCTTCGACTCTTATAACTGCAGTCCAGTTTCTGTATAAGTTGTAGATAACCTTTCAGTCCCCGTATTTTAATTCTACAGCCTTCAGAATGTCAAAGAATGTAATACTGTCGAAATCTTTCTCCAAATCTACGAACGCAGGTGTTCCTTTCTTCAAACTACACTCGTCGAAATGGAAAAAAGAACACATTGACACCGGTGTGTCAGACCCACCATACTTGCTCCGGACACTGCGAGAGGGCTGTACAAGCAATGATCACACGCATGGCACAGCGGACACACCAGGAACCGCGGTGTTGGCCGTCGAATGGCGCTAGCTGCGCAGCATTTGTGCACCGCCGCCGTCAGTGTCAGCCAGTTTGCCGTGGCATACGGAGCTCCATCGCAGTCTTTAACACTGGTAGCATGTCGCGACAGCGTGGACGTGAACCGTATGTGCAGTTGACGGACTCTGAGCGAGGGCGTGTAGTGGGCATGCGGGAGGCCGGGTGGACGTACCGCTGAGTTGCTCAACACGTGGGGCGTGAGGTCTCCACAGTACATCGATGTTGTCGCCAGTGGTCGGCGGAAGGTGCACGTGCCCGTCGACCTGGGACCGGACCGCAGCGACGCACGGATGCACGCCAAGACCGTAGGATCCTACGCAGTGCCGTAGGGAACCGCACCGCCACTTCCCAGCAAATTAGGGACACTGTTGCTCCTGGGGTATCGGCGAGGACCATTCGCAACTCTCTCCATGAAGCTGGGCTACGGTCCCGCACACCGTTAGGCCGTCTTCCGCTCACGCCCCAACATCGTGCAGCCCGCCTCCAGTGGTGTCGCGACAGGCGTGAATGGAGGGACGAATGGAGACGTGTCGTCTTCAGCGATGAGAGTCGCTTCTGCCTTGGTGCCAATGATGGTCGTATGCGTGTTTGGCGCCGTGCAGGTGAGCGCCACAATAAGGACTGCATACGACCGAGGCACACAGGGCCAACACCCGGCATCGTGGTGTGGGGAGCGATCTCCTACACTGGCCGTACACCACTGGTGATCGTCGAGGGGACACTGAATAGTGCACGGTACATCCAAACCGTCATCGAACCCATCGTTCTACCATTCCTAGACCGGCAAGGGAACTTGCTGTTCCAACAGGACAATGCACGTCCGCATGTATCCCGTGCCACCCAACGTGCTCTAGAAGGTGTAAGTCAACTACCCTGGCCAGCAAGATCTCCGGATCTGTTCCCCATTGAGCATGTTTGGGACTGGATGAAGCGTCGTCTCACGCGGTCTGCACGTCCAGCACGAACGCTGGTCCAACTGAGGCGCCAGGTGGAAATGGCATGGCAAGCCGTTCCACAGGACTACATCCAGCATCTCTACGATCGTCTCCATTGGAGAATAGCAGCCTGCATTGCTGCGAAAGGTGGATATACACTGTACTAGTGCCGACATTGTGCATGCTCTGTTGCCTGTGTCTATGTGCCTGTGGTTCTGTCAGTGTGATCATGTGATGTATCTGACCCCAGGAATGTGTCAATAAAGTTTCCCCTTCCTGGGACAATGAATTCACGGTGTTCTTATTTCAATTTCCAGGAGTGTATATTTTAGGATAAATCGTAGGTCAGTATTACCTCACACGTTCCTACATTTCCCTGGTACCGAAATTGACCACGCACGAGGGCTTCTACCAAATTTTCCATTGCTCTGTAAATAATTCGTGTGAGTACCTTGCAACCACGAATTATTAAACTGGAGGTTCGGTAACATTCAGATTTGTCACCATCTGCCTTTTTTGGAATTGGAATTATTACATTCTTCACGAAGTCTGCTGGTACTTCTGCTGTCTCATATATCTTGCACACCTTCTGGAATAATTTTGTCGTGGCTGGCTTGACACACAGCGCCTGTACATCGGGCCTGCACTAGTATTACGGCAGCGAACTGCTTCACGCAGGCGTGAGTCGTGGTTCTATCGTGACCGACGAGCGCTTGCGACCGAGCAAACCTGTTAGTTCCAAGTACAAACAGCTGCGACAGCTGCTGTTGTGTAGACTGAAATCCTAAGCAGTCAGAACAGTTTATTTTGGATACTAAATGTTATCTCCTGTGAATATTATGTCTTGTATTAATTACTGCTGACTTAATATCTTCAGTTATTAATGTGAATGCGAGTTAATATGAGAAATGAATATTATTATGTCTACTGAGTAAATGGTAGCGTGGGAATTGTGTCTGTACAGAGAAAGTGAATCTTACTCTCAGAGAAAATTTTCTGAGGTACAGTTCACTAGAGCATTGTACTGGGGAAACAACAAATATACTCAAATAAGAGCGCCTGGTCCCCGGCACGAATCCGCCCGGCGGATTAGTGTCGAGGTCCGGTGAGCCGACCAGTCTGTGGATGGTTTTAGGCGGTTTTCCTTCTGCCTCGGCAAATGCGGGCTGGTTCCCCTTATTCCGCCTCAGCTACACTATGTCGGCGATTGTTGCGCAAACAAGTTCTCCACGTACGCGTACACCACCATTACTCTACCACGCAAACATATGGGGTACACTCGTCTGGTGTGAGACGTTCCCTGGGGGAGGGGGGGGGGGGGTGTCCACCGGGGGCCGAACCGCACAATAACCCTGGTTTCGGTGTGGGGCGGCGGAACGGTGAAGTGGACTGCGGTAGTCGTCGTGGGGTTGCGGACCACTGCGGCTGCGTCGGGGACGGAGCCTCTCCGTCGTTTCGAGGTCTCCAGTTAACCTAACATAACATAGGTAAAATAAGGCGCATTCTGATATTTGTATGTTTCATAAATTTCTTCTCTAGTAAATTGATATGAAAAGATGTTATGTCGTACAATAAAACAAGCGGGATAGCGCGGTTTAATACTGCTACCGGATTGACTAAGACGTTTCTCAAACAATGAAACGGTAGTACATTCCGGTGTGTTTTATGGGATAGAAAATGACTTTGGGATCTAGTAGACATTCGGAGCTCTGCCATCATAATATTGAGATGCTTGTATTAGCAGACGTGAAAAATGACTGAAATTTTGCGGAACTATGAGTCAGACATCACCGTCGAGATGCCAGACTTAGATTCATAGGAAAAATCTTGAAGAAATGTAACTCATCCTTGGAAGAAAGCGGCTTGCTAGGTGCTTGTTTGACAGATTCTTGATTATTATTCATTAGTCTGGGATCCTTACCAGGTAGAACTGATAGAGAAGAGATAGAGAAGATTCTACGAAGAGCGACGCGATTCGTCACGGGTTCGCTTAGTCGGTGTGAGAGCGTTACTGTTATGCGTAACGGAGAATTTTCCTACCGATATTTCGAGAGAGTACTTTCCGAGAATGACAACCTATTATTTCCTCCCACATACGTCTCGCGAAATGACCTCGATGAGAACATTGGAGAAAGTACAGCCAATACAGAGGCCTGCTGTCAGTTATTCTTCTCACGCGCCATTCGCAAGGGAACATGGGAGGGGATCAGTTAGTGGTACAGATGTATCCTCCGCCACGCACCGTGACGTCGCTACGGGAGAGTTGTTGTAGCTGTGCATGTAGTTGTAGCTGTGGAGTACCGTAAAGTAATCGTGGGCGAATGATAAGGACGAACATGTGAATTCTAGATTTTCTGTGCAAATTATGGCTGAATCTATACTAATATTAAGTCTACAACTTTGCTTCCGCCGTTTTGCAGTATACGGCAGTAGCGGCAAATGGAATTCAGGTGGTTGGTCATAGGTGTAATAAAATAAGCTTAGGCATCTGTAAACATAATGCCATCGAAATTTTAGTTTATTTGTGATTGAATCATAAGGTTATTCTCGACTAAGTACGTCATTTCTCGCCATTTGCGGGAAGTTTTAATTTTATGCTTTACCGTGAAGAAATCTGCGGCTGTGGCTCTTAAAATGCTGGGTGAGACCAATGGTGAGGGAACTATTAGTGGAAGAACGTGCAGGAAATGTTTTCAACGCCCTAAGAACGGTGGTTTTGATGTCGAAGACTGGCGTAGCACTGGAAGACAGAACGTTTTCGCAGCTTCTTAAACAGACCAAGACGGTCACAGGACATCTTTATCGAAAGCAATTGATACGTTAGAGCCCAGCACTGAAACACAAACGGCCACAATACAGCGATAGACACGCAATGGTAATTTTGCAGTAGGTCAGTGCTGGACCCCATGTCGCAAAACCCGTCAAAATACACATGGAAACGTTGAAATGAGAAGTCCTATCCCTCCCGCCGTATTCTCCATTCGTTGCTCTCTCTGACTACCACCTTTTTCGATCAGTGGCATACAGTCAGGCTGACCAGCACTTCTGATCATATGAACAAGTGCAAAACTGAATCGATTCATGGATCCCCACAAAAGACGCCCAGTTCTTCCGCCACGAGATTTGTATGCTGTCCGAAAGATGGGAGAATGTAGCTGCCAGCGATCCGCAATATTATGAATCATACTTTTTTTGTAAGATTTTCACAATAAAGGCCCGAACTTCGGGAAAAAACGGTGGAAGCAAAGTTGTAGACCTAGTATTAAATCTGTAAAACTGTCGTGTGTGCTGTTTGTCTATTTTATTTGAACACGCTTCTCCAAAACTTTTTGTCGGTTTTCGCAGGTAACATAAGCATAGCTTCGGGCACCGCATAAACCTCAGTTCATCAAGACAGGATCAAGAAAATAAAAGATATCGTGATTTAAAGTTTTACTAAATCTGTCTTGTGAATAAATAAAATCCGTGCGGCGTATGTGCAAGTCGTAACTGAGAACTTAACATTCGCCTATTTGCGTGACACAGAGCAAGCATTAAAAAACACAGAACATCCGTTTGTAAATCTTTGGGTAACAGTGTTGGTTAAATACCATAAGCTGGCTGTTACTGTAATTGCTTATGTATGTCGATACTGTAACTTCTGACTAACACGAACATGGCGGTGTTTTATATCAAAAAAGTTATAAATATGGAATTTTTCACTCAAAAACTATTTCTCTTTTAGTACCTCAGTAACCGTAAAAGTGGAAAATTTGTAATGTGATGTGTAGATCCGTGTAATGCTACTGGTTCTGCGGCAGCTTCTCCACTAGAGCAACATTAATTTTCTTTTTCTAACAGGGAAGGCTTGAGTTGAAAAGTGAGTGAAATTGTTTTCTACGGGCGAAACGCAACCGCGCTATGTCGAGCTCTCGTAAGTACTTCAGCAGTTCTGAGGAAATGTGCTCTCCCCCAGCACCTTGTGTCCACTTAGACCTTTCACTGCTCTGTTACATTCTTCTCGCAGTATCATATCTCTCCTCTCAGCGTCACCTACTTCCTCTTCTCTTTCTATAGCATTGCCCGCAAGTTTATTTCTCTTACATAGACCCTCTACATATTCCTTCCACCTTTCAGCTTCTCCTACTTAACATAGTACTGGCTTGACATCTGATTTCTTGATATTCATAAAGCAGCTTTTCTTTTCTCGAAAGGTCTGTTTAATTTTCCTATAGGTGGCACATAACCTCTCCGTAGTTTTGCGTGTTTCTAGAGTTTTGCGTTTTTCCTCTAGCCATTACTGCTTAGCCATTTTGCGCTTTCTCTCCACATCATTTATTAGTCGTCTGTATTCCATTCGTCTGCTTCATTCGCTATATTTTTATGTTTCCACCTTTCATCAGTTAAATTTACTATCTCCTGCGTCACTCGGCGTTTTTATTAGGTCTTTACTTCTTAACTATGTAGTCCTCTGCTTCATGCCCTACTCCGTCTCTCAATTCTAGTAGGTCTCTTTTTGACCAGGTGATCACATGCTGCCTTACCTCTATCATTTCTTAAAGCTACCCATTTGTCTTGTGTTCTATTCCTTTCCGCAGTTTCATATCAACGTTGCCTGTTGCTCCCTCTGAGCCGGCCGGTGTGGCCGAGCGATTCTAGGCGCTACAGTCTGGAACCACGCGACCACTATGGTCGCAGGTTCGAATCCTGCCTCGGGCATGGATGTGTGTGATGTCCTTAGGTTAGTTAGGTTTAAGTAGTTCTAAGTTGTAGGGGACTGATGACCTCAGAAGTTAAGTCCCATAGTGGTCAGAGCCATTTGAACCATTTTGCTCCCTCTGAAACCCTCTGTACACCCTCCGCTTCCTTCAATTTACCCAGGTCCCAGCTCTTTTAATTTCCCGCCGCTTCCTTCAATTTACCCAAATCCCAGCTCTTTAATTTCCTACCTTATTGAAAATTTATTCAGTTTCACTCTGCAGTTCATAACCTTTAAATTGTGCTCAGAATGCACATCTGTTTCTGAAAGTATCTTTCAGTTTCAAATATGGTTTCGTTCCGATCCGAAACCTTCCGGTGTCTCCAGGTCTCTGCCACGAATACAACCTTCTTTTATTTTTATTAAACCAAGTGTTAGCGCTGATTAAATTACGCTCTGTGCAAAATTCTACCTGGCGGCTTCCTTTTATATTCCTCTCCCCCCTCCCTTTCCTACTGTCGAATTCCAGTCCTCCATTTCAATTAAATTTGCGTATCCTTTAAAAATGTGCATAATTTGTATCACATTATCACATATTTCTTCCATCACTTCATCGTCTGCGGTGCTAGTTAGCGTACAAACATACTGCTGTGGTAGGTCTGTTCAAATGGCTCTAACCACTACGGGACTTAACATCTGAGGTCATCAGTCGCCTAGACTTTGAACTACATAAACCTAAGTAACCTAAGGACGTCACACATATCCATGTCCGAGGCAGGATTCGAACCTGTGACAGTAGCGGTCGTGTGGTTCCCGACTGAAGCGCCTAGAACCGCTCGGCCACAGCGGCCGGCACTCGGATGCAATCGGCTGGGACACCCTCAACCATCGCGCCTACAGCACTGAATAGACCTTCGGATTTTCACCTTCTGACCTCTCTGAGGTCATTTATGGGTGGAAAAAGGTTTTCTACTGACAAAGAGATCACCAATGTTGACAAATACTGGGCCAATGGGGCAGCTCACAACAAGTGTCGTTCTTAAATCCTATCAAGGCGTTGGGGGAAGTGGAGTGAGGGAGAAGGGTGGGGGTGGGGGTAGGGTGCTTGAACGAGAACGAGAATCTTTGGCGTGTTTACGTTTTGCTACTACAATGTGTGAAAAAGTGTGTGACTATGTATATATGCCAATATGTACTGCAAAATTAAAGATGTGTATTATGTATACCAACTGCACAACAGAAGCAGGCAACATACTATGTTAAACTACAAACAACTAAAAAAACCTGATCTAAATCACTAAAAAGCACCTGAAGATGAGCCTCCAGGGCTCTAAATGCATAGTGCAGTAAATAAACGCAACTTGTGACTGAAGGCGGTTTGTTCTTCATTTTACGACAGTAATTACACTGAAGTCAGCGCGATTTATGATGATCGGCAGGAGATGAGAAAAGGCTGGACTTGGTACTGAGCAGGGCGTGTGATGACAACAGCAGTGGCAGCTCTGCAGCGGGCTCACCAGCTGGCCACGAAGTTGACGAGGAGTTCTCGCGGCAGGCCGTTCCCAGCGCGATTGACATCTATTTGATGGCCGTCGCTGCGTGTGGACGTCCCGCAGTACTCCCCCCCCCCCCCCCACAACCTTCTCCCCCCCTCTCGACTTCCCCCAACGCGTTGATAGGATTTAAGTTGGGGGAGCGGGCAGGCCGGCCCATCCCCCGAATATTCTCTCGTTCCGAGACCTCGACCCGCACTGTTCGATGCGGTCACGCATTGTCATCCACAAAAATTAAGTAAAGGCTGAATGCTCCGCCGAAAAGAGGCACATGGGGAAGTGTCACAGTAACGACGACCGGTCAGTGTGCCGTGTTCATAGATTTAAAGGTCAGTGCACCCATGCAACGATATGCATCACCTCACCATAACACCTGGACGACGAGAATCTACATATACATCTACATACATACTCCGCAATCCACCATACGGTGCGTGGCGGAGGGTACCTCGTACCACAACTAGCATCTTCTCTCCCTGTTCCACTCCCAAACAGAACGAGGGAAAAATGACTGCCTATATGCCTCTATACGAGCCCTAATCTCTCTTATCTTATCTTTGTGGTCTTTCCGCGAAATGTAAGTTGGCAGCAGTAAAATTGTACTGCAGTCACCCTCAGATGCTGGTTCTCTAAATTTCCTCAGTAGCGATTCACGAAAAGAACGCCTCCTTTCCTCCAGAGACTCCCACCCGAGTTCCTGAAGCATTTCCGTAACACTCGCGTGATGATCGAACCTACCAGTAACACATCTAGCAGCCCGCCTCTGAATTGCTTCTATGTCCTCCCTCAATCCGACCTGATAGGGATCCCAAACGCTCGAGCAGTACTCAAGAATAGGTCGTATTAGTGCTTTATAAGCGGTCTCCTTTACACATGAACCACATCTTCCCAAAATTCTACCAATGAACCGAAGACGTCTATCCGCCTTCCCCACAACTGCCATTACATGCTTGTCCCACTTCATATCGCTCTGCAAAGTTACGCCCAAATATTTAATCTACGTGACTGTGTCAAGCGCTACACTACTAATGGAGTATTCAAACATTACGGGATTCATTTTCCTATTCATCTGCATTAATTTACATTTATCTATATTCAGAGCTAGTTGCCATTCTTTACACCAATGACAAATCCTGTCCAAGTCATCTTGTATCATCCTACAGTCACTCAACGACGACACCTCCCCGTTCACCACAGCATCATCAACAAACAGCCGCACATTGCTATCCACCCTATCCAAAAGATCATTTATCTTGTTGTACAGTACGTGAGGGTGCGTCCAGAATCACTACTCAGGCTGAATCTGGTCTCACTCGCGGGAGATCCACTCTCTATGCCGCTGGCACCGTTGCAAGCGGGTGTCGACGGAAAACACGCCTCACAGGTCGTCGGGCGAAGAGGCCACCTGCGTGCAGAGGCCGTGCCACTGTGGAGGGTGAGACTGCGCGCCTTACACGTGGGTGCAGCTGCTTGATGAGTGTTGCAGTGCTGCTGCTGTAGTTGCCCATGGTCGGTCATGTCGCCTCCCTTGGGCAGGACTGCCTCTGGTTCGGAACTCTCCTCGTGCACGTGGAGCCATGATGTGACCAGTACCAAATACCTGGGCTACACTATACTACGTTCATAATAAGAATAACCCGGACGTTATGTTCGAGTACAAAGACTTTCCTGGAGGAATCAGCAAGGGTTTCTAAAAAGACGGTCGTGTGAAACCCAGCTCGCGCTATTCGTCCACGAGACTCAGAGGGCCATAGACACGGGTTCCCAGGTAGATGCCGTATTCCTTGACTTCCGCAAGGCGTTCGATACAGTTCCCCACAGTCGTTTAATGAACAAAGTAAGAGCATATGGACTATCAGACCAATTGTATGATTGTATTGAGGAGTTCCTCGATAACAGAACGCAGCATGTCATTCTCAATGGAGAGAAGTCTCCCGAAGTAAGAGTGTTTTCAGGTGTGCCGCAGGGGAGTGTCGTAGGACCGTTGCTATTCACAATATACTTAAATGACCTTGTGGATGACATCGGAAGTTCACTGAGGCTTTTTGCGGATGATGCTGTGGTATATCGAGAGGTTGTAACAATGGAAAATTGTACTGAAATTCAGGAGGATCTGCAGCGAATTGACGCATGGTGCAGGGAATGGCAATTCAATCTCAATGTAGACAAGTGTAATGTGCTACGAATACATAGAAAGAAAGATCCTTTATCATTTAGCTACAATATAGCAGGTCAGCAACCGGTAGCAGTTAATTCCATAAATTATCTGGGTGTAGGCATTAGGAGTGATCTAGAATGGAATGACCATATAAAATTAGTCGTCGGTAAAGGAGATGCCAGACTGAGATTCATCGGAAGAATCCTAAGGAAATGCAGTCAGGAAACAGAGGAAGTAGGTTCCAGTACACTTGTTCGCCCACTGCTTGAATACTGCTCACCGATGTGGGATCCGTACCAGATAGGGTTGATAGAAGAGATAGAGAAGATCCAACGGAGAGCAGCGCGCTTCGTTACAGGATCATTTAGTAATCGCGAAAGCGTTACGGAGATGATAGATAAACTCCAGTGGAAGACTCTGCAGGAGAGACGCTCAGTAGCACGGTACGGGCTTTTGTTGAAGTTTCGAGAACATACCTTCACCGAGGAGTCAAGCAGTATATTGCTCCCTGCTACGTATATCTCCCGAAGAGACCATGAGGATAAAATCAGAGAGACTAGAGCACACACAGAGGCATACCGACAGTCTTTCTTTCGAGACTGGAATAGAAGGGAGAACGGATAGAGGTACTCAAAGTACCCTCCGCCACACACCGTCAGGTGGCTTGCAGGGTGTGGACGTAGATGTAAATGTAGACGTAAACATTACGCCGCGTATTCTTCAGCGTTTGCTTGAATCCCATTGGATTTCGATTCACTTGGAGAGGAAGCCAAGCTGTGTCCAGTACAGTCAAACACGACCATAAGGATGCGTTTTGTGCCGTATTACACGCACATACATAATGCGGGACAACAGCTTTCCGGCGCATTTAACCTGGGCAGCAGTGGCCAGCCGGCTGGTACAACTAACCTGCAATGATGTGAGAAGTTGCACTTCAGACGTAAAGAGGGACGAGCAGAGAAACAATATAGCTTCGAATATCATTTCATTTTTAAAGAGAATGAAATAATATTCGGCAAAACTCCAGCACTACCACACACTTCTTAACGGACCAAACGGAAAACATAAAATGGTCTCGTTCTCACCTAATGTTGTACTCTAATTACAAACGAGTGTGATGACAATTCCTAACTTAAACACAGGGTAATTTTCCTGAGCGAGCTATCTGTGATGCAAAAGCGTACTGCAGGGATTTTACCGTTTTGTTGAATACTGAAGCCACTGAAGGGATTAATTACATTCAGCCGTGTGATAACCTGCCAGGGTAGGCGCGCCGGCTGCGGATCGAATCCGCCCGGTGGATTACCGACGAGGGCTGGTGTGCCGGCCAGCCTGGATGTGGTTTTTAGGCGGGTTTCCACATCTCACTAGGTGAATACCGGGCTGGTCCCCACGTTCCGCCTCAGGTACACAACTCACAGACATCTGCACACATTCGCACTATTCCACGGATTACACTAGACACAGACAGTTAGAGTCCACTAATTCCTTCCCGGGGGGTGGGGGGTGGCTACAGGAAGGGCATCTGGGTGCCCCTTAACATTAACATGCCACATGCGATTAACCAGCAGACCCTGCAAGTCGGGATTAATGCTTGGAAAGCTCCTTCCTTATCCGAATCTGAGAAACACAGTTCTGTTCTGTAGCTTTCTGCTACGTTGACAACGAAGTCACCTAGTCTCCTCATTTTCTCCTCTTCCTTTGTGACTTGCCGTTCTGTATCTTGCCAGCATTCGACAGTGACATGTGACAGAGTTGCGTACGTTAGTTCCAGTACGTCTGGTAGCTTAATAAACCCATTAACGTGGACCAAATCCCTTAACTTGGCTCCAGATCAGTTTCGTTGTTTTCATATTTTAATAGTAGAGTGGCAAAAGTAAAGATCCGGCGCTTGTATGGTGTGCCCAATGCTGTGAGATGAGTTGTTTTCCACGTTTCTCCGACACTTATCACTCCGGTTCGTGTGAGGCTACCTCTGTGGTATAAATCAATGCACACAGTCCAAATGGTTTTTTATCTTTGCCCTAAAAATTAAACTGTTATGTTTTCTTAATTTAACGAACCTTTATTAGCAAACTTTGATAAATTATCGATAATGAAGAATTTATATTTGAAATGAAAATATGAATTTCGCTTGCAGTACGTAATTAGAAACAAGAAGACAAGCGTTATTCATAAAAGTTATGATTACTTTTACAATTACGTGATGTTGCTATTTCTATTTGGACTAGAAAAACGATATGCCTAAGGCGAGACTTGAACCAGCGATCCATGAACTGCACTACCCTACCGTTTCCGCTAAACATCCAGTGTGTACCATATATAGTCCCTCGGAAAACTTCAGAGCCGAATTTTTATGGTTTTTTTTTATGAAACTCAGACTTTCTCTGCG
The DNA here is from genome assembly GCF_023864345.2 of Schistocerca serialis cubense. Classification (NCBI taxonomy): domain Eukaryota; kingdom Metazoa; phylum Arthropoda; class Insecta; order Orthoptera; family Acrididae; genus Schistocerca; species Schistocerca serialis. Next base: position 56,627,120 of record NC_064647.1, on the reverse strand, counting down.
CTACTGGAGACCTCTGACAAGACGCTCCCGGACTTCCACTCATTTCCATCGAGCGGTTGATTATATCCTTCTTGTGAAACACGAACAGCTCTTTACCCTCATGAAGTGAGTCACTACGCAGCAGGAAGCAGCCTCAGGCATTTTCATGCTGCGTATTAACAGCGCGACAATCAGAGCACAACAGTACAGAGGCTGCGACTGTACACGATTTTTGAAATAAAAACTACACAACTAAAGCGAAAACAAGTTGATGGCTGTTAACACATTTGGATATCTTAAAGTTTCGTTTAACGTAAATCAGTAATAATAAATCTAATACATAGTTAGAATCTACTTCCAATAGCGCAACACCAGTGTAGGTGTGCTACGGCTACTGACCAATCTTGGAGTTTGTGTTTCCTTACGTCAGGTTTGCTCTTATGATGAACAGATTATAGTCAGGCGCCGGCCGAGCGGTTCTAGGCGCTACAGTCTGGAATCGCGCGACCGCTGTGGTCGCAGGTTTGAATCCTGCCTCGGGCATGGATGTGTGTGATGAACCTGCCCTATTTGGCGCTACAGCAGCACCCACGTCAACCAGAGTGATGTCAAACTTTCTCTGCGCTACTGGGAGACCTCTGACAAATTCCCCCGGACTTCCATTCATTTCCATCGAGCGATTGATTATATCGTTCTTGTGAAACACAAACAGCTCTTTACTCACATGAAGTGTTGAGTGCTATTCACAGCCGCGCGGTCTGAGGCGCCTTGTCACGGTCCGCGCGGCTCCCCCCGTCAGAGGTTCGAGTCCCCTCCCTCGGGCATGCGTGTTGTCCTTAGCGTAAGTTAGTTTAAGTTAGCTTAATTAGTGCGTAAGCTTAGGGAGCGATGAGCTAAGCAGTTTGGTCCCATATGACCTTACCACAAATTTCCAAAATTTGCTATTCACGGGTATTTCAAATTGACTGCGTATTTCTAGATTTGCAGAAGGCTTTTGACACTGTACGACAGACGCGGCTCGTAGTGAAATTGCGTGCTTATGGAATACCGTATCAGTGACGTGACTAGATTCGTGATTCTCTGTCAGAGCGGTCACAGTTCGTAGTAACTGACCGAACGTCATCGAGTAAAACAAAAGTGATTTCTGCGTTCCCCAAGGTAGCGTTGTAGGCCCCTTGCTGTTCCTTATCTACATAAACGGCTTAGGAGACAATCTGCGCAGCCGTCTTAGGGTGTTTGCAGATGATGCTGTCGATTATCGACTAAGAAAGTCATCAAAAGAGCAAAACAAATTGCAAAACGATTTTATGCTAAATAACGAAGTGTCTGACGTCATCTACATGAGGACCGAAAGCAACTGTTAAACTTCTGTTGCACGATAAATCAGTCAAATCTAAAGGCCGTAAATTCAACTAAATAGCCGCCCGGAGTGGTCGAGCGGTTCTAGGCGCTACAGTCTGGAACCGAGCGGTCGCTACGGTCGCAGGTTCGAATCCTGCCTCGGGCATGGATGTGTGTGATGTCCTTAGGTTAGTTAGGTTTAAGTAGTTCTAAGTTCTGGTAGACTGATGACCTCAGGAGTTAAGTCCCGCCATGGACTGTGCGGCTGATCCCGCGGAGGTTCGAGTCCTCCCTCGGGCATGGGTGTGTTTGTCCTTAGGATAATTTAGGTTAAGTAGTGTGTAAGCTTAGGGAGTGATGACGTTAGCAGTTAAATCCCATAAGATTTCACACACATTTGAACATTTTTGAGTTAAGTCCGATAGTGCTCAGAACTATTTGAACCATTTTTTTTTTCAACTAAATACCTAGGAATCACACTAACAAACAACTTATATTGGAAGGAACAAACAGAAAATGTTGTGGGGAAGACTAACCAAAGACTGCGTATTATTGACAGGGCATCTACAAAATGTAACAGATCTACTAAAGAGCCTGCCTACACTACGCTTGTCAATCCTCTTTTAGAATACTGCTGCGCGGTGTGGGATTCTTAGCAGTATAGGATTCACGGAGAACATCAAGAAAGATCAAAGAAGAGCAGCACGTTTTGTATTATCGCGAAATAGGAGAGAGAGTGTCACTGAAATGATACGGGATTTTGGGTGTAAATCATTAAAACAAAGGCGTTTTTCGGTGCTGCAGAATCTTCTCAAGAAATTTCAGTCACCAATTTTCTGCTCCGAATGGAAAATATTTCGTTGACACCGACCTACATTGGGAGAAACGATCATCATAATAAAATAAGTGAAATCAGAGGTTGTACTGAAAGATATAGGTATTCGTTTCTTGCGCGCGGTGTACGAGATTGGAATAATGGTGAATTATTGTCCCCCCCATGAACCATGGACCTTGCCGTTGGTGGGGAGGCTTGCGTGCCTCAGCGATACAGATAGCCGTACCGTAGGTGCAACCACAACGGAGGGGTATCTGTTGAGAGGCCAGACAAACGTGTGGTTCCTGAAGAGGGGCAGCAGCCTTTTCAGTAGTTGCAAGGGCAACAGTCTGGATGATTGACTGATCTGGCCTTGTAACAATAACCAAAACGGCCTTGCTGTGCTGGTACTGCGAACGGCTGAAAGCAAGGGGAAACTACAGCCGTAATTTTTCCCGAGGGCATGCAGCTTTACTGTATGATTACATGATGATGGCGTCCTCTTGGGTAAAATATTCCGGAGGTAAAATAGTCCCCCATTCGGATCTCCGGGCGGGGACTACTCAAGAGGATGTCGTTATCAGGAGAAAGAAAACTGGCGTTCTACGGATCGGAGCGTGGAATGTCAGATCCCTTAATCGGGCAGGTAGGTTAGAAAATTTAAAAAGGGAAATGGATAGGTTGAAGTTAGATATAGTGGGAATTAGTGAAGTTCGGTGGCAGGAGGAACAAGACTTCTGGTCAGGTGACTACAGAGTTATAAACACAAAATCAAATAGGGGGAATGCAGGAGTAGGTTTAATAATGAATAGGAAAATAGGAATGCGGGTAAGCTACTACAAACAGCATAGTGAACGCATTATTGTGGCCAAGATAGATACGAAACCCACACCTACTACAGTAGTACAAGTTTATATGCCAACTAGCTCTGCAGATGACGAAGAAATTGAAGAAATGTATGATGAAATAAAAGAAATTATTCACATTGTGAAGGGAGACGAAAATTTAATGGTCATGGGTGACTGGAATTCGAGTGTAGGAAAAGGGAGAGAAGGAAACATAGTAGGTGAATATGGATTGGGGGACAGAAATGAAAGAGGAAGCCGCCTGGTAGAATTTTGCACAGAGCACAACATAATCATAACTAACACTTGGTTTAAGAATCATGAAAGAAGGTTGTATACATGGAAGAACCCTGGAGATACTAAAAGGTTTCAGATAGATTATATAATGGTAAGACAGAGATTTAGGAACCAGGTTTTAAATTGTAAGACATTTCCAGGGGCAGATGTGGACTCTGACCACAATCTATTGGTTATGACCTGTAGATTAAAACTGAAGAAACTGCAAAAAGGTGGGAATTTAAGGAGATGGGACCTGGATAAACTAAAAGAACCAGAGGTTGTACAGAGATTCAGGGAGAGCATAAGGGAGCAATTGACAGGAATGGGGGAAATAAATACAGTAGAAGAAGAATGGGTAGCTTTGAGGGATGACGTAGTGAAGGCAGCAGAGGATCAAGTAGGTAAAAAGACGAGGGCTAGTAGAAATCCTTGGGTAACAGAAGAAATATTGAATTTAATTGATGAAAGGAGAAAATATAAAAACGCAGTAAGCGAAACAGGCAAAAAGGAATACAAACGTCTCAAAAATGAGATCGACAGGAAGTGCAAAATGGCTAAGCAGGGATGGCTAGAGGACAAATGTAAGGATGTAGAGGCCTATCTCACTAGGGGTAAGATAGATACCGCCTACAGGAAAATTAAAGAGACCTTTGGAGATAAGAGAACGACTTGTATGAATACCAAAAGCTCAGATGGAAACCCAGTTCTAAGCAAAGAAGGGAAAGCAGAAAGGTGGAAGGAGTATATAGAGGGTCTATACAAGGGCGATGTACTTGAGGACAATATTATGGAAATGGAAGAGGATGTAGATGAAGATGAAATGGGAGATACGATACTGCGTGAAGAGTTTGACAGAGCACTGAAAGACCTGAGTCGAAACAAGGCCCCCGGAGTAGACAATATTCCATTGGAACTACTGATGGCCGTGGGAGAGCCAGTCCTGACAAAACTCTACCATCTGGTGAGCAAGATGTATGAAACAGGCGAAATACCCTCAGACTTCAAGAAGAATATAATAATTCCAATCCCAAAGAAAGCAGGTGTTGACAGATGTGAAAATTACCGAACTATCAGTTTAATAAGTCACAGCTGCAAAATACTAACACGAATTCTTTACAGACGAATGGAAAAACTAGTAGAAGCTAACCTCGGGGAAGATCAGTTTGGATTCCGTAGAAACACTGGAACACGTGAGGCAATGCTGACCTTACGACTTATCTTAGAAGAAAGATTAAGGAAAGGCAAACCTACGTTTCTAGCATTTGTAGACTTAGAGAAAGCTTTTGACAATGTTGACTAGAATACTCTCTTTCAAATTCTAAAGGTGGCAGGGGTAAAGTACAGGGAGCGAAAGGCTATTTGCAGTTTGTACAGAAACCAGATGGCAGTTGTAAGAGTCGAGGGACATGAAAGGGAAGCAGTGGTTGGGAAGGGAGTAAGACAGGGTTGTAGCCTCTCCCCGATGTTGTTCAATCTGTATATTGAGCAAGCAGTAAGGGAAACAAAAGAAAAATTCGGAGTAGGTATTAAAATTCATGGAGAAGAAATAAAAACTTTGAGGTTCGCCGATGACATTGTAATTCTGTGAGAGACAGCAAAGGACTTGGAAGAGCAGTTGAATGGAATGGACGGTGTCTTGAAAGGAGGATATAAGATGAACATCAACAAAAGCAAAACAAGGATAATGGAATGTAGTCTAATTAAGTCGGGTGATGCTGAGGGAATTAGATTAGGAAATGAGGCACTTAAAGTAGTAAAGGAATTTTGCTATTTGGGCAGCAAAATAACTGATGATGGTCGAAGTAGGAGGATATAAAATGTAGACTGGCAATGGCAAGGAAAGCGTTTCTCAAGAAGAGAAATTTGTTAACATCCAGTATTGATTTAAGTGTCAGGAAATTTCTGAAAGTATTCGTATGGAGTGTAGCCATGTATGGAAGTGAAACATGGACGATAAATAGTTTGGACAAGAAGAGAATAGAAGCTTTCGAAATGTGGTGCTACAAAAGAATGCTGAAGATTAGATGGGTAGATCACATAACTAATGAGGAAATATTGAATAGGATTGGGGGGAAGAGAAGTTTGTGGCACAACTTGACCAGAAGAAGGGATCGGTTGGTAGGACATGTTCTGAGGCATCAAGGGATCACCAGTTTAGTATTGGAGGGCAGCGTGGAGGGTAAAAATCGTAGAGGGAGACCAAGAGATGAATACACTAAGCAGATTCAGAAGGATGTAGGTTGCAGTAGGTACTGGGAGATGAAAAAGCTTGCACAGGAAAGAGTAGCATGGAGAGCTGCATCAAACCAGTCTCAGGACTGAAGACCACAACAACAACATTGTCAGGGTAGTTCGATGAACCCTCTGCCAGGTATTTGAATGTGATTTGCAGAGTACCCATGTTGTTGTTGTTGTGGTCTTCAGCCCTGAGACTGGTTTGATGCAGCTCTCCATGCTACTCTATCCTGTGCAAGCTTCATCATCTCCCAGTACCTACTGCAACCTGCATCCTTCTGTATCTGTTTAGTGTATTCATCTGTCGGTCTCCCTCTACGATTTTTACCCTCCACGCTGCCCTCCAATGCTAAATTTGTGATCCCTTGATGCCTCAGAACATGTCCTATTAACCGGTCCCTTCTTTTTGTCAAGTTGTGCCACGAACTCCTCTTCTCCTCAAATCTGTTCAATACTTCATCATTAGTTATGTGATCTACCCATCTAATCTTCAGCATTCCTCTGTAGCACCACATTTCGAAAGCTTCAATTCTCTTCTTGTCCAAACTATTTATTGTCCATGTTTCACTTCCATACATGGCTACACTCCATACAAATTCCTCTTCTTCAGAAACGCTTTCCTTGCCATTGCCAGTTTACATTTTATATATTCTGTACTTCGACCATCATCACTCATTTTGCTCCCCAAATAGCAAAACTCTTTTACTACTTTAAGTGTCTCATTTCCTAATCTAATTCTCTCAGCATCACCCGATTTTATTCGACTACATTCCATTATCCTCGTTTTGCTTTTGCTGATCTTCATCTTATATCCTCCTTTCAAGACACTGTCCATTCCGTTCAACTGCTCTTCCAAGTCCTTTGCTGTCTCTGATAGAATTACAATGTCATCGGCGAACCTCAAAGTTTTTATTTCTTCTCCATGGATTTTAATTCCTACTCCGAGTTTTTCTTTTGTTTCCTTTACTGCTTGCTCAATACACAGATTGAATAACATCGGAGAGGCTACAACCCTGTCTCACTCCCTTCCCAACCACTGATTCCCTTTCGTGCCCCTCTACTCTTCTAACTGCCATCTGGTTTCTGTACAAGCTGTAAATAGCCTTTCGCTCCCTGTATTTTGCCCCTGTCACCTTCAGAATTTGAGAGTATTCCAGTCAACATTGTCAAAAGCTTTCTCCAAGTCTACAAATGCTAGAAACGTAGGTTTCCTTTCCTTAATCTGTTTTCTAAGATAAGTCGTAGGGTCAGTATTGCCTCACGTGTTCCAGTGTTTCTACGGAATCCAAACTGATCTTCCCCGATGTCGGCTTCTACCATTTTTCCATTCGTCTGTAAAGAATTCGGGTTAGTATTTTGCAGCTGTGACTTATTAAACTGATAGTTCGGTAATTTTCACATCTGTCAACACCTGCTTTCTTTGGGATTGGAATTATTATATTCTTCTTGAAGTCTGGGGGTACTTCGCCTGTCTCATACATTTTGCTCACCAGATGGTAGAGTTTTGTCAGGACTGGCTCCCCAAAGGCCGTCAGTAGATCTAATGGAATGTTGTCTACTCCCGGGGCCTTGTAGATGTATCCATGTAGATGTAGATATTATGTAACTTTTTCTAGCTCGTCCTTAAAGTTTGGCACAGTGGTGTGGTTTTAACGTGTTTTGTGACTGGGACGTCCGATTGGGAGTGAGCGTAACAACAGTTGCCACTAAGAATCGTTTTTCAGATGTTTTTAAAATAGAAGTCGACGGAAGGAAAGCCGGCGTTTGGAGCGGTCGGCTGCCGCGCCGCGCGACGCCGGCTTTCTCAACAGGAAACGTGACGCGACGCTGTTGTGGCTGCAGGCCGTGAGTGCGTGCTGCGTGCCAGCCGTGGGAGGTCGCCGCCCCCGCAAGTGCGTGCGTGTGTGCGTGTGCGCAGCACGTGACGGCGCGAGTGTCTGGGCTGTGCTCCCGCCCTCTCAAGGCCTCCACTCTGGGAGGTGGCGAGCGGTGTTCGCGGCCTCTGAGCGTGCCGGGACTAGTGACACGGGGAGAGGCGGGGAGGAGTGGGGGCAGCAGCACGATAGCAGCACGGTAAGGAAGCTGGAAACCAAATACGTGCCTAGCATACATCCTGATCTACGTAGGGTCTGTCGGGATGAATCCGTACATATTACACTTGAAACCTTCCCGTCTCCTCTATATCTCTTTTGTTACGCAACCTTCCCTTCTACAACAACCTATGAAACCTTCCATTAGGATTTCTACCTCTTGCTTAATAATAACAAATGAAATCTTCCCTTTGAAATTAATTCTCTTTCTCAATAATAATAAGACCAATCTTCGCATACAAATTTAAATGCTGCTTATTAAAAGTGATTTGCTGGTTATTTCGACGGAACGTAGAATGTGTCGTCGTCGTGGCCCTCAGTCGTTACCTGCAATAACCCAAAACTGTTCCTCACCTTTTTTACTGTTACTGCATCGCCATCTGACTGCTACATCGAACTGCGACATGAATATATTTACTCTGTTTTACTATACTGCTAGTGGGTTTTCATAATAAGTGGCTGTATTTATTAGCAAAGCTGACATTATTCTTCAATAGCAAAGCTGACGTTATTCTTTCATTAATGTGACTGAAGTTGGGTAATTCATAGTGAAACTTTTTCTTGACAACAATAAAATTTTGCAAAGTTTACGTTGATGGTTTCTGGGATGGATCATAATCAGTAATGCAATATTGCTGGCAAAAATTAACAATATTCTGAAAACGATTCTTCAAATATTTACTGTTGGTAATGAAATGATTTTACAGACGTTCAAATGGGACTTAACAACTAGCAATGCGCAAACATACCTTCAGTAGTATTGAGTTTCTCAAAAAAAAAAATAAATTAATAAATAAAAAATAAAAAAATAAAAGAATCCATAATATTAGTTCTTCTTACGATAATAGCTGATATCTCTGTACTCTGTACATCCGTTTATAATCTCTTATAAATCATAGCTGGTGGCTGGCAGGCACACCGCTCCTCTCAACCTCTCGCTTCACATCTCGCTTACTGCTGACTTCCTGGGAACGTTAAAGCGCGGTCTCTCCCGCCAACAATGCTTTCTGCTGCAGACAATCCCTGCTACCATTACAAAATGTATCAATGCGCGGTCTTTCCCGCTCTTTTTTTAAATGTTTCCATACGCTGTCTCTCCCTCCCTTTTTAAAATTGTATCAATGTGCGGTCTTTCCCGCCAACAATACTTTGGTGCAGACATTCCCTGCTTCCACAATTACTTCCAAAATGACAAATATTAATTATTCCTACTTAATCCTATTAATAAAATATAAACATCTTTCATAAATTGTCGTTTGACAATAGTCAATAGAAATATACACGTCTTGCACACTGAAGCGGCAAAGAAACTGGTATAACCATGCGTATTCCAATATAGAAATACGCAAACAGGCAGAATATGTTGCTGCGAGCGGCGGCGCTTATATAAGACAAGTGTCTGGCGCAGTTGTTAGATCGGTTACTGCTGCTACAATGGTAGGTTATCAAGAATTAAGTGAGTTTCAACGTGGTGTTATAGTCGGCGCACGATCGGTGGGGCACAGCATCTCCGAGGTAGCGATTAAGTGGGGACTTTCCCGTACGACTATTTCAGGAGTGTACCATGAATATCATGAATCCGGTAAAACATCAAATCTCCGACATCGCTGCGTCCGTAAAAAGATCCTGCAAGAGCGGGACCAAGGATGACTGTACAGAATCGTTCAACGTAACAGAAGTGCAACCTTCCGCAAATTCCTGCAGATTTGAATGCAAGGCCGTCAAAAAGTGTCAGCGTGCGAATCATTCAATGGAACATCATCGATGGGCTTTCGGAGTCAAAGGCCCACTCGTGTAGCCTTGGTGACTGCACGACACAAAGCTTTATGCATCGCCTGGATCCGTCAACACCGACACTGGACTATTGATGAGTGGAAACATGTTGCCTGGCCGGACGAGTCTCGTTTCAAATTGTATCGAGCGGATGGACGTGTACGGGCATGGAGACAACCTCATGAATCCGTGGACCTTGCGTGTCAACAGGGCACAGTTCAAGCTGGTGGATACCCTGTAATGGTGTGGGGCGTGTGCAGTTGGAGTGATATGGGACCCCTGATACGTCTAGATACTTTCTGACAGGTGACACGTGCGTAAGCATCCTGTCTGATAACCTGCATACATTCATGTCCAGCCGGCGGCAGTGGCCGAGCGGTTCTAGGCGCTTCAGTCCGGAACGAGGCGACTGCTTCGGTCGCAGGTTCCCATCCTGCCTCGGGCATGGATGTGTGTGATGTTCTTAGGTTAGTTACGTTTAAGTAGTTCTACGTCTAGGGGACTGATGACGTCAGATGTTGTGCCATAGTGTTTAGAACCATTTGAACCATTCATGTCGATTGTGCACTCCGACGGACACGAGCCATTCAACCAGAACAATGCGCTCCCTGCGCTTGCAGAATTGCTACAGAGTCGCTACAGGAACACTATTCTAGTTGAAACAGTTCCGCATGGGCGTATCTGGGATGCCTTGCAACGTGCTGTTCAGAAGAGATCTCCACGCACTCGTACTCTAACGAATTTTTGGACAGTCATGCAGGATTCATCGTGTCAGTTCATTCCAGCACTACTTCAGACATTAGTCAAGTCCATGTCACGTCGTGTTGCGGCACTTCGGCGTGTTCACGGGAGCCCTACGCGATATTAGGCGGGTGTACCAGTTTCCTTGGCTCTTCAGTGTATAAAAAGGTACGTCTGTATGTTCCGCTGCTCCTCCCAAACCACTGGAGCGACTTCAACCATACCTGGTACATACATCCCCTACTGTCAGGCAACAATCGGAGTAGGGGTAAGAACCACGTACCCGTCGTAGTTCAGGTTATATGACATCACAAACACTAAGAGTCATAAACACTGTCGCATCACGAATAACGTTTACATTTATTATTTCCTTGTCAGTTACTATTTGCAACGTATACTTCGAAACAGAAATAAAGGACCACGTCTTTGAAACCACGTAATTACCACACACTGCCAAGCGTAAGTTTGGAATTTCATACGAAATCGCCGGCCGGAGTGGCTGTGCGGTTTCTAGGCGCTACAGTCTGGTGCCGAGCGACCACTACGGTCGCAGGTTCGAATCCTGCCTCGGGCATGGATGTGTGTGATGTCCTTAGGTTAGTTAGGTTTAATTAGTTCTAAGTTCTAGGCGACTGATGGCCTCAGAAGTTAAGTCGCATAGTGCTCAGAGCCATTTGAACAATCATACGAAATCCTCCACTGTGGTGGTGCAAACGGGTGGCGCCCACTAACCTCATCGTCGGACTCGACTACCCTTCCAACAGCAGAGTGTCGATACACTCGAAAGAAAAGGCCACAGGTCAGGATGTCATGTGAGCTGTAACATGGATTAGAGATCTCATATTGACATCAAACTTCATCACAATTCTGCGCAACGCCACCATGGACGCGTCGCACGATGGTAAGATCGTGACACCCGTCTCACCAGCTTTACCGGCCTCGACGCCCCTGTGCTGGACGTCAGAGTCGGGACGCCCAGCGCTGACGTCACGCGGTTTTCTTATGAGTGGCCGAGGAAACACTGCAGGCGCACCGACTCTCAGAATGGGCACGAAAAAGCCGAATGTACGAATTCTCCACCCTGCGAACTTTCCGCCCCACTAGAAATCTGCGAACTCTCCGCCTCGAACCTGCGTCCATTGTGTCCCGTACTACCTGCAGTCTGGCCGTCCTAATCACCTGGCTCTACCTGTTCCCTGGACTCGGCAGAACTCCCCCGTCTGCCTGTTACTATCGCTCTAGTTTTCGTAGACTTCACATCGTGCCACTTGGATATTACCATCGCAGTCGTTGTGATATGGAAGTTTCAACGACAATTCGAGGTAAGCCTAGTTGCCGCTATGAAGGTTATTCTTACACAGTGAAGAAAACGAAGGAAGATGGGACTGTGATTTGGCGCTGTTCAAAACAGAAAGAGAAGCAGTGCCGTGGAAAGCTTAAAATCAAGGATTCTACAGTGCTCTTTTCGCACGAGCATCAATGTGGAGCTCCGGATGACGCAAGGTTGGAAGTACAGAGGACTCTGAACCAGGTAAAGAAGAGGGTACGAGAGGAAAATACGTCTATTTCCAAAATCTGCTCAGAGGAGCTAGGTAGCTTGCGTAATCGAGGGTACGACTTTGTGACAGAAATGCCAGAGCAGCGAACAACGAGGAGGACGTTATACAAGGAAAGGGCAAAGTCGCAGGGAAGTGAGAGGGATCCAGAGACAAGAAAAGAGACTGAACTTAAAGCAGAGCTATTAACTATGAATGATGGCGGCAGTTTCCTGTTAAGCGACGATAAATCAGAAGACAGGATAATAGTTTTCTGTGGAAGAGCAGGAAGAAGGGCTCTAAGAAGTAAACGAGACTTTTTTATGGATGGTACTTCAAGTGCTGTCGCAAACAGTTTTCACAGATATATACAATTCATGCAGATTTTGGAAGTAATAAAAATGAGACTAATATCTACCCAGTTGCATTTGCATTATTACCAAATTGCCTGGGGTAAAGAGACTACAACAAGAATAGTACAAACTGTGATTTTTAGATGAATGTGCCATCCAAGTTCTAGAAACACTCTCACGCTGTGGCTGATATACAAGGTGTCAGACCTTAACTGTTAGTTAACGCTTTTCTTTGTCTCATTGTCTGTTAAACAAAAACGAATGAGTAAGGTATGTTTTTAAATTTTTTGTCACTTACTATTTTGATGATTCAACTGTTAGATTTCCAAGACAGTCAAAGGTCACTGACAAACGTGAGATTACTACTACTTTCATTGGATTCTTCTTCATTTGCTCTTTCTTCAACTAATACACTGTCTTCTTTTCCATGACAGTTATGTGCAAGATTTTCTACGTTCTCTATACGTCCTTCAGTTTTATCAAGAACCACCTCCTTAATAGATTCTTAATTTTTGTTAGTGTCGTCAATTTTTTGATCATCTGCAAATGCACTCTTGAACTATAATATTTTTGCGCCTTCTTTCATATGCTTTGGGTCGAGTGCTTCTCTGACGTAAGCCTAACAAATTTCAGCATTGAACCAGCCAACAAATGGCCCTTCAAAAACCTGACCGCAATTTACTTGTTTATTTATTTGTTTACTTATTTTGTGCTCCACTTGCGCAACGTCGCTGTCTGTGTTCTAAACCAAATTTCTGGATAAATTAATAGAATCATTTTTTATTTTTAATCAGTAAGAACACTCTACGTTAAATCATATACATATAAGAACTATAACACTGAAATTGTTACATGCAACATATAGTATGGCTAGTACCGTACGGCTTGAGCATGCTAGCTCGCGTCCCCAGGTGATTAGTGGACCTTTCCTCGACCTTTTCTGGGCGGAAAATTCACAGGGCGGAGAATACACGACACCGAAGAAGCCACTGCAGGTGGTTTAGAGGGCGTTAATGAAAACACCACTTCCCCGAGGCGTTGATTCCCACACGTGTTTGGGACGAAAACGAAAGTAGCAACATCAGAAGACTCGTACGTACTCCAGGAGGACCTGCAGAGGATTAATGCATGGTGCGACAGCTGGCAGCTTTCCCTAAACGTAGACAAATGTAATATAATGCGCATACATAGGGGCAGAAATCCATTCCAGTACGATTATGCCATAGGTGGTAAATCATTGGAAGCGGTAACGACCGTAAAATACTTAGGAGTTACTATCCGGAGCGATCTGAAGTGGAATGATCACATAAAACAAATAGTGGGAAAAGCAGGCGCCAGGTTGAGATTCATAGGAAGAATTCTAAGAAAATGTGACTCATCGACGAAAGAAGTAGCTTACAAAACGCTTGTTCGTCCGATTCTTGAGTATTGCTCATCAGTATGGGACCCTTACCAGGTTGGATTAATAGAAGAGATAGACATGATCCAGCGAAAAGCAGCGCGATTCGTCATGGGGACATTTAGTCAGCGCGAGAGCGTTACGGAGATGCTGAACAAGCTCCAGTGGCGGACACTTCAAGAAAGGCGTTACGCAATACGGAGAGGTTTATTATCGAAATTACGAGAGAGCACATTCCGGGAAGAGATGGGCAACATATTACTACCGCCCACATATATCTCGCGTAATGATCACAACGAAAAGATCCGAGAAATTAGAGCAAATACGGAGACTTACAAGCAGTCGTTCTTCCCACGCACAATTCGTGAATGGAACAGGGAAGGGGGGATCAGATAGTGGTACAATAAGTACCCTCCGCCACACACCGTAAGGTGGCTCGCGGAGTATAGATGTAGATGTAGATGTAGAAAGTTCGGAATGCGATGAGCATTTAGACGGCGTTCCTTGTAACTGTAGGCACTGCCTACACCCTCGGGCATTTCGGCCCTTCCCTTTAGACATTGTAGGTCTGCATCCCACCGACCGTCATCCATCCATTTGGAGCGCAGCGCATCTGCAATTTTTGCTCTCATGTACAGATCGGAACCACTAGTGACCGTTGAAAACAATTCGATTACATTTGAACATGATCTGGAGCAGCAAAGACTACTTATGCTCCTATTTCTGTCCTCCTGTGCCGTGATCATAGAAGGATGCGAAATTGACACATGCGTGAATAAAACAGTAAAGGGTCCTTCTAGAATTATCCAGTTCAGCAAGACCATTGTAGTACACACCCGCCTTTACTAAGAATTTTAAAACTTTACGTGTTCAGAAAGAACCTGTGATGGCGTCCTACGAGCCGGCCGACAGAGAACCCCTTCAATGCCCTGCAATATCGGATGGCGTTCTACGAGGCGCAAGACCGGCAAAGTAGTGGCGAAAGAACTGCCGCGCAGCCTACCTGCAGGCGCCTGGTCCTCTTGTCACGAATTTTGTCTGTACAGGTACATTTTGAAGATGCTCATTGAAGGTGGTCGGGTGTCACCGAGGGTTTTTTCGAACTCGGTGGTCTCAGAAGGCCCCTCGGCCGTTTTACTCGCGCGTGTGTCAATGCCGCACTGCCCCGTGATCACGCCACAGGAAGACAGAAAACAGGAGTGCTGAAAAGGCATGAAAAAACTTAGCTGCTTCGGATCACGTTCAGATTTCGTCGAATTGTTCTGATAGTCCCGAGTGATTGCAGTCTGTACACAAGAGCAAAAACTCCAGTCACGCTAAACTCCAAATAGGTGCTATCTCGTTCGATAGGGCCAGCCCCACAATGTCGTTACAGTAGGGTTGAAACGCCCGAGCGTGTTAGCAGTGCCAAAAGTTATGAAGAACGTCTTGCTGTTGTTTACTGCACTGACAACTTTCGTCTTCGACCGCGAAATCTGTGGGAATCAACGCCCCAGGGAAAGGGGTAGTTTCAGTGACTCACTTTACGCCACCACATATGGCCTTTTCTAGTCGATTCTGGGAGGCGGTGTATGTGAGATGTTTTACTCGGCCACTCATAGGAAAACGCTGCCCCCATCGCAGTGGCGCGAAAAGAAGGGGTAAAATATGGGTAAGAGAGGCTGTGTCGACCATCCCATCGTGCAGCTCGTCCACGGCGGCGTTGGAAAGAATTTTGGTGGAATTTGGAGCCATTGTGACGTCATTAAACCACCCTACACGTCACGCAAATTTCTGAGCTGTCGTCTTTTTCCTTATATGCCGACACATTCGTATCTGAAGTGTTCGGTTCAGCTGTTCTTCCAAGCCATTTGCCATTTTTGACAGAATTACAATGTCAGCTTTTTAATTTATTCTCTGTGAACTTTAATTCCCTTTCCAAACGTCTCGCCTGTTCCCTGTACTTCTCGCTCTCAGTGTACGGATTGGACAACCTGTTTGACTCCGTTCTTAACTTCGTACACTCGTATTTGCAATGGAGGACAGTGGGACGTTAGCTGGTATAAATTTATATTAAAAATGAAGAAATTCCTCCAGCTGTATTTAAGGTGTTGATTTTATTTTGGCAAGTAGTATCAATGTTGTAACAACGTCATCTTCAGGCCCATACACCTGTTGACGTCAACTGCGTGCGGCTGGTACTAGATGTCATTGGTGAGATACGGACGTGTTCCGTTTGGAAGGTGGTTAGTAACTTAACTGTTGCTTCTGCATCTACATCTGATGATTATTCTGCAGTTCACAATCAAGTTCCTGGCAGAGGGTTCATCGAACCACCTTCAAGTTATTTCTCTACCGTTCCACTCTCCAACAGCGCGCGGGAGAAACGAACACTTAATCTTCCCGTGCAGGTCGTGTCCCACGACCTGAGGTCGCGACTACAATGCAATCGACAAAGTTTACCTAATTCCTTTATCAGACGTTCACAAGGATGGGATGCGGCCTGAAATTAATTAGATTGCACTTCCTCTTCGTGGGCATGTGCTGCCAGAACCGTGACCTAAATTGGGGTCCCGTTATCCAACAGGACTCTTTTTACAGAGCCAACCTCCCATAAGAAATCAGTAGAGAAAGCAGCAACAACTGCCTTCCCTGCACACAAACCTCGATCTTAATTCGACAGCCACAAAGACACAGGCAAAACCTGTCCTTGAACGTAATAGTGCACCAAACAACTGGACCGCGGCGAGATCTCTGAGTTTGCTCGGGACAATGGGATGCAGAGGTGCAACATACGGCTCAGCAGGCGGCTTCGCTTGCTGGCAGGGCCTGCATACTCTGATTACTCAACGAATGCGTCGCAACGCGTCTTAAAGTAGCAGGTTTCTCGCAGTTTCAGGAAGCATTTTCGCGCGCCGAAGTACCCGTAACTTCAATGAACGAGCCAAACCAACTCGTTCACAAGCTCCTCCCAGACCGCCAGTGGCCATGTGGACTCGTCAAGGTCTCGTTATGCCGGTGGCCATGTGGACTCGTTAATGGCTCGTCATTTGAAGAAGGCCCCATTCCGTACTAAATAATGCTGACGAATCCCCACATTGCATTTATCACGCCATTTTTCCTTTACGTCTTTTAATGTGTCATCCTTGCCCTGCTCCTGCGCGGCGTTACTCAGAGAGATGGATATAAAATTCTCAAATGCAACATCCTTCAGATACAAAATGGTGAAATGATTCAGACCAAGGTCATCTTCTTCCCCATGTACCAATCCTGCAGGAATTCGTCACAGGGCGTCGGCAATTACATTCTTTTCCCCAGGAGTGTATTCCAGGGTGAAGTGAAATTCCTGGAGGTACGAGGCCCAGCGGGAAAGTCTCCCATGTCCCAGTTTCGCGCTCGTTAAAAACTGTAATGCACGGTGGTCCGTGTACGCTTTTGTCGTTCGGCCAAATAAAAAATACCTAAGTTTCTTAAACGCCCAAACAATGGCGAGTGCCTCGAGCTCAGTGACCGAATAACTTTATTCGCATCGAGAGAGCACCCTGCTCCCAAACGAGATCTTCTTCCAAGAGGTAGGGTCATCACCTCCATCCGTTTGAACCGGAACCGCACGCAGTTCAGACAAGGAACTGTCCGCCATTAAACAGAATTATTTTGTAAGGTCGGGATCCACGACGATGGGCGCCTACACCAGTGCCTTTTTCAGTTTACAAAATTCGTCCTGTGCCTCTTGGTCCTAGACCCACAAGGAGCTCTTCCATGTTAATGCACACAGACGAGGTGTACCAAGTACACTTAAATTTACAAACCGCTTACAAAAATTACACAGGCCAAAAAACGCTCTCAACAGTTTTTTAACTGTCGGCATTGCACACTCCGCTATCGCCGAAATTTTCGCAGGATCAGGTTGTATTCCATTTGCCGAGACAATATACCCTGAGAATTTTATGTTCTAGCATGCGAACTGTGACTTTTCTAAATTCATTGTAACTCCGGCTTTTTCAAAAACCTCTAGTTATGTAACACATAATTGTCGTCTTCCCATGATTTCTCAGCAATGAGAATGTCATCGACGTATGACCTCACTCGCGCCCGTAAATCACCCGGCAGAATACTATCAAGTTCCTTAATAATGTCCGCCGCTCGTGGTCTCGCGGTTGCGTTCTCGCTTCCCGAGCACGGGGTCCCGGGTTCGATTCCCGGCGGGGTCAGGAATTTTCACCTGCCTCGAGATGACTGGGTGTTTGTGTTGTCCTCATCATTTCATCATCATCCAGGAAAGTGGCGAAATTGGGCTGAGCAAAGGTTGGGAAATTGTACGGGCGCTGATAACCGCGCCGTTGAGCGCCCTACAACCAAAACATCACCACAAGTTCCTTAATGAATGCGGCTGACGACACATTCAGCCAGAACGGAAGGCGTCGAAACTGATAGCAGTTTCCATAACATAAAAACACCGTGCATGGCCTACAGGAAGGATGCAAAATGATCTGCCAGAAGCTATATCGGAGATCAACTGATGATAAAACCTTTACTCCGTGAAAACGTTGCAGTAATTCACCCAGGCTCTCAGGCCTGTCCGTTTCCGGCATAATGATGGTATTTATTTGCCTGGAGTCCAAATCTAGGCGAACAGATCCATCACGTTTCAGGACTACAAGTTATGGCGACTTGTAAGAGCTTCTACCACGCTCGATTACCCTGATCAGTTCTCTCTCGACTTGTTCCTTATGGGTGAGAGGAATCGGATACGGTGTAACAAAAAATTTTTGATGTTCGCATACTCTGAACTTATAAATGAACCCTTTAATCGCGCCAGGAGCCTGTGAAAATACCAGCGCATGCGCTCTCAGGACGTGAATCAGTTCGTTTCGGGCAGATTCCGTGATTCTCAGATCAGCCAACGTTCTTCCCCACGACAGCAGCAAAAACAGTATCTCTTTCATGCTCATCATCCGAAGAGCTCAACTAACTAATGCAATTAACGAGTACCTCAGGTTCGAGTCGCGTGCCCGAACGAACATGATAACTCAAAGGTGACTCACCACTGACTCGTAACACACTGAGAGGCACCCACATGCCTTGCACATATTGTGGCATCAAGCATTCAGGCCTGCAAGATGAGTGGTCTGCCAAGCGAGTGGATTTGTTCTTATTTATCGCAAAACAGCAATCACTGATTCTGAGCTCTAGTACCCACAATTAAGCTACAAATTATTCTCATGTTTGAACATTACGCAACGGAAACGGATAACGCACATCTGACTATTAGTAACTTACACAACTCTGTTCACTACGCACTGGCAATACCACATTTTCTTTCTTATTCAACGGCTTTGATCAACACGTGGCCATCGCATTAAATGTGAGTGGTGCACACATTACAAATTCTGGATATCATGGCAACATACAATTCGAAGGAAAAGGCCACCAATCTTTTTCTTTTCACTATCTTTTTTTTTATTCCGATAAATTCTATTATTCTATTATTGCATTTTATACAATAATTACACATGAGAAACTCCGCCCAGTGGGCATGTCTTTACATTGGTGATTCTCTATCTTATGGTCTCGTAATTATCTAACGCTACAGTGCACTTTGTGGATAGGATGGTGGATCTTTTGCTATATCTCACTCTTCGACTCTCACACCCATCATCACGCAAATTTATTCCAGACCGAGCGACACAAAAGAGGAATATGCATAACCCACTGCCTCTGAACCTATCTTGCTACTCTCCCATGCAAACCACACATACTTAAATTACATGAAATACATCACACTGGCAACATACAATACATCAGAAAGAATAGTCACAACGTTATAATCACTTCACTTTCAGCTTTCCCACTTCAATTAGTATTCATCCCCGTTTCACATTACACTACCCCACTTCGTAACTTTTCTTTCCTACTACGAACTATGGAGGATATATGCACGTCTTCCTGTGCAGTGCAGGCCAAGTGGCGTTGCTGGATAGACGGCTGACTCACCTTGCTTCTCTCTCAGAGTATTACAGTTTGAATCAAGCGTCACACGGAAACATAACACGCAGAGTAATATTAAGAATATATTCGTCACACACGCGTGTCCTAAACTGATACCATGGACGAGTACTTTTCTTTATCCTTTGTCTCATATACAGATTGAGACTCACACAGTACACACCACGTGGAAGTATTCGTCTCTAATTTCAAGTCGTGCACACGCTATTTCTTAAATATTTCAACTTATAGTACACACGCTAGTAATTCAGCTTAACTTAAGCACACGGAAATATTTCAACTTATTGCTACACGTGGTTTCATTGTGACCGTTTGTCACTTCCGAAGATTACTATGATCCCCTTAATATTACCTGCCTGTCATTTAATTCTCCCCCCAAAAGTTCCTGAAATAGGGAAATAATTACTCCAAACTACTCTTAAGTATTTCACATGCATACCATTTTCTCCACTCTTTTGTCTTTACGGAGCACACCTAAGACAGGTCTTACCAACACAGATCCAGTGCCAGAGTGCTGAAACATGGCCGTTCTTCAGGTCAGCTCGCACCTCCGTCGAGGTGCGGGACCACCTTGCTACCGTACTGGTCAGACACATTTCAGGCGCTCAAAGCTCAGGTAAATTTCATTTCTTTGGTTTCACCAAATGTGACCAAAGGACTGTCTCAAAGATGATCATATATTGCACATTCACTATCCGCGGTTAGCAGACGACCATACATTCATTCATTTCGCAGATCTCCCCAAATTGGACGTAGGGATTTATTTTGTGGGAGTGCACATGTGATCAATTAAATAAATAAATTGTCCTTCTTTCTTACACTGGTATCCTACACTGGCTTCGGCGTTTTAAGTGAAATTGAGTTATTATTACAAAAAATATGTTGTTCTGACAAGAATAACAAAGAATGTTGTACCTATTTTCAATGTCGGGCGGTACTGTACCCTTTCAACACATTCATTAAATAACAAGCTCATGAGATTACCTCTACTATGTACCGTCATTTCTTCACCACCCGCGTCAACTGCTGCGTGCTGACCATGCATAAAATCTGTTCCCAAAATCTTTGCGACGTTTAACAGGGGTAGAATAAAAAAATTAATTTCAAACTCTGTCCCCTGGCATGAAAAATTTAAGCGACTCTGCGTGCGTATTTCTATGCTCTTTCCGTAGACCGCACCCTTCACTTTCGTCCCTCGTAACCGAAAAGTAGACCGAGCCCCAGAATCCTCACAGTGCTGAAATGCTGTCCCACTAACACTAGCGCTATCGAGTACACACTCGAGCTGTACTTCCGCAATCGCAACCGTCACGACCGGGCTACCTGCTGGGATTCTCGCTCTGCGGACTTGGTGCAACAAATCCCCCCTGACGTCATCCTTCCGCACAAGCAACACACGTTCGTTTGCCCTCGCCGAGACCTGTTCCACTGCCTCGTCCTCCGCATCTGCTGACTGACTGTCATTGTTCAGTCCGTCCATTAGGGTCTGCGTCATTGTGCCTGGGATTTGCTGACCTGACTCCAACTCCGGGTGGAGGACCTGATCCGACATTGCTACCACGCCTTTCTCCCCGAAACCGATCGCCGTTCCCATAACGGTAGTGTAGATTCCGGCTGTTTCTGTTGCCACCGTAGTGCTTCCCACGTTCACTGTAGTCATTGCGCCAGTTACGGTGTGGTTGGTGCCTGTCATAGTAGTTGTTTTGACTACGCGCACGGGTATAACCCCGTCGCCTGTTTCGACTGCGTGCGCGATTATTATAAAGCTGTCCGTTTCCGTAGGAGCTCTGCGCGGCACATTGTGCGCGCTCGCATCCATCGTACTGCAGATCCTGCAGCAAATTCCTAAACTCCTCTACATCGGCTTTACACCTTTCCGCGAGGATAATGTGCCGCAGGTTGTAACGTGGCTATAATCTCGCACCTTACAAGTACTTATCTACATATTTTGCCGTGATTTACAACCGCAGTTAGGTATCATTTTATAGGTTGTATATAGTATATACGAATATTTAAAGAAGACTAACATTGTCACGTACAGCTTGTAAATAGTTGTCAACGGCGTAATGAATGATTACCTATACTAGTAGAGGTTGGAACGCCAGAGGAAATGAAACGGCAGGCGTGACTCTAGTCCTGGATGGAAAAGGCCACACAGGTGTGTTGCTCCTGTTGACACAGGAAGTGCCAAGATGGACGATCTGGGCACCCGAGCCCGGAAGCACAATACAGCGGCGGCGGCCGATATTGTAGTTGGGCCGGAAGGCTAACCAGATAATCCTTCGGAAACTCTGAAAATCTTGGATGCAGCACAGAGGAACGAGGAAGCATTACCTCGGAAATTGCGGGCTGTATTTCGAGGGATTTTTACTCTGAGAAACGTACCACTGTATAGGTATTTCCTCGCAAACTTCCCACAGTGAACTACAAAAGACTGAAATATGGTTCGACAGTGTTCGGAAGAATCTGTGGAGAGGGAGAATATTCCATGGTTTCGAGAACATGATTCGCCTTCCAGGTTACGAGGTAGGGGAGCCAAGCTTTGGTGGGAAGCCGACGGTCGAGAGAAGAGGTCTTCCGTTTTAAGCATCCGTGTTTGACAGTCGCTCAGTATCAGCTTTGTTGGTACACACGGACTTGCTGTCTATGCTCTCAGGAGATTTTATAGTTAGAACTGTTAGGCACTGTACTGTTGCGAACTTATTCGATTCTGGACTTGGCCTCTGGGTTGGGAGCCGTCGTTGAGTACACAGCGTTCAGTGATTGAGAACACTTCTTCTGTATTTACTCACATTGAGACGTTATTTGAACTCCGTCCTTGTGGCTGGAAGCCACGTTTCTTGTCTGTAGAACACAGAGGGGAGAAGATAGGATTAGATTATACAATTCAGAGGACCGTCTGGTGCCATCCTAGTGTTAGAATGAGTTTTTTATATATATTTAGTGGCTGGAGTTCTTCCGTCGTCGCAGACATGTACGAGAACCATCACTCCGACCCACCGGACGCAATACATTCGATGATGTTGCTGATTGCTACGGCTTATTAGGGGTATAGAGCTAAACAACTGTTATCACGTAATTTATATTTCCACTGAGGCTGCACACCACTGCTGATCGTCTTTGAAAGTAGTGTCTTCTAGTGTTTGTTACGTAGATGATGTCACTCGTCTCGCGTTATTTTGTTTTAGATAATTGGGTTAGCAATAAAAAGGGGCAGACTTGGGCAATTGATCAATAGTATTCATTTGTATCTCTTTATTTCCATTGGCCACTGATATATAAACATTTGTAATAAAGGGGTTTTAATCTACAATAGATGTATAAGCGGAAATAGCATTTATCATTTGGTAGTTACTAGTTCCCTTAATCATTGATTTATGTTTATAATGTAATTCATGTGTTAAAGAGCAAGAAGGAGATAAACACCATTAAGAGATCCTAAGATCTGCTTCAGGGGGGTAATCAAAACAGCGCCAAATCTTCATTTTTGCGTTCACTATTTACAGTATGTTGAGCACATTCATTTTACACCCGCCTGGAGTAGCGTCTCGGAAGGTTCGTAAGGTGCTTCGATACGCAAATACGTGTCAGTTCCACGGGCCCGTAAGGATGGTATAGAAACTGTTTCTGGTGCAACATATGCTCGAGTAGGAGTAGGTATTAAAATTCATGGAGAAGAAATAAAAACTTTGAGGTTCGCCGATGACATTATAATTCTGTCAGAGACAGCAAAGGACTTGGAAGAGCAGTTGAACGGAATGGACAGTGTCTTGAAAGGAGGATATAAGATGAACATCAACAAAAGCAAAACGAGGATAATGGAATGTAGTCGAATTAAGTCGGGTGATGCTGAGGGGATTAGATTAGGAAATGAGACGCTTAAAGTAGTAAATGAGTTTTGCTATTTAGGGAGCAAAGTAACTGATGATGGTCGAAGTAGAGAGGATATAAAATGTAGACTGGCAATGGCAAAGAAAGCGTTTCTGAAGAAGAGAAATTTGTTAGCATCGAGTATAGATTTAAGTGTCAGGGAGTCGTTTCTGAAGGTATTTGTATGGAGTGTAGCAATGTATGAAAGTGAAACATGGACGATAAATAGTTTGGACAAGAAGACAATAGAAGCTTTCGAAATGTGGTGCTACAGAAGAATGCTGAAGATTATATCAGTAGATCACATAACTAATGAGGAGTTATTGAATAGAATTGGGGAGAAGAGGAGATTGTGGCACAACTTGACAAGAAGAAGGGATCGGTTGGTAGGACAAGTTCTGAGGCATCGAGGGATCACAAATTTAGTATTGGAGGGCAGCGTGGAGGGTAGAAATCGTAAAGGGAGACCAAGAGATGAATACACTAAGCAGATTCTGAAGGATGTAGGTTGCAGCAAGTACTGGAAAATGAAGAAGCTTACACAGGATAGAGTAGCAATGAGAGCTGCATCAATCCAGTCTCAGGACTGAAGACCACAACAACAACAACAACAACATGCTCGAGTAGCTGAGCAGGACTTGAGAAACAGCAATGATTAAGGTTCAGAATCAGAATAAGTCCGTACTTAACGCGGCCCTGGGCCGCCTCAGACCAGTAACATCTTCTGGAACTCCCTGACTGAACTGCTTTGCCACGCTGTCTGGCTCGACCTCCATGAAGCCGCACATGTAGTCAATCTTGTGCCCACTCGGCCAGGTAGGAGGAAGGCAAATTCAAATTGTTGCAACCAACCACGAGCATAGACGCCGCGAATTTCTGAACACCTCAAACTTTCTCACCTAGATGAAGTGTTTGAAATCAAACTCCCGTGTTTCCTCTCGCAGAGATCGTTCGTGAGGGTTCCTGTGTCTCGCCCACCTGCCCCCAATAACACAGTCTCCCCTATCGTCCTCAGATCCCGCATCGTGTCCGGAGTCC
This sequence comes from Schistocerca serialis cubense, assembly GCF_023864345.2. Lineage (NCBI taxonomy): Eukaryota > Metazoa > Arthropoda > Insecta > Orthoptera > Acrididae > Schistocerca > Schistocerca serialis. The sequence continues at coordinate 56,602,843 of NC_064647.1, read as the reverse complement.
TTGTCCAACCCCTCTTGCCGGCATTTACGTACGCGCTCCCATGCTCCCGTGTCACACATGAGGCTTTCCTTTAAATGCTGTAGGTCGTGTGTAACCTCCTTATGCTGCCCATTTATCTCGTACTGACCTTATTACAACTTCATTAGAGATCGCACTTCTGACGTCACACCCACCCCAAACAGTCCAGTCTTGTCAGTGCTCTCAGTGATAGACAAGTTTTATATCTTCCCTCCTATCTTTTCCATTTCGGCCTTCAGCACATGGACCGCCCGTTGGTTCTCGTCCACCAGGACCTTAATGGCCTCCAGTACCTGCGCCTCTAAGTTTCGACCTTTGTTCCCAGTTCCTTGTGCTGCTGGCTGCACGACTCTTGTTGTTGTTGTTGTTGTCTTCAGTCCTCAGACTGCTTTGATGCAGCTCCACATGCTACTCTATCCTGTGCAAGCTTCTTCATCTCCCAGTACCTACTGCAATCTACATCCTTCTGAATCTGCTTAGTGTATTCATCTCTTGGTCTCCCTCTACGATTTTTACCCTCCACGCTGCCCTCCAATGCTAAATTTGTGATCCCTTGATGCCTCAGAACATGTCCTACCAAACGATCCCTTCTTCTAGTCAAGTTGTGGCACAAATTTATCTTCTCCCCAATCCTATTCAATACCTCCTCATTAGTTATGTGATCTACCCATCTAATCTGTTCTCCTGTACCACCACATTTCGAAAGCTTCCATTCTCTTCCTGTCTAAACTATTTATCGTCCACGTTTCACTTCCATAAATGGCTACACTCGATACAGTAATCTATAATCGGTGTTAACAAATTTCTCTGCTTCAGAAACGCTTTCCTTGCCATTGCCAGTCTACATTTTATATCCTCTCTACTTCGACCATCATCAGTTATTTTCCTCCCCAAATAGCAAAACTCAATTACTACTAGATTTTGAAAAGGTAGCACATCTACCAGGTGCCTGAATATTATCACAAAACGGTTAAATTACGTGCGCGAAGCACAAAGAGAGATGAAATGAACTGCAAGAAATTTATCCCTCGATGGACACAGAAAGCTGAGGGCTCAATTGGCTCGTCCAAGGACGAACAAAGGAAGCACGCTAACGATTTGAAATTTCATACGGTAAAATACGCTAAACTCCATTAATTCAGTCAAGGGAAAACGATTGATTACCGCTTAACTACACAGAAGGCAAGTTCGCCCCATGTGGTGCGAAGCATAGAGGCAAATTTATGGAATCACAGGTGAAACCAAAAGAATTCAATCCGCAAAAAGAAATGAAAACATTCACACGAGAATGTAACCACGCACGCCTACACACTTAGGAAAATCTACTGTAGCGCTATGTAAGCATCACTAGATGGGAAGCCTTTGCACATCAGAAGTTGTGGTAGCACAAAGAAAGTACCACATGACACTTATTAAAATTGGTAAACTGCGCCATGGCCTATCCTACGTAAACTTGTAACGTCCCCTTAGAAAAATTGCTGAGTGACAGTGCTGGAAATACTCTTACGTTATTTGATAAAAATACGGCTGAGTAAAACTGAGCGTACTCGCACAGTTCTCTCTTTACGTATTCTGATCATCGCTAAACTGACTCACAATATTTTTTTTTCCGCAACGCAATCTGACTTGCAGTAATCCCTACATAAGAATGGCCCTGACTAACAATAACCTATACCATTCATGAATCACTTACCTCACAAAAAACTTCGTTACTCGAACTACTGCAACACAGCGAGCGCCACTACTGCCAGCTAAATAAAAGATTCTAACTAGTGAAGGCATTAACTACTGATAGGCATAGTTAGCAAATGAAAGATTTTGAATTCATGACACCCATCTTTACAAATTTCCTTTTTCTGGCGGACACACGTCGAGATCGTCCATTTATAGTAAGTAACCTCTCAAAACTCTGGCATCTCTCTCTCTCCCCCCACATCCACCGCTGCTGGCGGCTCACCTCCAACTGTCCAACGCTACGCGCTGTTCACATCCAACTGTCCAACACTACACAAGCCGATATTCCAACAATGAGTTCAACCAGCCGCAGACTGCACACAGCACAGTCTGCGATTTTCATACAGAGCACTACGTGGCGTTACCAACATACAAACCTACACAGCCTACTTACAAACTGTGGACCATATAATGAACCTGCCGCTGTAATAAACGGTGAACTACACTAGAGACTTACACATCTCACTCAGTGTTAGGCTACCGACCACACTCACCGAATGCCCAGCGTCAAGTGCTTAAGAACCCTCGAGAACAACATCTCCGCAGGTAGCCAGAACAGACCGAAGGAGTTACTTCTGCTACCAACAGACCCACTGTCGATAAAGACGCCTTAGAAGGCACAAACCTCTTTGCTTTGACTGAACACCCAAGGCTGGCCAGACTTAACACATCACACATTAAGTTCTATACTTCCAGCTACCAAAGGAAACACGAAAAATGCATTCACATGCACTTTCACACAGACGGTAACGGGAAGGATGGAAATCTAGGAGCATAAAATATATTCAGTGTAAATCTTATTGAGAGCTTGCATGTGAAATCTGCCACTGTGTGGTCCAAAGTTGCTGAAGTTCAACACGCCACCATCAATACGACCCGGACATCGGTCTACGTAGTTCTCGCCGGACCTTAACATTTCCACGGCGGTGACGGTCTGTCTCGGAGCGCATACTGTGTGCCACGGGGTTGTGTAACGGCCACAGTTGGCGAGATCCCAGCAAGAGTTCGTCTCAGCGGCAAAACTGGACGCCACTAGTGATGGAGTGCTGCCAGGCGATGACCATATTTATTCGTCACTCCCTCGCATCTCGCCGGCGGTGGCTACAACTCTCGTGTATCTCATCGGCAAGAGCGACAGTGTGACACAACGTGTGGAAATAGCACACGCGAATCCGGTATGGTCTAGTGGCTAGGATACCTGGCTTTCACCCAGAAGGCTCGGGTTCGATTCCCGGTACCGGAAAAATTTTAGCTTTAGTCCTATGTCCTGTGCCCATTTTGATAGTGCATCGAGGTCGGTATTGAAATTTTCAATAGCTTTCTTAAGATAGCTTGGTTTCGCACTTAGATACAGCTGAAGGTCATCAGCATACATATGATATTTGCAATAAGTCAGAACCGATGACACATCATTGACATACAGAGAGAAGAGTATGGGACCTAGTACTGAGCCTTGGGGAACGCCTGACACTACCGGCCCCATTGTGATTTTACATTCCCGGACAGGGCGCGTTGCTGACGAGACGTCATGTATGAGCGAAACCATTGCACTGCACTTGGTGAGAAATTTAGACCGCTAAGTTTGGCTAGTAAGATGTCGAAGTCGACAGTATCAAATGCTTTGCTGAAATCTAAGAAGCGAATGATAGTCGCTTCTTGTCTGTCCATGGCAAGTTTCAGGTCATCTTCACCTTTATCAGAGCGGATGTTGTGCTTCGGTGTTTACAGAAACCTGATTGGTATTCGTCTAGTAGGTTGTTAGTAGTTAGGTAGTTGGTGAGCTGGTCATGGACTATATATTCTAAGGCCTTAGATAGTGCAGGAAGGAGGCAGATGGGGCGGTAGTCAGAGGGTGCTGTGGCGATGTACTTTTTAGGCAGTGGCTTATTTTGTCCAAGTTTCCAGGCCTCAGGGAAAACACTTGTGATTAATGAATCGTTGAAAATGTCTGTTATAGAGTGTAGTAGTTGATCAATAATAAGTTTTACCATCTGGATAGTGATGCCATCATGTCCAGTAGATGCTGATCTAATCCGCATTATGGCTTTCTTGACAATACTGCAAGTGACGTGCTGTAGATAGAATTTTTCTTTGCTACAGTCGTTCATCCCCATGAAGTAACCAATGATTCTCTGTTTTTTTTTCGGTTCAGTTACGGTTGGGATTTTCTGCAACTTTTATTTTGCCTAAACCGAGACTACGGAGATTTTTCCACAGGATAGCTGATCTACATCTATTGTCAGCCAATGTACGGGCATGCCTGAGCTTAGCGTTTCTCACCACTTGACTGACTATGTTTCGTTTCTGCTTGTATACAGTATTATTTTCAGGTGTAGGGTGTATCTTGTATGCTCCATGTGCAGCGTCTCTGAGATTCATGAGATGTTTTAGTTCATCAGTCAGCCAAGGTGCAGGTTTCCTTTTTACTTTTCTGGTCTTTATTGGAGCATATTGGTCATATACTTGAGTAATTTTGTTAGTGAAATCCTGGAGTTTGTCGTTTATGTCCATGAGGGGAGTAGAGGTCATCCCCCAAACTATTTCTTGTGCCTCACTTTCGAGTTTAGGCAAATTCATGCGTTTGGAGTCTCGGTATGTAGACAGCTTTTGTTTCTTTCTAGGACATTCTAGTGAATACGTCATGAAAATGATGTCATGGGCAGACATGTCAGACGCAGATATTTGAGAGGTGCGGATTATTCTGTTTGGAGATTTCGTTGCGAGTATATCTATGAAAGTGTGACTGGGAGTCGTGTGATGAGTGGGTGCCAGCTGAAGTAGCGTCGTATATGAGGAAGAAAGCATCCTCTTAAATTTCCCAGTGGAAGGACTATCGCGAAGAAAATTAATTTTAGTTTCACCTGTTATAATTACATGTTCATATGACGATTCGAGACTAGAGAGGGCAGTTTCGAAGCAGGCGAACCCGCCTACTTTAGGAGGTTTGTAAAGGACACATATTAAGCACTTTCTGTTAAGGGATTTGATCTCTATGAACATATATTCCTCTTGTTTATCTACATTGTTGTCGGATGTGTGTAGTACAGTAGGTGACAAATCAGAGCGTATGTACGTCCCTACTCCGCCCCCTCGTCTGTTGCATCTGTCGTGCCTGAGGAAGTTATAGCCATCTAGGTTTACGGAATTTGTAGGAATACTTGGTTTCAGCCAAGTCTCTGACAAAAGTATTACGTGTATATCAGTAGTCTGAAATATATATTTGAACTTGTCGAAGTGAGCTGGCAGAGATTGGACATTTGCAGGTGCAATATGCAGCTTGGTGCGTTCGGGTGTTGATTGCCCGAGGAGACTGCCGACAGATGTTTGCGGGTCGTGGTTAGCGGTGACAAGAGGGCCTGGCAAGAGGAATGCGGAAGGCGTGTGAAGGAGAGGGGGTGAGGGAGTGTCCTCCCAGTTCTGAGCAGTGAGAGCGGTCGCGAGGGGGAGGGGGTGGGTCCCCGGGGAGGCAACTTGAACTGCGGCCAAGGTCAGCGAGGTCTGCAACGGTTCTGGAAGTATCTCAGAGTAACACCTAAATCCAACTTGCGCAATTATTTGTGGATGTATGTCAGTCTCTGTCTTTACCTACAGTTCATGGTACTATCACTGACTTTATTAACTGATGTTTGAGTACATACCTATCATCCTATGTCAGTTTTTTCCATAAATTCCAGGCTAATCCTGCGGACGTCCTTCTAATTCCTTATCTCATCAGTCTACCTAATTTTGAACATCGTTCTATAGCACCAATTCTCAAACACTTCGTTCTCTTGTTTTCAGTCCATGATTCGCTTCCACACAATACACAAAATGTATTAAACAACAGTCAAAAATGGCTCTAAGCACTAAACATCTGAGGGCATCAGTCCTTTAGACTTAGAACTAATTAAATCTAACTAACCTAATTACATCACACTCATCCATGCCCGAACAGGATTCGAACCTGCGACCGTAGCAGCAGCGCGGTCCCGGACTGAAGTGCCTACAACCGCTCCGCCACAGCAGCCGTCAAACAGCAGTCGCTTTTGGGATCACTTGCTTGCCTTCTCACGTTAAATCTTCTGCAAGAATGCGATTCTCATTTATTCGCTGGGCCCCACCAAGAAGCACACTGAAGTGCCAAAGAAACTAGTATAGGCATGCATATTCAAATGCAGAGATATGTAAACAGGCAGAACACGGCGCTGCGGTCGGCAACGCCCGTATAAGACAACAACTGTCTGGCGCAGTTGTTAGATCGGATACTGCTGCTACAGTGGCAGGTTACCAGGGTTGGTGTTATAGTCGGCTCACGAGCTATGATCACAGCATCTCCGAGGTAGCGATGAAGTGCGGATTTTCCGTACGACCATTTCACGAGTGTACCGTGAGTATCAGGAATCGGATAAAACATCAAATCTCCGACATCGCTGCGTCCGGAAAAAGATCCTGCAAGAAAGGAACCAACGTGACAGAAGTACAAACCTTCCACAAATTGCTGCAGATTTCGCTGCTGGGCCGTCAAAAAGTGTCAGCTTGCGAACCATTCGGTGAAACATCATCAGTATGGGCTTTCGGAGGCGAAGACCCACTGGTGTATCCTTGATGACTGCACGACACAAAGCTTTACGCCTCGGTTGGGTCCGTCAACACCGACATTGGACTGTTGATAACTGGAAACATGCTACCTGGTCGGACGAGGCTCGCTTCAGATTATATCGAGCGGATGGACGTGTACGGGTATGGAGTCAACCTCATGAATCCATGGACCCTGCATGTCAGCAGGGGACTGTTCAAGGTAGTGGAGGCTCTGTAATGGTGTGGGGCGTGTGCAGCTGGAGTGATATGGGAGCCCTGATACGTCTAGATATGACTCTGACAGGTGACACGGACGTAAGAATCCTGTCTGATCACCTGCATCCAAATTCGTGTCCATTGCGCATTCCGACGTAGTTCCAGCAGGACAATGTGACACCACACACGTCCAGAAATGCTACAGAGTGGCTTCTCTCGTGTTTAAAGATTTCCGCTGGCCACCAAACTTCTGAGTCATGAACATTATTGGGCATAGCTGGGATGCCTTGTAACGTGTTGTTCAGAAGAGATCTCCAGCCCCTCGTGCTCCTACGGATTTATGGATGGCGCTGTAAGATTCATGGTGTCAGTTCCCTCCAGCACTACTTCAGACATTTGTCCACGCCACGTCGTGTTGCGGCACTTCTGCGTGCTCGCGGTTTCCCTACAGAATATTAGGCAGATATACCAGTTTCTTTGGCTCTTCGGTGCAGTATATCAGGAGCAGATTATGTCACCAGCATAGAGATGCACGGTGAAAAGTTTCTGGAGGGGGGCGATGGGAGAGGAGGGGCAAGAGGTTTTGTGGCTCAGGCGCCTCCTGGGGCTTGAGCATAGATGTTTTATTAGTGACAGAGTCCTCTCACGTTTCTATCAATGATTTTCTGCGACTCTTCAGAACCGGAGCTCAGCAGGGATAACCGTGACTTTAGCAATCACTATATTTGTTGGATTTATATTTCTAGTGAGCAAGATGTATGAGACAGGCGAAATACCGTCAGACTTCCAGAAGAATGTAATAATTCCAATCCCAAAGAAAGCAGTTGTTGACAGATGTCAAAATTACCGAACTATCAGCTTAATGAGTCACGGCTGCAAAATACTAACGCTAATTCTTTACAGGCGAATGGGAAAACTAGTAGAAGCCGACCTCAGGGAAGATCAGTTTGGATTCCGTAGAAATATCGGAATACGTGAGGCTATACTGAGCCTACGACTTATCTTAGAAGCTATATTAAGGAAGGGCAAACCTACGTTTCTAGCATTTGTAGACTTAGAGAAAGCTTTTGACAATGTTGACTGGAATACTCTCTTTCAAATTCTGAAGGTGGCAGGGTAAAATACAGGGAGCAAACGGCTATTTACAATTTGTACAGAAACCAGATGGCAGTTATAAGAGTCGAGGGGCACGAAAGGGAAGCAGTGCTTGGGAAGGGAGTGAGACAGGGTTGTAGCCTCTCCCCGATGTTATTTAATCTGTATATTGAGCAAGCAGTAAAGGAAACAAAAGAAAAATTCGGAGTAGGTATTAAAATCCATGGAGAAGAAATAAAAATTTTTGAGGTTCGCCGATAACATTGTAATTCTGTCAGAGACGGCAAAGGACTTGGAAGAGCAGTTGAACGGAATGGACAGTGTCTTGAAAGGAGGATATAAGATGAACATCAACAAAAGCAAAATGAGGATAATGGAATGTAGTCGAATTAAGTCGGGTGATGCTGAGGGATTTAGATTTGGAAATGAGACACTTAAAGTAGTAAAGGAATTTTGCTATTTGGGGAACAAAATAACTGATGATGGTCGAAGTAGAGAGGATATAAACTGTAGACTGGGTTGGCTCTGAGCACTATGGGACTTAACAGCTATGGTCATCAGTCCCCTAGAACTTAGAACTACTTAAACCTAACTAACCTAAGGACAGCACACAACACCCAGCCATCACGAGGCAGAGAAAATCCCTGACCCCGCCGCGAATCGAACCCGGGAACCCGGGCGTGGGAAGCGAGAACGCTACCGCACGACCACGAGATGCGGGCTGTAGACTGGGAATGGCAAGGAAAGCCTTTATGAAGAAGAGAAATTTGTTAACATCGAGTATACATTTAAGTATCAGGAAGTCGATTCTGAAAGTATTTGTATGGAGTGTAGCCATATATGGAAGTGAAACATGGACGATAAATAGTTTGGACAAGAAGAAAATAGAAGCTTTCGAAATGTGGTGCTACAGAAGAATGCTGAAGATTAGATGGGTAGATCACATAACTAATGAGGAGGTGTTGAATACGATTGGGGAGATGTTTGTGGCACAACTTGACTAGAAGAAGGGATCGGTTGGTAGGACATGTTCTGAGACATCGAGGGATCGCTAATTTAGTATTGGAGGGCAGCGTGGAGGGTAAAAATCGTAGAGGGAGACCAAGAGATGAATACACTAAGCCGATTCTGAAGGATGTAGGTTGCAGTAGGTACTGGGTAATGAAGAAGCTTGCACAGGATAGAGTAGCATGGGGAGCTGCATCAAACCAGTCTCAGGACTGAAGACCACAACAACTACAATATTTTTTTTTCACGTTTTTCGCGGTGAGTTGGGGCGGTTTCCTGGTGCGGCGACGGTTTCGGCGCTGCTGTGCAGTGACGACGGCTGCGAACAAGTGCGGAAGCCCGCCGCACCAGTTAGTTACACGCACTGTGGCAGAGGCATGAGGCGTGCGTCAGCTGTCTCCTGGCAGTGCGCCACTCTCGCTGCGTGACGAGTGATCGTGACAGACAGTCGCCGAAGCGGAGTGGGACGAAGGGTAAGGGGACGACCGCGGCGATAGTCACTACAGAACTGAATGTCGCACTCGCGAACCCTGTCAGCAGCAAAAACGACACGGTGGGAGCTTGTAAGAGGTCCGAGCAGATGTAATACAGATGTAATTTTATGTAAGAGGTCCGAGCAGATGTAATTTCGATGTATTGCTCATGCGATGCCTGCGATATGCAAGGTATAAGAGAATTGCTGACCAGAGAACAGTGTTGACTGCAGTACGAACTGTGTAGCTGTAGCAGTTAGTTGTGGCTAGTCGCTTGTGTGAGGTTGTCTGCTCTGGTCTGGTCTGGTGTATCGTGTTGGCTGGGCCGGTCGCGGTGCAGCGATGCCGGAGCCTGAGTATTATTGTATAAGGTAAAAAAAAAACAGCCTCGCGCATATCTAGTAATATTATGTAAACTCCCATGTATATCTTTTAAAAAATGTCCTAATAATAACAAGCATTCATTTCAATTTAAAGAATTTAATATTTTTTTTAATGCATGATCATTTCGATTGTTGCAAAAGAAAAATCATTTACTTCCTTTCATAAATAACAAATGTATAGGCCAGCATTGCACAGAGCTGTGCCGGAAAAAGCTATTGTAAGAGCAGATAGTTGCCGACTTTATCGAGGTGAGAATTTTTGCTTTTTTTATTCAGAATGATCTCACAGGGCCATGATGCAGCACTGCTGTCGTCCAAATTTTACCAGGTTACTGAATTTATTTTTTGTTATGAGGTTTAGGAATTTTTCTGTTTCGAGCTTACATTAAATGAGAAAAGAATTTTGTGGGTACATTAAATGGGAACCAGTTTTGTTGTGAGGTTACACTAAAATTAGAATCATTAACCAAATAATATTTAATTTTATTTTGTGGGGAGGTTACAAGCTCCAGAAGCAGAATGCTGGAATTCCAAACAAAACTTTTCTCTGTCGCTTCGTGATACAGCCCTCAGCGAGACCATTCATTGGTAATGGACTTGCAGCTATTTTGGGGGAAGAAAGGTATAAGATTCTCTTCACAGTAGTCCATACTGGGGGGGGGGGGGGGTTGGTGCGGGGTTATATCGGCGTTTTTCAACAACAATTTAAGCTGAGCGTAAAACCGCTCAATACAGCTGCTTTCTGAGATAAGCGGTTCTCGGTTTTTTATTCCTGTTCTTTCCTGTATCAAGCGTAGAAATCGATAAAGAGTGGAAAAATGTGACTGCCTCGGTTTCAAATACATAGAATCAACGTATTAAATTAGTTAGGTAAGTTGGGGGGGGTTTGGTTGGGTTGATTGGGGGAAGAGACCCGACAGCGAGGTCATTGGTCTCATCGGATTAGAGAAGAACGGGGAAGGAAGTCGGCCGTGCCCTTTCAAAGGAACCATCCCGGCATTATTTGCCTGGAAAGATTTAGGGAAATCACGGAAAACCTAAATCAGGATGGCCGGACGCGGGATTGAACCGTCGTCCTCCCGAATGCGAGTCCAGTGTGCTAACCACAATTAGGTAAGTAAAAGAAAACTTAGTCCGTCTACCGGTAACTGCTTTTCTCGAAACGTGGTAAGTCGTTGAATACTACAAAAAATCTCCAGTATTCTCCTGTTCATTCTAATTTTTTTGAAGCTCTACTTGAAAGTCATGTTCTAACCGAAGATTATACCACTATTTGAGCACTAAGAATAGTAAGTGTTAAAGGGTGTAAACTGAGGTCGAAGAACTTTATTTTTCGTGTTAGTTCGTCCGTTTTGAAGGGCTAAAAGAAGATAAAGCCACGTTATATAGGCACAGACAACAGATCAGCTGCTTCCTATCTTTCGTGTAAGCTACGAATGAGTTGTTAAGGTTTCACCTTATAAGAAATCGCAGGCTTGCTGTGGCTCCTTCCGTACTTAATCTTTCAAAGCAACTGGAGCACTGTTCTTCACTGATAACGCACTCCGTGAAACACTTGCAGCCAGAGATTACCGTACTGACCAGGTAGGGCACGTCTCGCACGCTGCACGCACATGCGTACCGTCCAGTGCGCCACTCCACGCGGTAACAGGCGCGTCATTTTCTCTGCAATGCTGTACCAGTTCTTATGCCGTGTCTGTGTTGCTCGTTTCTGTCGGAATTGTTGTTAAAATAGCACTGATCGATTTTCCCCTTTTCTGTAATAACTCAATATCTCGAAGCAGTGACAGTTTTACGAATAAAAATTACTCGTATTTAAGAAAACGTTTTTTGAAAAACAAACACTTTCAGCAGTGATGCTACAGCTACTTGATTTTTTCGGGCCTGTATCTGGTTGTCAGTAAAAAATAGAAAGAAACACTGTAATATTGCTACATTAATTTTGCTATGCTGATATCGGTGCTAATTGACAATGAAAGTGGGTTAAAAGCCGTGATCTGTCTGGGGAGAAGTTAATCTTGCATTACTAAGCAACTGTTTCACGACTGGGTATCTAGTCTAGGTTTACCAAGCAGACTAACATTAATGATAATCTTTTAATAGTCATACAAAACCGGTAATATATATATATATATAAAAGGAGAATTTAAATAAAAAGAAAGAAATCAGTTTATATTTGGAAATTTATTTTAAGATTGATCATCGAAATTTCAGCATATTAAATTCTATTCGTAACAAGCTGGTGCCTTATTTAGGATGGTGAAAATCTTACGGAACACATCAAATATGGAGCCAAGATTGGGAGACTGCATACAACCCTGCATTCACAAAACAACACCCAAAGAAATTGAAACATAAGCAAGAAGAAATTAACCACAAACAACAGATTCAGTTTTCACCCAAAGAAATTACGTTCGTAACACAATCCTGTCCGTCATGTAATTACCACACACTGGTATACTAAATTCATATTAACTCTTTGTGAAGTCTTCGCAAAAAGAATAGCTGAGGGCTACTTTGATGATTACACCACATGCTCCACGTGGTCAACTTGGTTTACACAAAGCGTACAACTCCACAATAATTTTGATAATTAAAATACATTAGATCGAAAAGCAATTGACAAAAGCAAAACCTTGAACTGGTTACTAACGTCTTACTATTAACCTGATGGGTCAAACAGTTATATAAGCACGTGGTACTGGTCTCGCAAAGTACACTCCACGTGGGTTGAACATAAAGAAAAGCATAAAGAAAAGTTGCTATATTGTAAAATATTGTCCAGACGAGACGTTATAATCACACAAGCATTCACATTTAAGATTGATGAACTTAGTTAGAGTTACTGATCAACAAGTGGTTCCACTTTACTCGCAAAGTAATGACAAACCAACTACCCCAGAATAATCTGAACTTCACACGAGAATTACACTACGCTGCAATTTAAGATAACCTTAGATATTTTAGAGCTAAACCCGAGATAAAGATGATTAAATTTTCAGTTAGGCTGAACTTAACAAATCCATTGTCCTATGGACTTAGCAGACACGCGCTTAGCCGGAGATCTTACCACTTCAGACGCTCGCCACCGCCAGACTGCAACTGCCTACTGCCGAGCGTGCTTCCTGAGACTGGCTCACAAAGACAAACGGAAGTGGCCAGAGGGGCAGCTTCCTATACCAACATGACAACGGACGGACAGAACCATACTAAGGATAGAAACCTCTCTGCTTTAAGAAAGCGTAGCTACCTGTTCCGACGTTGGTCCTACTGTTCTCTAGCAGACAGCCTTGTCTGCTACCCTCAAGCATGCAACTACAAACACATTTGATCATTCATCCTCTCACACAGAAGGGAAGGGGGATGACAGTATCTTATCATATACAGTATATAACAGAAAGCGGATGTAGGTTCCGTATGAGACTGTGTGACATGAAATTACATATAAACTGTGTTTTAAAGTGTAGTAGTGTGACAGATCGTTCTTGTTTACGTGTAAAAGTAACACGTTCCACTACTCAGTCTCCTCCCAGATAGTCAGAAACGCCACAGTAAATTTAGAAGAGGAATTTACTCCATAAATGACAACAGATTTAAGAAATTAAACATGAAAGGAATCCAACAGAGACCTTTCATAACCCCAACGCTCCGGGAAAAGACTGTGCAGGGAATTTTCTGGCCATGCTAGGACATTCCCAAGCAGGCTTCTCACACCCTACTTAAACCAAAAGTGTAAAGAAAAAGCAAAAGGTCACCAGCTACTTGCTAAAACAATAATTTCAACAAATCTTTAAAATCTACTAATTTCAAACAGAAAAAAAAGAACACAATCTGTGACACCTATTTAAAAGATAGTGTAGACCTAATTCGGTCAGCAAGTAAAAACAATGGTTCCTGTGTCATTAATATGAGAACAATTTCTGGTTGTTACCCTTATGGAGTTCACCAGTATTTGCTCATTGCAAGAGCCAACTGATCACAGGCAAATTTATGACTGTTTATTAACAAGCAAAATTTATGAAAATACCAAAGGTGCCACAGCAATTAAAAACGAACATGAAATAACATCGGTATTATAAAGCAGAACATTACAATGCATAATCCGGAAAAGCAAAAATTGATAAGAAAAAAAAACATGTTTTACAAAGTGGTTATCGCAAAAAAAATTCTATATCTTATAAAACTAATAATTTGTAGAATTAACATAACTATGTGGCATTAATTTAATCACTCTACTATATTTCAGTTAGTTAGCAAACAATGAGCACTGTGTCATTATACCGAAAATACAATTAATTATGTGATTGTTACCCTTAAGGGGTTCCTCACTATAAATATGCCCCATGCAAAGGCTAATTGATCACAGTCCAATGAGAATGAATAGCAATCTGACTGATAAACTATGCAATGCCACATGAATGAATTTACGAAACAAAATAACACAAATCTAATACATCACACAAGAACAAACATTGATCAATAAAACAGTACAATAGTCAATATCTAATAAAAAACACCAATAAATAAAACACCTGCAAAATACGAGAGTCAAAGTCTAAAAAAAAATTAATAAATAGAACACCTGCAAAATACGAGAGTCAAAGTCTAAAAAAAGTTAATAAATAGAACACCTGCAAAATACAAGAGTCAGTCTAATAAACACCAATAAATCGAATCCCTGCAAAACACACGAGTCAAAGTTTCTGTGACAGAAACACACGTATATGCATTGAACTAAGAACCGTATAATCACTGTTCACTGATACACTCACTAGTTCCACTGTTCCGAGGCACAGTATAAGGGGAGGGGAAGGGGGTGCGTCGCCGCAGCTGTCAGTAGGGATTTTTGTCCATCTGTTGCGTACAATCCCGCCGTCTCTGCCCTCTCATGAAGTTTCTTTTGGTGGTCTGTGTCACGTACATCTCGATTTGGTTCCATGTTTGTGTTGTCAAATTCGTGCGGTATCCTCGATTGACAAGCCAGGTTGATTTCCCTGGGCAAGGATGGCACTTAGTGGCTCTTCTTTTGTGCCACCCTTAGCGACCAGAGAACATCGAACCATGATTTACTGTCGCTTGACAGTAGGCATCCATCAGGAAATGTTGATAGGCGTCGTTGAAGTCTGCCAGTTTCTCTGGACAGTATGTGTCAAAAGGCTCCACGCCCTTTGTGTTGTTACATTCTTGAGTTATCCTCAATTGACTCGCCGGTTTGATATTCCTGGGCAAGGATGACACTTAATGGCTCTTCTTTTGTGCCACCCTTAGCGACCAGAGAACATCGAACCATGATTTACTGTCGCTTGACAGTAGGCATCCGTCAGGAAATGTCGATAGGCGTCGTTGACGTCTGCAAGTTTCTCTGGACAGTATGTGTCAAAAGGCTCCACGCCCTTTGTGTTGTTACATTCTTGAGTTATCCTCAATTGACTCGCCGGTTTGATATTCCTGGGCAAGGATGACACTTAATGGCTCTTCTTTTGTGCCACCCTTAGCGACCAGAGAACATCGAACCATGATTTACTGTCGCTTGACAGTAGGCATCCGTCAGGAAATGTCGATAGGCGTCGTTGACGTCTGCAAGTTTCTCTGGACAGTATGTGTCAAAAGGCTCCACGCCCCTTGTGTTGTTTCTCCGCGGCCGTCTCGTCACGGTCGCGTGCGTGCGGTGCGTTGCCAGCAGATGGATTTCCGCGCGGTGGACCGCTCGCCCATCTCAGGTCATCGCCTCGAGGAAGGGTCGCCCGGGGCGGCCGCCCATTAGCTCCAGGTACACGTGTCCTGCTGGGAAACCCGCCAGTTTACAACTAGTCCGGCTGCTCCCGCTGTCTCGTAAGAGTTTAGCCGGTTCGCTTTCACGTTCTCAACTGCATTCACAGAAAATTTTTCATCATCCTTATGTGATTACAAAATGTCATACATAATACCACTTCGTATTGTCTTTCACCATTTTTAAGAACAAAAGTGAGACTTAATTTTTTTTAATAAAAAAAATTAGATGAATCGACAATATAAAATAAAATTTAAATGACTTGACAATGTAAAAGAATAAAAATGAAATGACTTTACAATGTAAAAAAATAAGAATTAAATGAACTGACAATATAATATTTAAATCCACATCACTAATGTGGTTCACTTACGTTTTAATAAATCCAATGCTACTTATTAATTCACTAAAATGAATAGGATTATGCCTTGTGCAAGTATAGGTCAGGACAGCATAGGGTTTACATGTTATTTACACACTCATACATGCACACCTGTTGTCTATTCTACAAACTAACTACCCATAAACATGCATTACTCAATATTCTACTTCTATCCACTACTAGTTAAGCCAATAAGCTACTTCAATGCTATTTCAACACCGTGTATATACCACTACAACATTGTTCTAATTCGTCCTCTTCTTGACGCTCGCGGCATACGTCTTGTCACATGATAAATATCGAGAAACTTTCCTTAAACATACACAGTAAAAAGAACAATGGTTATTTACACGCCAAAACATTTATACCAGTTGACACACCTGATAAGAGACTCGCAATTATACATTTATCATACTCATATATTCACACATAAAACAGTAAGAAAATTTCATCTAAAATTACGTTATCACAAGAATTAATGACACAGATGGCTCTGAGAACGGTAAAAATGTCTGCACTATACAGATTATACTACATTTTCTTACCCATTTTGCTGCGATTTCGTTCCTTCTTTAAGTTACCTCTCGCTTCCAAATCAGTCATTTCGCCTGTGGTGGTTATTCTGGATTCATTTCTCATGAATGGCAAAATTGTGGTCACCTCTATTCTGTAAAACAGTATAATCTTAACATATTGAACTTACAACAGACACAAAAGATCCGAATCCTCCTGCAGTTTAAATGACAAATGTTTTGCTTCATCCTTATTACCTTAAACCAAGCTTTCCTTCGTTCCCATAATCAAAATTATTTAATCATCCTCTACCTTCAAGAGGGAAATTTCCTCAGTACAAATCATATAGGCTGCAGTGCATCCCGCACCAGCGAAAACGGTAAGCTGTAATGCTCACAGCATCAGCAAAAATACATAAACGTCGCTTTTCTAGGACAAGTATTAACGCAGAATAAGTTTTCAGGCTCTGGCTCAACATCAATCAAGACTACCGAAAGGATCCATATTTCCGTTCCATTCCCCATTTGCTGAAAAACTGCTCGTATTTGACTACCACAATAATATTTCAGAGCCACGTAAATTACACAAACCACAATTCTTCTTTTACCTTGAAGGGAATCAATATACTTACGAAATTCACAGACAGCACTTTACATACTCAGCTATAAAGAACAAAAAAAATACATATATCATCAATATTAACATATCATCGCATATTGGGAAGCCAATGGTTAAACAATCGTATTATCGCGTCCTGTTTTCAAGATTCCAGATTTACTCATTCCTTTCTCAGAGTTCTCCTGTCTTAAAATATTCATACAGCACGCATACTATAGTAAGAGATCATCATTTATACTGACAGATATAGAATAGTAATAGATAGATAGTAGCACTGAAAGCAGAAAATCGGAAACAAGGCTACTAACAGCTGGGGACCTGGGTTTGCCAGACCCATAATACCCACAGATCGGATATTCCCCTGAGTTTATGCACTAATTCAGCAACGATCTTGCTTTCCTCAGGAGCGACTCTTTTCAACTTACACACAAAAAAAAACATAAACAGCATTTCACTCGTTCACAAGGAAACCTTTTATCTTTACGTTTGAATCAAACTAAATCCTAATTGCACAAGGAAAGAAAACAAATTAACAACATCACTTCAATCAATCACATAAAAACATTTTTATCATTAATTTTTACCAACATATTATTCAAAATGCATGTCACAAATTTAAACTAATCAATTCATTCTCTTCACTATAAACCCTATGTACTCATTTGCCATGTCGCTCATTTGTTCCGATTGGCGCCTTCTGGGCTGATCATTTGTCATTTCCGGTTTCGTTCATTTCCATTTACTGGATTATGTCTAGGGTTGGCCGGCCGAATTTCAACATCATGTGGGGCTCCGCCTACAATCCTACTCCCACTGTGTTCATCGTAGTAACGATGCTGGTTGCCGTACCTGTTGCGTTCACGATCTTGTCTACGTCCTCGATCATTTCTGTTGTTCCACCTGTGTTCGCGACTGTCACCCCAGTTTCTATACGGCCGGTCCCGATTATTGTTCCGTTCGCGTCGCGACGACCAGTCACGCCGTTGATTAGTAATACGGCCACGACTGCGGTCGCGCTGCTGTGCCCCGTAATATCTTTGTGCCTGATTAGGCGGGCATTCTGCTGTATTATATTCCAACTCTTGGAGAAGTGTTTTAAACGTTTCCACGTCCTCTTTGCATCGTCCCGCAAGAATGACGTGCCGCAAGTGCATCGGCAATTTGGTGATGCATATCCTAATTAGTTCCGCAGGCCCGTATGGATCGTATAAAAATTGATTTGCCTGCAGCATGTGGTCGAATAGGCGTGCAGGGCTGCCGAAACCAGACTGGTTCAAATTTGGCAGCATAATTATGCCATGTTTGACCCTATCTTGTGCCGCTTCCGACCAATAGGCGGACAGAAAGGCTTGTCGAAACTCCCGAGTGGAGTTGCAGTGACGCGCTGCCGACCTCATGCGAATCGCCGGTTCGCCTTCCAAATAGCCACACATATATTCTATCTTATGTGAACTTGCCCAGTCGGGAGGAAGACAGAACTCAAATTGCTCGAGCCATGCTCGTGGATGTATTCCTTTTTGCGAATTTCGGAATATCTCAAACTTTCTTACCGTAAGGAAATGTTTGAAATCAAATCCCCGCATTTCCTCCTGTCGAGGCCCTTGAATGTTTCTATTTTTCTCATGTCTGCCCCTCAAATTACATTCTTCCCTGTCGTCAAAATCTCCCTCGTGGCCGGAGTCCCTCTCTGCACTGTTCGTACGGCTATTTTTAGTGCTATTGGCGAGTTCGGAATCACACGCCATGCGGTTTTCCAGATGCGCCACGCGTTCTTGTAATTCGCCTGTTACAGCCTTGTGTTGCCTGTTCACTTCGAATTGTCCCTTCTGAAATCTCAGAAGCGAACGCACTTCTTCGGTCTCTGCGGCCGCTACCGGTGTAGTATTGTTCTCGCTTTCCGTCAGCTTCATCGTGCCTACAATGTCCGCTAATGCCGCAATCTTATCATCTATTTGTCTCTTGTCCTCCGCCCCAGTCTGCTTCAATTGTTCTACTTGCTGTTCCAACGCGTGGATCGCTAAACTGTTGTCCGCTATTGTGTTGCTAACGGACGTGGGACAATGCGTTTCTGCCTCTTGGACCCTCGAGAGTACCTGCTTATGTTCCCTTTGGCATTCTTCCCTCAGCTCTTGGAAATTCCTAAGTAGCCGTTCTTCGCTTTCTTTAGTTTCGGCATAGCCACTCCGCTTACTCTGTTCTAAGGCTTGCAGACGATCATCGATTTGTTCAAATGTACGGCCTAATTCTTTCATAATATCACTTTTTATTTCACTTGCCAGATTGTTTATTCTTTGTGAGATATCATCGGACACTCTCTGCATCGACTTGTCGACTTTATTTGTCTGCTGGATTAGTTTTTCGTCTATTTGTTCGCCTAGCTCGCGGATAGATTTTTCAGATGACTCTTTTTGTTCTCTGAACGATTTTTCAAATGATTCTTTATTTTGTTGCAATAAGGTTTTCATGAGTTCTGCCAAATCAATTTGGTTAGTAGGAGGCAAATTTATTTCTGGCTCTGCTGTGAGCCCGTTCGTCCTGTTTTGCATTTCGTCTGAAGTATTTCCCATTGTATTTTCGGAACTGCCCGACGCATTAACATTCGAAATCAAATTATTATCTCCTTGGTCCATGTTGCTTAAGTTGTCGGACCGCTTACTTTTAGCTTGGTTACGTGTCTGCATTAGTGCAATTTATACCCGGTACGCGACACACTAATCAAGATAAATGTGTCCCCCAAAAATTACGACAGTCACACGAAAGATACCCAACCTAGTACGCACTTTTTCACACGCAAAACAAATTTTTATCTTTGATCGAAACAGTGCAATGTACAAGCGAGAACAAAAAAACACACACACATATAAAACACACAAATATAGAAAACAAAACAAGACAAACAACACAACGCCGATCAACAACGCCGTGAATCTTTTGAACGTCTGCTAGGAAACAACGCAGAAGTTCTTTTAGCGCTGTAGGGAAAAAAATTAAGATTATAACACGCTCGCAATCTAACGTTTCAGAGATTCCAGAGTCTAGCGGAATCACAGAACAGGGTCGCCATGTGTAATATTGCTACATTAATTTTGCTATGCTGATATCGGTGCTAATTGACAATGAAAGTGGGTTAAAAGCCGTGATCTGTCTGGGGAGAAGTTAATCTTGCATTACTAAGCAACTGTTTCACGACTGGGTATCTAGTCTAGGTTTACCAAGCAGACTAACATTAATGATAATCTTTTAATAGTCATACAAAACCGGTAATATATATATATATAAAAGGAGAATTTAAATAAAAAGAAAGAAATCAGTTTATATTTGGAAATTTATTTTAAGATTGATCATCGAAATTTCAGCATATTAAATTCTATTCGTAACAAGCTGGTGCCTTATTTAGGATGGTGAAAATCTTACGGAACACATCAAATATGGAGCCAAGATTGGGAGACTGCATACAACCCTGCATTCACAAAACAACACCCAAAGAAATTGAAACATAAGCAAGAAGAAATTAACCACAACCAACAGATTCAGTTTTCACCCAAAGAAATTACGTTCGTAACACAATCCTGTCCGTCATGTAATTACCACACACTGGTATACTAAATTCATATTAACTCTTTGTGAAGTCTTCGCAAAAAGAATAGCTGAGGGCTACTTTGATGATTACACCACATGCTCCACGTGGTCAACTTGGTTTACACAAAGCGTACAACTCCACAATAATTTTGATAATTAAAATACATTAGATCGAAAAGCAATTGACAAAAGCAAAACCTTGAACTGGTTACTAACGTCTTACTATTAACCTGATGGGTCAAACAGTTATATAAGCACGTGGTACTGGTCTCGCAAAGTACACTCCACGTGGGTTGAACATAAAGAAAAGCATAAAGAAAAGTTGCTATATTGTAAAATATTGTCCAGACGAGACGTTATAATCACACAAGCATTCACATTTAAGATTGATGAACTTAGTTAGAGTTACTGATCAACAAGTGGTTCCACTTTACTCGCAAAGTAATGACAAACCAACTACCCCAGAATAATCTGAACTTCACACGAGAATTACACTACGCTGCAATTTAAGATAACCTTAGATATTTTAGAGCTAAACCCGAGATAAAGATGATTAAATTTTCAGTTAGGCTGAACTTAACAAATCCATTGTCCTATGGACTTAGCAGACACGCGCTTAGCCGGAGATCTTACCACTTCAGACGCTCGCCACCGCCAGACTGCAACTGCCTACTGCCGAGCGTGCTTCCTGAGACTGGCTCACAAAGACAAACGGAAGTGGCCAGAGGGGCAGCTTCCTATACCAACATGACAACGGACGGACAGAACCATACTAAGGATAGAAACCTCTCTGCTTTAAGAAAGCGTAGCTACCTGTTCCGACGTTGGTCCTACTGTTCTCTAGCAGACAGCCTTGTCTGCTACCCTCAAGCATGCAACTACAAACACATTTGATCATTCATCCTCTCACACAGAAGGGAAGGGGGATGACAGTATCTTATCATATACAGTATATAACAGAAAGCGGATGTAGGTTCCGTATGAGACTGTGTGACATGAAATTACATATAAACTGTGTTTTAAAGTGTAGTAGTGTGACAGATCGTTCTTGTTTACGTGTAAAAGTAACACGTTCCACTACTCAGTCTCCTCCCAGATAGTCAGAAACGCCACAGTAAATTTAGAAGAGGAATTTACTCCATAAATGACAACAGATTTAAGAAATTAAACATGAAAGGAATCCAACAGAGACCTTTCAACACCTGTTATAACTGAGAGGTCTCTGTTGGATTCCTTTCATGTTAATTTCTTAAATCTGTTGTCATTTACGGCATGCATTCCACTTCTAAATTTACTGTGGTGTTTCTGACTCTATCTGGGAGGAGACTGAGCAGTGGAACGTGTTACTTTTACACATAAACAAGAACGATCTGTCGCACTACTACACTTTAAAACACAGTTTATATGTAATTCATGTCACACAGTCTCATACGGAACCTATATCCGCTTTCTTTTACATACTGTATATGATAAGTTACTGTCATCCCCCTTCCTTTCTGTGTGAAAGGATGAATGAGCAAATGTATTTCTTGTCGCATGCTTGATGGTAGCAGACAAGCCGTCTGCTAGAGAACAGTAGGACCAACGTCGTAACAGGTAGCTACGCTTTCTAAAACCAAAGAGGTTTCTATTCTTAGTATGGTCCGGTCCGTCCCTTGTCATGTTGGCATAGGAAGCTGCCTCTCTGGTCACTTCCGTTAGTATCTGTTAAGCGCCCTCGGTAGGGGCCCAGGTCAGTCCACGGCGAGTGTCTGAAGTGGTAAGATCTCCGGCTAAGCGCGTCTCTGCTAAGTCCGTAGGACAATGGATTTCTTAAGTTCAGCCTAACTGAAAATTTAATCACTTCTATTTCAGGTTTAGATCTAAAATATCTTATGTTATCTCAAATTGCAACGCAGTGTAATTCGAGTGTGAAGTTCAGAATATTTTCCAGTAGTTGCTTTGTCACTACTTTGTGATTAAAGTGGAACCACGTGTTGATCAG
Source organism: Schistocerca serialis cubense (assembly GCF_023864345.2). Taxonomy (NCBI): domain Eukaryota; kingdom Metazoa; phylum Arthropoda; class Insecta; order Orthoptera; family Acrididae; genus Schistocerca; species Schistocerca serialis. The sequence continues at coordinate 56,580,513 of NC_064647.1, read as the reverse complement.
TAACTCTAACTAAGATCATCAATCTTAAATGCAAAAGTGCGTGAGATTATAACGTCTCGTCTTGACAATATTTTTCAATATAGCAACTTTTCTTTATGTTCAACCCACGTGGGGTGTACTTTGTGAGACCAGTACCACGTGCTTATACAATTGTTTGACCCATCAGGTTAATAGTAAGACGATAGTAACCAGTTCGAGGTTTTTCTTTTGTAAATTGCGTTTCGATGTAGTTTATTTTAACTATCAAAATTATTGTGGAGTTACACTCTTTGTGGAAACCAAGTTGACTACGTGAAGCATGTAGTGTAATCATCAAATCATCAAAGTAGCTCTCAGCTATTCTTTTCGGGAAGATTTCACAGAGTTAGTATAAATTTAGTATACCAGTGTGTGGTAATTTCATGACGGACAGGATTGCGCTACGAACGTATCTTCTTTGGGTGAAAATTGAATCGGTTGGTTGTGGCTAATTTCCTCTCGCATATGTTTCAACGTTCTTCGTGTGTTATTTTATGAATGCAGTGTTGTATGCAGTCTCCCCAATCTTGGCTGCATATTTGACGTGTTCCGTAATATTACAAACTCACATTATCACAATCCTAAATAAGGCACCAGTTTAGTTATGAATCAAGTTTACTATGCTGAAAGTTTAATGGAACAATGATCAATGTTAAAATCAATGTCCAAATATAAACTGATTTACTTCTTTTTATTTAAATTCTCTTTATATATATATATATATATATATATATATATATATATATATATATATCCCTTGGACCTTCTTATTGGCGATGCAACACAGATATTGCATCGGAATTAAATACAAAAGGCACAATGCCGACTTAAGTACAAGCAGACTGACTCTTTTTACTGTCTATGTTTTGAATCTTTCCTGTGAGACCAGTTTTAGATTACGTTGCTTCACTTCAGGTTTACTGTATCCCTAGGACCTCCTTATTGACGATGAAACACAGAAATTGCATCGGAATTAAATACAAAAGGCACAATGCCGACTTAAGTACAAGGGAAATATATATATACACTCCTGGAAATTGAAATAAGAACACCGTGAATTCATTGTCCCAGGAAGGGGAAACTTTATTGACACATTCCTGGGGTCAGATACATCACATGATCACACTGACAGACCCACAGGCACATAGACACAGGCAACAGACCATGCACAATGTCGGCACTAGTACAGTGTATATCCACCTTTCGCAGCAATGCAGGCTGCTATTCTCCCATGGAGACGATCGTAGAGATGCTGGATGTAGTCCTGTGGAACGGCTTGCCATGCCATTTCCACCTGGCGCCTCAGCTGGACCAGCGTTCGTGCTGGACGTGCAGACCGCGTGAGACGACGCTTCATCCAGTCCCAAACATGCTCAATGGGGGACAGATCCGGAGATCTTGCTGGCCAGGGTAGTTGACTTACACCTTCTAGAGCACGTTGGGTGGCACGGGATACATGCGGACGTGCATTGTCCTGTTGGAACAGCAAGTTCCCTTGCCGGTCTAGGAATGGTAGAACGATGGGTTCGATGACGGTTTGGATGTACCGTGCACTATTCAGTGTCCCCTCGACGATCACCAGTGGTGTACCGCCAGTGTCGAAGATGGCTCCCCACACCATGATGCCGGGTGTTGGCCCGGTGTGCCACGGTCGTATGCAGTCCTGATTGTGGCGCTCACCTGCACGGCGCCAAACACGCATACGACCATCATTGGCACCAAGGCAGAAGCGACTCTCATCGCTGAAGACGACACGTCTCCATTCGTGCCTCCATTCACGCCTGTCGCGACACCACTGGAGGCGGGCGGCACGATGTTGGGACGTGAGCGGAAGACGGCCTAACGGTGTGCGGGACCGTAGCCCAGCTTCATGGAGACGGTTGCGAATGGTCCTCGCCGATACCCCAGGAGCAACAGTGTCCCTAATTTGCTGGGAAGTGGCGGTGCGGTCCCCTACGGCACTGCGTAGGATCCTACGGTCTTGGCGTGCATCCGTGCGTCGCTGCGGTCCGGTCCCAGGTCGACGGGCACGTGCACCTTCCGCCGACCACTGGCGACAACATCGATGTACTGTGGAGACCTCACGCCCCACGTGTTGAGCAATTCGGCGGTACGTCCACCCGGCCTCCCGCATGCCCACTATATGCCCTCGCTCAAAGTCCGTCAACTGCACATACGGTTCACGTCCACGCTGTCGCGGCATGCTACCAGTGTTAAAGACTGCGATGGAGCTCCGTATGCCACGGCAAACTGGCTGACACTGACGGCGGCGGTGCACAAATGCTGCGCAGCTAGCGCCATTCGACGGCCAACACCGCGGTTCCTGGTGTGTCCGCTGTGCCGTGCGTGTGATCATTGCTTGTACAGCCCTCTCGCAGTGTCCGGAGCAAGTATGGTGGGTCTGACACACCGGTGTCAATGTGTTCTTTTTTCCATTTCCAGGAGTATATATATATATATATATATATATATATATATATATATATATATATATACAGAGAATTTAAATAAAATAAATAATTTAAATTAAAATAATATATATATATATATAAAATCAGCGGTTGTCGTAAGATGACTATTAAAAGACTATAATTAATGTTAGTCTGGTTGGGAATTTGGTAAGATAGACTGGATACCTGGTGAAACAGTTGCTCAGTAATGTTCCCGGGTTCGATTCCCGGCGGGGTCAGGGATTTTCTCTGCCTCGTGATGGCTGGGTGTTGTGTGCTGTCCTTAGGTTAGTTAGGTTTAAGTAGTTCTAAGTTCTAGGGGACTTATGACCACAGCAGTTGAGTCCCATAGCGCTCAGAGCCATTTGAACCATTTTGCTCAGTAATGCAAGGTTAACTTCCCCAGATAGCTCACAGCTTTTAACCCCTTTTATTGTCTTGAATATCATCGCCGCTTTCAGAACAACTGAATGCATCAACATTACATAACCAAGACCAAACGAATACAGAAAAATAACTGTTAGTCAGAAATAAAACTGCGATATCGGCTGTAACCGGTCGCTTTTTCCCATCGCTAGGTCGTACTGGTGGGGTGTCTCCAGAATTCTGTCGTCCACAGACGCTGCGACGCGAGCTACGTGCTGCACGCATGTGTGATGGCAAACAGCTGCAGCGCACGCCCACGCGCAGCGGCGTGTCCGTTTTACGTAATGCCGGCCGCCAGCGGCTAAAGCGGCGTCTTGTGTGCTAGGTGGTACAAGGTGTTACTCAGCCAGCACGTGGCCAGCCGCGCTACAGCCTCATCTAGCCGGGGCACACGCATCAACGAACGGATTCTCTTCCGTGGACTTCTGCACTTTTTAATGCACTGGAGCGACAAAGAAACTAGTATAGCCATGCATATTCAAATACAGAGATATGTAAACAGGCAGAATGCGGCGCTGCGGTCGGCAACGACTACATAAGACGAGAAGCGTCCGGCGCAGTTATTAGATCGGTTACTGCAAAATGGCAGGTTATCAAGATTTAAATGAGTCTGGAGGTGGTATAACAGTCGGCGCACGAGCGATGGGACACAGCATCTCTGAGGTAGCGATTAAGTGGGGATTTTCCCGTACAGCCGTTCCACGACTGTACCGTGAATATCAGGAATCCCGTAAAACATCAAATCTCCGACATCGTTGCGGCCGGGAAAAAATCCTGTAAAAACGGGACCAACGACGACTGAAGAGAATCGTTCAACGTGACAGAAGTGCAACTCTTCCGCAAATTGCTGCAGTTTCAATGCTGGGCCATCAACTAGTGTCAGCTTGCGAACCATTCAACGAAACATCACCGATATGGGCTTTCCGAGCAGAAGGCCCACTCGTGTACCCTGACTTCGCGACACAAAGTTTCACGCCTCGGCTGTGCCCGTCAACACCAACAATGGACTGTTGTTGACTGCAGACATGTTTCCTGGTTTCAAATTGCGTCGAGCGGATGGAGACAACCTCATGAATCCGTGGACCCTGCATGTCAACAGGGGACTCTTCAAGGTGGTGTGGGGCGTGTCCAGCCGCACTGATATGGCACCCCTGATACAACTCTGACAGGTGACACGTACTTAAACATCCTGTCTGATCGCCTGCATCCATGAATCCCCATTGTGCATTCCGACGGACATGGGCAATTCCAGCAGGACAATGCGACACCCCACACGTCCAGAATTGTTACAGCGTGGCTCCAGGAACACTCTTCTGCGTTTAAACACTTCCGCTGGCCACGAAATTCTCCAAACGTAAACATTATTGAGCTTACCTGGGATGCCTTGGAATGTGGTGTTCAGAAGAAATCTTCACCCCCTTGTACTATTACGGATTTATGGACAGCGCGGCAGGATGCATGGTGTCAATTTCCTACAGCACTACTTCGGACATTATGAAGATGGTATCTGTTCTTTCGGACATGTCCCAAAGAACAGATACCATCTTCGTATAGTTAGGGCTAATTGGCCATTGACCTTCTTCTGTGCGGATGCACACGCATTGCGCGAACTCTTATGGGACTCGGTAAGATTGTCTGCCGCGAGTAATGCTGAAAATGCTATAGTCTCTTTTCTCTGTGAGGTTTAGGACTGATTAAATAAAAGGTTGCGAACGCTAGGTGTTTTCTTTGATTTAACGAAGGCTTTAGACTGTGTTAACCACAAAATATTACTACAAAAGTTGCACCATTATGGAGTAAGGGGAGTAGCTTACAACTGGTTCGCCTCTTACTTTAAGAACAGAAAGCAGAAGGTAATTCTCCGCAATATTGAGAATGGTAGTGATGTTCAGTCCCAATGGGGCACTGTTAAGTGGGGCGTTCCCCAAGAGTCTTATTTATATAAATGATATGCCTTCTAGTATTACAGGTGATTCAAATATATTTATGTTTGCTGATGACACCAGCTTGGTAGTGAAGGATCTTGTGTGTAATATGGAAACATTATCAAATAATCGTCTTATAATTTCATGTATTGACTCGTTCCATGACCATGGAGACTTCTCCTTAATTTGGCCCCACGGAACAATAAATAAATAATGAGTGTAATGGGCAGGGGCACTGTGGACATTAAGCTGGGAATGTGGGTCTCATGGGGAGCGTGCAAGGGATAAATCCCTGTAGTCGCACTATCCTCTATGCCCTCGGTGGCTCAGATGGACAGAGCCTCTGCCATGTAAGCAGGAGATCCCGGGTTCCAGTCCCGATCGGGGCACACATTTTCAGCTGTCCCCGTTGATGTATATCAGCGCCTGTCGGCAGCTTAGGGTCTTGATTTAATTATCATTACACTTCAGACATTAGTCGAGTCCGTGCCACATCGTTTTACCTCACTTCTCCGTGCTCGTGGGGTCCCACACGATATTGTGCAGGTGTGCCAAATTCTTTGGTTCTTCACTGTATATGAGGGCGCTGAGATATTTTGCCAGCCACTGGGCAATGTGTGCATAACATCGTTCATAACTTCATTTGCACATCAACCGTAGTTTTGACTGATTCTTCGCCTTATGACGACCTGCACTTGCAAGAAATTAGGCATGTTCTAGTAGTTGCACCACCACCGATTCTTTACAGAATCGGTTAGCCATGTGGGAAACAGCTTCAGACGTAGGGTTTTTTTATAAACGACTTAATGTTCTAAATATCTGACTTCATACGTGTAACGAGAAAAAGTTTGGAAACGACTTGAAACCACGTGTAAAGATTGTTGGAAGTCAGTAACTCATCTCGTTTTCATATATCGGATAAATATACAAAGACAGACAAGAAAGATCTGAACACGAAGAACTAATTAATGTAAAGTAATAAAATTCCGGGAATGCGTTTGTTTGGATAACATATTCAACAGGTTAACAATGCAAGATCATGGGTTAAGGCGGGTAGGACGTCAAACGGGCGACTTGGAATAGGAGAGGCACCACAGGACATTTTAATTTCCACTGTCTATACTTTTACAAGTAAATTCATGAAACTTTAACAGCATGACCAGGAAGGATTCATGATTCACACTCATAGCAGTGCAAGCTCAAAAACGTAACAAAACACATTGTTTTTACATGTGAAATTTCATCATTTTTTTCACTTACTACTGGCTTCATTTGTTGCTATAGGTACACTTTTCTTCCTAAGTAAGAGAGATTATTCGATGACTTTTGCACAGCATACCCTGAGTACCTCTATCGGTTCTCCCTTCTATTCCAGTCTCGTATTGTTCATGGAAAGAAGGATTGTCGGTATGCCTCTGTGTGGGCTCTAATCTCTCTGATTTTATCCTCATGGTCTCTTCGCGAGATATACGTAGGAGGGAGCAATTTACTGCTTGACTGTTCGGTGAAGGTGTGTTCTCGAAACTTTAACAAAAGCCCGTACCGAGCTACTGAGCGTCTCTCCTGCAGAGTCTTCCACTGGAGTTTATCTATCATCTCCGTAACGCTTTCGCGATTACTAAATGATCCTGTAACGAAGCGCGCTGCTCTCCGTTGGATCTTCTCTATCTCTTCTATCAACCCTATCTGGTACGGATCCCACACTACTGAGCAGTATTCAAGCAGTGGGCGAACAAGCGTACTGTAACCTACTTCCTTTGTTTTCGGATTGCATTTCCTTAGGATTCTTCCAATGAATCTCAGTCTGGCATCTGCTTTACCGACGATCAACTTTATATGATCATTCCATTTTAAATCACTCCTAATGCGTACTCCGAGATAATTTATGGAATTAACTGCTTCCAGTTGCTGACCTGCTATTTTGTAGCTAAATGATAAGGGATCTATCTTTCTATGTATTCGCAGCACATTACACTTGTCTACATTGAGATTCAATTGCCATTCCCGGCACCATGCGTCAATTCGCTGCAGATCCTCCTGCATTTCAGAACAATTGTCCATTGTTACAACCTCTCGATACACCATAGCGTCATCTGCAAGAAGCCTCACTGAACTTCCGATGTCATCCACCAGGTCATTTATGTATATTGTGAATAGCAACGGTCCTATGACATTCCCCTGCGGCACACCTGAAATCACTCTTACTTCGGAAGACTTCTCTCCATTGAGAATGACGTGCTGCGTTCTGTTATCTAGGAACTCTTCAATCCAATCACACAATTGGTCTGATAGTCCATATGCTCTTACTTTGTTCATTAAACGACTGTGGGGAACTGTATCGAACGCCTTGCGGAAGTCAAGAAACACGGCATCTACCTGTGAACCCGTGTCTATGGCCCTCTGAGTCTCGTGGACGAATAGCGCGAGCTGGGTTTCACGCGACCGTCTTTTTCGAAACCCATGCTGATTCCTACAGAGTAGATTTCTAGTCTCCAGAAAAGTCATTATACTCGAACATAATACGTGTTCCAAAATTCTACAACTGATCGACGTTAGAGATATAGGTCTATAGTTCTGCACATCTGTTCGACGTCCCTTGTTGAAAACGAGGATGACCTGTGTCCTTTTCCAATCCTTTGGAACGCTACGCTCTTCTAGAGACCTACGGTACACCGCTGCAAGAAGGGGGGCAAGTTCCTTCGCGTACTCGTTGTAAAATCGAACTGATATCCCATCAGGTCCAGCGGCCTTTCCTCTTTTGAGCGAGTTTAATTGTTTCTCTATCCCTCTGTCGTCTATTTCGATATCTACCATTTTGTCATCTGTGCGACAATCTAGAGAAGGAACTACAGTGCAGTCTTCCTCTGTGAAACAGCTTTGGAAAAAGACATTTAGTATTTCGGCCTTTAGTCTTTCATCCTCTGTTTCAGTACCATTTTGGTCACAGAGTGTCTGGACATTTTGTTTTGATCCACCTACCGCATTGACATTTTTAAGACCAAAATTTCTTAGGATTTTCTGCCAAGTCAGTACATAGAACTTTACTTTAGAATTCATTGAACGCCTCTCGCATAGCCCTCCTCACAGTACATTTCGCTTCGCGTAATTTTTGTTTGTCTGCAAGGCTTTGGTTATGTTTATGTTTGCTGTGAAGTTCCCTTTGCTTCCGCAGCAGTTTTCTAACTCGGTTGTTGTACCACGGTGGCTCTTTTCCATTTCTTACGATCTTGCTTGGCACATACTCATCTAACGCATATTGTACGATGGTTCTTGTTCCTCCTGCCACCGAACTTCACTAATTCCCACTATATCAAACTTTAACCTATCCATTTCCCTTTTTAAATAGTCTAACCTAGCTGCCCGATTAAGGGATCTGACATTCCACGCTCCGATCCGTAGAACGACAGTTTTCTTTCTCCTGATGACGTATCGTTTCGCACATCGGATATCGTACAGCGTCAGCGCCAAGCGCACCGAACACGCCGGAGTACATCGTCGCCTGCAATGAAGAGTTTTGCGTTTAGTAGGCAGCCAGGCAGCAAGGCGCCGTTCTTACCGAATGAGTTATCATCCAGCCGCTCGCGTTAGACACACATGAACTCGGAGACGTGACATGTAGTCCTCGGTAGTATAGTGGTTAGTATCCCCGCCTGTCACGCGGGAGACCCGGGTTCGATTCCCGGCTGGGGAGAACATTTTTTATTTAGAGGGACTACTCTCCCCTATGAAAATAATTCCCGTGGTGACGTATAACACCTCGAGCATGGAAAGAGGAAATGCAATATGCAACCAGTAGCAGTCACTTTATCAACATCTGCAAAGTGTTGCAACGTTTTATCACTAATCTTGAGGCACTTTGCATCTGCATTTAGACCATATTATAGCGTTCTTGCTGGCCGTTTTTTTCCCCTCTTAGTTAGACACTTGAGACATCCACTCTCGTGACATTAATGAACAAAGCTTACGAGTAACTTAAAACACGTTGCATGGGGGCTTATTAAATAAATTCGATTGAAAATGATTTATGTAGCAGTATGTCCGATTACGCAGTGTCTCGTAATCGGTTGGCCCTGACTAGTATTATTACGCTATCTGACTGCAACAAACAATGTAAGTAGATTTTCGTAAACACAATTAATTAATTAAGTCCCCAGCAACTATAAAACCTACAAAATCCAAGCACAAGAGTAACTGTTCTGTATGTGGGAGTGTGACTCAACGCCCACATCTGGCACGGTTCTTTTCCAACAAGACAAGAATTTTTAAATACCAACTATACTGACGTGACAAAAGAAATTTAGAAAAACTATAATTACGCAAGAAAATCACAATTACACTCTAATCCAAGAACACAAGCCAGATGCTTTGTTGACTGAACCTGTAGTGACACATTATTTCAGATACACAACCAATAAAAGAACATTGTAAGTTTTACCTTCATATATATTGACGAAATGCACTCATTACAATAACATCTGCAACACTCTTTACTACCACATCTCACTCCGACTTCACGACAAGCAGTGCCCACTAGCACATCTCGGCACGACTCTTAACACGCACTGTCCTCTACGAGCTCTCTACTAGCACTGACTGCTACGATCTCATAACGCGCACTGTGGAGGCGGCTTAATAGTACTCTCTGGCGCAGTGGCACAGTGTAGCCACCTTTCATATGCCCCTCCTCCACAGGCCAGAATTTGATGGTATTTTTGCCAGCATTGGTGGTGAAAATACCACCAAATTCGTCCAGAAAAATACAGACAAAAATAAAAGATAATATTAATACCTAAATATCACATAATTAGTTAAAAATTTTTGGCTTTGCACTGACCTTTCACTAACCTAACATATGAAATACAGTAAGCAATACAACTTCTTTTCATACATGTGACTTTACATAATAGTTTACACAATATACAAAAAATCAGTTTATACAAATGTTCACATAAAATGCTTTCAATGATTAGTTTATACAAAAAAGAACACCAACAGGTAACATCTTTTCAGTAAAAGCAGTCCATCAGTTGCACCCAGTAAAGTTTAGCAGGTACACCCAGCAACAAGTCACATTAGTTCAGTAGAAGCAATCCATCAGATGCACCCAGCAATGTTAAGCAGGTGCAGACGCCAACAAGTGACATTATTTCAGTAGAAGCAGTCCATCAGTTGCACCCAGCAATGTTGAGTAGGTGCAGACACCAACAAGTGACATTATTTCAGCAGAAGCAGTTCCACAAAATTCACTAACACTGATCACACTGTTCATCAGAGTTTATGAGCAGAAATTAAACATGTCCTAATGTCACACATCATGTTGAAAAGTGCAGGTAACAGTTCAGAATATTTATCTTCACTAATCAGACAGTTCAGGCATGAACAATAGTTTGAATGCACATACAAATGCTTTTACAGTAACATACAAATCATAACAAACACACAAATGATGTCAGATAATTGTCCTATTAACTATTACAATACACAAATACCAGTAAACCTATAATATTTATGGGTGTCAGTGCAAGCCACTACCAACAAATAAAATAATACTTAGGAGATAGGTGGTTAGGATTAGTAAAGGAAAACACACAGAACACACTCACTCATCCTTCATCCATATTAAGTACTACTGTGTAACTGAATAGTGTTAACTATGTAAATGTAATTCTGTCAAAATCTGATGTTCATCATGTGTATCAAGTAGTACTGGCAGCAATGTATAATAGTCAATAATAGTTAGTCACGTCATAGTCATCATGTCAAGACCAATGTTTGCCAAGCCAGATCAAAATGTACTGTTGTTGAACAACTGTCAGTGAGCCAAGATATGCAATTACTTCCTCTCTTCAAAAAAAGTATATACTGCTTAGTGATTTAACAAAGTGTGTGTATAGACTATCTTCCTTCTATTTTAGTGTTCTAGTCTGCTCTCTTCATCCTCCTTGTTCCATAAGACCAACAAAAAAAATATGCTCCTCACTTACTTTACCTCTTATACACCAAAACTCCAATAATCATCAACTTAATCTCAATACGTCACTAATACTTCTTCAATACGTCGATACATATAACTCTTATCATCAATATCATTTACCTTACCTCTTGTCCACAAAAACTCCAATAATCATCAACTTCATATACTCTCAATACCTCAATAATACGTCGATAAATATAAACCTCAGCACCAATATCATTTCACTTCCATAACAACTCTTTCCTCTAGTCAGTCTCCTCGAACACGTACAGATAAAATCCTAATGCAACTTCAATTCAGCATCCCATACAATCCGAAGACACAGTGTCCACACACAACCTCTGTGTAATCCATCTGACCCAAATTTTCTACTCATTATAAATTATAAGATACATTTTGGTTCCTTGTCCATCATTAAATAAAAGAAATGCATACCTGACCTCTAACAGACTTAGTTCGAATAACTCTCAGTAATTAAGTACGATTACGGAGTGTGAATAATCATAATGTTTCACAGTGTGTACACCACTTCAAGAATTATAGCAGAAGCAAACATGTGGAGTATTTTTTGTGTCAAGTGTCACTTCCTATTTCAATTGTTCACGAAAAATGCAGTGTAATAACTGTCAATGGTCTAAACCTAGTTTTGGTATGTCATGTCGTTAGCTTCCTTCCTATTAGCATAAATTTATACAGCTTCCATAAAACCTCAGCTCATGTGACTTCAACGAAGTCCTTTGTACTAATGTTGTTTGTCGAATTATAGCAGTTCATTTTCTTATCTTAAAAATATAAGGCACTGAGCGTAAGCAAAACTTGCAATAGCGAGTAAATATACCAGTAGAGAACAGAATGTCAACAAGTGTATGCAGCACAATTCTTACAACGAGGCTCTGCCAAGCAAACAATCTATAATTAATCCAATAGTGTGACCTAAACTCTATGTTTATACACAGTATATCAGCATTTCTATACACCAAATTAAAGAGCAGTTATGGCAACAAAACAGAAATGTGTAAATATGTAATCCATACAAAAAGCAGCAACATATATCTTACGTAATAAACAGGTCATTAGCAACATATCAGCATAAGCAAATAAATGTTCATATGTCATCCTAATAAGTAAACATGAAGGCGCAAGCAGATAAATCACAAAGTATAACTTACATACCTAACCACATCAGCACAATAAATCAGGTGACAATTATAATTTAAATAAATAAGCACAGCAGGCACATAATAGAAAAATATGACATCAGTGAAAAAGCATTGCACCCAAGCGATGCATAATATATACAAGTTACAACCCAGTTCATTAATCAATAATTGTCAAAATCAGTAAATGTATACAAGCACGTCGCTTCACAAGTAAATTCATAGCACATGAAATTAGCACAAAGTATGAATCACGTAATCGCGAGCAGCAAATTACGTCTAAAGTACGTACCTAAGTGGAAATATGTTACCTGAAAAATGAACTCAATTAACAGTTACCTTTTTTAGTTTATTAGTTTCTTCTTCGAAATTACATTCTTTCTGAAAATTTCTCGATAGCAAGTCGTCTTAACGTCGGAGACACACAGAATTTACCTGAAGTTCTCAAATATTTTACACAACCGTATCCTGGAAAATACTGAATGTTAATAACAGAATTCATCAAGTCCTTATAGCTTTATACAGAATTTAGTTGGAGAAATTAGACTGTGTATTTGTTTACGTCTGTCAGTGCATTCGCACTGAGCGCTCGATCAGCTGTAGGCGCGTGACGTAGGAAGCAATTGTTCGCGGTCAACGACTGCCTTGTGCGGCGCGCAGACTTGACTGTTGCTTTGAGTATGTGCCGCCGCCAAAACACAGCGCGGTATCCTTGTACTCTCCGCATGTTTACATGTAGCTGTTGGTTTCTCAAAAGTATGTCATTCCACAAAAATTTTTACGTTAGATATATGATGTATTCCTTTAGAGCGTCGAGATTTAAGAGTTTCTACTTCAACAGTGTTATCATGAATAATTTTGCGAATTCTGTATGGACCGTTATAAAGCAGAAAAAATTTGCGACACAAGCCTTTTCCTTTGTGAGACAAACGGTGGGACTTAATTAATACCTTCTGACCAACTGACAAGAATTTTGAACGACCAGGACGTTTGGCTGATTTCTCTCTTCTAGCAGCCGCAGATGCAATATTTCGTAGAGCCAGGTTGACAACTTCAGAATGTCGCAGTTTCCGTGAAGGCGGAAAAGGAACGATTTCAGAAATACGATTTGTCGGTGCTTTGTTTTTTAATATCATTATAGGCGGTAAAGAAGTTGAATCATTAGGAAGTTCATTCAGAATGTTTTGAAAAATATGAAGATACTGATCCCAAGTTCTGTGATTCTGATGACAATAAAGACGGCACAATTTATTGATTTCCTTCATCCATCTCTCTGAAGCGTTAGATTGAGGGTGAAAAAGTGAGATGAAGATTGGTTTAATTTTACGACGCTGTAGAGAATGAAGCCAAATTTTAGAACGAAACTGTGATCCATTATCTGATATAACCTTATCAACATGACCAACTTCTTTAAGAAAATGTTTGATGAAAGCGTTAGATACTGAACGAGCTGTTGCTTTGCGTAAAGGTGTAAAACATACATATTTTGATGTCAGTTCCACTGCTACGAAAATGTACGCAAAACCATTAGTAGAACGAACCACTGGACCAAACAAATCGACTGCAGCCATCTCCTTTAATTTCGCTTGAATGATGGGAAACAACGGTGCTCTGTGAGAAATCGTTGGAGGCTTAGCCATTTGACATAATTTGCATTTGGCAAGAACAGATCGAATACGTTTTTCCATATTACTGAAGTAACAATTTTCTCGTAATTTATGAAAGCATTTTCGGGGACCAAAGTGTGCATAACTGAGATGCGTATACCAAATCAATTTATTGACCCACTCATCAGGAATACAAACTAACCAAACGAAGCTGTCGACCGATTTCCGTTTAAAAAGAATGTCATTGCGAACTAAATAATGCTGTCTAATCGCCACGCTTTCCTTTCTCCTCCACTTCTCCTTAATGTCCTTCCAGATAGGATCCTTATTTTGCTTTCTTAGCGATGTCCTGGAGCGAAGACGAAATAAAGTTCTCAAACGCAACACCTTGAATATACATCAAACAATAATTGTCTTCCTTGCAGTCCTCTTCAGCACTTTGTTTCAAACCCATAGGTGCACATGATAAAGCATCGGCAACAATATTTGAAGAACCCTGTATGTAAACAATACTAAAGTCAAATTCCTGTAGGTACAACGCCCATCGTGACAATCTGCCATGAGTTAATTTTGTTGACATAAGAAATTCCAGAGCTCGATGATCGGTATAAACCTTCGTATGTCTGCCAAACAAAAATGTGCGAAATTTTGTGAAAGCCCAAACAACAGCCAAAGCTTCAAGTTCCGTAATCGAATAATTCTTTTCGGATTTAGAAAGAACACGACTTCCAAATGCAATCGTCTTCTGTACTACAACGCCGTTTTCTTCTATCTCTTGAAATAAATGTGCACCTAGGCCTTTGTATGATGAGTCCGTCGCCAAACAAAATTCTTTAGATAAATCCGGATGTGAAAGAAGTGGAGCAGCAACTAAAGCATCACGAAGCTGTTCAAATTCTGACTGAGCTTCCTCATCCCAACACCAATTAGATTTCTTTCCGGATAGTTCACATAAACGAGGTGTGGCCAAATCGTCCAATTTAACAAAGCGTCGAAGAAAATTACAGACACCAAGGAAACTACGAACATCACGTTTTGTAGTAGGAACAGCATAATTACGAATAGCATCTAATTTTTCTGGATCAGGAAGAATACCTTCTGTAGAAATAATGTGACCGAGAAATTTCACCTGAGAACGACCAAATTCAGATTTTTCCAAGTTTACTGTCATGCCAACTCGTGCAAAAATACGTAATAATGAATCCAAAATTTTGTTGTGCTCACTCCAAGAACGTTTAGCAATAAGAATGTCGTCAACATAAGAAGTAATGTTGTCACGAAGATAAACAGGTAAAATTTCATTTAAGCTACGAATAAATGCTGCTGAAGATACAGTAAGTCCAAACGGTAATTTCCGAAATTGGTAACAGTTACCAAAGGCTAAAAAGGCAGTATATTTTCTACAATCAGGGTGGAGTTCTATTTGCCAAAAACTTGCGCGCATATCAATCGTGGATAAGACTTTAATTCCATGGAAATGTTGAAGAAGTTCATCTAAATTTTGTGGGCGGTCAGTTTCAGGAATGATGATGTTATTTATCTGTCTCGAATCCAGAACCAAACGAATTGATCCATCCTTTTTAAGAACAACGTGTAATGGGCTAGTATAAGGACTGACTGCAGGCTCAATAATGCCCTGATCTAACATGTATTGAAGTTCATTCTTAACCTTGTCTCTGTAAGCCAAAGGAATAGCGTACGTTTTTCCGCGAAATGGTGTGTGTTCTTTTACTTTAAATAAATATTGTAAGCCTTGTATAGTTCCTGTGTGATGACTAAACACTGTAGCATGTGAAGTTAAAATGTGGTGCAGCTCTTCTCTTGCAACGTCATCTGGCACTTCAGCTTTCTTAACCTTTTCGTTAATTAATTCTTCGCTATTAATTATATCATCCATCGCGTCTCTGTATCTGTTGTCTTTATCATGAATAAACACATTGTCGTCATAATGCTCAACGAAAACATCAGAAGTAAGAAACCTTAAACATTTTGTATCTGACTCAGATCTTGTTAAACACTCGAAAAATTTTAAACATTTCGGCATTCCATCAACAGTCAAATTTACACTTCCTTCTTTAAAGTTCAAGATTGCCTTATGTGCGTTAAGAAACTCCATACCTAATATAATTTGTGTACTGAGTAATGGAACAATGATAAAATTAGCAGAAAATTCGTATCCTTGACAAATGAAATTTAAATTGGTCTGTTGTTTGACCTCCACACTTTTTCCAGAAATCGCACCTCGAATTGTAGTTTTAGAAATAGGTAACACAGGACAGGCAATAGTTCTTTCACATATACGAAAAACTGATTCACTAATGACATTCAATGGGCTCCCAGAGTCTAAAACTGCAGTGAACTTATTCTTACCCACACATACTTCAATAACAGGATGTAAAAATGCGTCTACATTATTTTCCTTTTCATCTAACAAAATGTCTCTCATGTCTTCCAGGCGTACGTAGTGTAAAGTCGTAGTGTCATTACTTTCTGAACCGTCTATATTGCTGCCAGAAGCCGAAGCTGCAAGTCATTGTCGATTGTTTGCGTCACGTCTTTGATTATTCGCGTCATTTCGCGGATCAATTTCTACGATTTGCACTTGTCTCTCAGAAGTTCTGTCACGTGGAGGATGCCAATTAGGTCCCTCCTGTCTGTTGGATGCAAATTCTTGGCTGTGTCTGTTATTAAAATTTCTGTTTTCCTGTCTGTCTGCATAACTACTCCTTGTGTAATTTCGACTGTCACTTCTGAAATTATTGTTGTATCTACTACCCTGATTGTTTCTGTAGTAAGAATTTCTATTACTGTTTGAATAATTTCTGTCTTGATAATACCGATTACTGTTTCCGTATGATTGATCATTCCGATACGAATTACCGTTGTTATAGTTGTCTGTGTAATTTCTGTTAGAACGTCTGTTATTGTCATAGGGCTGGTATCTATTGTCGTGTCTGTTACGTCTGTCATTCTCAAAATTACCCATATAACGCCCGTTCCGATCACTATCTCTTTTCTCTGAAAGTCTATTATAAATACTGTTACTGAAAAAGTTACAAGAAGTCCCGTCGTCGTTGTCATACTCAAGTTATTGCAACAAAGTCTTAAAAGTCTCGATGTCGTCCTTACATCTTCCAGCTAAAGCAATTTGTCTTATGGATTGCGGCAACTTAGTTAAACAAATGTGAATTAATTCAGTCGGGCTATAAGGGTTGGACAGGAACTGATTCTTTCGAATCATGTCTTCAAAGTACTCTGCCGGCGTGCGGAACTCAGACTGTTTAAAATTACGCTGCATAATCAGACTATGTTTGACTCTGGCTTGTGTGTTTTCGGACCAATATGCCGATAGAAATGCATGATAAAAATCATTTAAATTATTGCAATCTCTAATGAGTGCGCGCATCCGCGTCGCCGGTTCGTTTTCTAAATATCCACACATGAATTCTAGTTTGTGACTTAGTGGCCAATTTGGTGGAAGTGCGTACATAAATTGATCTAGCCATGCACATGGATGTATGTCATTCTTAGAATTGCGGAAGATCTTAAATTTCCGGACAGTCAAAAAGTGTTTATAATCAAAGTTTTCGCCTCGTGGCGACAAAGACCTACCGCGTCTGTCCCGGTCCGAATGTCGATTATTGTAAAGTTCGCGCGCCTGGCGCTCTCTTGTTGCATCCCGTAAATGAAACAAATTATTTTCTTCAAACCCCTCTGCTACCTGTGATTCTAAATTTCTTCTGCTATCTTTTCCTACAATTTCGCCTTCGATCTGCTTGACTTGCTTCCGTAATGCCTCAAATTCCCTTTTCACGCGTTCATTAAATTTTCCCTGATTCTCAACATGCTTATTTATGTTCTGATACTCTTCGGTTTCTGCAAATGGTAATGGGGCTGTATCATCCGAATCTCTGTCCCCATCTAAATTAAGATTTGTCAATTTATCTGAAATTTCCTCAACTCTTTCCGATAAGTCACCTATTTTTTCTTTCTGTTTGTTTACATCTTCCGTAAGTGTCGCGACTCGGGTTTCAGTATTGACACATTTGGTAGTTAACTGTTCATATTGTCGTGTTAGATTATTTATTCTGTCATTTGGTACGGATTCCTCGATTCTTTCAAATATTTCTTCCTTATCCTTTGCACGTTGTAAATTTAACTCTGAAAAATTCTGTACTATCACGCGATCTCTTTCTTCCTGTTCTCTATCCTGTTCCCTTTGTCTGATTTCTACTGCAATTAATCTATTATTGTGAGAATTCAGAATCGGTTGTACTTCTTCCCTGATTTCTTTCTTTAATTCATCTTTCATATTTTTGAAACATGTCCCTATTCGTGAATCTATCCGTGTTTCCAAAGTTCCCATCTCTGTTTTAAATTCAGATCCTAACCGAGTTTCCATTGTTCCCATATCAGTTTCTAATTCAGCCCGTAAAGTTCCCATCTCTGTTTTTAATTCAGATCCAAACCGTGTTTCCATTGTTCCCATCTGTGTTTTAATTGTTCCCATCTCAGTTTTAATTGTTCCCATCTCAGTTTTAATTGTTTCCATTTGTGATCCCAGATTTAATATTGCACCCATCAACTGCTCCATATTAAATTGTTCAGAATTCTTTTCGCCCCTAACATCTCCCGCAAAACTATTTTCCTTCGTCATAGCTGTAAAGCTATCAGTGTTCGATACTATTCCAGAATCTTCTATCGTTAATCTCGGATTCTGTGGATTTTCTGATTGAGAAAAATTTTGAAATGGTTCTGGACTATTTTCCCGACTTATTACATTGTTTTCCACTTCATTATCCATCATACTGTTTTCCTCTGTTGGCGAGTTCGCCATGTCAACAAATTCGTTATTCTCACTATTCATCATTTTTGCCTTTTCCATCGATCGCGTAATCATTTGCAAAACATACAAAAAATTCGTCACTGTACGAAAATTACACACGGTGACTCTTCATCTCCAACAATACCATTCAAATGCAATGACTCCCTCAAACACGATCAATCGAACAATTGAAATAATTGCACTAAATTGTCAAACCCGTTGACAAGACAACAAATTTAATTCTGAGAAAAAAATACCATTAGAAGAATGACAATTACCAAATCTACACATGCAAAATAGACTACAATTACTAACTACAAATTACTACAACAATACTACAGTCTACTATTTTTACAATCAGAAAAATCCAAGGGACGATCCGAAGCAGCGGTCGCCACGTGCATGGGGGCTTATTAAATAAATTCGATTGAAAATGATTTATGTAGCAGTATGTCCGATTACGCAGTGTCTCGTAATCGGTTGGCCCTGACTAGTATTATTACGCTATCTGACTGCAACAAACAATGTAAGTAGATTTTCGTAAACACAATTAATTAATTAAGTCCCCAGCAACTATAAAACCTACAAAATCCAAGCACAAGAGTAACTGTTCTGTATGTGGGAGTGTGACTCAACGCCCACATCTGGCACGGTTCTTTTCCAACAAGACAAGAATTTTTAAATACCAACTATACTGACGTGACAAAAGAAATTTAGAAAAACTATAATTACGCAAGAAAATCACAATTACACTCTAATCCAAGAACACAAGCCAGATGCTTTGTTGACTGAACCTGTAGTGACGCATTATTTCAGACACACAACCAATAAAAGAACATTGTAAGTTTTACCTTCATATATATTGACGAAATGCACTCATTACAATAACATCTGCTATCTCTCCCATCAAATAACTGCATAAAACATGGAACAACACTCTTTACTACCACATCTCACTCCGACTTCACGACAAGCAGTGCCCACTAGCACATCTCGGCACGACTCTTAACACGCACTGTCCTCTACGAGCTCTCTACTAGCACTGACTGCTACGATCTCTTCACAAGCACTGTGGAGGCGGCTTAATAGTACTCTCTGGCGCAGTGGCACAGTGTAGCCACCTTTCAACGTATCAAATGTATGAAATGGAAATATTATTTTTGTACAGGCAGGAGGAAGGGAAGTTTGTCTGCCGGCCCGTCGACAATGGGATCATCGGAGCACAATCTCGGATCCGACAAACATGGGGATGGAAATCACTGTCTGGCCTCTCAAAGGTTTTCCGTCTTTACTGTTAAAAGGCCAAGGCCTGATTCCTCCCTAGAGTTCTAAAACTACCGTAGGCTACCTTAACTAAGCGTAGACTGCTGTATTTTTCCAAGTAGCGTTGGTCAGTTAAGATTGTAACTGCTTTACCTGTATGTTAGGTGTGCTGCTGACCTATCGGGCGTTGCCCCATTTCAATCGCTTTGTTTGCATATGTGTCTTACTAGATTCCCCTACAAACTGGAAGCGGTGAATTGTCTAGAAACTGAATGAGAGTATATAACGGACTGTGTAACCTATGGAACATTTTTCTGCTGTATAGTCTGTCCTAAATATACATGTACGTGATTACTCTGCTACTCACAATAAAGTGCCTGGCAGGGTGGTTCAATGAACCACCTTCAAGCTGTCTCTCGGACATGTCCCACTCTCGAAAGGCACGCGGGAAAAACTAGCGCTTAAATTTTTCCGTGCGAGCCCTGATTTCTCTTATTTCATCGTGATGATCGTTTCTCCCTATGTAGGTGGGTGCCAACAGAATTTTTTCGCAATCGGAGGAGGAAACTAGTGATTTAAATTTCATGATAAGATCCCGTCCCAACGAAAAACGCCTTTGTTTTAATGATTGCCACTCCAATTCACGTATAATTTCTGTGGCACTATCTCCCCTACTGCGCGATAATACAAAACGAGCTGCCCTTCTTTGTACTTTTTCGATGTCATCCGTCAGTCCCACCTGATGTGGATCCCACACCGTACAGCAGTACTCCAGAATAGGGCGGACGAGCGTGGTGTAAGCACTCACTTTAATGGACCTGTTGCAATGACCTTGCCAATGAATCGCAGTCTTTGGTTTGCGCTACCCACAACACTGTCTATGTGATCGTTCCAATTTAGGTTATTTGTAATTGTAATCCCTTAGTATTTAGTCGAATTTACAGCCCTCAGATTTGTGTGACTTATCGCGGAATGGAAATTTAGCTGATTTCTTTTAGTACTCATGTGAATAACTTCACACTTTTCTTTATTAAGTGTCAACTGCCACTTTTAGTACCATACAGATATCTTATCTAAATCATTTTTCAGTTCGTTTTGGTCATCTAATGACTTTACAAGACGGTAAATGACAGCATCATCTGCAAACAATTTAAGAGGGCTACTCAGGTTGCCTCTTATGTCGTTAATATAGATCAGGAACAATAGAGGGCCTGTAACACTTCCTTGGGGAACGCCGGATATTACTTCTGTTTTACTCGATGACTTTCCGTCTATTACTACTAACTGTGACCTTTCTGACAGGAAATCACGAATCCAGTCGCACAACTGAGGCAATATTCCATAGGCAAGCAATTTGGTTATAAGACTCTTGTGAGGAACGGTATTGAAAGCCTTCTGGAAACCTAAAAATATGGAATCAATTTGACATCCCCTGTCGATAGCACTCATTACTTCATGAGTATAAAGAGCTGGTTGCGTTTCACAAGAACGATATTTTCTGAATCCGTGATGACTACGCGTCAATAAATCGTTTTCTCCGATATACTTCATAATGTTCGAATACGGTATATGTTCCAAAACCCTACTGCAAATCGACGTCTGTGATATGGACCGGAAGCCTTGCTTTATTAAGTGATTTAAGCTGCTTTGCGACACCGAGGATATCTATTTCTATGTTTCTCATCTTGGCAGTTGTTCTTGATTGGAATTGAGGAATATTTACTTCGTCTTCTTTGGTGAAGGAGTTTCGGAAAACCGTGTTCAATAACTCTGCTTTAGTGGCACTATCATCAGTGACTTCGCCGTTCTTACCGCTCAGTGAAGGTATTGATTGCGTCTTGCCACTGGTGTGTTTTATGCATGACCAGAATCTCTTTGGGTTTTCTGCCAGATTTCTAGACAGAATTTCGTTGTGGAAATTATTAAAAGCATCTCGCATTGACGTACGCACTATATCTCGAACTTCCACAAAACTTCACCAGTCTTGGGGATTTTGCGTTCATTTAAAATTGGCATGCTTTTTTCGCTTCTTCTGCAAGTAAACTGTATTTCTGGCAAAATTGAAATTGTCGATGTTTAATTCAGGTTCTATTTGAAAATTGTTGATTTGTTTGTGAAACATGGGAATTTTGTAGCAAAAATTTAAAAAAAAATAGAGATAAATTATATGGCACTAAAAACGCAATTTCCTAAAAAAAGGAGAGCTGAAACTTGAAAGAAAATCGAAAGACAAAAAGATATCAAACATTGCTTCAGTACTTTGTTGAACTTACGTAAGACAAGTTTCTAATATTCATCAACAACTTTCGCACTTACCGATAATGACAGGAAACTCTTGTCTTTGAGAAGGTTCTATTAAGTAGAAAATAACAACGACAACTAATATAATTTTTTAATGTGTGTGCATGTAAACTGCATTTGCATCAAATGTAACTGCTTTGGTTACATATAATCACAAAAGTTACACGATCAAGTAATTTTTATTAGTTATAAAATGCAATTTATGTTTTATAAGGGTATAAAATACACAATGGGCTAACACTGAACGGAGCATGGTTCCAATTATGCGCAAAACAAACAAATGAACAGAAAATACGTCGGCTCCCTGTTTCTGTCTCACATACTCATTCGTGTTTCTTTACCTACCAATGCCACGCAATATTTACTGCGTCACTTACGTAGTGTGCCGAAACACCCGAACCGCAGTTTTGGTAGAGCGCAACCCTATCTATACCTTCCCCAACACAAGTCAGTGCTACGTCTCCAGTTATCTCCATCGTCGACGTACATTGAAGGTCAGTCTTCGTGTGGGTGAGGAATGTTTGCACTGTGGACTAGTCTCACAAGGGATTCCCGCAAATACGCATCATTCACCTCGTTGTTAGCGGCATCCAAGTCATCAAATCTGCAAGCTCCCCAGTCCAGGCACCAAATACAAATACCCATGGAAAACATTCTCAGCGTTAGAAACGAAGCAGTACCTTGCTCTAGCGTTATCACGAAACTCGTTTACTCTTATCTCCCATGTTTTTCCGAGTGGTACTGAGAACATACGACAAATGACGCAGCAAGAAAAAAGATGTAGAGCGTACAAGAGACGTCTGATTAGGTACTGCTACGGCGAGGGAACGGTGGGCCAATACTGTTTACGTTGCTATTGATGGCAAATGTCTTGTGTCAGTGGCTGGCGGTACAAAATAACGTGCCGCGATTGTATCTGCATTAGGCCTAAGTGTGATTGTTTAGAAAATCAACTGAAACAAAAATTAAATTGTCATCATTTGCTGCCGTTATTCCGCACTTACTACTTCATTACCGTTTATGTTCAAGGTAAGCATAACTTCTATAAATATTTCCCATTTGAATTTGTGCTACTGAAGTACGTTTCACGTAATATTGTATTAGGCATCTTCAGCGGCCTAAAAAGAAGTAAAAGAGACAATGTTCGCTTAACTGAAATTAATTTCTGAGAACCTGCAGTGTCCCATAGCAAAGTATTTCGTATATCCCAACCGTTACAACCAGTAACCCCCAACACCGATTTCTCAAAGAATCGAACTCTCGTGTATAAAACAGCTTCAAACGTCTGATCTACAGCGTTTAGTAAGCGAAAAACTGATCGTACAATGTAGGCTTTGGCGGCCGATATCGTCTTCACTTAAAAATTGTGGGCTGATAAGCCGCGGTCGATGTATAAAACTCACCCCTGACGTTTCGTCTCCGACTGCGGTAGACATCCTCCGAGGTAAGGCGACAAACTGCAAAGAGGACCCGAGGAAGTGCTGATTAAATAGACAGTGCAGAGGGCGCCACTGTCGATCACGTGGCGTCGGCTATGAGATTGTCTCAGGTAATGCCAACATTCTCGACTGAAAGTAATCCATCGTCACGCTTGCGGTGCAACGCTGACATCCAGATTTTATTCGCTTTAACACCTTCGTCTTTCCTGTTAAAATTATTGCGGTGTTTATCAATCTCGATAGCCTGACAATACTTGCGCGCATAATAAAGCGAGGTTTTAGATATGACGCTCCTCTCGCTGAATTTTATTTCATGATCACCGTCGCCGGCCGCGGTGGCCGAGCGGTTCTAGGCGCTACAGACTGATACTCCTTTGGGACCCAACTTGTACATGTTTTGCGATACTTCAGCTTGTTACAGACAATGTTATGAAATGTACCAGTACTAACTTGAACCTTATCAACAATCATTTCCACAGTCACACGGCACGAATAATGTCATGAATTCGACTTTTAAGTGATGCAGTTGAAACTGCAACCGGTCGGCCAGAACAGTGTTCGTCAGTCACTGAGTCGCGACCATTTTTGAACTGCTCTACCCAATTGTAAAAATTTGTACGATTTATGCAACCTTCACCATAAACATTAGACATTCTGCAGTATATATTTACCGTTTCCTCACTTTCACCAAGTAAAAAACGAATAACAGAACGTTGTTCAATTAATGTGGACGTTTCAAGCGGACTCGCCATCTTGAAATGTGTTTTTGAGGTTATAAACAAAACAATGTTGATACTCGTACATCAGCTGATCAAGGGTCATCCCAGTGATGACTACGTAAAACCGTAAAAATACCAAACTGGCCTTACTAACAGTTTTTCCCCAGATCAATTTGTCTCTTTAGTTATTGAATGACGCTCGTATATTGTAATCAATAACGGTTCTATTACAATTCCTCGGGGTACTCTGGAAATTACCTCTATATCTGCCGATTTTGTTCCGTTAAGAGCGGCGCGTTGAGTTCTACCTGCAAGGAAGTCTTGAACCCAGTCTCAAATCTGGTCCAATATTCGACAGTCGCGAATTTTTTTTCAGTCAGCGGCAGTGGGGGACGGTTATCAAATCCCTTTCTGAAGTCTAGGAACGCAGCGTCTACCTGTGTGCCGTTGTCTACACCGCTTTGTATCTCATAGAAGAACAGAGCGAACTGGTTTTGTTTGGATCTCCGGTTGTGGAATCCATTTTGAGTTTTCGTTCTCCAAAAACATACGGTTCTTGAGCATAAGACATGTCCCGTAATTCTACAACAGATTGACGCCAAGAACGTGGGCACATAATTACATGTATTTGTCGTAGGTCCCTTCTTGAAGACGGGAGTGGCCTGCGCCTTTTTCCAGTCACTAGGTACCCTTCGTTTCCGCAGCGACCTTCGATAAACTTCTGTTACAACTGAGCAAGTTCTTTCGCAAAATGTTTGTAGAAGCTTATAGGCATCTCATCTAGTCTTGATGCCTTTCCACTGTGGTCGTTTTTCTATTCCTCAATCAGTAATCCCGATATCTGCCTTTTATAGGTTCGTAAGATGATTGAAAGAAGGGCCGTGTTACGATCTTCCGCAGTGAAACAGTTTAGAAATAGTTCAGTGTTACAGCCTTCTCTCCGTCATTTATCCGTTCCCGTACCATCACGGTCACTGGCGAACTGAATAGATGATTTCGATGGTTTCACGTAAGACCAAAATATCTTACGGTGTCTAGTCAGATCGAGTAACGTAATTTTACTTTCAAAGTCATTTTCTCTCATTGCTGTCTTTCCGCTCATTTTCGGCTCAATCAGCTTTACTTTGTCGGCTAAATTTTGTCTAGGATATGTGACGAAGCTCTCTTTACGTAGCTGTTTCCTAATAAGATTATTAAACCACGGTGGGCCTTTTGCATCCCTTGAGATCTTGCTCCATACATGCTTGTCCAAGACATACTGAACGATGCTTTTGAATTCTTTTTCTATTTGTGTTCCACATCTTCGTTCCCTGCACTAGAACACTCAGATACTCTGCGATTTGTATCCTGTCACTCTTGCCAAGCAAAAATACTTTCATACATCTCTTAAGAGTCTTTGAAACAGCCGTATAATCACCGATACCGTCCTCTACGTTAACAGATTCGAGAAATTCAGGTTTGTCCTTGTAGTTGACACCATACTGTCTAATGTCACATTATTATTCTAAATCACTAAAAACATTACTCGCACCTACAGCCAGAGTGTGTGTTTCTCTGCTGTGCCAGCTCAGCCGCAGCGGAGGTACCATCCGACTCATTGACTCATCCACCCACGTTCCCGTCCGGCTCGCGTGCTGGGGTTTCGCCGAGAAAGAAAAAAAGGAATAGTCCTACAGACCAGACAGACAGAGACAAAGTCCCCACATGACACACCGTTCTGCGAAGTCCCTAACATTTCCTTCTGGCGTCGCGCAAGTCTTTTCCTCTCCTGCCAGCTGCATCCTTATAATTTCCCTGTCCCGCCGCCGGTACGAACAACTTTCTCCCGCTTGGTTTCTGCTACCACGTATTCCTTTGTGACTTCTGATGTGTCATTAATCTCTCCTATAGTACTCATTATGCATGGGTGTACGCCAAAGTTTTTCCACTTCAGTAGTTACGCTGACGTACATTTAATGCGCTATGTACACTATGTGGTCAAAAGTACCCGGATACCTGGCGGAAAATGACTTGCAAATTTGTGGCGCCCTTCATCGGTAATGTCGGGAGTGAGTGTGGTGTTAGGCCACCCTTACCCTTCAAGACAGCTTCCACTCTCGCAGGCATACGTTTAGTCAGGTGCTGGAAGGTTTCCTGGGGAATGGCAGCCCATTCTTCACGGAGTGCTGCACTGAGGAGAGGTATCGATGTCGGTCGGTGACGCCTGGCACGGAGTCGGCGTTCCAAAACATCCCATACGTGTTCTGTAGGATTCAGGTCAGGACTCTGTGCAGGCCAGTCCATTACAGGGATGTTACTGTCGTGTAACCACTTCGCCACAGGGCGTGCATTATGAACATGTGCTCGATCGTGTCGAAAGATACAATCGCCATTCTCGAAATGCTCTTCAAGAGTATGTAGCAAGAAGGTGCTTAAAACATTAATGTAGGCCTATACTGTGATAGTGCCATGCAAAACAACAAGGGGTGCAAGCCCCCTCCATGAAAAACACGACCACACCATAACATCACCGCCTCCAAATTTTACTGGTGGCACTACACTCGCTGGCATTCGCCATACCCACACCCTGCCATCGGATCGCCACATTGTGTACGTGATTCGTCACTCCACACAACGTTTTCCCACTGTACAATCGTCCAATGTTTACGCTTCGTACACCACGCGAGGCGTCGTTTGGCATTTACCGGCGTGATGTGTGGTTTATAAGCAGCCGCTCGACCATGAAATCCAAGTTTCCTCACATCCCGCCTAAGTGTCATAGTACTTGCAGTGGATCCTGATGCAGTATGGAATTCCTGTGTGATGGTGACGTCAGATATCTGCCTATTACACATTACGATCCTCTTCAACCGTCGGCGGTCTCTGTCAGTCAACAGACGAGGTCGGCCTGTACGATTTTGTGCTGTACGAGTCCCTTCACGTTTCCACTCCACTATCGCATCGGAAACAGTGGACCAAGTTATGTTTAGGAGTGTGGAAATCTCGCGTACAGACGTATGACACAAGTGACACCCAGTCACCTGACCACGTTCGAAGTCCGTGAGTTCCGCGGAGCGCCCCATTCTGCTCTTTCACGATGTCTGATGACTAGTAATGTCGCTGATATTAGGTGGCAGCACGATGCACGTAATATGAAAAACGTATGTTTTTGGGGATGTCCGGATACTTTTGATCACGTAGTGGATACTGGCACAGAAAACCTACATAGTTGTTGCTCTTTTCACATTGCCATGCCTAATACGGCGTACGAGAACCGTTGGCATTCAAATCAGCTTCTAGTCGTCTCGGGATGGGCAAATACAGGCCGTGCATAGTTTCCAAAGAAATCTTATTACATTCTTCCTGCGAAATAGTGGCAACTTCAGATAACGATAATGCAGGTGGATAGAGATGACGCACCGTTTCGTCCAAAGTAAACCACAGAGGCTCAGTAACATCGACACATAGTGAGCGTGTTGGCCAGAGGAGGTTTCACAATTCATCCTCCAGCTGCGTTTTCTGTGGCCCTGACTTTTTGGAACACAGCATCACCATTCGGGAACAAACATTGTACTATGGAATGAACCTGATCAGCCGAAATGGTCACATAATCCTTGGCAATGTTGCGACCCTGGAAAATAACCATAGGGCCCATGAAATACCATGATATGGCTGCGCAAATCATCACAAGACGCTCTCCACGTTTCACACTTGTGACGCAAACTCGGCCAGAAGTTGGAAACAGTATGAAACGAAACTCGTCCAAGCAAATTACTGTCTTCCATTGTTCCACAGTGCAGGTTTTATCGTTCCGACATGACGTTTCGTGCTACGCTCATTTGCATCACTAATGAAGGTCTCTGAATTCCCACTCGCCCTGAAATTTCCTGCTGCTGTAGCTCCCTTCGTGTTGTTGTAGTGACTTTTACAGCTGTCGTCCCTTATTTTTTTTAATTACAAACCTCTCCAATAACTGTCCGTCAATGTCATGCAGCACACATTTTCGTCCACGTTGTGGCTTAGTCGATGATTTCGTTCTGCTTTCCGTCTATGCGGTGTAAATCTTTGATGCGGTATCTGTAGAAACAACAGAGCACTTCAGCTATCTTGGCAACGGAAGCTCGCACCGTATCAGTCGACAACAACTTGCCCACCTACGAATTCACTTGGCTCCGACGTAACGCTGTCACGACCACACAGAACTCTGTTCTGACAACCACCGACATCCGCGGTGCACTGACGGGCGAAACTCCCTGTCGCACTTAGTGGTGAGATGGACCGTCAAAACCTGAGCGCAGATCAAGCACGGAAACAGGGAGAAGCAAAGCAGAAACAGAGGACGGTCCAAGAATAAGAAGTACAATAAAGAGCAGCCTCAAACAGCAACGGCTTACTGCAGAACACGAAATCAACAGAGTCGAGAGGTTTTCGATCGTTTTGCGAGTGCCGGAGAGACCTTTCTAGACTCAATAGTGACTGGGGATGAAAGATGGGTCTGCGACCATACCCCAACAGCAAGCGACAATCGATGCCATGGTGCAACACTCATTCCTCATATAAGACGTCATGGTCTCCTGACCTTTATTGCTCACATATTCCGCCCTCACAATCATATTCCGCACATCAAGACGCTTCATTCGATTCCAAACTCGATAAGATAAAGTCAATTTTGTATGAATTCATGTAAACGATATGCAAATAACAAATAAATCGCAAGTGTGCACCTTGGTTGAAATACTCAAGGCTGGCATACATGCACTCACATTCCAGACACGACGGCCACAAAAGCTTTTAGTTCGGGAGAGGCAAACCGTACCCCAGGAGGCCGGTCCCTTCAGAGGACGAGTCAACCTATCTACGTCGGCCGGTGACGGCCCGTAGAGCAGACAGTGTTTGCCCGAGTGAAAGGGAGAAAGGCCCCGTGTTCGGCTTAAAAGCAAATTCCGCTACATTGTGTGCGAGTGCCCAGCCTACGCGTTTTTTACAAACATAGAACGCAGTTTCAGAGGTTTTCACAGGGAGACAGCAAACTCCAAACGCCGATGCTACAGATTTCCGGATTGGTCGCCTTAAACGAAACGTCATTGTCCCGTTTTAGAAGAGCAATGCTGATTGGCAGACGATATTCCTGACGCCTTGAGCTGAAGGAGTAATGGAAGAGACTGAAAGATGTACCACTTCACGTCTGGCATGGAGAGGGGCCGTTCTGTTGTCGCTCTTGGAGCGAGAACACGTAACGAGAGCGTGTGTGCTCGTTCATGTACTCAAAGACTGAGGAACAAGTCTCTCCTCAGTACTTCACTGGGAGAGCACCTCTGCTGAGAACGAATCGGAGTGCGACTCTATATTGAGTCCTTGCGATTAAGCATTGTTCACTGTGTTCGCTGCCACACTTATTGTGCGGTGTGAACGGACAGAGTTATAGTTAAACGCCTGCGAGCGAATTTTTGAGCGGCATCGCGGTGGACTGGTTATCTGACCAGTGTACCACGCCAGTAGTTAGGCTAGGGGCGAATAGGAGTCCTTGACTTCATCAAGACGTAGGGAGAGTTTGATTGACGAAAGTCAATCCAGACAGAACGAGAGTTATCTTATTTGTCAGCAGCGAGCGGTGCTTCGCAGCTTACGGTATTGTGCGCTACAGCTCTCCCGAGCCCCATATTTCCTCCACAACAGTACACTTCACTGCATTTCACACACGACAGCCTCGACCATACCTAGCAACAATCTAACGGATAATTATTCAAGTTGAGTAGGCGCGGCTCTCCGCCATTCTGCCAAGTCAATAACAATCTTAAACTTTGTATAGAAATTTCATTAGCGAATCCTATCCTTGAGAGGTAACTTCACATTCCGAAAAGAACCAGGATATAACTTGTTCAATTCATAACTAAAAGTGCCATTGTGATTTCTCAAAATTTTTTAAAAATAAATAATAATTTTCGTTAGTTTCATGTTTTTCTTACACTAACTAGCACTACTCCAGTACCCAAGTATCCCACTAGTTACGTAAGAAATTTTGTGAATGAAACTTCCTGGCAGATTAAAACTGTGTGCCTGACCGAGACACGAACTCGGGACCTGGAATTTTGTGAATTTTTGTGTCATTTCCTTACAGCGGACGACTCCAGAAGATATTTATTGCTGAAAGTTTTTCAGGCATTTCTCTTTAGAACATTAGGAGCGTCTGTTGACTTCTGTAGTAGTGTGGGGGTGGAAATTGCATCTTGCAGGAGCCACAGGGTGAAGGGTACATCTCAGATTAATCCATTGCGCAGAATGACAGAATAACACCCACACGCTCACACTCATCAACAAAAAAAAGAAAAAAAATAATCAGAGTGCACCAGACAGCTCGAAAAGCCATGGCACACGTTTTCTGGGGCAGTCAAGGTGTCCTGCTTGTCGAATTCTTGCCGAGAAGCGGAACCATCAGCTCTCCACGGTGCTGCGAGCCGCTCAGCCAGCTCCGCAGAGCCAGCCGTACACAGCAGGCGCCTCTGAACGCTGACGAAGGGAGGCCGCCTCTTCCATGGCGAAGCTGGGACGCACTTCGTTCGAGCAACGCCACAGTTTTCGACCTCATTTCGTTCGGGTCTTTTAATGATTTTCATTATGTTCCTAATAAAGCAGGTGCGTCGCAAAAAGTAGTCACTAGTTGCTGATGCAACTCCTTTGACTTTCATAACTCTTTTGGGCGTCATCCATCATCATATGATCTGCTGAGTTAATAACACATTTTTATAGTACAAATGTGACCACACGCAGTTCCGTATCTGTACAGCCACAATAGATTGTAACTAAAATTAAAAAAAAAATTCGGAAATACGTACCACAGTCCAAAATGAGTACTATATAGAAGAAACTACTAGCCTCGATTGCGGTAATGAAACCAACCTTTACCTAGGTTTCAGCACATATAATTGAGCCTTCTTCAGAAAATATACCTGGATCTGTAATTTGTCTAAGAGGGCATGGTCTAGAAATAAAACTAAAAGAGCCTGAATAGACGTAGTCACATTTATTCAGGCTAGACAATACCCTCTGAGACAGGCCGGGAGCGGTGGCCGAGCGGTTCTAGGCGCTACAGTCGGTAACCGCACGACCGCTACGGTCGCAGGTTCGAATCCTGCCTCGGGCATGGTTGTGTGTGATGTCCTTAGGCTAGTTAGGTTTAAGTAGTTCTAAGTTCTACGGGACTGATGACCTTAGAAGTTAAGTCCCATAGTGCTAAGAGCCATTTGAACCTCTTAGACAAATTACAGATTCAGGTATATCTTCTGAAAAAGGTTCAATTATTTGGGCTAAAACCTAGGTAAACATTAGTTTCATTACCGCGATCGAGGCTGATAGCTTCATATATATTAGATTATCGCAATTGCTGACTGTGCTGCAATGCTGAAAGTACAAAATGGGTATAACGCCACGCTAATGAAGTCTCCCGCCATATAACGCATGAACTTACACACTGAAGAGCCAAAGAAACTGGTACACCTGCCTAATATGGTATAGGGCTCCCGTGAGCACGCAGAAGTGCCGCAACACGACGTGGCATGCACTCGACTAGCGTCTGAAGTAGTGCTGGAGGGAATTGACACCACGAAATCTGCAGGCCTCTCCATAAATCCGTAAGAGTACGACAGGGTGGAGATCTCTTCTTAACAGCATGTTGCAAGGCATCCTATATATGCTCAATAATGTTCGTGTCTGGCGAATGTGGTGGCCAGCGCAAGTGTTTAAACTCAGAAGAGTGTTCCGGGAGCAGTTCTGTAGCAATTCTGGACGTGTGGAGTGTCGCATTGTCCTGCTGGAATATCCCAAGTCCTTCGGAATGCACAATGCACATGAATGGATGCAGGTGACCAGACAGGACAGAAGGTTGCACTTCAGTTACGTTGAAGGAATCTCTTCTGTCGTCGTTGGTCCCATTCTTGCAGGAACTTTCTCCGTCCGAAGCAATGACGGAGATTTGATGTTTTACCGGATTCCTGATATTCACAGTACGCTCGTGAAATGCTCGTACGGGAAAAGCCCCACTTCATCGCTAATGTGTCCCATCGATCGTGCGCCGACTACGACACCACATTCAATCTCACTTCAATCCTGATAACCTTCCGTTGTAGCAGCAGTAACTGATCGAACAACTGCGCCAGACACTTGTTGTCATATTTACGTGTTTAGCGCCGTATTTTAATATGCATGTCTATACCAGTTTCATTGGCACTTCAGTGTAGTTTCCACAACGAAACCTTATCTCGAAACGTAGCAGAAAATCCAAAGAGATTATGGTCGTATGTAATGTATACTAGCGACAAGACACCTTCAATGCCTTCTCTGCGCCGGTAACTATGCCAATATATCGACGACAGTGCTGTGAAAGCAGATTTACTAAACACAGCCTTTCGAAATTACTTCACCATAGAAGACAAATTAAATATTCCAGAGTTCGGATCAAGAGCAGCTGCCAACATGAATAACTTGTTAGTAGGTATCCTCGTGTGGTGGTTCTTTGAATGTTACGTGCATTGTTTTTATATGTTATGAAATGTTGTATTTAGTATTACTCTGCCTGCTTCACAACTGGAAAATTACTTACGCCATGGACTCAGTCATGGTACTTCTCGCAGTTATTTTGCCCGACCAGCTGTTTTTATATCAAAAGACACCACCCCGTCACTGCACCTTCACCTGCCCATGTTAGGCAAAATTTTTCTGCCTGACTTATGTAGCACTATCACCGTCAGAGGGTGGTATGGGACTACAAGTCCCACCGCCACACCTCCAAAGTAAATTGCAGTGACGCAGTCACTGCCCTGTGGAAATTTAGTGCCTCACCAACACAGTTAGACCGCAATAAACCGGTGATGCTGTATTGCAACATATCACCCCGGACTACAAGTCCAGTTAAAAATAAAAACCCAAAACCCCGTCACTGGCGCCACCGTCACACCTTCACCTGCCCATGTTAGGCAAAATTTTTCTCCCTCACTCATGTAGCACCATCACCGTCAGAGGGTGGTTGTTGTTGTTGTGGTCTTCAGTCCTGAGACTGGTTTGATGCAGCTCTCCATGCTACTCCATCCTGTGCAAGCCTTTTCATCTCCCAGTACCTACTGCAACCTACATCCTTCTGAATCTGCTTAGTGTATTCATCTCTTGGTCTCCCTCTACGATTTTTACCCTCCACGCTGCCATCCAATACTAAATTGGTGATCCCTTGATGCCTCAGAACATGTCCTACCAACCGATCCCTTCTTCTGGTCAAGTTGTGCCACAAACTTCTCTTCTCCCCAATCCTATTCAAAACTTCCTCATTAGTTATGTGATCTACCCATCTAATCTTCAGCATTCTTCTGTAGCACCACATTTCGAAAGCTTCTATTCTCTTCTTGTCCAAACTATTTATCGTCCATGTTTCACTTCCATACATGGCTACACTCCATACGAATACTTTCCGAAATGACTTCCTGACACTTAAATCAATACAGGATGTTAACAAATTTCTCTTCTTCAGAAACGCTTTCCTTGCCATTGCCAGCCTACATTTTATATCCTCTCTACTTCGACCATCATCAGTTATTTTGCTCCCCAAATAGCAAAACTCCTTTACTACTTTAAGTGCCTCATTTCCTAATCTAATTCCCTCAGCATCACCCGACTTAATTAGACTACATTCCATTATCCTTGTTTTGCTTTTGTTGATGTTCATCTTATATCCTCCTTTCAAGACACTGTCCATTCCATTCAACTGCTCTTCCAAGTCCTTTGCTGTCTCTGACAGAATTACAATGTCATCAGCGAACCTCAAAGTTTTTATTTCTTCTCCATGGATTTTAATACCTACTCCGAATTTTTCTTTTGTTTCCTTTACTGCTTGCTCAATATACAGATTGAACAACATCGGGGAGAGGCTACAACCCTGTCTTACTCCCTCCCCAACCACTGCTTCCCTTTCATGTCCCTCGACTCTTATAACTGCCATCTGGTTTCTGTACAAATTGTAAATAGCCTTTCGCTCCCTGTATTTTACCCCTGCCACCTTTAGAATTTGAAAGAGAGTATTCCAGTCAACATTGTCAAAAGCTTTCTCTAAGTCTACAAATGCTAGAAACGTAGGTTTGCCTTTCCTTAATCTTTCTTCTAAGATAAGTCGTAAGGTCAGTATTGCCTCACGTGTTCCAGTGTTTCTACGGAATCCAAACTGATCTTCCCCGAGGTTGGCTTCTACTAGTTTTTCCATTCGTCTGTAAAGAATTCGTGTTAGTATTTTGCAGCTGTGACTTATTAAACTGATAGTTCGGTAATTTTCACATCTGTCAACACCTGCTTTCTTTGGGATTGGAATTATTATATTCTTCTTGAAGTCTGAGGGTATTTCGCCTGTTTCATACATCTTGCTCACCAGATGGTAGAGTTTTGTCAGGACTGGCTCTCCCACGGCCGTCAGTAGTTCCAATGGAATATTGTCTACTCCGGGGACCTTGTTTCGACTCAGGTCTTTCAGTGCTCTGTCAAACTCTTCACGCAGTATCATATCTCCCATTTCATCTTCATCTACATCCTCTTCCATTTCCATAATGTTGTCCTCAAGTACATCGCCCTTGTATAGACCCTCTATATACTCCTTCCACCTTTCTGCTTTCCCTTCTTTGCTTAGAACTGGGTTTCCATCTGAGCTCTTGATATTCATACAAGTCGTTCTCTTATCTCCAAAGGTCTCTTTAATTTTCCTGTAGGCGGTATCTATCTTACCCCTAGTGAGATAGGCCTCTACATCCTTACATTTGTCCTCTACCCATCCCTGCTTAGCCATTTTGCACTTCCTGTCGATCTCATTTTTGAGACGTTTGTATTCCTTTTTGCCTGTTTCACTTATTGCATTTTTATATTTTCTCCTTTCATCAATTAAATTCAATATTTCTTCTGTTACCCAAGGATTTCTACTAGCCCTCGTCTTTTTACCTACTTGATACTCTGCTGCCTTCACTACTTCATCCCTCAAAGCTACCCATTCTTCTTCTACTGTATTTATTTCCCCCATTCCTGTCAATTGCTCCCTTATGCTCTCCCTGAATCTCTGTACAACCTCTGGTTCTTTTAGTTTATCCAGGTGCCATCTCCTTAAATTCCCACCTTTTTGCAGTTTCTTCAGTTTTAATCTACAGGTCATAACCAATAGATTGTGGTCAGAGTCCACATCTGCCCCTGGAAATGTCTTACAATTTAAAACCTGGTTCCTAAATCTCTGCCTTACCATTACATAATCTATCTGATATCTTTTAGTATCTCCAGGGTTCTTCCATGTATACAGCCTTCTTTCATGATTCTTAAACCAAGTGTTAGTTATGATTATGTTGTGCTCTGTGCAAAATTCTACCAGGCGGCTTCCTCTTTCATTTCTGTCCCCCAATCCATATTCACCTACTATGTTTCCTTCTCTCCCTTTTCCTACACTCGATTTCCAGTCACCCATGACTATTAAATTTTCGTCTCCCTTCACAATCTGAATAATTTCTTTTATTTCATCATACATTTCTTCAATTTCTTCGTCATCTGCAGAGCTAGTTGGCATATAAACTTCTACTACTGTAGTAGGTGTGGGCTTTGTATCTATCTTGGCCACAATAATGCGTTCACTATGCTGTTTGTAGTAGTTTACCCGCATTCCTATTTTCCTATTCAGAGGGTGGTACAGGACTACAAGTCCCACCGCCACACCCCCAAAGTGAATTGCAGTGACGCAGTCACTGCCCTGTGGAAATTTACTGCCTCACCAACACAGTTGGACCGCAATAGACCGGTGATGCTGTATTGTAACATATCACCCCGGACTACACGTCCATTTAAAAAAAAAAACCCCCGTCAGAGGGTGGTACGGGACTACAAGTCCCACCGCCACACCCCCAAAGTGAATTGCAGTGACGCAGTCACTGCCCTGTGGAAATTTACTGCCTCACCAACACAGTTGGACCGCAATAGACCGGTGATGCTGTATTGTAACATATCACCCCGGACTACAAGTCCATTTAAAAAAAAAAAAACCGTCACTGCCCTGTGGAAATTTACTGCCTCACCGACACAGTTAGACCGCAATAGACCGGTGATGCTGTATTGTAACTCATCACCCCGGACTACAAGTCAAAAAAAAAAAAAAAAAAAAACCATCACAGTGTTCCTAGCCGTATTACGACGAATTAGTTTTGTTGTTGTTGTTGTGGTCTTCAGTCCTGAGACTGGTTTGATGCAGCTCCCCAAGCTACTCTATCCTGTGCAAGCCTCCTCATCTCCCAGTACCTACTGCAACCTACATCCTTCTCAATCTGCTTAGTGTATTCATCTCTTGGTCTCCCTCTACGATTTTTACCCTCCACGCTGCGCTCCAATACTAAATTGGTGATCCCTTGATGCCTCAGAACATGTCCTACCAAACGATCCCTTCTTCTAGTCAAGTTGTGCCACAAACTCCTCCCCAATTCTGTTCAAGACCGCCTCATTATTTATGTGATCTACCCATCTAATCATCAGCATTCATCTGTAGCACCACATTTCGAAAGCTTCTTTTCTCTTCTTGTCTAAACTATTTATCGTCCATTTTTCACTTCCATACATGGCAACACTCCATACAAATACTTTCAGAAACGACTTCCTGACACTTAAATCAATACTCGATGTTAACAAATTTCTCTTCTTCAGAAACGCTTTCCTTGCCATTGCCAGCCTACATTTTATATCCTCTCGACATCGACGATCATCAGTTATTTTGATCCCCAAATAGCAAAACTCCTTTACTACTTTGAGTGTCTCATTTCCTGATCTAATTCCCTCAGCATCACCCGACTTAATTCGACTACATTCCATTATCCTCGTTTTCCTTTTGTTGATGTTTATCTAATACCCTCCTTTCAAGACACCATCCATTCCATTCAACTGCTCTTCCAAGTTCTTTGCTGTCTCTCACAGAATTACAATGTTATCGGCGAACCTCAAAGTTTTTACTTCTTCTCCATGGATTTTAATACCTAGTCCGAACTTTTCTTTTGTTTCCTTTATTGCTTGCTCAATATACAGATTGAATAACATCGGGGATAGGCTACAACCCTGTCTCACTCCCTTCCGAACTACTGCTTCCCTTTCATACCCCTCGACTCTTATAACTGCCACCTGCTTCCTGTACAAATTGTAAATAGTCTTTCGCTCTCTATATTTTATCCCTGCCACCTTTAGAATTTGAAAGAGAGTATTCCAGTCAACATTGTCAAAAGCTTTCTCTAAGGCTACAGATGCTAGAAACGTAGGTTTGTCTTTCCTAAATCTTTCTTCTAAGATAAGTCGTAAGGTCAGTATTGCCTCAGAATTCGCGTTAGTATTTTGCAGCTGTGACATATTAAACTGATAGTTCGGTTATTTTCACATCTGTCAACACCTGCTTTCTTTGGGATTGGAATTATTATATTCTTCTTGAAGTCTGAGGGTATTTCGCCTGTTTCATACATCTTGCTCACCAGATGGTAGAGTTTTGTCAGGACCGACTCTCCCAAAGCTGTCAGTAGTTGTAATTAGTTTTAGATCTGTAAAACTGCAATGCTGAGAAGATTCTCGCAATTTCCGTTAAGAGGAGATCAAAAGAAATTACGTTATATGTATATGGTTGAATATTAGACAAACTGACTACTATTACTGCTTCAAAAGAAGAACCACTAATCAACAGAAATCTCCTACATTTATATTTATTTTTATTATTTGTCAAAATTAGCAAATATTAAAATATACTCTGGGCCGTTATCATTTAGAACAATGGCTTTGACCTCTGCACCAACGTTTCCCTTTAAAATTTGCGTAAATTATTTAAGTCACTCACTTTCTGAGTATAGGATCTGTTACAGTGAAACATCAGCGACCTTTTTAAGTAATATTTGATTATATTTTGGCTAAATATTACAGGAAAGTTACACTTCTCGTGCCTCGTCACAAATTGGCATCTTACACTACGAAGAAACAAAAGGAAAGTCGGTGATTCTTTATTAATTGTTTTTACAATAACAATCACATATCCCATTAGTTGATTACATAGTCTTTTCGATTTTTCTGCAATAATATTTATTTCGTTATGACACCAGTTTTGTTAAATCTGCGAAATTCTTCAATATTAATTTTCACGCTATATGGCGTACTGCCACACTTGCAGTAGTGAAGCAACTTAAATCACTTAATAAAAGGAAGTTTTCTGGTCCAGACTGTATACCAATTAGGTTCCTTTCAGAGTATGCTGATGCAATAGTTCCATACCTGACACCCATATACAGACCCTCCCTCGACGAAAGATCCGTACCCAAAGAGTGGCAAGTTCCACAAATGACACCAATACTTGAGAAAGGTGGTAGGAGTAATCCATTAAATTACTGGACCATATCATTAATGTCGATATGCAAGGGGCTTTTGGAACATATATTGTGTTCGAACATTATGAATTACCTCGAGAAGAACGGTCTGTTGACAGACAGTCAACACGGATTTAGAAAACATCGTTCCTGTGAAACACGAAGTGTTGAGTGCTGTTGACATTTCATGTCCAATTGATTCCGGGTTTCTAGATTTCCGAATGCCTTTTGACACTGTACCACACAAGCGGCTTGCAGTGAAACTACTTGCTTATGGAATAACGTCTCAGCTATATGAGTGGATTGATTTCCTGTCAGAGGTCACAGTTCGTAGTAGTTCAAGGAAGGTCATCGAGTGAAACAGAAGCGATTCCTGGCATTCTCCAAGGTAGTGTTATAGGCCCTTTGCTGTTCCTTGTCTATATAAACGACTTGGGAGACAATCTTAGGTTGTTTGCAGAAGATGCTGTCGTTTGTCGTCTACTGAAGTCTTCAAAAAATCAAAACAAATTTCAAAGCGATTTAGAAAAAATATCTGAATGGTGCGAAAACTGGCAATTCACTCTGAATAACGAAAAGTGTGAGGTCATTCACGTGAGTGCTAAAAGGAATCCGTTAAACTTCGGTTACACGATAAATCAGTCAAATGTAAAGGCAGCAAATTCAACTAAATACCTAGGAATTACAATTACGAACACTTAAATTGGAAAGAACGTATAGAAAATGTTGTGGGGAAGGCCAATCAAAGACTGCGTTTTATTGGCAGAGCATCTATAAAATGTAACAGATCTACTAAAGAGACTGCCTACACCACGCGTGTCCGACCTCCTTTAGAATACTGTTGCGCGGTGTGGGATCCTTACCAGATAGGATTGACGGAGTACATCGAAAAAGTTCAAAGAAGGGCAGCACGTTTTGTACTACAGCGAAATAGGGGAGAGAGTGTCACTGGAATGATACAGAATTTGGGCTGGATATCATTAAATAAAGGCGTTTTTCGTTGCGACGACATCTTCTCACGAAATTTCAATCACCAAGTTTCTCCTCCGAATGTGAAATTGTTTTGTTGACGCCGACTTACATAGAGAGAAACGATCACCATGATAAAATAAGGCAAATCACAGGTTGTAGCGAAAGATATAGGCATTTTTTTTCCGCCCGTTGGAATAATAGAGAACTACTGTAAAGTGGTTCGATGAACCCTCTGTTACGCACTTAAATGTGATTTGCAGAGTATCTATGTAGATGTGGATTATTTATCTGTGTGATTATGACGAAGTTCCGGTTTTAGAACAGGCTCTTAATAGCATGCACGAAAAAAACAAATTTACGGTAGAATTTGAAAATGAACGTTCAATGAACATCCTAGATGTGCAGATTTGAAGGATGGGCTCAAAGCTGAATACAGACAAATGGTTCAAATGGCTCTGAGCACTATGGGACTTAACATCTGAGGTCATCAGTCCCCTAGAACTTAGAACTACTTAAACCTAACTAACCTAAGGACATCACACACATCCATGCCCGAGGTAGGATTCGAACCTGCGACCGTAGCAGTCGCGCTGTTCTGGACTGAAGCGCCTGGAACCGCTCGGCCACAGCGGCCGGCTGAATACAGACAGTTACCGTAACATTGCACAGTGCCACGTGCATGCTTGGCTAGCTTCCGCAGTTACGTTTACTTGTATTTCTGGCGGCGGCGCTTACGCATCTTTGTCCAGTCCCCGTATTGTAC
Source organism: Schistocerca serialis cubense (assembly GCF_023864345.2). Taxonomy (NCBI): domain Eukaryota; kingdom Metazoa; phylum Arthropoda; class Insecta; order Orthoptera; family Acrididae; genus Schistocerca; species Schistocerca serialis. The sequence goes on along the minus strand of NC_064647.1, from coordinate 56,540,317 downwards.
TGTTATGTTAACCGGGGGCCTAGAAACGACGGAGAGGCACTGTCCCGCCACAGCCGCAGTGGTCCGCAACCCCACGACGACTATCGCAGTCCACTTCACCGTTCCGCCGCCCCACACCGAACCCAGGGTTGTTGTGCGGTTCGGTCCCCGGCGGACCCCCCAGGGAACGTCTCACACCAGACGAGTGTACCCCATATGTTTGCGTGGTAGAACAACGGTGGTGTACGTGTACGTGGAGAACTTGTTTGCGCAGCAATCGCCGACATAGTGTAACAGAGGCGAAATAAGGGGTGAAACCTCCCCTTAGAAAAATTTATGAATCACTGTGCTGATAAACCTCTTACATTATTTGCTATTCAAACAGCTGAGCAGAACTGAACGTACTCAGACATTTTGCTCTTTACTTATTCTGATCAACACTAAACTGACACACAATATTTTTAGCGCAACACAATCTGACTTTCAATAACCTCTACAAAAGAATGGCCCTGACTAACAATAATTTCCTGAATCACTTACCTCACAAAAATCTTCGTTACTCGAACTGCTGCAATACAGGGAGCGCCAATACTGCCAGCTAAATAAAAGAATAAAAGGTTCTAACTACTGAAGGCACTAACTTACTGATAGGCATACTTAACAAAAGTAAGATTTTGATAGAGAACAAACAATGTATTTACCTTTATATATATTGTAACCTCCCCACCGAAATTTTAAAAGAAATGTAATGACAATACTTAATACAAATGGGAGCCGAGTGTAACCTCCCCACCGTAATTTTATAAGAAAGAAATGTAATGACAATATTTAATTATGAATGCTAATGGACATTGCGCTAATTGTAACCTCGCCCACAATGAGAGGTATTGAAAATGGCAACAAAAATGTGAAATTCGCAATCTGACTCAAATATAAATTCTTCACAAAATTTAAAGTCCGTTCAGTGACAAGAAAATACAATTAAACCGAAATATCGGTCTTTGGCCCTGTGTAAAACAATCAGAATTAAAGTCTTACCTCAGAATAAATGGATGTCACATATCTGCTCTTGTTGTTGCGCACCGCTTGGAGGAACTGCATTGCAAATAATAATATTCTCTTTTTTTTGTGATTCTAGTGAAATTTTTCTTCAAAAGAAGTGGAATGAAATGGGAAGTGCAACGAGATCTTTAGTTCAATAAAAAATTAAATTTTTGAAAAATGCTTTTGAAATAAAAATTATTATTGGGGAACTTGTTGGAGAATAATTACAATAAATAAATTTTTACATTATCTAATGATTATATTAATTAATGGTATACCTTATTCACCATCTTGACCAGTGTTGCCGACCGCCTACATCATACAACCGCACTGGGCTGCTACTACTGACCGACCGCTCTGCATGACGACTATTAGCGTACTGCACGCGACGAATACTGACAGAGTACTGCACTCAACTAGACAGAGCTACAGACTCGCAACGACTACTGACAGACTCGCAACGACTGACTTGACAGACTCGCAACGACTACTGACAGACTCGCAACGACTGACTTGACAGACTCGCAACGACTACTGACCGACTGAGAACCGCTCGCAACACTCGCGCGGTCAAGCGCAAACTCTCTGGTCACAGATGCTACAATGCCTCGCCATCGCTGCTATGTTACATACGTGTTTCATAACCCTCCACTGGGGGGGCAAAAATTTGGCAGCGATGGTGGGTCATTTGGACTTGCCAAGCGCGGCAAAATTTTTCTTTAATTAACAAAATTCTACAACTTACAGAATATTTAAATGTTGTGCACACGCACTAAGTACAAAATGTATCAGACAAAGACAAAATGTGAATACAAGGCATAGTAGCAAATCAGAAAAATGTATATACAAATTTTTTGACAGATAACAAAGTGCACAGGCACTGAAAAAATTCTTTAGCATATTCAGAACAAATAAACTGACTGGCAAAAAATATTATGTTGACAAGTGACATGAGTGTACTTAATGAACATATCAGGAAATCATAAAGGTTATACAAATCATATTGAAAAATGAGAAAAGTGCACAGGCACTGAAGTTCAGTAAAAAACATATTAACACCTAACATAAGTGCACATGCACTGTAGTTCAGAAAATAAAAAAATGTATATACAATATAAAAGACAAGAGTGGACATATACTGTACTTCAGAACAAATCAAAAAAATGTCTTTAGCATTTTCGCAATGAATAAACTTAATGGCAAGAAAATCATGTCCAAAGTGCACATGCACTGAAAAATGTCTTTAGCATTTTCACAACAAATAAACATAATGGCAAACATCATGTCGACCAGTGCCATAAGTGTACTCGCACTGGAGTTCAGGAATCGAAAAAATGTATAACCTATGAACATAAATGATGTTACCAAAAAATTTTTTTCTTTATGTGACAAGAATCAGGATAGGAAAGGGAAGGATTGCATCATGGTTGTAGCACTTTAGATTGCACACAGCTGCTCTGAAAGTCCATAACTTTCCACAGAAGTACAACACCAAGTGACACAACTTGAAGTTCTTTTCCCATCAGAATTTATCAGTGTAGCCAAGACACTGAACTGTCGTAGTAATGTTCCATGTTTTCATTTTGGCAGTACATTATGTACACCAAACAGTGGGACCATAATAATGTCTTCATCGCTCATGGTGGTGGACAGCATGTCGTGTCAACACCACACTCTTACAAGGCACACCAACGTAGAATTAGTGCAAAAACCAAATATAGTGCTCCATGATCACTAGGATAAACAGGACAAATGGACATTGCAGTAATTCAGGGTAGTCAGCTTATGAGGTGAAGGACATCAAGTCACATAATATTGACAATTACAGTCTTCATTGATAGTTTGTGGCATTCATAGCCAGTTATTGAACATTTCTGTACCAAGTATGTAGTATTACAGAAAAATGCTCATTAATTGTTTTACATAGAATCAGTAGCCTTCTTTTCCTGGTTACAAAGTATTATGAAATAATCGCATTCTTTTCAGTTACAGAGTATAATTAAGAATCATTAACCTTCTCCTAATTACAGTTAATTAATCATTTGTCATTCCAATAATCATTAGCCTTTTCCTAATTACAGTTAATTAATCATTTGTCGTTAATTAATCATTTGTCTAATTATAGTTAATTAATCATTTGTCTAATTACAGTTAATTAATCATTTGTCTATAATTAATCATTTGTCATTCTAATATAGTAAGAATCATTAGTCTTCTCCTAATTACAAAGCATTATTAAACAGTACCATAGTTAATTAATTATGTGTCATTACAATCTATTAAGAATCACTAGCTGGCATCATGGGTAATCGTATTACAATAAACAGTGGCGGTCCTTGGCCAGTTACAAAGTATATTTAGTAAGACAGAATAATGTTCATCAGAAGCCTTAATTGAAAAGGAGAGTCAATTATTGGCCTAGCATTAACATAATACATTGAGTGATACAAATTATTGGCACTCATTGGCCATTAACCAAAACATGAAAACTCAACATGGGAAAAAAAGGGCTAATTAATGGCATAATTAGTAACAATTCTTCAAGTGACATTAATTATTGGCACTCAGTGGCCAGCAAGTATTGAATGGAATAAAACATAGTTCATCATTCAGTATTACTCAGATCATTACGAAGTCATTATTAAAAATCAGTTAATTACAGTCAAATCATTAATAATCACAGGCATTATAAGTAGTATCATTACAATAAACAGTGGCAGTTATTAGCTAGTGACAAAGCATTATTTTATATATATATATATTTTTTTTTTTTGTCTCATTAGGAAGTCATTACTCAAGTGACATACTATTCAGAGTTGATCAGTATTATTCAGAATTATCATAAACTAGTGACATTATGTGGGACTGGTAATCCCTCTTTTAGCAATGCATTGCGTTGGGATCGATAGTTAATTGCTGAGACATAACACTATTTGCTTTTGACCTGTTGCTGCAAATGAGGATAAGTAACGTCATTCGTCATGAGTCAGCTGTAGCAAGGTCATGCAACAAGGCAGTATATGTGATCACATTTATAAATGATAAACACAAATGGGTAAAAAAAATAAAATGCAAGTACTAGAACAGGTATAATAAGTAACAGGTTTAGTAAGTATTATGAAAAACTTCTCCTGGAAAAATTACAAAATGGATTATTAACCTGAAAGAAGAAACGCACACTATGCTGAAAAGTAGTGAACTTCGAATTAACAGGTAGCGAAATGTGTATAAAAATGTGTTTCATAGCTGTCCTTTCCAAAACTTTCCGTCATCCTACTATGCAATATAACACCTGCTGTCAAAGCAAACTGCAACAAATACTTAAATAACTACGTAGCATAAATACATAACTTCAACACTATCCTCATCTGTAAAGAAAAACTTCATTATCCATATCATCATAACTTCACTATTATCATCATCTGTAAAGAAAAACTTCATTATTCATAACATCATATCCTTCATCATTATTCATCAGTATTCATTATCATCTGCAAAAAATCACTTCATTACTCATTATACAATTATTCCTTATCTCTAGCATATTTCATCACTAAAACTAAGATGTGTAGTTCAGTCTGACAGCCTGCATCAATCACCTTGTAATCTGAAAGAAAAAATTAGTTAAGACTGCTATTCTACGATGAGTATTGTATATTCTTGTTAATGCCTGCCAATCCTGATCCATTTACTCTTCCTCATAAAGTTATTGCATCTCCTTTCGTTTATTCCCTAGGTGAAATTCCCATTTATGCTAAATTTATTTCTTAGAATCATCATTCCTTTCTGAAATTCATGAACAAAGATTAATGTCTTGCATTTAAATCATATACCCACTAAATAATGACTGGTTAATGGTGACGCAATTAAGCATACAGCATAACATGACAGAAAACGTAATATGTTAAAGACGTTGACAGTGTTCAGATGCAAAAATGTACACAGAATAATACAATGCAGTAGCAAAAAAAATGTAAAACAGTCACGATGTTGAGATGTCATAGGGCAAAAAAAAAATGTCAAAGTCGACTGTTGTGTGTTATATCTTAACTATTTCACAATACATACAAACAAAACTGGAGTACAATCATATACACAAAAAAAAAGTGGAAAATGTGCACGGTCTGATGTGTAACGACAAGAAAAGCGACCTGCTAACCTTACCTTGCCGGGCACTTGCCAAGAAAAAATACGATAATCATCAGTAATTAGTTAGGTGAATTAATTGCATTAGTAAATGACATCATAGTGTGTTGAATCATACAGTGGTTTCACTCAATAAACGGTTTAATGTTTGAGATATGGTGATTGCCTTTCGATTTTCTGGTTCTCAAAGTTTCGACGTGTACAACATTGGGGTGAGGGATGCTGCGAATCCGATACGGACCTGCGTATAGAAGTTCAAATTTACTGCACTTACCTTTTAATTTGCTGGATAAATAGTGTGTACGTACTAGTATCTTCTGTCCAACGTGAAAGACGCGGCGTGTACAAACCTGTTTTTGCTGTCTTCTCCGGCGCTCTGCGGCACGTTTGATGTTGTTCAGCGCAATGTCAATTATTTCGTGGTGTCGTAATCGACGAGATGCAGGAAATTTTATTAATTCTTTAATTTTGTTAGGTGGTTCAGCATTTTTCAGTATAACAGACGGAGATAGCATAGTGGATTCATTTGGAATGGAATTAATTACATCTTGGAATGAGAGTATGTGTGTATCCCAATCAATATGTCTTTTGTGGCAGTATATTCTACACAGTTTACCAATTTCCTTCATTAATCTTTCACAGGGGTTCGAAGAAGCATGGTACTTGGATATATAGATCGGAGAAATGTTTCTGGCTCGTAACATGCGTGTCCATACGCTACTACGAAATTGTGATCCATTATCAGAAATTACTTTCATTACATGCCCTACATGAGATAGAAAATGTTTTACAAATGCTTTCGAAACAGTGTTAGCAGTAGCTTTGCGTAATGGAGTGAAAGTAACAAATTTTGAAGTAAGCTCAACAGCGACAAATATGTAGCAAAAACCTCTGTTAGTTCTGGGAATCGGACCAAAAATATCTACTGCGGCCATGTGTCTTAATTTAACAGGTATAATGGGATATAACGGAGGAATATGTGAAGTGGTGTCTGATTTAGCTTTCTGGCAAATTTTACAAGACGCTAAAACTCGTCGTATACGTTTTTCCATGTTAGTAAAATAACAGTTCTGTCTCAGTATAAGAAAACATTTTCGTGCTCCGTAATGTGCGTAACTTAAATGAGTGTACCAAATTAGTTTGTTAACCAGTTCGTCAGGAATGCATAATAACCAAATGTTGCTGTCAGGATGAGAGCGGCGAAACAGAATGTCATTGCGTACAGTGTAGTGGTTTCTAATCGTAACATTATTCTTATCTTGCCAAAGCTGTTTAATTTCTTTCCACACATTGTCTTTGTTTTGTTCTTGTGCTATGTCCTGTAATGACGATGAAATAAAACTTTCAAATGCAACTTGCTGAATGTACATGACACTGAAATTTGTTTTACAGAAGTTGGTTGCTACGTCTTGCTGATTGTTGCCGAGAGAACGCGATAGTGCGTCTGCTATAACATTTTGTGTGCCGGGAATGTGAACAATCGTAAAATTAAATTCTTGCAAATAAAGTTTCCATCTGCTTAATCTGTCGTGCGTGAATTTGGCCGAAAGTAAAAATTGTATCGCTCTGTGATCTGTGTAAACTGTGGTATGTCTGCCATAAAGAAAGTGCCTAAATCTCATAAAAGCCCATACAACACATAATGTTTCAAGTTCTGTAACAGAATAATTCCGCTCAGCAGGTGACAAAATGCGACTTGCAAATGCGATGTTTTTAATTACTGTAGAACCATCTTCTTCAATTTCCTGGAAAATGTGTACGCCTAAAGCGGTGTTGGAACTGTCAGTGGCAATGGAAAAATTTCTGGTAAGATCTGGGTGCGATAAAAGTGGTGCATTCAACAAAGCATGTTTCAAATAACATTCTCGTGAGCAAAATTCTGCGTGTGAAAAGTAATGTTTGCGTTACTGTAATATGCAATCTGTGCTGTATCTGGTTAAAATCTATCGTACGTGTTATTATTTACGGGAGAATGTTGTGGCATATCCACTATATGAACTGTTCTGTTATTTCTTACTGACGTATTACGCTATCGATGACACCTATTGTCTGGATCATTCATGATAATGTGTTGTTGCTGATGTTCTTACTGCTCATAAGATCGATTGTTATTAAATGTACGTTGAAAATTGTGCTCATTATTTTTACGTCTGTCGTGATAGTAATTTCTATACGGCGCATTGCGATACGAGTTGAAATAGTGTGTTGTCAGTACGTAGTTATTTCTTTGCTGCCATGCGTTACTATTTGTTGGGGCTGGGACTATACGTGCACGCGGCGAAACATTAAAGTTTGGTTGACCTTGTACATTACATTGTTGGTTACGTATGTTAACCGGTTGACTTTCATGCTGTTGTGGTGGAAAACGTCTATTGTTACCAAAATGTGGTTCCTGTTACTAATAATTCCACACATACTGATGATTACGATTTTTTTTTTGTAATTAAAATTACGCTGGTAGTTCTGGAGTGCCTAAAGAAAATTGTCACTTTCGGTAAAAATTTGTCATATCCGGTTTTCATTACATATTCTTAATTCTAAATAGAGCAATAGTTAAAGAGCTGTTTTGATAGATATAAAGGATAGTAGAAGAGAAGGCAGCAGTGCAGAAAACTAAAGATGAAACAGCACTACTACAGCTCGGGGCCCTATGCTCGCTACGGCACATATTCATTAAAGCGTAATGAATCCCCTGAGGTCCTTTACGCTCTGCAAATAAATTTTAGCTTTTGTGTTACAGGCAATAGCGGTAAAATTCCAAAAGTAAATCGCTGTATTCTTGCTAATTCCAGTTTCTGCATAATACGTAATGCTGATGAAAATACAATAGCAAATTGTTGCATCTGGTTCAAAGCTAGTTTCTGCATTACAGATAATAGCGGTGAATGTACAAAGATAAATTGTCGTATACAGTGCAAAGCGTGTACCTGTGTTCTGTCATTATTAAATTCTTTACATTTTCTTACAAATACAAATTGCTTATTATCAACGCTCTCGTCACTGAATTTGAGAACACGTTCAGGTTTGTGTGTGAATCTTTTCGTCTGTGTCGTTTCGTACTTCAAGTTGCGTAGCTTTTCATATTTTAAGTCTCGTGGCTTTTCGGATTTTACGTCTCGTAGTCTCTGTAAATTGCTCACATTATACGCGCTGCGTAAGTCTGACAAATGCTCGCAACGTGGCGGATTCTGTGACGTATTGGTGACTGAAATAGTTTTCAACTCTGTTACTGTAACACTTTCGACATTTTGGTTGTTCTGTCGTTCACTCTTATAATTGACTTCCGTATTCGCAGTGTGTGAAACTTCCACTGACTCTAAATTAACTTCGTCGCAAATCTGTACTGCGTTTTTAGGGCATTGTTCAGTGATTGCATTAATTTCGTGTACTTGTGTTTCGTTTGCTGAACATTGTTCGGTGACTCCAATAATCCCGTCTTTATGTGATTCTGTTGCGCCTACACGTGTGCTACTTAATTCTTGTGCAACAGTGCCAACTTCTTTATTACTGTTTTTAGCACAAGCCTCAGTATCCTCACGTAAATGTACTTTATTGTCCCGACATTGCACGGTAACAGCTGTAATCTGCTCACTAACTTGTTTGTTCTGTTCTTTAAGATCGTCTTGTTTTTCGTTTGTGAGTTCGAAACTTTTATCAATTGTTTCGCTAAGTTGTTTGTAATGGTTGTCGAAACTTTCACCCTGTTGTCCGATCCGTTCAATAAGTTTGTCTAGTTTTTCATTAAACTGTTTGAAATTTTGCCGCAAAAATGCCATAATTGGATCCGATTCAAAATTAGCATTTCTATTCTCTGTGCTATTCAATGGTCGATCTGGAATTGTCTCGTTTTGCTTGACCATTTGGTCATACTGTAATTTACAAAAAGGTTTGCCAGTTAAACATACACTGTCAGTCCCTATTTCGGAATTAAATAAATCCGTCGTACTTTCACTACACTGACCATTTTCATTCGAAAAATTTGTTTGTATGTTACTTGAATTTTCCAAATCGGGTGTGTTAAGCTGGGCAGCGCTCATTACAATAGAGCGTCCCGCGTCATCAATTGTCGTCAAATTAACAGACGAGACAATTGAGTTCGTTTGTTCATCATTAATATAAAAGTCATCACTAGTGGTTATAATGCACTGATTGTTAGTGGACGCAGGATTGTCATGATTACACTGCGTGTCACATGTCCTATCGGTAAAGTTGTTTAAATCGGTAGTTTCGTTCGCAATACCTCGCGATACACTATTCATAGTCTTTCGCGGCATTTTTACAACAGTCACAAATATTCACAAAACAATAAGCACAAATGCAAAAGCAACACACAAATACAATAGAGCAACGAATTGCCGTTGACCTGTAGAAAAAAAGTTACAAGTTAATAAAAGCGTTGCGCCAAATCCTAATTATATCTAAGCAAACAAGAGCAGATATCTGACTGTCGCTCAAAAGACTCTCAACGAAATACGATCCTGGTAGGGTCGCCAAGTGTAACCTCCCCACAAAAATTTGAAAGAAAGAAACACGACAATATTTAATTATGAATGCTAATGGACATTGTGCTAAGCGTAACCTGCCCACAATGAAATGTACCGACAATGACAAAAAAATGTGAAATTCGCAATCTGACTCAAATATAAATTCTTCACAAAATTTAAAGTCCGTTCAGTGACAAGAAAATACAATTAAACCGAAATATCGGTCTTTGGCCCTGTGTAAAACAATCAGAATTAAAGTCTTACCTCAGAATAAATGGATGTCACATATCTGCTCTTGTTGTTGCGCACCGCTTGGAGGAACTGCATTGCAAATAATAATATTCTCTTTTTTTTGTGATTCTAGTGAAATTTTTCTTCAAAAGAAGTGGAATGAAATGGGAAGTGCAACGAGATCTTTAGTTCAATAAAAAATTAAATTTTTGAAAAATGCTTTTGAAATAAAAATTATTATTGGGGAACTTGTTGGAGAATAATTACAATAAATAAATTTTTACATTATCTAATGATTATATTAATTAATGGTATACCTTATTCACCATCTTGACCAGTGTTGCCGACCGCCTACATCATACAACCGCACTGGGCTGTTACTACTGACCGACCGCTCTGCATGACGACTATTAGCGTACTGCACGCGACGAATACTGACAGAGTACTGCACTCAACTAGACAGAGCTACAGACTCGCAACGACTACTGACAGACTCGCAACGACTGACTTGACAGACTCGCAACGACTACTGACAGACTCGCAACGACTGACTTGACAGACTCGCAACGACTACTGACCGACTGAGAACCGCTCGCAACACTCGCGCGGTCAAGCGCAAACTCTCTGGTCACAGATGCTACAATGCCTCGCCATCGCTGCTATGTTACATACGTGTTTCAATATATATATATATATATATATATATATATATATATATATATATATATATATATATATATATATATAAGTTCGGAAAACTGGTTTGTTCGGATAATCGAACTGTACATGTTTATTTGACAAAAAGAAGTACTGTATAGTAAATGTATTCATAAAAACAGGCATCTCTTTTAGTATTACAAAGTAACATACAAAGGCAACTACAGTGGGAATATATAGTATGTGGCACAGTTTATTAAACAAAAATATGTACATATTACATACGCATTTTGCATGAAGAATACACACAGTATACAAAATTAACGTTTAAAAAAATCCTTTCTTTTGGTCTGTCTAAGCAAGCCTACACGCTTACGAGCAGCTAAGTCACGTACTTTTTTCATTAAAGATATCTGAAACTGGTCACTTTCATCTTGGGCTTCAAACCATCGCAAGACAGTATCTAAACGAGTGAACGCCTCAGAAGCTGTTGGTATACTTTCATCTTCACTTTCTGGAGCACTGACTGATGAGATGCTGGCGGCGTCATCTTTATCAGTGGCGACGTTTACAGTCTCGCTGCCCTGCACGATTTGGTGTCCTGGATCTGCATCATCGCTATTCATCCATTCACGAACGTCTTCTTCTTCACATTCGTGGCAATCTATTTCTTTTAGCATACCGAGAATTTCGGACATATTATTCTGTCGTCATTTTCAATCATACCTTGTGAATTTTCTTCTGTGTCCAAAATTTTATTCCAGGCTTTCTTCAAATTCTCTTCCTTTCACTATTTCATGCTGCGCTGATCATGTAGGACGCGTCTTTCAAGTCAATATTCTTATGATTTTTTAAGAGTCTTTCTTCTCCATCCTCTTCTCTTTCTAACAATAACTTACGCAACAATTCTTTCCCGTAATATCGTTTGAAAGTCTCAATAACGCCTTGATCCATGGGCTGTAATAAGGAGGTTACGTTAGGTGGAAGAAATATTACCTTTATGAACTCGTCTTTTTCGTTTAAAATATCACATGACGGATGAGTTGGTGCATTGTCAAGGAGAAATAGTGTTTTCTTCCTCTTCCCATTCTTTAGCTGATGAGCTTTTACAGAGGGTACGAAAAAGTCCAGAAACCGCTTCATAAAAATCGTACTATCCATTCAGGCACTCTTTTGTGAGATGTGCACAACAGGCAAGCCTGACGTATTAACGTGCTTGAAACAACGCGGTTTTTTACTTTTACCAATGACGAACATAGGCAGTCGGTGACTTCCAGTAGCATTAGCACAAGCCAAAGCTGTAATACGGTCCTTGCTTGTCTTAGGACCAGGTGCTGCTAATTCATGACGTGAAACAAGAGTTTTTCTCGGTAAAGCTTTCCAGTTAAGTCCAGTTTCGTCAGCATTGTAAACGTTTTCGAGAGCATTATCTTCTTCCCTTAATACGTCCCTTAGTTTGACTTTGAAAGAATCAGCTGCTGAAAGCCCCATTAGAAGCAATGTTCCGCCAGCGGTGGCCCAGTACGGCGACTACTGTGGGAAACTTGGTTTGCGAGTGAGGGGGATGATGGATGGTAGGGTGGGATAGTTAACAGGTGCGAGGCGAGCGAGAACACAGTTCGGTTAAGCGGTCGTTCGGTTGACCGACGTTCGGATAATCGACGCTCTACATATATATATATATTATAAATTTACTCTTTCTGATGGACACACGTCCAGATCGTCCGCTCTCAAAACTCCGCCATCTCTCTCCCCACATCCACCTCTGCTGGCGGCTCACCTCCAACTGCGCAACGCTACGCGCTGTTCACATCCAACTGCCCAACACTACAATAGCTAATATTCCAACAATGCAAACCAGCCACAGACTGCACACACAACAGTCACTGACTCGTACAGAGCACTACGGGGCGTTACCAACACAAAAACCTAAACAGACTACTTACAGGGGAACCAGCCCGGGGCAGATGGAAAACCGCCTAAAAACCATTCACATACTGGCCGAATTCGTGCCGGGGACCAGGCGCTCCTTCCCGCCCGGAAAGCCGTGCGTTAGACCGCACGGCCAACCGGGCGGGCCTGTCCCTGCACTTACCGACGTAAGCAGTAAGTAATGAAATGCCTCGTAGATGGCGTCGTAACCGAGAGACGTAAAAGCAAAGATACGCCTCAGTAGGAGCGCACGGCTGTGTCGGCGCTTTTGCAGCCGGTCCAGCGGCCGCTTGTCCCCGCGCCCACACCGGGAACGGCCGCCACCCACGCAGTGTGACGTCATCCGCCGACGCCTCCAAATATTTACCCAGCTGTGCTGCGTGTCCGCGCTGTGATGTACAGTGCTGGACTGGTGAGCTCTGCCCAGCAGCCAGAGGCTGCGAGTCTTCCCCACACGCCTCTGCGTCGTTTTCCAGGCAGCGGCTTGCCTTTCTGACAAAGCACGCTCACCATCGCAATCACCCCTCCCCCCCCCCCCCCCCCCCCCAATATTTAGTGGTAAGACGGGCCAGTGGGCAGCCGGTCAAAAACTAAACACAGATCACACATGAAAACAGGGAGAAGGTGTACTGAATTGTGAAAAAGAAAAAGCAAAATACAAGCAGTAGGTGGTCCAAGCACAAGAACAGTGTGGAACAGCCACGGCGTCGTGGTCATTTGGTCACAGTGTTGGACTGCAAGGCGCACGAGTCGTGTTCAATGCCACCACCAGATGTACGACGGCATTGCGGAAAGTGAAGATACAATGGCGCGCAACCCTTAAATAGAACATTTTGAGCTGCACTTAATAAAGTCTTGGAGACGCTCATCTATAATACACTACTGGCCATTAAAACTGCTACACCACGAAGATGACGTGCTACAGACGCGAAATTTAACCGACAGGAAGAAGATGCTGTGATAAGCAAATGATTAGCCTTTCAGAGCATTCACACAAGGTTGGCGCCGGTAGCAACACCTACAACGTGCTGACATGCGGAAGGTTTCCAACCGATTTCTCATACGCAAAGAGCAGTTGACCGGCGTTGCCTGGTGAAACGTTGTTGTGATGCCTCGTGTAAGGAGGAGAAATGAGTACCATCATGTTTCCCACTTTGATAAAGGTCGGATTGTAGCCTATCGCGATTGCGGTTTATCCCATCGCGGCATTGCTGCTCGCGTTGGTCGAGATCCAATGACTGTTAGCAGAATATTGAATCGGTGGTTTCAGGAGGGTAATACGGAACGCCGTGCTGGATCCCAACGGCCTCGTATCACTAGCAGTATAGATGACAGGCATCTCATCCGCATGGCTGTAACGGATCGTGCAGCCACGTCTCGGTCCCCGAGTCAACAGATGGGGACGTTTGCAGGACAACAACCATCTGCACGAACAGTTCGACGACGTTTGCAGTAGCACGGAGAGACAGGAGTGCCTGCGATGGAGTACTCAACGACGAACCTGGGTGCACGAATGGGAAAACGTCATTTTTTCGGATGAATCCAGGTTCTGTTTACAGCATCATGATGGTCGCATCCGTGATTGGCGACATCGCGGTGAACGCACATTCGAAGCGTGTATTCGTCATCGCCATACTGGCGTATCACCCGGCGTGATGGTATGGGCTGCCATTGGTTACACGTCTCGGTCACCTCTTCTTCGCATTGACAGCACTTTCAACAGTGGAGTTACACTTCAGATGTGTTACGACCCGTGACTCTACCCTTCATTCGATCCCTGCAAAACCCTACATTTCAGCAGGATAATGCACGACTGCATTTTGCAATTCCTGTACGACCCTTTCTGGATACAGAAAATGTTCGACTGCTGTCCTGGCCTCTCCAGATCTCTCACCAACTGAAAACGTCTGGTCAATGGTGGCCGAGCAACTGGCTCGTCACAATACGCCAGTCTCTACTCTTGATGAACTGTGGTATGGTGTTGAAGCTGCATGGGCAGCTGTACCTGTACACGCCATCCAAGGTCTGTTTGACTCAATGCGCATGCGTATCAAGGCCAGAGGTGGTTGTTCTGGGTACCGATTTCTCAGGATCTATGCACCCAAATTGCGTGAAAATGTAATCACAATGTCAGTTCTAGTATAATACATTTGTCCAATGAATACCCGTTTGTCATCTGTATTTCTTCTTGGTGTAGCAATTTTAATGACCAGTAGTGTATATGTACACTCTTTGACATAAAACTCGACCGGCGGCCGGCCGCTTCAGAGGCTAAGTCCGCGCCGATCGCGACATGGGACAATAAAACTGGCCAACTCGCTAATTCTCTAAGTGCGGTTATCTGCACAATGTGGCAACACTGTAGACTGCGGCACTTCCTGGAGGAAAACTTGTCCCATGATAGAGAAACACTAGGCTGGTTACGCCTGTGGTCTAGCGGTAGCGTGCGTTGTTTCTGTTCGTAATGTCAGTGGATCGAAAGCAGATGGCATAAAATATTTTTATAGCCTCTTCTGTCTGAATGCTAAAGACGTGAATGTAATGGTAGCGCAGATTCAATCTATTTCGCTTTCTGACACACCGATATCAAAATTTTATCCAGTAACGGTTTTGCGGCAGATTTCCTGCAGACTGTCCTCCTCTGGACGCCGTATGCGGCAAAGCTCCGGGATCCATTTTCTGGCTACCGGCAGCGGCCGTGGCGACAGCAGCGGCGCTGCACTCCCCCGTTCTTTATCGAAAGCGCCTGCTCCCGCTCATCGCTTTTGGTGATTTAAAACGCTTTATTATTAAATGTTGCTCCACAGAAAATTTCTACGATTTCCATTCACGCTCAAAAGCAACGGAGACAGACGCCCTGATTAGTAGGCGGGTATTATATTACATTAATCGGCAAGAGCTGAGTATGGCCCGAAATTAATTTTATAGACTGGGACGAAATTAAACCACCTCGCTACACTCGATGAATTTATAAATGCTTCATACCTCGTTTCTTTTCCTTTCAAACTCAATTATTTGTGCAACTTTTGGTCAATGTTCGGATGTTTTCGTCAAGCCAGGGTGAGCATCTGTGGTGTAAAGTGTATTACAGTTCTTGTTTCATTCCTTATGGTAACTCTATGCGATAAACTGTGTGAATACCTTGCAATGCATGCTCTGTAGCAGTGCAGGAACACTGCACATTTGGAGTTCCATGTATGGGTTCATGAAGTATTTAATGTTGATCGGAAGTGATAGTTAAGGTCATCAGATTTAGACCAGAAAAATTTGTCGTTTTGGAGGTTTCAGAGAACGGAAAGGAATTGCTAACGCCGGTGTTAGAAAACGTCTACAGTTAAATGCTATTGCAAAAATTTAGAAGAGGGGAACTATATTAATCAACATGTGCACTTCATATACAACCTTCTGACATGTTAGACCTATATGACGAACAAAACTCAATTTATATCGTTGACAGTCGCTTTGAATCTTTTCAGGATCTATTTTACAGTGAAGCACCTTGGCACTTGCAAAGCAGACATCCATGATATTAACTTAATTTACTAAGTCGAATCGGACGAAGACTGATGTTTAAAGGCATTCTTCAGATTTCGTATAAAGAATTTTTACTAGCCGTTTGCAACTCCATTAATTAAAATGGAAAATAAAAGGTTGTAGTCAGCGGCTTCCACCGAGATTGGAACTGCTATGTCATACAGTACGACCACCGCAACGCACAAGGTAACCTCTTTTTTTTATTTTGCTTTTTTCTTTTACTTTTTTTTACGATTACACCTTTTTTTCTCTCTTATTTTAAAGCCCCTTAGGGAAATGGCAATATAAAAAGAAACTAAGTGCCACCGCTACTTTTCATCCTATAACAAAAAAAATAAATCTGGTCCACTTCAGGCGTTGGCTCCTGACTAAACCTACCCCAAGAGCTGCCTATATACCAGGGGAAATATGGGAATTCAAGGTTAGGGCTATCATTACAAATAAAAACAAAATCTTCCTTTTTCTGAATTTTATTTTTATTTTGATTTTTGTTTTGTTTATTTTTGTTGTGTAATTGATCAGACGCCTTCTGTGCTCGACTATCGGCGAGGCACGAAAACGCCTGTGAATGAGTTTCTTAGTTTTGAGTACACTCACTGAAGAAATATAAAAACAATAATGAGAGTTACTGATTTATGGTGCTTAGTTTGCAGTCATTTCTGAGTATTATTAGTAACTACGCTCCAGTCCCTAAACCTAGTTACATTAAGCGAGTCAGACGCATTACGTATTCCAGGCCGTAGCAGCTGCGATTTGGAGACACCAGCTATGGTCAGTTCCCAGCCCGCTGTAGGATCACATCGGTTCGTCTTCTTCCTGCTGGTACTGTAACTGAGATTTGGCAACAAGGCAACGTATGTTTGGCAACTCTGTGATCGACGAGTTACTTCCTGGTGTGCACTGAATTAAGCCTCAAAGTTCACTTGATTTTACCTGTCATTTCCATTGAATAATCTGAGTTATTATCGCTTGAAGGGTAACAAAAGATTGTAAATTTACGGTTTTCAGCCCAGGAAAGCCGTTGCAGGTGGGAATCGCAACTAATCTCGACCTTTAAATAGCCGTTTACGAGTTCTAGGCACTATTGCCGTCGTAACAGGACGCTCTGACCCATACCTCTTCGCCAGCTCTGTGGTAACGTGCTGACCTGTGGAAAAGCGTCTGTTATGGTTTGCAGTTCCAGTCCCACTGACTGCAACGTTTTTATCCCTTCTGTGAAAGAGCTACAAGAAGTCGGATCAAACATCAATAAGGAAATCGCAAGAAAATACTTTCGGCTCATAGTGCAATGTTGAAAAACTTACAATACTGCACAACAGGCAAAGCCTCTTTCCGCTGCTGACAAGCGAATTTTGGGTTTCTAGGAATACGTAACTATATTTATGAAATGCCACATTTGCATACCTCTTGAGTACAACACAGCATACTAATTCGTGTCGATAGAGACACATTTGTGTACAGATACTCGGTTTTATTAAAACATACTTTCGTCGTAAGGTTATCGTGGTTAGTTTTATTTCATTTCTTATAATACAGTGCACAATTTTCGTAAGGTTTCCATTAGTGTTGTTAAAACAATAGTAAACATGAGAGAGAAATTAATCATCAACGATATATGCGAATTCTCTGATGTTATCTATGACAGTATGACAATGCACGTGCAGTTTACTGATTACATGCATGTAGAAAACTTGTTCGGAGTTAAACCTGTCAAACAAAGTTTGAAGAAGAATAAAATCTCACTACCACACGACAGCTAATGTAGAAAATACTTTTC
This sequence comes from Schistocerca serialis cubense, assembly GCF_023864345.2. NCBI lineage: Eukaryota > Metazoa > Arthropoda > Insecta > Orthoptera > Acrididae > Schistocerca > Schistocerca serialis. Next base: position 56,522,533 of record NC_064647.1, on the reverse strand, counting down.
TGACATATTATGGCAGGATGTGCTCTCCCTACACATCTTCGAGATGCATCTGCTGCCTGCTGTCTATTAAACCTGAACAGAACAAAATGTCACAGTAGTTAGCCCTTTTTCCACATGCGACTACTTTGGGTTGAGAAGTGAAGGGAAGTATGTTCAAAGTTCCATTAGATTGACAACTTCAACAGACAGCAGAATTGCGTTTTAAAAATGTAGCACTTAATGTATTCGAACTCGCGACATCTTATCTACGCTACTAGCTGACACGTAGCTACAACAGCTCCAGAGCTCGACAACTATTCCTCCAGAACTTTTTGATTCCACAGCACTGTGAGATTATGCATATGGCCAGGTCTTGACTTCTGAGAGACAAACAGTTACAGCTTTTCTTTTTTTTTTTTTACTGAACGACGTTTTCTACAAACAGATAGCGCAATAGAATAGCTCAAGTGGAAAGCAGCACTTCCTATTTAAACTTCTGCATCCTACACTGTTGGCAGTTCTGTGTAGGTGGCAGTTACGTGATTTTATTTCGGTGATTACAAAATATAGAGTGGAATGTATGCACTGGGTAGCCGAGGCAGCTAGTTCATGGTGATTCGGTCAACCAAGTAAATGAATTTACTGAACATGGTGCAATTTACTACAGGACGCCTGTGTGTCAGAATTCTCATCCAGTGTGGCGCAACGGCGTTACGATAGAAAAATGAGAGAAGAGGATTTCGTGGTCTGTTGGACGGATGGTAGGTTGTTATACCTATGGTCTGGGTTGGATTCCCACTTTTGTCAATGATTTTAGATAGGGAGAGACAGAGTCCATTCTCTCCTGGCCACACCAAGTGAAGAAGATGTAATGGCAGTGTGGTCTGAAAATTCACATTAAAGATGATTTTCCTTCTCTACCAAGTAGACGGTAGGTTGAACCACAATAAAGTCTGGAGTGGCGACATGTAGAAACTCTATGACCAGTAACCTTTCTTATACTAGTTATTTATTTCAAGTGACGAAACAAACGCTATGTATGGTCACACGACACTTATTCCATCTTTTATCTGAGCTTCTGTATGTCGATAAGATTGGTTCTGAACTGGGAATGCAACTCAGACCACCCTTAACGCGGAATTTGATCCCTTCGTGACAATACATCTCGGCTACAATTTGTTGTTTGTTCAAAACTGCAGATTCCTTAACATCTCCACATATTACGCGTGAATGGGAACGAATCCTGGCCTGGCACTAAACATTTAATTATGTATTATCAAGCTCTAGCATGAGAACACCTATCTGCTGGTGGATAAGAATCTTGATTTTTAATATATTTTCATTCGTTGTCAACACTAACGATATCTGACGTTTTTATCTCCCAGTGAGACACAGAACTATTTGCGAGATGACTGTAAGTTCAAGATGTTATTCTGAGCAGCTGGTGGAGAAAATCCCGAACTAAATTCAGTAACTAAATGCTAAGAATATATTTGCATTGTGCCAACTCAAAGATCAACAGATATGGATATAGATATAGATTTTTATATTTAAAGCCATTCTCGTTCTGCGTTGGAATAAACATTATTCATTATTTGATTGTTCTTGTTACGATTGTTATTGTCATTCTCTCACTCGCAAGAGTTTTCACATTCCTATTTGGTATCGATGCACATGAAGAGTGGCTATGAAAGAAGGGAATACTGAATGTTACGTCATGCAGAATACACTCATTTACTTCTGCTCCTTGTGATCAACGCTACAGGAGAAGTGAGATACATAAAGTTGACAGTGTGAGGACAGACATGCTGGCACAACTCTGCAACTACACAGTGTTACCAGATAAAATGGTGCTGCGGAATGGAAAGTGTAGTACGGACTTTGCCACAGTAGCAGACAGCTACTAATTTCGGACCATGACCGTAGATTACACTTCGGTCAGTGCTGGTTAGAGTGTTGCAACTGTAAATGGAAGGCTTTGTTTGACAGTCTTGTGCTGATGCTGTCTGAATAAATTATGCCATTGGATAAAAAGCGGTTTAGTTTTGAGACCTAACCCATAAGGGGAGAAGGCACAGTGGTCTGCTTCAGGAATTCCAAGCAATAAAACACAAAAAGCAACCCAAGAAGGGTTCGAACAGCTACTTTCATGCAGTGACATGCATTTGGAATCTGTTCATCGTTACGGGGTCAAACAAGAGGGTAACATTACTGAAACAATGATCAGGCTACTTAGTATATAAGAGAGCATACAGATTTCAAGGAGGAAACGTATGAAGACGCAGACTTACTCGTTATCAATATGTGCGGCATATCTTTCGTGTTAACGAAAGTAATATCCAACTTTAACTCTTCTTACGTCTCAAATGAAATGAATGCCATGAGGAATCGAATATTTGTTGACTGCGTCTCTTCTTGCTTCCATCCTTACCAACATATTTCTTCATTCTCGTGGTAATCATGACATTCTTTTTGTATGCTGCAAAAGACTGCACGTGGACAAATTCGACATCGAGGAGCGAAGCGTTTGGTATCTTACATTATATTCAATTCGAATAAGCTTCAGATGTATTTTTACTTCGTTTGTAGTTTTAGATGATTATGAACGTTACGGAAAATTATCTCACATGCTTTATGTTGAATGAGAAACATTGAATGACCCGTTTTGCTTTCCCTACGTTGAAATGATATAATGTCGGCGTCAACAGCCTTCTTCCACGCCGGAAGCTGAAACTTGTATCATTCTGGATTAATGATAATTGAATGTCTCAAATGTAGACATAGCCCACAAGGCGACGTCAGAAACCAAACGTGCGCGCGCGTCTCCACTCTGAAGGACCGTATCGGAGAATCACGGCAAGCATTTCGCTGAAGAGCTGCCTCGTAAGAGAACCGAGAAATGGCAGCGTCGTAGCAAGTATTTGTCAACACTCTGATAGTGCATTTACTTCCGAGTGTAGGCCGGCGTTACCTCGCTAAATTCACTTGACATTCGTTTTCCACATCGAAGACTCGTACGAGAGAATCCACTGTAAGATGAGACACTTAGAAAGTATAATTAATTTCTGGACTCCAAGAACGGCGTTCTTCACATAAGTAACACCTGTTTGTGTGTTTTAAGGTTGCGTTTTGAGGCCCAGGTAACATCGCAGTGACTATAGTCCGTCTGTGGTCGCCAGTGTGTCGTTAGCTCAGAGGTTATTCGTCATCTTGTGGCTTTTCTAACGCGGGACATTCTGAATCGGAATACTCCCCTTTCATTATTAGTTCCGGGACGTGACTATTTTCCTCGGACAAAGACCAATGCTGTGAACTGGATTCGAGGACATGCCATTCACTACCTAGTTGGACAAACTGTCGACTCTGTACTTGATTTTTGGACATACCTCAACGACCGTCATTATGTCGTTGTCCGCCACCCAAAATACAGACAATTTTTCTCGAACTTCCTTGGGAGTGCTTTCCACGACCCGCCTCGCAGCTGGAATGTGTTAAGCCAAGAGTGAAGAAGGTTTCCAGTTTGAACCACTGAACATTTCTGAACTACTGAACGGAACACACCAATTTCGAGAAGACGTGACTCAACATATTACCAGCGGGGCGCAGAACGCGTCTGATCAATTACACAACAAAAATAAACAAAACAAAAATCAAAATAAAAATAAAATTCAGAAAAAGGAAGATTTTGTTTTTTTTGTAATGATAGCCCTAACCTTGAATTCCCATATTTCCCCTGGTATATAGGCAGCTCTTGTGGTAAGTTTAGTCAGGAGCCAACGCCTGAAGTGGACCAGATTTTTTTTTTTTTTTGTTATAGGATGAAAAGTGGCGGTGTCACTTAGTTTCTTTTTTTATTGCCATTTTCCTAAGGGGCTTTAAAATAAGGGAGAAAAAAAGGTGTAATCGTCAAGAAAAGTAAAAGGAAAAAAGCAAAATTAAAAAAAAAAAGAGGATCCCTTGTGCGTTGCGGTGGTCGTACTGTATGACATAGCAGTTCCAATCTCGGTAGAAGCCGCTGACTACAACCTTTTATTTTCCATTTTAATTAATGGAGTTGCAAACGGCTAGTAAAAATTCTTTATACGAAATCTGTAGAATGCCTTTAAACATCAATCTTCGTCCGATTCGACTTAGTAAATTAAGTTAATAACATGGATGTCTGCTTTGCAAATGCCAAGGTGCTTCTCTGTAAAATAGATCCTGAAAAGATTCAAAGCGACTGTCAACGATATAAATTTGAGTTTTGTTCGTCATATAGGTCTAACATGTCAGAAGGTTGTATATGAAGTGCACATGTTGATTAATATAGTTCCCCTCTTCTAAATTTTTGCAATAGCATTTAACTGTAGACGTTTTCTAACACCGGCGTTAGCAATTCCTTTCCGTTCTCTGAAACCTCCAAAACGACAAATTTTTCTGGTCTAAATCTGATGACCTTAACTATCACTTCCGATCAACATTAAATACTTCATGAACCCATACATGGAACTCCAAATGTGCAGTGTTCCTGCACTGCTACAGAGCATGCATTGCAAGGTATTCACACAGTTTATCGCATAGAGTTACCATAAGGAATGAAACAAGAACTGTAATACACTTTACACCACAGATGCTCACCCCGGCTTGACGAAAACATCCGAACATTGACCAAAAGTTGCACAAATAATTGAGTTTGAAAGGAAAAGAAACGAGGTATGAAGCATTTATAAATTCATCGAATGTAGCGAGGTGGTTTAATTTCGTCCCAGTCTATAAAATTAATTTCGGGCCATACTCAGCTCTTGCCGATTAATGTAATATAATACCCGCCTACAAATCAGGGCGTCTGTCTCCGTTGCTTCTGAGCGTTAATGGAAATCGTAGAAATTTTCTGTGGAGCAACATTTAATAATAAAGCGTTTTAAATCATCAAAAGCGATGAGCGGGAGCAGGCGCTTTCGATAAAGAACGGGGGAGTGCAGCGCCGCTGCTGTCGCCACGGCCGCTGCCGGTAGCCAGCAAATGGATCCCGGAGCTTTGCCGCATACGGCGTCCAGAGGAGGACAGTCTGCAGGAAATCTGCCGCAAAACCGTTACTGGATAAAATTTTGATATCGGTGTGTCAGAAAGCGAAATAGATTGAATCTGCGCTACCATTACATTCACGTCTTCAGCATTCAGACAGAAGAGGCTATAAAAATATTTTATGCCAGCTGCTCTCGATCCACTGATATTATGAACAGAAACAACGCACGCTACCGCTAGACCACAGGCGTAACCAGCCTAATGTTTCTCTGTCATGGGACAAGTTTCCCTCCAGGAAGTGCCGCAGTCTACAGTGTTGCCACATTGTGCAGATAACCGGACTTAGAGAATTAGCGAGTTGGCCAGTTTTATTGTCCCATGTCGCGATCGGCGCGGACTTAGCCTCTGAAGCGGCCGGTCGCCGGTCGAGTTTTATGTCAAAGAGTGTACAGTACTCAGCCAGAAAAACCGGTAGACCTGCCTAATACCGCGAGCACGCCGAAGTGCCGCAACACGACGTGGGCATGCACTCAATTAATGTCTGGAGTAGTGCTAGAGGGAACTGACACCATGAATCGTGCAGGTCTATCCATAAATCCGTAAGAGTACGAGTGGGTGGAGACGTCTCCTGAACAGCACGTTGCAGGGCATCCCAGATGTGCCCAATAATGTTCATGTCTAGGGAGTTTGGTGGCCAGCGGAAGAGTTTATCAGAGGAGCGTTCCTGGAGCCACTCTGTATCAATACTTGGCGTGTGAGGTGTCGCATGATCCTGCTGGAATTTCGCATGTCCGTCGCAATGCACAATGGACCTGAAAGGAAGCAGGTGATCAGAGAGCATCCTTACGTACGTGTCACCTGTCAGAGTCGTATCTAAACGCATCAGGGGTCCCATATCACTCCAACTGCACACGTTCCACGCCATTATAGAGCCTCCACCAGCTTGAACAGTCGTCTCCTGACATGCAGGGTCCATGGATTCATGAGGTTGCCTGAATACACGTACACGTCCATGCGCACGATACAATTTGAAACGAGACTCGTCCGACCAGGCAACATCTTTCAATCATCAACAGTTCAGTGTCGGTGTTGACGGGCGCTGGCGCGGCACAAAGGTCTGTGTGATGCAGTCATCAAAGGTACACGAGTGGGCCTTCGGCTCATAAAGCCCACACCGACGATGCTTCGTTGAATGGTTCACACTCTGACACTTGTTGATGGCCCAGCACTGAAATCTCCAGCAATTTGCGGAAGGGTTGACTTTTGCCTCGTTCAACGATTCTTTTCAGTCGTTGATCCCGTTCTTGCATGATCTTTTTCCGGCCGCAGCGATGTCGGATATTTGATGTTTCACCGGATTCCTGATATTAACTTACACTCGTGAAATGGTCGTACGGGAAAATTCCCACTTCATCGCTATCTCGGCGATGTTGTGTCCCATCGCTCCTGCGCCGATTATATCGCTACGTTCCAACACTCTTAAATATTGATAACCTGCTATTATAGCAGCAGTGAGCGATCTAACTGCGCCAGACACTTGTTGCCTTATATAGGCGTTGCTGGCCTCAGTCTCGTATTCTGCCTGTTTACAAGGCTCTATATTTGAATAACAATGCCTGTTCGCGCGGGACTGCTACGGTCGCAGGTTCGAATCCTGCCTCGGGCATGGGTGTGTGTGAAGTCCTTAGGTTAGTTAGGTTTAAGTAGTTCTAAGTTCTAGGGGACTTATGACCTAAGATGTTGAGTCCCATAGTGCTCAGAGCCATTTGAACCCAATGCCTGTTCGAGTTCTATGGCGCTTCGGTGCATATACACTATGTGATCGAAAGTATCCGGACACACCCAAAAACATACGTTTCCGGAACCGCGAGACTGCTACGGTCGCAGGTTCGAATCCTGCCTCGGGCATGGATGTGTGTGCTGTCCTTAGGTTAGTTAGGTTTAAGTAGTTCTAGGCGACTGATGACCACAGATGTTAAGTCCCATAGTGCTCAGAGCCATTTGAACATACGTTTTTCATATTAGGTGCATTAGGTGCAGCTTCGAATCCTGCCTCGGGCATGGATGTGTGTGATGTCCTTAGGTTAGTTAGGTTTAAGTAGTTCTAACAAGGGAACATCCCCATCGCACCCCCCTCAGATTTAGTTATAAGTTGGCACAGTGGATAGGCCTTGAAAAACTGAACACAGATCAATCGAGAAAACAGGAAGAAGTTGTGTGGAACCATGAAAAAATAAGCAAAATATACAAACTGGGTAGTCCATGCCTAAGATAGGCAATATTAAGAGCGTTATGAGCCGAGGAGCGCCGTGGTCCCGTGGTTAGCGTGAACAGCTGCGGAACGAGAGGTCCGCATGGACACAGACTACAGCACCGACTGATAAACTAAATGAGCAGGCAGGCAAATACAATCTATAAAGTTGTCACAGTTAACATAAATAAAATGAGCACATCTTTAAAAATTCGAGCCCTCGCGGGCTTCCTACGCCATAGAAGAACAGACGTTGCACTATTGCAAGAAGTGGTTACGACTAAAATAAACCAGATACCAGGATATGCGCCAATCACAAATATAGACCCAGAATCCCAATGCGGTACGGCAATAATGGTGCGGAACGGGATCGACTTTGGCGGGACTACAATGTTGTCAAGCGGCCGAGGGATAGCGCTAAACATACAAAAGACGCTCTTTATTACGCACCTTCTGGCACAGACAACAAGCGAGCAAGAAGCAACTTCTATAATGAAGAAGTAGCCGAACTGCTGATGCAGAACAATAACAACATCATCATTGGAGGAGATTTTAACTGTGTCGCCGCAGCTGAAGACCAAATACCCATAGCAAACATGTGCCCAGAACTGCAAGAACTGATCCGACGACTGAAAATAGAAGATTCGTGGCGCCTTCTCCATCCAACACACACTGAATTTACATACCACCACAAAAATGGTAAAAGCAGACTGGACCGTATATATGTCAGCAGAGCAGCAACTAAAAATGTTGCGCACGTCGAAGTCTATCCTGTCATCTTTTCGGACCACTGCAGCTACGAATGCAGCCTGCATCTCCAAAAAGGAAAGAACGTCAGCACAAGAAGCACGTGGAAGCTAAATACGGAACACCTGCAGGACGCGGAACTGCGCAAGCAAATAGTGGAAATGTGGCAAGAATGCCTGGCACAGCGCGCACGCTACAGCAGCACGACCGAGTGGTGGCTGGCACGAGCGAAGCCGACAATGCGCAGCCTGTTGATAAGATACAGCGCGGAAAAGTCATTCTGGAGGCGAACCACGGCCGAGTTCTACCAGCAGTGCCTGAAAGACGCACTCGACGCACCAGCAGACGACCAGCAATACCTGCCGCGAGTGAGGAGAATCAAGGCAAAACTCCTTCGAATAAAGAAACAGCAAATAAGAGGCGTCCTCACCAGAAGTAAATCATATGTCGAGGTGGATGAAGAGCCACTCACCATGCACCACCTAAATAGGGAAAGGGAGAGAGGCGCAGGAAAGTGCGTAAGTGAGCTTCAGGACAAGCAGGGAAAGACGCTCACGACGAAAACGGAGTTAACAAAACACATCGAGGACTATTTCCGAGACATGTTCCGTCGAGAAGCGACAGACGACGCGGCAACTGCTGAAATCCTACAGCAGACGAGGAGCGTGCTCACAGACGCAGACAGGGCGTTGCTGACAGAAAATGTTGACGTGGATGACATCAAAGAAACGATGAGGATCAGCACAAGAGGAAGAGCACCCGACGCCGACGGCATCCCGCTCGAGTTCTACATCGCATATTGGGACGTGCTAGGAGGGCAATTCGCGGAAATGGTGAACGAGATACTCGATGGGGCGGAAATTCCACCTGGGCTGACCGAAGGGACCATAACACTCATCCCTAAGAAGAGAGCCGCCCGCCGCATTGAAGAGTTTCGTCCGATTACGCTCCTCAACGCCGACTATAAAATAATAGCGAAATGCATCGCAAACAACCTGAAATCGGCGATGAGGAAAGTCATCAGTCCGTGGCAAACACGTGCGGTACCAGGGAAAAATAAATTTGACGCCACATGCACCTACAGGGACATAATACCACAGGCCGCCACCACCAGAAGCGCAGGTGCCATAATTTCGGTGGACTTCAACAAAGCCTTCGACAGGATCGACCACAAATATCTCGTAGAGACACTAAATAGACTCGGGTTTGGGCAAAAATTCATCGCAATCATCCATAAGATACTAAGTACTGCGAGATCGACAGTAATAATCAATAGTTGGGAAACAAAAATGATAAAACTGGACAGATCCGTGAGGCAAGGCTGTCCATTGTCAATGGCTCTATTCGCTATAGCACTGGACCCACTGCTGCGGAAACTCACAAACGACATCAGAGGCTTCTTCGTAGGAGGCAAAGCAGTAGCATGTATAGCCTACGCTGACGACCTAGGCATCTTTATTGAAGACCAGGAAGATATTGGGAGAGTAGAAACCATCATGAATACATTCCAAAAAGCGTCAGGCGCCCAAACCAACCCCAGAAAAACAGTGCTACTGCCGATAGGGAATCAACGACTCAAACCAGACAGCCAATGGTATAAAATAGCAGAAAGCCATAAAGTTCTTGGAATATATATACAGTCTTGTCCACTTAGAATGGCCGCATACAACTGGAGGGACGTGCTACACACCATAAGAGGTCTCTCCAGACAGCACGCGAATCGGAAGCTAACAATCCACCAGAAAACAGAACTGATAAACACGACGATCCTGTCGAAAGCTTGGTACCTGGCGCAAATCTTAAGCATCCCGACAGAAATTGCGCGAGCACTAACGAGCGCAGTGTACTACCTGTTGTGGCGTCGAAATATATTCAAAGTGGCGCAAGCAACGTGCTCGCTGCCAACAAAAGAAGCCCTGACAGCGTCACAGCCAAGATAATTGGAAGATACAAGCCCGCATCACAAGAAGCGCCGGTCGACACGAGGCACATTCCCTTCAGAATGCGACACGTCAGGCTGCTCTACGCCAACAAAAGTTACGTTCTGGACACCGTGGCGAACCCCAGCCACAGAACAGCCAAGAGAATATACTGGGCCCTCAGGGGGAAGCCGGAAAAAAGAAAATTGAACAAAAACTCCCGCAATACAATTGGAAACAAATATGGGGGAACGTCTCGTAAAACGTGTTGCCTAAACATGCGAAGGAGACACGGTACAAAATAATTAACAGAATGGTACCAACCAACCAAAGACTGGCGGAGATAAAACTCGTCGCAAGTGACAAGTGTGACGTATGTGGCATGACCGACACCCTCGAGCACCGATTCACGTGCGGGAATGCCACCAACATCTGGGAAGCGTGCCAGCAGATGGTGGCCCACATCAACAGAACGGCGCCGGGAAGCATCACAGTGGAAGCAATCACCGCCCCAGACTGCAACCCATTTCGACGGCCCAAGCGACTGGCGACTCTCTGGATCCTCGCCATGACGGCACACGCCATCGTAGCGCGGAGGCAGACCGACCAGCTGGCCTTCCTGATGGACCTCTGGGAGGAGAACAAGACAGCCCAGCAGCACAGGCGATACCGCGAGAACTTCAGAAACTTCCTGCAGATTCCACTGCAGACAGCGATCGCCAGAGTCCTCCCCAGCCTGTGACCCTCAGCACCGCCACCAGCCACCTCACCACACTCACCACAAGAATAACGTGTGCAGTGATAGTGAACAAGTGCAACAAAAAAGATAACGTGCTTTCTCTTCTCGCATCAAATAGTGAAGTATAGTAGTATAAAGCGTTTCTTCTTAGTGAAATCAGTGACACAAAGTGCTCCTTAGTGGAAAGTGCCAACTACACATTATTATTAGGTATTTTGATTTCCTTTACTTTGTGCCTATAAAATTCTATTGATTACTCACACTATCGTTTCAGCTTCTCTTATGCAATATGACAAAATTTTCTCTCTTCTTCAATTAGGTATATTCCGTAGTATATGTAAATAAAAAAAAAGTTTCTTCCACTTCTGCTCCACCTATCATGGTGACGTTCCTTCATACTGTCCCACTAAACAGTGTAACTAGAGGAAGAGATCAAACCAGAATACACAATGTGCCTGTGTCATCACAAGTGCATCACATACAGAAACATAAACTCAAATCAATGCAACGATGCCAAATATAAACTGTTATGCCTGTCCTGCAATGTCTACCCCCCTCAAAAAAAAGACGACAAATGGCCATGTAAAAGGGTTTAAGGAACAAACAATAAGAGAAAAACGAAAAAGGAAAATATAAAAACGAAAACATATAGAATGACAATAATATTAACCATCACTAGGATAATAGATTAATAGAATAAAATGTCTTTTTTTTAAATGTATCGTGTTAAAACATTTAAATAAATATATATGGTTACAAAAAAAAAAAGTTCGAATCTGCCCTCGACTTAAAATTTTGCTTTCTTTATTTTCGCAAAGTTATGATCTGTCCGTTCGTTCATTGAATTCTCTGTTCACTGTAGTAAGTTTAGTGTCTGTGTTTTGCGACAGCACCGCAAAACCGTGCGATTAGTTGACGAAAGGACGTGTCTCTCCAATGGGAACCGAAAACATTTGATCGCAAGGTCATAGGTAAACCGATTCCTCCACAGGAAAACACGTCTGATATATTCTATACGACACTGGTGACAGCATGTGCGTCACATGACAGGAACATGTTGTCGACCCACCTAACTAGTACACTTGGCGAATGGGTAAAAAGATTCTTCTACCTTGCCCGATTTAGGTTTTCTTGTGGATGTAATAATCACTCCAAAAAAAGGGATGCAAACATAAGGATTTGTCACATAAACTGAAAATAAAAAGTTAAAATTTTCGGTCGAGGGAAGATTTGAACCAAAGACCTAGTTCCGCAGCTGTTCACGCTAACCACGGGACCACGGCTCTCCTCGTCTCACACTGCCCTTAATATTGCCTATATTGCACATGGACGACCCAGTTTGTATATTTTGCTTATTTTTTCATAGTTCCACACAACTTCTTCCTGTTTTCTCGATCGATCTGTGTTCAGTTTTTCAAGGCCTATCCACTGTGCCAACTTATAACTAAATCTGAGGGGGGTGCGATGGGGAGGTTCCCTTGTAAGTTCTAGGGGAGTGATGACCACAGATGTTAAATCCCACAGTGCTCAGAACTATTTGAACCTTTTTTTTGTGTTACCACCTACTACCAGGTACTCCATATCAGCGACCTCAGTGGTCATTAGACATCGTGAGAGAGCAGAATGGGGCGCTCCGCGGAACTCACGGACTCGGAACGTGGTCACGTGATTGGGTGTCACTTGTGTCACACGTCTGTACGCGAGATTTCCACGCTCCTAAACATCCGTAAGTGCACTGTTTCTGATGTGATAGTGAAGTGGGAACGTGAAGGGACACGTACAGCACAGAAGCCTACAGGCCGACATCGTCTGTTGACTGACAGAGACCGCCGATGGTTCAAGAGGTTCGTAATGTGTAATAGGCAGACTTCTGTCCACAACTATGGGACTTAACATCTGAGGTCACCTACAACTTAGAAGTACCTAAACCTAACTGAGGACATTACACACATCCATGCCCGAGGCAGGATTCGAACCTGCGACCGTAGCAGCAGCGCGATTCCGGACTGAAGCGCCTAGAACCGCTCGGCCACCGCTGCCGGGCTCAAGTAGATGCAACTTAAGTGTTCTGCGTATCGCCAGTCGTTAGAAGGGGCAGATAAAGTTAGTATAAACTGAAGGAGGCGAGCCAGGCGGCTTGTAACCTTCCAGGGCTACGGTAGGAATTTTACGCGCTTCCATTTTTGCGAACAAACTGTACGGTTTTCCTGCCAAGTAAAGCCGGCAGCTGCCACAGGAGAGCGCTAACATCTCAAAAACACGTTTAGCAGCTCGTCTCCTGTGCCGAAGCCGCTGTGACTCGTAACGCTGGATATCCCGTCTACGTGCACGCCAACGTTAGCTGCCTCGTCCCGTGTGACGAAGACTTTAGTTGGGTACACCACTGCACAGTAGGCACGCGACATGGAATTTCGGCTGTGCGTGTCCAGCGCTTCCTGGAACACGCAGACGCTGTGAAACCACACAGGGCCACGCCCACCACTCGCCGCACCAGAAGCGCCTCTCTGTATCAGTTGGAGCAAAACAACTCTGTTATTTTATCCTGTTTTCTTGACGCCGAGAAAAGAATGGACGGCACACGTTTGACACGCGATCATATCAACTGTAACAAAAATAAAAATCCTCACTGCTGTTGTGGACTGATTCATAATCGTCAATGCAGGGCATTAGGGCCGTACAGGATTTCAAAAGTGTGACACCGGACTTAAGACGCTGACAAGTTAGCGAGAAAAAGAATTATGAGCCACACGTACTATGATAAGACATTGCACTCGCCTTCTTGGGTCCATGTGACCCATGCACCAGTCACCTTTCTGTGATACTGTTAAACCCAAAACATCTTTCTTGAAGTTGTTTATACAAGACGTTACAAAAAGTATGCTATATTCTGAGATCTGGTAATATGGACCAGAACAAGAAAAAAAGGCGAGTAAACATGAACTCCAAATTGCGTCCTTAAGAGCTATGAGGAAAACACACATTGCAACGAAATGAATACCCCTAGCTGCATACAGGTGTTGATATAAGTCAACGGGGACAGTTGGAAATGTGTGCCCCGACGAGGACTCGAACCGGGGACCTCCTGCTTGTATGGCAGACGCTCTATCCATCTTTTTTTCCATTTTTGTTCGGTATTATTCGTTGCGTTTGGTCTGGGCGGACGTCAGAAGACATCCGTTCAAGTTGATCGCTGATTCCTTTACTCAGTTTTTTTGATTACAGAGGGCGACCAGCCCTCTGACCGAACACGCTGAGCTACCGTGCCGGTAGAACTACTTAGTCTACACCTAACTAACCTAAGGAGATCAATGCCCGAGGCAGAATTCGAGCCTGCGACCCTAGCAGCAGCGTGGTTCCGGACTGAAGCGCCTAGAACCGCTCGGCCACAGCGGCCGGGTCTGAGCCACCGAGGACACAGAGGACAAGTGCGATGCAGGGACTTACCTCTGGCACGCCTCCCGTGAGACCCACATTCCCAACTTATTGTCCCGCACTATATTCATAGTGACCCTGCTCATTATTACTCGCGGCTTTTTGTCCGAAAGAACAGACACCATCTGTGAAAGCTTAGGGACCGATCACCTCAGCAGTTTGGTCCCATAAGACCTTACCACAAATTTCCAAATTTGTACACGACGTTCCAAGTCGTCGCCATGCAATTCCTGGTGCATAGAAATACGCTACGGGTGCAACCGATGTTGATGTAGCATTCTCAACAGTGACGTTTTTGAGATTCCCGATTCTGGCGCAATTTGTCTGCTACTGATGTGCGGATTAGCCGCGACAGCAGCTAAAACACCTACTTGGGCATCATCATTTGTTGCAGGCCGTGGTTGACGTTTCACATGTGGCTGAACACTTCCTGTTTCCTTAAATAACGTAACTATCCGGCGAACGGTCCGGACACTTGGATGATGTCGTCCAGGATACCGAGCATCATACATAGCACACGCCCGTTGGGCATTTTGATCACAATAGCCATACATCAACACAATATCGACCTCTTCCGCAATTGGTAAACGGTCCATTTTAACACGGGTAATGTATCACGAAGCAAACACCGTCCGCACTGGCGGAATGTTACGTGATACCAGGTACTTATTTATACGTGTGTGACTATTACAGCGCCATCTATCACAAAGCGAAAAAAGTGGTCCAACTAACACATTCATATTTCTTTACGTACTACACGAATATGTAATAAAAATGGGGGTTCCTATTTTTAAAAAAAAACGTTGTTGATATTCGTTTGACTTATGGCAGCGCTATCTAGCGGGCCAACCATAGCGCCATCTGGTTTCCCTCTTCGAGGTAGACGAGTTTCGATCTTTGTAGTTTTTTCGTTTGACGCTTATTTCGTGAGATATTTGGCCCGGTCACGGTCAATGGACCACCCTGTGTATTTGCCAACTTAACCCGCCTTCGCGGAAGGAAGTTAAATACCAAGCTTTGGAAGGCGGTATGTGAACATCTCCCGGTAGTGGCCAGGTTCTTAAACACCGCCATGCCTAGACCTCGGATGACATTTCACTCCCCGCCAAGGCGCTGGCACAATGAAACGTTTTTGTGCGAATCACACAGACATTCCAATAATTCTGAAACATAGAAACACTCGGCAGAACCTTTGACTCGATATATGGGTAAGTGTGTAAAGGAACACGTTACACTACTGACAAAGTGGCAATTTTGACCTTAAGCATTTTACACATGGACAACTGTATTAATGCAGTGCAGGCTTTGAAAACGCCAACATAAAATCATTTGATTACGAGAAACACAGAGCACTAGTAAAACTTCTTTGAAAACTTTCAAATAACGGCCACCATTTAACTAGGCCAACTGAACTCTTCCACGCCATCTTAAAAGTTGAACTATGAAAGTCTCACTATAACGATAAAACTTAAATGCCTCTGAGTGCGTCGGTCAACAAAACACAATTACGACCACTTACTTCATATCACGAACACAATACGAAGGAGCGGGTTCCACAGCTTCACCGCTCCACTTCACATTTTGTTCCCAGCGAAGTCACAGAACTTGTATCTCTAAGCTGCTCATGCCGCCAAAACGCCCGACCATCTTCACTCCACAACATATAACGGTCATCACGCTCGTTCGGCAGCCGTTGACACTCGTCTCCCAGCGAATGTCGCGAGATCTTCAGGGTTAACCGTCGAAGGCTCACAACCTAAGTCCCTATCCCCGCCGACCCGGAAAATAAGACGCGCAAAAAGCAAAGATAGCTTAGCTCAACCACAATCGATCTCAACGATACATGAACAAAATAACACTGGCGCCAGCTCGCCACGGCTCACCAACAACTCTGAAAATCAATCCCAAGCCGAATAACTGCTTGCATATGGGCCAGCGGTGGACCAACACGCTATTGACATAGTTTGGAAGCTATTTCTCGTGAATAAATGGATTTTTTCTGAAACTAATCTTTTGTTTGTCAGTATGTGTACCTTACCTCTGCCGTCTTTCGTCCCATTCGGATAATTCCGTCGATAGTGCGTCCCTTTTTTATCCTTTTTCTGTTTTTTGCCTGTTGTATAGGGTAATATACCCAGAAGCAGATAAGCTTCAAATAGTAAAGAAATTAAATTCTTTACAGACCAGTTATAGGAAAGAAAAAAAATTACGGGTACATCGAAATGCAGAGCTGGTACTGACAAGCTCCTGGAACCAACACTTTGGTATTTTGATGGCCGTGAACTTCTTGCAAGGCAAGAAATTTTTGGCGCAGTTTTAGTAAAAATATATATTCTTCTTGAATTTTTCAAACTGGATAAAGAAGTAAACATTAAGCAGATAGAGCAAAGATTTATAGGAGTAACCTTGTGTGAAAGTGCATCAGATCAGCGAGTATCCATCCTCTCAAAGTTCCGATGATCATCTGGCTCCCTTATCCCCAAACTCCATAGTAAATTCTCATTCACCTTCTTCCACACTTCTTATACCACTCCTTCATCCATCTGTGCTTATCCTTTTGCTTATGTGAGCGAAAAGGTAGCTGAAGTGGCTAATAACATCTGGTGTCAGTATCTGCCATGTTTGCGCGCCCGAGATTTGCCATAAAATTTGTCCACTGCCGCTTCGCCAGCTAGAACCAATCGTCAGTGTATTATTGCCCAATATTATGATAGTCAGTGCGCCGCTTTAGATGATGTTTGAAATGGGAACGTGAAACGTATAGCCGTAGATGTTAAGGAAGCGTATTTGCAGCGATTAACATTATACTGTATTGTGAAAAAAAGTACATGTAAATTCATTTCAGCTGTCGGTATGTCTTACAATCAAGATTGAAAAATTTGTTTAATAATCAGATGAGGATCGACGCAACAGTGACGACACAGAAGTGGAGTGAGCAAGAAGACATTCAAGTAGCCTATGTGATAAAATTCGAAATATCGACATAATAATGAAAATATCGGCTGCACTACTCAGTGTACATAGGACGCAATGAGGAAAGAACGCCGCGAAATTAACGAGGTAGACCTGTTCCATGACAGTTCCCAACACCTGATAATCTCCAGTAAAAATATAAGATAACCCGATATATTTTAATCTGAATAGCATCAGATGCTTACATATATTTAGTTGCATTTAAATGAGCACAATATCTGAAGTCTTTGTTTACCAAGGCTCAATGTATCACTATTAACCCTAGGACGCCCAAGCCTTTTTTTCTAACTTGGATGCCTAAGGGGGGAGGGAGGGGGGGGTTCGGCTAGCCCACAGGTATTAAATAAGTTTACTTACGAAAAATTACAACTTTCAAAATGGTTTATGTATTTTAACTAAGGCGTCGGTTTATAAATGTTGTTAATTGTTATAAATATTGGATTGAGTGAATAAAAAATTGACATATTACAATACAAAATACATATGTGTTCATATACAATAAAGTACTCTGAGTCCTCAACTTCAAGACAAGAGACACACTTCACAATTTTTTCTGAACGTGTGTTACACACATTTTTATGACACTGTCGACAATACTGTTTTGGTTTACTTAGATTGTTGTACTTCTGCTTCTTTGTTTTAGCTACTCTTACACAAATATGGCACTGACCTTTCCCTGCAGGAGGCTGACGTGCTTCTGTTGTCACTTCTTTGATTTTCTTTTGTAGAATAGTCTCCATTGATTGAACAATTTGGTTAGATAACCCTCTTGCATTGGCACTTCTTTCTTCTACCTGCAATTTCACTAGTCCCATCCCTGCTTGCAGAAGATAAAGTTTCTGTTTGTTGTGTTTCTTTTCATTCCATCTTGGACGTTGCTGGATGAATATGGTGGTTGCATTGATAGCACAAATGTCGATAAGAGAGTAAAATACGGACAGAGGCCATCTCTTTGTTCCCCTCTTGCAGGTGCACATACGCGCCATTTGATCAATGGTATCAATTCCACCATTAGTGGAATTATAATATGCATTTATCTCGGTTTTATTCTTCTCTCCTCCGACAGTGTCTTTATCTTGTTGACAACATCAGTAAGTTTTTACTTGGTTTCGTTTTTGCTATGTTACTGGAGGCCTACCTGTTGATGGGTCTGTGAACAAGAACATTGATGAATATAGCTCTCGATCTGACATGTTCTTCATCATGTCTGGAATATGCTTCCTGTTTGATTGGAGAGTTCCTACTGTAGTAACTTTGCAGTCCCGGTATAACTCTTCTGCCAAATCTACCGATGTGTAGTATTGGTCTGTAGTATTATTTCGACCAGTATTTTTCACAGGTGCTACAAGACGTTTGACGACAGCTGCTGAACCCCGTTCTTCTTTCGACAAATTATGAACATTACCTGCATAGGGTTCCATATCCAAGATGTGTCTGTAAACTGCATCGGACATCATGCGTATAAGGATGCCATACTTGTCCGGTTTATCCTTCATAAATACTTTGAAGGGGCAGCGAGCGCCCTCTAAACAAGCTGAGAGTCTCATCAATGGTGAGATGGACCCCTGGTTTATACAGTAGTGGAAACCTATCATTCACTTTGTTGAAAACATCACGGATTGCTGTGAACTTGTGTGCTTCCCTTCTTGGCTGGCGGGTACTTTTGTCATCAAACATGATAGCAACAAGTTCCTCGAAACGTTCTCTTGCCATAATACCCTTGTAAACTGGCCAACCCATTAGGTCTGACCAAAGATCGTGTACACTGACAGAATTGTCCTTATTTGCCCCCATACGTATTCCTGTAAAGGCATACAATTATTTCTCATTAATCAAAGTAA